>NC_140588.1:569080180-570280180 GCF_964204655.1 Triturus cristatus
TGAATTTTAGAGAGTTTTGAGCTTCTACATACCGTGCAAGAGACCATCATTTTTATGATAAACTCTTTGTGGAGTTCACTGGGGCCCAAAAAGGCAAGGAAGTCCAAAAAGGACTCTGTCCACTTGGTTAGTCCTCTGCATTATAATCTCCTATGCACTGGATAAGGAGGAACCCCCAAAAGGCCTGAAGGCTAATTCCACTAGGGCCAAGGTGGCATTGGTAAGGGAGGATGCCGGTTCTGGATATCTGCCAGGCTGCAAAGTTACATTGATGCACATGTTCACAAAATCCTACCGGGGCTGTATGCTCATCACCTGGAGTCCCAGAGAATACTCAACCGGCAAAACCCATTCTACAATAACATCATTCTGTGGAAACGTTACATTGATGATGTTTTAGTGATTTGGAAAGGGGACTCCGAATCAGTAACCACCTTTATGAATTGGCTGAACGAACAAAATACCTTTCTCAAATTCACACATACATCATCTAGCAGTAACCTGGTTTTCTTGGATCTCAACATCTACGCAGATGAAGGAAGATTGAAATCTAGCACGCATTTTAAACCAACAGCCAAAAATTGCTTACTGCTATATGATAGCTTCCACCCCAGGCACCTTCGGGATAATCTCCCTTATGGCCAGTTCCTCCGTTTACGGAGGAATTGTTCCGAATTGACGGACTTCAGGGCCCAGGCTAACGATCTGGAGAAGAAATTGCTAGACCGGAATTACCCCGAATCAATTGTCAGAAAAGGACTCGAGAGCAAGGAACAACAACAGGGACTCCCTTTTAGAAAACCATATACCACAAGAACAAGAAACGAGACCTATTTGTGTCACTACCTACAACACTCATTCAAACCAAGTGTCCAAGATCATCAACAAGAATTGGAAGATTCTGAACTGTGGCGGCTTAAATCTACCGAAGCCTATGTTCTCCCATAAGAGAGGCAAAAATCTGAAGGACATTCTGGTACATACCAGACCACGTTCACTACCAATTCTACACATTACAAGTAATATTCTACCACCCATCAAAGGACATCATCCATGTGGCATGTGCAGTACTTGCACTCTAACCACATCACTTTCGCCAACGGTACTTCCTGGGAGCAAAGAAAATTCACTAATTGCAACAGCAAGAATGTTGTGTACCTCATTACTTGCCCCTGTAAGATGGAATATGTGGGCATGACCACTAGACAAGTGAAAATCCGGATTGGCGAGCATAAGAGCAATATTCGCTGTAAAAAGAGTACGACAAAAATGGCAACCCATTTCTTGACTCTGAACCATGGGGTTGATGACCTACGATGGACAGTCATAGAACAATTGAACACTGATTATGGGCTCTTTGAAAAAGAGCAACGCTGGGTGTACCGTCTTGGTACACACTTGACGGGCCTGAATGATGAGATACCGTGGTCACAATTGACGTAGTACCATCACTCCCCACATGTGTCTACTGACGCATGTCGTTTTTATTTCTCTTGCCTGTTTGACCTGCTTAATCAGAGACAGCGATTATCTCTTTTTGTGATGTAACACAAAACCCTCAGCAGTACTGCCTTCCTCCATTAATCTGTGTACAGCACTTGGTTTAGATTCCTCCAAATGACCAATGAGATATTCATAGCTGGTATCCCTGTCTGCCAGATATATCTTGAAAAAAACAATCCCATTCATTATCTATAATAGGCGATTTCACGCAACCCACCAGCCTCTATCTGCGCATGCCCACATTTTTTATAACATTTTTCTTTTATATATAACAGTCTTAAGGTGCTTATCTCCCCAAGTAATTATTCAATCCTTTTTATTCAATACGTCTTTAGACTTTAGCATCACTTCTCGCTACCACCCTGGGTTTAACACAGAATTTGGGAACGTACCTTCGGACGTATATGGTGCGTGAGGGGTGACACGTGTTTTTTGTATTTTACTCGTGCATTTTTTTATTCGTGCACATGCTCTCTACTCAGCAAGTGACACCTGAGACTTCGTAACATATAAGTAACTCTGCTTCCAATATCTATTGTTAGCCCAGGCCTGCCTTTTAAACGCACACCACGGGTCCTCACTTCCGGATTCCCGGAAGGTTAGGCTTTCCCCGTTCTAGTCTTCCGCCAGTTCCTCACCCGGAAGCCATTGCAGTGAACCAGGTGCTACGAGTTCCCCGTAATTTAGCATTTGCCGGCTTAACTTAAATAGAACGCATCTGACAGTGTCCCGCATATCAGCGGAACCGCGGGATGGATGCACATTGAGCTAGTAGCAGTACAAGGGCACGTGAGTACGGCACAGCCGTTCGAGTATACCGATGCAGCCTTTCAGTTTTCAAGTAGCGTTCTGGAGATAACAGCCATTTCTCCTTCTCGGTTTCCTTTTTGCTTTTTCATTTAGCATTGAGGCTCCTTGATTTCTCCACCCGTTCTCAAGGTTCATGAGGCGAAACCTCACATACACATTAGTATGGATTCTTGTTATCACTGTGTCTATCTCTATTTTAGAGAATAGTCCACGCATTTCATAGAGTGTGTGTTTTTTGTTGTCTGTTTGTAGTGTCTTGTACTGTCTCTATTTTCTTACAGGTCACCGCACTTTTTCCTGCAATATTAAGATCTATGGCTAACGATCACGTTTTGGTCACATTTGTGGCGCACTTCTTATGTTTGCAGGTACAATGTTTTTAATTCCTGGGACACTAAACCAGTCCTTTTTCTTTTTCTTTTTTCCTTTACAAAACATACATGTATACTATTAGGTATCGTATATTTATGCATGACTAGTTGCATCTTCACTTATGTCTATAGTATTTTCATAAGTACACGCTTTCCATATAGGAGGGATCTTAGCCCTGTCCTGAGAAGATGCTTCTGCATCGAAACATGTTGACGTATTAGGAGTAACCACACATTGAGTAGGGAATCTCCGCACCACCTTTTTACTAGTACCAGCCCCCCCCTTGACATATTAAAGTTTCTTTGACTTAAGGGGCCAGGTCCTTTTTAATCTCACATTAACACGTACCCCAGACCCTCCCTTTGCATTACACATAGCACTTTATGGTCAGTGCTCCCGCGTAGTCGCAGGTCGTAGCACGCCCCGTCCCGCAGCGGGGTGGGAAGACCCCTATGATGAAGCATGACACCATGGGTCATTCTTGGTGTGTGAGGGGTATTTAAACAACTCAGTGTGTGTCCAACCATTGTGGGACACGCACACTCATCTACCCTAGTTTTTTTAACCCAGGTTTTTCGTTTTCCTCCCTGAGGTGGATCCTTATGTTTGGTAGCTAATTCTGAGTGGAGGACGTATCCACCTCCAGTGCCCGTGTAGGGCTTTTTCCTCTACACTCACTAAGCTTGTTATTATTAGCCACAAAATCCTACTGCCTTGACAGTCTGGTCTCATGAGCGGACCATTTTACGTGCTGGGTCCTGCAAGAATTCCTAATTTCTCCAGTATTGGATCTTTCATAGATTTACATGCTTGACTCATTCCCCGTCATCGAAGTGGAAGTCCCACGGTACCATATTAAAGCAGTATGTAATAGTATCATAGGCTTTAATGGCAGTGCAACATCAGTTTATTAGCCTAATTATGTCCTTTTTAAAAAAGGACCAAACTTGAACTATAACCAATCAGGTGACAGCACCCTCTAGAACACGCCCAACAGAGGCTGAGTCCCTCAGATTTTCTACCGCACGTCATGGAAGGGAGTCTCTCTGAGCTGTGCTCAGTTTTTTTCTTATATATCTCGGCTTTTTCTACAGCTACATTGTGTTAGACTTCTAAGACGGACCTCTTCAGATCTTGCATGTCCTGTGGGAAGAAAAGGATACATGTGCATGAGCCAAACAGAGACTGTCTCAATTGTCTCTACCCACAACATCAGGTAAAGAAGTGCAAGATTTGTTGTACCTTCTCTAAAATCCTGCAGGACAGGGAGGGAAGGCTACTTCTCTGGCTTCTTATGAGGACAGCGATTCATCTGTGAAACCCCACAACATTTCTAGATCCTCTGACCAAGGAGCTTCTGAGGAGAGCAGAAAGGCCTTAAAAATAGATCATAAAGACCCTCTGAGAAAGAACAAGCTCAAAATCATCTCCACAGAGGCGGCCTCCTCTCAACCTTCTACTCCATCAGTAAAGACAGGGGAGCGGAAGCGTTCTTCCTCCTCTGAACTTTTGAGGTAAAAAGAAATCCTCTCAGAACACCATCGAGTCTGGTATCGACGACAGTGACACCGGTCACCACTGTCTCTTCTACAAATCCATTGTCGAGAACTTCAATGACGACAGCCATTAATGCTCCCATCTCGTTGACGAAGGCGATATCATCTATTAAGTTAAGTTACTCTCGACTACACCAATGTTGATGAAGATGCCGTAGACTCCGTCGACAAGAACACAGTCGATATTGGCACTGTCAACAGGAACACCGTTGATGCCTTCGACAAGGGAATTCATGCCAGCAACGCCCTAGTTCACATTCACATCAACGATGTCCCGTCGACGAGGATACAATTTTCCAAAATAAAGAAGACTGCTCTAAGGCCTGAAGTGATCTCTCCCAGCAAGGTCTCCCTTTGCCACCAAGTCACTGGACTTGGAAGATTCGGACGATGACGGACCATTTTGGGTTGCGCCCAGCCCTTCAGAGATCCAGGTGAAATACCAGGAAGAAGATGATGATGATGACGAAGAGCAGTAATACCATCCATGTTATGCACCTCCTACGAACACTAGGAGTACCATCTGCATCCTCAGCTCAGACAGGGTGAAGTGCAGATGCCCATGTTAGAATTTGCAGGCCATGCTGCAGGATTATAGAAAGCGATTTGCTGAACCTCCACCGGAGCAGCTACTTGCACCACCTCAACCTGCTTTTTCTGCCACAGCAAGGAATATCCCTCTGCCGATAACACCCAGTATGACAACAGCTTTGAATATAGCAGCACCTCCAAGGGGGGGGGGTCAAACGTCCTCAGAAGAAGGTGAGATCCCTGACTCACAACATCCACTGGATGAATAGAATGACTACCTTGTCCCTACTCCGGCTCATCCTTCAGACTCTCCCCCAGAAGACAACAGGGGTTTTCATAACCTGATGCACTGAGCTGCAGCCAGATTCCATCTCCCAGCCTCTTGTTAAGCAGTCCAACTGCTTTCTTTATGCTTTTAAGGAGCAAGCTAGAAAATATGTGAGGGCCATCCCCATTATAGACTTTATCTGGGACGAGGGGATTAAGATCATGAAGAAATGCAGAGCTACAGAAGATTCCCCCGCTTGCCTCACGAATCATTCCAAACCTGACCCTGTCATCTCACATGAGGTGCTAAGAGCTCCAGAAACTCTTCTGCTCCCATCTCTGCGCCACCAGACAAAGAAAGCAGGCACTTGGACAACATAGGGAAGATATTGTCCCTTATGTCTGCCATCACTGTTTTAGCAGCCAATTCGCTAGCGTTCCTGAGGCGCTATGACCACCAGATGTGGTCAAATGTCAGCTGTCTACTCGATTTGGTCCCTGAAGACAAGAAGGCGGAAGCAAAACAAATCCTCCAGGAAGACGAGCGCATTTCCTAAGAAATTATAGATGGTGTATTTGACATCGCCCCCACAGGTTTCCGTCAATTGGCCAGAATAGCGATCTTGAGATGTAAGGGGTGGCTGAAGGCTACTACTTTTAAGCTGGAGGTCCAATCTAAGATCTTGGACATGGCATATGACGGCGAAACTTTGTGCAGGCAACATATCGATCACACCTTATTGGCTGTGAAAATGGACACTGACACCGCTAGGTCTCTTGGCACACTCCAATTTTAGAAGTTGCCTTTTCAGGGGGCTAGAGGGAGCGGTTTCTCTACCTACAGAGGAGGTTATCAACGACATCAGCACTACCAGCCCCAATCTCAATTTAGGCCTGCTTACCATCAGCAGCCTATGACAAGCAAGGCTCGCGCTGGAAGCAACCCCCCCCCCCCCCCCAGGGTTAAGATACAGGTCGCAAACAGTGACTTGGACCAGGTACCTGCTACATCCACTCCTTCCACCCCTGTGGGCGCAAATAATGCCAACTGCCTCCATCAATGGAAGGAGCTAACATTGGGCGAATGGGTGTTGGACTTAGTAAACTACAGACATACACTGGAGTTTGTGCAGAGACCACCAAGCAATCCTCTGAAGGGAGCGCACCCACCTCGTCTTCACTTACTGAGGAAAGAAGCCCTATTAATGATGGCTAAGGGTGTAATAGAAAAGGTTCCTTGTTCTCAAACAGTCATGGGATACTACTCGCTTTTTTCCTTGTACGAAAGCAATCGGGGGAATGACCTGAAGCCCCCCTCTTTCTCCCAATGGCATGCACGGCTGTGGCAAGCACTGGCCCTCGAATACATGACTGACATTATGATGGACTCTAGAAAAGGGTTCGATTACATTGAGAGTCCGTTAGTGGGGTTCCTATTGGATGGTCTGCCACTCCTTGCCTGTGGCCCGAGATTGCAGGTCCTCCACCTTTTCCAAACGTAGCAACTTAGATATTGCAGTTCTCCCTCTGGGGCCCTGAGGCCTTGAGGCTTTCTCATCTCCCCACACAAGGGGATCTCCCACACACCCAGGTCGGTGAACGATAGGGCTCACGCTATTACCCACGTTTAGGGTTCTGTTCAATCCACAACCTCCTCTACACACTAGAGAACTGTCCAACAAGTACCACGGGATTGTTTAGTTGTTTAGTTCTTTTTTATTTTGTTTATGTTGTTGGCTCACGCCCATTTTGTAATAGTGCAACGAGGAACACGTAGTGCTTTAGAGATCTGTATTTGATAATGGGGGGAGTTCCACCTGGTAATACCAAGGATGTTGCTGAGAAGATGTGTTTTATCTTTAGCTCTCTGAAGATCTTGGCTTGTGGCACCGCTATGTTGAGCCTCATAAGTTATTAATCTTTGAAAAGCAATAAAAAGATTTTGACAAAATAACAGGGGAATGGAGACCCATCCTAGACCTCAGGAAACTGAACACAATTCTGTGCAAACAATCTTTCCTTATCATTGCTCCCTCCGACATCCTCCACCTGTTGAACAATGGATATTTCATGACCTTCTTAGAATTACAATAGGATTACTTCCACTTTCCCATATTTCCCAAGCATCGCAAGTATCTCCGCTTCACCGTAGCCGGTACTCGTTACCAATTTCAGGGTCCTTCTCTTTGGCCACAAGTCCACTCCTCGGATTTTCACCAATTTCTCGCCCCGGTAGAGCCACACCCCATAAACAAGGTCATCTGAAGTAAAACAATGTTTTTTGGAGCCAACCTTTATACAATCAGAAACAATGCCTATCTGTCGCAAGACAGACAACGAAGGTTGTCAAGCATGGCTCTAGAGATCTCCAAAAGAAAGTCTGTTTCAGTGCGGTTGTTCAACTTGCTCCTGGGCATGATCGCTTCTGCAGTAAACCTAGTCCTGCTGGCATGACTAAAGATAATGCCACTGCAAGATGGGGCTCTAGATGCAATGGATCCAATCGAAAGGTTCCTTCGAAGACTTGATCAGCATTACCCCAAGGATGTGAGAAATATTGGCATGGTGGTCTCAAATATTTCATCTCTCACAAGGCCACACATTCCTGACTTCAGTATCGGCCTTCGTCATCTTGACTGATTCCTCCCTGGAGGGCTGGGGCGGCCATTTGCTGGACCTGCAAATCCAGGAAAAATGGTTTGCACTTCAAAAATCAATGCACATCAATCACCAGGAACTTAGAGTGATCTCTCTCACTCTACAAGCTTTTTTGCAATGAATAGCAGGAGCCTCTGTCCTGGTCCGTATAGACCAGCATGCATTACATCAAAAAGCAAGGGGGATCTAGGTCTCTAACTGTCTCAGGAGGCTCTAGGATCACAGCCCACAAAATATATCTAAAAGCCGAGCATGTGTCAGGAGTGAACGGGAGAGTAAATACTGAGAAATTGACATCAGTACAGGGCTTGGACTTAGATGTGCTTCTGCTCTGTCACTTACGGGCAGTATGATGTCACCATGGAACCACAATCGTCCACCTACTGAAATATGGAGAACTTTGATATAAAATCTAGTCTGACACCTGGGAATATTCTAAAGGTGAGGGATCTACAGACAGATTGAGTATCCACCAGAAAGAGCATTACCAAAGGTATGTAACTTGTTCAACTTGTGTGGATTGTGCTTCTTTTCATCTCCTGTTATACTTCAAAATATGTTTCCATACATTTTTAAAGGATTTGTAATACTGTTCTAGTTTGAAAAACAAAAATCACAAAGCTTACTGTGATTTGGTAATCTCTTCATAGGAATTCCAACTTCGCCTCTGCAAGCTTAATGAAAGTACATTTTGGTGTGGAGAACCCACGTAACTACGAGTAATAGCGGGTTACCAAGTTTACTAGTTTGTTTTGGTTTAGCTTGACTGCGCAGATGTCAAGCTAAACAGACAAAGAACTTTCAGAAGCACTACAGAGAAAGTATTTTGTGGCTCTGTCCACATGTTAATTACTTTGAGCATAGCATTTGATTAGGCAAACATGTTCTTCCACTGAAAAAGAGTGCTTGTATTGTACTTTGTTTTTTTTTTGCAAATATTATGCTCAGTACAGTAGTTCTGAGTTGCTTAGAAGGACAAGCTAATTATTAAAGCTATTGACCTCATCTGTTTATTAAGAACAGTTGCAACAAAAGCAGTAGGCTTTTACATATTTAGTTTGAAATACATATGTTAAGGTTAATAAGTTTTATGGGTACAGTGTTAAAGCCTGAAGAGCGGAATTTCGTAATATGGAATCTTATAGATGACCATACAAGACAAGGTTTTGTTGTTGATTTTCCCCTCTAAGAAACCCTTGGGGGTAGAAAATTCCTTCTGTGATACTTCCTATTAAGCACTCTTAGGAGGAAGTGTACTTTCTTCTACCAACTGTAATTCTGTATATATTAAAGTTGTGCCAACATGCCTCATAATTACCTCAAGAAACATTTTATAGTATCAAGCCAATATTCGTCTGTATAAGTTATGTCAGAGGCCATAGGTCTGATTTGCTTATTACGAAAAATGCACAAGAGCAGTAATCCTGGTTTATGTATTATGAAGATTATATGCTAAAGCCAATAGGTCTCAAATAGGGAGGGATTGTTAGCACACAGTGTTAAGCTATAGACCGGTATATTGTTACATGGATCCCCACAGAAAATTTTAGTTGAGGATGGTTTTGGTATTGGTGATCCCTTCTGACAAACGTCAGGGGTGGAATCTTTGCACTGTGAGAATCTTTGTCAGATTCTCTACAGAGGGCATATAAATTGTTTCGCCAACTGCAATTTGTACAGATTTAGGATACCTGATGGCTACTTTGCGGGAATTCCTATGCTCGGTATAGTAGACTTGTGTTGGTAATAATGACAAGTTAATTTTAAAGTCTGTAGGCCTGCCTTATTGTTTAAAAAAATATATATAGAGAATTTTCCGACAATCTTATAAACCACAATCTGTTCCATTCAGGCAACTATGAACCCCACCTCCCACACCCAATCCCATTTCCGTATATATAATGTGCATTGCCCTCAACCTTCCACTGATGGCTTTCCCCATGTCCTCCAAGAGCCAGCAACGCATCTGTCTCACCGCTCTCGTTGGGCCTCACTTATTCGTTCATTGAGAAAGATTATATCTCATGCCATACGTTTGATCTGTTTATTATGAAAAAGTAGGACAAAGGCAGTAGGTGTGCCTTATTTATCTAAAAGAGACTGTAGTTATAGATTCCTTACCTTTAGTATTGCCCCCAGGCGTCAGACTGGATCCGGAGATTTTTCCTTTAGCAGTATCCTTGCGCCTCGGTAGGTGGCATCTGTCAACTCCGCGGTCGGCGTTGTGTTTTCCGGAATGACGTTGCGGTGTCTATTTAGACACTGCCCCTGCGCACTGCCCTCAGTTCTTTCTTTTTCCGCGCCAGCCTAGTGCAGATCCAGAGAGAGCTTGTCCCTTAGGCAATTCTTCACTAACCCATTTTCGACTTTTTGATGGCGCCTTTTTCGAGTCTTCGACTCCTGGTGCACGAGGGATGTCCCTTTGTCGAATCATATTCAAGCCTTGCAACTCCTGTCACAAGCTGATGTCCATCACAGATCCGCACTTCTGGTGCCTGAAGCGAGACCACAACCCAAAGTTGTGCTCCGACTGTCGGGCCATGATCCCGAAGTCTTTGCGGGAGCGGTCTCGAAATTTTTTTGAAGCACGGCAGTTGGCTCAGCGGAGCTCGAGGGCCTGGTCGAGAGGAAAGTCTCTGGACCGGTTGTGGAACCAACTTCACCATTAGTCTTCCAAGTCTCCGCTCTCCTTGGGTAAGTCGAAGCTCAAGAAGAAGGCTAAGAAGCAGCATCGCTCTTTGCCTTCGCCCCCTCTGTCGGGACCTAGAGCATTCTCCGGATCCGTCTTCAGAGCCTGTTTCTGGGACGGCTCCGGACTTCCCTTCTTTTCCCGGAGCTGGAGCTAGTCTCCTGCCCAGCTTTGAGCTTTCTACGAAGCGCTTCACAGCATCTTTGGGCAGCCCGACTCCGCCGGCATGCCATTGGGCCCCGCGGACTCGGCCTGGGGTCCTAAGCATTCGACCCCAGCCTCACCCCCAACTAGGACACATTGATTGACGTCGGTACCGACGCCGGATGGTACATTGGTACAGCTTTTGACCTTCCTCCTGTAGTCTTTAACGTCATCTTGGCCGCCAGGCATTCTTCCACTAAAACAGTATAAGCCTGCAGATGGAACAAGTTTGTGTTATGGTGCACAGCAAAGGCTGTGGATCCCCTTTCTGCCCCTCTTTCGGAGGTTCTCTTATATATACTTTCTTTGGCTCAGCAGGGCTCTCCCCTGAGCACTCTTAAAGGCTACCTTTCGGCAAGATCTGCCTTTTTTTTGCATTCCTAAATAGCCTTTTCTTTTCAAGTCCCCTTTTATAAATAGGTTTCTAAAGGGCATTACTCACCTCTTTCCTACTTCTCCGTTCATAATGCCCCAGTGGGACTTGAACCTGGTCTTACCCTATCTTATGTGCGTTCCCTTCGAGCCTCTTCACAACTGTCCTCTCAGGCGCCTCACTCTGAAGACGGCTTTCCTTGTTGTTATCACTTCTGCTCAAAGGGTGAGTGAGCTTTAGGCTTTGTCTTCAAAACCTCCTTTTCTTGCTGTTCATCCGGACAAAGTAGTTTTTGCTCAAGGCCTTCTTTTCTTCTCAAAGTGTTTACCTCTTTCCATATAGGACAGACCATCACTTTGCCCACCTTCTTCCCACCTCCGCACCCTTACAAGGAGGCGGAGAGACTTCACTATCTGGACCCAAAACGTGCACTGTCTTTCTATCTCGACCGCACCAAAGATTTTGGTTATGTTGGGGCCAAGTAAGGTCGGTCTGTACAAAAACGCACCATCTCTCGATGGATTGTCCTATGCATTAAAATCTGCTACTCCTTGGCAAAGAAGGAAGCCCCAGTGGGACTGCGTGCCCACTCTACCTGGGCAACAGCATCTACTACTTCCTTGGGGCATGGAGTCCCACTCAATGACATCTGTCAGGCTGCCATGTGGGCATCTCTGCACACGTTCACCAAACATTCTTGCCTGGACAGCCAAGTCCGTAGAGACGGCTACTTCGGCTGCTCTGTTCTCCAGTACTTTCTGGTGTGAACTTGGTTCGCAGACCCACCTCCTGGGTTGGCATTGCTGGGGTATCTATTCCACAGGTGAGGAACCTATAACTATAGTCTCTTTCAGATGAACAAGTTACTTACCTTCGGTAACAATGCATCTGTAAGAGACATATGTAGTTATAGATTCCTTACCGCCCCACCCATCCTCCCCGTTCTGCGAACTGACTTCAAGGCATAGGGACTCCCTTCCAGGGCCCTATTTATGTGCACCAGTGGTCAATGTCTTGTATGACTCTGCGCTTCTGGCATGGAAAGTCATATCAGAACTGAAGTCAGCACACAGGGGTGACGTCTAGATAGACACCGCAATGTCATCCCGGTGAACAGGACGCCAACAAAGGACGCAGTCTACCAACGCCACCTACTGACACGCAGTGGTAATGCTAAATAAAAAATCTCTGGATCCAGTATGATGCCTGGAGGTAATTCTAAAAGTAAGGAATCTATAACTGCATATGCCTCTTACAGATGCATCTTTAACGAAGGTAAGTAACTTGTTCGTTATGAAAAGTGTATGTTAAAGCCAATAAGCCTTTTATGGATGGATTGTTACTACACTGTGCTAAATGCTGTAGACAGGTATTTTGTTACATCAAATCTCACAAGACCCTTTAGTAGTCAAGGCTTTTGTTGTTGATTACCCCCTTTAACAAACTATACGGTGTATGATTTGTAATGTGATAATTCCTGCTAGACACCTGTAAAAAGATCTGACGGGTTTAATTGTCTGCCAGGCTCTTGTTATCAAAACACTAATTTAAAAAACTACATATGTTCACATAAATATCCATATTGAGACATAGAGGGGAGTTGGGACAGCAGTCTTCTGTTAAAGGGTTGTTAGCTCCATTCATTCTCTGCTTCCATCTATGACAACACAGAACTTGGGGGTAATGAATTAACATTTATTCTTTTACTTTGCATATGCATGTTTAATTTTTATGTGTGTTTTACTGCAGCAGGATAAGTGGGTGAATGCAAGAATGTGTTAAAAACCCTACATGTATTTGGTCCTACATGCAGTGCTGTGAGACCTCTTTCATGGGGTCCACAGGGGCACCAAATATGGCAGATGAGGACTTTAGCTGCAGTTGTCCTGGGCTGATCCTACTGTGCTCTGCACAACAGGATCAAGTGCAACTCTTTCAGCACTTGACTCACAGGGTAGCAAGGGCGAGTAGTCACAAGATTCTGGTGGCATAGTATGTGTGGGGTTCTAGTTCAGATCTCCCCCCCCACCCCCACCCCCTAGGGGCCAGGCCGGCAGAATTGCCAGGACTGGTTTGTGTTCCCAGTCTGGCCATGCTCAGTGCAATCTCCCACCCCAATGCTATTAGTTGAAACTGTCCTCCAGTCCTTTAAGATAGAAGCATGAATACGGCTCAAAAGCACTTTTTAGTGCCCCATAAGTGAAATGCATGTAATAATTTCACTTGTTTGATTGCATTTTTGCTCTGAGTGGGGTAGCAGGTAGTAATTCAGTCTCCTAGTCCTTAATGCTCCACTATTGGGAAATCAACATCTTGTTCCTCAACAGAGGCCCACAGTCATGGGATTTTTACACCTAGAGGCTGCAGAGGAGGCTGGGCACAGCCCACCTCTATCAATATGCAGCTGTCTGAATTAGTCTGGTATTAATTCGCTGTCCTGACATCATAATATAAACAACGAGTCCACAGTTGTACCCTGTTCCGTTTGAAACAGATACAGCCCTAACTGGTCTGGTAGCAACACCACAGCATTTGCAACGCTGACTGGGCCAACGCGAATGCCATGGCAGTTGTATCCCTAACTGAGCCGATGCTAATACAAAGGCAGTTTCATCCTGACTTGGCAGATGTATAGAAACATGTAAAGTTGTCATAGTTTGCACCAGGAACCACAGAGTGATGAGGAGACCCTCTACGTCACGGCTAACTCTTGGCTTCGCTTTCGGGAAGACTTGCATTTTCAGGTGTTCCTTCAACCAGGAGGGCACTGGGCTTCTTTCCTGAACAGTCTCTCTTCTTGGAGGGCAAGGCAAACTCTTCTCATCTCAGTGGGCAGGAAGGCTTCAGAGCACTAGAAACCCCCTCAGTTCCTCCAGAAGAAAGTGCAGACTTCCGGTGATATCTCTTCACCCCTGGGAGGCTGGCTTTCAGACAGACACCAACCCTGTTGCACAATAGTCCTTCAAGTGCTCCGCAAACCACTACCTTGGTCATGAATTACTTGGAAATGGAACAATGTAGGGTGGTTTGAGTATCACTTTTAAACATATTTTCTAGACCTCTAAACTGAACACTGAACTCCACAACACAAAGTTTCTGCACCTGGCTGTCATCAGCTTCTCTGAAACAGTAATCAGCGATAGACAATACGGCAGGCCTGACCTAAAAACGTGCTCATTTTGAACAACAGAAACTGTACCCTCTTCCTTCCGCCTACCAACCACCAAATAGCAGTGCTAAGGAAAAACTAATCAACACCCTCTTGCTTACAGTCTTCATGGAATTTCTAAAGATGGCCCTGTCTTCCAGCCTCCTCACATTGGTGTCTGTATCTCTACCGTCAAGCCACAGAAATGCAAGCAGTCACCTCCACTGTCTAGGGAAGCTGCCTTGCATGATGCTCTACCAGGGACATATAAAATGGATCCCACTGGCTTCAGTACTCAAACTCATACACACACAGCATACTACTACTGCACACATGTGCCACTCGTACACTACACACACGCATGCACGCCCCCACACACACACACACACACGCACACACACACACACACACACACACACTCTTGACATGCACAAGGTTCTCGGTGTACATATAACTGCAGATCTTTACACAAGAGAGCCCGTAGCCATCTCTCATGGAGTATGTGTCAGACTAGGACCTAATACAGTCATAAGTAGGCGTGAAGCTAGCCCACTAAACCATCGTACTACACTGCATCCTAGGAAACCACCCAAATCCATCACGGCAAGCACTACCACTTATCTTGCCATCAAGCTCACCATCTTAGGTGGTTCTCGGCGCACCTGCAGACAAAAAACCATCAGAATACAGGCAATGAAGTAAAAAAAAAATAGCAAAACAAGGCTGCAGGCCTTTTCAATGTATGCACACAGAATATGGAACAGCAACCCCATGTAACGCCCTGAACGTCTCAGGATCGTTTAACAGACACGACAATGAGGACGCAACCACTTGTGAAGGGTTAGTTCTTTTAATGAAGGCAAATAAAATACAAAGAACAAACAAAAGTTATAGTCACTGGAATCCTCCAGGCTAAGTACGTTACCAGCCCACAGCACGGATGGTCCTAACCGTCCTCTGCATATACGCCGATCCCGGCGTATGCCAACAGAGGGCAGAAATGAAATGGCCGACAATGCCAATCGGTAGGCTGTGAGGGGCACGAAGAGTGTTGGGGAGAATCGAGGAGTCAGGGAAACACCCAGCCGGGGTCTCTACCTGAAGGGAGCAGCCGCTCAACCTCTTCCTCAGACTGCACCGGGACGCGGAGTCACCTCCTGGTGATGCGTCACCGATACCCCAATCACAAGCAAGAAGACTGAACCGAGAGCAGCCGCTCGATCGATCGATCCTGTGGACTTCCGAGTCTGTAACGCGGCAAACACCTCCTGGTGTGCGTTACAGCTGGCAGTCCCTGTGTCTCTGGTCGGGCTGGGAGTTACGACTCCAACCAGCAAAAGCGCCACTGCGCTTGGACTCAGCCGAGTCAAAAAGCGAAGCTCAATGGTTGACCGGTAGAGCTTCCGGGTCCTTCACAGGTGACGATGGGGCAAGACACGGCCCAGGGAGTAACGACTCGACCTACCTCCGTTCTTGCCTTACTGGAGCACCACTCCGGAACACTGCTCTTCACGAAGCAGGTACGTCGGTGTAAACACAATATCCGACAGCCTTGTACCTCCCGGTTCCTCCCTTTATAGGGCGTGTTTTCCTTGAGTTATGTAACAGCTCTCCTGTTTACATAAGGGCGTGTTTCCCTTGAGTTATGTAACAGCTCTCCTGTTTACATAAGGGCGTGTTTCCCTTGAGTTATGTAACAGCTCTCCTGTTTACATAAGGGCGTGTTTCCCTTGAGTTATGTAACAGCTCTCCTGTTTACATAAGGGCGTGTTTCCCTTGTATGACAGGAATTCTTGACACCCCATATCCATCAGGATCACCACAACGATGCTCCAATTTAGGAAATAGTTGAAGACTCACCTCTTTAAAGAAAACGCAACCACAATGCATTAGACATTCACAACCCAGCCACCTCTATTACACTTTGACTTTTATTTGACCCTGTGCAGTCCTCTGCTGCCTTTTGGTTAGGTTTGTTTTCTAGAAACAGCATATAAATACATGCATATGTACCGGGCCCAAGGGACACCATCTCAATTCATGAAAACACTAAACCCTGCAATGCACTATATTGTCTGGCCACTAGCCCTTCACAATGCACTGCAACCTATGGACACCCAAAAATCAAACTCAGTGATACTCTGGTTGAGACTCGGCATCTGAGTATAAATACATCTCAAATACAGTCGAACTACTGATAGCAGATATGACAACCGACCTATTTCATGCTTGAATGGTATTGTCCCCCCATAGTCTGGGTAGTGCTTGAGTTCTAAGCATTTCTGTTGCTATTTTGAAAGGTTTCCTCTTTTTCACACAGAATCTCTATGTAAATGAAATAGAAACAGGAGCTTCAGAAGCAGGAGATGTGAAATACGGTTTACTGGGGAGAGGCTGTGTTCAACTTCTTTTGGTGAAATATTCAATTGATAAATGCTTTCAAAGATTTTAGTGTATTATCCATTATCTTGTGTTATTCCTCCTAAAGAACTAGAATGTTCAAGGTTCCGTGTACGTTATTAGGTCATTCGCATTTTGTCTGTCAGTTTTGGGCAAGTCTCTGGCTGAACTCTTACAAGGAATAAATCGTATTCAAAATGTGTACCAGTGAATTGCTCTGGATTCACTGTGCTACAGGACTTCTACAGTCTTTGCAGTGAGTGCCTCTTACCCCATGTCCTGCTGAGGCCAGTGCAAGGCTGTGCGGAGTATACCTCTACACACTGCACTGAAGATCTTGAGACGGACGGAAGGAAAGGTGCCTGACTGAACTGCAAATGAACCACAGAGAACAAGCTGAAGGTTGTAAGCTTGTTTGGGAGTGGATGTCTCAGAGAAAAATTAACAGTGATCATGCGTACTGTGCGGCTGTTAGGTTTTGAAACCTCCTCTCGAGACCTGCTCATGGGTAATGGTTATAATGGTCCGTGCCAAGTCTGTGTGCTATGTGAAGTGCATTCTGAGAACCAGCTTGTTCATCTAGGTGTGCTAGGTTCTCTATAGAAATACCATTTACATAAAAGATACTATGACTTTAGTTAGAAGGGCAGAAGCATCTAGGCGCAGTGTTAAAGAAGGGAAATCTAACAATAGTTACGTTCTCCAGGAAATAGTTGAGATGGCAGGTGTCAATATTGTGGCAGGTTCCAGCTCTCCATATACTATCTTTTAGGAGAAATTGTGGAGAGAAAAGTCTGTTAGCATGGGCGGGGGATGTTTTCCTCAGATTTGAGTTGAGAAGGGTTCAGTGGGAAATTTATAGACATGATGGTTAACTGTGCCTTCCATTTAGATTCAGAAACGGTTCAATAGATAAATATTACATTGCTAAGCAGATGCCAGCTTCATTAGGTTTTGGCGACCAAAAGAGCGAAAAGGTAGCAAGAAGTAATTGCTAATTGTGTGTGAGCGTGAACAGTTTGACAGTAAGCTACTTATATCATGCCCCTCAGTTTTTAGTGGGAAATTTCCAAGTTATTTAGTTTTGCACACAGAATATTACTTAAGGTGGGAGCTGTTCCCAAAAGCAATAGGGTACACAGCAATCCCATGCCAGTGAGTTGGAAAGACTATTGGAGGCTGGGGTGATAGAACAAGTAGTTTTTTGCTGAATAGATTCCATTAATGCTGACTCGACATTCGATTAGAATGGTCCGACTATGTGACTCTCATGGGCAAATTAATTAGAGCAAAGTGTGGATAATTTTCCATAACCAAATATTTCCAGAATGTTGACCCCTATAAAGGATTCATGCAGGTTTAGTACTGGTGACTTATGGGTAGCTTATCATCAAATAGATACATCTGAAGAAGAATCAGATACCGCTGCAGAAGAATAGTAGATAGCTTTTTACTTTTATGATTATTTTCAATACCTACGAATACTGTTTGGAATGGAAGTCGCAGTGCTCTAAGGTCTCATGCATGAAATGTTGCGCGGGTGGAAGGTGTTTATTATTTTCAAGATTACATTCTTACCATAGGGAAAGCAAGTCAGGAACAGGACGCAAAAGTAAAGGAAGTTCTTAACCTGGAAAACAATAGACTAATAATTGACAATTCTTAATGCAGATTTGTGGAATTTAATTTACCTTGTATATCTATACATCAGTAGGCGAGTGAGAAGCAAGAGGCAGGACCCAATTGTCTTCCCAAATAATTTATATAATAACAAAATGAGAACGGATCCCCTATTTCATTAGGTACGGTACCTATAACCACTTTTTAAATGTTTTTTCTGGCATGCTGCTAACTTATCCTCCATGTGGTCTTCATCATTCAGCCATCTTCTAATAGTGCCTCTCAGAGTCAGAATGGCTTTCGGCAGGACCAAAAAAGGACAAACGTCCGCTATGGTATGCAGGGGTGATGTGTGTGGATTGTGCTTACAACCCACCGACTTGTCAGGAAAATCACATTTTCTTGCTACCTGGGATAGTCCGAGGGGGTGTACCCTGTTAAACATTCATCAAGGCATCTCACCCTCCATAGTACCTGCCTCGCCTCGGTCTTCCCGCACATTGAGGATAAATTGGATCAATTTAATAGCCCACATATCCCCCCACTATTTTTCAACATTGACCAAGACTTTCCTCATGAACATTTGTCTAATTGAATGGAAGTCTTGTGCCAATTTTAAAACTGCACTTTTCGCTATTTAACTCACCATCACTGTTCTTCCCTTAAAAAAAAAACAATTCCTGTGTAGTCAGCCATTGCAGCACACCCTGGGAGTACTCTGTGACCAGGGTGGAAACCCAATGATGAAGCATATCACCTACTAGGTAGGTGAATAAGGGTTCTTTTAAAACACCCTACGGGACCCAAGGCAGTGCGCCTAAAAAAAACATGAAAAAGTGGTTATAGCTACAGTAGCTAATGAAATAGGGGACCCGTTCTTATTTTGTAATTTACCTTGGACATAAGTAAAGGATTAAAACCTAGAAAGGTACTCGTGCACGCTGCATTGGACAAATCTACACCCATTAAGAAAGCTGAGTTATAATTTTTTAGACCTAGCGGAGGTCTAATCATTATTCTGACCAAAATGTCCTAGTATCACCCAGCCCATGAGATAGTTGATAAAACAAAGAGAAATATATGAGTGGCACTCTGAAAAGGCTTTCCAGAGTGTGAAGTCAGCCATTGAGTGTGCACCTGTCTTGAGGGCGTTTGACCCCAATGAGGCAGTTTAATAGCCATGGATGGAAGTGGAAAAGGATTAGGAGCTGTATTATTCCCATTGTGGAACTGGAAGAAGTGTAATATTGTATTCGTATCACGTTCACTTTCTCCAGAGGAGGAAAAATATTTAGTTATTGAAGAAGAAACCTTAGCTTGTGTATGAGGGTTAGGGCATTTTAAGGAGTGTGGAATAGGAAATGCATACTGAGGAGTGACCACAAGACCCTTGTTAAGTTAACTTTGATGGGGATGTACAAGGCTTCTTTAAGGATTTGTCAGGTTGTCAATGAAGTTATATAAATATGCTTACAATGCACAGTGTGACCATCGGCAGAAAATGAGGACGACACGTGGAATGTTTGCTAGCTAATGTGGGTTGTGGTACTAATTCAGCAGTGGGTAAATATGTTTGGAAAAATAGGGAAGTTAACGTTAAAACTGTGTTGTATTAATGATTATGTGAACATTGATTGACCTAGGAAAGCTGTGTTACCTGTGGAAACTGAACTTTACTGGAAGCTACATGGAGCGTTGACTTGGGATGTTTTTTATATTTTTGTTTATATCAGAGGACTCCTGTTAAGAAACAATATTGTCAATTGTGTCATCAGTAACCAAGAAGGGAGTGAAAGATAGCTTTTTGTGGCCTGGCAATTGAGGCGTTCTGGAAAGGAGTGTTCTCTTCCGCCAGCGTCGCCCTTCGGTCAGTCAATGCCAGCTGTTTGCCGGACAGGTACTTCCATAAATTATGGCACATGGTTGCTGAGAACTTGCCGCCTGCACCAACGTATTGCATCCTTGCCAAATTTGCCATTCGGCCAGGCCTAGACACAACCGACTGAGAGAACAAAATGCTCCTTGGTGGTCCAAACACAAGATCAGAGAGGAACTTAATTGAATCAGAGTATTGAAGTGAGATAAGCTACAAAGCTATCCAGTCTTTAGCAGTGGGCTAGCCCAAAGCCCTCACTAGGAATAAGTAAACAATAGGTGTAGGAAATACGATCTGCTTTTCATGGTTACCCTCACTTTTTACCTGGTATTATGCTGTTTCTGACGGGGATCCTGCTAATCAGGACCCCAGTCTCTGTGCTTTCTCCCCTAAATTGGCTATGGTAAGTATTTAGGTATACCCCAGTCCCTAGTATACGGTACCAAGGTACCCAGAGCATAGGTTCACCAGGGGTCTCCCTTGGGCTGAAGCATTTATTATGCCATCCAAGGGAGACCACTCGAACTGTGACTACAGGCCTGCCATTGCAGCTTGTGTAAGCTAGTGCTAGCACCACTTACAGCAGATATAAGCTTCCTTATAGCTGTGGTCACTGCACTTAAAATCTGTAAGTCACCCCTACGGCAGGCCTTTCAGTCCTGAAGGCATTGTGCTGGGTTCTTAGTGTGAGGGTGCCCCTGCATAGTCGGGATACCCCTACAACCTTCGGAGTCCATTCTACCGGGTTGTAAGTGCATTAGCAATTATATATAGAGTGGTCCTGCGTCATTACACCATGACAGCCTCTAAACTGGCTGTAACGAACCCTGCCATGCTTGGTATCAAACATTTATTTATTTATTTTACAGTTTTATAGAGCGCGAACCAGACCCGTGAGGGTATCAGAGCGCTTACAGGATTGAAGGGGGGGAATAAAACATAAGGATGGGAGGGATCACACAGGGAGATAAAGGGATACAGGAGGAACACGCAGTTTAAAGTCCAAGCTACATGAGGGAGAAAAATTGAAGCATGCAAAGTAACAATAAAAAGGTTTCCAATCCACGAGGTGCATCATGTTGGAATCATACCCCTGCACCGTAAAATGGTGTGGGAGGTACGATTCCATGCACTGTAAAGCTCTTCCAGGTGGCCCTCGGTACCAGTCTTCCAGAACCGAACAGCAAGCGAGTGCTGCTGCCGACTAGAGACACGTTTCTTCCCTCCTGCTGCTGAGCCAAGCTCGAGCAGGGGAAGGAAGAACAATAGATATCCTGACACAGGGAGGTGGGGCCACCTCCCAGACAGGTTTTAGTGTATTGGGGCAGGGTGGGGGTGCTTGCCAGTTCCACTGAGACTGCTTGCAGGTCACATTTGGTGCCCTCCTTGCATACTCCAGTTCAAACTAGTTCAGGGAGCCGTTGGCTACTGCTCTGGCGCAGAATTTGGCAAAGGACATGGGAGTATCCTCCCCACTGTCCGGCCCCTCCTCTGGGAGGGACCCCTGAATCGTCCCAACCCGTTCCTTAGGGTACTTAAGGGCTTACCTAATGGTGGGTCCCTAGATTCGTCATGGGACAAGATTCAGATCAAGACACCACTTCATCTTCGACCGTCTGGGCACTCTGGACCAAGCTGGACTATGCTCTGGGCACCGACACTGCAACTGGGAAGACTCCTGCTGCTCCTGGTCTCGTCGTCCTGCTCATCCGCTGCAACATCTGTTCTCCATACAGGATCCTTCCAAGAAACCTGAAGGAATCTCCCTTGTGAAGGAGTCTTCCCCGCATCTGCAGGCACTGCAACAAAGCTGACTGGTCTGCTGTTCCTGGGCTCCCACAGACTCCAAAGGGTTCAGCAACACAGGTGGTAGTTCTACAACTCCCTCGAGGCCTTCACTGTCCTCTCACTGAGTTTGAGGCTAGTATCCCTCATCGGAACCGCCGGAACCAAACCCCTGTGCAGCTCTTTGACCTGCCGTTGCCAAGGCTTGTTGACTCTCTTCCTCAGAGATCTTCAGGCTCCAAGAAGCTCCAGCCGCAGGCATCTCCTACAGCCAAGATCATCTTCCTCACCACATCTCTTGCACTGTGGGCCTGCATCTTTGGTGAGCTGCTCGAGGTCCTCTTGCAACTCCTGTGTCTCTGGCCTCTGGGTCTTTTCGAGGGTTTTCTTTGACTCCAATGAGCTCCCCTGATTGATCGATAGCCTACTCTGACTCCCCTGCTTGTGGTGAGTCACTTGGACCTTGATGGTCCTACTTCTGCATTGTTTTCGCTTGCCCCGTTGTTTGCGGTTGCCAAGGCTTGTTGGTGCCCCCAGCGAACACAACCCTCCAACTCCCGTCATCCGTTGTGAGACAGCTCGTGAACGGCTCCTGATCTTCCACAGCGCCGCATGGTCAACACAGCTGCAGCTCGAAGGTCATCGTCAACTCTACTGTATCTCCCGACATTGGTGGGTTTTCTTCAGTGCCTTCTGGTCACTCCTGAGTAGCATAGACCCTGTCCCCTCCGCTTGCATGTACCTCTCAAATTGAATCCACCTTTGGTTTCCACCAGACACTTTCACCTTCTCCTCCAGCGGCATCTTCCTGAAGTCCTCCATTGAGTTTGGCGGTTTCCCACGCCACTTTACTCCAATGCACTTGGCTTCCCTGATATAGGTATCCTGGTTCTTGGGGTATCCACGGATGTGGTCGCTCTCCAACCTTCTGCCTTCCACGGGGCTTCTTCAGGGTCCACTGGGAAGGGTCCTTCTTTAAAATAACAACCAAAACTTACCCATTGACTTGACTTGAGCACGCTGTCTTGTTCCCACACTGCACACGGCCTCCGTGGGGTTCCTGGGTAGTTACCTCGGGTTGATCCCTGGGTCCCCAGCATTTCTACGTCCTCTGAGAATAGTCTTGACTCGAATCGCGATTCGCATCCCTCAATTTTAGTATATGACTTGGTCTCCCTCTGGCGACCACCATGTATTACTATTACTTACCTGTTGTTATTGCAAAGTAATGTATGCATTTGTGTTATATATCCGGGTAGGAGATATGGTTGTGTGTTGACTGTCTTATAATGAATACCTATGTTTATAAATACATTGTGTGTTTCATTTTCACTTAACCTATACCAATAAGATTAAGATTTGGTCAAACAAGCTGCTTTACACTCCTTGAGTAGCCTGAAGACTGCTCTCCACAGCTACCACTTAGAGAGCTTTCTAAGGTTGCCTACGACTACTAAACTCACCATAAGGGTTTTCTGGATTAGTGCAGGGTGCTACATTTGCATAAGTAAGCACCATATACTAAGCCAGCCTCCTACAATAGGTCTCACCAAATAAAGCTAAAGCTGTCTGTAGCTGAGACCTAAGAGCAAAAGGGGTTCATGCTTAACTCTTTCACATATTCATGCTTTCACAAATTTTAACCAAAGCCTGACTCATTGGCTCTTTCAATCTTTTTTTATTGTCTTAGCGTTTCTCTGCTCTCCGTGATTTTTTTCATCTGTTGTGACATGTTGTAATATGAATTGCTGCCACCTTGAAAACAGATGCATTTGTAGGAAAAACTTAGAAGATGTTAAATTTGATAGGTTGTTGTTTATGACAGATGTAAAGGTATAAAGAACCTAATGGAATACCGTGTTTTCATTTATGGAGAAGAGGTAGTCATAAATAAAATATTTCTTCTTACTTAGAATGAACAAAACATTGCAGCTTGAAAACTGATGATTAAAGGAATTGGTTGTATTTATGTTGTAGGAATTTTGTCTGGGGAGTTAAGCTTCAAAAATGGATCTTTTGATTTACCCACTCTCTTGTCACAGTAAGTAATGTTTATTTAATTTTGCAAATTATATTTGAACAATACATTGTTGTACCTTTGTTATGCCATTGATGTATGTGAATTTGATATCTATCCATACACGTTTGCTGAATGGCCTTGTGGAATCATCTGCATCTGTTTTCTTGATAGAACTGTTTATTGTTGTCTCAATAGCAACATACATTCACATTTTGTTTGGGGTGCAAATTGATGATGGAATCACCTTAAGAATGTCCAAATCCCCAGGTCTAGACCTTCACCCAGTCTCTGTGGTGCTCTCCTTGTAAGACCTAAAATGAGAGCACTCCCTGTCCTCTTCCCTCCTTAGAATACGTCAAAAACCGATCTTATTATTCAGCATACATTCCTGTGCTCAAACCTCTTCCTAAACTGACCTTCCCAATGCTCAGTACATCTCAACAGGTGGCAGTGGTCTTCGAGGAGTCCATGAATCGGTGGATGGTTCTTTGCAGTCTTCTCAAGGAAGACTCTTCACAGAGCCTATAGCTCAAGCTCACTCTGAAAACAAATGCCCATGTACACTGTTCTGGGCCACATCTAGGGGATTTAACTTTTAGTGTTCTGTGGACCAGTCAAGAGCCTCTCCTGCATAAGTCTTCTAGAAATGGCAACAGTTAAGTTGGCAGTGAAGGTCCTTTTCCCCCCAAATTCAGGTGAAGCAGATCCAAGTTTTAACTGACAACACAACTATCATGCACTATTTGAACAAGTAGTGGGAGTTGGGGTCAGTTCCCCTTTGTTAGAAAACCAGAGAAGTCTGGTCTCAGGTTATAGATAAAGGAGTTAGTCTGTCAGCAGCTCTTACAGCAGGGAAGGAGAATCAAACTGCCAACTTCCTCAGCAGACTTCTTTTAAAGTAATAATTTTGTGTTTGCTCAGAGGTGATCTATCCGGTGTTTGCCATGTGAGACTTTTCTCAGGTTTACCTTTCTGTGACAAGTTCCAAATGAAGTGTTCCTCCTGTTGCTAGAGTCGGCATCCTTGACATGCTTTTCTAGGGAGTGCCCCGATCTTCACTGGTATTATGATCTGCATTGTGCCTTTCCATTGTTTCTTCTTCTCTAGAGAGTAAATTAAAATAATTAAAATCTCAGAATATATTAAGGTCCAGTGATTCTAGTATTTTCTGATTGTGCCAGGTAACTGTGGTACCTGAGCATCTTAACTCCTTGCCTGCTCTTAGGATATATGTATACATCATTGAAAGATGTTCCCAGGATTATGATGTGTATATATATATATAAATTATAGATCACATGCACATCTGTATTTGAGGGAAGCTAGCATGGGTTCTACGTCAATTGAAAGACCTGTGCATGCTGGCTAACTCACGCTAACATAATGTGGTTCATGCAGTGAGTGCTCCCCCCCCCCCCCCCCTCCTCCGCCCCCTATGGCTGACAAGGTCTGTCTGCACAGAATGGGCCTTCTGTGAAGCAGAAACTTATCCCTGGTAGGATGAGTCTCCGCTTCACCCTCCTGCTCTCTACTGCTAACTGCTTCCACCTAATGTATCACAGCTGTACACATCAGGCTGGATGATTAGTCTTCAAGCTGAGAACAGGAACCACTCCTTAAGAGGTAGGGTTTCCTGCTCTCTGCTTTAGGCATTTTCTTCCAGACAGTAAGAAAGAAAGCAGCAGCGATGAAGCAGCTTTCAGGCCACCATTTCTAGAGCCTGGTCTGATCGGCTTTTACAGGGATAGGTAGGCTGGGACACTGGCTGGACTAGATTGATAGAGAAAGACTTTGAAAAATGTCTTTAAAAAGAAAGACTTGATGATAAAAAATAAAAAAAAAATGTATTATAATAAATGAATGTAGCTATCCCCCTTCTGTTTGAAAAGGCTCCCTTGAGCTGATGAGCTTTTGAGAGATGCACCTGTGCGCCAGAGAGAGGTACTGAGACCTGAGAGGATTGTGGCAGCTTTCTCAGCAACCCCAGATGAACTTTGTTTTTTATCTCTACTGATGAAGGCTAATATCTAGAAATGCATGTGTCTAGAGATTCACAGCACTAACCTGCACCAACCTTGGTGAAACACTTTAGCAAAAAATCAAGTACGCATTCAACGTGAACTGCATTTACCATAATGCTAAAGGGTGAACTGGTTGGGAGGTCAAGCAGTGTGCTCCCATCCCCCTTCTACCTACCTTGCACTGTTCCCCGACATAGTGGGTCTGATCACAAGTAACATTTTGCAGTACATAAAGTAGTACTTCAGTAGTACTTCTCACTTATACAAAATGTTTTTCACCTTCACCTCTCCTAGCTTTTCTCTGGGAAGAAGTTCACACATACAAAGTTTACTACTTGAGAGCGGCTCAAAAATTGTGAATAATTCCTAGAACATAGAAGGAATTAGGAAAGGTGCTGCTCATTTACTCTTCACTGCTCCAGCTGCGTAGCACCCATAATGCACTGCAAAGGCTTTTTTTAATAAATATTTTTTAGATCCTGGTGGTGTTCCTGAAAGAAGGGGCAGAGGCACCACAAAGCATTTGTTTTAATGTTGTGGAGGGCTTCAAGGGGTTCTGCAACCCCCCACAACACAGTAAGTCTCCTGGGTCATTAAATCTATGACCCCAAGAGAACTTACCATATTTTATGCAAAGCAGTCCATGCTGGAGCTATATGTTCTTCAGTTGGAGTGCATAGATCCTTCGTGGTTGGTGCTATGTTTGCATTTTGTTGCCTGTATTTAAAAAAAAAAGAAAAATTAATGACTCCCGGAAAGGCTAATAGGTTTTCTAAATAGGGTTTATTTAAAATATTTTGTGACAATCGCTATTGATAAACATTGGAATGTGTGAATTTATAAAATATAAGTTTGATTATAGTTATTGGTGATGTTCTGACAAAGCCAATGAATCTACTTTTCATATGTCAATGTGTAGAGCTCATGATAAAGCCAATAGGCCCACCGTTTTTTATATTTTGGTCTTCTGACCCTTTAACAAAGTCAGTAGGTCTGCCTTGCTTAAAGTGGCACCCTTTATATTGTTACATGATGTAGTCAGCTGTGTCCACCCACAGAGAGGGAGGAGCTGGTGGCTTGGTCACCCACGGGGGCGGGCCTGTGCCCAACCCTGCACCACCCAGGGTGATGGACTTTTAATTTACATTTGAACAAAAAATAGAAATTCAACGGAAAAAGACAAAGGTTAAAGTGATGTTATAGTTGGGAATTGTAATAGTATCTTAATTTATATATTTTTTAAACTGAGAAATTGACTGAAAATAAAAAGTTTGAAGAGACGTTATAGGTGAAAATGTCAGTTAAAACATAACACTTAAACTAACAAAACCAAATAAATACACTAGTTATACTTAACTAAACAAACTATAACTCGTGCCCTAAAGTAACTTTAGATCGTGCCCTGGACCCATATGCATCACTCAGTCAGACATTCAAACACAGGAGTCTTAGGGGAACGCAGGTGTGGGTTAAACTTTGGCAGGGACATGTTTGTGCCCAAGGAAAACTGAAGAAAATTTCTAACTTTTGGGAAAGAATTAGGGAAAATTTGACAAACTTCATGTTCAGTAGGTTCTTTCAATCGGCTCTTCTCCCAAAAGGATTTCTGGCAGCCATTAATAGTAGCCTTGGGATGTCTAGAGTTTGAAACATGATGGTTGTTGTATTTTTCCATTCGGCCAAGAGGTGACAACTACAACTAAAAAACAAGTGCTATAACCCAACATTTTGCTTTCAGTTGCTTTCCAAATTTCATGATGCACTGCACACAGTTTGTTGTATGTGGGCACACAGAGTCCATACGAAACACATACATGTCCAGTATGCCCACGCTCAAGCGGCCCAGAGAAACACAGTTTTGGCTCAAGCCCTAGTGGAAATATGTTTCTGCAATAGGGAGACTGGAGGGAATTACCTTGTTTTCGAAACATAATGCAAAAAATGTGACAAAATTCATGTTCTACTAGTTCTCACTGTCAGTCAGCACAGGGTTGAAAGGGTGTAGGACCCAGCTATCAGAATATTAGACTTTCTAGTTATTAAAATTATATGGTTGCAGTATATTTCATAAGAGCTTAAAGGCGATACCTGCAAACAAAATACCGGACAATAAAGCGGTGTAAGAAATTGTGTTACTGATTGAGGGGGGTGAAACAATTCTCAAGCAGCAATTGCAATTCTTCTCAGACTGAAGTCAAAACCTATCCCTAAATTAACCTGTGCTTAACCCTCGGGTAGCTTGGCAGAGGCTTAACTCAGGGGCAATGTGTAAGATATTTGTGAAACACTTCAAACAAACAGGCCACCCCCCACGCCGCACGGCTCCTCGTGTCTGACCGAGTCTCTGCCCTCTGCTCCGCCGCTGCCAAGGGTTCGCCCCTGGTATTCGGTAACTGTGTTTTTTGTCTTTCCCCCACTGTACTTGCCGTGGTCTGTATTTTATTCCTTGTATTGTATTGTATTTTTAGGCGCTCCCTGCAGCCCTCTGTGCCCCCCCGCTCCCCGCCGCTGCTCACCCGCGGCACCGCCCCCTTTCCCTTCTGGTTCCCCTGCCCTCGCCCATTGGCCGCCCCGCTCCCGCCTCCCAGCTGCTCCTCCCTCCCACTTCGCCTCATATGGGGGCCGCGTGGCGGCCGGCCCAGCGGCCGCGTGCAGCGGGTGCGCCACAGGCGCGCCCCAAGACGTGCCAAAGGCAAGACCGTCCGCGCCCAGCGCCAGAACCCCTGGACCCCGCGCCCCCTGCAACGCCAGACTGCACTCTGATGCCAGCACCCTCCTCGCACTCAACACAGAATGAGACCGCCCCTGCTACCGGGCCACCCCGAAGCGCACCCAAGGGCCCTTCACCTGCCAGAACTGCAGATTCACCAGCATCCAACCCTCCAAACCACCAGCCAGAGAACCCAACCACCTCCGCTGCATCCTCCTCAACACCCGCTCCGCTCGCAAGCACGCCATCGAACTCTGGGACCTCCTAGACTCCACCGCCCCCGACGTCGCCTTCCTGACGGAGACCTGGCTGAACGCCACCTCCGCACCAGACATCGCCATAGCCATCCCACAGGGCTACAAGATCTCCCGCAGAGACCGCACCAACGGAGTGGGAGGAGGAATCGCCATCATCCACAAAGACTCCATCAGAATCTCAACTAACACCGACGACACCCTCACCACCGCCGAGCACATGCACTTCCAGATCCACACCGACCCCAACACCACCCTCAGAGGAACACTCATCTACAGACCTCCCGGACCCCGACCACAGTTCAGCGACACCATCGCCGACCTCATCAGCACCCACGCCCTCGGCTCCACGGACTACATCCTCCTCGGGGACCTGAACTTCCACCTCGAGAACAACAACGACGCCTACTCCACCGCCCTGATCGACAACCTCGCCAACCTTGGACTCAAACAGCTCGTAACGACACCCACCCACGCCGCTGGCCACACGCTGGACCCCATCTTCTCCACAAGCCCCCACATCTCCTTCAACCACACCACCGAACCCCACTGGACCGACCACAGATGCGTCCACCTCACCTTCAGGAAACCCACCACACACCACCGCACCCAACAGCTACCGCGCCGCTGCTGGGGCAAGGTCACCGAGAACCAACTGACTACCACCCTCACCCTGAGACCACCCACCGACCCAGACACCGCCGCGACCAACCTCACACAGTGGATCAACAACTGCGCCAACACCCTCGCCTCTCTCAAGACCTCCACAACCAACCACACCAACATGAAAGCCGCCTGGTTCACTGAAGACCTGCGGATCTCCAAGCACACCTGTCGGAAGCTGGAGAAGAAATGGCTCCACGACCGAACACCAGACAACCACACAGCCCTCGAGCGCCACCCGCAGGCACCACAAACTCATCAGGACCGCCAAGAAGACCGCCTTCAAAGACCACCTAGACAACAACGCACACAACACCAAAGAGCTCTTCAGCATCGTGAAAGAACTCTCCAACCCCAGCTCCAACACCAACGACATCCCAACATCACAAGACCTGTGCGACTCCCTGGCCACCTTCTTTCACCGGAAGATCACCGACATCCACGACAGCTTCAACTCCGACCCCCCGCACCCACCACCGAGTCCACCACCCCTGCACCCACCACCGAGTCCACCACCCCTGCGACTACCACCCGTACCAGTCTCCTGACTGCCTGGTCCAGCGTCAGCAATGAAGACACTATCAAAACCATGAACTCCATCCACTCCGGATCCCCATCGGACCCCTGCCCTCACCACGTCTTCAACAAAGCCAGCACAACCATCGCGCCCCACCTCCGTAAAACAATCAACTGTTCCTTCGAGACAGCAACCTTCCCAGAAAGCTGGAAACATGCCGAGATCAACGCCCTTCTGAAGAAGCCCAAGGCGGACCCCAAGGACCTCAAGAACTTCCGGCCCATCTCCCTGCTCCCATTCCCGGCAAACGTGACTGAGAAGATTGTCAACAGACAGCTGACCCGCTACCTCGAAGACAACAACATCCTGGACCCTTCCCAATCCGGTTTTCGCAGCAACCACAGCACTGAGACCGCCCTCATCGCCGCCACTGACGACATCAGGACCCTGATGGACAAAGGAGAAACAGCCGCCCTCATCCTCCTGGACCTATCAGCAGCCTTTGACACAGTCTGCCACCGCACCCTATCAGCACGCCTCCATGATGCCGGTATTCAAGAGAAGGCCCTGGCCTGGACCACATCCTTCCTCTCCGGCAGAACCTAGAGTGTCCGCCTTTCATCCTTCTGCTCAAAAATCACCGGGATCATCTTCGGCGTCCCACAGGGATCTTCCCTCAGCCCGACGCTGTTCAAAATCTACATGGCACCTCTCGCCCACGTCGCACGACAACATAACCTCAACATCATCTCCTACGCCGACGACACCCAGCTGATCATATCCCTCACCGAAGACCCCCACACCGCCAAAGCCAACCTCCACAGAGGAATGAAGGCCGTAGCCGACTTGTTAAAGGACAGCAGACTGAAGCTGAACTCCGACAAGACGGAGGTCCTCATTCTCGGACCCATCCCATCGGCCTGGGACGACTCTTGGTGGCCCCGGAACCCACGGACCACGCACGCAACCTGGGGGTCATCCTCGACTCCACTCTCTCCATGACCAGGCAAGTCAACGCCGTCTCCGCCTCCGCCTCCTGCTTCAACACCCTCCGAATGCTCCGCAGGATCTTCAAATGGATCCCCCTCGACACGAGAAAAACCGTCACCCAGGCCTTCATCACCAGCAGACTCCACTACGGGAACGCCCTCTACTCAGGAACAACAAACAAGCTCCTGAGACTACTACAACGAGTCCAGAACGCCTCGGCTTGACTAATCCTCAACGTCCCCCGCAGCAGCCACATCACACCCCACCTGAGAGGCCTGCACTGGCTCCCCGTCAACAAGAGGATCACCTTCAAACTCCTCATCCACGCACACAAAGCACTACACAACACCGGACCCACTTACCTCAACAACCGACTCAGCTTCCACACCCCCACCCGAAGCCTCCGCTCAGCCAACCTCGCCCTCGTCACAGTCCCTTGTATCCGGAAAACCACCGCGGGCGGCAGATCCTTCTCCTACCTCGCCGCCAAGGCCTGGAAAACTCTACGACAGACCCAGGACCTGCTGGCCTTCAGAAGACTCCTCAAGACCTGGCTCTTCGATCAGTAGCGCCCCCCCCCCCAGCGCCTTGAGACCCTCACGGGTATGTAGTGTGCTTTAGAAATGCAGTGATTGATTGATAGCACAGTGAAAACACATCAGAAAATGATCCCACACCATATTTAGAAAAGTAGAATACTTTTTAATAAATAAAACCAGACCAAAATGACAAACATCCAATCTGTAGAACCGGAGATATGCAGGTTTAATGATTTCAGTAAAAATAGCACCCAAAAGCACAAAGCGCCACCTGTGAATATGTGTTCAAGCCAGACCAGGTCTATGTCACACGTTCAGGCGGGTGGCATGGTTAACCACTGAAGATGGCTGCTGTGTGAATTACGAGCTCCCAACCTGTGCCCTACTCTGCCATAACAGGGGCATCCCGGGCAAAGAGGCATGTTGTAGGTGCCGGCTTGAGCCGAATGGTTGCAGGGGTGACCGGATAGCAGTTGAGCTGCGAGGAGAGCGGTCATATTTCTGAGGCCCGAGGCCATGACCAGGTTTTGTGATGCAGAATTGTTGAAATCAGGAGATTATCTCTGCTTATTCCTTGGCTGGCTGCTGCACCCCCGAGGGAGCTGGGGGCAGCTGCCCCTCTGACGGCTGTGTGCATAAGCCAGCGACAGAGTGCCTGAGGGCTCTGAGCAGTGGTGGTCATCTGCAAAGTGATTGCAGGCTGGCTGCCAGAGATTTCTGGCCTCACCTTACCCTGCTTGGCCCCCCGAATTTGGCATAATAAGTGACTGCGGTGGCAATGGCCGCCAACTGTACCTCGCCCCTGGTGCGTGGACAGCAAGATTCCCTACAATTTGGTGAGCAGCTGAGCCGCTTAGACAGCACGCACTGTGGTTTAACACCCGGGCCTCTCGTCTATGGTCCTGATGGAAGCCTGCTGAGAATTACACTGGTGACACAGTCTGCACAGCCCCGACCGGACCGCAATGGGACATGCACAGTGATTTATTGCAACAAGGACATGCTCTGAAGCGACGATGTTTGCCCCTTCAGTGAATACACAACCTCTATCCCCAATCTGGAACTTCCATCTGTTGTCCCAATGTTGTGCCCACCCCAAGCGACTTATTTGGAGCCTATAGCTGAACGTTGAAGTCTTCTTGGGCGGGGGTGGAGGTTGGTGATCAGGCTAGCCTCCCCCTCCAACTTTCCACCCAGGAGTATGGACTGTATACTGCCCTAGCGGCTATGGGCTGTTCCTATCACTTGGGAAGGGCCTCTAGATCCAACTGTGCACCCTGTTGCAGGGGTGGAGGCCTGGAGTAGTGACTGTTTTCTCCTGTGCCCTACCTCTGCCGCTGCAAGGTGTTGCCCCCACAATGCTGTGTCCCAGGTGGCTGAATAGTGTGTCTGCCCAGAGGCCATGCTCGTACTGCCCTGAGTATTACAAACTATCATCTGCCTCTGTTCTTATCTCACAGATTGGTGATGGTTGTAGCTTGGTTCCTATAGAACAGTGAGCAAGGGGTCCACGTCTGGGCATACGCTTGGCCAGTTAGTGTGTTACATTAAACATATGAAAGGTGATGGGAGGAAATGCTTGTAGTAGACATAACCAATGGCAATCACTTGGGGTAGCATTCCAAATGATTGTTCTTTTGGCCACCAGGGCAACTCAGTTTGGACCCAGCCCTATGCAAATCAGTCTTGACCCTACTTCAGTAGGAGCACTGTAGCCTGAACTGCCCGGCCCTCCCTGAATAAAAACACAAGTAAGCCTGGAAAGATGTTGCCACGTATTGTTTTGAAGTGTTTTCCTGGGTTTAGCTCTGTGTGGTCTCCCTCTGGAAGGGGTTGTGGAAGAGTCATTGCCACGGAGTGTGAAAGCAGTCCCAGGCATGCACTAGTAAAACTCAGAACAGAGGCTATAATAGAGCAGAGATCAAAGTTTAATTCAATGGGTTTATGCAGGAGCTGGTCATGAGGTAGAAAAAAAGACAAGGAGACAGTTTGGAAGTTGATGTATGTGTGGCAAAAAGGCAGCAGAAATTAAGAAAAACTAAAGGGTGGCATGAAATAGAGGTGGATACAAGGATACAAGAGGTTAGGAGGAGTAGGGCAGCTATGAAGGCTAGATATTAAAGAGGGAAAGAATGGAGGGGTGGGACTGGGATATGAAGTAGAAAGAATAAAGGAAGAGGAGAGACATGGTATGAAAATAAACAAGGAAATAGGAAAGACCGATTGGAAAGAAAGATTGGAGGATAGAGAAAAGATGAGAATGGGAATTGGAAGGTAACAAAGAGTTGTGGATAGGAAAGAAGAAAAGTAGGAAGGACAGAAATAGAGAGATGGAGAAGAAAGATGATTCGAGAGTGTGAGGGAGAGGGGAGATTGGAGTGTAAAGTGAAAAGGAAACGTGTATGGAAAGGATAAGCTATGGAAGTGAGATAGAACGTAAGAAAGGGAGAGGGAAAGAAAGAGGAGTGAAACATATGAGAGGAAAAAGGGAGGGAAAGAAAGAAGGAAAGGACAATAAAATAGCCAAGACTGGATAGTTAGACCAAGAGGTGCCATACCAGGAGGTCAGAGCAAAGGAGGGGAACAATATGATATAGAAGCATAATCAAGATGGAGATTTGTCAGAACAAGGATGGAATGAGCGGATTTGTTGTATTAAGGCTCCCTTGAGCCATTGGGATGACGAGCCCTGGACCAGCACCTGCGCGCCATGAGTGGTACTTTACCTGATAATACTTTTTGGCAGTCTACGCGGCAACCCCACACACTCACCTACTCCCTGCTGACGAGAGGCAACTACCTCGAAACACGTGTCCAGGGATGGCTAATGCGACACTAACTTTCATCGAACATTTTGGCACAGGCGTAATCGCCGTCGCTACTACATGGACCACAGTTCCTTGGGGAAACATGCTGGTAGGACGAGCAGAGTGCGGCCAATCTGATTTATGGAATGAGCGAGAACAGGGAGATTAGAGATACTTTGTGGGAGAGAGAAGAGTAGGACGTAGATTGAAGAGAGGAGACAAAATGAGTGAAGAGAAGAGCAGGGTGGAAATAGAGGAATAAAAATGGGAGTGTAAGGAAGAGCAAGGAGAGAAACAAAACCAAAAAAGAAGGGACGAAAGCGATAAGGACAAGCTAGGAGAGCAAATGAAAGTGGACAGAGATAAGAAAAGGTGTGAAGAGGATATAAAAGTGGCGTGGAGATAACGGATAGAGGAATTTTAGGTAGAATGATTAGGAGAGAAGATGCAGTGGCACCCATGCCAAGGGGTGGCAGGAGCCCTCTGATCCACAGTAATGGATGTCTTTTATTGACACCCAGAGGTGTGTCGGGGGGGGGGGGGTTTCTTTCTACTGGTTTGCATTAGGGCCCATGGTACCCTTACCGTGCCACTGATTTTGGTAGCTTGCACACCGCACATGCTTGTATATTAAGTTGTTGCTTATCTTCTTTGCACGCAGCCTTAGTTGCAGTGCACAAAGCAACTTTTATTGCCACACATAGAGAAAAAAATTAGATGGAACATCGATTGCCACAGTAGTTCCTGGCACTAAACAAAACTACTTTGCGTGCTGATCGGCTCCTTGTGAAAGAGCAGAATGATGTCACTCACAGTGAAGCTAGCAGGTAGATGGAGAGAATGAGAATTTTAATAAAAACAACAAAAATCTTGGTTAACGCCAGACTTAAATTGGGGGCCAATTCTTAAAGTCACAAAAGGAGCACCCATGGTATATGTCCTTGCATTAGTGCAGATTAACAGCTTTCATTATTTCACAAGGATTTACATAAATAGGTCAGGAAATCGTACTCCTACAATATTTGTGAACTTCATGTTAGCACTAGCAAATATGCATGTGTAGATGTGCTCATGCGAAAATCTGTTGAGTGGTAACAAGTTCACTTCCCCACCAACTATTCCTCCTCCCACTCACCCACCCTGGAAGAAATTTTACTTCTAGCCTTGTCAGGAGAAATTCAAACATGCACGTTAGTAGGTTTGATCAAAGGGCATTCCGACCATGGGGAACTATTGCTTACCGCTACCTTCAGCCCCATTATGGAGATCTGCGGAAAGATGGCTAAATAAAGGAACTGCTAGTATTCAAATCTTACTATGATATGGGCTCTGGCATACTCCTAGAAGCTATTTTCAGAGCAGGTCTTATATAATGAGATTACTGCCATAATTTGTCCCCACACTACATGGCACCAAAGGAACAAGTGGATATTGTTACTGGATAAGTAGCAACAATTCCACACCCCTGCCCTCAGGATATGTTGGATTAAGTTCTGCTAGCTCACAGTGCACCATCTGTACCACTAACCTGACAAGGTAACAAATGGATTATTATTATTATCATTAAGCTTATAAAGCGCCTAGTTAATCCAATGGAGTGTCCCCGCACTAGGACATCACCGACCATTACTACTGAGCCCTAGCCCTCCCTCCTTTGGAGGGGGGTGTGGGGTGTTATATTGCGAAATCCCTGTAAGGTGATTTAACTTCCCGTTACCTTTGTGTAAGTGTCATCAGGCCACATGTCTTGGTGGAGAGCTGAGCAGCATCCCTCACAAAAGGTAGACCGGAATTATCTGGGATGGCATTCCGGCATGAGATGACCTCTGTGTCAGAGAAATGCTCCTCTAACTATACAAGGGAGTGATACAGTTTATATAATAAACATTACCTATGTTTCAATGCCGAAGTCCCAGTCAGGCTGCTATTGTTGATTCTATTGTGATAGCTCTGTCCCCGAAAGGACAATAATAACATTTTGTGTAGTGCACTTAGCCTTTGTACAGAATGTTCAAGGTATTGTGATAATATGCCTGCGAAGTGGAAATGTAAGCAATGCTGTTCCAGAGAATATTATCCTGCACAAGCTCGCAATAAAATGTGTGTCAAATGTCATCATGTTTAAGGAAGAAGACATCTTAAAAACGTGAGCATGTAAAATGGTGGTGTTCCTACTCGGTCTAATGTAACCACATTACATCCACGTCGTGGATGTGAGTTGACTAAAAAGCTTCCTAAAAACAATGCTAAAATTTTTTTTCTATTTTTTGAAACTTAAAAGCATAAAAAGCATTACGCTCTTTGAGAATAAAGCAACTTAGAAAGCCAAATCACTTTAAAATCAATTTAAAAGCGTATAAGAACATTACAATTTAAAAAACAATTCAAGATGATAAAAACATGGACGAATGAAAAAAAAAAAATCCCACAACTCTAACACTGCCAGATTTATTTGTGTTCCAAACAGTAGAAAAAACATTGCTGTCCCCATCAACCGCATACGATGTTCCCAGAGGCACCATTCCTACAGCGGTATTTGAAAGGGGTAGGATCAATGACTCGTGTACATACCCCTCTCCTAGGGCTTAATATCTACCCACTTGATGGTGTTGTAAACAGTATTGGAAGTCAGAAGTTGGAATTGGCAGAGAAATAAACCCCTGTATTATCCGATTTGCTGAAGGTATTTCTGTAACAGTGATTTTTAATTTTTCTAACTTCCCTATTTCTATCATAATGTATGGCGTGACCTTTTTAGCCATGATGGTCTGTTGTTCTATAAGATCATATGGTAAAAACAACCTAGTGTCGTGTAGGTGCTTCCATGGAACATGACCAGCATGAAGTGTGTGTGTGGAGTCCAACTCAGTTACATGATAGCCCTAAGCTGCAACTGCCCATGTTGTAAAGGAGACATGTCACTCTGTATGATGTCAATTGCAAAGACACAATGTTACCCAGAGGGTATATTCTAGTGGACAAGGTCGTCATACATAGTCTACTACTGCCAGAGCCCTTTCTAGATTTGCCCTGCCAATATCACACAGTCTCTTAGCAGCATCCTGCTGTGAAACATTCCACACGTCATTGCATATAGCATACTGGAAGTGCTTTTAACGTGTTTTTCAAGGACCTAACAAAAAGTCCTGTTGTCCCATGTCATCAGAAAGAAGTCTCAAGTGAAACAACACTTGTCTCAAGGTAGAATGTTTAAGCCAATTAAGGCACAACTTTCCAATGCTGTAGGTTATCTCCCCCAAGTGTTGTGTGTGCAGGTAGCGCGGGTCATGCCTACTTATACTAAACCCTGTGGTGTTGTCAAGATAACTTGTGTAACAGCCACACTAACCATCCCTCCTGATTGGTACATGAAGAAATGTACATGCCATTGCGAAGTATGTTATCTAATGTTTCCTCTGTGTAATTTTTGAATTGTTGCAAGTTTTCAAAACGTGCAAATCTGTGAATGTTTGGTGCATTTACATTTTTTACCTTGGCCAGGCCAAACAGGATGTTTGCTGCACAGTTTTGTTCAGGAAAATCATTTGATATTGTATAAGGCATGCTCTAAATGAAGCCTCGTTACCCTGAACCTGGCAATCCTTAGTTCCCCATATACATTTTAAATCGACATTGTCTTTCAAAAAGTCAAACCCTTGCACAGACAGTTAGGAAATAAAAGCTGCAGAATAAATCAGCTTGGTGTCAGTCAGCAAAGGTTTCCTAGCCCCTGAAGGTGTTCGCTTATAATAGGACTCTGGGTCAGCTGTATTGTGACCCGAAAAATTTGCAACCTTCTGTGCAAATTCTTTTTAGCTACCCCTTGGTGGTGTAGTGCAGTGTTCCCATTTTGTGCAATTAAATACTGTACGTGGAGTACTTGTTTTATGCAGGAAGTGGTTACCATAGTGGTGAAAACAGAAAATTTAATCACTTGTCGGGACATCATACATTTCTTAGAATAAAACACAATAGAATACTCTAGATCATCTAGAGTTTCATGCACTGTATTAATATCCCAATCATCAGAGACAGTGGTAGGAGTGATAACATCATTCAAAGAAATGCGAAATACATGCGGTATTTGCAAAGTTTGTCAGTCCAAATATATCATGGGATGCCGTATCCCGAACAATTCCATCAGTAACCGGAACAGCAGAATGTTCACCAGGAAAAAAGTCTCTTCACACTTTGTGTGATGAAGATTGAGGTGTTAAAACCAAGTTCACCAGTTCACCAGTTCAACAGCTGAACATTATTGGAGGAATGTCCTTTTAATAGCAAGAAAAATCAATTTAAAGGAAGAGGAAAAGTAACGAAATTGTAGTCCAACTATATATCCATGGAGGGATAAAGTACGTCTTTTTCACTCATTTTACCTCTGGGCGGTATTGGTGGGTCAGACGAATCCGAAAAGAAGTCATCAAAGTTGATGAAGTACCCAGAGGCTGTACGATCTATTTTAGGCAGCTCTGAAGGCTGTGTAGAACTTGGAGTTCAGTCCGAGGGTGGTACGTTGCGGTGGATACCCTCTTTGTTTGTTTGCAGAAGTGAAATCGTCTGTTTCTGGACAAGTTGATTGTATGGTAGTTGTTGATGTAACGGGTAGACTTCATTGTTAGCTGTCCCCAGCCGGGAAGAAGAATATTTGTTGATCAAAGCTTCCAAATGGACCTCCTGTATGGTAGTAAGTGGAGCCAGGTAAACTACCCAGGAACCCTACTGTGTAGAACTGACCAAATAATGTGGTTTCATGAGATCTATCAACACAAATCTCTTGTTTTTGCAGCCAGCAAGGGGCGGTAAAAGTACAGTTCTAGTACGTCAAACTGCCAGGACAGGTACAAGCACACTGTAGATGCCCAAATTCCTTCTTGTCCACAACCTTCTCCTGCACTAGGTCACCTAACTTTGGAATCCAACCAGGAGTTGCAGGTGCTTCTTTCACTTCACCAGTGGTGGTGCGTTTTAGTTGGACGTTGCTCTGTGCAACTCGGAAGTCGTTCAGTTCCTGTAAAACATCCAAATGTTTATTGATGTCAAAAGGTGTTTGTGCCACCACTGTGCTTTGACTTTCGAGGTCTAGAACCCACATCTTAACCCCAAATAGAATCTGGTAGGGAGTCCCACCACCCAGGGACTTTCTAGGAAGAGTGTTAAGGGGTCTCTGGACCCCATATACGTGGAGCACCCACCTGTGACCTGAACCTAATACGCTAGCTGTTACAGACTGCTTTAAGGCCCTGTTCCTCCTTTCCACTACTGTTCTTCCCTAGGGATGGTAAGGGGAGGAGTGTCGCACACTTACACCCAATTTTCCGATGGTGTCTGTAAGCTTTAGAGGCGAACGCCAGACAATGGACCGAATGGAATGTGGCTACTGCGTATATCCCAATAAAGACTTGCAGGTCTTTTATAACAGTTCCGGCGTCAGGCGATCGCTGTGGCCATACCTATAGGAATCAAGAACAGGAATCCACTGCTGCCAAGATATATTTGTAAGCCCTATCTGATTTTAAAGGACTGCAGTGGTCCAGATAAATACAAGCGAAACGCTTGTCTAAGATCAATGAGGTGTCTGTGGTGGGCGGGCTATCGTAGAAACCTTAGTCTGTTAGCAAATTTCACATTTAAGGACTCATTTTTTGGTCTCTTTGTATAGACCTGGAACCCAGTAGCTTTGCTGCAATAGGGAAATTGTAGCTGCCACCCCTTTGCAAGCACATGCTTGGCCCCATGTGCTGCTAGGATTAAACTTGACCTGTGATCAGAATTTGGTATTACTCAATCCCCCCACTCCGGGAATATGAGCAAATCGTATATTTTGCACACTGAAAAGGAGAAGAGAGGTAGGAAGAGGTCTAAGTCGAGGTCGAAGTCATGGACTCCGCACACCTCGAGGTCTTCAAAAAAGCATAAGAAGAAGCGATGTCATGGATCCAAGAATCGCTCTTCGAAGGACAAGTCATCGAAGTCTGCGACCCCGGTTCAGTGGTGTCATAGGAAGGATGACATCTAGTCTTCTCCTTCACTGCACTGCCGAGCATTCTCCAATGCAGAGGGGCTCTCCGGCGCCCAGAGAAATGTCTCCTGCGCCTCAGACCTCGCCGATCCCGTGTCTCCGGCGCCGCAACCAGACCCAGCCTTACACCCTCAATCTATCCCAGATAAAGCGCTTCCAGATCCGTACCCGCCTTTCCTGGGATGATCCATCGCATTTCCTTAATGCGATGTATGGCATGTTGGCCAGGGCGGTTAACCCATCCGGTACACCGGGTTGCCCTGTGATACCGCTTTACTAGAATTTGGGTGTTCCTCAACATTATGCCCAGGCGCTGTTCATGCCGATGGCAACGTCTTGGACTCTCCCGATGCCGAGGTTCTCAATGCCAGTTCCATCCCAGGAGGAAAGGATGGACTACTCACCAGTACGGCGCTGTCTCTACTTCTTGCGGCACCGCCGGCTGCTCATGAAGGATTTGTATCGATGCCGGCTCCGATGTCGCTGGTGCCTCGTCTGGCGTGGCTGACGCAGATTCCTAAGTTGCATTCAAGGAGAAAGGAGTGAGGCTCAGAGGCTTCTGGAAGATGGAGGAATTCCAGGAGCAGCTGAGGAAGGAGAGATTCTTGATACTCTGGATGACTTTGAAGGGCTTCCAGAGGTCAGTAGGCTAGACACTTCACCAGAGTGGGAGCTCGCTTCTCCCACAGCTCTTCCGTCGCAGGAGGTGGCCTCATACCATTCAGTTATAAGGAAGGCAGCTGTCCTTTTGGATTTGCAATTTCCCACTGCGGAGGTCAGATCTAACATTCTTACTGAAGTTCTGCACTCCCCTTCACCAGCAGTAAAGCCTTTGCTTCTGTTCAATGGAGCTTTGACAGAACCAATTTTGTAGGTTTGGCAGAAGCCAGTGTCTATGCCGACAGTGTCCAGAACGGTGGCAAGGCGTTATAAAGTTGCACCTGGGGATCCAGCATTTTTGTCACACCCTTCACCTGACAGCTTGGTGGGTCAAGATTCATGTTCCTCTAAGCAGTCGGCAGGTTCCTTCCCCTCCACTCCGAGAGGTAGGGATTCCAAGAAGCTCGAACAGTCTGCTAGGAAAGTGTTTTCATCGGCTAGCATGGCTTTGAAATCTACTAATACCACATGCCTGTTAGGACGGTATATCCATGCTTTGAGGGACACAGCTGAGGAGGTGGCTCCTAAGCTGCCAGAAGATGTTCAGTGTTACTTCATGGAGGGGCTAGCGGATTCCCAGGCAGCCCGTCGGGTGATCCAATCTGGTCTTGATACGGCAGACTCAGTTGCCAGGGTGATGGGCTCTTCAGTGGTAACCAAGGGGCACACCTGATTGAGGGGGATCAGGATTCTCTCCGGACATTCAAGCCACGCTGCTGGATCTTCCCTTTGATGGCTCCAGGCTCTTTGGGGCAAGGGCGAACTCAGCTCTGCAACTTTTAAGAATAGCAGGGCTACTGCTAGAACCTTAGGCTTGCAGTGCCAGCCTAGGGGTTTTGGATACCAGAGTTTTCGTGGCTTTGAGAAGGCGGCTCCATTTCGAGGCCGTCAGCAGCAGCAACATTACCCTCTGTATAAGTCATAGAGAGGGAAGGGAAGAGGTCATCTGCGAGGGGCCGCTCACCAACAGGTCTCTTCCTCCTCCTTTTAACCTGTCCCCCCAACTGCTTCCACAGGGAAGCAGCTCTAGATCCCCCATCTTGGAGCATGTTGGACCTGTAGGAGGCCGGGGGTCGCATTTTCTACAAAATTGGAAATCTGTTACTTCAGATCTTGGGTTTTGAATCTTGTAGAAAATGGGTATGCCCTTACTTTCCAGGAGTTTCCTCCTCCTTACCCTCCTCCACAGGGCTGGTGTTCGGAGGACCATCTGTTGCTTCTGCAACAAGAGGTCCTGTCCTTTGTCACAGAAAGGTGCAATAGAGGTGGTTCTGGAGGAGGAAAGGGGTCAGGGATGCTACTCCCGGTATCTCCTCATCCCCAAAATGGACGGGCTATTGAGGCCCATCCTAGACCTCAGGATCTTGAACTTTTACCTCAAGCAGGAGAAGTTCAAGATGTTGACCCTAGCTCAGGTTCTTCTGGCACTGCAGCAGGAAGACTGGACGGTGTTGATAGATTTACAGGATGCGTATTTTCACATTCCCACCCTGAAGTCGGATCAGAAGTATCTCCGTTCTACGGTGGGGTCTCATCATTATCAGTTTGCGGTCCTTCAGTTCGGTCTTACATCAGTGCCACAGGTCTTTACGAAGGTGATGGTGGTGGCAGCGCATCTCAGAAGGTCGGGATTCCTGTTTTCCCCTATCTGGACGACTGGCTGCCCAAAGCAAAGTCGCCAGAGATGGTTCTGTATCATCTACAAGTAACAACTCAACTGTTGTTCAACTTGGTTTTTATTTGATAAATGTACCCAAATCTCACCTGGTGACCTCTCAGTGCAACTTGTTCCTAGGGGCAGTACTGGATACTACTCTGAGTCGTGCTTTTCCGCCTCCTCAGAGGATTCTAGACATCCAAGCTATGATCCCATTGTTTCACGATGGAGCCATCGTTCCAGTCCTGAAGGTTTGGCGCCTGCTCGTTCTGTTCGCTTCCTGCATACTGATGGTCAACGATGCACGCTCGCACATGAGGGCACTCCAGTGGTATCTCCGCAGGCAGGGGGCTCAACACAAAGGGGATCTGTTATGGTAGAGTGTTTTAGGCAACCTATCTCAAGGGAAGCCGTTTCAACCTCCTTCTCTGGTGGCCACCGTGATACTGGATGCCTCCACTATGGGATGGGGGTGCTCTTCTGGGGGATCTGGAGATCAAGGGTCTTTGGTATCCAGGGGAGAGATTGCTTCACATAAATCTTCTAGAATTGCAGGCAATACGTTTGGCTCTCAAGGCCTTTCTTCCCTCTCTTCGTGTTCAGTCAGTGCAGGTCCTGACGTGCAACACTACTGCGATGTGGGACATGAACAAACAGGGAGAAGCAGGGTCGTTTCGTCTCTGCAGAGAGGTTCTGCGACTCTGGTCCTAGGCTCAGGACCATCAGACTTGTGTGATTGTAAGTCATCTGTCCGGGTTGCTGAATGTGCTTGCAGACGGTCTCAGTGGGCAATACTCGGCCGATCATGAGTGGCCTCTTCATCCGGAGGTAGTCAATCACATTTTCTGGATGTGGGGATTTCCTCGGTTCGACCTGTTTGCCACTCATGAGAACACACACTGCCCGTTGTTCTGCAGTATCCGATGCGGGGAGTGCTGGGGGACATGTTTCAGTTAGATTGGGGCTCACAACTTCTTTACGCGGTCCCTCCTATACCCTTGATTCCTCGGGTTCTGAGAAAGATTCCACAAGACCGGGCCCAAGTCCTATTGATTGCCCCGGATTGGTCAAGAAGGGTACGGTACACAGACTTCCTTCACCTCTCATCGCACCCTCCACTCCGTCTCACTCTCAGGACAGATCTCCTCTCGCAATCGTAGAGGCAGTTTCTACACCCCCACCTCCAGAGCCTGCACCTTCATGCCTCGAGATTGAACAGGGCAACCCGAGTTCTTTCTCTCTGGATGTTAGACACTCCACCAAATCTGTCTACTCCGGTAGGTGGACTAGATTTGTTAAATGGTGTGGAGAGAGTTCAATTGATCCTTTAAAGGCTCATTTGTCTGGTATTCTTAGTTTTTCTCTTTCTTTGGCTCAGCAGGGTTGTGCTGTAGCGACTGTTAAGGGCTACTTGTCGGCCTTGTCAGCCTTCTTTGTTTGTCAAACCAACAATTGTTGTTTAAGTCTCCCATAGTCATGAGATTCATTAAGGGTATCACTAATAGATTTCCTCCAGCTCCTTTTATTATGCCTCAGTGGGATTTAAATGTGTTTCTTACTTTCCTGATGGGTACTCTTTTTGAGTCTCTATATAGTTGTCCGTTGAGGCCTCTCTCTTTCAAAGCTATTTTTCTGATTGCGATTACTTCTGCCAGGAGGGTTAGTGAGCTGCAGGCCCTTAGCTCCAAGCCTCCTTTTACCTCAATTCATGCAGATAAGTTTATTCTTAGGACCAAAGCTGCTTTCCTGCCGAATGTGGTCATTCTCATCCACCTAGGACAATCTATCACTTTACCCACTTTCAATCCTCCCCCTCACCCTTCTAAGGACGCTCAGCTTCTACCTGGACAGGACTAAAGACTTCAGCTTGGACGTCCAACTCTTCATCGGATATGTGGGCAAGATGAAGGGCAAAGCTGTCCACAAGAGAATGCTGTCCAGGTGGATCATCCTCTGTATCAAGATCTGCTACTCCTTGGCCAAGAAGCAGCCGCCTGATGGTATTCAAGCTCATTCCACCAGAGCTAAATCCTCATCTTCGGCTTTAGCTAGAGGTGTCCCTGTGGTAGACATCTGCAGGGCGGCAACTTGGGCCTCCCTCCATAGTTTTGCGAAGCATTACTGCTCAGGTCCCGAGGTGGGAAGGGATGGCCGTTTTGCAGTATAGGTAGGTGGACACCCTCCTCCGGGAGCGGGTCTGATTGGGGATTCACTTCAAAAGGTGGTGAATCCACAGGCAGATGTATCCATCAGAAGTACAAGTTAGTTACCTTTGGTAACGCTTTTTCTGGTGGATACAGTATGTGCCTGTGGATTCCTCACTCACCCACCCACCTCCCCATTGTCTACCTACTTATGCTAAAAACAATTTTGGATATGACTGTCTTTTCATTTTTTTCATTTGAAATAAGATGCTTGTCGCTAGGAAAAGTCTATATATTAGAATTTCCAGTTTCCCTTTCTTGTTTGAATCATATACTGTGATATTTTGTATACTGTGTATACCTGTGAAATGTTGTCGGTCCGCCCGTTCGCCTCAAATGCACAGAAAAAATGGTTGGAACTGACGTCAGCACGCTGACTAGGTCTTCTTATGGCTCCGATGACGTCACACGGAGTCGAAAGCAGAGCCGTGCTATTGTGACGTCCTTGTCGACATGGGAGAGCTATGAAAAAAGTTTCTGGGAAATGCTGCGCATGGGGTAATTCAAAAGGAACTCAAAAGGTGAGGAATACACAGACAGAAACTGTATCCACCAGAAAAAACGTTACCGAAGGTAAGTAACTTGTTCTTTGGGTACACCAAGGAAAACTACTTTGGTGATGCATTGAATAAGAAGCCAAGGTGGAACGTTGGGGGCGCCATATTGTACAGCTTATACTTTCCCAAGTAAAACTGTAAGTTTGTTGGACAACAAAATCATCAGAACTGTCAAAGACTGATTTCACACACACCCTCGGGTTATGTTGACCTAAGTCCTGCTAGTTCACAGTGCACCATCTGTACCACTAACATGACAAGGTAACAAATGGATTGTGCAACCTCAGAGCATGACAACCCTGAATCCCAAAGGAAATCGTGGTAATAGCTCTAGAAACTTTTCTTTTGGTTACTCATGCATAAACAAAGACATACACAACATGCAGTTTCAATATTTATTGAAGCACCGTCATTCTTTAGTAAAATGTGTGCTGTAATAATCAATAGAAGGAAACAGAATAATGTAGTTACCATTATGAGAATGGTGGAAAAAAAATAAACAGTTCAACAATGTTGCTATTACTGAATATATGCTTGCATATAGGTGCTATAATATATTGTACTCCTACCTAGCGCTACCTTAGCTAGTGTGCCGTGGGTGAGTGAGTCTGCCAAATCCCTGTTGGATGATCTAACTCACCATTACATGTGGTGTCATCAGGCTGCCTGTCTTGGGGGAGAGCTGGGCAGCATCCCTCGCAAGAGGTGGACAGGAATTAGCTGTTCTGGAATTCCTCTGTGTCAGCAAAATGCTCCTCTAACTAAAAAAGGAAGTGATGCTAATTATATAATAAGCATCACCCATGTTTCTATGCCAAAGTCCCAGCTTTGTTGATTCTATTGTGAGAGCTCTGTCTCCAAATGGACAATCATAACATTTTACGTAGTGCCCTTGTACAGAATGTTCAAGGTATTGTGATAATATGCTGTTTAGGGACACCATGGCTACCATGATCGATACCTACTTTGCTGAGAATACTTACACTGTCTTATCACTGTTAGTGGGATGGGAAGCCTTTAAGGTCGTGGTACTGGAGTGCAAAACAGTCCTCCATGATCTAACTCGCATCAAGAGCAGTCTGTGTCAGTTGGAAAAGTTTGCAGTGGACAATGTGGAATATGCATTGCAGTTGCAGGAACCTAGAATTAATTATGCTGAACTCCTTGAGTGTATGCACATTATTGATTATAGGGCATGAGTGCAGAGAACTCATTCCAAGACTGTCAAACTGGTGTGCATGATTCGGCCGATGCTTTCACCCGCACCTATCCTATCCCTACTCACGCCTCAGCACGATTGTGACTACCCAACTATGTATTAATGTAGCATTCTGTGACGTGTGTATCACCTTTTACAGTGCTCTCCCCCAGCAGATCCAAACACTCTCCACTCATTTCTTGAGCAGTGGGCCTTTCCTAGGGTGTCAACTGCGGATAGGTAGGCTCTGGGTGCTACCTTTACTCCCAATGAGATTCAGGGTGCAATCAATGATCTCTCCATAATAATAAAACACCGTAGTCGGATGGCCTCCCTATTGAATTCTTTTACCACCTTTGCAAAACTCTTGGTCTTGCACTTAGAGCGGCTTTATAAGGCCTCCTTAGAGGTAGAAAAGCTATTCCCTACACTATACAGGAATTGGTCATCTCTCTTCTAAAGCCAGGCATACCCTGGAAGAAAATCTCGCATGCAGATCCTTGTCCCTGCTCAAATGGAATATAAATCCTAAGCAAGGTGTTGTCATGCCAATTGCTCCTCTGGCTCCCACAGTTCATACACATTGATCAGTATGGTTTTTTTTCATGCAGTAACACTTCACTTAACATAAATCACTTTTTCAGATCATGGATGTAGCCAGTGGTAAATACCCAATGGCTGTTTTTCTCTTGTTGGATCTTCAGCAGGCCTTCAATACCCTGAGTTGGGACTTCATGTTTGCTGCCCTGACATGTTTTGGTATTCATTCCACTGTGCTCAGGTAAATTATTGCATGCTCATTCCACAGCACTTGCGAGGACAGGGCCACATATCTCCTCTCTATATTCAGTGTTCTGTGGCACTAGACAGGTCTCTCTACTTTTTCCACTGCTTTTTGTTCTGGCTGTAGAGCCTCTGGCACAGCTGCTCAGGCAGGATGCACAGGAGTGGGGGATTCCCCAGGGTCCTTGGACGCATGTCGTATTGTTGTATTATATATCGTGTTCTATATACAAGTTCTCTTGCAGGGAATTTCCATGTATAGCCATAAGTGATGAATAGTTCCGCCCATGTGCGGGAACCTCTGAGCACTTTTTCCAAATATGCTCTTAAGTGATGAAGTTTGCCTTTCTTCGGGAAGGCCTTTAAAAAGTCACTTAAGAATGTCATAATGCTGCCTAGGAAAAGGCCACAGAGGTCAGAGTTCTTCAACTTGTAATGGCAAAAGAAGGGACCGTGAGAATATATGCTCTCAGAAAATATCTTTTTGTAATAGCACAAAAAAAGAATCTTAGCAAAGCCTTTTGCTGTGAATAGAAAGATATGAGAAATGCCTGACCCTGTAGCCCATAGGCTGCCATTATAAGTATAGAAAAAGAAAACTCAGCCTTTAAGGGCAGAGAGACCACCAATATCCCAGCATGCTCAGCCACAGGCTGTTACCTCAGTACTTTCTTCTGGCTCCTTCCGACAGGACCCTTGGAGCATTGAACTCTACCATTTTAGGTTTTTTTCTTCAATTTGACTCTTCAAATTTCATTGCTTTTTGCTTCACTCAACGTCTTTTGTCCTCTGTGAAGCAAAGTGTTTTTCATAATGCTATCTCTTTTTGACAAATGCCTTTGGGGTGGCAGAAAAAAGCTAAAACAGATTAACATGAAGTCTGTATTCTGTGTTTGTCTTCCTCTCATCTTCCTAGCTCCTGTAACATCTGCAAGACCTTCTCCAGACATACCCTGCATGACAGGGAGAAGATTCGCCTGCAGGGAAAAGAAGAGAGAAGAAAACCGCAGGTAACCAGTGGGACGTCTGAGCGAAGGCAAAAAAAAAATTCCCTCTTGAGCTCTTACCTCAACCCCCAGTGGACATGGGAGGTCAGAGAGGCGTTTATCACCCAGAAAACGCTTACTGCCCCGATCGACGTTAAGGAGGTCGCCGTCGAGGTGGTTGACGTCGAAAGGAGGTACGGCACTGACATGTTCGCCGTCATTGACTAGCTCGATGTCGAAGAAATGCTGAAGCTCAACGTCGAGGACCACTAGAACGACGCGAGAGCCACTTCACACCGCCGTCGTGACGAGTATCAGAGTCAAGGGATACTGAGTCTCCGTCTCTGAGAGATAGAAGGTCGACAGCTAAACGTCGATGCCCTGATTGGTCGACTTCGAGAACTCACTCTTCGTCGAGTGGTTGACGTTCGACGTCGAGGAGCGGCTCTTCATCAAAAAGTCAACGGCGAAGATCGACGTCAAAGGGATCATTGACGGCGAGGAAAGACATCTAAAAGAAGGCAAATCTACTCCTCATTGGTCTTTCACTCCAGATCTCCTTCATTGGTGGAGATACCTGAATCTTCCACCCCGGCATAACCTGTACATGTTCTTTCAGGGCCTCCTATTCCAGCTTTGTCTCCTCTGCCTCAGCTTCCAGTACCTCAGCTTCCAGTGACTCCAATAATACCAGCATCGGTTTCTCTTGCTCCTGTGGCACCTCGGACCACACCGGCTCCTAGAAGATCACGTTTGAGATCGCGCTGTCGATTTCGACATGGGCACTCACGATCCTCCACTAGATCACAACACACACGGCGCTGTTCTTACCGCAGGTCCAGATCACGTTCACGCCTTCGCCACCATAGAGATGCATCCTCCTCTACTAGAGACTACTCTCCTACATTGTCCATTGTCTTGGATTGATGACATTAATACCTTTCAAGAGGTCCTGGTTTGTAGTGTTACTAAACTGAACATTCCTATGGAGACGCCTACTCCATCAACGTCCGTTATTTTTTAAACACTCCATCAACGCGCGGCATCTAGACCACTACTTCCTCTAGTGCCAGGCCTGCTCGATCCAGCCATGGGGTTGTTCGCACGCCGGCGGCTGCAAAATCTGCACCGTCAAGGCTCATGAAGAATTACCGCCCACCGAAACAGGATCCTCTGTTCTTAAGGTCTGATCCTCATCGTGATTCTGTGGTATTTCTGGCTGCACAAAAGTCTCACACTACTTCTTCATCGGCGACATCTCCCCCGAAAAGGAAAGCAAAAAGATGGACTCATCAGGATGCAAGATCTGCAACACGGCCGCTACAATGATGAAAGCAGCCAGTGCCATGGCCCTTTTAGGTTGTTATAATCGCTCCTTGTGGGACTCAATCTTGCACTTCGTAGACCACCTCCCTAAAGGACATAGCAAGATTTCCTAGAAATAGTGCAAGAGGGTGCGATGGTCTCCAATCAAATAATCAGCACGGCTGCAGACTCATCGCTGCTCATGGCTACTGCCATGGAGAATCCCTACGTCGGCACGCATGGCTGCTCTTAACGTCTCTGAAACCAGACTCACAATTACGCCTACAGAACTTACCATTTTCTGGCTTCACTCTTTTCGGTTCACACGCTGACGACGAGAGGTCACGTATGAAAACCGAGATGGATACCTTAAAAGGCAGTTGTGCTAGAGAAAAAGAACCACGGCGATCTTTTTGCCCGTACCTCTGATGTTTCTCCGCTTAGAGGATTCAAATCCCTCAATGGCAATCAAACCGATCACAACAATACCAGCAGCCGTACCAACAGCGCAAACTGCAGAGACGTAACTCCCAACAAATGACTCAAGGAGGACGACAACCCCCAGCACCAAAACCATGAATCCTCACTTTCCGCTCTTCTGTTACCCACTACAGTAGGGGAAAGCATTGTAAATTATCTGGCAGAGTGGAAAAGCATCACAACAGATGCCTGGGTCTTGAATATTGTCAAACATGGCTATTGTCTCAGGTTCACTGCTCCACCTCCTTCTATCCCTCCGAAGGCATCCGCGTCTCACCTAAAGCTCTTACAGGAAGAAGTCAACATACTGTGCCGCAAAAAAGCGATCAAGCCTGTCCCGCAGAACCAATGCGGTCAAGGTATCTACTCCCGATACTTTCTAGTGCAGAAGAAAGGCAGGCGAGTTCAGGCCGATTCTTGACCATCGCATCGCAAACAAATGGATCAAAAAGGAAAAATTTGGAATGTTGTCCTTACATCAAATTTATCCACAACTTCAAAAGGGAGACTGGCTCTGTGCGATAGACCTACACGATGCCTATTTTCACATTCCAATAACAAAGTCTCATCGAAAGTAGTGGAACACAATCACTACCAGTGTACGGTTATCCCATCTGGCCTCAAGTCAGCACCCAGGACATTCTCCAAATTCATGGCTGTAGTGGCAGCGCATCTTCGGAAACAAAAAATCTATGTATATCCTTACCTGGACGACTGGCTCATCAAAGCCACATTCTCGGAAGCCAAAGAACATTTCCTAAGGACGTGCGATCTGCTTTATCGCTTGGGTCTACATGTCAATAGCAAAAGTCCACGGTAACGCCTGTTCAGACTCTACATTACTTAGGAGCTACCATCGACACACTACTGGAAAAGGTGTTTCCTTCGGAAGAACAACGTTTATCCATTCTCCAACAATGTCACAATCTTCAGCGGATAACCTGTCCATCAGTACCCATAATCTTCTCTCTCCTTGGCTCGATGGCCTCCTGCATATTCCTGACTCTCAATGCTTGCCTTCATATGCGTTTAGAGGACCAGTGGAACCAATTCTCGGGAAACTGGGAGGACAAGATTACACTATCAACTCATGCAGTGGAATCTCTTCAGTGGTGGTGCTCCCAGAAGAATCTCCTGTACGGAATGCCCTTCCACCCACTTCCGCCGACACAGACAGTTGTCACAGATGCTTCACTGCTCGGCTGGTGGGCACATATGGACCACTTACAAGTACAGAGTCTTTGGTCCCCCAGAGAACAAAATTATAACATCAACCTTTCTAGAACTTCAAGCAGTATACCTGGCTCTCAAGGCTTTTCGCCCTTCATTTATGACCAACAACCTGCTTGTTCAAACGGACAATTCAACCACCATGTACTACCTGAACAAGCAGGGTGGAATGAGGTCCAGACCTCTGTCACAAGAAGCCCAATCGATTTGGCATTGGCTCCTTGCCAGGAATCTAACACTGGTGGCAGCTCACCTTCCAGTGACCAGAACATCCAGGCAGACGCACTCAGCAGGGTTCTTGACGACAGCCACGAGTGGGTCCTAAACGAAGAAGTCGCAGAAAGTATTTTCAGTCTGTGGGCACACCTTCTATAGATCTGTTCGCCACAAAAGAAAACAAAAAAATGCCCCGACTTTGTCTCCAGATTTTACCAACCACAATCACAGTGGAATTCCCTATGGATCGACTGGTCAAACAAATTCCTTTACGCTTTTCCTCCAATACCATTAATCCCGACATTCCTGCAGAAACTGGCGTCCACAACAGCCCATATGATACTCATTGCCCTAGAATGGTTGAGACAACTGTGGTTCCCGGACCTCCTTCACCGGTCTATCCGTCCACATCTCAGGTTACCTTGCAGATCTCACGAAGTTCAAAGGCCAACTACTACATCCCTTGTCGTCCTTGAGTTTGGCAGCATCGCTCCCGAGATAATTCAGTATGGTGATTTAAACCTGCCTCAGAATTGTATGGACATCCTAAAGGAAGCCAAGCGTCCATCTACACGAACAGTTTATGCCTTTTAAATGGAAGCAATTCTGTATTTGGTGCTCTTCTAACCAGTTTGATCCCACTTCCTGCCAGGAAGAAGCTATTCTTCCCTATTTATTGTCTCTCGCCAAATCGTGCCTTCAATACTCTTCAATAAGAGTCCATCTTTCTGCTCTTACTACATATAGGAAAAGTACTTCACAAATCTCTTTCTTTACAATTCCAGTCATTAAGGACTTTCTATAAGGGTTAAAGAAGGTTTAGAAACCCTTCCCCTCCATGGGAGCTGAACGTAGTACTGTCTCGTCTCATGCTTCCTCCCTTTGAGCCCATCCACAAAGCTTCTTTACAGCATCTCATGTGGGAAACCACTTTCTTAGTGGCCATTACATCAGCTAGGAGAGTAAGTGAGATTCAGGCTCTTTGCACTCATGAACCTTACACGGTGTTCCATTCCTCTAAGGTAGTGTTACGCACACATCCCAAGTTTCTCCCTAAAGTGGTCTCAGATTTCCACGTAATTCAAACCATTGCTTTGCCCATGTTTTTCCCAAACCCTTCTTCTCCAGTGGAGAGGTCTCTCCGTTCGCAGGACGTAAAGAGGGTAATAAAATTCTATTTGGACAAGACTAAAGCCATTCGCAGTTCTCAACAATTGTTCATCAATTATGGCCCAGTCCGCACAGAGTTAGCGACTTCTAAACAATACATCTCTAGGTCGATTGTTTCTTGCATTCTCTGCTGCTATCAACTAGCCAATAAATACCCTTCTGGTAGGCCCAAAGCTCACTTTAACAAGGGTAAGACAGCTAGTGCTGCCCTTATGAAGAATATCCCTTTAGCAGATATCTGTAAGAAAGCGACATTGAGGTCTATCCATACATTAACTAAGCCTTACTGCCTTGACACAGATGCCAGAGCGGATGCACAAGTAGGTCAAGCATCCCTCGGGAATCTTTTTTGTTAACAGGATTTCACATTTGGTACTTTTCTGTCTACTCCACCACCTTAGGGGGGATGAGCTTGCTACTATATTCATCGCTTATGACTATACATGGAAATCCCTTACGAGAGAAGGTATGGTTTCTTACCTGTAATCCTAGTTCTCGTAGGGTTATTTCCATGATAGTCATCAGCAGCCCTCCCTCCTCCCCAGTGGATTGGACACATTATCTCATGCTACGTTTACTATCAGGTATCTATAGCCTTTAAAAAGAACTGAGGTAACTGCCTCTGGCTAGCCTGATGGGATATTGGTGGTCTCTCTTCTCTTAAAGGCACAGGTTTCTTCTTCTATAGTTATAATAGCAGCCTATGGGCTACAGGGTCAGGCACTTCTTCATAGCTTTCTATTCATAGCAAAAGGCATTGTGAAGTTTCTTTTTCTGTGCTATCATAAAAAAGATATTTTCTGAGAGGATATATTTTCACAGGCCCTTCTTTTGCCATTACAAGATGAAGAACTCTGACCTCTGTGGCCTTTTCCAGGCTGCATTATGACATTCTTAAGTGACTTTTTCAAGGCCTTCCTGAAGAAAGGCAAAATTTATCACTTAAGAACATATATGGATAAAGTGCTATGGGGTCTCTGCACAATGTGGGTGGGACTATACATCGCTTCTGACTATCATGAAAATATCCCTACGAGAGAACTTGAATTACAGGTAAGAAACTATACCATCTCCATGCAGATCTAGCTGGGATCGAGAACGCCAACTTTTCTTTTGCTTCCCAGGCCAGACCAATCTGCCAGTACCCTGATTTCAAATCAAAAGTAGTGAGAAATTTCGCTGCCCCTAACCTGTCAATCAATTAATCTGTTCCTGGGATAGGGTGTGCATCTTTCTTTTTTTTGGTTCAAAATATTTTATAAAATTTATGATGAGGCATTAAACCAAACAAAGAGCACAGATGAGGTACATCGAAATTAAAATATTAATGTAATAATTGTACCTGTTGAATGATACTTGCAGTATAATAGGATCTAAAATGTGAAAATAAGGGGTGGAGGGCAATAACTATTTAACACGTATATCATAACAGAGCTACAAATTAAAATCCAGCAAACTTTACTTATTATATAAAATAAAACATTAATAGTACAATGCTATATAATTATCAGTTTGTTTCCAAAATGATTGGTAAATAAATGTGTTATGAACAACACCCAACATAGTCAGATCAGCTCCTTTTCTAGTAAAAATGATCCATGACCACCATGTATGAATTGACAATAATGAAGCTTTGTTCCAATTGGCAGTAATTGATTTTAGAGCAGCAGATAGTAAGAAGTCAAAGAGCTTGTTATTTGAATCTGACGGTTTTGTTGAAGCCAATATTGATTTATAAATCAACATATTATATGGAAGTTTATCTGATAATTTTTTTATTTTTATGATAACATCCCAAACCCCATTCCAAAACTTAAAGACAATATTAAATTGGAAAAGTATATGTTTTAATAAACCTGGACAGTGTAAAAAATGTAGAGAATTTAGTAGTTTTGCATTAAACTTTTTTAACGGAGTACATAAAAAACTCGTCGCATGCTCCATTATTCCCATGGATGCCATCACAGGATCTGAATCCCTCGCTTTCTCTATAGCATTGGCGCCTCATCAATCTCTTAAAGGGCTTTTAGTTTACAGGCCCCCTGGACCGGCTGGATCCTTCTTTGACGAGCTCCAGTCGGCAATTTCGGCGCTGATTCTGAGAGCTGAGCACTGTGTATTGGATGGGGATTTTAACTTCCACATGGATGAGGGATTGGACCCTGACACGATCAAATTGACTGTCACGGCCCCCTTGCCCCCTACCTCTCTGGACCAACGCATGACAAGGGTCATACCTTGGATCAGGTCTTTTCCACGTCCCCCATAGAGGTGCTGGCACTTTTGCCGGTGCTTTGGTCAGATCATAGGCTGGCCAAATTTTATGTACTGGGCATAAAGAAACCATCGAGCACTGCTCCTAGGCAGCAGGGACGTGCCCCTAGGGCGTATCATCGGGTGACTCCTGAAATGTTGGCTCAGGCATCTCTTGATCATCCCTGCCCTCTTACGGGAGACTTGGAGAGGGATTTAGAGTCCCTGCAGGCGTGGTTAACGGATAGGCTGAAAGATCTAGCCCCTGAGATGGCCCCCCGATTAATATCTAAGCGGGTCTCGGCCCCCGGTTTACTGAAGCACTGTCGGCTTCTCGACGGCAGTGCAAGGTGGCTGAAAGGGCTTGGCGGTCACAGTATGATCCCGCGGCCAGGCTTGTCTACAGGATAGCGGTTAAACCATACCATCGGGATATCCTCCTTGAAAAAAAAGGCTATTTGGCAAGGAGGATAGAGGCTGCCTCTAACTCCTGCAAGGAGATTTTCGCGATCGTTAGGGAATTTACGGCCCCACGACATAATTCGACCCAGGCCGCTCCTTCTGAGTCGTGGGTTTCTGCCCTTGCCAACTTTTTTACCACCAAGATTACACTGATCCAGGACTCTCTTCCCTTGAGGGTGGCTGAAGTACCTCCCAGCTTCGAGGATGGCTCAGTTCCGTTGGCCCCTTTGGGCCCAGTCCTGGCAGATTTTCCGCCAATCTCAGTTTTCTCGTCATTAGCACTTATGGCCAACCTTAAATCTGGGTCGCCTCTTGACCCATGTCCGGCCAAATTCCTGGCGAAAATGGCTGAAGTTGTAAATCCGTCGGCGAACCCACTTTTGAATCTTTCCTTGAGTCGGGGGGTGGTCCCGCAGGCCTGGAAGCAGGCGATGGTTATTCCCCTTCTCAAGAAGCCTGGCCTAGACCCTGAGGCTTTGGCCAACTATAGGCCTATCTCTCTTCTCCCTGCGCTGGTTAAGATCTTGGAGAAGCATGTGCACATCGTGCTTTCCAATTTTTTGGAATCTCACAATTTGCTGCACCCCACTCAATCTGGCTTCTGCCCCAATTTAAGCACCGAGACGGCGCTTTTGGAGGGGTCCGAAGCCATTAAAGAGGCACTGGACTCGGGGGGCAAAGCTATGCTCGTAATGCTTGACTTGTCGGCGGCCTTTGACACCGTCCCCCATGAGGGTCTCCTCGCCAGACTTCATGAGATCGGTCTGAGGGGGACGGTGCTCAGCTGGTTTAGATCATTCTTGGCTGGCCGTCGACAAACGGTTTGGGTCTCACCCAGCTCCGCCGTGATGCCGCCTTTGGGAGTCGGAGTTCCGCAGGGCTCTGTGTTGAGCCCGACTCTTTTCAACATCTTTATGACCCCTTTGGCGGCATTGGCGGAGTCTTTTGGGGCCCAGATCGTATCCTATGCCGACGATACCCTGCTCCTCTTTACGTGCAGGAAAGGAGAAGATTTTGATGGAGAGAGTATCCGTGAGTGCCTTGGGGCTGTTTTTAAATGGTTCCAGCTTAACAGCCTCAAGTGCCACTCAGATAAAGCTGAGGTACTCTGCTTCGGATGTCCATCTGACCCAGACTGGCAGGAATGGTGGCCTGTTAATATGTTTCCTCCAGTGTGCTCGTCCCAGCTAGCAAAGAATTTGGGGATCAAGATTGATAATGGTCTGACGTTAAGATCTCAGATCCTTGGTCTTACGGGAACATGTTTTGGCCTCCTCAGGATGCTCTGTAAGTTCCTTCCTCTGCTCTCAGAAGATCATAGGAAGACGACGGTGCAGGCCTTAATTGGTTCAAGACTGGACTACTCCAACGTCCTATATCTTGGCCTGCCGGAATATCTCCTGCAACGGTTGCAGGTGGTCCAGAACTTGGCCGCGCGGGCCATCTTTGGCCTGTATAGGCGAGCCAGAGCCTCCGGTCTTTTGCAGTCACTCCACTGGCTGCCTATCCGGAAACGGATAGTTTTTAAGGCCTTGACCTTGGCTCACAAGGCTCTCCACGCTTCGGGAGCAAAATATTTCCAAAGGAGGCTTGCCTTTTACCATCCGGCCCGATCTCTGAGGTCTGAATCATTGTTCCTTGCTGTGGTCCCCCGAGTAAAAAGGGCTTGCATTGGAGGTCGCTCTTTTAAGCTGCTGGATCCACAGTGTTGGAATACTCTGCCTTTGGCATTACGCAGCACCTCTAATTTGCTAACTTTTAGGAAGGGCCTCAAAACTTGGCTTTTTGCCCTTTAGTTCGCTCTTTTTTCTTTCTGCTGGGCCCGTTTTATTTCATTGTGTTTTGTTATTCTGCTACAGGTTGTCAATAAAAGCGCCGGGACACTCTATGGAGTAGCCGTGCGCTATAAAAGACTAAACTAACATAACATAACATAACATAACATAAACAATTAAATAGTATGAAATAATTAGTTTGATATAAGGACACAGGTAACCATCCAGAGACACTATTCATCCATATTTTCCACCATACTACTTGAGAAATAGATAGATTGAGCTCATTATTCCAAAAAAAAGAGATAAAATTGTTATTCTCGTCAGAATTATTAAATGTATTTTATAATTCATTGACACAGCATGAAATGAGTAGGTATTGTTTGAATATACGTCTCTAACTCAGATATGTTTTCCATTGGAAAATTGCTGGGAAATTAATCAAGTATGGAATTACATAAAAATTTGTAATTAGAAATATCTGATGGAAGCAGGATGCATTTTGTTGCAGTTCTTCAAAAGATAAAGTGTTATATATATCTTTTAAGTAAAAAATACCCACATTTATCCAAGATTGCCAAATTTGTATGATTAGATAACGTTTTATAACGTGACTATACCAAAAGGACATATTTAAGAAATGAGAAATAAGTGTTTGGAAGAGAGAATCTAAATCCTGTAATATTAGTTTTGTAGATTTTAGTATTGCAGATCTTCAAATTAAAGAGTTAGTAGAAGACATAGTAAGTAATGTAGGTTGCGGAAAAAGTGATATCAAACTTTTTTCAATGAGAAGCCATGAAGGTGTATTGTTAAAGTCTGTATTAGTGAACCAAAAGGTGCTTTGTTTTAAAATAAACACTTTGATGATTAAAATCTGGTGAACCAAAACTGCCATTACATTTTGCAATTTTCAATTTTTTTATAGCTTTTACTGGGCATTTTTCATTGTTCCAAATACATTTTGATATTAGTGTGTCTAAAGATTTATAGAACTTAAGTGGAAGTTGGGTAGGTATCATAGATCTGAGATAAAATATTTTTGAAGCAATAATCATTTTAACAGAGTCAAATTTCCCACCACAAAGATAAATCTAAAGCAGACCACTTATGAGTTAGAATATATTCACAGTTCAATGTAATCGATTGTTAAATGGTATGAGAAAATAGGATACCATGATATTTAAGTTTTCCTCTTGCCATATTATTTCATTATTGGGAAGCATATCAGGGGTACAATGCACATTTAAGGGAAAACATTTTGTCTTATTAGTGTTTAGGTTGTAACTTGAAATCTGAGAATATGTTTGAATTAGATTTGATAGGGGAGGAAAAGAAGAATCAGGATTACTAATATATAATAATACATCATCAGCATAAGCTGAAGTTTTTATAGCCACATCATTGATAGTAATACCTTGTATTTCTATGAAGTGTCTGATGGCTATGAGTAAAGGTTCAATAGCAAGGTGAAAAAGTAAAGGTGACGAGGGACAACCTTGACAAGAGCCTCTAAAAAGGAAAAATATATTAGAGAGTTGACCATTAATGAAAAGTCTAGCAGATGGACCAGAATAGAGTGCTGAAATCATACGAATAAAGGAATTTCCCAAATTAAATGCAGATAAAGTATGAACTAGATACTACCAATGTACTTTGTCAAATACTTTTCCAGCATCTAATGCAAGGACACCAGCAGGAAGATGCAAAGGTGACACAGCTTCAATTACATGAAATAATAATCTAGTAGTGTTATTCACAGAATGTCTGTTTCATGAAATCCGGTTGAGTAGGACAGTAGTTTGAAACAATAGTGGAATCTTCATTAGGTTTTGGAAGAACTATAATCAAAGCTTCAACAAAGGATCCTAAAGCAGATCCTGATATACTAAAGTGAGTAAATAACTTAAGTAAGTGAGGTAGCAGGTAAGGATAAAAATTCTTTATAAACATTCAGCAGGTATACCATTTGGTCCAGTTGATTTACACGGTTTAAGAGATTTAATAGATAAATTAATTTCTTCTAATAAAATCGGTACATCCAATTTATCTCTCACTGACTGGGAAATGCTAGGTAAGCCACAAAATTGCAAAGAATTAACAATACTGAACATGGGGAGGAGCCAAGATGGCCGACGGGACGGACGCTTGAGCTCCCGGCTCCGTGGACCGTCTGGCTTCCTTTGTTAATCCTGATCAATTCTCCTTACCTGCGCCGCTCTACCGCCGCGGATTACCGGCACTGAAGTGACTGGCGTTCTCCTGACACCTTTGTCGGCGGGTTTGGTAGCAGACTCGGTGTTTGCTTCGACCTCCGGCGCTCCCCCTGGTCCCTGCGTAGATGGCCGCCGCTGGACGCCGAGGGATGTGGACGGGGTGCTGAGCTGGAATACTGCGGGTGGTCGCGGGGGTGACAACGCTGGCTATGCGACTGGAGTCGGACCCTTACGTCCGGGTCGGACTCCCCCTCGCGCTGGCAGTGGTGTGGACGACGTTGGAGCCCCCTAATACTAGCTCTCCTCCGCCACCCTGAAGAAAAGCGAGCGGACTCCATTTTGAAGTGTCTTCCTGCGGCGAACGGCCGGTCCTCACGGCAACCGTGGGGCGCTCTCGCCCTGTGCAGTTCCCGAGTGGAGCACGAAGTTTTTCCGGTGTCTACATCCTCGGATCTCCGGTATACATAGTCACTTTTGTCCCGCCACTAAGTGCCTGCAGTGGAGATGACAATGGCGCCTGTTCTTCTTGCTGAGACGCTGGCTGACCCTGGACTCGCAGGGTCTGCGCGTCCATGTGCCCCGGAGCTGATTGCCGCATCGGAGGAGCAGCGGGATAGGGCGGACCGATGCCTGGTACAGAGAGACCCGACCTGTGGGGATGTATTGGCCGCCCTCGTGGCGTTAAAAGTGGCAATGCAGAGTACTTGCTGGGCGCTGACCCGGAGAATCGATGAGGCACTGTTTGCAACGGGACGTTCCCGGCTGGAGGATCCCCCGCCGCCCATGTTTTCTCCTGGAGGTGAAACAGTGTTGCAGAGCGGAGGGGCGGTGGCGCGGAGTCCTCCTGGCTACAATGTAACGCGTCAACCCATCGACACGGATACAGTTGCAGGGACACCCTCCACTTTGAACGCTGTGACTCTGCCTACGAACTACCTGTTGAGACCTAGCCTTTCACTTCCCTTGCCAGATGTTACCCTGAAGGCACCTATCGCTGGAGCTTCTGTGGCATGTTACTGCTGCGTTTGGGACCCTGCGGTACGATACGGCTTCATTGTCCCCTTTCCTCGAGAGCGGCCATCTTGTCTCTTTGTCCTGGCTGAAGGTGACTCGCAGCAATGGACGGGCCTGAACCACATCTGCCGGTCCGGACAGGGGTGATGGCATGCTCGTTGTCGCTTTGGTTGGATCGGCAGACGGGGACCTGGACTGATACACGTTTTGCTATATTGGCTGAGTAGTTTTTAATGACCTGTTTTTTGCTACCTGTCGCTGTGATTTCGCCCCCTGTTTCCTTCTTCTGCCGGGGGGAAGACTTGTGAAGTACTGAAGTGCTGGGTGGTATTGATTCGGGACCACCGGGTTTACATGGGTCTTTTGATACTGTGCTGTACATGGCGCAGGAGGTATGGGCGGCGCGGGAGTCCGGGAGTTCGGCAGTGGGGTGGGCTCCTCCCCGCTTTTCCTTTCCCTGGGAGTAATAGGGTAGTGCACTCTTCTTTTTCTATGGTCCTTTTTCCTTTCTTCTTTTCTTAATTCTACATTTCGGGTTCCTATGGGGCGACAGACACGTAGCTAGGGGGGGGGTAGGCCATAGCCTCGGCATGCGTGTAGGGTGGGGGGTCTTCTTCGGCACGTTTTTTTTTTTATTTCTATGGGCCTTCTTTTTCTTTTTTCCGTCCTTTTCTTACGTCTTTTTCTAGGGTCAGTGGGGGGGACTGCTGTTAGGAGGGTAGCGGCTGGGAGGCACACTTCGCTGCGTATCTATATCCTGGTATTACAGTTTCGTGCCGCCATTTTAGATGTGTTCACTGTTAGTTGACTCTCCTGTTGGCTGTTACCCATTTATCATATGATCGTCTGTTCTGTACACTGATCCGTTCTAGCTTCTGTATCCCCTTACATAAAAATTTTTAAAATTAACCTTGCTGTCTCCTGCCACTCGGTGCACGTGGATTTATTGTAACATAGGTCGTATGTTTTTTGTGCTGCCGGGCCACCGAGTGGACGTATACTTTGCTATCAAGCTTCAGAAGTGTCGAGGCCGGCCGGATGGTTGTAGGCCCGTATTTGTCTTGTACACAGTGCTAAATAAAGGTTTATTAAAAAAAAAAAAAAAAAAAAAAAATACTGAACATATCTGTAGCTGGTGGATTACTGTATAAATTCGAATAGTAGATCAAAAATGTAATAACAATTTCTTTGTGAGATAATGCCAATTTACCATTTAAAACAAACACAAGATGATGATGGACAGAGCGCTGAAACGTTTCAGACACTCACCCCCAGTCACAGATCTGGGATGAATCCATCATCGTTCTTTAGCTCACTGTGCCACCCCAGTTCAGACACAGCTATATGCCAATCAGTCTTGACCCTGTGCCTCATGGGAACAGTCCAGCCCGAACTGACAAGCAATGTCTTCCCTGGACCGGAAACAAGCATCCTGTGACCGGTTTTGGACTAACAGCCCTCATCAGCCACGCCAGCGTAATCCTCCTTCCATCATCTCCTTGTGTTTGCTTTGTTAGCCCTAAGTTGGCAGGGTATGCCCAGACGTGGGTCCCTTGCTCACTTTGCTACTGGATTCATCTGTGCTCTGGGTTTTATGCACACCCATTTAGGTATTCCCAGCATAGCTGTATCTCAGCCCATGTTGAGGTCTTCAGATCATTCCCTAGCAGACATTCAACAGGAATTGCAGAGAACATGACTACCTTCTTTTGGCCTGTACCCCCTCCTTTCTCCAACAACACCATAGCATGAGATTGAAACTTAGTATGGTTATTAGCATTGGTATAAGTTTGTCCAGCCAAATACTGCATAAAGCCTGTGTTATCTTTTTTTATGTTCTGTCCTCTGTAGTCCAGTACCACTGCTCTGATCTAGGTTGAGATATCCCTATGCTACCCTGTTAAGTTTTCCCTCCCAGTAGGGAGTTAAGTTCCATTCTTTTAGTGGTAAGTTGCATTTGTATTATTGGGGAATCCGCTACCTGAGTTTCTAAGCTTCTATTTGTGTGTAAAGACAGTGACCTCGTATAACTACGTTAAATGCATCCCATTCTATAAGACGCAAAGACGCTGTGTGTGCATTGGCGCTGAAGTAGTTAGTGATTGCAGAGCTTAGGGCCTTGTAAAATGGTTGATCTTCCAAGATCTCAGGCTGCAGGCACTATCTAGTGATGGCGACTGGAACAGTTCCACGACATTCGCAGGTTTTGCGGGTTGTGGTCTGAGTCCTACCCATGTATTCAGTTTTGATCACCACCAAGGATATCTCATTTGTGCAAATCAGTCTGTCCAGTCGTACATGGAGCCCGTGAGAGCCCGAGTAGTAAGAATATACCCTGCCTGTGGGATGGCGCTGATGCCAAATGTCTATGAATCGCCAGTGCTCCATCCATGTGTTCTGTGCTTTAGCGGCCAGTACTGTGGGTGTACCAGGAAGTGGGGGAAAGGAGCGATCAATGGCTGTGTCCATCACACAGCTGAAGTCACTGCCCAGCAACCAGGGTAAACCATGCCAGTTGGTAATTTTGTTAGTCAGTGTGTCGAGGAAGGATGCCTAATCTGGGTTGGGTGCATAAAAGGAACCTAGTAGGATATGCCTACCATCCAACCGGCCCTTTACTAGTACTTACGGGCTCTCAGCGTCAATGACTGTTACATCGACTGCGAAGGGGGTGTCTGGCTTGATCCAAATTAATACTCCAGGGCAAACGCTGTTTAACCAGGGGCATATAGTTGACCTCCAGTAATCAAATGAGGGAGTTTGCCCCAAGACCAAAAGATAAAACGAGATGTGCAGAAAGAGAAAAAAGTTATTCTTATTTTAAAAAAGAACCCTCACTCACCAACCTGGTTGGTGACATGCTTCATCATCGGGATCCCACCCGAGTAGCAGAATGCCACTCGGGTGTGCTTCGAAGCCTGATAAAAGGCGGAGCAGGTTGTTCAATGACAAAGGTGCAAGTGTGTAAAGAAAAATTATAGTGAGTTAAAAATGTCTTTGTTCCCTAAATTTTAGTATGGAGCAATAAGACCAGATTAAAAACTAAGTGCTATGCCAGTGTAGGTTAAATTGGCCTAGGGCATCTGAATAGTGAGAGTAGTTAAAGCAATGGCAAAAAGTGCTCGATTTCACTTGGACTACATTAGAAAAGTGAAACCATTCATTTCTATGACAGACCTCAAATTGGCAGTCCAGTCTTTAGTTATTTCAAGGATTGAATATGGATGTACAACCTTAGCAGGTCTACCTAAAACTTCCACAGCACCACTAAAAGCATGTCTTAATGCAGCCGCAAGACTTATAACCGGATCGAGGAAATTTGACCACATTTCCCCACACCTAAAAGCATTAAACTGGTTACCTTACGAAGCCAGAATTCAACTTAAAATGGCATGTATTACACACAAAGCGCTCCACTTCGGAACACCGAAATATCTGGCCAAGAAAATTTAACTATCGGGGGGAAACAGACCTGTCAGGAGTGCTAAGGAGATGCTGCTGAGACCACCGATCTTCCGGAAGAAGAAAACATATGACAGAGCTTTCTCCGGAGCAGCCCCCAGAATTTGGAATTCACTCCCTCCAAACATTAGGAAGATTCCTAACACAGCAACATTTAAGAGGGAAGCGAAGATCTTCCTGATGAGTAAGTTCCTTTCGTAAATAAGACGGCTCATCAGAGCACTATGATATAGATGCTTTCACAACAGTCATTCGGAATATGTAAAGATAAGCTCATATACGCATACGATTCTATCCTTATTGAAGCGCACAGACGTAGAACGCTCAGAAAAAGACGTTTCGAATCATGCGTATTTGGATATCCCAGTTCACTTGTACAATAAGCAGTTTCCAATACGTGATTGGGAAAATTGAAGTTAATCATTCAGGGAAATAACAATATGTATGTGATTACTGACAACACACGGTAACCTAATCCTGTCATTGTATTTTTCTTTCTTTTGCTTGTTAAATAATGTATAGTTACATACCTAAGCTACCTCATAGTCCTGTAAATCGTCCTGCTACTCATATTGTATTTGTGCTCAATTTACCTTTTGTTATTGTGAAGCGCTCTGATACCCAAGGGTCACTTTCGCGCTATATAAAACTATATAAATAAAAAAAAAAGCGATAAAAAGTCACGGTCAATATAGTTGACCTCACCATTGCCTCTGTAATTGCGCTATTTTAGGTGATGTGAAGTGTGTTTCCTTTAGGAGGACTATATGGGCCTAATATCTCTTAAGGTACGAATAAATTGAATACCTGCGGGCAGGTGTGTGAATGCCACGGACATTCCAAGTGTATACGTTAATGGAGGTAATTCCAGGAATTGGGTGTTCATAAGTGATGTATGGGCTATGGGGGCCAATGTGTAATGTATACGTGGAGCTTTGTCTAGGTTGAGGGAGGCTGTTTTGCCCAAGGTCTGTTTTGGGCTTGTAGCGTGGCAACTCAACCTGAGTAAACAACAACAAAATTAACTGACTCTACAAATACCATAAGGGTGGAGTCGAAACGTGCATCTGTCCAAACTGCGGACCAGAACTTAGAGCCAACTATGGCTAGTGGGTTCGGGTGATGTTCGTGACAAGTGTTAGCTAGGTGGGTGTGTAGGTGCCCCCAGTGATAGTGTCATGGACGGCTCCAGTGACATACCTTTCCTGCTCTGTTCTCCTATTTATGTCTAATGATACACAGCCACTAAGCGATCACCGGGCATGCCTTACAAAACGTATTTGTGCTGAGCATATTTCTACCATCATGTCAGTTGTCACATGCAGAAAGGTATTACTAATTGCACAATTAACTTAGCACCGTTTAATGTTACTTGCTTATTTCAGCGGCTGCCTCTAGTGCTCTGCATTGGTCCTGAGTCCTTTCTTCAGGGTTGGGACCAAGCCCCCCGATGCTCTCGCGCGCTCTGTGCCTTTTCAATCGGCTATTCCCTATAGGGGCTCCTGGATGGGCCCTTCTGCATGCTCCAGGTGTTGTGGGGGAGCCGGAGTCCAGCCATTCCCAAGAATTTGTGGTGGGGTCCAAAAAATGTGTTTTGCTGTTTGGCACTATTCTTAGATGCGCAGAAAATAGTAAAGAGTATTTAAGATCGAGACTGCGCAGCCGGCGCTTCACTTCCAGGAAGGAGTGTCTTTGTTTCTGTACTGTGGGCGTGTAGTCCGGAAAGAGCATGACTTGGCGGCTATCAATTTGTATTGACTGTAGCTTCTGGGCATCCTGCAGGATCGTGTTTCTGTCTTTGTAGTGCAGGACTTGAAACAGGAATGGTCCGGGGCCCGTTCGTGTAGGAGGAGGTCTAGTCTGGACCCTGTGCGCTCGTTCCACTGCGAAGTATTGTCTCAACTTCTCGGCTTGTATTATTTCCTGGATCCATTCTCAACAGAGCTGGGAGCATCTTTTCCCTCCTTAGCCTCCGGCAGACCGATGACTCTGATGTTATTACGCCTGGAACGTCCTTCTGAATTGTCTGCCCTGTGTTCCAGGATGCGCACTCGCTCCGTCAGATCCTTCAACTATGTTTCTGCTTCCTGCATCTTCAGCGTCATTTTATCTAGGGTGTTTTCCATTGAGCGGGATCATCTTCCAGTTTCCAGTGCTCTGCATGCAGAAGGTTGAAGTCTGTCACCACCACATCGATCTTGTTTTCCACGGAGGAACGTGTTTGTTCAAGTGGGGTCCTCAGTTTTTCGACTGCTGCAAGAAAGGCATCTAATTTGTTGGCCATAGACTCACTGGGTGGCGTATCCAGTGTTTTGCCTGCTAGGCTCTGGATTGATTGCAGCTGTCCATATCGGACAAGTGCTAGCGCAGTAATTACGATCTCAAAGCTACTGTCGTTAGGAGGGGTGATGCTTCCCTCTGGCTACTGTTCAGACAGTGCTGTGATTCCTCAAGAGGGGCACCTCAATGAGAAGCTGATGGCGGTGCTCCTGTTCTCAGGATGTCTTCTATGCATGAGTGCACTGCTTATTCAACCAAACTGCAGTATTTTGAGTACTGTAGTTAGTGCTGATCTGTCGTGAGGCTTAGCAAAAGGGGCTCAGCTGGTGCGGTAGCGCAGGCTGGGCGCCCCGTGGAGCAGTGCGTGGACTTGGTAGCTCCAGTGTGGGGCCCACTGTCAGGTGGGTCATCTGGTGTCGCCTTTGTACGCCAGCGTTGTGGTAGGACAGAGACGCTGACTGCCTTGGTCTCCCGCGGCGTATGGGGTGCGACTTTGGCACAGTTGTGCATAGTATCTGCATTGCTTTTCCTCGCCGTGGGTTCTCAGTGTGTTCTCATGGGGCTGCCCCAGGTCGGGGAAACCGGCTGGCTGCACTCGCAGCATGGACAGTCCGAGTCCCTCGTGACTGCAGCGTAGCCTTCATCTCTGGTGAGCCCCGTCTCCAATCTCAGCTGCCTCTGGGCCCATTCCCCGGGCGGCCAGTCAGCTCAGCTGCCCCGTCCCCCTCACGGCGCCGCACCCCGGCGTTAATGCTCCGCGGTGTCCGCAGCACCGCACCTGAGCTCCGGTGCTTCACTCAAGCTCCGTGCGTAAGTGGGTCTGGGGGATGTATTATCTGACCTGGTGTCCTTCTTGGTGTGGTCGCTCAGCTGTGTGGTTTACTCCGGGCCTTGCACAACCCAGCGCTCTGCGGGGACAATGCCTCAGCCCTGACTCTACTCCTGCTCCCTGGTAACTAAGCAGCTATGTAGCGGTACCTGATGGCTGAAGGCCGCATTGCCTCAAGTTGCGCAGCGCTTAGCCGCCTCTGTTCCTCGGCTATTTCCTCCGTGGCAGATACCGGTTGTGCGGTGTCAGTAGGGTGGCAACACGGGGGTACGTTGCATCAGTCCAGCCGGCTCCAGGACAGCCCCTCTCTACTCTGGATCTTACAGGGGCCTGCTCGTCGGGATGTTCAGTGCTGCGCAGATGCGGCCCAGCATTGGGGAATGTCGCAGTCCAGGGTGTGTTTGTCACCTCCGCTGTGGTTAGGTGGTGCACGGCTCTGTTCTATTCATTCCCGTGCTGTGTGTAGCTGTTGGCATGATCAAATGTTACTGGGCCCTGATTCCATACGGATGAATTCCGGATTATGGGGAATAGATGGCCGAGCTCTAGCAAGTAGCGTCTACCAACCTATCGAGCTTGGCCACGCCCCACTTTAACTCTAGTTAGACTTATCAGTGATTTTCAAACTGTGCTTACGTCTATTCACTAACTTTTCAGAGAATAGAGTTTTGCTGAGCGTAAAATCCTCCACTCCCCCCCCCCCCCCCCCAACAGTAATGACAAAATATATGCTGCAGGTGAGTTCCATGGCATCTTTCTACCTTCAACCCCTCTTCTTCTAGGGAGTAGGAGCCTCTGTATAGACTTGACCGACATTGGACTTCCAGTGACTATCTCACACTTTTCGGTAAGCCTGTTTATAAGTTTACAGAGTATCCAGCTAGGAAAGGTGGTGAGGAAACAGACAACTTCCAGATGACAGTATGTGCCATATATTGCTACAAACTGGTGAGCAGGAAGCATCCTGGAGGTTTTCATGGCCGTTACAGTAGGGTACAATTGCCACCTCAGCCCTGTTAAGGAGTATTCGTACTTGGGTAATATGCATTATAACAACATGGTTTTCTGTGCATTCTTTCACAAAATACTATTGCCTTGTGTTTGATTAAAGAGAGACATCTCAGTTTGGCAGAGTGGTGCTGCAATCTTTCTAGTTGCAAGCCTCTCCCTTGTTGGATGCTTTGGGAATGATTTATTTAAGCAATTTGCGGGAATAGGAATATATTATTTACTTAAGCTCCATGTACGTTGTTCTGCACTTCACTTATGGGGGATTCTCTTGATGACAGTCAGGACGCCAGACAACACTACCTGCAACTGGTGACTCGGCATTGTTTCAAATTTTCCAAATCCATTCTGGTGCCTGAGGAAAGGGGTTCATTGAGAAAATGTGCATGAGCTATTGTATCCATTGTAACGACAATCAGTGAAGGTGAGAAACACCTCCTGAGTGAAATCAAAAGTTGTACGTATCTCCAGAGTAAGACTTTTCTAGTCATCACCACATATGTTTTGAGGCACCAACTGCAGACTTTTTGGGTTGTCTAAACAACCAGTCTGAAAGAGACAATTAGTTATGGATGCCTCACCTTAGAATTACCCCCAGGCGTCAGACTGGATCCTGAGAATTTTTTCCCCCAGCAGTACCTCTGCGTGTCGATAGGTGGTGTCGGTCGACTCTGTGTTTTAACACAATTTTTTGCGACTTTTGACAAGACCTTTTTTGAGTCAATCAGCTCCTGGTGCACGGAGCGATGTCACATTGGACTGGCTTCAAGGCTTGTGACTCCTGTCACAAATTGATGTCGGTTATGGACCCGCGCCTTTGGTGCCTGGAGTGCGACCACGACCCAAAGTTGTGCTCCGACTGCCGGGCCATGAACCCGAAGTCTTTGCGGGGGCGGTCACGAAAGCTTCTCGAGGCCCGGCAGTCTGCTCCGTGCCGTTTGAGGACCCGGCCCAAAGGAAGGTCGCGGGACCTGTCGCAAAGCCACCCCCACCACTTGTTATCGATGTCTTAGTCTTCGGCTAAGTCGAAGCACAAGAAGAAGGCAAAGAAGCATCGTCGCTCTTTGCATTCACCCTGTCCGTCGGGAGGTAGTCGTCTGGCTCCACCCCCAGATCCTGTTGGGTCGAATCCGGCCTTCCCTCCCTTTCCGGGACCCGGAGCGACCCCTGCCCAGCTTCGAAGCTTTTACGAAGCCTTACATTACATCTTCGGGCATTTCGACTCCGTGCCCCGCGGACTCGGTTGGGGGCTCTAGGCCTTCAATGGCGGCTTCGGCTCTGGCGCCGCTGGGCCCCAAGGATCCAAGCCTGGATCCGGATCGGCGCCGGTCGACCTCCTGACACCTCCGGCGCTGAATCCAGTGACGACACCCCCGCCGCCTCCGACGCCGGTTGTGTCCCCAGCCAGCGTCAATCCTGGCCTCCCCCTTGATGAGGACACAGAGCCGGACCGACGCTGTCAGACGTCTGGACCGGCACTTTTGTACCCCTGTTCTTGTCTGATGTTTTCTACCGCCATGAGTGGCTCACAGGAGAGGGTGAGGAGGACTGGGAGGGGTCTTTAGACCCTCTTGCAGACCAGTTGAAGGAACCAGACTGTAGAGAGGCTTTTGATGAGGCCAGTGGTCTGGACACCTCCCCAGACCTTGGCATGATATCTCCCCCTACCGTGGCTATGGAGGAGGGTGCATTTTACACAGTGGTGTTGTGTAAGACAGCCCTAAATCTTGAGCTTCCTACTGTGGCGGTCAGGACTAACCTCCTGACAGAGGTGTTTTAACCGGCAGCGGCATCTTCGGACCCCTTGCTGCTGTTTAATGAGGCCCTTATGGACATCCTTTTGGGCACTCGGTCCAAGCCCCACACAGGGGCTCCTGTGGACAGGATGATTGCCCTATGCCACCGGCCGGCCCTGGGCGACCCCATTTTCCTCTCTTCCCATCCTACCCCTGAGAGCTTGGTAGTCCAAGCCTCACCATCCAAAGGTGCATTCCCTAACGCACCACCTGATAGGGAATCCAAGAAGCTGGTCCACCTTGGGAAGATGTTTTCTTCCTCCAGGTTGGGCTGCGGTTGCTGAACACCACATGTCTATTGGGCCGTTACTCCCACTCGGAGACGGTTGCGCAGATGCTGCCACAGTGCCCGGAGGAGGCCCGGGCCGTGCTCTCCTGTGCTGTTGCCAAAGGGAGAGACGCAGCGAAGTTTACCATCCAGTATGGGCTGGACACCGCCGACTCACTGGGCAGGACGATTTCCACGCCGGTAGCACTGAGATGCTACACCGGGTTGAGGTCCACTGGCTTTTCGGGGGGTGTGCAAGCAACGCTTTTGGACATGCCTTTTGATGGCCGTCGCCTGTTTGGCGACAAGGCAGACATGCGCTCCAGCGCTTTAAGGATTCTAGGACTACGGCCAGATCCTTAGGCCTCGCTTCCACCTCCTGCCCAGCGCAGTCTGCGTTTCGCCCCTTTCGTGGCTACGGAAGGGGTGCCCCGCCATGTTGCGCCCAGAACCACTGGCCTGCGCAAGCTGTCCAGTCTCTGCATTGCCAGGGACGTGGATCCCACCGCTGTGGGTCTGGGGGCCAGCGGGCAGCTCAGTCCACCAGTACCCCCTCTGCAGCAGCCTCCAAACCCTCCTAGTCTGACTTTTCAGGCCCATCGCACGCCAGTTGGCAGCAGGATTCACCATCACCGCCCCCACAAGCTCAACATCACGTCATACAGTTTGGTTTTGCAGATGTTCCAAAGGGGCTTCTCCCTCCCCTTCTAGACTACCCCTCCATCCATGCCACCTCAGTTCCATTGCATGTCGGAGGATCACCTGGCCCTTCTCCAATAGGAAGTTACGGCTCTCTTGGCCAAGGGAGCCATCAAGTGCATTACTGCCCCAGAAGTAGGTTGTGGTTGTTATTCCCACTACTTTCTGGTGCCCAAGAAGGAAAAGGGCCTGCGTCCTATTTTGGATTTCAGGAATATCAACCGCTTCCTCGTGAAAGAGAAGTTCAAGATGTTGACACTGGCTCAGAGCCTGTCTGCTCCCGATGCTGGAGACTGGATGATAGCGCTGGACTGGCAGGATGCTTATTTGCATATCCCCGTCCTGCCGGCCCACCGGCGTTACCTGCGGTTCACGGTAGGCCACGAGCAATTTCAGTTTAACGTGCTCCCCTCTGGCCTTACCAGCGCCCCTTGGGTGTTCACAAAAGTGATGGCGGTAGTCGCAGCTCATCTGCGCAGATCAGAGGTTCCAGTCTTCCCCCTATCTTTTTATTTAAAAAAATATTTTTTTATTGATTTAATTAAGAACAACAGGTCACGTAATTGAGCATAAGACATGTGGCACGTTGCATCATACATATATATTCACCATTTAATACAATCAGTGCTATCAGGGTACTTTGGAACGACTCCTTTCAGACCGTCACAATTCTAATTCTATCGTTGGGGACACACATATATCTCCTTGATGGGCATTCCACTTACCCCATTTTCTATTCCATTTCTTCTGGCACCCTCTTCCCTTGAACACCTCATTTTCGGCTACCATGCACTTGTCATACTTTCTGACCCACATCCGGAGCGAAGGCCTATCTGCCACTCCCTACTTTCTCGCTATCTCCCTCTTGACCAGTGTGTACCCTAGAGTCATAAACTGCTGTTCGATTTCCGTAGGGTCCGTCGGTTCCCATATATTTTGGAGACCTAGTCGAGGTGTAAGGGTGTGTTTTTGTCCCCAGAGCTTCTAGTATGTGCTCCGTGGCTCCCTCCCATATATGTCTCACCACCGGGCAGTTCCATATCATATGATAGAAAGATGCGTCTTGTGGGCACCCTCTAAGGCAGTGTGCACTTGTCCTCGAGCCAATCTTCGCAAGGGTTATACCAGTCAAGTAAGATCTATGTAAGATTTTTAGTTGAATGAGTCGGAACCGAAGTGTTATGGCCGCCTCACGAGGGGACATCAATGCCGCCTGCCAGTCATCTTCGTCAATAGGTCCTATATCAAGTTGCCATACCTCCCAAAGTTTGTGAAAAGTGTCTGGTAGATTGTTGCATAGTTTTTTATACGTTAGGGATATGGCATTGGTGAGCAGTGGTCCGTCAAGAAGCCTGTCCTCTAGCGGGGATGAGTCTGGGATATCTGTCATGTCCGGGATAGCTGTAATGAGGGCGGGCCTAATTTGTAAGTATCTGAACACCTCCCCCTGGGCCAGCTGATACGTCTTCTGTAAGTCGTCAAATTTGAGAAGAGCACCCTTCTTGACCATGTCCCCTATCTTCGAAATTCCTATTACATCCCATTTGTCGAACCCTGGGAGTTTGCCCAGAAGCCCCAATCTTTGGGTGCCCCACAGGGGCGTGGCCTTGGTGAGGGTCAGCGCCCATCCCAGGCGGGAGTTCGCCAGGTGCCATATCATCATAGTGTGAGCTGTGGGGCCAACATAGCGACCCCTTCGAACCTTAGAATAAAGTGCCTCCATGTATCCCGCCCTCCCCATCTGGTATCTGTCCAGCATGTATGCCGGGTCCATCGGGGATCTGTAAATCCAGTGGTTCACCACCAACTGTGATGCCCAATAGTAAAATCGGAGATCCGGGAGGGCAATGCCCCCGTCATACCACCCTTTAGTGAACTTTTTCATGGCTATTCGAGGGGATCCACCATCCCATAGTAGTGTTCTGACTTCGCTCTCCACCCCAGAGAAATAGGCCTCAGGGACCCTATGGGGACAGTTTTGAAGGATATACAGAAACCTAGGAAGGGCCAACATCTTAAAAAGTGCCGCCCGCCCGATCAAGGACAGTGGCAGGGAACGCCAGTGTTTAACATCCGCCCGCAGTCTAGTCAGAGGGGGCGCAAGATTACGGTCGTAGAAAAGTTGGGTGTCTGGAGTTGCATAGACACCCAAATAGCGGAATTCTTCCATTGTGACCTCCACAGTACATCCAGAGGGTAGTCGAGGAGCACGATCCCTCAGAAAAAACAACACAGATTTACTCCAGTTTATGGCATATCCCGAATATTTCCCAAAATTTGTGAAAATATTTAACATTCCATGAAGAGATCTGTAGGGGGATGCAAGGTATAGCAATATATCATCGGCATATAATGGTATCCTGTCCTCGTGACCCTCCGCCGACCTCAGGCCCCTCACCATGACATCTCGTCTAATCCATGCAGCCAGCGGCTCTAGCATCAAAGAAAAGAGCAATGGGGAGAGGGGGCAGCCCTGTCTAGTGGCCCTTTTCAGTAGGAAAGTTTTAGATGTATAGTTATTTACTTGGACCTGTCCCCGGATCCCTGTGTACAATAGCCTCACCCAGCCCATAAATGTGGGCCCGAAGCCCATACGCTTCAAGACTTCAAATAAGTAGGGCTATTCGATGGAATCAAACGCCATCAAGGCGTCCAGAGAGAGGACCACCGCGTCCTGCTCAAGAAACTCACTACGTGCTATGGCGTTATGGTGGTGTCTGATGTTGAGCCCCGTATTCCTCCCAGGCATGAATCCCGATTGGTCAGGGTGTACCAGTGTGGAGATGACCGCATTCAGGCGCAGGGCCAGGACTTTTGCTAGGATCTTTGCTTCCGCATTTATTAGGGAAATGGGGCGGTAGGAGCTGCAGGCGTCGGCGGGTTTACCCGGTTTCCTAATTACCACAATAGACGCTAGTCGTTGGTCCTCTGGTAGGAGACCTTTCTCGTAGCTCTCTTCAAACATGGCTCGTGGATGGGGCGTCACCTGGGTGGCCGCCACTTTTAGAAATTCTATGGGGATCCCCTGAGGTCCCATCGCATTGCCTGACTGTATCTTACTCATCGCTTGTTGGATTTCAAGGTCAGTCAAGTCTCGGTCCAGTGCGTCCCTGTCACTATCCGATAATACTGGTATGTTACTGTCCTCTAGGAGTTGGCGGGAGTCTTCCGTTGTGTATGAAGTGAATGGAGTATAAATGCGCTCCAAGTGGTCTGCAAATGCATTGGCGATTTCCCTTGGGTGTGTGACTTGCTACCCATCCCCCAGAGTTAACTGGGGCACCCATCTCTCCCCAGCTCTCTCCTCTCTAGCCACGCTAACAATTTCCCGGCTCTATCTCCCAGTTTATATAGTCTGTGTCGTGTGTCGGAGTTTTGCCTGCATCTGTTCCCTGACTAGGATCTTGTATTCCTCTTGTTTGAGCTCCAAGCGGTGTCTGGTGTCCTCTGAGGGTGCCGTTTTGTAATCGTCGTCTAGTCTATGGAGGTCGCCCTCAACCTGGACAATGTGATGTTTTCGCTTTTTGGTATATGCCACCTTAAGGGCCATGGGTTGACCTTTTACCACTACCTTAAATGCCTCCCAGACCGTTTGCGCCGATTCCACCGAGCCTACATTCTCTGTAAAGTAGGTAGAGGTGTGTTCAAGCAAGTCCTCTTTAATGTCTGGGACTGTCAGCAACCAGGAGCTAAGAGTCAGTACGGTACGTGTTTGGGGCTCAAAAAGTGTAAAGTCCACTGTCACTGGGGAGTGGTCCGAGATGCCTCTCGGGAGTGCCCAGGGGTTTTGGAAATGGCCAAGGGACTCTGATTAGTCAATGCGGGAGGAACTCTTGTGGGTGTTGGAGTAGTAGGTGTACTGGGTACCGTCCGGTTGGAATGTGCGCCATATGTCCCATAGACCCAGGGCCACGGCAAACACTTCCAGGTACGTGTGAGGTAGTGACGACTGTCTGGGTGGATGTCTATCTTGGCTATCATCCATAGTCATATTGAAATCCGCACCCAATATTAGCGTGCCTATGGGAAGAACCGTCAATACCCTCCCAAGATCGACCATCGCCTCTCTACCCATCGCTGGGAGGAGGTATACTGAGACCATATTTAATAATCTCCCCTTCCATTGCACCTCTGATACTGCAAATCTGCCCAGGTTCGCCTCACCATGAACGCCAAACTTTTTTTAACCAAGATACCTGTGCCCCTAGACCCAGAGGTGAAACCCTCATTTACAAGCAACTTGTAACCCCATCTCGGGAGGGTTTTGCATTTATTACCCACCATGTGCGTCTCCTGGAGGAACACTAGATCTGGGGCCTGCCGCTTTAGGTATTGCTGCACTGTCCCTCGTTTGATTTTGTCCCCCATGCCATTCACATTCCACGTCATCACTAAAAGTGATTTACTCATAGTAACCCCAGCCATCAGATGTCAATTGACTCGGATTGAAATATACTCTTATCCCCAGAAGCGGAATTTTAGCCTCGAGGAGGCGGATCTCCCTCCACCCGTCCCTACCTTCCCGGAGGGGGATAGAAAGTTCAACCCAGTGTATTACCATTTCAGCTGCAACGTTACTGTTTTGACTAATCCTGAAATTCGCTCTGTCTACTTGTGACTTCTCAACCCGAACTCCAAAAACATCCCAACCCCCCTCCCAAAAACAGCCCCACCTCCCCCTCCCTGTGAATTTTGAACTACCCACTCCCAAACTAGGCAGAGTGCCTCTCCCCCCCCCCCCATCATAATCCTGGGTGTTGGCTGACAGCACTCACTCCCTCGCCTTGCCGTAGTGTTCATGTTTTGTAGTTAAATATTCAGTCTGCATTTAAACGTATCTCAGTCCCCACTAACATGTCATCCAGTGTCTTTGTCTCTTGCAACCACTTATCTGTGAACTGTTCCGCTTCAATCCTCGTCCGGGTTCAGTGTATTCCGCTGCGCGGCGTCCCACCTTTTGAAGCCGACGAAGTGCCTTCTTCCTGTTCCTGTCTGAGTGTGGAGCAGAGCGGCTGAGGCCCTCCATTCCGACCCCTTCGTGGACCCTCGACTCTCCTCCACTGTTCCATCCAGTCCCAAGCTTCTTCCGGTGTGGAGAAGAACCACGTCTTCCCTTCCGATTCTACGCGCAGTTTGACAGGGAACAACATTGCGTATTTCACTTCATGCTTTCTGAGTTCTTGTTTAACAGCCATAAAACTGCGCGGTTGAGCTTGGACCTTCGCTGTGTAGTCAGGAAAGATAGTAACCACACTGTTGTCGATCTTAAGCGGTGGATTAGCTCTGGCTGTCTGGAGGATTGCATCTCGGTCTCTGTAATTGAAGACCCTCGCTATGAGCGGGTGCGGAGGGGCCCCTGGCTTAGGTCAACCCCCGGCACCCTGTGGGCCCTTTCAATGGAGAAGTTGCCGGATAGACGTTTAGGCTGGAGATGTTGAGTAACTAACTCCTCCACGTAGAGGTCCGCGGCAGGCCCCTCTACGTGTTCTGGAACCCCCAATATGCAGATGTTGTTCCTGCGTGCCCGGCTCTCGTAGTCATCCAACTGTTTGGCCATAGCAGCTTGCTGGGTTTGCAGATCGTTAACTTGCTGTTGAAGCTGGGATGTGTCCGCCTGCAGTTCTGCCGTTGTGTCTCCCAAGTTTCTAACCTTGTCATCCATTTTACGAAAGTCTGCCCGGAGGAGGGACACCTCCACATTCACTGAGTCTATGCGAGCTTCTAGAGAGGTACGCACCCCTGAGATAGCCTCCATTATATCATGAAGCGTGAGTTCCGCCTGTGGCGTAGGGCCTCGTTTTCCATCGGGGCCTCCGTCCGCTCCTTGTCTTGCGCCTCTCCTGTCTTAAACCACGCAAATTTAGCAAGCCTAGCTTGGGGCGCAGCTTTGGTTCCTTTCCCACTCGCCATTCTGGCCAGGTATTTGTCTCCCGCCTGTGGCCCACCCCGGAAATTCCCGCCGCCTACCCGGTGGAAAATCAGATCCTCCGGCGGCCTGTCAGGTTTCCCAGGGGACGGCCCTTAGGAGTGTTCAGGTTTAATCTGCTTGTGGGAGCCCTCCCTGACAAGGCCCCGCTCCCAGCTCCCACCGGGGCTTTGATTTGCAAGCTGGCTGGCCGGGTCGTCAGGCGCCTCGCTCTCTCCCAGCACTCACCGCCTCTAATTCACCCGTAGCAGTCACCGCCGGGTATGCCTCCGCTCTGCAGCATCAGCCCGAGCTCCAGAATAACAGGGGGCTTTCACTTCACGCTGACGAGCTGGAGCATCCGGGCGCTGCGGTCCGCGCTGGAACTCCGGGAGTCGGTCGGCTGATTACAGGGTTTCCTTACGGCCGATAGAGTACTGTAGAGCACCGTTCTAACTCTCACTGGGTTCCGTAGGTGCAGGCAGACATTCTTCTTGAGAGCCCTGAGATTAGCACCCGATTATTGACAGGATAAATTACGGATTTTCCACGAGGGTTGAGGAGCCTCGCTAAAGAGCCGCCATTTGCCTCGGCTGCTGGCCATGCCCCCTCTTCCCCCTATCTTGACGACTGGCTGTTGAAGGCGAGCTTTCCCCAGGCTGTCGTCTCCTATCTCCAGGCTGCGGCCGACCTCCTGCATTTGCTGGGGTTCATCATCAATTTGCTGAAGTCAGACCTCATTCCCTCTCTGAAGCTCCTGTTCATCTGAGCGATTCTGGACACAGCGCAGTTTCGGGCTTATCCTCCCGAGCAGCGAGTCTGGGATATTCGGACTATGATTCCGATCTTTCAGCCTCTATCCCGGGTTTCAGTCAGAATGACCCTGAGGCTACTGGGCCTCATGGCCTCCTGCTGGTGGACGATGCCAGGTGGCATATGCGGTTCTGCAGTGGGACCTGAAGTTCCAGTGGGCACAGCATCAGGGGAATCTTTCCGATTGCGTCCAGATCTCTGAGGGCGCTGCACGCCAAGTGCAGTGGTGGCTAACGAACCAGGATTGGGTCGACAGCAGATCCCTCGCCCTTCCCCAACCAGAGTTCACAATGGTGACGGATGCATCACTGCTAGGGTGGGGCGGCCACATGGGAAAGGCGGAGATCAAAGGCCTCTGGTCTCCGGCAGAGTCCAGGCTGCACACCAACCTTCTGGAGCTTTGGGCGATTCGTCTTCCACTGAAGGCATTTCTTCCCTCTGTCTGGGGAAGAGTAGTGCAGGTGTTCAAGGACAACACCACCGCCAGGTGGTACTGCAACAAACCGGGTGGACTGGTGTCCTGGACCATATGTCAAGAGGCTCTCTGCCTTTGGACATGGCTGGAACATCAGGGCATATCCATGGTGGTTCAACACCTGGCAGGTTCTCCGAACACCAGGGCGGACAAACTCAGCCTCGGGTGCATGATGGATCGCGAATGGTGTCTTCACTCGGAGGTGGTGAGAGCCTTGGTTAGATCTGTTTGCCACCGAAGAGAACACACAATGTCAGCATTTTGCGCATTGGAATTTCCAAGGCGGCACTCGCTCGGCGACGCTTTTCGTCACATGTGAAGTTGCGGTCCTCTATACGCCTTCCCGCCTATAACACTTCTGCCCATAGTGCTGATGAAGATCAAGTGAGACCGGGCCCAAGTCATTCTTGTGGCTCCGGAATGGGCACGGAGTCTGGTATCCCGAGCTTTTACACATGGCCATCGATCCTCCAAGCAGACTGCCTCTTTGGGAAGATCTTTTGTCGCAGCAGCAGGGACAGTCCTCCACCTGAATCTGTCCAGCCTCCACCTCCTTGCGTGGAGATTGAGCGGCGACAGCTGACGGCTTTCGACCTTTCTCCCGAAGTCTGTAATGTTAGTCAGGCGTCCCTCCACTGAAACAGTATACGCCTGTAGATTAAACAAATTTGTGGCATGGTGTGCAGTAAAGGCTGTGGATCCCCTTTCTGCCCCCTTTTCAGACGTTCTCCTTTTCATTCTTTCTTTGGCCCAGCTGGGCTCTGCTCTGGGCACTCCCAAAGGCTATCTTTCGGCCATTTCGGTCTTTCTTCGGCTGCCTGACCAGCCTTCTCTTTTCAGGTCCCCTATTGTAAATCGCTTCTTTAAGGGCATTACTCATTTGTTTCCTCCAGCTCCTTTGGTGATGCCCCAGTGGGACTTGAAACTAGTTCTTACTTATCTGATGTGTGCTCCTTTCGAGCCGCTACACAACTGTCCTCTGAGACTTTTAACCCTTAAAACTGCCTTTCTAGTTGCCCTCACCTCTACTCGCAGGGTGAGTGAACAACATGCCCTTTCTTCTAAGCCTCCTTCCCTGGCTGTTCATCCGGACAAATGTGTCCTCCGCACTAGGTCTTCTTTTTTTTCCAAAGTGGTTACATCTTTCCATATAGGACAAACCATAACTTTGCCCATCTTCTTTCTGCCTCTGCATCCTTCTAAAGAGGAAGAGCGGCTCCACCGTCTGGATCCAAAACGTGCGCTTTAATTCAATTGGATTGCACAAAGCCATTCCGGGTGGATGACCAGCTCTTCGTTGGTTATGTGGGTGCCAAGAAAGGTCAGGCCATGAAAAAACAGACCATCTCCCTATGGGTCGTTCTTTGCATCAAAATATGCTATTCCTTGGAGAAAAAGGAACCTCCAGTTGGGTTGCGTGCGCATTCCACCAGGGCGACGGCAGCTACTACCGATTTGGGACGTGGAGTCCCCCTTCTTGACATCTGCTAGGCAGCTACGTGGGCTTCACTGCACACGTTTACCAAACACTACTGCCTGGGCAGCCAAGTCCGGAGGGACGGCTTCTTCGGCCATTCGGTTCTCCAGGACTTTCTGGTCTAAACTTGGTTCGCAGACCCACCACCGGGGTTGGTATTGCTGGGGTATCTATTCTAAAGTGAGGAATCCATAACTAATTGTCTCTTTCAGATGAACAAGTAGATTAGTTATGAATTCCTCACCACCTCACCCATTCTCCCTGTTCTGCGAACTGACTTCTAGGGTAAGGAACTTCCCCTCAGGGCCCTAGTTTTTGTGCACCAGTGGTCAGGGTTTTGCATGGCTCTGCGCTTCTGGCGTGGAATGTCGTGTAAAGAACTGACGTCATCGCGCGAGGGCGGCGTCTAAGTAGATACCGCAACATCATTTCGGCGACCACGTTTCAGCAAAATGTCTTCATGTTAGATCATGATGGGAAAGCTTAAGGATGCTTTAACTGGGTCTGTCGTAAGATATGGTGCCATGATGTATATGAGTTTGCTCTGTTACACAACCAACGCACTCTAGAACCTCTGGGGCCTATTAGATGGTTATTTTAGAAACTGTACCTTTTATGTCTTGCCAATCATTGCGATCCCCTGAGATCTTGAAAGCTGCTGTTGCTGGCTTAAAATATTTTCTCTTAGACCTTTGTTTTTTGTGTGTCCTGTACCCCAAAATCATGGAGAACCCATGAATCCAATGTCAATTCCTACCACAAAATTCTGAATCTCAACTCTGCATTGAAACCGTGTAGGTAGGCTCATCTGAAGAACCAGAATCTTCCGAGGGATCCTACACAGCTTCCTCTGCCTCCTAGTGGTAAAAGCTATTGAACAGTGTTAGATTGTATTACGGTCCGAGGGGTGTGGAATTTAATAAAATATCTACTTGTCCATGGGACAGGTTTCTTCATAAATCTACTTGTCCTTTAAAAAAATCCACTTGTTCCTTTGGTGCCATATAATGCAGCAACACATTATGGCAACAATCTAATTATTTAAGCACTCTGATAGTAGCTTATCTGGTTATGCCTGGGCTCATACTATAGTAGGGTTTGAATACTAACAGTTTCCTTATTTTGCCACCTTTCCACAGATCTACATACTGGTGCTGGAGGTAGCAGAAAACAATAGTTCTAGCATTGCAATGCTCTTTTGAGTCTCTGCAAACCTACTGACTTACATGTTTTAGGGATTTTTACCAGATCTTCTCCAATCTTTTCCTATGCTGCGAAAGCTTGGAAATTTACTCCTGACAAGGGCAGAAGTAAAATTTCTTCCAGGGTTGAGCAAAAAAGTTGTTGGAGGGAAAGTGAACTTGTAAACAGTCACCCAACAGATTTTCGCATGAGCAAATGCTCGTTCTAAAATACAGTTCACAAATATTTTCTAGGTGTAAGATTTACTGGCCTACTTCTGCATATTCTTGTGAATTCATGAGAGCTGTAAATCTCCACTAATGCAAGGACATATTCCATGGGTGCATGTTTGTGACTTTCTTGAAGAATTGGTTTCCTAATTAGGTCTCGTGTTAACTAAGACCTTTTGTTCTTATTAATATTCTTTCTTTGTCTATTAGCTGGCTTCACTGTGAGTGACAGCATTCTGCTCTTTCACAAGCAGCATATCAGCACACAAAGTACTTTTTTTCAGTGTTAGGAACTTCTGTGGAAATGTATGATTTTTGAGACCAAAACTGTATGGTGAGGGCTGGAAGCTCCCACAACAATAAAGTTTTACAAAAACCATGTCAAAACAAGACCAGCGATGTAAGACCTATTGGCTTTGCCAGTGCCTGTTTATTTTCATGTTTCCCATAATCTTTTCGAAACTACTTGCACTGATTTTCCATTATGAATTTGTGGGATAATTACTAGCATGCATCAACAAATTTTACTAAATGATGCTTCAAAGAAATGGTACCTACAATTTCATTGTAGTTTAGCAAGACCTTTATTTTCATAGTTTCTTTTTTTGGTGAACATTTTATGTTGAAAGCAAAGAACCATCAATCTTGCTTTCAAGCTTCTGCAAATATTTGCATCTAATCAGTGTGAATTCTGGGAGCATTATCCTTAGCCTTATATTGTTTATCTGTGCAAACGTATGTACACATTTAAATACTGGAACCATTGTCAGTACTGCAGTCTGAATTTGCAACATTTCATTAGAGCGCTCACTCTAATAATAAAGGCTTTGCATTAATGAAGCGTAAATACACGTTCAAACAGCATTAACTTATGGACACAGATATTACCTTAACCTCGAGCAGTGCCCTTCCCCGATCTATAATGTGGAACTGTAAACTGGCTGCCTAAGTGTTTGTGCTGAAGGTGTTTGGGTCTACTTGTCCCAAGGATAAAATGAACATGAAAATAGTTGTCCTTGATCCCAAGCAATATTTCCTGGGTGTCGAGCTATAAGAATTCCACACCCCTGGGATCCTGTTCTGGACTGCCTGGATCTCTCAGCCTTCAAACTTCCTTTGACAAGTCGATCGGACCCCCTACCTTCAGCAATCTGTTCAGCAATCATATTGGCAAGATTTGATTCTTGGATGGTGCAAACCTTTCTATCCAATGACTCTCTAAAAGCCAGCATTGCGCTGCTGACATGCCGCAGGCACAGCATGCTCGCCTAGCTTTAGATCCAGCTTAATTAGAACAAACCTCAGATGTTATACAGGGATGACACAATTTGCATTACCTGGTAGGCAAATCACCCACTACTCCCAAACCGCAGCGTCTGTGTCCCACTGCCCTTCTACCTCCATGGCTGACCTTTTGCCAGGCCAAAGAGTTTTTGATGATAGTTCCCCTGTGACCTGTCAACCCCTTCATAGGATTTATATGAATGCAATCTCCAGTCCATTTTTCATTGTAGAAGTGATCTTTACCTCAGTTGCTAGTCTCTGGCATTTAGCCTTAAGCCGATTATTCAGATTCTTCTTCAAGGGTTTTACATTACCTATTGTGGAAATATATATGGACATCCTTGAAAAAGGATTCCATATAGGTGATGTACAGAGTCTGATGTCATCCGAATTAAGAAGGTTCCCTGTAACCCTCTAGCCCTCCTTTCCAGCTAAGGTGTTCTGGGCCCACCCTAGGATTAAAACAGCCTTTATCTCCTTTCACTGGGCCTGTTATTTCAAGGACCTTCTTCTAGTCAGTATCTGGTGTAGAATCATCAACCACATGGGTTTCAGGCCCTGGCAGCGTGTAAAAACATGAAGAGTTGGCTGGCATACAGTTTTCTCAGTGCTGGCTTGTTCTTCCTTCTGTTCTTATGACTTCACATGTCATGTTATGTAGCCATATAAGAAAGCTTGGCCGTCCACATCAAAGAGGTCCATAGTGAGATGATCACTTGCTTATCCATTCCACTATCCTTTAAAAGATTTACTGCCTGGTGTGTGAGCATCTGGTGATGAGACTTGAGTGTGCTTGGTACCGCCACAGTTATTGTTCCAGTCGTTGCCCCAGATTGACAATGGACAGTGCCACAGTAAAGTGATAGGTTTATGACCTCTACTGCTACTCGCTGAGTCGTGCATTTAACTTAGCCCTCCATTGCAGTGACAGTTGTCGCTGAGCAATGGTGCTCCTCATGCAACATGTCAATGCTCTTAAACTGGGTCAATAGAACCCCAAGCATTGCAAATCTGAAGGAATTATCTGAATTGGGGTTTTCAAAGACTGTACTGCAGCTGGTGCCAGCAGTGGGATTTTCCTTGCTCTACAAAATAAGCCTTTGCTTTCAATTGTGTTATATTATGAACTTTATTTGTGTATTTAATTATCAATGTAAATAACATCTGATCTCATGCTCACAGGCTACTATTGAGGTAGTAGCAAAATGGCGGAGCATGGCTATCGACTGCCCCATAATTTTACATTGCCCCAAAGGTAATAAACAGCTCATCCATAGCAGAACAGCCAGATACCAACACATCACTCTTTACACTGATCATACCCAGCTCCCGTTGTCTTCTGCAAAGACTTGCATAGCTAAAGTTGAAGATGTGGATGGGTTACAACCTGGTTTGAGGGCTAAATAGCTGACTGACTGCCCTTCCATCGCCGGTAAGACCCTTTCCTGTAACAACTCTTTTTGAGGGACCTGACAGTGAAGAACATCCCTGCCTTGGCCTCTCCTTGCTTTGAGTCTAAGGTGGTGGGCCCATGGACTAAGAGACTGCTCGTGACAAGATATTGTAAACTGAATAATCACTCTGAATCGTGACCCTTTCATCAGACACACCATAGCCCAGCACACTGCTACGAAATGTGCATTCTCTGTCTGATCAGTGCTAGTGGACCTGTCAGACTCCTGGGCAACTGTACAGTCTTTTGCTTCTGGAGCAGAACTATCTGAGCCGCATTTTCCACGGCATTATTTCTTCTTCTGAATAGTGTAAAAACTAGGTCTTGGTGCTGTACGCAAAATAATTCACTATAATCCCCTTTAAATGCCCTTTCAGGCTTTGCATACCACCATGGACCACATTGAAAATATAGAACCTGGAAGTCATTCTCAATTCAGAGGTGTCTTTGGTTCCCCAAGTGAGCATAGTACATCGATATACAGCTCTTCTTCCTCCAGAAAATAATTTTGCAACTATAGTTAAGAAGAGATCTTGTGATTGTTTGCCTCAACTATATGAACGATTCCAACATGGATTTCACCTAATGTCTCAAGCAGCTTATGGGCAGGCTTCCAAGACACCAAAGTTAGGAAACCTCATTGTGCCTAAATCTGCAAACATGTGAACAGATCAGCCTAGAATGTGCTACATTGTCCTCAAGTTTCCATGAGGCTTAGTGTACAAAAGCCTGTGTACTATCTTCAAGGCCTACTGATGTCAAGTAATAAGATGCTTTCAAAAACCTACATCATCCAACAGAGGTTCACATTGTTAGGAGTCTCTGGTCCAGTTCTGTGGATTGCAGTGAATCCATCCAAACCTGAAGGCAGAGCTAAACTTTGTGTTTGAGGAAAAATACTGAAAAAACTGATGAGCTGTTATCTGAATTTGGGCTAATGGGAGTAGTGAAAGGAGAATACTGGATCAGGGTTCTCCTGGCACATGTTGAAATGTAAAAACCACCCCTGTCAACTCAATATTCAGAATTTATACTTCTAGAGCACAAAATATCTGAAAGGTGAAATACAACTGTATGTTAAACCTAAATAAATAAACAAACTTCACAACTTGGAATGATCCAGCAAGTGCCAAGTAGGTGCTCACCTAGGTACAGTTAGTCTATGGAAAACCGTATTTAAGAACCTGCACAGACACTCTGATTCCAAGATAATAGCATTCATCCCATGATGTTTACTAGATTTGTGGATCTGTCTCACTCTTGCAGCAAATCTGTGACTGATGCTCAGCACTCTTTAACAGAGAAGGGAGCAGGGTGTGTGAGTTAGAGAGGCAGCCCAGCTATGTCAAGGTATTTGGTAGTGCCATGTACACAGTCCTTTGCCCAGGTGTGCGTTCTCTCAAGTCACCGGCTGACCTGCTGAAACAATGTGATCCACGGAAAGAGAGTACAATCAGTGTCCCTTCTCCCTTGAGGTGGATGTGAAACCAGAACTGCAATACCTGGCTTACAGGGATTTGTGCAGGATGGGGAGAGAAGAACGCAGTGCAAGGGAATGGGTAAGAAAGGGAAATGGATAACTTTATGAACTACATCCATGCCTTTTTGCATCCTTTAAACTTGGGGCTATATTTATATGGCACATCAACTGTATCACCACTCTCCTTGCGTACACAAGCACCCCTCATTAACACTTGTCACTCTGAAGGGGGTTGAGGGGCCACAGTCACAAGACAATCCAAAGATTTACCTGGTAGAGGCAATAGGCAATCTCCCCAACCTGAGGAACAGTTATAAAGATCTGTACCCCATGATTATCACAACAATTAATCATTTTCTGATAGAGACTTCTAGTTGCAGATTCCTTAACTTAGAATATTCCCCCAGGCAGTAGTCTGGATCCAAAAAGTCTTAAGCAGTACCTCTGCGCACCAGTAGGTAACATCGATCAGCTCTGCGTAGGCGTCCTGTATGTCGGAAGTGACATGCATGGTGCCTATGTAGGCACCACATCAGTGCACTAGCACCAGTCCTTTTCTTTCCTTGCCATCAGCACAGATCTGGAGAGAGCTACCTCGGTCCACCATTTGGACAATTTTTTCGACATTTTGGTGAGCTTTTTTGAGCTTGTCTCCCAGTGTGCTTAGGGATTGCCCCTAAAAGTCCTGTGGGGTTTAAACCCTAACCTATGGTTCCTTTCACAGACAGATGTTGGTGAAAGACGTGCACCTGGTTCGCCTCTGGTGCCTGGAGCAGGGATGCAACTCCAAGGCCTGTGAAGCCGGTTGTATGACTATACAAACCATGCCTATATAACATAATACCATTAGCATGCAGTGCCTTTGCCACGCAAGGTAAGTTTATTTTATATGTGTGCGTGTGCGTGTGTGTGTGTGTGTGTGTGTGTGTGTGTGTGTGTGTGTGTGTGTATAAACAGTTTCCTCTCACCATCAAAAAGAATTGCCCAGCCTCTCCTGTATACAAAACATAAAGTTTATTGTAATGGCTTTCCCAACGCTATTTGGGCCTAGCCTTGGTCATGGGTGAAAAGTGCAGTAAACAACCACATATACAAATAGTTAAGTAAACTGTGAAAACAGACTGCATGTGTAATATATTTCACTGCCTGCCCATGAAGGTAGCCACGATCTTGGATCATATCACAATACATGGAAATATTAATACAAATAACACATGCTGATAGCTTGCTACAGCACTTATACTAATAATCCAAGATTAAGTTGAATGATAAACATAAACTTTGAGAAATAAATTATAGGTCAACAACATTGAGTATTGAGTTCATACTCATATCTGTAACTAAGTTCCATTAAGGCCCCTATTGTTCATATTGTATATTGGTCACATATATATAAACACGTAAATTCAAGGGCATGTGAATGCTAAAACATTTTTCATTGACATTTCATGCAGCAAAAGAAGCCCCCCCTTCCCGGATTGGACTTGCCTGTAGTGCACACACAACAAGGAAATCCAATCTGGGAAGGGGGGGGGGCTTCGTTTGCTGCTTGAAATGTAAGGCATGCAGCAGTGTCTCCGACTGTTTTAAGATATGCATCCCCAGTACATCTAGGGATTTCATCATCAAGAAAAGGTTTACGTGCAACAGTGTATATTGTGTGTACGGTCTGGTATGCTCTTGTAGCAAAATGTTTATTGGGCGCACGATACAGAAGGCCAAGAAACATGAATGGGTGTGATTCGCCATAATGACAAACACTACCCAGTGGCAATACAATGATGGAAGGATTTATTGTAGTGATTTATGAGAGGATTTTACTGCAACACGATATTTGAAAAAATGGGATTAACCCGCAGTGAATGTTTGAATGAAAAATATGATGCTGAACTAGAAAGTAACAGTTATTGTTTCTATTGTTGTCTTTTAGAGTTACCCCTGACGAAGGGCGTTTGTAGCCCGAAATACATTGGGTGTCCTTTTAATAAAAATATCGTCTTGGACGAATTCTGCATCAGTCTTGTTCTTGCAAGAGGCTCGGATGGGCATAGCGCGAACATTAGAAATTTGGAAAATGGCATATAATACCGATTGTGGATTCAAGCATTAATTTGAAACAAAAAAGATGGCTAAAAATGTTGGTTAAAAATGACGAAATATGAAGAAAGTGTGGTTCAAAATGAAAAAACATATGATCGCCATGTTGGCGCTATTAGCTGTGCGATTGGTTGGAGTGAAATGACGCTTCTATTTTCTACAGTTTGACTACCCAGGTGCCACGTGGGCAGGGCACTTAACCAATCTGCACGCACTCTTTGAAAAGCAAGGATTAGTTAAAGCAAGAGAACTCGGTGTGCATCCCACCCTTATAAATGTTGAATACACTTAGCCGAGACACACTTTCGGAATGAGAAGTTTCTGAAATTAGTAGTCATTGATGCCATTGAACCGGAAATCAGGGGTGGCAACAGGGAACCGAAACTGCAGGTATTTGAGCCAAGATACACTCTTGATTTTGACACCATGTCACCTATGGGACTCAACTCAAGTGAGGAGATGTCTGGACATTTGGGGTGATATGTCCGTATTAGATGACTATTTGAATACAGTGGATTGTCATACTGTTTGAATACACTACTTGTGTTGAATTGGCCTATAGCTGTGACTAAAGTTCCTATGCAACCCCCCCCCCCCCTTCCTTGGCCCCAGCTTGACGGATCACCCCGAAACGTCGCCTGTGCAAACTAGTTTAAAAGTAGCACTTTTTTGGAGAGTTCAGAGGAGATCCGTCAATCAGTGCCAAAATTATTAGCAACTCAAAAAAGCCATTCCAATGGGAATCTGATCCTAAGTAGCACTTCTAAATGGCGACTGTCACTGGGTAGGGTAATGTAAAATGTATATATGTGTTTATTTATATTTATATTTATTTTGGGAGGGAGCCCACCATGTTTCAAACATATTATACATTTACACCTACAAATACCCTTTCCACTGCTAAACCCTAAACAAAAAAGCCTTTCTACTCTGTACTCTTCCCCACCCCTTAACCCTAAAAATGCCCTAGTTTTATATTTTTATTTATTTTATATAACATATTTTATATCCATATCCCGCGTCAGTTGCCACTGGGTAGTTATAGTTAGGATTGTGTTTTCATAGCAAATGCATTTTTTGTGTTACTAATAACTTTGGCACCGTTTGACAAATCTTAACAAAACTTTCCCGAAAAGTGCTCTTTTTGCCGAGTTTGTGCATGGGAAGTTTTGGGGTGATCTGTCGATTGGGAGCCGAGAAAAAAGGGGGGCCCCAAAAACGCAAAATCCCCATGCCTTTTCCATGGACCTTTTTAAGAAGCACAACTGCAAAAAGTGCTGAACGCAATAACAACAAATTTGTTTATAGCGTGGATCATGGTCCATAGATTGTGCTTTTTGTGATTTGGTGTAAATCTGTTCAGTAGTTTTTGAGAAATTGAAGTTAAAAAATATTTGAATATCTGGACGGTTAGGGTCAGGGGACTCTTGTGAGAGTCCCTCAAACCCAACTATAGAAAATAGAGCCTTCTGATTGGCCCAGGGCACTTTTTTACCTTGGCCAAATGTTCTCCCTTGGGAGTCAGATTCCCATGGGAGCGAGTGGTCTGATTAGCTGCCAGCAACATGAGAAAGATTTTGTTAGCCGCCATTACAATGCTCATGTACCTAGTCACCTTTCCTGCAATGCTTTAAAAAAAAAATAAGGGGTCTGGGTAGGGATCGGTTACCCCTCCTTAGGCCCTGTGGGTGAGGCCCAGAAGGACCAGCCTCCCTTCCCCTGGGACTTCTTTTTCCTTTTTTTACTGCATTTTTTGCGCTGATCCTGCTGGACTCCCGAGAGATCACAGCAAACAAAACAAAAAAGAAAAAGACTGGTGGCCCACCTTTTTTTCTGAAATATATGTGGATGGGTTTGTGAGTAGTGCCCCCCCACCCTCAGCCCATTTTGAGCCCCGGGTTTCCCAGCCCCTGGGACCAGATATCACCAATTAGGGCAGGAGGACAACTGAGTTGACGGCTGCTCTGGTGACCCCATTCTCTGGGGCTAATTTCTGTTTTTTAAAAAAAGGGGGGAACCACGTGTCGCCCTCCCTGAGCTTTTGAAAGGCCCCATAGATCCCATCCTCTGGGGCCAACTTAATTACTCCTAGGGGAGAGTATTTTCCCTGCCCGCATTAGCATGGGCAGAGAAATGTGTTTTCTCACGCCTGGAGTAGCATGGAGCCAGGGAGGTATATGTGCCCCCCACTCGGCAGGAGATTTACACATGCTCCCGCCAGGTAGGAGCATACATCGGTTTCCCTGCCGGCACTCCTGCGGGCAGGGAAACCGATATTGCTCCCACCTGGAGGGAGCAATCTTAAATAGATGCCCCCTCCAGGTGGGAGCAATGCCAGCTTCTGAATAATGCAATGAGCCGGCTGGGGCAGAGGGGACCCTGGGCCTTCCATAAGCTGCTCCCAATATGCTGATTAGTGAGTGCTCCGGGCCTCATGCCCCTCTTCCATAATAATGCAGTTGAGCCCCGGGCCCACACTTATTGGATGATGTCATCAGTGATGTCATCAATTGTCATTTGAGGTGTCATCAGTGGTTTCATAAATGAGGTCATAGAAAATACCATGAGTAATTCAATATGTGAGGTCATAAGCAGTTCATGGCAAGGCTGCAAGTTCTAGTTAGTTCTGTTAACTATAACTGGTGAATTTCTGTTGTGTGTTGAGTTCAAAACATTATGTTGGTACTGTCATATTCACTTAACCATAACATCGTATCTTAAATATACTTAATTTGCATGATAAAGGCATTGCGTGGTAAAGGATGTGTGGTAAAGTCATTGCATGATAATGTCTGTGTTTTAAAGGCTGTTTCCAGTGGAGTCTGTCGCACCTGAAATCCTAATGTGCTTCGGTAGTGGTCCCTGAAGCTCCTGGTCACCCAACGCCAGTTGACCCCACAAAGCACCAGGCCCGATAACTGAACTTTTCTTGGCGCTAGTCATCACGCTTGAAGTTGTCATCACGTAAGTCCCCTAAAAAGATCGAAGAAATAAAAGAAGGTGAAGTGCTCTTTTTTTTTTTTTTTTTTTTGACGTAAGACATTTATTATGAACAAATGAAACAGATGCGTTACACTGCGTCACGCCAACAACCCGGAGGCAGGCCGCTATATGGTAAAGTGTACAAAGATTATACATTAACAACTCTAAGGCCCTCCTCCGGCCAGGGGAGCAGTCCGAGGCGAACTTAAGATACAAGGTGAAGTGCTCTTTGACTTCTCCGTGCCAGTCCAAGTATTTGGACGAGGCGCAGGAACGACTCCACAAATTTTGGACCAGCTCTCACACTTAAACCGCAGAACTTGAGTTGACGTTCGATCCGCGCCTCTGAGTTTCCCAGTACAAGACTGAGTCCCGCCAAATCAAAGGAGGTTTATGAATCCATGCACCTCGGTTTGGGCATGCTGGCCCCTCTGAAGCCTATTCAGGCCCCATGGATTTGGCAGCCCCCTGCATTGGATTCCTGCCTTCAGGTCTGCCCTCAGCACCGGTCAGGCCCCTTGGATCCGGTTCTGGATCTGTATCTGCTCCGGTCGCGAGACCTCAGCGACTGGATGATAGCGTAGAGCTTGCACAATGCCAATTTTCGCATACCTGTTCTGCCTGTCCACAGGCATTACCTGTTGTGCACTGTGGGCCACAACCACTTTCAGTTTGCCTTTTGGCCTTCTCAGCTACCTCGTATGTTCACCAAGGTAATGACACTGGTTGCAGCCCATCTGTGTAGGTCAGGGGTTCCAGTCTTCTACCTCGACCACTGGCTGTTGAAGGCAGGCTCACCCCAGGCAGTCATCTCCCACCTCCAGACTGCAGCGAACGTCCTGCGTCTGCTGGGGTTCACTATAAACATGTCGAAGTCACACATGACTCCTTCTCAGATGCTCCTTTCATCTAAACCATTCTGGACAAGTTTCTCCCTCTGTCCTGGATTTCTGTGACACGGACTCTGAGGTTGGTGGATGTTAGAAATGGGATTTCTGTTTGGCTAGGGCTTGCGCGTAGGCCAGGAAGAAACCACCACTCTAGTCAGCGCAAGGGAGTTACCCACTGAAGATAACTCCTGCTCTCCCCCTTGGTAGCTTGGCACGAGCAGTCAGGCTTATCCCATAGGCAATGTGTAAAGCGTTTGCGCAACACACACACACAGCAGCAACACACTAGGCACACCACAAAAGAAACTCCACACAAGGTTATATAAAAATAGCCTTTGTATTATCCAAAAACACATTAGATCCTAATCACACAATATACACTGTGCCAACTGGCACTAGGCAATATTTACAGGGGATTATATACACCTGGCAGGGCCAATCGGGTCACTGTAAGAACCTTTTAGAAAGCACTAGTAACAAGTAGTAAATAACGCACAACCAGTAACCACTGGCAGAATAATGACCTCCGCATTATATCACACTAGAATAGGTACCATGGGCATAAATCACATTAGATCATGCAAAATCAGCAGCACAAACACAGTAGGCAATATATCACCAGCACAGTATGCAATAAATCATGATGCGTAACACACTGAAATGACCCTCAGGCCAACTGGCCTTCCTATCGTGCTCAAATGCCCTATGTCCCAAGTGTCAGGGCGTAGCTGCAAATGCAGCGAAGCAAAGCGCGCAAGGCGCTGGGGCGTGTATCTCACTCCTTCATCTCCAAAATGCCCCCAAAGGAAAAACGGCACTGGCACTCTGGTGCCCTGAGTCCCCCACTGGAACTCTTCAAAACAAATATGCCCAACGTGGCAGCTGCCCGCGCTGGTGCAGTGCAGCTGGAATTACGAGGCCTCAAAGGACACACAATAGATGGACAGAATACAGATGATAGTAACATTCACCCCCCAGTCAAACTGGGATGGATTTAGGCCCAGATCATTGTACTGGGGTGAATGTATGACATTGTTCTGCATTCTGTCCATCAATTGTTCTTTTACATTTGTCACCCCGAGTGGGACGGGTATGCCCAGACGTGGGTCCCATGCTCTCCATGCCACCGGAGTCAAGCTATCCTGGCTGATGAGGGTTGAAAGCCCGAAACCGGTCTTAGGATGCTTGTTTCCAGTCCAGGGAGGACCTGGCCTGGCAGTTCGGGCTAAACCGTTCCCATGGGGCACAGGGTCAAGACTGATTTGCATTTGGCTGGGTCCAAACTGGAATGGCATGGTGAGCAAAAAAACGATGGGTTGAGGCCCAGATCATTGTACTGGGGTGAATTTATGACATTGTTCTGCTTTCTGTCCATCAATTGTTCTATTGCATTTGTCACCCTGAGTGGGACGGGTATGCCCAGACGTGGCTCCCATGCACTCCATACGACTGGAGTCAAGTTATCTTGGCTGATGAGGGCTGAAAGCCCGAAACCGGTCCTAGGATGCTTGTTTCCAGTCCAGGGAGGACCTGGCCTGGCAGTTCGGGCTGGACTGTTCCCATGGGGCACAGGGTCAAGACTGACTTGCATTTGGCTGGTTCCAAACTGGAATGGCATGGTGAGCAAAAAAACGATGGATTTAGGCCCAGATCATTTGTACCGGGGTGAATGTATGACATTGTCGTGCATTCTGTCCATCAATTGTTCTTTTGCATTAGTAATTACGAGGCCTGGTACCAACTCTGCCTTTGAGCCTGAACCAGAATTGCCCCCGAGGAATATGAGCACAGGCACCACGGTGCCTCCAGGAGTGCAAAATCTGCTCCAGTCTGCCCCCACTCTCTGGGGCTCTGCAGGCTCCTTTGGTCTCCTCCACAGGCACCGGCAATGTGCCTCGACTGGCTCCCGTCCAGCACCAGCCTCCAGGGAACAAGCGGGGCTCCCCGGCCTTCTTCCCTGGGCCTGGGACATCCTGGAATGTGGGGTTGGCTCCCGCCCACCAACAGATGCTGTCTTGCTGTCACGGAGGCTGGGTAGGCTCCCTTTGTCCTTCCAACACCACTCTTCCGGCACTCTGACCCACTGTCAGGCGGGGTGCCTGACTTCCGGTTTCGCCGCTCGCAGCGGTGGCGGCTCACTTCTCTTCTGGGTCAGCAGTGTGCGTGGTGGGCTCCCGCACCAAAGCGGGGTGGACTCCCTCTCTTCTTGGCAAGCAAGGCAGGGGGACTCCCGCTGTAAACCACCAACAAAGCGGGGTGGGCTCCTGCTCTACTCCTACGCAATGTAGGGTAATCCCCACGCCCCTCGGTGCACACGTTGCAGTCCAGCGCTGCAGGGCACGAACGCCCTCTTCTCTTGGCAGAGGCTGGAGTCCCCCTCCCTGGGGATCCAGCAATTAAGAGATAGCACTCTCGAGGTGCTAGAGTCCAGGATTTGGAGAGGGGCACAGCTGGGCCCATGCAGACCAGCTCACAGGGCCCTCCAGCAGGGAGGCAGTCCCTCATGGCGGTACCTCCTGGAGCCCAGCAGCAGCAAGTCCCCAGAAGCACAAAAAAGACACCATTTTCATGGGGTCACAGCCCCTATATTTATGCTAACATTTTCTTTGTCTGCCCTGGCACAGAGCTTGGGGAAACCAGCCTAAACTGGTTCTGGGGGGTTTTGAAACACTTTGTTGGCAAGGCTCCTCTTCCCCTTTGTCAGGCGGGGGCTAGTTATCAGACACACCACGGGGGGCGGAGCCAGCATTCACATAGGCAGGCACAGCCCTATTTATTTATTTATTTATTTATTTTTGAGATTTTTATTGCGCAAACAATTACCCGGAGGTGTCTCGGCGCATGTGTGAGCTAGCAGGATCATAATAGTAGAGTTCACTGATCAAACAGCCATGTCTTTACGAGCCTCCGAAAGCTCATCAGGTTGGGGGCGTTTTTGATATTTAGTGGGAGAAGGTTCCAGAGTCTTGGTGCAGCCACTAAAAAGCGACGATCTCCCCAGGTTGCCGTTCTGGTGCGAGGTACGGGCAGAAGGCAAGTGTTAGCCGATCTCAGCAATCTTTTGGGGGTATACAGCTGGAGTGCCTCAGTCAAGAATTTAGGTCCTGTGCCATGCATGGCCTTGTAGGCAATGCAAAGGGCCTTAAACTTAATACGGCTCTCTACTCTGAGCCAGTGAAGCTGGCGGATGGCTAGGGTGGTAGGCTGGCGGTGAGGGATGTTTAGAAGAGTTCTGGCAGCCGCATTCTGTACAGACTGTAGTTTTGACAGCACTGATTTCTGGGTGTTGAGGAAGAGGGCATTTCCATAGTCCATTTTGGAAAATACCAGAGTGGTAACTAAAGTCTTCCCAGCAGAGGAGGGAAGATAAGGCAGCAATTTCTTTATTTTCTTTAGCATGAAGAGAGCAGAAGAGACAACCTTGTTGACATGAAGGTTGAAGGTTAGTTTGCTGTCGAAGATGACTCCCAAGTTCCTCGCTTTTATCACTGGGACAGGAGGAGAGCCCAGTTGTTTGGGCCACCAGGTGGAGGACCATTCTGGGGCGAGGTTGCCGAAGGTCATAACCTCGGTTTTATCCGAGTTAAGCCTTAGGCAGTTGGAGGACATCCACGTACTGACAGCAAGCATTGCTTCCTGAAAATTAGCTGCCACTGCTGTGCCATTCTTATGGATCGCCAGCACCAGTTGGGTATCGTCTGCGTAGGAAGTTAATCGCACCCCGTAGGCCTTTATTACCCTCGCTAAGTCCGCTACGTAGATGTTAAATAACGTGGGACTTAGCGAGGAACCCTGTGGTACTCCGCATGGTAGTGCAGAGACGGGAGAGTAGAAATTACCCAACTTGACTGTCTGGGTGCGGTCGGCCAGAAAAGATGAAATGAGATTTCTAGCCAGGCCGTCAATCCCCAGAGCTGTGACACGGTCGACCAAAATGGCATGGTCGACCGTGTCAAATGCTGCGGATAGGTCCAGAAGAATTAAGATGGCCATTCCTCCCTGATCCATGATGGTTCTGATTTCATCAGAGGCTTTTATTAGAGCGGTCTCCGTCCCGTGTCCCTTCCTGAAGCCAAACTGCGTTTCGTCTAATAGTTGGTGCGTATCGACGAACTCTGAGAGCTGTGTATTCATCAGAGCTTCGCAGATTTTGGCCGGGAAGGGAAGACAGGCAATAGGTCTATAGCTGACCGGGGCGGAGGGGTCCAGGGAGGGCTTCTTCAGAAGAGGCTTGATCACAGCCTTCTTCCACGGGGCTGGATAACATCCGGATTGAAAGGCATTGTTGCAGATTTCCATAAGTGGGTGAGAAATCACCTCACTTAGATTAGCCATCACAGAGGGAGGGCATGGATCCAGAGGGGATCCAGACTTGGTGATGGAGATGAGTCTGCTGATTTGGTCTTCTGAGGTGTTAGCAAATAAAGAAAGACGGTCATGATTGATGAGGGGGGGTTCCTTATTGCTGGCAATGGGTCTGGCCCCTGTATCTCCACCAAAGGATGCATAGATATCTGCCACTTTAGTAGTAAAAAAGGTGGACAATGCGTTACAGAACAGTTGGGAGGGTTCTACTCCGAGACCCGATGGAGGTGTAGATAGGGAGTTGACTACTGAAAACAATTCTCTGGCCGAATTCCTAGCATTGTTTATTTGGGTCGAGAAAAAAGTCATCTTCCGAGTAGTGATAGCCTTTTTATATATGGTTAAGGCATCTTTGTAAGATTGCTTGGCAATGGGGCAGTAGGATTTCCTCCAGCGTCTTTCTAAATTCCGACAATGTTGTCGGTGAAGTCTAAGTTCTTCGGTGTACCATGCCGCCGAAGGCGACTTTCTATTAGGTTGGATAGATTTTTCTGGAGCGACCTGGTCAGCAGCATTCCTAATCCAGTCTTGGAAATCAGAGGCTGAGGGGACAGGATTGGATTCTATAGTAGGGGAGGATGATATCAGAATATTTGCCATCTGGGGGATGTCAGCATTCTTCCAGGCACGAATTGCTGCCCTGCTAGGTGGTCTGGAAGCGGGAAGGTTGACTGGGCGTGTGTCAATACCAAATATAATAGCTCTATGGTCAGTCCAGGTAAGGGGTAGAGTGTCTAGTATCGTAATAAGAGGGTTGCTAGTGAACACACCGTCTAGTGTGTGTCCCGCCTGGTGGGTGGGTCCCTTGACCAATTGTTGAAGTCCTAAAGTAAGGAGATCAGCAGTGAGTTGGAAGGTGTCGTGATTTCCCTGCTCTTCCAGAGGGAAATTGAAATCTCCCAATACTGTGTAATCAGCGGAGCCTATAGTGTAGTTATTTAGCTCAAAGAGGGACCCAAGAAAAAAATTCCGAGGTCCAGGAGGTCGGTAGAGCAGAGTACCTTTAAAAGTTTGTTTGCAGTTAATGTTGATTGCAAAAGTTGCAGCTTCACAATTAGTGGATAATATGGGGTCAAGCGTGGTACGATACTGATTCTTATAAATTATAGCAAGACCTCCACCTCTTCCTATTTGTCTGTCATGTCTCACAACGCTATAACCATCCGGGGTGGCCTGACAGAAGTCAGGCCCTGAGCCCGCATCTCCCCAAGTTTCGGTGGCAAAAAGAAAGTCGAGATCGTGAGTAGTTATGAACTCACTGATATCTAGACTATGACAGGGGAGAGAGCGTGTGTTAATTAACGCTGCTCGACATCCCTGGAGAGGGGTGATGGGCAGACTAGAGGGGGCGTCGGCACCTAGCAAAATGGATAAAAAAGGAGTTGGTAATTGATAATTACACCCAGGACAAGGGGCGGGAATAATACCCACGGTGGTAGGAGGAGGCAAGGGAGTACAGTTATGGCTGGGAAGGGCCGGATTGAGCAATCTAAGTAGGGCCGCGGAGTAGCACACAGAAGAGCCAGGGGTCATGGGCCTGGGCCGTGTCCGGTCGCGGACGGGCGCAGACGGGCTTGGCTTAGGCGCGGCTTCGGCGCGCGTCCGGCGCGCCCGCTGCGCCAGCCCGCTGCGCCGTCTAGCCATGACACTGCTAATATAGGGTGTAAGGAGGGTGGGAGGCCGGCGCGACTAGAGCGCAGCCCCAGCCACACCTAAGATGGCGCCCGCCGTCGCTTGCAGCCGATTCAGTAACAACGGCTGGGCGAGGCAGGGATCAACAGAAAGCAGCGTGTGAAGGGTGTCAGTGTACCTCTTCGAATTCCCTTGTTAGCTAAGAAATTTACAGCCCCCCAGCAGAGAAAATGTTAAAACTGATTAAAAAGATTTAAAAAAAACAATTATCAGTCGTAGGTAAAATCGTGAGCACAAATAAATGATCAGCGCTAGCTCGCAGCCCTTGTTCTCACCAGGGAGAGCTAAATGGCAGCGAAGCGGGATTCAATTCCAAGCTAAATAGCTGAGGAGGGCGGGAGGCCGGCGCGACTAGAGCGCAGCCCCAGCCCCAGCCACACCTAAGATGGCGCCCGCCGTCGCTTGCAGCCGATTCAGTAACAACGGCTGGGCGAGGCAGGGATCAACAGAAAGCAGCGTGTGAAGGGTGTCAGTGTACCTCTTCGAATTCCCTTGTTAGCTAAGAAATTTACAGCCCCCCAGCAGAGAAAATGTTAAAACTGATTAAAAAGATTTAAAAAAAACAATTATCAGTCGTAGGTAAAATCGTGAGCACAAATAAATGATCAGCGCTAGCTCGCAGCCCTTGTTCTCACCAGGGAGAGCTAAATGGCAGCGAAGCGGGATTCAATTCCAAGCTAAATAGCTGAGGAGGGCGGGAGGCCGGCGCGACTAGAGCGCAGCCCCAGCCACACCTAAGATGGCGCCCGCCGTCGCTTGCAGCCGATTCAGTAACAACGGCTGGGCGAGGCAGGGATCAACAGAAAGCAGCGTGTGAAGGGTGTCAGTGTACCTCTTCGAATTCCCTTGTTAGCTAAGAAATTTACAGCCCCCCAGCAGAGAAAATGTTAAAACTGATTAAAAAGATTTAAAAAAAACAATTATCAGTCGTAGGTAAAATCGTGAGCACAAATAAATGATCAGCGCTAGCTCGCAGCCCTTGTTCTCACCAGGGAGAGCTAAATGGCCATTCAGGGTCAGGGGACTACTCCTCCCACTACTCCAAATGCAGATGCCCTATTCAGCCTAGCGCTGACTCACCCTGCTCCTCCTGGAACCACACACACCTCACCGGCCCCTGTCACTCCAAAGCCAGACATGCAATCCACATCAGGAAGGCAGACACATAGCACACAGAAATGCCAACTTCTAATTTGGCATTTCTAAAATAGTTATAATAACTCTGCACACACCATTGCACAGCATTTATTGTTACCATTCCAACTATATTAAACTTGACCACGCTGCTCCTCTCATATCAGAAATGACCACTGAAACACTTATTAGGGAATACCCAATGCATTCCTATGGGAGGGCAGCTTTACAGTAGTGAGAAACCAAAATGGTGCCGCTCGGAGCCAAGGTCACTGTGGCGGGCTGTGTGAGGCTCTCTTTGACCCACGGAAGGTGATAGCAGTCAGAGGAAGGCTGAGGGAGAAGCAAGGACGATCTTCTCATTTACCCGGGACTGCGAGTACCAGCAGGCCCTCTGCTTCATGGACATTGGCCGCAGCTGGTTACTCTTCCCGGCCCCTCCCCCCATCATTACATAGCGCCTCGCGGCCCCCGCTACGCGGGCGCCGCTCGGAGCCAAGGTCACTGTGGCGGGCTGTGTGAGGCTCTCTTTGACCCACGGAAGGTGATAGCAGTCAGCGGAAGGCTGAGGGAGAAGCAAGGACGATCTTCTCATTTACCCGGGACTGCAAGTACCAGCAGGCCCTCTGCTTCATGGACATTGGCCGCAGCTGGTGACTCTTCCCGGCTCCTCCCCCCTTTCTCATTATAACAGAATCCACACCTACGCGTACGCGGAACGCGTCCGGGGCGAAGCCCGGGCGAAGCCCGGGCCAAGGGCGGGCCCGTCTGAGCCCGTCCGAGAACGGCTGAGAACGGAGGCCCTTCTCTAATATCATCATACTAAAGGTATTCGCTGCTGATTAGAGGATAGGCTGCAGTTCGTTGATTATACGTAAGGGGAAATCTTGTTGACTGTGACTGCCAGTACATATTTTTAGATATGGCCAAAAGGGACGGCCCCAATCATCAATCAACAGGGGGAGCATTAATGGGAACTCTAGACAATTTTTTGGTGCGTGTACAGTCAGCACTCGCTAAAGATATCGAATTAACCGAAAAAAGATTATCTCTAGATATCCTATGTGATAAGAGGTCCTCCCTAGGAAATATGGCCAACATAAGATCCCCACCATGCTGTCAACCCGCTAGATTGGAGTCCTCGAGTCCCACTCCCCCTTTGGTAGAGCAGCTAAGTGGTGAAATAATGATTTGCTCCCCTTCTTTGAACGGCACACCAGATGAAGTGGTAGATATTACAAATACTGATAATGTGGGCACCATGACGAAATCTGTATCAAGTATCAAGACCTGTTCAGCTACAAACTCAAAATTGGCTTCTGCCCAGCGACCAGTACCTCCTAATTCGAAAAAAAATTGTAGGACAAACCAGAAGCTAGCCGCTAGCAAGAATGCACGGCCGGGTCTTGCCCCCGTTACTGATGTAAGGAAGGATATAGCCCTCTGCTTAAAAACCTCAGAGACAAGGATTAATCAAACATCATCTGGGGGCCCATTACTCACGGAAGTTACGGATGCATTATCATTTTGGAGTAAATTGGAAAGCACTGTTAAAAAACTTTGTGAGCCGATCTATCAAAGACTGGGTGCTATTGAAAGTAGGCTCGTATGCATGGAACTATCACTTGCCTCGGCCCATTCACGTGGAGGAAGACAGGGCCATGGTTTACAAAAAGTGTGTGCAAGTATATCAGGCTCCTGTACTGAGACCAACATCACCACAAGCAAAATAACGCCTAGGGCAGCAGAAAATATCCTTTCTTCGTATCAGGAACCCCAAGTAACATTAACTGATACAAGCCGGACAAAAGATAAGTCTCCTCCGACACAAGCTGGCATCATTAGCACAGAGTCAAATATGGCCAGCAAACACAAGCAGCCCCCAGCTGCCGAACCTTTAGCGCAGACAGCGTCTGGCCTAATTGACTTACATCTTCCCCCTGCAGCAGCCCCTTACGTGGTGATCCTAACAGGGGTCCCACCGCTGGAAAAAGGAGTAAGGGAGTCTTATTGGGACCTTAAAAACAAATGTACTTTTTGGTTAAATGTTAAGCGACCATTGCCGCCTCACATGTGTGCTGAAATTCTATTTGCCAGAATAGTTAATTGGGTGGGCAAGAGATTTAAATCAACTAAAGGGGATTGCGTTGTTATTAACTTTAGAGATAGACGCTGTGTGGAATATATTTGCTCTTGGTCACAGAATGATTGTTCATCCTTAATAAGCACAATGCCACTGTCTCACTTTTACGCACCCCTGCCTCTGCCCCCTGGTGGGATTACACTTGGAGGTCTTTTATCAAAGGGTAGCACTCTTGAGGATATTAGATCTATCAATAGATTTGAGGTACTATCTGGGTTAGCGGATTGTGACTGACTGTTTGATGGTAGTGGACACTCCAACTGTGAAACGTCACATCCCGACCTATTGGCAGAGGACCAACAAGAAGAGCCTTATGCACTTCTAGAGACTGATGAGGGTCTAAGGAAACAAGAACAGCTTAAACCTGTGGGCAAAGGTGTGATCTATACGCCCTATGCACAAGCAATTGCTCCTGGGGTGAGGGTACAAGATCAGCAAGCTGTGCATCAAAAAGAAATTCCAAGTAATAGGGGTCTACCATGTCCTTTGCCGGTTATAGCTCTTTCCCCAGTAGCAAACCTTGGGAGCACTGAGGAGGGAACTAATTTAGCAGGGCATGTTATGTTCTTATCTTGGAATGTGGCGGGTGTGGGATCTAAGCTATTGTCTCCTGTCTGGGCGGATTTCATCTCTAAGCACGATATTTGCCTTTTCCAGGAGACATGGTCGTACGAGCCTGTCTATATGCTGGGCTATTTGAATTTTTTTGTCCCAGCGGGGAGAAGGCCAAAGGGCCGATCGGTTGGAGGTTTGGTCATCTGGATCAAGCAAAGTTTGGAGTGCAAAATTCAACCTATTTCAACTCGGAATGAAGACATTTTGGGCATTAGGTTAACTTGGCAACCAAACTTCAAGATTGACCTATATAATGTATACGCAAGGGGCTTACCAGGTGGGAAAAACTCTGAGGTCGTGTCAGCATTGAGCACTCTCGTGGAATCTAGTTCCAATGACGCTCTCCCATTAATTGCCGGAGATTTTAATACGACCTTCGAGCCATTAGGCCCGCAGGAAATGCTCTTAACAGAGGAAGAGGACCTAAGATGGGGTGTCCCTCAGCTTGAATCAAAGACGGCATGTAAATGGACTGAGGCAGCCCTGTATTTGAAAGGGTTCTGCCTGGGCAACCAATTGAGGGCGGCCAATGAAAGAACCGTTTCAGACAGGACATGCATCAAGACGTTCGATAATGGTATCAGGGCAAGCAATATAGACTATATCTTGGTCCATCTGAAGATGTGGCATACTCTTGTGGATATGGAAGTTAAAACAAGAATCGAAAGTGATCATAATCCACTAGTTGCCACTTTTAACTTTGGCCCAGGAGATAGGAGGGACCGAGCTATTGAGCTGACATGTCCAGATGTCATCTTAACAAATGACGAACGTCATCTTAAATGGAATAATGTGGTAAAGCACCCTGATCTCCTAAATAGTATCTAGTCTTATGTTGAAGAGGCATTGACACTAATAGCGACAGCGGGTTCTAATAGCCAGCCTTTAGCTGAATTTGAGAAAATTCACGAAAGTCTATTTACTAAACTCAAATCCTGCTTTTGTAGGCCTTCCTTTGGTAAACAAGTTATGAAAAGTAAACAGGAAGACTGGTGTAACGCCTCCTGTAAACAAGCCCGCAGAAATTTGGGACTAGCTTTAAAAACAAAAGAATTAAGTAAGATCAAAATAGCTCGTAGTAACTATAGAAAGGCCCAATGGAAGGCAAAAAAGGAATGGGAAGAGTCTGAATGGCAAGAATTAAAAGCTGCATGCACTGATAAAAACCAAAAAAAGTTCTGGAACATTTTTAAATGGAAGAAGGGCGAAGTAATTGATACCCCTCATAACCATGTTCCTCAGGACTCCTGGGTCAAATACTTTAAGCCACAATACTCTAAAGGTGTTGAGGACGTTAGCATTTGTCCCAAGGCGAGGTTGTTTTACAAAGGTCCAGTGTTCAGCACTAAGGAGGTAGACATTGCGCTCGACTCGGTCACACAGGGGCGTGCTCCGGGCATGGACTGTATTCCGGCTGATGTATTTCTGCACAACAGACAAAGATGGTGCTTATATATCACCCATTTAGCTAACGCCATAGCACAGGGAATGGTTATCCCATACTCCTGGAAAGGTGCAGAGATTGTCCCGATATATAAGAAAGGGGACAAATCATTGGCCTGCAACTACAGACCAATTAGTCTGATCGATGCCATGCAAAAAATCTTGGGACGTCTGGTTTTGGGCAGGATCCAGACCTGGATGGAGGCTAGTAATGTTTTAAGCCCTTTACAGGCTGGGTTTCGCCCAAAAACCAGTACCATTGATCAGATTTTCAGGTTTATTGTACTCTACTGGAGGACGGTGGTCTTGGAAAGAGGGGTTTTGTATGCTGTGTTTGTAGATCTGCGTGCGGCCTTCGATCTGGTCCCGCGCAGCAAGCTATGGAGGGTACTGGAGGAGTTGGGGATGGCACCGGAGTTATTGGCATTGGTCGTTCGCTTGCATGAGGACAACTTTGCCCGGGTCCGATGGGGCAGGCAGGGTGAGGTAACGGAGTGTTTCCCCGTGGAGCGGGGAGTCAGACAGGGTTGTGTTTTGGCACCAACCCTGTTCTCGCTCTTCGTGAACGGGGTGGCTGAGTTCCTCGCCCGGGTCCCCTCGGATGCACCGGCTTTGACTGGCATCTGAATTCCTGTCCTCATGTTCGCGGACGACACTTTGCTGATTTCTAAAACCCCTAGAGGCCTGCAGCTTACCCTCCGGCGTTTCGAAGAGTTTTGCTTGTTGCGTGGTCTGGAAATAAATGTTTCCAAGACCAAGTTTATGGTTCTCAACGGCCCAAACCCGAGTAGATCTTACAAACCCTTCAATGGCGCTATTTGCCTGAATGGCACGGCCTTGGAACAGGTCTACGCGTTCACTTATCTAGGAGTTACGCTGCAGAAGAATATGTACTGGAACAGCCACCTGGATTTATCTGTCCTGAAGTTCCAGCAACAGGCAGGCGTTCTTCTAAAGAGATTTAAATCCTCGAAAACACAACCTATAGGCCCACTTCTGGAAATCTATTCGATGAAGATACGTAGCTCATCTCTCTATGGCTCAGAGCTATGGGGGTACGGTAACAATACAAAACGCTTGAACGCTATGGAGAGTGAGTTCATTCGAAAAGTGGTTGGTGTACCCCAAAGCACTCCTCTGTTACCTCTTTTTTGGGACTTAGGCTTGAAAACTTTAAAAGATACAGCCAACCTGCGACCCTTGTTGTATTGGCGTAGGGTTTGGTCAACAGAGGAGCTCAAACACTATGCCTTGGGTCTAAAAGAAATAATGGAGAGAGATACTTCATGTAAAATTGATTGGTTGAGGTCTACTAAATCACTGCTCTATAGATTAGGATTGAGCAATCTATGGGACGATCCCCAAAAAGCGGTCTTTCCCTCAAAAGAAATTCTGAAGAAAATGTATTGGGAAATGATCAGCATGGAATCAGCTTCCAAGGGAAGCACATCGCAATTGACAGCTAGATTCCTAGAATTCAAGGCTTATCCTAGACAGGAACCATTTTGGGGTCTGATAGAAATACCAGTCGATCGCAAACTCTATTTTCAATTTAGGATTGGCACCCTTCCCATCTGTACATTCACATCTAAATGGACTAAAGGAACTGTGGACAAATGCCCCAAATGTAGCGATCTGACTGAATCTTTGAGTCATTTTTTGTTCTTTTGCCCCCTTTACGTGCTCCCTCGTAAGAAATGGGTATTACCCGTTTGCCGGCTCTTAGGCACCAGATAACACGAGGTGGCACTAAGAATCCTGTGTACAGACCCAAGCCCGATAATTGCAATTGCAATGGCTAAATTCATGAAGTGGGCATGGATCATACGGTCCAGGCAAATCTTCTTAGAAGCTTCCGATAGATAGATATCTAATTATAGTCATTCTCCTTCATATTCATTTGCTCACCCATTCATTTACCTTCAGGTAAATTTAAATATGAAATGTTCTTAACTGATTGTAGCTATAGGTTTTAATGTTTTCTTTAATGTAAATGAATAAGTAGTGTAAATCATGACTTGCTATATGATAAGTATTGGCACAGTTTTTAATGTTGATGTAAATAGGTGACGTTTGCTACTTTTTATGACTTAATTGTCGAAATAAAGTTTTTGAAATTGATAGCACTCTCGAGGTGCTAGAGTCCAGGATTTGGAGAGGGGCACAGCTGGGCCCATGCAGACCAGCTCACAGGGCCCCCCAGCAGGGAGGCAGTCCCTCATGGCGGTACCTCCTGGAGCCCAGCAGCAGCAAGTCCCCAGAAGCACAAAAAAGACACCATTTTCATGGGGTCACAGCCCCTATATTTATACTAACATTTCTCCAGTATTGGGGTGTCTTTCATAGATTCACATGCTTGAATATTCCCCGTCGTCGGAGTGGGAGTCCCACGGTAAATAATATAGCAATATATACAGCCATAATATATATATATATATATATATATATATATATACATATACATATACATAAGTAATCATATAAAACAGAGATATAAGTAAGTAATAACATCAAGAATGTCCCTATATGAAATTTCCATAGAGATGCATGGAAAGAGAAAAAAGACATTCGTAGTCTATCTCTGTCATTATGTTAGTCCGAACTCCGGCCCATCAGGCGCCAGCTCCTCTCTAGAACCTTCTCCTCAGAGCTCCTCACCTCAGATTTTCTACCGCACGTCGTGTGAAAGGGAGTCTCCCTGAGCTCTGCTCAGTTTTTTCTCTTCAGGATGACTTCAAGTAAGAAGTCTTTGTTTAGACCTTGTTCTTTTGTGGAAAGCTACGTTATTCTCAGAAGATCCACACAGTAAGTGTATTTACTGTCTTTACCCTACCTTGAAGTGGGTGAATGTAAATTCTGTAGAATTTTTTCTACAAAAACTCTGAAAGACAGGGAAGGCCGTCTCTTGTTGTGGCTCCAGAGACTTAAGGATAAAGATGAAGTAATTTTCTGAGGTAGAAAACTTTACTTCTGGCCGTTCCCACACAGCCTCAAAACGCAGTAGTGTACAGGAGTTACCTACTCCTTTCCTTAAAAAGAAGAAAATGTCTCTGACTATGACATCTGCCACTTCTTCTTCTTTGAATACTGCTGTGTCGCCCACGAGACATAGTTCTCAGGCTAGTGAGGTTTTTCAACTTTCCAGTTTTTTCAAAGATGGCTTCATCGTCTACGATGGCTTCATCGTCTACGATGGCTCCGTCTACGATGGCTCCGTCTACGATGGCTCCGTCTACGGTGGCTCCGTCTACGGTGGCTCCGTCTACGGTGGCTCCGTCGACGGTGGCTCCGTCGACGGTGGCTCCGTCGACGGTGGCTCCGTCGACGGTGGTTCCGTCGACGATGATTCCGTCGACGATGATTCCGTCGACGATGGTTCCGTCGACGATGGTTCCGTCGGCAATGAATCTTTCGATGGTGGTTCCGTCGACGATGGCTCCGTCGACGATGGCTCCGTCTACGGTGGTTCCGTCTACGGTGATTCCGTCGACGATGGCTCCGTCGACGATGGCTCCGTCGACGATGGCTCCGTCGGCGATGGCTCCGTCTACGATGGCTCCGTCTACGGTGATTCCGTCTACGGTGATTCCGTCTACGGTGGTTCCGTCTACGGTGGTTCCGTCTACGGTGGTTCCGTCGACGATGATTCCGTCGACGATGGTTCCGTCGACGATGGTTCCGTCGGCAATGAATCTTTCGATGGTGGTTCCGTCGACGATGGTTCCGTCGACGATTCCGTCTACAAGGATCTCTTCAATAGCCTTCTATGCCTCAGAGCCCGTCGACTGCAGTCTCATCGGTAAAAAAAAAAACGACTTCTGCACTAAAAATCCAAATCTCTTCGACATATACAGCGACTACTTCGTCCTTTGCTGCTGTTCCTTTATTACCATTACCACCGAGTACTTGACAAGATATGTCGGGTGAGGTTATATCGGTGGAGGATTCCCGCATTCCTTCACCATTGTTTTACCACTGACTCAGATCAAGATTCAGAAGAAAGTTTAGCTGAATCGGTTGTGACAACTATAATCGGCGGTTTTTTCTTTATCACCACAAGTGTCTGTGGTTCCGCTTACTCCAGTGGTGCCAACAACTATATCGGAACCGGTACCGGCTCCAATACTTTCTGTGGTAATACCTACAGTACCGCTGAGACATTCTTCAACTCGGACAATACCTCCTCATGATACTGAAGAAGAAGAAGAAATTCCTCAGGACAGGGAGGATGGTGAGATTCTCGATGATGCTGATGATGATGATGATGGTATGGCGGAGTGGGATAACTATCATGCCCAAACACCATCTCCCTCTCCGGTGCTACCTGGTGACTCACCACCTGTTGATATGCAAGTTCCACCAGTTAAGGGATAGGACAGCACTAACGTTCAAATTAACGAAGGATTATTTCCTGTACGATTTCAAAGATCAGCCTGTTAAACAAACACATACAATCCCTATAATCTAATTTATTGGGGAGGAAGGCAAAAAAGATTATGGAGGCCTCATAGTCTTCCAGCACGGGTGCCTAGATTGGAGAAAAAGTACAAATCACCATTTGGAGCACCAGCGTGCCTCACTGGGCAAGCGAAGCCAGATTCTGTAGTCACACAGGCAGCGCAACGCCGGGCTAGAAACCCTTCATCTACGATCACTGCACCACCTGATCGTGGTGGATGTCGTTTGGATGCCATAGGGTGAAAATTCTCTTCGATGGCTTCCACCATGGTGAGAGCGGCTAATGCTTTGGCCATCCTGGGTCGTTAGGACCGTCGAGTATGGGCGGATATGTCAACACTAGTTGAGCAACTGCCGGAACCGTCAAAGACCATGGCATATGACGAAGAAGAAGAGGTTTTATTCGGAGATCAGGTGGATGAAGCTCTCCAATCGATAAAGAAAGATACAGATACTGCTCGCTCTCTGGGCACATTGCAATTTTGATAACCCTTTCGGGGTGCACGCGGACGCGGCTCCTCTAATTTTCGAAGAGGAATCAATCAATATCGACCTTATAAGGAGGGTTCAAACCGATATTCCTCTAACCAACAGCAAACTTCTCGACAGCAGTCTTCCAAGACTTACAGAGGAAAATCCTCTTACAAGGGTTACACTCCTAAGAGACATGACTTCCATCAGTCCCAGAAAATTGGAGATCGAATCTATCGGTACTATTTTCAATGGTCCTCCATACAAGGAACCGTTGGGTTTTGGAAATTATAGAAAGAGGTCACACTTTGGAGTTCATCGAATTCCCTCCACCCACACCACCTACCGGACTGCCACCGGCTCATATCAAAGAACTGTTACAAGTTCAATTTCTATAACACAAGGGAGCCATAGGAGTAGTACCAAGATTTCAAAAGAGGGAAAGGATTTATTCCCGATTCTTCCTAATCACCAAAAGGAAGGGGGAATGGAAGCCCATTCTAGATCTGAGGGCTCTCAGCAGGTATCTAAAGAAACATTCTTTTCGTAGGCGAACGCATGTAGAGATCTTGCGATTATTTTCACATGGAGATTTCATGGAAACAATCGACCTCCAAGATGCATATTTACATATCTCCATACTACGACAACATAGGAAATTTCTTCGTTTTCGAGTGGGTCGAGGGGATTTTTCCAGTTCAAAGTTTACCATTCGGACTACGCTCGGCCCCTCGAGTGTTTACAAGGGTGCTAGCCCCTGTGGTAGCGTCCTACGTTCCAGGGTGTTCAGATCTTTCCATTTCTGGACGACTATCTCCTAAAATCACAATCGAAAGTTCAACTTCTACAACACACACATCTTTGACAGGAGGTGTTTTTCGCGCCTTAGGGCTCTCCATAAATACCACAAAGTCCCATCTACTGCCTTCTCATCGCACGGATTTTCTGGAAGCAACTTTAGACAGTGTCAGCAAGGGCACTTCTCTCCCAAGACCGTCTTCAAAAAAAAAAAAAAAAAAGTTCTCCGACTGGTAACCCTTATCAGATCAAAAAAGACCCGTTTCTGTAAGAATATTGAAGTCCTTTCTGGAAATGGCGTCATCATGCATTGCATTGATCCCTCATTACAGATTACAGACACGCCCCATCCAAGGAGTACTGGATGTCCAAGAACGCCAGGTTACAGGTTCTTTAAACGATGTTGTAAACGTCACAGATCGGATGAAGTTGGCGCAAAGGTGGTGGACGCAACCGTTAAATCTAACGGAAGGCATTTCTTTTCTGACAATGGTACCAGACATGACAATAACAGACGCCTCTCTGGAAGGATGGGGTGCTCATTTGGAGGTTTTATCAATAAAATGAAAATGGTCAATATGTCAAAAAACCTGGCACTTCTACAGGTTGGATCTCATGGCTATATATTGCTTGCTCTCAAAGCTTTTCATCCTTTAATCCAAGGAGAATCAGTCCTGATACAGACAGACTATACAACCTGCATGCACTATATAAACAAGCAGGGCAGGATAAAATCTCCGAAACGGTCTCGACTAGCTCAGTCGATTTGGGATTGGTCTGTCAACCATCGCATCACGATATGCAGCAGTTAATCGACCGGGGGTATCCAATATCCTGGCGGATTCCCTGAGCAGGTCCTCCTCATCGACCCACGAATGGGAGTTGCATCAACCAACTCTAGAGAGGATATTTCAACGATGGGGTCGCCCACAGCTGGATCTCTTTGCCACACTAGAGAACCGGAAATGCCGAGATTACGCAAGCTGGCATCCCCACAAAAGATATCTGGGCAATGCCTTTTGATGGACTGGTACGATCTGTTTGACTACGTTTCTTTTTCTTTTTTTTTTTTTTCTTCCCCCAATCCCACTCGTACCTCGAGTTTCTGTGGAAGATGCGGAGGCAACCTTGCCATCTACTTCTATAGCCCCCGGTTGGCCTCGGCAGGCATGGTTCTCAGAACTACTCCTACTGTCTCAATGCGAACCAATCATTCTACATCCTCGTGCAGATCTACTCACGATGGACAAGGGGAAAATTTGTCATCCGAATCCCTCCTCACTGAGCTTATCAGCTTGGAACCTGAGCACTGTGAATTTGCCCATTTGGATATTCCACAGGACTGTAGAGACATTTTAGCTCAGGCGAGGGCTCCTTCTACGGTGAAAACGTACAAATTAAAGTGGAAAAGGGTTCTCCACTGGTGTGCATCTAATGGGGTGCACCCGTTTTCACTCCACACCAGAACAATTGTTACCGTTCTTCTTGCATTTAGCTAACTCCGGGTTCTCTCATGCAACCTTTAGGGGTTTTTTCTGGCGGCAATTTTCCGTTTCCGTTAGGATGGTTCAACTTCCCTTTGTTCTTCAAGGATTATCCATCAATTCGTCTAGGGGTTATTTTGCAAATTTCCTCCTGTTAGACGCCCTCCTCCATTGTGGCATCTGAACATCGTATTGGCTCAACTAATGAGACCACCGTACGAACCGATTCACAAGGTCGAGTTGTAGTATCTAACATGGAAGGTGGTTTTTCTTCGGGCGCTAACATCTTCACGTCGCGTCCGTGACATTCATGCATTTACAATAAATCCACCTTTTTCCTACAGTTCAAACCAGATTCTGTAGTATTGCGTACAAATCCAATTTTCTTGCTGAAGGTGCCTTCAGACTGTCATATTAACGAACCAGTGATTTTAAGAACTTTCTTTGCTATCCGCAAACTCCTGAGGAGCAGAGATTACATTCCCTGGATGTGAAACGAGGTTTAACATTCTACATCAGCAGAACGGCTGCTTTACGAAGGACTGATCAACTATTCATAGCTTATGGACGCTTTCACAAGGGTCGTCCAGTGACGAAACCAACTATTGCACGTTAAGTTTCAGCTGCCATCGTCTTCTGCCATCAAAAGGCAAACAAGCCATTGCAGTCACCAGTGAGGGCTCACTCCACCAGAGCAATGTCTTCCTCAACTGCTTTATTTGCTGGAGTGCCTTTGCATCAGAGCGGCAGAGCAGCTACGTGGTCGAGCAGACACACGTTTACAAGACACTATTTCTTGACAACTTTAAACGAGGAGGATGCTGCAGTTGGGCAGGCAGTGCTTCGCAATCTTTTTTAAATAAGATGAGCCTCTTCCTTCCCTCCTCCATATTGTTTGCATTTATAATTGACATAATGATGCATTTATACTGTTGAGAGAGCGCGCGGCCAAGATGGCTGCGTCCGAGTGAGGCTCCTGAGCAACGGAGCCGTTTTCCTGCGGTTATCCTGCCCGGAGTGTGCTGCGGGGCCGCCAAGACTACCTGTCCCTGCCCGTGGGCTCCCGGCACCCGGCGAATCGAGCGGTGACGGCGGGGGCGACCTCAGCCTGCGTGCCGCCCCCCTTGGGGACCTGATCGACGGACAACGCGGAGAGTGCTGGAAGCGGCGTTCGGCCGCGCGCATCGCCCACGCCGCGGTCTGCCACGAGGCGGCTGGGCCGCACATCACGCAGCAGACCGGCAACGGGAGGACTGGGGACCTGCGAGGGGGTCCCCCTGGGGCGACGGTACGCTTGACGCCTGCTGCGTCGCCGGCGCTGTGCTGGCACCCCTCACGCCGTGACTCTGCCAATCCCAGGACATCGGGGGCCTCCCGTGGTGGACGGAGGAGATCGGCATTGTGGCCGGAGGCGCTGGGAGGGGACGTGACGCCCGCACCGCCTGGCGGCCCGGTGAGTGACCTGCTGTGGAGGACCCTTCTCTAGGCGTGAGGCCGGGGACGGGCCCCTGGCGAGCGCCCGACTGCTGCCCCCTGGAGGCGAAGCAGATACCTGTAATGGCGGAGGCGACCCTGGCGGCCTCGGTGTGACCCTGCTACCCACGCCGGTGGACCGGGATTGGGGCGAGGCTCCTAGGGGACTGACCACTGCTCTGCTGCTGGACACGGAGAGGCGGCTGCTCCGGATCTGACGGAGTGCGACCCGACACACTTTGACTACTGGTTGTCTACAGTTCGCGGTGCACCTCCCCCGCTGGCGACGCTGCCCTGCGCCCTGACACCCTTGGTGCTGACCTGACTCGTGGCGGCGGGGCTGGACCCCCTTTGCTAAAGGTGCCTGGTAGTGATTGGAGCCCCGATCGGCCTCGTGCATCACTGAGCCCTCTGAATGCCATCGGCGCAGCAGCTGGCCATGGGGCGGCTCCGGAACAAACAGGCCGAGAACAGACTGAGGGTGGACGGCCCTGCTGCGACGGCGGAGCGCCCTGTAGTGATCGCGGCGCCGCCCGCATCGACCCTGGAGGCCAAAATGGACGCCATGTTGGCGGCGGTTGACCGACTGAGTAACACACTGGAACAAACCCGTACCTCACTGGAGTCCCGAATCGACAAAGTCACGGTGGACTTCACCCTGCTCCACGCCGATCATCGCCGGCTGGCGGACACGGTTGCCGGTCACGGCCAGGCGCTACAAGATGTGCAGCCGATAGTGCGCAATCACTCCGCCACCTTGCAGGATCTGATCGACCGTGTTAACACCCTTGAGGACCGCGCGGAGGATGCGGAGGGCCGCTCTCGGCGCCAGAACATACGCGTAGTGGGCCTGGTGGAGGGCGAGGAGGGACGGTGACCCGAGCAGTTTGTTGAGGACTGGTTGCGAGGTATCCTGCCCCCAGGAACGCTCTCCCCGCAGTTCGTGGTGGAAAGGGCACACAGGGTGCCGATGCGGAGGCCTGTCCCCGGAGCCCGGCCACGTCCTTTCCTGTTTCGCCTCCTCAACTACCGAGACCGGGACGTGATCCTCCGGGAGACGCGGAAGATGGGAGCCCTTTCCATAGGGGGTGGCCCGGTGATGTGGTTCCCGGACTACACCGCGACTGTCCAGAAGCGGAGGAGCAACTACCTGGAGGTGAAACGCCGTCTCCGAGAGCTGCACATTCCATACTCGCTGCTGTTCCCCTCACGCCTCCGGGTGGTCACGAAGGATGGGACGCGATTTTTCGATGCCCCGTCCGATGTCTGGGACTGGCTGGAGGAAACGGGCCAACATGGTGGCCCCCGACCCGCGGAACCGGGGCCTATGGGGCGCAGAGAGAAGAGGCTGAGACGGCGGAGACAGAGGGACCGCCGCGGTGGGACGGGGCCGAGTCCCCCGGCTGCGCCAAGTCCGGAGAGGATGCGTGTGGAGCGACTGGAGGCTCTGGAGGCAGTGGCCACCCTGGGGTCTGTGAGTAGCCAGGGGGACGTGGCGGCTCGCATCCACAGTGACACTGAGACTGACCTGTCCTCCTCCCCGTCCATCCTGATTCCGGAGGACCAGGTGTTGCCGGAGGTGACCCCACAGACAGCCGACCTTCTGGGGTGAACTCTTGCTGGTTTGCATTGTGTCCGCTACAGGTACCCTGGGGGTCGGGCGGGTTGCTCTGTACTGCTCCCCGGGGGAGGGGGGAAAGCCTACTGCCTCTGCTGTCCCTTGGCCTGTGACTTCTGGGGCCCTGTTCATTTCTGTGAGTGGGATGGGGGTTGCGGGGATTGAGGGGTAACATGGGTCCCCCTACACATGGGCCGGGGATCGGGGTTTCGGGCTTATCCTGGTTGCGAGGGAGCGGGGTGGCGGCGATCCCTACACACACTCCCCTGGGACACGATTGGGCGAATGGCGGCCCTACAGACACACGAGGCCCTGACGGGGGTAACACGGGGCTCTTGCAAGCCAGGCACAACGGTATTGCTCTTTAGCCCCTCGCCAACCCATCCCTGACCAGGCAGTTCACAGGCAATTGAGCCTTACATGTTTGGACGAATACCCGGTTCTGGGGTTCGCCCCTGTGGTTACGGAGTTCCTCTTATTCATATTGTTTTTAACTGTGTCTCTTTACACTCTGCAGTGTTCTGCAGCTTTCTCACACACCATGTTCTAGCAGCAGGAGATCTGGGTGGCGGTCCCTCTGGCCTTTCTTCCCCCTCCCCTTCCCCGGCTGGCCCGCTTCGGCCAATGACCCTAGTGTTGTTCGCGCTCTACCCCAATGGCTGACACTGCAATCGTCACCTGGAACATTAGGGGCATGCATACACCAACCCGCCGATATTCTGTTTTTGCCTATCTCCAGAGGCACAAGATAGGGGTGGCCCTCCTCCAAGAGACACACATGACACGGCTGGAAGTAGACAGACTGCGCGCCCGCTGGAGGGGACAGCTTTTCGGGACTACATACTCCGCGCATGCTCGGGGTACACTAGTTTGGGTACGGGCAGGCACACCCTTCATATGCTCCGAGACAGTGCTCGACCCTGACGGCCGATACACTCTGGTGCGGGGGCGACTCAATGGGCACTCTGTGCTCCTGGGTTCTATCTACGCCCCGAATGTTGACCAACCGTCGTTCCTTGATCGCCTCTCGGTGGCCCTGACCCCGTATGTGGGTCTCCCCTGGCTGCTGGGTGGGGACTTTAATGCCGTACTGGACACGAGCCTTGATAGATCCTATCCACCACTCCGCAGTACACCGGCGGTCTCGAATGCGAGAAGCCTCACTGATTGGCTGTCGCGGTGGGCCCTTCATGACGTCTGGCGCACCTTACATCCCGCTGACCGGCCGGCTCTATTCCTATTACTCTGCGGTGCATGACCTTCACGTCCGCCTTGACAGGGTGGTGAGCTCCCCGTCGCTGGACCCTTTGATAGTCCAGGCGGATTACTTGGGCCGGACTCACTCTGACCACAACCCTCTTCGACTGCGTCTCCGCTGGGACCCGGGGAGACCACCCATCCCCACATGGCGCTTGCAACCGGCTGCTCTTGAGGACCCGGAGTTCCGGGCCTCGCTCGGCACGGCGGTCGAGCAGTTCTTTGACCTCAATGAGGGCACGGCGGGGAGCACGTTGACGGAGTGGGACGCGCACAAGGCAACCATGCGGGGACACTGTCTGGGGGCCACGGGGAATATCCGTAAGCAACTTACGTTGCTACTCACCGCTTTGGAGACCCGGCTACTGGCATGCGAACGTCATGGCGAGGGTGGTGGGCGTGACTCGACCAGGCTGGCCCGGCTTTGGGCACGTCACGCTGCGCTGTTGGAGAGGTTGCGCTGCCACAACTACGCTGCCCATTCGGCACGGGTCCACGCCACATCGGACAGAGCGGGGCGATTGCTGGCCTGGCTGATCCGACAGGAATCGGGCTATGCGCCAATAGCCTCCCTTCGCGGGCCGGACGGCACGCTGGTGCACACGCAGTGGGAGATCCACCAGACGCTCACGGCACATCACAAAGACCTGTATACCTCGGCGGGGCGACGGCAGGCACAGGATCTGGATCTGTTCTTAGGGGCTGCCGGCCTCCCCACAGTTCCGGATGCCCACCAGGAAACTCTGGAGGGTCCCCTCACTCTGGAGGAAATAGGGGACGCGGTGGCCTCATTGGCCTCTGGCAGGGCGCCTGGACCGGATGGTCTCCCGGCAGAATACTACAAAGCATACCGGGAGTCTCTGGTGCCCCGTCTGCACGCGTTATACCTCACAGCCCTTGAGGAGGCCACCCTGCCTGCCTCCATGAGGGAAGCCTACCTGATCTCTTTCCCCAAGCCAGGGCGTGATCCTACTCATCTAGGGTCCTATCGCCCCCTCGCCCTCCTCAACACCGACTACAAGATCCTGGCCAAGGTCCTAGCGGAGCGGTTGGCCCCCACCGTGCCTGTGCTGGTGCACAGGGACCAGAATGGATTTGTGCCGAAGCGCAGTACCTCGCTTAATCTTCGCCGGTTCTTCCGTGTCGCCGTACACGGTGCACAGCACTGGCCACGGGCGGGCTGTCTAGTGTTAGACCTCGAGAAAGCCTTCGATAGCTTGGAATGGGGCTACCTGGTAGCAACCCTATCACATTATGGACTAGGCCTTGGGTTTCTGCAAATGGCGGCGCTCCTCTATAAGAACCCTGTGGTCCGGGTGAGAACTGGCCCGTACGTTTCCGAGGCCATCTCGGTTGGCCGAGGTACCAGGCAGGGGTGCCCCCTTTCACCCCTCCTTTTCGCGCTTGCCATCGAGCCCTTGGCAGCCACCCTGCGGGGGGTGTTGATGGACGGCATTCCAATGGGCGACGCCACCCACCAGGTTTCCTTGTACGCGGATGACCTCTTGATCTTCGTGCGGGATGTGGCGAACATCTCAGGGGACCTTGAACGGGTTCTCACGGAGTTTGCAACGCTCTCCGGGTTAAAGGTGAACGCAGCCAAATCGTGTCTCTACCCGTTCCGTGACGATACCCTGGACCCCCGGTTTCAACTGGGAGGTGTGCCTGTCCGGTGGCAGCCAGACACCTTCCGTTACCTGGGCATTCAGGTGTACCGGCGACCCGCTGACTTATTGGAGGGTAACTTGGGCAGGGCGGTGACGGCGATCAGGGCCCAGATGCGTTTCTGGGGCACCCTTCCCCTTGCGGTCACGGGTCGCATTGCACTGGTCAAAATGGTGGCCCTGCCCAGACTCCTTTACTATTTTGCTAACCTGCCGACCTATATCCCGGCGTCCTTCTTCGCCGCCCTGGAGCGCTCCCTTCGGGATTTTGTATGGGGCACCGCACGACACAGAGTGGCGCTCTCTAAGTTATACCTCCCCACGGGTCAGGGGGGACTCGCGATGCCCTGTTTTGCGCACTATTACCTAGCAGCACAGCTGCAATGGGTGGCCAGGTGGCTGGCCGACCGGGAAAGGGACGACACGGCGTCCGTGGAGCCACCGCTCCCCCTAACGGATGTCATCGCGTTGTTCCATCCGACGGCCGGAGCGACCAAGCCGGGGCCCCTTCTAGTGGCGGTGGCCTGTCGGTGCTATCGGCGAGCCCTCTACCTGACTCGATCACATACCCCATATGCCCCTGCCATGCCGATTGAGGGCTCACCTAGCGGTCGAGGGATATTACGCTCGGCAGAGCTTGCCGACTGGCACGCGGCAGATATTTGCACGCTGGGGGACCTCTACCGCGACGGTGCGCTTATACCGTTCGCCCAGCTGGCGGAGGAGACGGGGTTACCGGCCGGTCAGTTCCTCCGTCACCGCTCGCTGGTCGAGACGCTGACGAGTCGGTGGGGTGCTCTTCAGGAGGAACCGGCACAACACCTCATGATGCAGTACCTCCACGTCATGGGACGGGGCAGCCACATGATTCGCTGGTTCGCGGCCTCCTTGCGCGTGATGGTGGCGGCGGACCTGTCTCCGCTACGGGGTAAATGGGAAGTGGATTTGGACCGTCCCCTGACCGACAAGGAATGGAGGGATACGCTACGGGGGCCCACACGGATCCCCAGGAATCTGCGGTTTCGCCAAATCCAGTACTTCATACTGCACAGAGCATATCTCACCCCCGACTCCATTAATCGCTATTTCCACCGGGCGGACGCTGAATGCCCACGCTGTAGGGCTCTGGATGCTGGACTAGTACACATGTTATGGAGCTGCCCAGCGCTCGACTCATACTGGCGTACGGTACATGGAGCGCTGCGTGCTTGCGCCGGTCCGCTGGCGCAGCGAAATTGGCGCGCCTGTCTGTTACACTTGTTTCGTAGGACCCCCCCCACGAAGGTAGCCTGTCGCTTCCTTGATCTGGGCCTGATTGTGGCGAAGCGGTTAATTACCAAGCGCTGGAAGGCGACTGAACCCCCTCGGGCGCAGGCGTGGCGGAGTTCCCTGCTAGTGTGGGCAGGGGCGGAGGGCACGGCTCTCTTGCGAGAGGAAACGTTAGGCCTCAGACTCACACCCATAGCGAGTCAATGGGACGTACACGTGCAGGTTCTGATGCGGCTGGATGGGGATGCCCTGAGACTCTGTGGGACACATACTGCGGTGCCACTCCCTGGTGGGGAGGGGAATGGAGGTGAGCCTGGGAGACCCACTCCGGGGACTGACGGGGAGGTCCTAACAGAACCGGGAGGATGTGCGGACACTGACATTTGCCTCTCATAGTATGACATGTCATGGGTGATGGGGGGGCCGGGGTTTGGGGGGGATGGACCGGGGGGGGGGGGGGTATTCTGAGGGTCGTATGGTCTAAGATCGAACCTGCTGCTGTTGTTTCTGATGGACTTCTGTTGTTTAACCTATCTTCTTTGTTCTAAGTTCGGCTGTTACATGAATCTGTTCAACTGCGGGCGGTGGCCCTGATACTTACTTGATTGCATCAATCCACGCCTCGTAGTGGCGCTGGATCTTGCGGCTCACCACGTTCATAAGTAGCGGATACTCCTCTGAGTACCGGACTCATTGCCTGTGGGATATTACATTCATGATGTATGTTATGTCTATAACAACAAATGCTAATAAACAGATTTCATAATAATGATGCATTTATACTGTTACAGTTATTCAGTACTGTCATATGCATAAGAAGATTGATTGTCATTACAATTTCCAAGCTGTGTGATCATGGAAACAATGATATTGTTACTGCTAGCTATTCTATATTCAAGCATGTGAATCTATGAAAGACACCCCAATACTGGAGAAGAACAATTGTTACTTACCTGTAAACAGGTGGTTCTCCAGTATTGGTGTCTTTCATAGATTCACATGCGACCCTCCCTCCTCCCTTCAGAGGCTCTCTTCTCCTCATACACTCTGAGTCACTATGGTGCTACGAAAATCTGAGGTGAGGAGCTCTGAGGAGAAGGTTCTAGAGAGGAGCTGGCGCCTGATTGGCCGGAGTTCGGACTAACATAATGACAGAGATAGACTACGAATGTCTTTTTTCTCTTTCCATGTATCTCTATGGAAATTTCATATAGGGACATTCTTGATGTTATTACTTACTAATATCTCTGTTTTATATGATTACTTATGTATATGTATATATATATATATATATATATTATGGCTGTATATATTGCTATATTATTTACCGTGGGACTCCCACTCCGACGACGGGGAATATTCAAGCATGTGAATCTATGAAAGACACCAATACTGGAGAACCACCTGTTTACAGGTAAGTAACAATTGTTCTTTCTTTGTCTGCCCTGGCACAGAGCTTGGGAAAACCAGCCTAAACTGGTTCTGGGGGGTTTTGAAACACTTTGTTGGCAAGGCTCCTCTTCCCCTTTGTCAGGCGGGGGCTAGTTATCAGACACACCACGGGGGGCGGAGCCAGCATTCACATAGGCAGGCACAGCCCTATTCAGGGTCAGGGGACTACTCCTCCCACTACTCCAAATGCAGATGCCCTATTCAGCCTAGCGCTGACTCACCCTGCTCCTCCTGGAACCACACACACTTCACTGGCCCCTGTCACTCCAAAGCCAGACATGCAATCCACATCAGGAAGGCAGACACATAGCACACAGAAATGCCAACTTCTAATTTGGCATTTCTAAAATAGTTATAATAACTCTGCACACACCATTGCACAGCATTTATTGTTACCATTCTAACTATATTAAACTTGACCACGCTGCTCCTCTCATATCAGAAATGACCACTGAAACACTTATTAGGGAATACCCTTCCTATGGGAGGGCAGCCTTACAGTAGTGAGAAACCAAAATGGCTGTTTGTCACCACCAGGACATGTCACACACTTAAGGTACATGTCCTACCTTCTACCTACAATGCACCCTGCCCATAGGGCTAGCTAGGGCCTACCTTAGGGGTGACTGACATGCAGTAAAAGGGGGGTCACAGACATGGCACACACTTTAGGTACCATGTCACAGCCGCAGTATCACTGCCCGCACAGGCCCTGCAATGGCAGAGGCCTGGAATAGGTTTCAAAGGCTACTTTGGTGGGTGGCGCAATCAGCGCTGCAAGCCCACCAGTAGCATTTAATTTACCAGCCCCGGGTATATGAGAAACCACTTTTCAAGGCACTGACAGGTAAATAAAATAGGCCAAACAGGTGTAGACCAATATTACCATGTTTACCACAGAGAGCACACGCACTTTACACTGAGCAGCAGTGCTAAAGTGCCCAGAGTCCTAAAACCACCGACACCATGTAAAAAAAAAAGGCTAGGAGAAAGGCAACAAGTTTAGGGATGACCCTGCAAAAATGGACAAGTCCAATAGTCGGCCTCATGGCCTCCTGCATCCTGCTGGTGACACATGCCTGCTGGCCCATGCAGGCTTTGCAGTGGGACCTGAAGTCCTAGTGGGCTCAGTATCAGTAGAATCTCTCTGACCTGCTCCAGATATTGGCGGAAACTAAAATTGATCTGCAGTAGTGGCTGACGAACTGTGATTGGGTCAGCAACAGACCCCTCTACTTTCCCCACCCAGAGCTGACTGTGGTGACAGATGCGTCACTCCTCGGTGGGGGTGGCCATCTGGGAGAGGTGGAAATCAGAGGACTCTATTCTCCACCCGAGTCTCAGATGCACATCAACGTTTTGAAGTTGAGAGCAATTTGCCTGGCATTGAAAGCCTTTTTTCCTTCCATCAAGAAAAGGCTAGGTCAGGTCTTCACAGACAACACCATCACCATGTGGTATTGCAACAAACAGGGTGGGATTGTGGACCCTGTGCCAAGAGGCCCTGCACCTCTGGACATAGCTGGAACATCAGGACATATTCCTCATCGTACAACACCTGGCGGGATCTCTGAACGCCAGGGCGTACAAACTTAGCCGTTGTTGCATCGTGTATCATGAATGACGTCTCCACCTAGAGGTTATGCAAGGTCTCGTCCACCACTGGTGATTACCTTAGTTAGATCTATTTGCCACATCTGAGCACGTGCAATGTGAGAAGTTCTGCGCGCTGGAGTTTCCAAGGCGGCTGTCGCTTGGAAACGCATTGTTCACAAATGGATACTGGCCTCCTGTACGCCTTTCTGCCAATACCACTCCTACCCAGAGTTCTCAAGAAGATTAGGAATGACCAGGTCCAAGTCATTCTTGTGGCTTCGGATTTGGTTTGGAGAGCATAGTATCCTGAACTCCTGAGCATGAGCATCGGTCCTCCAATCAGGCCGCATTTTTGAGAGTATCTTCTGTCACAGCAACAGGACATGGTCATGCACTGAACCTGTGCATGCTTTGCCTTCATGCACGGAGATTGAGTGGTGGCAACTATAACTTTTTGACCTCCCCTCAGAAGTCTGCGATGTCATTCTGGCAGCCAGGTGTCCCTCAGTGAAGACAGTATACCCCTGCCGTTGGGAAAAGTTTGTTGCTTGGTGTGCTATCAAAAATGTTGATCCCTTCTCTTCACCTTCGAACAAGGTGGTATTTGTTTTTTTGTTAGCTCAATAAGACTTTGCTTTGGGCATTTTGGCTTTCTTGCGGTTACCGGATCAACCCTCTATGTTCAAGTCACATGTTGTGACTTGTTTTCTCAAGGACCCAAACACATTTCCTCTCAAACTCTTTATCATGCCCCAATGGGACCTGAGCTTGGTTCTGACCTTTTAGATCTACTCTCCTTTCGAGCCTTTGCATAGTCTTTCTAGAGCACATTACATGGATAAGGAGGGTCTGCTAGCTGCATACAGTATATATACCTAGGGGTAGCTGTTCCTCAGAATAAGTGAAAGGGAGAACAGGTCGGTAGCTGCAACTCACACGCAAAACAAGCCAATGTGAGTGGTCGAGGAATTTCTCCTATAGTTTTTAGTGCCCTCACACACCCTAGCGGGTGTCATGCTTTATCATAGTGCAATGCTCCTCGTGGGGGTGGCGCTGCAGTCCCTCACGGGCCCTGCAAGAGGGCTCTTTACCGGAGATCTTTTTAAGGAGTCGCCGCAGTTGTGCATGGGTGTGTGTGGGCCTATAAATGGAAGGTGAGAGAGTGTGTTAAAATTACTAGATGGGACCCAGAACCGATGTTTTATTCACGGGTCCAATCAGTAAATTAAAATTAAGTGGATCCTGGAGTACCTCTTTGGAAAAGAATCTAGAGGGCAGGTGTGTGACTAGCTGCTGCTCTCAGGATTGGTGTTGTGGTGTCGAGAAATCAAAATGAGGTCAACATTTTTCGCGCTCGGTACTGGTCCTTAAGGGATCCGTTGGCGCTTCGACAGGACCGGTGAAAATAGTGTGAGTAGTGTGGTGAAATAAAAAAGGATTCCAGGAGGAGCCTGTGAATCTATCGTACCTTCTAATTAAAGGAAGATGCGTCCAAGCGCTGATAGGTACTCTTATTGTACGAACCTATGCCCAACCTGGAAGGATAAAAAAAGGTAAGAAAAAACCAGGGAAAAAGAAGAGAAAGAGAAAGAGAAACACAAACACATACAATGATTGTATCAGCTTGTTGGACACTGATAGTTGGCATGTCTTGTTAAATAACAAATAAACAATATGGTGCGCAATGCGCCCAAAACATGCACATACCAAAGATGTCCTGTGAAAAGGTTCTCATGCCCAGGTATAGTGGTGACCTCTAAGATGCTGTATGGGGTACATAGACATGTTATCAAATGGCATACTTAGTGCACAAAAATCCCAGTGACTAAATCATGCAAGTTCGCCAGAATGTAGCCATAAACGATCTGATTGTGGTGCCCGGAATCGGTAGGGAGTTAGCCTCTCATGACTCGTAGAGGGGGGATTAACTCAAGTAAGATTGACCAAAGGCCCGGGAATGCAATACACGATGAAATCAGAGGAACAGAGTGTAGGCAACTAGACCAGAAGCGTAATAGGGCTTAATGGGCATATTGCACCAGGGTTCGTGAGACTATAAAATCGGTACGGGGAATGGGCTAAATGCAAGTGAATGTAAAATAATAACTAAAGGAGCACATGCATAAAAGAGGAGTGCCTACCCCTCTAGTTTGAAGAGAAGGCTTCGTCGGCACCGTCTGGGTAATCTGGCTGAGAAACTGGTTAAGACGGGAAAGGAAAGAGAAAATGAAGCAGCCCAACGAAGGTTGGGTCCGTATGCCAAGGGTAATATTTAGCGCCCAGTGAGCTGAATGTGCTGCTACTTACTTGTGCTTGCCTGATAGTAGTATATAGAACCTACCCCACCGTCGCGTGTGCCGCAAAAGTAAAAACAGAGGGGCAGGAGTCCTTATTTATCACCGTGTTAGTAAACGGCCGCCGTAATGTCTAGGCGGATACTTCCGGTAGCTACGTCTTGATGAGGCGGGGCGCCGAGTCTGACAGTGTTGACACATACGTGAAACGCGTGTGGAAGGAAGTAAAAGGAGGAGTACAATGCAGATGGGCGGCCATCTTGGCCTAGTCTTTGGGTACTGGTAATAGTGTTGCTGATTAACAGAGTGGAATAAGCCAAGTCCGGAGCAGTGAGCCTGGCGATCCACATGTTAAGAATGTAAAGGAGGAGGAGCCTAGCGCGCACCCAAGATGGCCGCGTAGGTGCGAGGCTCCCGAGGACCTCCGCGACCTCCTGCATAAATCCTGACCGAATCCTGTCCTAGATGAGGGGACTGTGTTTGTGAACCCGAGTTGAGGTGACGCCCGTTTTCCGTTTTCAATTCGGACCTCGGACACCGGCGGGAGCACCGATTAAGGTTTGCGGCCTTCTCCACGCCGGCCCCCCGTACTGGAGTTGTGGGGCGATCCGGCGACAAAGTGAATAACAGCGGCGGGCAAGGCTGGGCGGCTCGCGCACCCCGCACTTTCACTTTCGCTTTTCCGCCCTCCTTGCTGCCAGGCGAGGTAGGGTCGCGAAGCGGTGTGCGGTGGTGTGGCCTCGTTGGGGTGCCCTGCCGGCCCGCCGGCTGCGGTCCGTCCTGCGGAGCGGTGGTCGCCCCCCCCGGAGCCCTTGAACGGGATTGTCTACCCCCTTTTTGAGGAGATTGGCTCGATTTGGGACCGCGACCATGGCCACAAAACAAGATGGCGACCGGGCTAAGGTGAAGTCGACCCGTCGTGGCGCGGCCCATCAATCCAACAATATGGACCGCTACACCCTCCAGAAGGGATCTCCAGAGGCGCTGCGTAGATCCCCTACGGGCCCGACTGACGCTCCTGCTCTGCCCACGGACCTGACCCTCCGAGACGTCATGGGCGCCATCGCCGTGATGAAGGCCTCGGTGGACCAGCGCTTTGACACTCTGGCGCAGAAGATCGACTCGGTCCTCGTGGACGTGGGCCTTGTGAGAGCCGATCTCTCAAAAACAAATGACCGGGTCGATTCTTTGGCCCACTCTACCTCGGGCCTCACATCCGATGTGGCGGCCCTCCAACAGGAGGTGCGCAGGCTTGGCCAGGCGAGCGCCCTGATGCATCGTCGACTGGAGGATTCCGAGGGTCGGGCCCGGAGGAATAATGTCCGCATTATCGGGGTGCCGGAGGGACGCGAGGCAGAGGCAGCGGATCTGTTTGTGGAGGACTTGGTCCTCACCCATCTCCAGCCTCGGGGGCTGAGTAAATTCTTTGCAGTGGAACGTGCCCACAGGGTCCCCGGGGGTAGGCCTAAGGCCGGAGCCCCTCCGAGGCCTCTCATCGCCCGGATTTTCAATTTTCGGGACAGGGACGCTATCCTGCAGACCTCCAGGCTACAAGGGCCGGTCAGACTTGACAATATGGATATCAATTTCTATCCTGACTTTACCCCGCCGGTCCAAAAGCAGCGACTGAGTTTTCTCGGTGTCAAACGTCGCCTACGGGACCTGAATCTCAAATATGCGATGCTTTTTCCGGCTAAGCTGAGGGTGGAGGTGGATGGCCGCACGCACTTTTTTGATCGTCCCGAGGCGGCCGGGGACTGGGGACTGGGGGAGCGGACTGGGGGGGGAGCGGTTGGTGGGGAGGGCCCGCCGGATCAGGACTGAGGGACTAATGGTAGGCCTTGCTCTGGACTGTGTTATTGTCACCATTGACTGTTAGGGTAAGTTCCCCTCCTGCGGAGGTCGTGTGGGGTCTCTTGGGGGATCTCCCTCCTCCTCTGGGGGACTAGTTAGTTTTCTTTCCATGGGGCGACAGGCACACTGCACTTTGGGGGGGCTGTTTGGGCTCATGCAGGGGTGCAGGGTGGGGGGAGTTCTGTTGGGATGGGTGGGTTGGGGTGGGGTGTGGTTCGTTTCTACCGCAAGGCAAACCCTTTATTGTATTGGATTTTTTGAGATGCTCTCGGGGGGACAAATGATGGCTTCTGTATGTGATGGGGGGTAGGGACCTGACTTTGTTGTCCTGGAACGTTAACGGACTGGGTGATAGGATTAAGCGGGGTGTGGTCCTGCAATATCTGAAACGGATTTCGCCTGATGTGGTCTTTTTGCAGGAGACACACCTCATTGGTAACTCCTATTGTGCCATGAACCGACGTGGTTATCGTTTGGTGGCCCACTCGGGCTTCACATCAGGCTCACGAGGGGTGGGCATTATGGTCAAGACCTCGCTCCCGCTAGAAATAGATGAGGTGCGCCATGATGAGAGGGGACGCTACACTGTCTTGGTGGGGAGAATGGAGGGCAAGGTAGTCGTCTTTGTCTCAGTGTACGTCCCACCGGGGTTACAGTCCACCACCTTTGCGGACCTGGGACGCCTCCTGCTTGACCTTCCGGGGGGGCTTCTGGTGGTTGGGGGGGACTTCAATGCGGTGGCTTCTGGGACTCTGGATCGCTATCCCCCTAGGGACCTCCCCCGGGCACAAGCGTGGCTGTCTGGCCTTTTGGACACGCTGGGATTGGTGGACTGTTGGCGTCTAAAGCATCCCGCTCAGCTGCAGTACACCTTCCATTCGGGGGCCCATGGTAGCCTTTCGCGGCTTGATTATGTCCTTGTCCCTGCGGCCTATGCCGGGAGAGTGGGGGAGGTGCGCCATCTGGCGCGGGGTATTTCAGATCATTCCCCACTCCTGTTGCATTTTGATGTCTTCCCGAGGGGGGAGGGCAGGGTAGCTCCAATCAATGCCTGGTACCTGCGCGACCCCACTATTCGTGCTGACTTGATTAAATCCTTGCAACGGTATTTTGAGGAGAATGTGGGGTCTGTCCCGTCTGCCATTTCCCTGTGGGAGGCTTTCAAGACTGTGCTTAGAGGGGAGGCCCTCTCCTTTATTTCCCATGCCCGGAGGCGCGCACAGGAGGAGGTGACCCGGGTGGAGGCCGAAATCACTGAACTGGAGGGTGATCTGGGGAGTGGGGTGACTGACGCTGCGCTGCACATTCTACACCTTAAGCAGGCGGCCTATAGGTCCCTCGTCACGGAGGCGGCCAGGGGCCTCAGCAGAGAGCAACAGGGGCGATTGTATGATGTGGGTGATAAGGCTGGTAAGTTGATTGCGTGGTTGGATAAGAAGGAGAGAGCTAGTCGTGTGGTCCCGCTGATTGAAAGAATGGATGGTGTACGTGTCACTGAGCCGGAAGGCATTGTCTCTTGCTTCGCGGATTATTTCCGCGAGGTATATTCCCCGGTTTCTCCCTGCCCGGAGGAGGATTCCCATGCCCTGCTGCGTGACATCGCGCTGCCCTCCCTCTCAATGGAGGACAGGGAGTTGATGGATGCCGCCCCCACCTCGGACGAAATTGCCCTCGCCATCCGCTCGGTCGCTTCTGGCAAGGCCATGGGCCCGAACGGCATTCCTATCGAGTTGTATAAATTGCGACCGGACGTACTGGCACCCCACCTCCGCGCGATGTTCCTTGCGGCTCACTCGCGGGGCTCCCTCCCGCCGGACCAGCGTCTGGCTACCATCGTGGTTATCCACAAGGAGGGCAGACCGCGGGACCGGGTTACATCCTACCGGCCTATCTCGCTCTTAAACGCGGAGCCTAAAATCCTCGCCAAGGTGCTCGCTAACCGGCTGGTCGGCGTGGTGGGCGATTTGGTCCACCAGGACCAGTCCGGCTTCATTCCCCATCGCAATACGGCCCTTAATCTGCGGCGCTTGCACGGGGTGCTCGCGCGTGTTCCGTTCGTGCGGGAGCCGGCCATCTTGGCGTCCCTGGACGCCACCATGGCGTTCGACACGCTCGAGTGGCCCTACATCTGGGCGATGTTGGCGAAATTTGGATTTGGCCCGGGATTCATCAGTTGGGTCAAATTGTTGTACTCGGACCCATTGGCACAGGTGGTGGTGAATGGTCGAGTCTCGGCCCCATTCGTGCTGGGACGGGGCACGCGACAGGGTTGTCCCCTGTCGCCGCTCCTTTTTGCATTGGCCCTGGAACCCCTGGCGGAGTGGCTGCGGTGGCACCCTTCTATCCGAGGTCTCCGTTGGACCCCCGAGTATGAGGACCGCGTGTCCCTCTACGCTGACGATATCCTTTTGTACTTAGCCTCCCCGCGCAAATCACTGATTGTCCTGGTCGATGTTCTGCGCTCCTTTGGCCGTAATTCAGGCCTTGTCATGAACTGGGCTAAATCCTGTGTCTATGTGCTTTCCGGGGAGGCTCCTGTCCTCCCTCGGGGCTGTCCGATCCAGATTGCCTCGCAGGGATTTCGATACCTGGGGGTCTATATTACGCTGGACCCGGTGGCCCGCTACGAGCGAAACTTGCTTCCCCCCCTCCAGCGCTTGAAGGAGGACGTCGCGCGCTGGCGGCGCTTGCCGCTTTCGCCGCTCGGCCGGGCGGCATTGTTCAAGATGATGTCATTGCCGCGCTTTTTGTACGCTCTCCAGAACACTATGGACTTGGTCCTGGCGCGCTACTTCCGTGAGGTGGAAAGCTTACAGCGCCGTCTGTTTTGGGACGGGAGGCCGCGTATAGCCCTGGCGAAATTGACGCTCCCGTAGTACGACGGAGGGATTGCCCTCCCGGATATTAAGCGGTATTACTGGGCCTCCCAATTAGCTGCAATTAATCACGGCTTCTATGGGCCCGCCCTAAACCCGGCATTTGAAATGGACAAAATGCTCCTGCCCGGTGGCGACTACAATCGAGCGCTCTACACTAGCGTGCCCGATTCCCGCTTGACGGGACCCACGCGTGTCATGGTGCGAGTATGGCACGCGGCTAATGCAGCTATGGGATGGAAGGACCGTTTGACCCGGGCGTCACCGTTGTATGCATCGGAGAGGCTTGGCTCTTTGTGGACCTCGAAGGGCTTCGAGAGGTGGGACATGATAGGCATCAGTACAGTGGGAGATCTCTGGACGAGGGGAGGATTCAAGACATTCGAGACGCTGCAGGCGGAGTTTCAGCTGCAGGGCAGTGAATACTTTCGCTACCTGCAGGTCCGTCACGCACTGGGTTCCGTCTTCCCAGACGTGGCCTCCATCCCGGAGTCCTCCCCCCTGGAGGATAGAGTGCTAGATGGCCACGTTCCGGACAGCACGATCTCCCTCATTTATAAGAAATTGATAAATGACCGCTCGGGCTTACTGACTGGCCTCCGCAAGGCTTGGGTTGCCGATGGGCTGGAGTTGGACGACGAGGACTGGATTTCCGCGGTGGCCTCTCCGAAGGAGGTGGCCATCCCGGCTCGCCTTCGCTTCGTCCAGCTTAAGATACTCCACCGGGTGTATATGACGGGGCCAAGGCTTCAGCGTATGGGCTATGCCGAGGATGGATTGTGTAAGCGTGGGTGTGGTGCTTTGGCGACTTTTTTACACATTCTGTGGGAATGTCCGAGGGTGGAGCGATTCTGGCGTGGTGTGCATGAGGTCCTGCGAGCGGTTACATATGTCGCGCTGTTGCCTGAAGCGAGGAGATGCCTGCTGAATGTGTGGGAACCGACTGATTACGCGGTTCCGCAGACGCGATGGGTGACTCTGGGATATATGATAGCTAAACGTGACATTGCTCAGCTGTGGGGATCTCAGAGACCCCCGGCGGTGTCGGCTTGGAAAGAACATATGGATTGGTGCATGTTCCGAGAAAAGGTGGTATATGTGGCGCGGGGTAAGCCTGGGGCATGGGTGAAGATATGGGGCCCCTGGAACGCTTACCGCGGGGGTATTTGCGAGCCGCCGTTGTTGCCTCCCGCTTCACCAGCTCCATCCCCATAGTTGACCCCCTCCCTCAGCCCTGGGCACATTGTTCTCCCAGTCTTGGATCAGTTTCCCTCCCCCTCTCTGGATTTCTTTGGATGGTTGGGGTTCCCCACTTGAGGAGCACATGTCGTCATGTTCGATTGTGGGTTGCCTTGCGGGTGTGGTTTTATGTTGTTGTGTTGTATAAAACGAAACCGTATTGTGGGTTCAGAGTTATGTGGCCCACGTCGTTGATACCTCCTGCTTTATCGTCTATGCAAAACTAAGTGCCTTATTGTATGTATGTCATTTGCTTTTGTCACTTTAGCGGCCGGCCGGAAGGTTGTAGGCCCATACTTGTATATATTTGAGATTGCAATAAACGGTTTCAAAAAAAAAAAAAAAAAGAATGTAAAGTCCCATGGAATGGTACGGGAAAGTGGACAGAGAAAATTAAGATTACAAAAATATATTTAAAAATGGGATACAACTTGCTCTGATAGGGGGGTGATTGTCAAGTTACAAATAACACAGATCTAGATAGAAATGGGATTGAAAATGAAGGAGAGGGTCAAAAGGATGAAAGCGGGAAGCTAAAGCGTGTATGCTCTGTTTGACTATGACACCACGGGTACACCAGGATGCAGGGTTAGAAAATGAGTTCTACCCATGGAATTTCATCATTGAGTCCCACTGTGTCGCATTTAAGTTTGTGGACCCAGCGTTGTTCGTGCCTGAACAAAGTTTTTCTGGTCCAGTTAGTGTTAAGAGTCGATAATTGTCCACCTAATGCTGTTAGCTGGGTGTTTGTACTCTACAAAGTGGTTCAATAGTTTGGTGTTGGTTTTGCCCCGTCTAATCATGCTTATGTGTTCGCCGATTCTTAATTTAACTGGGCGGGTTATCATGCCAATGTACCTCTTATTACAGGGGCAGAGAATGGTGTAGACACAGTTATTGGTGTTGCAGTTGGTGTGTCTCGTTCGGCGCCATGGTGTAGTGAGGCCCAAATCAATCTGTTTGGAGATAGTGGTTTCAGCACATGCGGTGCAAGAACCGCAGGGAAAGTGGCCCACTACGGGTGGTAAAGTCCAGAGTGTGGGCTGACGTGTGAGCTGAGGTTCAGGCCTGGTGTGAACAAGGTGGTCCCTCCAATTCTGGGTGCGTTTAAATGCAAATAATGGTGGTGGTCCGGGTAAGAAGGTGCCTGTCTTAAGAATGTCCCAATGCTTCCTGATGACTTTCTGTACTCTGTTGGAGCTGGGAGTAAATGTGGTTGCACACGTAATTATGTTGGGCTTGGGTCTCTGTTTAGTCTCAAGGAGATCTGCTCTGGGGTTGTTCCTGGCTCTCTTCTGGGCTTGGTTAACCATCCTCTTAGGGTAATGGCGTAACTCTAGGTTGTGTTTAAGGATGGTATATTGTTTTTCAAATTCAATGGTAGTGTCACAGTTTCTCCGGAGACTGAGGAATTGGCCCACCGGGAGATTGTTTCTAAGTGCCCTGGGATGATGGCTGTCATAAACAAGGAGACTGTTCCTGTCTGTTGGTTTCCTATAGTTGGTGGTATGTAGGGAGCCATTTGTCAGTGTGATGAGAAGGTCGAGAAAGGGAATCTCGTGCCTTGATCTAGTGTTGGTAAATTTGAGAAAGGGGTCTAGTGTGTTAACCCAGTTGCAGAATGTGACGCAGAGTTCTTCTTCCCCTCTCCAGAATAGAATGATGTCATCGATATAACGTTGCCATATTAATATATTGTTACGGAATGGGTTGGTATCATTTTGGATATGCTGTTCCTCAAAATGGGCCATGTACAAACAGGCCAGACTAGGAGTGAATGTGCTTCCCCTGCTGGTACCTTGTATTTGATGGAAGAGTTGGGACTTGAAGGCAAAGAAATGTTCTTTGAGCGCTAGGGAAGCACAATCACAAATGAAGGAAACTGGTGTTTCAAAAGGCCAGGGTTCAATGTTGCGTAGGGTATTTTCAAATACCTCTAGAGTGGCATCCTGTGGAATATTTGTATACAGGGCTTCCACATCCATGGTTACAAGAAGGTCGATGTTGTCTGGTTCTGGAAAATTATCTATGAGGTTAAGGACTTCAGTGGTTGAGGGTGAACGACCAAAATATAGACTCCAAAATATAGACAGGACAGAATATCGACTCTAAAATATAGATAGGACAGAATATCGAATTATCAAAATAAAGATAGGACAGAATATTGAAATTGGGGTATGAAATATCGATTTCCATAATATAGAATTTAAAAATGTAGATTTCCATAATATCGAATTTAAAAATATAGATTTCCATAATATCGAATTTTTTTTAATGTTATGTATGGTAGTATATGTGTTAAAATTATGTATGATTTTTGTAATGTATGTTTAATTTTTTTAAACTAATGAATGTTATGTAATTTAATTTTTGCGTAATTTAATTCCGTAGCGGGTTGTGGGTTTATAGGGGAATAGGGTGGGAAGTAATTTAATTATGGTAAATTAAATATTAATTGTATTTATATGTTTTGATAATTGATTGATAATTAATTGGTAATTAATTTTTATTAATGGGTAATTTATTTCAATTGATTAATTGATAATTATGTTAATTGTATTTTTTATTATTAGGACCGGGTTGTGGGTTTATAGGGGAATTGGGTGGGAAGTAATTTAATTGTAATAAAATAAAAAAAAAATTTTTATTTATGTGTATTGATAATGAATTGATAATTAATTATTAGTTGGTAATTAATTTGTATTCATTGGTAATTAATTTGTATGAATTGCTAATTAATTTTTATTCATTGATTCATTGATAATGTTAATTGTATTTTTTATTATTGGGAGTGAGTTGTGGGTTTATAGGGGAATTGGGTTAAACTGGAATCTACTCTCCTTTCGAGCCTTTGCATAGCTGCCCTCTGCATCTCTTGACCATCAAAACAGTCTTTCTAGAGCACATTGCATGGATAAGGAGGGTTTGCTAGCTGCATACAGTATATATACCTAGGGGGTAGCTGTTCCTCAGAATAAGTAAAAAGGAGAACAGGTGGGTAGCTGCAACTCACACGCAAAACAAGCCAATGTGAGTGGTCGAGGAATTTCTCCTATAGTTTTTAGTGCCCTCACACACCCTAGCGGGTGTCATGCTTCATCATAGGGCGATGCTCCTCGTGGGGGTGGCGTGGTAGTCCCTCACGGGCCCCGCAAGAGGGCTCTTTACCAGAGATCTTTTTAAGGAGTCGCCACAGTTGTGCATGGGTATGTGTGGGCCTCTAAAAGGAAGGTGAGAGAGTGTGTTAAAATTACTAGATGGCGCCAACCGGCTGGTCGGCGTGGTGGGCGATCTGGTCCACCAAGACCAGTCCGGCTTTATACCCCATCGCAACACGGCCCTTAATCTGCAGCGCCTGCACGGGGTGCTCGCGCGTGTTCCGTTTGTGCGGGAGCCGGCCATCTTGGCGTCCTTAGACGCCACCATGGCGTTTGATACACTCGAGTGGCCATATATTTGGGCGATGCTGGCGAAATTCGGATTTGGACCGGGATTCATCAGCTGGGTCAAATTGTTGTATTCGGCCCCATTGGCGCAGGTGGTGGTGAATGGACGAGTCTCGGCCCCATTCGCGCTGGGACGAGGCACGCGACAGGGTTGCCCCTTGTCGCCTCTCCTGTTTGCACTGGCCTTGGAACCCCTGGCGGAGTGGCTGCGGTGGCACCCTTCCATCCGTGGTCTCCGTTGGACCCCCGAGTATGAGGACCGCGTGTCCCTATACGCTGACGATATCCTTCTGTACCTCGCCTCCCCGCGTAAATCACTGATTGTCCTGGTTGATGTTTTGCGCTCCTTCGGCCGCAACTCAGGCCTTGTCATCAACTGGGCTAAATCATGTGTGTATGTGCTTTCCGGGGAGGCTCCCGTCCTTCCGCGGGACTGTCCGATCCAGATTGCCTCTCAGGGGTTCCGGTACCTGGGTATCTATATCACTCTGGACCCGAAGGCCCGCTACGAGCGGAATTTGCTTCCCCCCCTCCAGCGCTTGAAGGAGGACGTCGCGCGTTGGCGGCGCCTGCCGCTTTCGCCGCTCGGCCGGGCGGCATTGTTTAAGATGATGTCGCTGCCACGCTTCCTGTACGCTCTCCAGAACACTATGGACTTGGTCCCGGCGCGCTACTTCCGTGAGGTGGAGAGTCTACAGCGTCGCTTGTTCTGGGACGGGAGGCCGCGTATTGCCTTGGCGAAGTTGACGCTCCCGTGGTACGACGGGGGGGTTGCCCTCCCGGATATTAAACGGTATTACTGGGCCTCCCAGCTAGCTGCAATTAATCATGGCCTTTACGGGCCCGCCTTAAACCCAGCATTTGAAATGGACAAGATGCTCCTGCCTGGTGGCGACTACAATCGAGCGCTCTACTCTGGCGCGCCTGACCCCCGCCTGACGGGGCCTACGCGTGTCATGGTGCGAGTATGGCACGCGGCTAACGCAGCTATGGGGTGGAAGGACCGTTTGACCCGGGCGTCACCGCTATATGCGTCTGAGAGGTTGGGCTCCCTGTGGACCTCGAAGGGCTTCGAGAAGTGGGACACGATCGGCATCAGTACAGTGGGGGACCTCTGGACGAGGGGGGGATTTAAAACATTCGAGATGCTGCAGACGGAGTTTCAGCTGCAGGGCAGTGAATACTTTCGGTACTTGCAGGTCCGCCACGCACTGGGCTCCGTCTTCCCAGACGTCGCCTCCATTCCGGAGTCATCCCCCCTGGAGGATAGAGTGCTGGATGGCCATGTTCCGGACAGCACGATCTCCCTCATATACAAAAAACTGATTAATGATCGCTCGGGCTTGCTAACTGGCCTCCGCGAGGCCTGGGTTGCCGATGGGCTGGAGTTGGACGACGAGGACTGGATTTCCGCGGTGGCCTCTCCGAAGGAGGTGGCCATACCGGCTCGCCTTCGCTTCGTCCAGCTAAAGATCCTCCACCGGGTTTACATGACGGGGCCAAGGCTTCTGCGTATGGGCTATGCCGAGGATGGGCTGTGTAAGCGTGGGTGTGGTGCTTTGGCGACTTTTTTGCATATTCTGTGGGAATGCCCGAAGGTGGAGCGATTCTGGCGTGGTGTGCATGAGGTCCTGCGAGTGGTTACGCGTGTCGCGCTGTTGCCTGAAGCGAGGAGATGCTTGCTGAATGTGTGGGAACCAACTGACTATTCGGTTCCGCAGACGCGATGGGTGACTCTGGGATACATGATAGCTAAGCGTGACATCGCGCAGCTGTGGGGATCTCAGAGGCCCCCGGCGGTGTCGGCCTGGAAAGAACACATGGATTGGTGCATGTTCCGAGAAAAGGTGGTGTACGTGGCGAGGGGTAAGCCTGGGGCGTGGGTGAAAGTCTGGGGCCCCTGGAACGCCTACCGCGGGGGTATTTGTGAGCCACCGCTGCTGCCGGCTGCCTCGCCAGCTCCGTCCCCCTAGTTGACCCCCTCCCCCGGCCCCGGGCACAGGGTCCCCCAGTCCCTGCTCTCTTCCCGCTCCCCTCTTTAGATTCTTGTGGATGGTTGGGGTTCCCCACTTAAGGAGCACGTGCTGTCACTTCGGATTGCGGGTTGCCTTGCGGGTGTGGTTTTTTTTTTTGTGTTGTTGTGTTCTTATAAAATGAAACCGTACTGCGGGCTCGGAGTCATGTGGCCCACGTCGTTGATACCTCCTGATTTACCTCTCTGCAACGCCAAGAGCCTTTTTTTTTTTTTTTGTATGTATGTCATATGCTCCTGTCACTCTAGCGGCCGGCCGGAAGGTTGTAGGTCCATACTTGTATATATTTGAGATTGCAATAAACGGTTTCAAACAAAAAAAAAACAAAAAAAAAAAAAAATTACTAGATGGGACCCAGAACCGAGGTTTTTATTCACGGGTCCAATCAGTAAATTAAAATGAAGTGGATCCTGGAGTACCTCTTTGGAAAAGAATCTAGAGGGCAGGTGTGTGCTAGCTGCTGCTCTCAGGATTGGTGTTGTGGTGTCGAGAAATCAAAATAGGGTCAACATGTTTCGCGCTCGGTACTGGTCCTTAAGGGATCCGTTGGTGCTTCGTCAGGACCGGTGAAAATAGTGTGAGTAGTGTGGTGAAATAAAAAAGGATTCCAGGAGGAGCCTGTGAATCTATCGTACCTTCTAATTGAAGGAAGATGCGTCCAAATGCTGATAGGTACTCTTAATGTAAGAACCTATGCCCAACCTGGAAGGATAATGAAAGGTAAAGATATATAGCTGCATACAGTACATTTTCCCAGATAAGCTGGTTCTGAGAACATGTGCCTCTTTCCTGGCTAAAGTGCTGACACCATTCCTCATCTGCCAAACCCCCACACTGCCGACTTTTGCTCTGCCTCACCCTTTCAAATAGGAGGAGATACTCCACTGCCTGCACCCAAAAAGAGCGTCATCGTTCTACATTGATAGTACCAAAGAGCATCAGGTAGACAATCATCTCGTATTTGGGTTCGTCAGGGCAAAGAAAGGAAAAGCTGTGCAGAAAGTACCCGCCTCTAGATGGATTGTTCTCTGCATTAAAATCTGCATTGTTCACTGCATTAAAATCTGCTACGCACTAGCCTGGATGCAGCCCCTTGAGGGTATGCGGGCTCATTCCACCAGCGCCAAAGCTGCGACCACTGCGTTAGTTTTTGGAGCTCCTGTCCTCTGTATCTGTCAGGCTGCGGCATTGACATCTCTGCACACATTTACCAAGCACTACTGCCTGGACAGTCCGGTCCGTCATATGGCCACTTTGGCCATTCAGTTCTCCTGGACTTCCTGGTCTAAATCTGTTTGAAGTCCCACCTCTTGGAAGGTAATCTGGCCATTTTCAGGTTCTTGCTGGATCCAAAGTATTTCTATGCATCCACCAGCTTCTGGGCAGTAGTAAGTCAAAACCATGCTCCCAGTTGGGCAGGGCTTGACAAAAATGTGAGCACCTGCTGGTCTCTGGAAACTGCCCCTTTCTTGCGGCCTGCTTTACCACTGTCACCAACGTAATTTTTTTTATTGTCTGACCACTAATGAATTAAATGATTTGTACAGGTCAACAGCTGCTTCCTACAGAAGTGTTCCAGCGCTCAGACCAGCATAATGACTAGCTGCTATAAATCCACGGTTTTTATAATGCCCTCAAAAAGCGCTAAGTCGTTCAAGTATTCATTGTTCACGTTTCCAACTCCCTCATATTTCCTACATATAAATGATAGTGCCAGGACACTCCTTAGTGTAGTAGGGTGCTTTACAAAACACCCTCTGAATCAGTTAGGCTTGTATGTTAGTATTCGTCATTCTGAATCTGAGTTACAAACCTACTATCAACTCCTTGAGTAAGCCATGACTCATAACCCTTAAGTAATCATTGTGTACATGAATGTTACTTGGTTATTCAATTGAAGTGAGATAGTTCCTGATATTCTTGTGAGACAGTTCCTGATATTCTTGTGGGACACATTGCTGATATTGGCCTGTAAGCAGGATTGTCCCAGACCCCAGATAAGTCTCCACCTTGATACCTAACAGTGATAATAACCTCACTTGCTACTGAACAGTAGCGTTGTGGAGGCTTGTGGCTTGTTATTTACTTGTGTTCTCTACATTCTGGATTTATTGGTCTGGCTTTTTACTTGGGTAGCTGTTTTGAAGCTTATTTATGGATGCTTTTTCATGAGTTGACTTTGTGATACTGTGCCATATTTAATTCCTGCGTGGCCTTCACCATCTTAGCTTTCTATAACTATGTGCAGTCAGCTGGAGGAATTAAATGTGCAAAGTTTTTTTGTTTTGCAAGGAATCATCAACCTCTCCTTGTACGCATGGGTCTACTGTTTAAACTGATGGCCTCTTACAAAAGATACCTATTAAACATTCCACTTCCTTTTCAGTGTTGACCACATCTAGATCTTTTGTTCCCAACAGTGTCAGGTAACTACTACTGCTGATAGATGCCCTGTTTCTTTTGCAAGTTGTGCTTCTCTTTTTAACCTGTCGTTCTGTCTTTTCTATCTCCTGACTCAGCCTTACCAGCCTCATCTGCTTATTGGCCTATGTCTGCTAATTTCAGTTTCTCCTAGCCAGATCAACTATTTCTGTTTTTATCTTTTGCACCACTCCTATATATTAACCCATCTAACAATTAACTTTCCTTCTCTGCTAAAATAATTGCTGGTCAGTTACTTGGGTTTATGCCACAGCACTTACTACTGTATGGAACCTTCCCTCGTAGAGTTGCTGAGTTCTGCTCTAGCTATTCAGTAGCCTGGTACTGCGCTTCAGTACACAAAATAAAGAGCCCTATGAAGTTGACTGACCAGACCTCCTTACTAAAATAGCAAAAGCTTTTGTAAGGAGAACCCTCACTCACCAGGGTCCTTGGTGGCATGCTACAACATTGGGTTTCTTCCAGTTCTGCTACTGAATGGGGCGTGCGGCCACGTATGAATTACACGGGAGACATGAATGGCATCAGACCAATGTTTCTAGTGAATAGGAGTTGGAGGGGTTTCTTCTGGGTTACAAATACCCATCAAGTGGCTGTCATTACATTAATATCCTCCCCTGTCAGTATGATTAAAATCTGGGAAAGAATACGGAAGTTTGTGAGGTGTTCAATGGCCTTAACTTCCTCTTTGTATCTGGTCTACATGTTTCTGCCACCCCTTGCCTGTGGCGTCGACACTCCCTGAGACCACTCCTTACATAAAATCAAAGTGCATACCAATCACGCACTCTGTATTCCAAAGAAATATATCCACATACAGGAGTAGTAGTTTGCCCCTAAGGATGTCCTTCAGGGGCCAACTACCTCTCCTGTTGCCACCAGTAAGTCCCACATAGCAAGATTGCTAAGAGGTCTTTGAAGGCCGCGCCCCTTTCTCCACCACTCTGCAAACACGCCTCTTGGCGCACTACTGGTTGGGGGATGAAGTCCACTTTACTCCTGAGGGACCTTGGGGCCAAGAAGCTCTCCTGGTACCTCCTGTAAGTCACACAGCGGGATTCCTGAGAGCTGTTTGAAGGCCTAGTCCCCTTTCTCCACCACTCTGTAAACGCCATTACCACTTAAAAAAACCTTTGAAATTCACTGAAAAAGCAAAGGTTATAGGGGCCTTCTAGTTAGGAAATGGAATGAAAAAAACCTTTAAAATTAACTGAAAAATTCAAAGGCTTCAGGGAAGTTACATTTAGACTCAGGTTTCACTAGTACAAAACCAGTGAACATAGCTGAGCTAACTATAACTCACACCCGCACAATGCACTGCTTATGACCTCACATATTACATCACTCATGACTTGGTCAGTGACATCACTGAGGGCATCTCAAATGACATCCCTGATGACATCATCCACAAAATCACTAACGCACCCACTCACACCCCATAGAACGTTTCACACACACTCTCATTCCCACACAACCATTCACAAACCCATAACACTTCTTACACACCCACTCACTGATTCATAGATTTGTACACACATCCACTCACTGACCCATACAGCCACTCATGCACACACTCACTCACTAATAGAGACACTAACATTCACTCATATACACATCCAGCCACCCACACATTGGGTCAGTCACCCATAGAGCTGCTCACACACCTACTCACTCACCTATGCAGTCAATCACAGCCACTTATTCAGATAGTCAGTCAGTCAAAGCTTTTATTTCGGTAAGATACCATAAAAAGACATAAATAATTATTTACAATAAAACATGATTAAATAGACATTGCATAGAGTGTAATCCATCAAAACATTAATAGTTTTTGCGATAAAAAATTACAAGGACAGTTAAAAATAATTTTTTCACATAAAAACATATGTTAAAACGATATCCGTGGTCCAAAATAGTCTCACAACAACACATGCTTCTATAGTAACAATGATGACAATACTAGAAGCAGGAAAGTTGTGTGGCAGATAGAATTTTTTTGGACCTGGTAAACCACATAGAAAGGAGAAAATTAGCCATCACAAACACTATCAATGGGGTAGTGTCGTACTTCAGGATTCTAAACACCTCCTGACAGTCCCTAAAACCCCTGGACTTGCAGAGTTGAATGATCCACTTCTTCCTTGCCTTGGTGTATAAAGGACAAAAAAGAACAGCATGCAACTCTGTTTCACAGACGTCAATACATTCGGGACACGAGCTTAAGGGGTCAGATGCATTAGACCATCTATGTGTGAAGGCCCTCAGTGGTAACGAGCCGTGTCTAAACTGAATGTAAAGTTTCTTTGCCAGAGGGGGTTGGATAACATCCAAAAAAACTTCAAACTGGGGACTAATCTTAATATCCAGAAAGGTGTTAGTAAGCCTTCCCAGAGACGAATGCAATAAAATTTCCTTCCTGTACAGTTGTAAAGCCTCACGCAGTGATTTCTTAGTTAACGAGCAGCTTGTCACTTCCGGTGCGGGCCATAGGTCCCCCATCCCTTTGAGATAACAAAGGTTCTTTACATATGTTAACCAAGGTATTTTTCCCAATTTCCCCCTTGACAGTATATCGCCGAGATCATGCCTATAGCTTGCAAGCTCGGGCGTTGACCAGAGTCGTCTCCAGTACAGGAGAGGGCGGTTCAGGGCGATCTCTTCAATGGGAACTAAACCTAAATCCCATCTCAAGGGAATTAAAGGGGTGCTCATGGGTAATTTCAGCAGTCGCCTAATAAAAGAATTCTCAATTGACGATAAAGAAGCAGAAGTACAATATCCCCAGAGATTGGGGAATCCAGATTAGCGGCACACAAAAGGTGCTCAATCAACCCATTAATAAAAAGGGAGAAAAGTGTGGGGGCCAGGACGCAACCCTGCCTCACACCCTTTTCAACCGGGAATGGGCCTGAAATTTCCCCACATCTCCCGAATCTCACCCTTGCATAAGTGCCTTCATGCAAACGTTTAAATAGATGGCAAAGGTAAGGGGGAGCACCCATCTCTAATAATAAAGCCCATAGTTTTTCCCTTTGGACCATATCAAATGCGGACCGAAGGTCCACGAAAATCAAGTAAAGATTACCGGCACCCATACAAACTGTCTTCCAATGGATTAACTGTAACCTAAACAATTGATCAATGGTGGAAACCTTTGCTCGAAACCCTGCTTGGAGGGAGGGTAAGATTTGGTGGTCCTCCATCCAGGTCTGCAGTCTTGTTAAAAGGACTCGGGCTTCTGTAAGACATCGATCAAACTTATGGGGCGATAATTAGCTGGATCCAAAGGGGAAGATTTTTTATGAATGGGTATAATTTCTGCTCCCAACCAAGTATCCAGGATCTCAAGGCCCTGCAGAATAGCATTAAAATAAACCCGAATATAGGGGGCCCAAATTTTTATTTCACTTCTATACAAATCACCAGGGATCCTATCGAGCCCCGGGGCTTTCCCTACTGATAGGGTACTAAGGGCCAGCTCTATTTCTGGAAGGGAAAAGGATCGACTCACCGAATCTTCCTGCTCCGTTTGATCCGTTACAGTGGCATTAGGCTGGATTTCCGGGTCAAATCTACCACTAAAGTTACTGAGTGAATAAAGAGGTTTAAAATACGCAAGCCAAACCTCCTCACTAAGATTGGGCATAATAGCAGGGCAGCTTGCTGCCGTACCTGTTCGTACAATGTTCCAGAAAGCCCTCGAATCACGATCTACTAATGCTTGCTTCATTTTTTGCCACCTTAGATCCTCCCACTCAGATTTTGCCTCCTTAATCAGATTTTTATAGAAGGCCCTCGTAGCTTTGATACTTGACTGTGTACCCTCTTTTACTTCTTTAATCAGGGCAGTCTTGGCCAGCCTACAGGTTCTATTATGCCAATGCTCAGGCCTTGAAATCCTTGGCCTTGGCACACTAGAACTGTAGAAAAAGTCAACCAGGCCACCGAGGAGTTCCTTGTGAATATCCTGGAAATCTGGGAAATGATTCTGCAGAATATCACCATTGGGGCTCAAAAGCTGGCAAACCACCTCCAAAGAGCGAGTGACACTACTATATAATGCTACAAGCTTTGTCTCATCGGTCACGACCCTTGCCCACCTAATGCGTCTACCTCCTGCAGCTAACACCAAATTCTCGCTATTTGGTAGTGCTGGGCCCTGGGGGGCTAAGCTACCACCAATATTATTTGCCAGTTCCAATGACAATAAATTGTGGTCGCTATCGACCCTAGGTATAACAGAGAAAGCTGCTAAAAAAAAACAAAATTCCACATTCACCAGGATGTAGTCGATTGTCGAACAATTCCCGGGTCTATTAAAAGTGTATAAACCCGGGACATCGGGAAAAAGTCTGCCATTACAAGCCCTCAAGGAATGCGCGTTGGCAAGCTTGTTAATCTCGAGGGCCAATGGGAGAAGACGTTTTGCTGGGTAGATGGTAGGGTCTGGAATTTTATAATTTTCAGCCTTATCACAGGTGGGAGAGGGAATCCCAAGAAGGGGTTCAAAGTGGCAATTAAAATCAGCACCTATTAGTTTATGGGACGCAGGGGGAAGAGAATGTAAGATATCGTCTAGAGCACCCAGAATCGACAGACCCAGCTGTACCGGATAGGGACGCAGGTAGACATTAAGTACTACCAGCGAGTATCCGGCAGGAAAAGTGAGTAGCAAACACAAAATATCAGGGGACTGTGAATCTATGGGCTTTACAGAGCAACCTAAGTGGGTTGCAACCCAAACAACTAACTCCCCCGAAGGTCTGCCCCTGCCACCTTGGACCGCAGGAACAAAAAAAGATGCATAGCCCACCCTCACTGGAATGTGCAGTAGCCATGTTTCTTGAAATAGTCAAATATCATAATTGTCCTTTAACTCTCCCCACTCTGGGTCAGAGAGTTTGGACTCCAGTCCGGCCACATTCCAGGACCCTACTAAAGGTCTACGTGTAGGTGTATGGAGGGGACTGACCACTAAGGCGACAGAGATGGTAGAGCAGTGAGAAACCGTTTGGTCAAAAGGACCCAACTCAGAGCGCCCTTCAGTGGAGCTAAAGTTCAGAAACGGAAAAGAGGTGGAAGTGAGTCCTGTCCCGGTACCAAGTACAACCTTGGAGAAATCCATCTCCACACCATGACCATCCCTGACAAAACTCCCCCTCGTATGCATATGCCTTCCCTTGTTATGCCTCAAAGATGATGGTCAATCCACGGAACTAAGCGCATCAAAACGGTTGGCAACCGGGATATTGAAGTGGGAATTATGAGTGGCTTGGTGGAAGTAGGGTAGTTCCACAGGGTTCAGTACATTGAAATGAGTGTAGAAATACCCCAAATGGCAAGTATCAATGGAACCTAGTTTGAACTTCCCGTCCAAATCCAATATATGGCCGACTACTCTTGGGTCCCTAAAATTAATTAGGACACAATCCCCACCGATGTCCTTTGGTCGGGTCCCCAACCAGCAAACCCTGCGAACAAAAAGGATCTCCCCCCGACCTACTCCATTCAATGGTCTATTTTTAGACAACCAGTGAATGACTTTATTTTTTAGTTCGTAATATGTTTCCGCCTTATCATTTGTTAATGGAGGAACTCCTGAAAGCACGATCACATAGGGTGCTGCCTCGGGGGGAGCTGTAAAAGGGGAGGGGAATTAGCCAGGCTCAATGAGTCTGAATTCCCACCCAAATTAGAAAGAAGCCTACCTCCACCAGGGGTCCGTGAAATGCGATCCCTATTACTATGATACTGATCACATGCTGCTGGAGCAATAGGAGCTCGGGGGATGATCGAGGGCATAGGAGGACCGCCAGAAGGAGGAGGGGGAACTGGCAGCGCCGAGGATGACTGAACTAAAACAGAAGGAGTAGGGTGGGAGGGGGAGATAAAGTGACCTGTGGAGTGGGATTGCTAATCGTGGCTTGAGTACCAACACCCTCCACGCTACCAGAGTCATGCAGTAGATGATGATTTGGCTGCTTCTTCCCAATACCTTTGGTATTGATTAAAGATACCAACCTGTCGATCTTGGACGACAGGGTTTTTAAAAGAAGGTTTAGGGAGTGGTCTATATGCGACTGTAAATCTATTAATAGATCAGTGGCCCAGACCGGTGGGCTTGAAATAGGAGGGTGTTGGGCCAAATCTGGAAGGACAGGCCTGGCTGCAGAGGGGGCGGGATGGATGCTCCTTTTTTTTGTTTTCTGTTTTTTTTCCTTGACTTTTCCTGCCTCTTGGGCGCCACTATGGATACCAAGGAGGATGATAGTGGACCAACTTCCACTTGCTCAGACTCATCTGGTATCACCTGAGCACAAGGTAGGTGGGTAAAGGAGGGCAACATAGAGGACATAGCTTCCATATCCACCTGGTTTAAAGAAGAATCGGCCAACCCGTCATAAGGGGGTGCTATAGTAAATGCGGGGGTAATGGACAGCCGTCTTTCCGTGTTTTCAATGGCTGTAGCAACCACCCCAATTGTTTTCTGGAGCATTTTATCTATAGCTGTGAGGCTTGAAAGCGGCGGATTTGAGTTCGCAAGTTGTCTAGTCATAGGGCGGCTCGTTGAAGGTTTAGAGTGTTTCCCCATAGTTCAGGCAACAGTACTAACAGGCAGGTATAATACAAGAGGGTTACCCCTCTGCGAGAAAATAGCTAATATCTAAACAAAACTTGTAAAAAATAGAACACTCTATGCACAGCTTATGGCTGAATGCTACATATAACAACAATAGTTTGTAATCGGATAACCAACAGAGAATGAAAGTCCAAACTAACCCAGTGTCAGCATCCAAGAGTTGTGGCCCATCCCGGCCTCCTTCGGCCTTTGACGGGCAAGGACGGGCCCGCCCTTGGCCCGCGCGCGTCCCGCGCTGCGGGAGGCGCTCCTCGATTTTATGGGTCCTGGCGCATAATACTGATGCTCTCCGTGCGCCTCGCAATGCCCTCTGGGTAGTGTAGGCAGACGCTAGGGAGGCCGTTTCCCTCCCGGCGCTCGCGCTGTCAGGTGGCCACAAGGAGTAAGAGCCCACAGCAGGAGCCCACAACAAGAAGAAAGGTCGCCGGCCGTTCCCCTCACGGCGTTTCCGTCTTTCAAGTTCAGGTGAGTATTGAAATGTGTCGCGTCCCGCGCTGCGGGAGGCGCTCCTCGATTTTATGGGTCCTGGCGCATAATACTGACGCTCTCCGTGCGCCTCGCAATGCCTTCGCAATGCCCTCTGGGTAGTGTAGAAAAGGATTTGGTCCCAGAACATACGTAAATTGAAAACCAGAACAGAGTCAGCAAAATAACTATTGCAACAAATAAAGCATACCAAAGTGTTATTTAATCACACTTGGGACAGGCACATGAATGCATATGAAAAATCACATTTACAAAAGTGCAGGGTGCCACAGGGAAGGGGAGGGTGTGACGAGTTAGGTAGGGTAGTAGGATAAGTGACATATAAACATTCATAACCGTTGTACAAATCAATTGCTGTGCACGTTGCTATCGTGCCAAGTAATCAGAATGAAAATCAATCATAAGCAGAATTGAGTGTTCAGCCAAATGAGCCATATACAAGCAAAAGTACACAGTGCTCAATGCACTATTGTAGGTACTGGCATAGTGAAATGTCGACGTTTCGACCCCTCATCCAAGGTAGGTTGATTTAATCCTTACGAGTGGGGTCTTCCTCAGGACAGAGAGGATGGTGAAACCGGAAGGGTAGGTACCTATAAAAACATTAGATCGGTATTAAAAAAGGGGGTAACAAAGCCAAGTGGAATTGAACAGCAAGGCTGGAAATGGAAAGGCATTGCCATAATTACCAATTGAGAGAACGGACATCTAATCAGTGTCAGCTTGGCGTCCGAAGGGAGGCCGTTTCCCTCACGGCGCTCGCGCTGTCAGATGGCCACAAGGAGTAAGAGCCCACAGCGGGAGCCCACAACAAGAAGAAAGGTCGCCGGCCGTTCCCCTCACGGCGTTTCCGTCTTTCAAGTTCAGGTGAGTATTCAAATGTGTCGCGTACTCATATAGTTATACCCCCCCACACCCCCACTTGCTTACACATACAGATACTAACACGTACTCACTCACCTATACAGTCACTGACAAAAGCACACTCACCCGAATAGCCACTCTCACATTCACTCACCCTTACAGTAAGTCACATACCCAATAACACTGACACATTGTTGGTAAGTGCCCTTTTTCCATGGTTCCCCCCGCTTTTTGCCTGACATTTGATGCAACCTGACTTGATGTGCCCTGGGTTCCGGCCTGTGTTCTTTCCCCAAACTGTATCTTTGTACCCACAACTGACCCATCTCTGGCCACAGGTAAGCCCCTTGTAAAAGTTACCATGGGTACCAAGGGCACTGTGACCAGGGAAGACCTCTAAGGGTTGCAGCACCTATTCTGCAACCCTTTGAGGCCCTGTACTGTAACAACCACACACTGCCATAGCAGGCGGCGTGTTTTGGAACAGAGAAAAGTGAACAGTCGACATGGCACACATCCCTGTGTACCATGCCTGCAACCCACTGCTGAGGCTAGGCAAGCAACCCCTCTAGTAGGGTGCACTAGTCCTCCGGTGCGGGTACAGTGGCATGAGCCCTGTACCCCTACAGTGTCTAAGGCCATTCTTAGACATTGCAAGTGTAGGGAAGCCATAAAGAGTATATGGTCTGGGAGTTGGTCATTATGAACTCCACAGCTCCATAATGGCTTTACTAAAAAAACTGGGAAGTTTGGTAGCAGACTTCTCAGCATGTCAAGCCCACACTGATGCCAGTGTGGGATTTAATGTAAAATGCACTCAGAGGGCATCTCAGGATGCCCCCTGGAAAACAACCAGCCCTGGTGTGGTTCCTGAATGGCTGCCGGCCCTTCGCCACCACCAGACAGGTTTCTGGACCCCTGGGTAGAGAGCCTCAGCTCTCTGGGTCCAGAAACAAAGCCCATCCTGGGCAGAGATGTCATGCCTCCACCCCCAGGATGGGCTGATTCCACGAAGGGGAAGCTTCAAAGGCCTGCCGCCTTTTGAAGCTGTCCCTGACTTTTGCTGTTCCCAACAGCTGGCTCTGGCCTGTTCTGCCCCCCCTTCCCCCACACTTGCAGGAGAATCGGCAGGCAAACAAAGCTAGTAAGAGGTGTGCCCACCTTTGCCAACCCGTCTCCCCAGGCGGGGGAGATGAGATGAAGCCCACATTTCAGTCCCCTCCATCTTGAAGATGAGGGGACTCAACCAATTAAGGAGAGTCTCTTGCCCTCTCTCACTGGAGGGTGGCCAATTAGGGGGTGTACCAACCCCAAGGAAGGAACCTATTGGTCCCAACCTGCACACCCCTTTAAACTCCCCTAAATCTAGTATTTAGGGGCAACCCTGATCCTTGCCTTCTCAGATTCAAGGAAGAAAGAAGGACCGAAGAGCCGTGCTGACTCAGGAAGAAGAGGTCACCAACTGCTTTGGCCCCAGCCCTACCACCCAGTCCTGTCTACGACCTGCCTCCAGTGAGAAGTCCAGCAGCCAGCAACTTCCAGAGCCTGGAGGTCCTGCCTGCTCTCAACTAACCGACTCTGTCTCTTGTGAGCACTGGATTTGCTCAAGCCAAGACTCACCCACAGACTGTGTATCCAGGTGGCTCCGCAATTCTGCACCTGACGCCCTCGGCCCAAGTTCTTGTCTCCCAACACAACAAAGAGGTCCCTCCAGTGATCCTGACCTGGATGTGGTGATCCCTTACATCCCTCAAGCTTCAAGATGACACCTGCAGTCTCAACCTGAAGGGTTCCCGCGACCGGAGCTGGTAAAACAACCCGAATCCAAAAGACACCCCTGCACCCGACGCCCCATGGCCTTGGGTGGCCCAACCTACAGTGTCCAGGCATCCCCCAAGAACCAAACTTACCTCTCCAGCCGGTGGTTGCAATCAGGAAGTCTCCCTGCCCAAATCTGCAGCAACTTTGCTGAACCAAAGTTCTCCATTGGAAGCCACAGAGTCCCTAACATTTTCTTAGCACCCTGTGCCTCTGGTGGTGTAGCTCCTGTGCTGATCTTTGGCCCCTGCAGTGCTGACCTTAACCCCAGGAGCTTTGGTCCCACACCCAAGTGGTGTGCTCGCAAGCAGTCCCTAACTAAAGGCCCCCCTTGGCTAACATTGGGTCCCTGCACTCTGCACCGAGCCCCCCCAGTGCCGCTGGTAGTGCAACTTGAGTGCTTAACTAGACCTTAGGGAACCTTGGTCCTAACCTCCAAACCTTCCGCTCGTAAGCTGAATACTTACCTGTGAAACAGATTACCATTTATCTCCCATAGTGATCAGTGTTGTGTTTTTGGCCCTGGAATGTTTTGTGTGGAACTGATGTTTGTATGAAGAAGCAGTAACAAACCCTCAAGTGGTATCTAGGCATACCACCTCAAGTAGTCGACGCAATCTAAAGTATCCTATAGGTAATTACTGTGTAATTTAAACTGCTTTTTGAAAACATGTGAACCTGTAACAATTGCAAATGTGTTCCCAATTACATTTCTTTTTAAAAGTTTACAATTGAAAGTACATTTTACCTACCTGTACCAAGTTCTCCTTAGTTATAGAAATATAATATAAGTATACCTTTTTATACTTACCCAATTGGTCTGGATTCTGCCTCGGAGTGAGTGTCATCTGTCTTGATTGAGTGAATACAATAACTGCTTAACACACCCTCTGGCTAAGCCTAACTGCTTGCCCACACTAGCACAAATAGAGCTGTTACTACATACCACATTTAGCCTCTGTTTTACCTCTGGGGACTCTCTGGACTCTTTGCACACTATAACTTACTTTGGAATAGTATACACAGAGCCGGCTTCTTACACTCATCGACTCATTCACCCGCACAGCCATACACACACTCCCTCACCCATACAGCCCCTCTCCCATGCATTCACTAAGCCTTACAGCCACTGACTCACCCACTCAATCATCCATATAGGCAGTCACACATCCCTTCTCCTGCCCACACACACACTCGGACACCCATACAGGTACTCAGACAACCAATCAATTACCCATATAGCTCACAGACACCCATACAACTACTTAGACACTAACTGACAGACTGATACAAAAATTCACACAACCATTCACTCACCCATACATTCACTGAGACACCTAATCACTCACTTATACAGTTAACCACACACCCACTGAATCATCCATACAGGCACTCATATACCCAGTGATTCACCAATATATATACATATATATATATATATATTCACTTAAAAAACCATAGGTTTCACACATTTTATAGTTAGCTGGGCATTTCCCTCGTAAAAAACCAATGAAATTCCCCCGTTATAGTTAGTGCAGGCAACTATAACTCACGCGACCGCAATCCTCTGCTGATGACGTCAGATATTACATCACTGTATTTAGACACTTATTTACCCATGTCGTCTTCCATTCATCTTTAGCTATACATATATTACATTTTTGGTTTTTTTCAGAAAGACACATATGTCATCAGTGATGTAATATCTGACGTCATCAGCAGAGGATTGCGGTCGCGTGAGTTATAGTTGCCTGCACTAACTATAACGGGGGAATTTCATTGTTTTTTTACGAGGGAAATGCCCAGCTAACTATAACATGTGTGAAACCTATGGTTTTTTAAGTGAATTTGCAAGGTTTTTTAAATGCTAATTCCCAACTATAACGTGTGTGAAACCTATGGTTTTTTCAGTGAATTTGTACGGTTTTTTAAATGCTAAGTTATGTATTTATTAATATATTTTTTTAAACAAAACTTTTTCACGGCGCGCGCACGGTGCGCTTCGCGCGCCGTGCGTGTGCGGTGGGCACGCGGTGCGCGAGCGCTTCGCGCACCGTGCACGCACGGTGGGAACACGGTGCGCTTCGTGCACCGCCCGCCCGGCTACATATTTTTTTCTCGATAAATCGCGGAGTGCGTGCGCGCTGCGCGAACTGCGCAGAATTTTTTCCGTTTGGGTGGTGCGCGCAGGGTGCGCGCACTCGGCGATTTTAAAAAAAAAAAAATTGTTTTTTGGCCCTTGGGGGTCCTTCTGGGACCCCATGATCACGGCTAGGGGGTCAGGAACTGTCCACCCTGCCCCCTTTTCACGTTCTCCACATTTGTTTTTCACCCCCTCAGAGTGCGAGAGACAAAATGGCGGCCGACACTTCCTGGTTTCGACCGATTGGAATGTTTACTAAGATCTAACAACCAATCAGAATTGCGCTCGCGCACGGCAAGGTGCGTGCACCCAGCGCGCACGCTGCGCACGTACAGAGATATATATTGATTTAAATGCTATTTTCTCTGGAAATACTGAACAGATTTACACCAAACCTGCAAAAGGCACTTCATGGACCTTATGGCTACCTCTCTGCCAAATTTCACGTAATTCTGTTCAGCCGTTCGGGCTGTAGCTGCGACTAAAGTCCCTATAGAAAAATCCATGGGGAAAACGCGTTTTGGGACCCCCCCTTTTTCTCGGCCCCCGCTTGACGAATCACCCCGAGACTTTCAGGGTAGGAGCGGAGCGGAGCGCCCCATTAGTTTTGAAAATTTCGCGAGGATTCGTCAATCGGCGCCAAAGTTATTCAAAATTTCCTATGGAAACTCGGTCCTAACTATAACTATCTACTGGCGACCGCCAGTAGATAATATATATATATATATATATATATATATATATATATATATATATATATATATATATATATATATATTACCTACTGGCAGTCGCCAGTAGGTAGTTATAGTTAGGACCACGTTTCCATAGGAAATCCGCAACATTCTATTTTGAATAACTTTGGCGCCGGTCGACGAATCCTCGCGAATTTTTCAAAATAGGTGGGGCGCTACGCTCCGCTCCTACCCTGAAAGTCTCAGGGGGATTCGTCAAGCGGGGGCTGAGATAAAAGGGGGGTCCCAAAACGCGTTTTTCCCATGCATTTTTCCATAGGACCTTTAGACAGGGCTACAGCCCGAACGGCTGAACAGAATTACTAGAAATTTGGCAGAGAGGTAGTCCTCAGGTCAAGGAAGTGCCTTTTGTAGGTTTGGTGTAAATCTGTTCAGTAGATTCTGAGAAAATAGCCTTTAAATCAATATATATATCTGAGCCAGCTTACGATGCGCTTACGGTACGCTTACCGTACGCGTACGGTGGCGTGCGCGAGCGCGATTCTGATTGGCTCTTAGATCTAAGTAAACATTCGAATCGGCCGAAACCAGGAAGCGGCGGCCGCCATTTTCTCTCTCGCACTGAGAGTGATTTTTAAAATATAAAGCCCAAAAACATGTAAAGGGGCTGTTTAGACAGCTCCCACACACATAGCCATGTTGAGGGAGTCCCCAAAGATCCCCCAAGGCCCAAAACGGAATTTTTTATTTTTTCGGTAATTTCGCCGATTACGCTTACCGTACGCGTACGGTAAAAAAATTTAAAAAAAAAAAAAATTATCCACACTCTCTCCACCCCGTGTGCAATTGGTGCCCGAAGGGCACCAATTGTGCATGGCTTATTACACCTGAGATAAACTAAAATATTAAAAAAATAATAATAAAAAAAAAAAAATTATCCACACTCTCTCCACCCTGTGTGCAAATGGTGCCCGAAGGGCACCATTTGTGCATGGCTTATAAAATATACAAAAAATTAAAATATTACCTTTCAAAACGAAGTGCATCATATGTCTTCCATGTGCGCACGGTGCGCGAAGCGCATCGTGCGTACATGGCCCATCTAGCGTAACGTGGGCGCGCGGTGCGCGAAGCGCACCGCGTGCTCACGGTGCGCGAAGCGCACCGTGCGCGCACGGAACGAACTGCGTTAAGTGGGCGCGCACGCCACGAATGGCGTAAAGTAACTTAGCATTTAAAAAAACATACAAATTCACTGAAAAAACCATAGGTTTCACACACGTTATAGTTAGGAATTAGCATTTAAAAAACCTTGCAAATTCACTGAAAAAACCATAGGTTTCACACATGCAGGCAACTATAACTCACGCGACCGCAATCTTCTGCTGATGACAAAAAATATTTGTAATATATGTATAGCTAAAAATGTATGGAAGAAGACATGGGCAAATAAGTGTCTAAATACAGTATTAGCATCAGCAGAGGATTGCGGTCGCGTGAGTTATAGTTGCCTGCACTAACTATAACGGGGGAATTTCATTGGTTTTTTATCAGTAAAATTTCCGCTAACTATAACATGTGTGAAACCTATGGTTTTTTCAGTGAATATATATATATATATCCAACAATCCATTGTAGTTCTCATCAGGAAAACAACGCTTCACGGCACCCAGATGCTTTTAGGCAGAATTTTATTTTCAGGCAACAAAAACCTACGCGTTTCGGAATGACTTGTTTCCTGTTCACGAGTGCCGAGGCATTGTAAAACGAACAGTTAAATACCTGTCACGTGACCTGTGACTTCAGTACAAAGAACATGAAAACAGACTTCACCAATCGTGAGACACATCAAATACATTTTGACAACATAATATTGCCTCATATTGCGTGTCAATAGTATAAACTGATTGCATTGTTGGAAACATTTAAAACTCCTTCAATACCATCGGGCCAAAAATAGCGGGTCTACATGTTTTTCTCGATTTTAAATAGAGAGAACTTTATTGTTCTCATCGCTTGTGTCGGTAACAATCTTAAACACATGGACACAAGTGTGTGTGTGTGTGTAGATTGCCTCGCTAATCATTCAGGGCTCCTTACCTAAGTTGTATGTTTGTTACACCATGTTAACAGCGATTAAACATTTTTACAGCGCCATATTAGTCCAGAAAAACAATGTTAAAACTGGCTAAATCATGTTTTACACAAGTGTGCAGGGGCCCTATCGCGTTCTAAGTTGAGGAATTAAGTCCACTTGCCTACAGAGGGTCCCTGGGGGCCAACTTGCCCCACAGGTACCTCCAGTAAGCGCCACACAGCTGAATTGCAGAGGTGGTCCGAGGCCACGCCCCTTTTTACACCACTCTGCACACACGCCTCATTGCACACTGCTGGTGGGGCGATTAGGTCCCCCGAGCAGCAGTACGCCTGGAGCCGCGTTTGCAGAGTGGTGTAAAAAGGGGGCATGGCCTCAGACCACTCAGCAATCCAGCAGTGTGGGGCTTACTGGAGGTACATGGTGGGCTAGTTGGCCACCAGGGTCCCTCATGAGTAAAGGGGACTTCATACCCCAACCATGAGCGCGCCAGGAGGCGCGTTTGTAGAGTGGTGGAGAAAGGAGGTGTGGCCTGTGTCCAACTCTCAGCAATCCCACTGTGTGGGGCTTACTGGAGGTAGGAGGTAGACTAGTTGGTGCCTAAGGACCCCCGCAGTGAAGGGGACTTCATTCCCCATCGAAGAGTGCCCAGAAAGCGTGTTTGCAGAGTAGTGGGCAGAGGGGGTGTGGCCTGTTATGATAACTTAGCAATCCTGGTGTGTGATAGTTGCTGGAGGTAATAGGAGGGGTAGTTGGCCCCCAAGAATGTCCTTGGGGGCAAAGTACCCCTCTTGTTACCTCCAGTAAGTCCCACACAGTAGGATTGCTAAGACGTCTTCAGAGGCCATGCCCCCTTTCTCCTCCACTCTGCAAATGAGCCACCTGGCAGGCTACGGGATGGGGTTAAAGCCCACTTTACTACTGAGGGACTTTGGGGCCCAGAAGCCCTCCTGGTGCCTCCTGTAAGTCCTACGCAGCGGAATTCTTGAGCGCTGGTTGGAGGTCCAGCACCCTTTCTCTACCACTCTGCAAACGTGACTACTAGTTAAAGTAGCATGTTTCTGCACCTCTGACTTAGAGGTAGTATTAATCCCCCTGCCCTATTATATACTAGGGCCTTACAGGAGAGGTCATGCCAATCACGGGTACCCCAACCCATAGTGTACCCTAGTGTATTGAGGTGTTTTCACTGTATTCTAAGTGTCTTTTAGCATAGCACTGGCTCTAGGCCTGGTTAGTTAGTCAGTCAGTTACCACCAGTACCTGTTAGCAAAAAGTTGGGGGCCAAGGATGCAAGGCCTCTTTCTGCACTTCTGTTGGTTCTTTCTGCATTTCTCTTGCTTCTTTCTGCACATTTTTTCCTCTTTCTGCACATGTCCTGTCTCTGTAGGCATAGTTAGAAATTAGCATTTAAAAAACCTTAGCAATTCACTGAAAAAACCATAGGTTTAAGGGACTTTATAGTTAAAAATTAGCATTTAAAAAACCTTGCAAAGTCACTGGAAAAACCATAGGTTTCAGGGACGTTATAGTTAGAAATTAGCATTTAAAAAACCTTAGCAATTCACTGAAAAACTATAGGTTTCAGGGACGTTATAGTTAGAAATTAGCATTTAAAAACCTTTGAAATTCACTGAAAAAAACATAGGTTTCAGAGACGTTATAGTTAGTAATTAGCATTTAAAAAACCTTAGAGATTCACTGAAGAAATCACAGGTTTCAGGGACGTTCTAGTTAGTTGGACATTTCACTCATACAAAAACAGAGAAATTCGGCCGTTATAGTTAGTTGAGCTAATGCACTGCTGATTTTTTTTTCTTTCAATTTTTTTATTAGGGTTTTGCATGCATTTCATTACAGTAAACTTTCGCTTATATATGCTCCAATCATTACATTACATCATCATCAACCTTTGCGTGAGCTATAGTGAGTGGGTGCTGTAGTTCGTTAGTTGCCGAAGGTATCTATTATAATCGGTAAGGCTGGTCGCCCCCTAGTGCGCTCTGCTCCGTCCCCGTGTATGTCTGCACAGTAATGTCGCCAGCGTCCGTCTCTATCGGGGTCAGCACTACCTCCCCAATGTAGTGTATGCAACGTTCCCTTCTTTCCCAGGTTCACTGTCAGGTCATGTATCTAGGACCACGACGTGTAAGCCGTCAACCGGGGCAACTACCGCCTACGGGGCGGTTTGGAACGGGCCCTAGGGAGGGGGGGGATCCTTAAACTTGGAAAAAGAAGGGGTGGGGAAGGAAGGGAGTAGGAGGTGAAAAATGGAAGGGGGGGTGGGAGTGCGGGACTGGCGGGGGCGAGGTTCACGTGCCAGATTGTGGGAGGACTGATAGCTAGTGCGAGCGATCCGTCCTGAGATCTACCTAGGAGAGGGGGGGGGGTCGAGCCTGTCGGTCATCGCTTGTCGCGACACAGGGGGCCGGGTCCGCGCTCGCTCTCGCACCTAGGTACTCTGTCTACCTGCGGAGTCGTCTGCGCCCTCCGCCAGGTTGGGGCGGCCAGGGGATGTCTGAGAGGCGTGAGGGGTGAGTTGTGGCACGTCCGGGGCATCCCTCGACTCGTAGTTTTGCTTAAAAAGGATAAGGAGGAGCGCCCATTCCATAGATATCGGGTGTTTACGGGCGCCCTTCGCCTCCTCCTCTCTTAACAGTTCCTCCTCGGCTGCTCCCCATTTGAGCACTGCGCCTGCCCACGCCGGCATGGACGGTCCTTCTGGGGCCCTCCAATGCATCGCGATGTTCCTCTTCGCGAGGAGCACGGCTAGGGACATAAACTTCCACTGTACCTTCGCGGTTTTCTTCTTCGGGGACAACCCCAGTGCACACTCCTCCCAGGTGGCGGCGGCCGGGATTTCAGTTGTAGCGCAGACGGTTTGGTACACCTCCTCCCAAAAACGGTGTATGGAGGGGCAGGCCCAGAACATATGCTTGAAATCGGCGTCTGTCAGGTGACATCGGGGGCAGTCAAATCGCGTTTCAGGGTAAAACCGGTGGAGTTTGTCTGGAGTAAGATACGCCCGGTGGAGAATGTTGAATTGGATATTTTTAAATCGCGCGTTCCTGGACACCTTTTTGGGGGACACCAGGGCTTTGCGCCACTCCGCGTCATTGAATACGCGGCCTGCATCGTCCTCCCACGTTTCCCGGAGTTTGTCCAGGGAAACGTCCGCCAACTCCCTGATCGCTTTATAATGCCAGGTGACCAGGTGACTGCCCGCTCCCATGCGCAGCACTGTATGCAACACCGGATGCGTCGGGGGTTCCCCATCGCGTGGGTTCCAGAAGCGGCCACTACTTTCCAGCAGCTGCCTGTGTCTCAGGAATTGTCCCTGGGGGAGGTCATACCACTCCACCATCTGTGCGTACGTCCTCAACTGCCCCTCCTGAAACAGCGCCTCCATCTCTGTGACGCCGTGGTCCGTCCACACCTGGAGGGCCCTCGCGGTGTAGTGTACGTTCCGTCGCGGGAACCCCACCAGAGGGAGCAGGGGGGAATACAGCGGCCGTCCCCTTGACATGCGGTGTATCCGCATCATGCATCGGCGGGCTACGACGACCTGAAGCGGATGTGTGCGTATCGGCTTTGAGCCCGGCAACAGCATACGTCGGATCGCGGGCAGTGGTAGTCTACCCGCATCCGTGACTGTCTCCTCCATATGTCGCTCCGCCGTCCACTGGGATAACCACTGGAGCTGTGCCGCTAGAAAGTATGATTCGAAGGATGGGGCCCCCAGGCCTCCGGCCGTCGTAGGTAGATACAATGTACGCAGCGCTACTCGGTGCCGACCGCCCCCCCAGATCAAGGTTGCTAGCAGCGTGTCTAGTTCCCGGAAAAAAGCACGGGGTGGGATTATTGGAAGGTTTGCGAAGTAGTAGAGCATTCGCGGCACCATGATCATCTTCGCGATTGCGACGCGTCCTATAGGTGCTAATGGAAGAGTCTTCCAGAACTCCACAGCCGAGCGCAGGCTGACCAGTGCCCTCCGGTGGTTTCCCTCGAAGAGGTCTCTGGGGGAGTGGTATAGGCGCACCCCCAGGTATCTGGGGGGAGTCCCTTCCCATTTCAATGTCTGCGCACCTAGCGTTATCGTCAGAGATTCTGCGCGCGCGCCCAAAGGGAAAACGGACGATTTTTCCCAGTTGACCCGGAGTCCTGAAGTGTCCCCGTACTCCTGTAGTGTCGTCCAAATGGATGTAAGGTCAGCCGATATGTCACGGACGTAGATCAGTAGATCGTCCGCATATAGAGACACGCAGTGGGTGACGCCCGCTATGGGGATCCCCCAAGTCTCCCCCTCCCGTCGCAGCCTAATGGCCAGGGGTTCCATCGCCAGAGCGAAGTGGAGAGGAGAGAGGGGGCAACCCTGCCTGGTCCCGCTGGTCACCGGGAACGGAGCCGACACTAGTCTGCCGATTCTCACCCTGGAGGAGAGGCTCCCGTACAGCAGCTGTGTGTAAGCCAGCAGCACGGGCCCGATGCCCATACGACTCAAGACCTCGAACAGGTAAGGCCACGACAAGGTATCGAACGCCTTTTCTAGGTCCAGGACCAAGCACGCCGCCCGGGGATACCGTCCCTTCGTCTGGTCCTGGACATGAAAGAAGCGGCGCAGATTGTGTGAGGTGTTACGTCGGGGAACAAACCCACACTGGTCTGGATGCACCAGCGTTGGGAGAATTCGACTGTATCGCTCTGCTAAAATTTTCCCGAGGATCTTGCAGTCCGTGTTCAGGAGCGTTATTGGTCGATAGGAGGCCGGGAGTACGGGGTCTCTATGATGCTTCAGGAAGGTCACCACGACCGACGTCCGCATCGAGTCTGGGAGCAGTTTACGAGTTACCGCCTCCTCGTATATGGAGACCAGGCGTGGCGCCAGCAGCGTCACGAATGCGTGGTAGAACTCGATCGGGAGTCCGTCCGTACCCGGCGTCTTTCCGCGGGCAAGTGCCTTAATCGCCGGTTTCACATCAACCGCGAGAATCCGTTTGTCTAAGTCCTTGCCGATGTCGGGGGGATCCCGGGCAGGGGCGACTCGCCTAGGAAGCCGGCGAGATCTCTCGAGGGTCCGGCCCGTGGGGCATGGTATAGGGTCGCGTAGTACCCGTGAAAGATGCGCAAGATATCTGTCTGTGAGTATTTTAGTTGCCCGTCTGGGGCCATGAGTTCTGTGATAGGACGCGGTGTTGTGTCTTGTTTGGCCAACCAGGCCAGGAGCGATCCCGTCCTATTCCCCTCTCGGTGCGCTCGAGCCGCGTATGCGCGAAAGTTGTATTTACGCAGATCGCGCAACGTAACCGCGTGGGAGGTTTTGGCCTCTGAGAGTTGTGTCATTGTGGCGGCGCCCTGATCCGCCCTTTTCGAGAGTTCCATGAGCTGGGACTCCGCCCTTTGCAAGGCCTTGTCCAGCACTCTCCTTACCCCGACTACTTGCTGGATGCAGTGGCCTCTGGCGCACACCTTAAATGCGTCCCACTCCACCGAACGTGTGGACGCCGTATTGTCATTCTGGCGGAAGTGGCCCTGTATAAACTCCTCAAGTGTGTGACGGAACACCGGGTCTGTGAGGCATTCTCGAGGCATCCTCCAAGTCGGAATCGGGGGGTGAGGCGGTTTCCATCGGAGGACCATAGTGTGCGCGTCGTGGTCCGACACTATCCTGCCGAGATAGTCAGAGTCCTGTACCAAGGGCACGAGTGACATGGAGCCGAGGAACCTGTCTAAACGGACCCTCAGATTATGTGGGATCGAATGGAAGGAGTAGAGTTTCGCAGTGGGGTGGCGGGTCCTCCAGATGTCTGCCAACCCCCATTTGGCCACCCATCTGCGGCTTGCTTGTGTGCAGGGGAGTGGGCCTGTGGGGGATGTGAGCGGTCCAGGTGTGGGTCCAGAGTGCAGTTGTAATCCCCTCCTAGGAGCCATGGGACTGAAGTGTGTTGTGCTAATGTGCGTGTGAGTGTGCCCCAGAATCCCTCCTGTTCCGAGTTGGGGGCATATATACTCCCTATCAGTAGTTGTTGACCCTCTAATAAACCCGTCAGCACTGCATATCGACCTTCTCTGTCTACGAGTCTGTTTTGCTCTTTAAATGGCACCCCCGGCCTGATCCATACTAGGGCGCCTCTGGCGAACGCGGAGTAGGTCGTGGCGCATATTATGCCTCGCCACTTTTTTTGTAGCTGGTCCACTTCCCCTACCGTCAGGTGCGTCTCTTGTAAGAGTGCAACTTGGGCCTGTTGTCGCTTAATGTAGGCATAAATAGAGTATCGTTTTCGTGCGGTGTGCATGCCTCGGACATTCAGTGTCAGGAACTTTATGTCTGTGTTAGGGGAGTTGTGAGGTGTGATGTGGGAAGTCATCTGTATGTGTTCTCATCGTGTGGCAAACCCCACGGTCGTCGCTTCCAGCCCCACGCCCGCCGCCTATCGTCCGTCCATGCACTGTGTCGTCTATGGCGGTCACCTCGCCCGCTGCAGGAATGGTAGGGAAAAGGTATGCAGGGAGGGGGGTGAACAATAACAACGGTGGGAAACAGTCCCAATACTGGGGGCGCACCGCACAAGGCGGTGTGCCCAAACTAGTGATCATAGTGAAACTTTAGTTCGTAGTTGTGGGGGTGGTGGTACTAGGTGGCTGCCGACTCTCGCTCTGGCGGTAGTCCGTATATTGTCAATGTCCATAGGTGTCCTGCCCTCTGTCGGGCTCTGTGGCGTAGTTCGTTCCCGTCGATTAGCCGGGTTGTGCGTGCTCGTGTCCCGTCTGTTCTGGTCTGTGGGCTTCTTGTTAGATGAGAGTGTCTGCGGTCTGAGGGGTCACCACCGGGGGTGTCACCGAGCCCTCTCGTGACCTCGGCGTGGCACTCCTTTCGTCAGAGCTGAAGATGTGGGGGCCCCGCTCGGAATCTGTGTCTCTGTCCTGTGGGCTCATAGTGGCCACCGCCTGGCGTGCCTTCCGGCGTTCCGCCATGATCTGCGCGAGGTCCGGAGAGCTGGTGGAGGTAGTGCCGGTCCGTGCACTGATCTGCGTGGAAGAAGCCCCTCGGCGTCGGCGATCCGGGCGCCCGGATGTCCTCCTCGGGCGCGGGCTGGAGCTGTCCCCGGGGTGTCGTGCGTGTTGTTCCGCCCATGTCGCTGCCTCTCCTGGGTCTGTGAAGAAGTGTGTCTCGCCTCCATAAATGATCTTGAGGCGGGCCGGGAAAAGGAGCACATACTGCATGCCTCGCAGGCGCAGGGTGCGTTTCACTGCTTGGAAGGTGGCGCGTTGCTGTTGGACCGCACGGGAGTAGTCCGGGAACGACATGACCTGTTTGTTCTCTATCTGCAGTTGTCCCTGTTGCCTGGCCGCTCTGAGGATAGTGTCTCGGTCCCTATAATGAAGGAGCTTGAGTAAGAACGGGCGAGGAGGCATGCCCGGTTGCGGCCTGCGTGCCGGCACTCTGTGGGCCCTCTCCACGGAGAAGAACGTTGTAAGGGCGTCCGCAGGAGTGAAGGAGGCTATCCACTCAGTGATATATTTGACCGGGTTAGGCTCTTCGATTCCTTCCGGCAGATTGACGATGCGAATGTTACTCCGTCTGGAACGCCCTTCCAAGTCGTCCGTCTTGTTCTCCAGTGTCTTTATACGGGTTTGGAGGTCCCGAAGTGCGTTCCCATGTTGTTGCACCTGTGGTTCCAGCGTCTGGATCGTGCTGGCGTTGTGCGCGACTTTGTCCGCCAGTTTCCTGTGGTCGTCTCGGAGGAGGCCCAGGTCCGACGCCAACTCACCGAACTTCCCCTCCATCGCCACTCTAGAGTGTTCTATGGCCGCCAGGACCTGATCTAGCTTCCTGGACGTATGATCTTCGGTGACGGGTTCAGTGGTATGCGGGGGCCCCCTGGGCGTGGATGCGGCCACTCGCGACGGGTGCGAGGTCGACGGCGCCCCCGCCGTCTTTTGACAACCCATGGTTGGGGATGGGCCCTCCCCACGGTGGCGGGTGCGCCCGTCCGCTGGTGTCCGCACTCGGGTTGGCTCAGCAGGGCCGTTCTCGTGGCAGATAGGTCACCCAGGGAGGAGTCCCCTTCTGGGCCCTGTCTCGTCGTTCCGGGCGCGAGTGCACCGCCTGCGCTCCTTCTGGTCGCCGGCCTGCCAATACAGGATGTCTGCGGGCCCCCTGCGGTCACGAGCCCGGTCCGTTCTCCGTATGGGGGTGCGCACTCCTCCGTCCCCGATCTGCAGGGGGGGCAAGGACGATCCCGTCTCCCTGGCTTAGGAAGAGTCCCCCCACGAAGCCTCACCGACCAGTCCCTTGCAGCTTGGCCGATCCCACTGCATCCGCTGTGCGGGCTCTGCCCTCTCCACGTGTTCCACGTCCAACCCGGCTCTCAGGCACGACGCGGCGCCAGGCAGAGTTCCCTGCCTCCTCGCCGTTCCCTCCCCAGAGCGAGGTCAGCGACCGCACGCAGCCCGGGTTCCTCCGTGTGATCTCCTCGATGGCCTGGCTCTGTGCTGGTCTGTGTCCACAGGTGTCCGCCCAGGCGGCGATCAGGGCTCTCCGTTCCGGGGGCAGCGGCCGCGCCCCCCCCCCCTCGCCGGGCGATCCGCCTCACAGCGCCTCCGGACAGTGCACCGGGTCTGGGGTCCCTCGGTGTCGCCCAGGTCGGGTCTCACCTGTGTGATGGGGCTGGCCGCCGGGTCGTCAGCAGCTTCTGGAGGGTGCAGTACAGTGTTCGCCGCCGTCACCCAGCCACTCGGTCTCACTCAGCCGCGGGGGGGGGGGAGGGGAGCAGCGCCCCCCGTCACTTCGCCGCCGCAGCCGCCACCATTCGGGGCTGCGCTCCAGGTCCGGATCTGCTCTCCTGTGATGTGGCGCCAAGGTGGGTGGTCGCGATCGCCGACCAGGTCAGTCCCGCCGCGGGAGCCTCCGTGGCGCCTCAGGCTCGCCGCTTCCCTCCCAGGCTAGGCGTCCGTCCGCCATCTTGTCCGCGGATCGGCCAGCGGCCGCGCGATGTCTCCGGCTGCACCACAGCTGTCCCCACCGAGATCCAACGCCTGCCGGAGGTGCCGCTATTGTCACCGGGCACGGTCCGATACTTTCCCGGGAAGATGGAAGCCCGGGGCAGGTATAACTGTCCGTTACACGGGCCGTCGAGCGGGAGCCTCAAAGAGAGGAGTCCGCCATCTTGGCTGGCTCGGCCACGCCCCCGCTAATGCACTGCTGATGATGTCACATTTTACATCATTCATGACATGGTCAGTGACATCACTGATGACATCACTGATTCCTGTCCCTACTTCTACTGCCGCTCGAATTCCTATTCTTGCTCCTGCCCTTATATCTTCTCCATCCGCATGAATAATACTTCTTACCCTTGCTATTACTCTCTCCCCTAATCCTATCTGTTATTCCACATAATGCTACTCTTTCTCTTACTCATAATCTTACACCTTATGTTTCTACACATACACTGTTCTACTCCTACTTTCACTTATACTCTTACTCCTACCTTAATCCAAAATATTCCCACTACTGTTCCTGCCTTACCCTCGGCCAATCTCCTCTTCCTTTGCACCTTCTTCTCTGTTTTATATTTGTATTTATTGGTTTTGCCTCAAATTATCTTCTACTACACATAGTCCTACTCATTCGTCTTTTGCCATATTACACTCTCCTGTACTATTCTCCGATGTATGTCTCACCTCACTGTAGTCAAACAGCTAGGCCCCTGTTCCTCACCACCATTATCAACTCTTCATCACTCTGAAGTCTAAGGAACTAGAAGCAGAATATATATGTGGTGACTTATTCCGACAGCTTACCACTGCGTTGTTTATTGGGCCCCATAGAGACTAATACTTTTTAAGCAGAGTTATGTGTGTCATTTAATACTCTAGAATTCCATTTATCCTTCAACCCACCTACAACACTCAGGTTAACTCTTCATTGTTCAACTTAACCTACAACCTTAACAATGTGGCAACATTCAGCCCATTTTCCTGTTTCAATCATGTGGCACTACTGTCTTTGCACCGGAGCCTGTTACTCCAGTCGAGCCAACGCAACCTGAATATTATTACATGCATTCACAACTAAATGCTTTCTATTCCAAGCACCTACACTTATCTAAAGTGAACACTCCTAAATATCAGGTCATCTAATGCTTGTCATTTTGAAATCTCCGGCCTCATTTCTGACTAAGATTTTCAATTCTGTGCATTTTTGAACCCTTACTCAGTGCAAATTCCATTTACCACTGACTCACTAGTACCTCAAAGAAGCACTATCATTCCATGCAAACAAATAACTTAAATTAAGAGGGCGCTTAGAGGTGATTCACATAGGCATCCTCAAAGGTAGACTCATATACACATAATGTTTAACTTATTTACATTTCTTCAAATGGTGTTTTATCTGTGACTGCCGCCATGGTTTTGCCAAAGAAAGACAATATGTCTGTTACTGTGTGAACTTGAACATGCCTGTCCATGTGCTTATCGAGGGTCTGATTTTCTCCTTGGGGTGTTTTGTATGTCATTGTGTAGCTGAGTCTGTTCTTCTGCCTGTGAACTTATTCATGGGCTACGCTTCTCTATATGACAGTTCTCCTTTTGTTCTTGTACTTGATGTTGCTAAGGTAATCCGTCATTTTGAAGAATTTTTAAAATAAAGAAAGTACGGTTGATGAAAACAGGCTGGCGAAACTTCATTTCAAAGAAGAGTTAAAATAATGAGTTACATGTTTCAGGAAAAGAAAATGTTTCTGTGAAAAAGGTAAGTGTTTATTTTAATGGTAGCATGATAAAAGCTAAGAAGGGGATATGGGTGGCAATACAGCATGGGGGTGGTGTTGATGAGGACGGAGAAGTAGTAAGGGGTTTGTTTAAAAAAGTGAGGGAGTAAAGTGGGAGAGGGAGAAATCGGTTTGAAAAAGTCGAGTAAGGCGTGAGTGGAATGAGGTAGTTGGAAAAAGGGAATAAAGGAGGAGGTGGGTAACGGGTTTTAAAAAATGGAGTTAAGCAGGACTTGGAGTAAGGAGGAAGGATTTGGAAAAAATTTAGTAAAGGAGTGGACCTAAGGGGTTAGTGTAAAAAACTAAAGCTTGAGTAGGAGTAAAGGGTTTGGAAAGTAAAATAGGTGTTGGAGTAAAGGCTTTGCGTCTTTATTAGGTAACTTTATTTTAATCTTTATTGACAAGCTCTTTTAACTTACCTCTGTATGTAGTTTAATTTTTGAAATCTAATTGTTCTTCTAAATGCTTTTTTATCAATTAACTGAAAAAGCCTCAGTGGGTCAGGGGAATTATGTTGCTAAGGTAGGGCACAGGCGGCATTAGTCCAAGTTTCCCCATTAACCTGTTTCTCAAGCAAAGTAATATATATTTATAATCAGGCAGCTGCGCCTGTGCTGCAGGAAAACGTGTGTTCCTCCCCCCCCCCCCCCCCCCCCCCCCCCCAACCCAAACCGTTGCTGGGGTGGGGAGGAAAGCGGAGACTTCCAGGATGAACCATTAAGATGTGTGTCTCACAAATGTGTCCCCATCCTGGCTGGGCTGGCATAGATGACGTTACAACTGTGAAGCGGTCAGTGTCCACTAGGTCCTCATTCCGTTAGGAATCCTTTATCATGGCATTGAGGTCGAATTTCTTAAGCAATTACTGCTGACATCTGGTGTCGTTTGCAAGTTAAATAATTTAATACTGTCTAGACTATTTCGGCCTTTCATCCTTTTGAGTTCGATAGGATTAATAATTATTATTTAATTAATCATTATCCATGCTATATAATGCTCGCCATGCTCCAATTGTACAATCCACTATTTTTCGTGTGGACTGCAATTCAGCAAGTCAAGTCCAATACCTCCTAGATCAGGACTGTGAACCGTTTACACTATTTAGACATTGGCGGGTAATAAAGTGCATTCTTATTAACACAAAAATCGGATTTTATGTTACAATGAGCTAAGTTTTCTATGAATGCTTATATTATGACGAAAATCATCAAAACAAGCAATAATTTTCAACCATTTCACGTACAAAACCTGCAGAACCCCAGTGGACATGTGGCTTAACAGGTGATGCGCATTGATACTCATTAGAGAGGGTTTAATAATTAACAGACTAGCTTGAAAGGTTTGCTTTGCACATTGGAGAAGAACCAATTTTTGCGCCAATGTACATTTATCATTGCAGGCAGAGAGTTCAGAAAGTGGGCTTGGTTTGAATAAGATGGACGCGGCGGCATAAATCAACAAATTGCATCTGGCAACTATATACCAACAGAAACAAACGGACTAATGGTTGGCGTGAATTCATTAACGTTTATCAGAATGCTCCGACACAGGGCTGTATTGTCAGTCAGATTCCATGATATAGCGGTATTGTCCACAAATGATCTATTTATATCTACCCCCCTTGGGGCTGGGGGCACAAATCATTCAGAAACCGTGAATTTAAATGTTGCTCCTTATTGATTACTGGCAATGTTATGCTTGCATCTATCCATCCAGCGCTAGAAAGCCGGGAAAGGCACTAGAGAAATGTTGACTATTGAGAACGAGCATGCTACTAAATAATAAATAAGCAATCGAAGAGATGTCTCCCAAGGGGGTCTGAGAGGGTGAAAATGAAACATTCTGCTCAGGACAGATCATTCAATTAGACTTCAATGCAGCAGGGATCGAGGCAATGCAGGGACAACAGTCTCTTCCTCCAGCTCTTCAGCATAAGGCGAGGGCATTGTGAAGTATCAGCACAGCCCTCCCTCTCTGTCCACATGGCTCCCCTGCTCTGCTGTGAGGCAGGCCAGGCTGAAGCCCCATGACTGATTGGAAGGGGGAGGGAGAGCAGAGAAAATAAATATGAATGAAAGTGAAACCAGCAGCAGGGCTGAAAAAAGTAAGTCCACGGTTATTAAAAGAAACCGAGTGGGAGCCATGGCGGGGGAGGCAGCAATAAAAAGGCAGCAGTAACTCAATTGTGGCATTAAGAGGGGGTGGGACGGAGGAATACTATATTTAAATGTAGCCAGCTAGGATTCTGAAGCTAAACACAGACAAACAGTAACAGAGCCGGAAACCAAGAAAAAAAAGAGTCCCCCAGAGAACAGACAAAGAACCATAGGGAGGTACAGAAGAGAGAAAGGAGGGACAAAGAGGCAGGACTGACCACTAGCAAGCAAGAATTTTTGAAGGACACTGACATAGACAAATGAAAAGCAATGGAAAGAAAGGGGATGAACTTGATGCCCATAGACCGATTACAGCAGGTCTCGAAGAGACAGCTGCGCTGTCTAGCTTGACCTAAAGATAAACATTAAGAGGGCAAAGGTCTTCAACAATGATATCAGCAGGTTAGCTTCCTCAATCTGGTGAAAGGTATTATAAAACATAAATTTGTCAGCAGTGGTTCGACTAAATAAATTAATCAGAACCATTTTCTGCAAGTTTGATTTTCATCAAAATCGCATACAGTTGTGGCTATTGTTCTCAGTGAAATCTTCTCCTGGCCTAAACAGGCTGGTTAACTTTCAACCATCAGAGTTCTCTTAATTTAGCTTTGAGCAGAGCAGAGCAGAAAGGAATTTGAAGACAGACTTGACCATGACAGCAGATGAACTAGGTTCTTGGGTGCCTGGGTTCTGTTATCAGAGAAGTGCGCTACTACAAGTGCAATTGTGAATTTATTGAAAGGAAGAAATCTACATTATCTAGGTTTCCAAAAAGACTGTTAATCATGCCATATTTTTTCCTTTGGAATGTCGCCCTTTTTCGGTTCCTAATGCAATGGCTAGTTATAAATAAGTTTGAAAAATAATGGGGTGACCCTGTGTCCCTCAGAACCTGGGTATTTGTATTGGCTACAACGGTTCTGTCGAGGAAATACAATTGCTTTGGGATGTTTACAATATAAATACATTACATGTTACATGTATCCATGATTTAGGAAGAGAAAAGAACAACACCCAAGCAAAAGTTTCAATCAATATTTTAAGAAGTAACAAATAAATTGGGCTACAATGGTACAATTGAAAGAATTGTGAAAGAGGGGTGACATGTAGAAGTAAATACAGACAATACACTTAGTACACTTAGTATACCAAATAAAGGAATAGTTGGGAAAGTGCGATTTTTGGTAAAGTCCATATGATTGATTGCATACGCCTCCTGTTCATATGTGAATAGGCTTTTGAACTGAGACGTTGCGTAGACTCTTAGTATGCGTCGACGTTTCGACCCTATGTAAGGCGCAAAACTTTTTTAAGCGTCATGGCGGGTCTTCTTCGGGATGGAGGAGTGTATGTAGCCCTGCGCAAGAGTCATTAATCACTGCTCGTGTATTATGCTTCTTTTTCCAAAGGACGGGGTCGATTTATGTTTGACCTCACGAGTCAAAGAGGTTTGGCAAAAGTCCAAGTAGTTAATTCTTTCAGTCAGTCGGGTGATTTACACGATCTGCTGAAAATGACACTCTACGAACGTCATACTAATTGTCCAAAGCCACAAATCCAAATGCTACAAACATGCAAAAACGTCCTCATAAAGAGGACGGAGTCCCATCACCCACCGAAGTGGCATACTTCATCATCTGGGGCCTCCTTTTAACCACAACCTAGTGTGGTTAAAGAGCTACAACTCCAAGATGGCTAAGGAAGGAGGAGCTCACGGATGTTTTCTGGGTCTTAATCACCTAGTGAGGCCTAATGCAACAGAGACTAAAGCTGGCCTGGGTGGGGTGAAATAACGTGAAGCGTGCAGTGTATGTGCAAGATCAGTTAAAATTGACTATCTAACAAAAAATATGTTTATTGAGTATCATTAGATGTCAAAAAATAAAACAGGGTGGTCAACATGTTTCAGCCATTATGATCAAAAATTGTGATCATGGCTTTCATCAGGACCAAATGCTACTACTGCAACATTAACCAGTACCAGGTGAAAACAAAATACATCTGAATAGAATCAAGACGATACCTCCGGCAGATAAAACCACTCAATAGATGGTAAGTGGTGCTGCAGGGGTTCTTTATGAAGTGCCTGTGCAAAACACAAGAGAGAAACACAAGAAAAGCAAAGATTAATATAGAAAGGGGGTAGGGGGTAGAACAAATAGTGACTTTCGGCAGTAGGTACCAGCAGGTCTCCCACTGCTCAGCTTACCCGTCAAAGATCGGGACTGTACATCAACGCTCCTGGTGACAACTCAGGGCGTGAGGCAGCGCTCTGTAAAAACAAGAATAAAAGACAACCTAGTATAGAACAAGGTATCATAGCTGGTAGAATGATCTTTAAACCAGTGCAACTCAAAAGAGAGCTATTACGCGTGTGTGTCAAACAACCTTTAACAACAGCAAAAAAAAGCCGGTAATCACCCGGAAGTAATCCGGGAGGGCAGGACCAGAGCAAACCAGTGTCTCGTGATCGACTCACGAGACTCTACTCTAGAAAAAGGCCTCATGGGAGATGTAGTCTGGAATTTCTTGGATCAATGGAACACTGAACAAAGTCATAACGCAGCTCGTGATGCGATGAAACCCAGAAGCACTCACATAAAAGAATGTTCATTGGGCGGACTGAAAACCCATATTGGACTCAAGTATAGAACAACTCCCGCAAAACAATTACGGCATATCGCTGAACGCCGAGATCAGGCGCCACAATAATAAGCATGGATGGACATGATACACTAGCATAGGCGGGAAAGCCACTCACCACGCACAAAATAAGTCCAATCAGTATAGGGCTTACCCAGAAGTATCAAACGCATTTGCCTCCAGTACAGGGACACTATGCGTGTGGTGGCTGTGCGGTGTGTCCACAGACCTCACACACTGTTGAGATCGACCTGGGCTTGGGTAAACCATGGAGATAAATGAAGCATACCAATTGCAATAGTGATAAGGTAATCTACCTTATTACATGTCCCTGCAAGAAGAGATACGTAGGGATGACGACCAGAAAGGTTAAGCTTAGAATCATGGAGCATAAAAGCACTATAGGGTGCAAAAAGCAATCGACCCGCCTGACCAACCACTTTTTGGAATTGAAGCATCAACCTGATGAAATCAACTGGACAATTCTTGAAAAACCCTTTATTCCTCCGCATATCACTGATGTGTCATCGTTCCTTTTTAAACGAGAACAGTGGTGGGTTTTCAGAATACACAGTGACACAATGGGTTTGAATGATGCCATCCCTTGGACCTCACTTCGCTAATGTTGTCCAATACTAGCTCTCAGGCAGTTACGTCATTTGAACCAGAGGGCATATGGTACTCGGACACTCCCTATGTGGGCGTTGACATCACCTAATGTCAGGTGCTGTTGTCATCTGAATCAGAGGGTATTTTGCACTATTGACATTCTCTAAGTGGGGGTTGGCATCACTCAACGTCTGATCCATGCATTTACCCTGGTGTTTGTTCTTCCATCCTTCACTTGACATGGAATCCCTAATCAGATGCGGCCTTTCTGACGCTCTAGTTTCACACCTAGTGTCTCAGGTGCACTGTTTGACTCCACAGTCTATACCCAGCGATATGCCCCGAGTGATGCGCGCCATGCGTTTGATACTTCTGGGTAAGCCCTATACTGATTGGACTTATTTTGTGCGTGGTGAGTGGCTTTCCCGCCTATGCTAGTGTATCATGTCCATCCATGCTTATTATTGGGGCGCCTGATCTCGGCGTTCAGCGATATGCCGTAATTGTTTTGCGGGAGTTGTTCTATCCTTGAGTCCAATATGGTTTTTCAGTCCGCCCAATGAACATTCTTTTATGTGAGTGCTTCTGGGTTTCATCGCATCACGAGCTGCGGTATGACTTTGTTCAATGTTCCATTGATCCAAGCAATTCCAGACTACATCTCCCATGAGGCCTTTTTCTAGAGTAGAGTCTCGTGAGTCGATCACAAGACACTGGTTTGCTCTGGTCCTGCCCTCCCGGATTACTTCCGGGTGATTACCGGCTTTTTTTTAGCAGTGTCGGTCGCGGCTTCAGTACCGCCAGGGACAACCAGGAAGACCACCTGGGGTAGCGACGGCAAGGTAGGCTTTTACTGACTTGGGCTTTCTTGAGACGTGTTTGGTAACAGCGAGCCATTGCATGATGCCGGCTTTGCCTGGGCTCAGCGAGATGCGTGTGTGTTTGTACTCACTACGTGGTCTATGCAGCGCGTTTCTCCCGTGAGAACTTGTCATGCTCATTTTTTAGCAGGTTCCTTGCCGACTTTTGCTTTGTTGGAGTAGACTCACTTTATACATTGCATGTTGGCTGACTAAATCGGAGCACAGTTGTTTACAAATTGTTTGCGTGTTTCTGTCAAGCACAAACGCGCGCTAAGTTGAGCTCCCTCCCCTTCGAGTTTTTAGCAAGTCACATCATTTTGGTGTTTGACTCGCATTTTTGTATTCCTCGAGGGGGAGAATCCATACACAGTATCAGCTTTATATGCCCGCGTTGGAATGATATGTTCAGCGCGTAGATTTTTGCTGAGTGAAGATAATAATGCTCAGTGCCCCAAGGGTTGGCTACATATGGTGTGTACCCCCGCTCATTGTCTTGTGTTGTCTATAAGGCCTACAATGTAGATTGCATCTCACAGGATAGTACTATTCCTGTGCCTCGCTCTGTTTTATCTTCCTTAGAGCGAGTTATATTTGAAGTGATGGGTGAGCTCCTTTGTAGGGCTCTGCACTCCAGCTGTAGGACTGTTGTTAAAGGTTGTTTGACACACATGCGTAATAGCTCTCTTTTGAGTTGCACTGGTTTAAAGATCATTCTACCAGCTATGATACCTTGTTCTATACTAGGTTGTCTTTTATTCTTGTTTTTACAGAGCGCTGCCTCACGCCCTGAGTTGTCACCAGGAGCGTTGATGTACAGTCCCGATCTTTGACGGGTAAGCTGAGCAGTGGGAGACCTGCTGGTACCTACTGCCGAAAGTCACTAATTGTTCTACCCCCTACCCCCTTGCTATATTAATCTTTGCTTTTCTTGTGGTTCTCTCTTGTGTTTTGCACAGGCACTTCATAAAGAACCCCTGCAGCACCACTTACCATCTATTGAGTGGTTTTATCTGCCGGAGGTATCGTCTTGATTCTATTCAGGTGTATTTTGTTTTCACCTGGTACTGGTTAATGTTGCAGTAGTAGCATTTGGTCCTGATGAAAGCCATGATCACAATTTTTGATCATAATGGCTGAAACATGTTGACCACCCTGTTTTAGTTTTTGACATCTAATGATACTCAATAAACATATTTTTTGTTAGATAGTCAATTTTAACTGATCTTGCACATACACTGCACACTTCACGTTATTTCACCACACCCAGGGCAGCTTTAGTCTCTGTTGCATTAGGCCTCACTAGGTGATTAAGACCCAGAAAACATCCGTGAGCTCCTCCTTCCTTAGCCATCTTGGAGTTGTAGCTCTTTAACCACACTAGGTTGTGGTTAAAAGGAGGCCCCAGATGATGAAGCATGCCACTTCGGTGGGTGATGGGACTCCGTCCTCTTTATGAGGACTTTTTTGCTTGTTTGTAGCATTTGGATTTGTGGCTTTGGACAATTAGTATGACGTTCGTAGACCCACGGATTTCTTGTTGTTTTCAGACTTAGATACTAGGGGATTTTTTCTGTGCTGGTCTTTAAATTATCCCTTTGACCCCCGTTTTTTACCGGTATTTTTGGAGTTAGAATTTAATTCCCAGAGAAATGGTGCATGCTTGAGTATTCGCTCTATGGACTTTTGCCAGAGATACACTCTCTCTCTAACTAAGTAAAGCTAGTCTTTGGGGGCACCCGACCCCTCCATCAAGATTGCCGGTAAGTCATCTGGCTGTATTCGCAGACGCTTCTCCCAATTATTTCCCTCACCCAACCACCAGGCTGCATGCTGGAGCAGCGCTGCGAAGTAGTATAAATCTAGTTTGGGTTCTTCCAATCCCCCCTCCTCATATTGCCTTGTTAATACCTGTGCTTGCCCACCCAGTATAAGGACCCCAACACTGAATTGAGCTGTCTGAATACTGCCATGGGGGACAGTAGCAAGGTGCTCCAAAAGGCCACTGAGCGCTTCAGAGATTCAAGCACTCTAGTTACATTCAATTGTAATATTTGTGTATCCCTGTGCGCCCCTTGTATGCTTAGATATCGGAAGTGACTGGTCTCCCAGCGCAAGCCAAGCCTCGGCAGGTCTTCGCATATTCGCGCAGCCAGTCCCTCCGATGGAAAAATCAAAGACTTATGCCTGTTAAGGCGTAGACCAGAGTAGCCGGCAAACTCATCTAAAAGCACCAGAAGTTTAGGAATAGCTAGTCGGGGGGAACGCTGCAAAAACACAATGCATTGTCTACATATAGCGATACTAAATGAGTGCCATTCCCCTTCCGAATTCTTCATTGCACGAGATCCCGTCTGACCCACACAGCCATTGGCTCTATGGCCAGCGCAAATAGTAGCGGTGAAAAGGGGCATCCCTGTCGAGTGCGTTGCTCCAAGGTCCATTTTACCAATTGACTTTGGCCCAGCCCAACCCGGACACTCTGGTCCATATAGAGAATTTTGACTCATTGGCAGAATAGCAATCCGAACCCAGATTCGCTCAACACGTTTGGCAGATATCCACAATCCACTCTATCGAATGCTTTTTTGAGGTCAATGGAGACCAACGCCATTTCGTTGTCACCATCTTGTGTTTCTTTTATGATGCATGTTAAGTGGCATTTGTACATACCAGTGCTGCGGCCTGGTATAAACCCACACTGATCATCATGAACAAGGTAGTTCATATGTGGAGCCATACGTTTTGCCAGCACCTTAAAAGATGCAGTCTTTAACCCTGTTTTGAATCTGTGGCAGATTGTTTGGTTTCTGCATTTTTACTCCACAGTTGATTTCTTTAGGTTCTCCTGGTTATTCCACTGTGCTTCGTATGCCACATCTTGAATTGGGGATTTGGAGCAGCTTTCCAAGATCATAGAGGCCTTGTCATGAATAAGAACATTGTCACCTTCAGTAGACGCTTTGGTGTATTTGCCCCAAAAGGTCTTGAGTATATGCATTTTATTTTGCAATGGGTCATTATATTATATCTGAAAAAGAATGAATTTGCAACACTCTCATGCATGATACTTTATGTATCAAAGTTTAATACAGTGCACAGTTAAAACCCCTGGTTAGGAAACAGCCCTCCTTCCGTAAGAGTGTGGTACAACTTTATACAGTTACTTTTCATTTCCATAACCAATACAAGACAGGGCTATAACACAGACATGTAGTATCCCATTGAAATATTCTGCTTTTTTTTGTCCCCCTTTTACTCTCCATAAGTAACCTTGGATTCGTCCCTAGACTACCACATGCCACAAAGCGATTCAGTCTGCATAATTGACCATTTGTTGCTTTCCAGGTTGAAATTCCTGAGGCGCTCTATACAGCAGCAATCAGTTCTGTGCAGTGTTTTCATGTCCTTTTTATCTATCTTTTACAAGACATTGTCTTAACTGGGCTTATATGTCTTTAGGTCTGGATTGAGGGAGCACGAGTTCCTAATATGCCTTGTGCTGTTCGTTACAGTATGCAGCGTCTTGGACCTATCCAATACTTTTTGGTGTTTGGCTTCATCCCTAATGTATAGCCACACTGTGATGTGCTAAACTAGCATCAGTGCTATGAGCTGCTTATCTGATGGAGAGGTTGTGTATGTTTCCTAGCAATGCCATTAGTGGGGTAAGTGTGTTGTGCTGATTTAGAACGTCTGACAGTGTTTCACTCACCTTTGACCAATAGTTTTGCATCATCGGACATTGCCAAGCCAGATGTAGGAACCTTGCTTTAGGGTCTATGCATATAGCGGTGCGTGTGACAGCTTGAAACCCAGTTTTTGAAGGGCATGTGCTATGTTCTATGCAGAAAATTAAAAGTGCATCACTCTAAGCTTATAGCTTGAGGGACGTTCTCCTGTCTGGGAGCAACAGTATTTCCATTGGGTATCTGCAGTTCCTCCCCCTATTTATGCATTGTGGTGGGGAAGCATGCAGGATCCTCCTCATACATTATTCTGTATATGTGAGCCACCAACTTTTTGGGAGTTGGGTGTCGCTACGACACTCCCTAATGTGCTTTGTACTTGCGGAGGGGGGGGGGGGGCTGGGAAATTCATTCACCTTTCGGCATGCCGCACTAAGCCTATAGTATAGGAAAATGCCCAGCGGTGTGTTCCCGTCATGTTCATATACTACGTCTGACTGTATGAATGACTCTTCTGGATACAGGTCTCCCACTCCATTGAGATGCAGTGAGTTAAGTTGCTCACTCATTAATTGGTCGCAATTTAGCGGCATACTTGGATTGAAGCTGTGGGAGTAAACCTTACCCCACAATTTAGACACCCCAAAATGTACTCACTTCGGTTTTCCCACAGTTCACTGGATCGGAGACTGTTGAAGCTCAATTTCATGAGGCAATATATCTCCATTTCATAGCTTTTGGACCATTTTTTTTCTTTAATGATCTCTCTTTATTCTTGTATTTGCAACTTTTAATTAGACACCCAGAAATGTTGAACAAAAGAAATAATTGCACACATCATTACAATTATTATTGGGTTAATACTAAGCCCAGAATACACCCTCCCAAAGTATCCGTACAATCTACCATATCATTTCCTTGTCCCACCAATCCAAGATCCTACAGGTTTCTGGAAGCCAAGCAGTTCAAAAGATTGAAGTGTTTGAGATATTTAGGAAGATTCTAGATATGAGAAAGTAACAAGACAGTTATCAGAGATAAACGTACAGCACCTCTTAACATTTAGTACTTTGCAAACACTGCCTCCCTTCAGAAGAAGGATATCTAATGCTAAGCGGTTCTCCATACCCATAGCTCGAATAGCAATTAGTTCAGAATTTGAGTTAGTGCTCCCGCTGTACTCAAAGCAAGTCTCTCCACTAAGGTAGATAAAGATCTAATTGTCACATCCTTTATTGCTACACCTCTAGGAGGATTAATAGCACATAATATATCCAAGACTACCCATCTAAATGCTTGTTCCACGCGCTTCACACCAACTGCATCATCCATTTCACTCATATCATAAACTCTTGGAAACACTCAAGCAAGATAACAAGATTCAACCCAATTCAGCCGCAATTTTTTTTTTTGGTCAAAATGTGTTTATTGAAATGTTTAACACATAGTACAAACAGCGCTTAGGAATTGCATCTCATAATACGTTTCAAGGACAAGAAAAAAGACAAAAATACAAGTCTCCGAGTGGGTGCAAGTACCGTGCTATAGGTAGCTAACATGAAGAGCACAGTTTCTAAATATCTTGGTAGGCTCCTACCCGCTATAGTGGCCCGTGAGTCTGCGCTTTGTAACACAAACACCAGTGGGCCCGGGAGCTGCCAGAGTCCCCAGGTCCAGGTCGTCTTATGATGCCATACGGGAATATGCCCAAGTGAGATGCGAAAAGCACGTCAAATGCAAATATGCTGGTTGCCTGCTGCAAACAGCTTCCAGTTTATAGTGAGACGTAGAACGTGTAGTAAGAACAGAAAAGAAAAATACAAGAATAAGCAACCGGAAAGAAAGAGAGAAGAACAGACGAACTGTGGTGGTACCCAGGAAAGTTGGTGGTGTAGCAGTATGGGCTGTAAGGGGGAGGGGGGGCGAGAGAAGGCCATGTCCATATGAGGGCCCCCCATCGTCAAGGCAGACCATTAGCACTGTCAGGCCCATGTCCTGAGCGATGCCTCCGCCGGGGTACATAGCTCGATTAAATCAGGAAGAGGTGAAGCGCCCTCAATTGAGGACTACATGCAAACAGGGGGAGACTGTCTGAGAGGTAGCTATTGCTTTCCACAGTTGAGCGTGCCATTGAGAAAGAGAGGGAGCCTCAGGCTTCTTCCAGGCTCCCGCTATGGACATCTTCCCTGCCCCCAGGCACAGCCACACAATGGATCTGTCAGCATGCGTTTGATATTTGAGCAGGGGGTCCCGTAGACCCAGTAAAACTTGGTCTATGGAGTCACCAATTGGATATCCTAGTATACTTTCCTGGGAGAGAATCTCCTTCCAAAAGATTTTAATGACCGGGCAGTCCCATCATATGTGTTTATAGTCACACAACCCTGCCAACAATGATCGGAGGTGCCCGGGAAAATAGAGCGTAGTTTGTGGGGGTGGAGGTACCAGTCATACATCGTCTTATAATGGGTTTCCCGAAGGTGCAGGGATCTGTTGAACTTGGCTATGTCCCTATAGAGGGATTCCCTTTGTTTATCCGAGGGCAGAGTCTGCCCAAAATATCCTGTGACGTTGGATGCGTTGTGGTGTTAGCGTGAGAAGTAGGTTGTATAGGAAGGAGATACAGCCTTTACCCGTAGTGCCCGTCTGTACAAACTTCTCTATTGGGAGGTAGTCTCGGATTACAGCCTGACGGATTTGTGGCTGTTGGACCCAATGTATTAGCTGAGTATAGTGATAACGCTCAGTATTTGGAAGGTGAAAGTGGTTCATACAATCATGAAAAGAGCGTATCTTGGTGCCTTGGAACAAATCAGAGATCATGCGGCACCCCCCCTCCCTCCACAGATCAAAGGGCCCTTCTTAGAGTGCCGGAGGGAAATAGTTAGAGAAATGTATGTGGGTATAAGGGAATGGGAATGTAGTCAGTGGTAGTGTTTTGGTTACTGCATCCCACATGTGTAGGGTGGTCGAGGTAGGGACACTGAGATAGGCATTGGGAGATATGTCCTCTTTGGTCCACCAGGCCAGGTCCAAGATCGTCCTCCCCGTTACCTGACTGTCTATATCGAGCCATAGTTTATCAGATGCTTGTAGGGACCATTCGCTTAGCACTCTCAGTTGGGCGGCCCTATAATAGGTCTGGAAATCTGGCAAAGCCAGGCCACCCTTCAACCGTGGTCTCGTTAATAAGTGGTATGAGAGCCGAGCATGCTTTCCATGCCAGATGAATTTGAGTAATAAGGTTTTGAGCTCGCGGAATAGGGACTTGTCCGGTTGAATGGGAAGACCCTGAAAGAGGTAAAGGAGGCGTGGGAGTACATTCATTTCTGATGGATACATCTGCCAGTGGATTCCTCACCTTGTGAATATCCCCTGCGCCAGCATTCCACGGAACTTTTCTTCCCCAGCATTCCACGTCGACGTGGGCGACGTCACAATACATCGGCTCCGCACGCGACTCCGTGCGACGTCATCGGAGCCATAAGAAGCCCACGTCGGCGTGATGACGTCAGTTCCCTTTTTTCCGCGCCGTCGACGCGCAACGGTTTTTTCCCAGTGCTCTCTAGATACTTTGTAATCTAGTGGTGTATTCTTGTTGAAATAGGTATGTCTTCGACGAGGAAGTCGGGCTTTAAGCCCTGTAGGGAGTGCGGAGGCCTGATGTCCATGACGGATCCGCATCAGAATTGTTTATGGTGTCTCTCCTCTGATCATGATGTGGATGAGTGCGGGTGCTGTAGGAGCATGAATCCTAAAGCACTGAAGGAGAGGAAGACCAAACTCTTCATGAAGAAGATCGGTGAGGAGAAGAGAGGGAGGAAAAAGGAGAAGTCCAGGCGGGAGTCTTCGACTTCGAGGTCGTCGAAGTCGAAGAAGCACCATAAGAAGAGGAAGCATTCTTCTCGGCGTCGGTCCTCGAAGTCTAAGAGGTCGAGGTCGGCTTCGCCTCGTCGACGTCAGAGCAAGGTCTTGTCTCCTTCGCCTTCTCCGGATAAGTCTTCGAAGTCTCCCTCTCCGAAGCGGACTCTGGCTCGTTCCCCGACGCCGTCGCCGGCGCCGTCCAAGGCTTCGACTCCGGGTCGGGTGGAATCTGATGTGGAGCAGGAGCAGGAAGAGTCTGTCCCGGTGCCTGATGACTCCGCTGTTCCGGTGGAGGATTCGGAGGAGCCGACGCCGGTGGCTCCACAGGAGGATACAGGGGCAGTTCCTTATCCCCAATTCCCGGCTCCAGGTACGGATCCTTCGGGATTTCTGAATGCCATGTATGTCATTTTTCAGAGAGCATCCTTCCCATCCGGAGCACCAGCAGGTCCCGTGGGTCCGATGGCGTTTTCTCTGGGAGTGCCGCAGCAATACGCTCAGGCTCCTTTTCTGCCTTTTATGCCGATGGCGCCTTCTTGGCAGTTTCCGGCGCCGGTTGGGAATCCGGCTCGACCTCGGATGGATGGTCAATCTTCGGAGCCTTCTTTGACGCCGAGGCCGGCTCCATCGACGCCGCATCCGGCGCCGCCGACTCCACCTGTAGCGCCTCCGACGCCGATGCCTTTGGCTCCACCGACGCCGCGTACGACGTCGACGACGCCGGCTCCCCGGAATCGATCGAGGCGTGAGGCCCAAAGGGTTTTGGAGGAGGAAAGATTTCGTGCTGAGGTGGAAGAAGGTGAAGTCGACTCTTCTTCGGATGAGTTTGGAGGTATAGAGGTAGCAAGTGGTTTGGATACCACCCCTAAGTGGGAGCATGCTTCTTCAAGGTCTTCTCCACCACAGGAATTGGCGCCCTACCATGTTGTGATCAAGAAGGCCGCGGAGTTGTTAGATCTGCAGCTGCCCTCTGTGGAGTACAAGTCCAATCTGCTCACAGAGGTGTTGCACTCCCCGACGTCGGCTTCGGAGCCTTTGCTACCTTTCAATGAGGCTCTCTTGGAACCAGTGTTGGAGGTGTGGAAGAAGCCTCTGTCAGCTCCAGCAGTTTGCAGGCAGGTGGCAAGGAGATACAGGGTTGCGCCAGGAGACCCGGATTTTTTATCCACGCATCCTTCTCCGGAGAGCCTAGTGGTGCAGGCTTCATGTTCTAAACATGCTTCGGGTGCTTTCCCCCAATCTCCTGCTGATAGGGAGTCAAAGAAAGTTGATCAGGCGGCCAAAAAGTCTTTCTCCTCAGGAAGTATGGCGTTGAAGTCATCAAATGCTACGTGCTTGCTGGGGCGTTATGTTCATGCCCTGATGGACTCTATAAAAACTCGCCCCTAAGTTACCTGAGGGGGATAAGTCGTCCTTCATGGAGGTTGTGGCGGACACTCAGGCAGCTGCCAGGCAGGTGATCCAGTCTGGGCTGGATACGGCGGACTCTGTGGCGAGAATTATGGGGTCGTCCATTGCCGCAAGGAGACAAGCTTGGCTCCGTTCCTCAGGGTTTTCTGCGGATGTCCAGGCCACGCTGGTGGATCTGCCCTTTGATGGACAAAAGTTGTTTGGGGAGAAGGCAGATTCTGCTCTTCAACGTTTTAAGGACAGTAGGTTAACGGCGAAGTCCTTGGGTCTGCAGGTTCCTGTGAGAGGTTCGACTTTCCGTAAGGCTAGGGGATTCGGAAGGTCATCCTTTCGCTCCTTCCGACAGCCACAACAACAGCAGCAACAACAGCAGCAAAATCCCCTCTATCGCTCCTATAGAGGGAAGCAAAGGAGTCGGAGAGGTTCTGGTCGCAACCCCTCTTCTTCCTCCTCCTCCTCTGCTCCAAATGAGGCTTCAGGGAAGCAGCCCTAGATCCCCCATCCCGGATCATGTAAGACCTGTGGGGGGTCGGGTGTCCTACTTTCTACGGGGTTGGAAATCTGTTACAACCGACCTTTGGGTTTTGAACCTCGTAGAGACTGGGTACGCCCTTCCCTTTCGGGAGTTTCCTCCCCCTTACCCTCCTTGCCAAGGTTATTGCTCGGAGGAGCACCTGCTTCTCCTGCAGAAAGAAGTTCAAGCTTTGTTTCAGAAGGGCGCAATAGAGGTGGTTCCGGAGCAGGAAAGGGGTCATGGATGCTACTCCCGGTATTTCCTGATCCCCAAGAAGGACGGCAGATTGCGTCCGATTCTGGACCTCAGAATCTTGAATTTTTACCTGAAACAGGAGAAGTTCAAGATGCTGACCCTTGCGCAGGTTCTTCAAGCGTTGCAGCAAGGAGACTGGATGGTGTCGCTCGACTTGCAGGACGCGTACTTCCATGTCCCAATCCTGAGGTCGCACAGGAAGTATCTCCGTTTTACGGTTGGGTCGCAGCATTATCAGTTTGCGGTCCTCCCGTTTGGTCTTACTACTGCACCTCGAGTCTTCACAAAGGTGATGGCAGTGGTGGCTGCTCATCTCAGGAGGTCGGGGATTCCGGTTTTCCCCTACCTGGACGACTGGCTTCTGAAGGCAGAGTCCCCAGAGATGGTGCAGCGTCATCTGCAGGTGACAACTCAGCTGTTATTCGACTTGGGTTTTTCAATCAATGTGCCCAAATCTCACCTGGTGCCCTCTCAACGCAACCTGTTTATAGGGGCAGTACTGGACACTACTGTGTGTCGAGCATTCCCTCCTCCTCAAAGGATTCTCGACATTCAGGAGATGGTCCCTTTGTTCCACAGTGGAGCGGTTGTTCCAGTTCTGAAGGTCCTTCGCCTGCTCGGTCTGTTCGCTTCCTGCATTCTGTTGGTCAACCATGCACGCTGGCACATGAGGGCGCTCCAGTGGTGCCTCCGCAAGCAGTGGTATCAGCACAACGGGGATCTCGGGGAGTCGATCAAGATCTCCGGAGAAGCTGCAGCGGATCTGTCTTGGTGGAGCGTGGAGGGCAATCTGTCCCAAGGAAAGCCTTTCCATCTACCTCCATCGGTGGCCACAGTGATAACGGATGCCTCCACCTTAGGGTGGGGAGCTCATCTGGGGGATCTGGAGATCAAGGGTCTTTGGTCTCCAGAGGAGAGGTTGTTTCATATCAACCTTCTGGAATTGCGGGCGATTCGTTTGGCTCTCAAGGCCTTCCTCCCTTCCCTTCGCGGTCAGTCAGTTCAAGTCCTGACGGACAACACGACCGCGATGTGGTATATAAACAAACAGGGAGGAGTAGGGTCTCTTTGTCTCTGCAGAGAGGCCTTACGTCTATGGTCCTGGGCTCAGGACCATCAGATTTGTCTGATGGCAAATCATCTGGCCGGGGTACTGAACGTGCGTGCGGACAGTCTCAGTCGGCAGTTCTCCGCCGACCACGAGTGGAGGCTCCATCCGGAGGTGGTTTGTCGCGTCTTTCGGACGTGGGGGACACCTCGGGTGGACCTGTTTACCACCCGAGAGAACGCGCACTGCCCGTCATTCTGCAGTCTCCAATATCCGATGCAGGGGGCGTTGGGGGACGCGTTTCAGTTGAGTTGGGGCTCACGACTCCTTTACGCGTTTCCTCCCATACCCTTGATTCCTCGGGTTCTGAGGAAGATTCGCCAAGACCGGGCCCAAGTTATTTTGGTCGCCCCGGACTGGCCAAGAAGGGTGTGGTACACAGATCTTCTCCACCTCTCCTCGTGCCCTCCGCTCCGTCTCCCTTTGAGGGCAGACCTCCTCTCGCAGTCGGAGGGGCAGGTTCTACACCCCCACCTCCAGAGCTTACACCTTCATGCCTGGAGATTGAACGGGGCAACCTGAGTTCCTTCTCTCTCCCACCTGATGTGGTGGACGTTATTTTATCGGCCAGGCGACACTCCACCAAGTCCATATACTCCTACAGGTGGTCTAAGTTTGTAAAGTGGTGTGGAGAGAGATCCATTGACCCTTTAAAGGCTCATCTTTCTGATGTGCTTCAGTTTGCTCTTTCCTTGGCTCAGCAGGGTTGTGCTGTGGCCACGGTCAAGGGCTACCTTTCGGCCTTATCGGCATTTCTGTGCCTTCCAGATCAGCCTTCGTTGTTTAAATCTCCGGTTGTTCTGAGGTTCATCAAGGGCCTTACAAACATGTTTCCTCCCACTCCATTTGTAATGCCTCAGTGGGACCTTAATCGTGTCTTAACCTTTTTAATGGGGTCCCCATTTGAGCCTCTTCATAATTGTCCTTTGAGGCTGTTGTCCTTTAAGGTGGTCTTTCTTGTAGCCATAACCTCGGCAAGGAGGGTAAGTGAGCTTCAAGCTCTTAGTTCCAAACCTCCTTTTCTTACCTTACATGCTGAAAGGATGGTTCTCAGGACCAGGGCTGCTTTCCTGCCAAAAGTTGTTACTCCTTTCCATTTGGGGCAGTCTATTACCCTCCCTGTTTTTTATCCACCCCCTCATCCTTCCAAAGAAGAAGAAAGACTCCATCGCCTTGACCCGAAGAGGGCTATGAGTTTTTATTTGGACAGGACCAAGGACTTTCGTATTGATGACCAGCTTTTTATTGGCTACGTTGGTCGTTCTAGAGGTAGAGCGGTGCACAAGCGCACTCTGTCAAGGTGGATTATACTGACCATCAAGATCTGCTACGCCTTGGCTGGTAAGACTCCTCCTGAGGGTATTCGTGCTCACTCTACTAGAGCTAAGTCTTCAACATCTGCTCTGGCCCGGGGTGTTCCTGTGGCAGATATTTGTAAGGCCGCGACTTGGGCCTCCCTCCATACTTTCGCAAAGCATTATTGCTTGGACTCTGAGATGAGGAGGGAGGGCCACTTCGCGCGCTCTGTCTTGCAAGACTTTTTGGTATAGGAAGGTGGACACCCTCCTCCGGGAGTGGGGACTGCTGTGGGAATCTATTCACAAGGTGAGGAATCCACTGGCAGATGTATCCATCAGAAGAACAAGTTACTTACCTTCGGTAACGCTTTTTCTGGTGGATACAGTATCTGCCTGTGGATTCCTCACCAACCCACCCGCCTCCCCGTTGTCCACCTTTTGTATACCATGCAATTGGTCTTGTTTGAAATGCTTATATTTTCTCTTGTACATTTGTAGGTAATGCTTGTTTGATTAGCATTCCTTTGTTTTGTATGCTATGTATATGTATTGGTTTTTCTATATACTGTGTATACTTGGGATTGTCGTTGGTTCACCTGTTCGCCTCGAAGGCACGGAAAAAATGGGTGGAACTGACGTCATCACGCCGACGTGGGCTTCTTATGGCTCCGATGACGTCGCACGGAGTCGCGTGCGGAGCCGATGTATTGTGACGTCGCCCACGTCGACGTGGAATGCTGGCGCAGAAAAGTTCCGTGGAATGCTGGCGCAGGGGATATTCACAAGGTGAGGAATCCACAGGCAGATACTGTATCCACCAGAAAAAGCGTTACCGAAGGTAAGTAACTTGTTCTTTAATTGCATTGATCTTCCCAATCCAAGAGATATAGGCTGAGCTCCAGATTTTACAGTCTGCCCAGAGGCGACGGAGAAGGGGTGAGAAGTTGGCCTTGTATAGGTCAGTGAGTTTGGGAGTGATTTGAACTCCTAAGTAGGTGATGGTTTTACGGGCCCATTGAAAGGGAGTCTTCAAGACTCTGTTGGGTGGTCGCTGGAAGGGTAAGATTTAAAAAGGACGACTTCGAGAGATTAACTCTAAAGCCAGATGCAACCTCAAAGTGTTCAAGTTCCCTAGTAGTGGCAGGGAGCGAGGTGGCCAGGTTAGTGATGGGTAGGAGGATGTCATCAGCAAATAGAGCGATCTTATGATCATCCCGTCCGAAGCGGATCCCGGAGATCTGTTGGTTAGCACGTATCTGGGCAGCAAAGGTTTCGATACTGACAGCAAAGAGTAACGGAGACAGGGGGCATCCCTGTCTCGTCCCTCTCGTGAAGTTAAAAAATTGTGAGGCCACCCCATTCACCATCACCCGGGATTTGAGGGCAGCAAAGTTGGCCCATACCATCCTGATAAAGGCGTCGCAGACAACGAATCGGCGCAGAGAGAGCTCCAGAAAATGCCAATCAACACGGTCAAAAGCTTTCTCCACGTCGAGCGATAAGAGTGCGGCCGGGATCCTCTTCTTTTGGGATTTGTCTATAAGATGAAAGATGCGTCTGAGATTGTCGTGGGTCTGACGCCCTTTGATAAATCCTGACTGGTCAGGGTGGATAAGATCGGGGAGAAATGTTTCGAGTCGGGTAGCGAGAATTTTGGAATATAATTTAGCGTCCAGATTAAGAAGGGCAATGGGAATTGTGTATGCTTTGTCCTCTTCTCCGCTGCCCCCCACTGCCACCTCCTGTCAAGAGTTATTCCAGATAATGTGGATCTTCCCCCGTCCTGGGGAGCGCACGCTGCTATTTCGGACTCTCATTGCCTTGTTTGTGTGTTATTGGTATTTTTTTTTTTTTCTTTAAAAATTAATAAAAAAATATTTTTTTTTAAAAAGAATGGTGCCCAAGAAAATGAATGCCAAACTCCGCATTGAACTTATCATTGTGCCAAAATGCCCAGTTCGTAGGACTTCATCTGGCAAGGGTTATATTTTTAGGACCATCCATAGGTTTGTGGCACCACCGTGTGCCTCTATGATTTGAGGAGAGGTATACAGTTTATATGATCTAAAAGATGGAGCCAGCTTGTGCCAAACAGCCTGCTGTTCTGCCGCCATCTTGGTTACAGATCTCACACATCAGAGACTCCTCTTAGGTCTGGCTCTGTATAATTTTATTTTTTATGAAGAATGTAGTGTCTGCAGCACCTGTCTAATTCAAGACTGAGAATATGGTGAAACCAGGTGTTACCGCCTGGCCTGAATCTCATTGCCCCTGTGGGTGCCATTTGTGATAAAAGTCAAAATTTGTGTTCATTTTTGTATGTAAGATATTCTGTAATTATATAAATGTAAGATTACATGTGTATATATAATTATGTGTCTATAAAGTTCTATATATATGTATCTATATAAAAAAAAGTGTGAAAACTGAAAAAAAAAAAAAAAAAAAAAGAAGGGCAATGGGGCGATATGATGAGCATTTCTGTGGATCTTTCGCAGGCTTCGGTATGATGGAAATCAGGGCTTAGCCTATGGAGAGCGTCACTGCCTGACGGGTTGTAATGTCATTAAATAGTGTGGTGAGATGTGGACCGAAGTCAGCTGCGAAGGTACGATAGAATTGGGCGGTAAAGCCGTCAGGGCCTGGGGTCTTGTGGCGCTTCAAAGAGTCAATTGCGGCTTGTACGTCCTCAAGGGTAATATTTCCTCCTAGAATATCATTGGCTGAGGTAGGTCAAGGTCAGCTAAATACTGTGCTTGGTCACATTCCCTAAGGGTGTCAGAGCGGTACAAATTTTGGTAAAAATCATGGAATGTCCGTGCCTTCGCTTCTTCTTGGACATGAATCGTGCCATGGTCATCCGGAATTTGTTGTATAAAAGATTTTTCTTGCTTGGCCCTCAGTTGTCTGACCAAGAGGGTCCCTACCTTGTCTTTCCCTTCGTTGCCTCTAGCCTGAAGCCTCAGGAGCGTTTTCTCTGCCCTATTTGTGTAAATTGCATTGAGTTTACCTTTGAGGGCTGTAACTTTCCATAAAAATGGGGCGGAGGGAGCGGCCTTATGCTGCTCCTCCGCTGCTAGCAATGCTTTTTCCAAATCCAAGCGTTCCTTGGTTTGGAGTCGTTTGAGAGAGGCCAAAGAGATACAGTGACTCCTAATGTGCGCTTTAAACACGTCCCAATTGACTGCAAAGGAAGTGTCAGCTGGGTCATTAAGCAAAAAGAAGTCACGGATCGCTTTGCGAAGGCCGTCACGGTGTAGGCGGTCTCGGCAGAGAAACTCAGCAAAAAATACCAGAGTTGGAGCTTAGAGCGAGGGGCCGGCCAGTCCAGGAGACAGGTCAGGGGGGCGTGGTCGGAGAGAGTAATGGGGAGAATGTTTGAAGACGTGGCTGCATGGGTGAGTGACTGGCTGCTAAAAATATGGTTGATGCGGGAATATGTTTTGTGAACGTGAGAAAAGAAGGTGAAGTCCTTTGTTGTAGAGTGAAGATATCTATCAACCCCCCTTGTTGGAGTGAGCGCTTAAGCGATGTAGGAAATACGCACCCTCCCGGTCTATGGGTGTGTGTTGAATCCAAGTGCGGGTCCCAAGCGAGATTAAAGTCCCCCATGAGAATCAGATCCCCGTTGCAAAGCTCAAGGGAGAGTCAAGGCAAGAAGAGAGGAAGTCAGCATGCCCAGTATTGGGCGCATATACAGAGGCAATGTTACCCGATCTACCCCGTAATGACCCCTTGACCATGATAAATCTGCCCTACTTATCCTTCAGTGTGGCCTCATGGATAAAATGGGCGGAGGAGTGGAAGATTAAGGCTACCCCATTTTGTTTTTTCGTACTAGCAGCTTGGAATATCTAGGGATAGCGCCTGTGCTTGAGTCTGGTTTCTTCAGTACGTTTGATATGTGTCTCCTGTATCGCCACTAATAGTGGTCCTTGAGCCCCGATAAATTTCCAAAATGTTTGTCTTTTATTAGGGCAGTTGAGGCCCCTAACATTCCTCGGTAGGAGTTTAGTCCCCATCTCCTCCATGGGTGCTAGACCAGCTGCTGTTAAAGCCCTCCTTGACCACCTTCCAACCCTCCCCGCTCCCTGTAGTATCGACCCAGGGTAGAACACCTGAAAAACGAACAATAAACATTAGAAACAAACTAACGGTCAGCATGAATCCAAGGGTTGGCATTAACGAGTGTCCTTAGGGGCAGGACCGTTCCCGCACCAAGTAGTCCGCAAGTTGCTGTGGACATCCCGTGCTGTAGAATCTCAAAATGTAGTAGAAATTCAGAGGGTTATCGTTATTCTATCGGAAGGACAGGTAGGACCCAGTATGGCCTCTTCTCGTAAACAGAGGCGAATGGCCATGCTTCATGTAGAACCGAGGCACCCTCGACGATCTCAGGAGCTCCGCCAATGGGGCCATCAGGGGGTCTTCTTGCCGGTAGTTGGGATCGTGCGCCATCCTCCAGCAGTTGGCGTGCCATCTCTCCGTGTTCTGGGGCTTTCCGGGGGGGTATGTTGTAGTGGTGGCGCCACGCCCTCGAGGCCCAGTAGAGTCGCGGCCCCTTCTACCTCGGTGAAATGGTAGTGTTTGTTGTTGAAAGCAAAAGCAAGGCCGAAGGGGTAGGTCCATCTATACTTTATGTGCTTGTCTCGGAGGGCTGTAGTAACAAGGCGGAATTGTTGTTGTCTCATAAAGGTAGCCTGAGCAACATCTTGAAATAATGCGCATGTTCTTTCGTTTTGAAGGAGGCAAACTTGTCTAGAACATCCCGAGGTTACTAAAGTTTCCTCTGCGGGGCCTGGCCCACCCTGTGAACACGTTCTAGCCTGATAGGCGGGTTGTCTTCTCCGACGATGCTGGTGAAGAGGCCCACGATGAATTGCTCCAGATCAGCCCCTTCTCGACCTTCCTCCTGGCCGCGCACTCTGATGTTTTCCCGCCTAGAGCGGTTTTCTAGGTCTTGAGCAGCGCGGAATTTAGTTGCGCTGTGAGGGCATCGGTACTTTCTTCAAGTGGTTGGATGATTAGTTTCCAGAATCTGACATTTCGCCTCTAAGTCGAGGGTGCGGGTTCCCACCGATTCCACGTCGGTGCGCAAGTCGCATAATTTTGAGGCCATTTCGGATTTAAAGGCGTCAAGAGAAGCATTGATGTCCGCTTTAATGTTGTTGCGTAGTTCGCGTTTAAAGTCTGAGTGTGGCCATGAGATCTTTTTGGGTCAGAGCCATAGATCCCGCCTGCAGAGCAAGCGCGTTTTCCGACCCCCTCCCTGCGCCAGGGGCACCAAAGAAGCTGGAGACCTTGTTGGCTTGCGGCTTTTTGGGAGGCATATGGACGTATACACAATCAAGGCGCCCGTTCGGGTGATCACGACTGCCCGCTCACCCGGTCGTGCAGAGTCGACGTAGGGAAGACCAAATACAACGTGGGACAGGGTGCTCCTGTGTCTCGGGCTCACCAGGTAGGGCCACGTGTTGGGAGTGCAGCAGAGCCCTGATGAGGATGTTGCAGACGGCCTGGGGATCACAGCACCAGCATGGGGGACGCCATCTTAGGGCCAGGCATTGGAGTCAGGCTTCTCCATGCGTGAGGGCTAATTCTGATATGTAGGCCGTCCCCTCCAGCCCTGCCGCCAAAGAGCCCCCTCAAAGCATTGCGCTGGCAATAGGAAGATAAGTGCCTCGCCAGGAGTAGGCGCCAGTCCCCAGGATATCAAGGCAGAAGTGCTTTGTCTCACCTCTGGATAATGGTGCCGTGGTCCCCTCAGGGGAAGGTGCCCCGATGGAGAGGCGAGCAGAGGTGCCCCGATGGAGAGGCGAGCAGAGCAGCAGCCGCGATCGCCTTAGGGTGTTACAAGCGATCGCAATGACGGGCCATGCTGCGTGTCGTCATCGTACTCCCTCAGCTGCCATGTAGGAGCAGCGGCCGCGCTCCCGCAAGATCATGGACTCACGGCTAGGGCATAGTCAGGGCTCCGCTAAGGCTCTCAAGGCACCTCCATAAACGGGCAGTCATTGTCTATTGCAGCCCCGTGGATTAGCGGGTGCAGAATCCCGATGGATGCTCCGTAGCAGACGATGGTGCGGGAGCCGAGCAGGATCACGTCCGCGCGGCCATCTCAGCTGCAATTTTAAATAAGCAGGCCTACGATTCACATAATAAATTCCTCTCAAAATTGTCTCTCCACCAATCAAATAATTACCACTTATAACATAGCTCATTTCACACGCCCTCTCTCCCAAAAATTCAGCTTTACTATCTTTGAAAGGTTCTCGACGGACCATACACATTTCACCTCTCATTCCATGCTCCATTCTTTTTTTTTTTGTTGAAAAACCTTTATTTTATATCAGTGACACAGCTATTCAGCCGACATCCCGGAGGTACGGCAGCTTTAGAGGTTCAACACATGCTTGCGTCCACATATCACTGACAGGAGAGCCAAAGGTTCTATTTTGCATAAACATAAATACAACCCTAAACACAAGCAAGGCGAAAGGTACTGTAAACACCAAGAGAGGTTCCCATCAGGGGGGACGAGCCCCATCACGTCCAACAGGCACTGATCTATAGTAAGGGAAAGGAGGGAAAGGCAGAGACTCTAGAAACAATCACATATCAGCGGGAAAGTCAAAGCTGGAAAAGGACTAAGGGGAAAGTTGCTCCTCAGGCGGATCCGGGTCGGGGGGCAGGCATATGTCCCCTCTGTACTGGTTCCATGGCCCCCACACAGCATGCCATTTCCGAGGGCGCCCCCGAGCACAATACACTGTCTTCTCCCTAAACATGCTCCAGTCCATGTTTTCCATCCACGCTGTCAATGTGGGTGGCCTATTGGAGCCCCACAGCCGAGCAATATCGCGCTTGGCTACCATGTTCCCCAGGGTCACCCACTGAGTCTGTGCCGCGTTGTGGTCAGTAGGACTCCAGACATTCAGGAGACAACATCGCGCCTCAGGCTGCATAACAATTCCTGTCACCTCCCCCATCACCTCGTGGACTTGCCTCCAGAACTCCAAAATCGCACCGCATTCCCAAATAATATGGAGGAAGGTACCCACCATACCACAGCCTCTCTTACATAGGCCCTCCTCAGAAAAACCCATGTGAACCAACATGGGCCCCGTCACGTAGACCCTATGGAGTATTTTAAGCTGCACCAGCCGCAGGCGCGCGGGGATAGCGACCTCTTTGGGAGAAGAAACTGCGTACTGCCAATCCTCATCATCTAGTTCAAGGCCGTCCCTTATCCATTGGGCGCGCAACCCTAGAAGAAGATCCGCCCGAACATTGATAAGCTTCTTATAAATGAGCGAAATCGTGCTCTCTGGCATGTGACCATCCAGGATCCGATCCTCCAACGGAGAGGACTCTGGCACCTTCTCCCCCTCCACAAGGACTGACCGCAAGGCGCGGCGCACTTGTGCATATCGGAAGAACTCCGTGCTCTCCAGCTCGTATTCCTTCTGCAGCTCCTCGAACGACTTTATCTTACCCTTAACCAAAAGGTCTCCAACCCTGGATATGCCGATCAAATCCCATTTCTCGAACCCTTTTGTGCGCCAAAGCTTCCCCAGAATCTCGGAGTCGAACAGAGGGGTGGCAAGGGTAAGCTTACCCCTCCAGCCCAGCGAGTCCGTCGCCACCTTCCGCACATGGATGGCCACTCTGGTGGGCCCCGTGAGGGTGAGGTCCAACGATTTCGAATACAACGCTCTGTGGTAATTACCCCCACGGAGCAACCAGCGGTCCATGGCGAAGCCAGGGCTGAGCGCCGGACCATAGACACCATGGTTAATCGCGCTCAACTGGGTGGCCCAGTAATAACGTCGAATGTCTGGAAGCGCGATACCACCGTCGTACCACAGAAGCGTCAACTTAGCGACTGCGATACGCGGACGCCCGTCCCATAAGAGCGCGCGCTGGTGGCTTTCGATCTCACGGAAATAGCTGGCCGGGACCAGGTCAAGAGTATTCTGCATGGCATAGAGGAAACGGGGAAGGGACATCATTTTAAACAGTGCAGCGCGGCCAAGGAGGGAGAGCGGCAATCGCCGCCAGCCCACCACATCCCGCCGCAGGCGCACCAAGGGAGGGAGCAAGTTCTTCTCGTAGCGCAAGATGGGGTCGGTGGAAATATAGATCCCCAAATACAAAAAGCCCTGCTGGGCTATCTGGATCGAACAGTTACGCGGAACAGGCGGGACATCCCCACACAGGACATACAAGTGTGACTTCCCCCAATTAATGACTAGGCCCGAGTTTCTACCGAAAGATGTCAAGACGTCACAAACCACTATCAGAGATTTCTTAGGCGAGGCAAGATATAACAGAATGTCGTCAGCATAGAGTGAAATACGGTCTTCGTGGTCAGGCGACCAGCGAAGCCCACGTATATCCGGGTGCCACCGTATCCACGCCGCCAACGGCTCAAGAGCAAGGGCAAACAGCAACGGCGACAGGGGGCAACCCTGCCGGGTGCCTCTCCCGAGCTCGAAAGGTGCCGACGCCCGCCCGTTCACCACGACGCTTGCAAGAGGCCCCTCATAGAGCAGCCTCACCCACCCCGCGAATCCAGGCCCGAAGCCGAATTTGGCCAGCACCGCCCACAAGTATGCCCACTCTACCGTGTCAAAGGCCATCGTGGCATCGAGGGACGCCACAATAGCCGGCTCTCGTATCGTACCCGTCCTGGCAATCACTCCGTGGAGGCGTCTAAGGTTTAGTGCAGTGTTACGGTGCGGGATAAAGCCCGACTGATCCGGGTGGATCAAGTCGCCAAGTACCCGGACCAGGCGGTTCGCGAGAATCTTGGCAAGGATTTTCGGCTCGACGTTGAGGAGCGAGATAGGCCGATAGGAGCCACACCTATCCCAGGGCTTTCCGTCTTTATGTATTACCACGATCGTCGCCAGCCGTTGATCGAGCGGAAGAAACCTGTTCCTCCGCGCCTCCACGAACATGGCGGTCAAGTGAGGAGCAAACTTATCCGGACAAAGCTTGTACAGCTCTACCGGCAACCCATTTGGGCCCGAAGCCTTGCCGGAGCGCAACGCACGGATAGCACCTGCCACTTCGTCTACAGTGATATCACCATCGAGGTCCTCCCTATCAATGGCGGAAAGGCAGGGCAGAGCGATGTCACGCAGAAGATCACACGAGTCCTCAGTCGATCTATCCGAGACCGAGGCGTATACCGTACGAAAATAGTCTGAGAAACACCGGACTATACCGTCGGGATCAGTGACAACCTCTCCCCCATCCGTCAACAACTCCGGCACCACACGATTAACACGCTCCTTTTTGTCCAGCCATGCCAGCAATTTCCCGGCCTTATCACCAACATCATACAACCGCCCCTGCTGCTCCCTGTGAAGGGTCTTGGCGGCATTTGTCACCAGATCCCTATACTCCAATTGCTTCAGGCTCAAATTGTGCAGCGTGGACGTCTCAACATCCCCTTCCAAGGCCAACTCTAAAGCCGCTATCTCGTCCTCCACTTGTATCACCTTGGCGGCCACTACCAGGGACAAGGCTTCTCCTCTCAGTACAGCCTTAGAAGCTTCCCACAAGGACACCGCGGAGTCAACTGAGCCCTGGTTTTCTCGAAAGTAGTGGTCAACTGTCTTCAGCAACGCGCTGCGCAGCTTGGGGTCCCGAAAGTACCAGGGGTTAACGGGAGCCACCCTGCCCCCCGCCACCCGGCCTATGTCCAGACGTGCCCACACCGGTGAATGATCTGATATACCCCGTGCCATGTGCCTAACCTCAGTTACCAGAGTGAGCAGATAATCAATCCGGGAGATACTCCCGTGGGCCCTGGAGTGGAAGGTGTATTGTCGCTGAGTGGGGTGCCGCAGCCTCCAACAATCTACCAGGCCAAAAGTATCAATAAAGTCGGGAAGCCACTTCTGAGCCCCCCCCCCCGGTGTCTCTGGGCGGGTGCCTATCTAGCATTCCAGAACCAACCGCATTGAAGTCCCCTCCCACCACTAGCATCCCTTCGGGGAGTTCCAACAAGGCCTTGCCCAGATCAGCAAACGTGGAGGCCTGCAAGGCAGGAGGGACATAAACAGAAACCAAAAACAACGTTCTGCCCTCCCACCTCCCCGACACGGCCACAAAGCGCCCCCTATCATCAGCAATGGTGGAGTCAACCTCAAATGGTAGGGAAGCTCTGACAAGTATGCCCGCACCCCTGGATCCCGAGGAAAACCCCGAGTGAGCAATGAATTTGTAGCCCTTTCTGTTAAGTGCATAACACATATTCCCTATAAGGTGGGTCTCCTGCAAGAGGACCACGTCTGGCAAGGTCCGTTTCAAAAATTGCAGGACTATCCCCCGTTTTATACGGTCCCCTAAGCCATTAACATTCCAGCTGAGTACGTTTAAGCCCCTATCCCCCATCCCTGAACACAAAGAGACCTCCCCCCCAGAGAACCACAATCGGACAATTCTGACAGTCATTGCTACGCCTTGCAAGAAAAAACGACAACCCCAAACAACAACCCCAACATCCTGAACCCCCCCCCCCACCCTGCACCCCTCCCCTACGTCAGCTTACAAAGCCCCCCCAACTTGCAGTGTGTCTGTCGCCCTACCAAAAACAAATCTACAAAAAGCACCCCAAGGGAGGAAAGAGCCCCTATCTTCCCCCCGCCGCCCTCCCATTACTGCAGTAAGGTGCGAGTCACTGTCCAGGACTGAATCGAAACAGGCCAGCACCGAAGGTATCACTTCTGTCCATCCCGGTCGCCTTCCACCCCATCCACGCTGTCCCGGCCGGGCTGTCGCCGAGGGAGTGCATCCAGCCAGTCCCCTGCCATGTCCATCGTTACGAAGAAGAAAGTCCGATCCTCATATACCACACGCAGCTTAGCGGGGAAAAGCATGGCATACTTCAGGTCCATATCCCTAAGCCGCCGCTTCACCCCCAGGAAACTTTGCCTCTGTTTCTGCACCAACTGGGTGAAATCAGGGTAAAAGCTCACAGAGGCATTTTGAAAAGGCACCGGGCCTGTCACCCTCGAAGCTTGCAGGATAGCGTCCCGATCTCGAAAGTGGAAGATCCGGGCGACAATCGGCCGCGGGGGGGCTCCCACCTTAGGCCGTCCGCCAGGCACTCGGTGAGCCCGCTCCACCGCGAAAAACTTGCCGAGGCCCTTTGGCGCAAGATGATTCACCACCAGGTCCTCGACGAGGAGGTCCACGGAGAGCTCCTCCGAAGTTTCTGGGACCCCAATAATGCGCACATTATTGCGCCGGGCCCGACCTTCAAAGTCCTCGAGCCGGCGAGCGGAGAGGTCATTCGCGGTTCGTAGCTTGCGGACCTCAGCCTGGAGTTCCGAGACATCGTCCGCGAGGCCAGTAGTCTTGAGGTCCAGGGACTTGACCCGTTCATTGGTTTTTCCCAGGTCCGCGCGAATCAAGTTGACATCGACCAAAATCATGTCCACCTTGTGCGCCAGGGTCTCCAACTGTCGCCCAATCGAAGATTGCATCCCATCTATCGCCCCCTTGATATCCTGCAATGATAACTCCGAGGCTGGGGATGAATCGGCCTTCTGTGCTTCCAGCGACTGTCCCGATCCACCAGGCGACTCCTTCTGCTGGGCATAGCGATCCATATTGTTGGATTGGATATAGCCTCCCCGCCTGGTAGTCTTAGACTTCGACCTGTCTGCCTCCGATTTGGTCGACATCTCGGACAGCAGGACGGTCAGTCGCAAGAGGACGTCCCTCACTCAGGTAGAGGAGACAGGTACGACTAGGTCTTCAACAGCCAGTCAGGACCGGGTGGAGGTCTTCCAGACAACAGAGGATCTGTATGACGCACTCCCAACCCGGAGCAAACAAAGGGCGAGAAAGCGAAAGTGAAAGTGCCACGGCATCCGTCCGTCAGTTCACACCTCCCAAGGCTGCTGTTGTTCAATTAGTGGCCGGGCATCCTGCCAACGCAAGCCCCTGGCATCCTTCAGAGGTAGGCCGCAATCTTCCGCCGTGCACAACTTCGGTCCCCGGTGGGCGATCTTGGCCCGGACAAAGTCAATCGCCCCAGCTGTGACTCATCTGCAGGATTCCGTGCATGAAAATCAGGATTTAGGACAGGATGAGTGCCGGAGGGCGCGAGGGTAGCGGGAGCTCAAGGCTCACGCGGCCATCTTGGTCAAGCGCTAAGCTCCTCCTCCCCATGCTCCATTCTTAATCTAGGATGTAGATTTGACAATATAAATGCTTCCTCTTGCTTAATTTGTTCTCTTATAGCTTCTGCATCTTTCATGTACTAGATGTCTCCCATGTACTTCTCTTAATGGAAACTCCATGCTCGTTCCTGACCCCACTTCTGAATCACTAACATACCCCATTTAGCTTACTCTTTGGTACTTTCACCTTTCTTTCCTTACCGTTCCTCTTTTCTTTCTTTCTCTCTCTGTATTTCTTGAAATCACTCCATTCTTCTTGTTTTTTCTATTAAATCTTTCATGTGAGCTCTCAGTCATCAAACCCAATTCAAATATTTCATCATGTGTCAAATCCATATTGTAATTAGGATCCCTGCATGTTTGGTGACGCATGCCTTTCTTATTACCACCTGGTATGTCTCCCACAATATAGATGTGCTGTTGACCAATTGTTCATTTATGGAGAAAAACACGCCTGCCCCATATCTAATTTCATTTATGAATACTGTGTCTCACAGGGCTCCTCTGGGAGCCTTCAGGAGAACGCTCTGTAAGGCTGACCTGATATATCCAGTACAAGTAGCACTGGAGAATAGTCCGATAAAGTGTTGGGGAGGTGTTCCACTTATTTGGACCAGGTACAGATATCTCTTGTGAGAAACCAGTAGTACTATCAGGACCAAGTTGTATGGAGGTTGGAGATGAGGAGCCCTCTCGTGCCTCTGGATTTCTTACTTGACATATGTCAATCAGTCGGTCAACAACAATAATCTCCTCCCAGTTGCTGTGCAGCCAAAAGATGAGGATGCCTACTTCTGCTGTATCTGTCTGCATGAGGGTAAGGTACTACCTTAGAGTCAAGTCTCCAGATAACAGACCTCTGGCCAAGCTGTGTTGCGTTAAGTCACAGTTCTTGGAAGAAGTGTGGTCTAGCTGCAGTCAGGCCATGTGTACATATGATTGTGATGGGTTTTAGAGTATATTACAAGTGTAGAATAATGTAATGGCACTGTGGGGCTAGGGCCTCTTGCAAAAGGCATATCAGGGTACCGTGCCTAATTACATCCTGTACCTCATACGTATTATAGGTAGGATGCAGTATATTTTGCATCAATCCTTTTTCCCCTGAGATTGGATTCTGTTTATTTCAGCAAGTGCATCTCCTGTAGGAATACTTTGTTTGTTTTCGAGTTGTTGTTGAGCCCTCATATGTTCCATGTGATGAATTTAAGGGGATGTATTGCTTTTTATTGCCTTGGGTATTGGTGTATGTGAGGGGTGTCTGCACAACTGAGCATCTAAGGTGTACTATGTTGGTCTAAATAAATAAAGGACAGTGTTTGTAGCTGAAAGCAATTTCCTCCAAGCTGTCTGTGTATATGCACCACACTCTTCCGTTGTACCTCCCTCTCCCACTTTTGCCACCCAAACTAGTCAGAAAAATCAGTCTATTGTTTCTATTCTCGGTGTTATGTATTTACTACAAAATCCCCCTTTCTATCAGGTTGCTTGTGGAAGGCCGTTGGGCCTACCAGCGTTGGTCCGCCTCGCAGTCGATGGAAGAGACTCCATTCAAATTCTGTCCTTGGTGCCATGCGAAGTTCCATCGCACCGACTCACACAAAGTGTGCAACTTGTGCTTATCTCCGTAGCACAGCGATCAGGACAGCGACGCATGTAAGTCTTTTTGAGCAAAGAAGATATTTGGGCTCGACGTTGCGACATGCAGAGCCAACACATCGGTTCCATTCCGGACCTCTTTGGAGAAGATTCTGAACAAGGGACCGGCGATGCCATGGAAGCTGAGGAAGAACAGGAGCCTTTCTCCGGATCTGGCTCCGATGGGGATGAAGACATCCCACAAGGGCAGCGCATCTTCAGTACCGATCCTCCCTTGCCCCAAAGTCCAACTCAGCCCAAGAAAAAGGCTCCATTACCACCCCTGCCTTCGGGCCTCAGTATGCTCCGAGAGCATGTTTCCGACGCCCCGCCTTCCGGCTCGGCACCGAAACACACCCCAAAGCCTTCTGGCTCCGAATTGAGTCATCCACGTTCAGGCACAGAGCCGAAACCTTCGGAGTCGAAATCTGGCTCAGCCCAACCTCCTTCGACACCGGATACGCCTTCGGATCCAAAATCCTCAGCATCCAAAACACCGGCACTGAAACCTTCTGCGCTGAAACAAACAGATGTACTGATTCCATCAAAGGAGAACCATTTCGATGTTCTGCCCCCAAAACCGGATCCAAAACAGAAGGAACTGTATATTCATTCAAAAACTGGACATATTGCCACCAAATTGCTACTCAAACACAAAACTGAAATTGAAGAAGCTTACCACATTCCCTTAAAGAGCAATCATTTTGGTACTAACCCTATTCCTCCTCCTCCTCCATCACCTCCTTCCCCTGGTCACAACCATTGTTAATTTCACCTGCTGACTCGCCACCATCATTTACACCTGATGATCAGGATAATGGGGATGGGGATGGGGCTGTGGACAGTGATGCAACACCTGCAGACCCCTGGACGGATTACAACACTAATTCTCCCACAGGTAACGATCCTGATCCTACTAAGCCTTCTCCACCAGACGACAATGTAGGCTATATCGAATTATTAAGCAGAGCTGCTAATTACCATGGGGTCGAATAACATAAGGAATCCCTAGAAGAAGAGTGCCTTTTCGATACACTTAGCAGTTCCCAAAGATCCACTCACACACTCCCTATGCTCAAGGGTATGCTAAGACATTTGGATGACATTTTTAATGATCCTGTTCGGGCACGTATCCTCACCCCTAGGGTAGACAAAAAATCTAAATCTCTTATATCAGGGGACAGTTACCATTAGATTCTTTGGTAGTTTCTAAGACATGTAAAAGAGCCAATTCCCAAATGTCAGGAGATGCTCCACCTCCAGAGAAAGAGTCTAAGTTGATATACACCACTGGGAAAAGAGTAGCCTCCCAAGCTGCAACTTTTTGGCACATTTCCAATACCCAAGCACTTTTAGCCATGTACGATAGGGTGCATTGGGATGAAATGGAGCAGTTGCTCCAATTTCTGCTTGATGAGCACAACTCCAAAGCTCAAGACTTAGTGCAGGAGGTATAGCTCATCTCGAACAATTTCAACAGGTGCGCTTTAGATGCCGCTGACACTGCGGCTAGAGCCGTCAATTGCAGCGTTCTCTTAAGAAGACATGCCTGGTTACAAATTTCAGGGTTTATGCCAGAGGTTCAAGCTTCTATTCTTAATACGTCTTTTTGCAAGCAACACCTCTTTAGCCCTGTAGTAGACACGTCCTTCGAAAAGATGAAAAAGGACACAGAGGGCCGTGGTTCCTATCAGCGCTCCTCCTATCGTGGAGGGTCCAAGAATACCTCCTCAGACACTGCCTCTACAATCCCCCAAACATTCTTCCACATTCACACAAACAGTCACCAGACCACTTTCACCTTCTCAACCAATAGGCTCAGTCTCTCCTTTTAAAAGGAGCTATAGAGCCCGTACCACTACGATACCGCGGGTTGGTCTTTATATGCCCTATACTTTCTCATAACCAAAAAGGACGGTTCTCTCATACCTAACTTTGACCTCAGAGAATTGAATCTTTACATACAATCAGACCATTTTCACATGGCAACGCTTCAACAAGTGCTCCCACTCCTACAACAGGGCGACATTGTCTTCTCTAGACTTCAAGAACGCTTACTTCCTCATTCCATACATCCCGCTCATCGCAAATTTCGCAGATTTGTGGTAGCAGGGCATCATTACCAGTTCAAAGTACTCCCCTTCGGAGTCACCAATGCTCCCATAGTCTTTACAAAGTGTCTGGCAGTAGTCGCTGCTCACCTAAGACAGCACATTCATGTCTTCCACTACTTGGACGACTGGCTCATCAAAGCCAGTACGTATCCTAAGTGTCTCCAACACACTCACAGAACACTGCAGCTACTGCCCTAACTGGGCTTCACAGTCAATGTAATGAAATTGCATCTTCAACCTTCCAACACTCAAAACTATCTAGGATCCACTTTAGATACTCAAAGAGCTCTAGCCTTTCCCAATGCAGCCAGAATTCGCAATATTCAGGCTCTAGTTCTGCAGTTTCAGCCCACTCACTCACCACCAGCTCAAGTGTATATGCAGCTGCTCGGAATGATGGCCTCGTGCATCATGATTGTTCCCCATGCCAGGCTTCAGATGCGTCCCCTTCAGGATCTTGTGTTGGTAAATGACCGTACTCATCACTCTCTGCAGTGGTGGAACCCACAACATTTATGAAATGGACGGCCCTTCATAGACCCAGTTCCACAGACCATGCTAACAGCTGATGCGTCCCTCACTGGTTTGGGGGCTCATCTCCAAGATCACACAGAGCAAGGCCTATGGAGTCAACAGCAAACAACTCTCTATATCATCTGCTAGCAGTGTTTCTTGCGCTCAAAGCATTTCGAACTCACCTAGTCGGCAAAGCTGTCCTAGTTCGTACCGACAACATGACAGCTATGTATTATATACAGAAACGGGGGAGACACACTCTCTCCAACTGTCACACCTAGCTCAAGACATTTGGAAGTGGGCCATTCACCAAATACACGAATGGGAGTTTAACCCTCAAGTTGTCCTCCCATACTTTCAAAAGTTAGGGATTCCCTCCAATAGATCTTTTTGCCACACACCAAAACCCAAAAGGCCCAATCTTCGCCTCCAGGTATCCACTCCCGCACTCCAAAGGTAATGCACTATGGATGAACTGGTCAGGGATATTTGCCTACGCTTTTCCACCTCTCCCACTCATTCCATTAGTGGTTCGGAAACTCAGGCAAACATCCCTCACACTGATCCTAGTAGCTCCCACATGAGTCTGTCAACCTTGGTTCACAACCCTGTTGGAGCTGTTACTAGTTCCACATCAAAAACTGCACCTCACATCCAGTCTCCTCACACAGAGCTATGGAGAAATCAGAAACCCAGATCCCAAACAACTCAACCATGCGATCTGGCACCTGAGTTCGTAGAGTTTGGTTATCTCAATCTCCCATCAGACTGTCTGAAAATCATCAGAGAGGCCAGAAGGCCTACTGCAAGAGCCTTATATGCAGCTAAATGAAAACGTTTTGTTATCTATTGCTATAATAACAACATTGATCCTCTTGATGATTCAATACAAAATATCATGTTATCTGCTACACTTGCAGCGGTCAGAGTTAGTTTACACTTCTATCTGCCTACATCTTGCTACAATAGCTGCGTATCTACAAAATAGGCAACACATATCTCTCTTTAGAGTGTCAGTAATCAAAGCTTTTATGGAAGGGCTTCAGAGTTATCCCACCAAGACTTCCACCTGCCCCAGTGTGGAATATTAAGATAGTCTTCACATGATTAATGGGCCCACCTTTTGAACTCATGCATAAATGTGAACTGCAATTTCTCTCCTGGAAAATCTCTTTCCTTATTGCAATAACTTCACTGAGGAGAGTGGGTGAACTACAGGCGCTAACCATAGAAGAACCTTTTTTTCCAACTTCACAGAGATAAAGTGGTTCTTCGTACTAACCCCAAGTTTCTACCTAAGGTAGTTTCTGGGTTTCACATCAATCAATTGGTTGAGTTACCTGTGTTCTTTCCTCAACCAGATTCAGTGGCAGAACGAGCTCTACACACCTTAGATGTTCGAAGAGCCCTCTTATATTACATAGAAAGAACAAAATAATTTCTTTAAACTAAACTTTTTGTTGCTTTTGCTCAACCTCACAAGGGCAATCCTGTATCCAAGTCAGGTATTGCCAGATGGATTGTCAAATTCATTCAATCATGTTTTGTAAAAGCAAAGAAAACTTTCACAATACCCCCCTAGAGCGCATTTCACTCGCAAAATAGGGGCTACTATGGCTTTCTTAGGAAACATCCCCATAGTTGACATTTGTAAGGCTGCAACATGGTCTACACCACACACATTCACCAAGCACTATTGTGTAGATGTGTTGGTGAGACAGCAAGCTAATGTGGGCCAGGCAGTACTAAGAACACTCTTTTAGACAACTGCAACAGCTACAGGTAAGCCACCGCTTTGGCAGAATACTGCTGTATAGTCTATGCAAAGCATGTGATCTACAGCTCACATGCCTCGAACGGATAATGTTACTTACCCAGTAATCATCTCTTCTTGGCATGTAGAGCTGTAGATTCACATGCACCCACCCGCCTCCCCAGGTACCTATAGATGTTGCAGTTCTCTCTTACTTTTTATACATACGCATGGACCTCTCTATTCTACCCCTAATAACTCCATTCTCACCCTCTGTGGGAAAACAATCGAACAATGGAGTCTATGCCCAGGTGCACTACCACCAAAAGGAGGAGTCACCTACCTTGTGACTGGAAAGACTTCTTTGAACAAAAACAAAGTGCAAACCTCCGGATTTAACACTAGATGGAAGGAGTATGCAAAACATGTGAATCTACAGCTCTACATGCCAAGAACAGATGCTTACTGGGTGAGTATCATTAACCTTTCTCACTTAGCATCCCACGCCACTAATTGTGCAAGCCTTGAGTAGTAAGGTGCATCCCAATTCATCTCCAACTACTCCTCTGGATAGAAAATCAAAGAGGATTGAGGATTTTCACAAGTGCATGTTTTATTCTACCAGACTAGCATTACAATCATGAAATACTTTTTTTTTTTGGTTTGTTTTTCCAGGTTCGTTACACACATTGAGGACGTGGCCAGCGAGATCTTTCTGCCAGTCCATAGGGTCTCTTTGGCTCTGGGGATTCATGATGGGTAGGACACAGGCAAATAAGTTGTCCTTGCAAGTCTAGATACTACTGTTAAATAATGATCTTGTATTTTTATTGGTTTAACAGCAGAATCCCTGTGCAACTATATTTCACAATGTGTGCAATGATATTTTAGAATCAAATATGGGTGTCATTTTCTTATTACTTTGAAGTTTCCTTTAATTTTAATATTCTTGCTACGGTTCATGACTCTAGTAGGCCTAGAGGCGAGGTAGTAGTACATGTGCACATTTCCTGCATCTTCAAGTAAAGCGTAGTCTTGCTTTCGATATTCGCAACCAGAACATTGATTTCAGGAAATTAAAGATGTCAGCAGTGTATTCTTGTGTTTTTTCTTTTGCTTCAAGGAAGTCTTTCAATGCCTCCATGATAAGTACCTTCCACCTTGACATTAGATGAGTTTCACTGAAAGTGTCAAGTTTCTGTCACATATTTGCATCTTATTGACTTGTATGGAGAGAAAAATGTATATTAACCATTTAGTTTGGCCTTCCCTACCAGTGCAGCAGATGCGTCACACCTTTTGAGGCAGAAAATGTGGGTCTGTGAGGCAACGTGCTGATCAGCAGGGGCATCAGTCCTCCAATTCCTCTTTTCCCATGCTACAATAGGCACTAAACCATTTTAGTTTGGCTTTAGTGGCGCATGAATAACTGGGGTGGGAGAGGGAGGGGTTTACCTACCAGGTTGGAATTACAGTTCATCAGACAAATGAGTCTTACAAATAGTTCAAAAAGACTATGCCCTACCTTTTGTTTCTGTCCCACCCCCACTATTCCTTCCACACCAGTGCAGATATCTGGCGAGCACCTTGCCCATTCTGTTAAGTAGGCACAGCTGTTACTCTCCACTGGTGACGTCCACATGGATCCAGCCTCCGAAAGAGTGGGGGATATTTATTCTTGCTACTTTATCGAGCTCAGGTCTATTCTGGACTTTCAGCCTTTGAATGCCCTTCACTGGAAGGACAAATTAATAAAAATGCTCATGTTGGCTCAGATCCTGTCTGCTCTGGACCCAGGCGACTGGATGGTGTCCTTGGACTTCCAGAATGTATATTTTTATTTATCATTTCTGCGGTCCCCAAGACAATATTTGGGGTTCAAGATAGGTCAGGAGCATTTCCGTTTGCTGTACTCACTTTCTGCTGCACCAGCGCCCCTTGGGTCTTCGCGTAAGTGATGGCGATGTTCGTTGCCTATCTTCAGGGCTCAGAGATACCAGGATTCCTGTACCACGCAACTAGCTTTTGAAGGATTGCTGACTGCAGTAATGGACCACCTCCGGACAACAACAAACCCCTTGACATCATTGGGGTTCGCTATCAAAGAGCGGAAATCCCACCTGGCTCCTTTGCAGAGGCTTCCATTCATTGGAGCAATCCTGGACACAGTGGAGTTCAGGGCTTTTCCTCTGCCTCAACATGTCCATGATATTCGGGCTATAATCCAAATGTTTCAGGCTTGATCCTGGATCAAGGTGAAAGCAGCTCTGAGGCTTATTGGCCTATTAGCTTTCTGCATCCTCCTTTTCAGCAATTCCAGGTGGCACATCTGGTCTCTGCAATGGAATTTGAAGTTCCAATGCACCCATTATCAAGCTATCCAGATCTCGGAGGAGACAACTTGAGATCTGCAGTGATGGGTGCTAGAGCACACTTGGTCCAGCGGCAGGCCCCTGTCCTATCCACACCCAGAGCTGACGGGGGTGATGAATGCTTCCCTCCCGGGCTTGGGAGGTCATCTGGAGGAGGTGTAGATCAAGAGACTCTGACTTCCAGCCGAGCACCTACTCCAAATTAGTCTGCTGGAGTTTGGGCATTTGTCAGGCTCTGTAGGCATTCCTGCCATCCATCAAGGGGAGGTTTGTGAAGGCACCGTAACGATAAACTGCAACAAGCAAGGCAGTCGGGTCCTGTATGAGGAGACTCTGCACTTCTGGATGTGCCTAGAAGATCAGGGCCTTCTCCTGATTGCAAACCATCCTGCAGGGCCCCTGAGTGCCAGAGCGGGCGAAATGAGCAGGAGGTGTCTGGCTGATCACTAGTGGCGTCTTCATTCTGAGGTGGCACAGGGCATCTTTCAACAGAGGGGAGAACCCTCGCTGTATCTTTTGCCACAGGTGAGAACAAGCAGTGTCAAAAGTTGTGTGCATTGGAGTTTCTGTAAGAACACTCGTTAGGTGATGCATTCGGGGTACAATGGAACATGGGAGTCATATATGCCTTTCTGATTCTGCCTGTCCTGTACCGATTTATGAAATTACAGGGCCCAAGTTATCTTAGTGGCTCCTGATAGGGCCAGTACAGCATGGTAGCTGAACCTTTCAGGTATGAGGATCTGTCCTCTAAACAAGTTACCGCTTTGTAAGAACCTCCTCTTGCCCTCGGTCTACTCTACAGACCCTCCAACTGGGGAGGCACTGTTTTTTTGTTGTTGTTTTTAAACAAATTTTATTGCGTCAAGTGTCAAATACAACGCAGAGCCCTGTAACCCAGAGGCTGTCTGCTACAGTTTAAAGCACAAAATATTGCATTGGCATTTAATATAAACGATTATTAATAAGAAATAATCATATGTACCCAACAAACTCCTCCCAATGCACTGTATCTACACTACATCTCAAACGTCCACTCCACACTCACTACATCTAGAACACATCCCGCCTAGCCGCTGAACCCCTGCATCCCCGCTCCACCCGCCTCACAATCGCACCATCTCCAGCAGGAATAGGCTCCAAGGAAAGGCCTCTATAATCTGCCCAGCGCTTCCAAATTTTATCATGTTTTTGTGGGCACCCTCGTGCTGTAAAGATAGGAGTCTCCAGATCCATGTTAAAATGTAGACCATTTTTCCATGCAGACAAGGAGGGTGGGCCTCAGCCTTCCACTTCAGCGCAATGTTGCGTTTAGCTAAGGTGAATCCTAGCAACATCAAGTGGCGCTTATAGATATTTCCCCCGATCCCCTCCATTATATGTAACAGCACTAACTTAGGAGAGAAGGGAAGCTCCCACCCGAAAACCTCCCCAAGGCAGGCCAACATCCCGCGCCAGAATTTCGCTTTCGACCTATATTGCCAGATTGTATGCAATAGGGTTCCATTCTCCCGACCACATCTGAGGCAAAGCGGGGACGCAACTAGGCCTGCTGTCCACAATCTGACTCTAGTATAGTATACTCGGTGTAAGTAGTTAAATTGAATTAGTCCGAGCCGAAATGGCGATTGCAGCCCCACTAGGGGAGGCTAGCGCTTCCGTCCAGTCCTCTCCATCCACCGGGCAAAGGTTCTCTTCCCACGCTACCCTCAGTTTATTTAGTGTAGTAGGACAGTTCGTCACCAGGGACTGGTAGATTTTGGAGATTTTATGGTCTTGTAGGTCTCCCATAAACAATTTAGCTTTAATAGGGCTAAAATCAGGGAGGGACTCCAGATCCACGACGCTGGGGAGGACGGCATGCCGAAACTGAAGATATTTATAAAATTGAGTGTTTGGCATCTGGTATTTTTGCTGGAGGTCTTGCAAGGACTTAAGCACTGTGCCTCGCATCACATCTCCCAGGGTAGAGATCCCTATGTTGTCCCAATCTTGAAAACCCGCTAGACCAGCTAGCTGTGGCAATATCCCTTTGGACAAAGCGGGGTCTCCTTTGTCAACTTGCCCCACCACCCCATCCTCCGCAAAGCCTGCTACCACACTTGAAACACCACCCTAGTGGCAGACGGCAGGGCATTTCGCACCGGGCCCGAATAGAGAATAGTGTGTAATGTAGTGGTCCCCATGCATCTCCGCTCCACCGCATAAGCAGGGTCAGACCTGTCCCCATACCACCAGTCATTTAATATCAATAATTGCGAGGCCATGTAGTAGGACTGGACATCCAAAGTGGCCAAACCGCCATAGTATGTCGACCGGAAACATGTACGCAGTGCCACTCTAGACGCCCTCCCTGCCCACAAGAATTGCCCCAGTGCTGAGTTCTCTTGGCGAAACCACGTGGGGGGATGGGGAACGGGCAATTCTGTAGTTGATAGAGCAGCCGTGGTAGTGATACCATCTTGAAGATGGCCGATGGACTGGAGATGGAAAGAGGCATATGAGACCAGGATCGCAGCTCTTCGCGCACATGTGTCCATACCGGCAGAATGCTACGTTCCCAGGACACTGTCGGTGAGTCCGACAGGAAGACTCCTAGGTACTTTATCCCCAGCGCAGTGACTTGCACTGTCGATGCGGGGAGGCACTGTTTTGGTATCTGTTTAAAGGTGCCAAACTGGTGGTTAGAAATAGCTATCAGAAGAACAAGTTACTTTACATCAGTAACGCTCATTCTGGTGGATACTCTACTTAACCACAGATTCTTCACTGTACTCCCACCTCCCCATTCCATGGAGAAGCCTCTTTTTTACATCTAGAAAGATCCCAAGTTTGAAATCAGCACACTGGAAGAAACAATTGCTCATGTTTCACTCCTGAGAGTGCAGAAAAGGATAAGATAGGGTGATGTCAGCGTGCAGGGATACTACTTGTACGCGGCTCATGGGAGCATTGGTATGGAGAAATGTTTTCTGGATCCAGTCTGGCGCCTGGATAGTATTCTAATGTGAGATATAAAGTTAGAGCGATACAGTATCCATCAGAAGAATCCTTACCAAAGGTAAATAACTTGTTCATCGTGCTTGGTAAAATTATAAAGTGGAGTCTCCTTAGCTCACTTCCTAGCTTTTTTTAATGTCACTGCAGTTTGCAGAGAGGTAGTGACGCAGATGCATGAGGCACAGCTGACAGCCTGAGCAGCTTATCCAAAAGCAATATGGCAGAGCTCTGTAAGCCACATCATAAGCTCGTATTTGTCAATCGCAGCTGCCGATTATATTTGGAATTTTTGTTCATGGAAGACTTATTTTTCATTTATTTATGTAAATGTAAATGTGTATGTACTTGTATAGCGCACTGCCACCCCCAACAGGGGTATCCTGGCGCTTTTACTTATACTGCTGTGGAACCCTTCCTGGCCTTTCCCTGTGAAATGTCCACTCCTGGGCACCCCCATGGTGAAGCCAGGCATCCCAGCGCTGCTTGGGCCGTTGTGGAGATTAAGCAAGCTATTGCCCAGAGTTGCAGCGTGGGACCCATGATTAGAATAGGCACTGAGGCGAGAATTATCAGGTCCGAGGAAATTGAATCCAAGACCCGCAGAGGCAGGGGATTGAACTCTGGTCCTGGGCCAGAACTCTGCATCAGGGTCTGCCGCTCTAACCATTGAGCCACACTTCTCCACTTTATCCATGCCATTGTATCCATACATTCTACCATCCACACCTATGCATGCATCTATCCAGCTACTTACACCTGTGCACTGATGTATTCAGCCACAGTCCTCTATAAACTCTTTTACTCACACACTTCCATCTGTTTTTCTTTCCATTAATACATTCACCCACCCTTCCACACTCATCTACTTACACCTCCCTATATGTCCATCATCATCCCCTCCTTGTCTGCATGGCTGTTGTGTGGGTGCGTATCTGTTTGTATGTGTCTTGCCTGTGTATGTGGATTTGGGTATTGCTGTGTGTGTATAAATGTCACTGTGTGTTTTCTGTTAGTGCATTAAAACAACTCAGACAACATACAGCCATAACAACAATGAACATATACATCTAAACCTACATCTAAATGCACTTACGTATGTTGGATTTTCCAGTGTTTCTGATAGAATAAGCGGAGTGGTGATATTTGGGTGACAGTGTGCATATTTGCCGACATTAATCAGAATGTATGCATATTTCTTAGTGCTGTTTTAGAACAGATTTTTAGTGTGTCCTATTTTTATTTAAGTCATCCAGTCTCCATGAGAACTTCTGGAGTCAACAGGCAGATGTCCTATGACCAGACATTTACACACTTGTCAAAGAGCAGCATCCAAGACAACATGAGTCTTGAGCAACTGTTGGAGAGACAGTGGAGTGAAGGCCATGAATTCCTACTGGAACATAGTACATTCAGTGATGGTGAGTATTAGATACATTTATGAATGTGTTATAATGGAAGCCACCTAAAGATTTAGAACTGAATGCAACACTTCCAGTGCTCTGCAAGATGTTAAGTTGCGAAATACACAGTGCCTGTTTATTAAAGCACCTCTTCTGTAGTAAGTAGCTGATATGGAATGTGACTGTTTATGTAGCATTATGATTTTCATACTTCCAGTCCAGTACCAAGCCTTCTTCCTTGTAGGCAGTGTGTTATAGAAAGTATAACAGATGAAAGTGTTATAAACTTCCCCAGTTTTGCATAAATAAATGTTCTGAGCAAGAACTCCTTAGCTACTTTTGTTATGTTGGATTACCGTAGGAATTGATCCCTGCCAATGGCAAAGATCCCTTCTGCCTCAAACCTAATAAGCTTATTATTACTATAGAGTTCACCTACCATTTCACAACCCCCATTTTGCCATTCCCATGCCACAATCTTGTTGTTAATGTTCTTAAATGGTCATATAATCCAAAGGGGTAACCCTGGAGTGAATGGTGCTCTCTACACTGTTTATGCCACAATGTTACCACCTGTAGTATTACATATGCCTGTTTCCCAAATATGGTGGAATCCACCATCACTGCTTCTTTCAGTGTATATTGTGAATAGGTGTCCGCTATTAGTGTCTTCCCCCAGTTATCCTGATCATCATACCAATATATGGTATGTGGCTGCTGTGCTGCAACATTGTATATTAATATATCTGGCAGTCTCAATCTGCCCTGTGCCCATGGTAATTTCAGTGGCATAAGCATTCATGAGCCCAAAGGGCATGACATTAAACTGGTACAAGCCCTCCGGTGTTGACAATGCACTCTTCTTTATGGTACTAGTTATTAATGCAATCTGTCAATAGCCATAGTTCAGATCAAAGGTTCTAAAGTAGCCAGCAGCACCCAGCCAATCCACTAGCTCACTGGTAGTCCACACAACAGCACAAGTCTGTGGATCCTTGCTTGGGCACCAATACTACTAAACTAGCCCAAAGACTATGGAAATACTCAATCACGTCCAAATCCAGCATTTTAGCAACCTCTGCCTTGAAGCAGTGCTGTACTCGTCAGACATACTGTAAACCCTGCTCTTTACTTCGAAGCTATCTCCTATGTCTATATGATGTACTTAGATATCTGTTGAGGCAGTCCCTTACTAGAGACATCTCTAAGTTAGAGCACACACTCCTGGATATGGAGAACCAGGTTGCTGGCGATCCCAGTGGTTTAGGGGTCCTAGCAGAGGTAAGTCACAAGCATATCACACTATTGAAAAGGATGCTCTGCCTTAACTGTGCTGCACATTTGGCGTGCACACATGCCACAGCGGAAGGAGCAGGACAACTCTTAGCGTGGCTTATCCACCAGGAAAAAAGTTAAAGGCCCATAATGGTATTGCGCTCGGACACAGGCTCCCTCCTTTATACCCAGCACACTATTTATGGAGAGCTGACACAGCACTATACCAGAGTGTACCAGTCTGTTGTGAAATAAACGCTGACCCACATGCTTCCTTCTTTGCTGAATGTCTTATACCTTGCTTTACCATAGAGGAGCGAACAGAATTGGACTAACCTGTTGCATTAGGCGAAGTCAACAATGCCATTAGGGCACTGGCTAATGGTAAAGCCCTGGGACCTGATGGTCTACCGGCAGAGCTTTACAAGGCATATGCATCTTAACTAGCCCCACAGTTGTTGACTATGTACAAAGAAACCCTTGGACTCTCAGAGAGCGATGACGGTCATCTCCCTACCTAAACCTTAGAAAGACCCATAACTCATTTGCTCTGATAGACCAATGACCTTGCTCAACACTGATTATAAGGTGCTGGCAAAAATACTCGCTGATTGTTTAGTGCCCCTGGTCCCATCCAGACCAAAACGGGTTTGTCCCCATACGCAATACCTCCCGGAACCTGCGCTGCTCCTTCAGGGTCGTTCCGCTTGGCCCTGTGCAGGATGTCTGGTCTTAAACTTTGAAAAGGCCTATGACTCTCTGGAGTGGAGTTACTTGTTGGCTGCATTGGCCCGATATGGTATAGGCAATAGCTTTCTTTGCCTGGTGCCATTATAATACACTAATCCCATCACCATGGTCAAGACGGGACTCCTGCTATCAGAAGTCATTCCCATCCACAGGGGGACGAGACGGGGCTGTCCGCTATTGCCGCTGTTATTTTCTCTAGCTATTGAGCTGCTAGCCTTGGCATTGACACCAGGGAACACAAGGGGGTATTCTACTAGGTGATGGGACACACATAATATAATTATATGATTATATGCCGATATGTAGCTGTAACTGAGGGACACTGACAATAATCCTGCCCTGATTGCCTCCACTTTGACACATTTTGCAGCCATCTCGGGGCTACCAGTCATTTGGGTGAAATCCTGTTATTTCCCTCACTCACGGATGCCACCAACCCCTGCTTCATGATCGAGGAGGGAGCGCAACTGGACTGGCAAAAGCAAACATTTTAGTACCTAGGGATAAGGATACTCGATGACTGATCTGTTGAATGGAAATTTCACTCAAGCAGTTACATCCTTCAGTGTCTAGATGGCCTTCTGGCATACCTTGCAATTAGCGTTGGTGGGGATGGTGGCTTTATTAAAAATTGTGGTCCTGCCTCGCCTCCTATATTTATTTAATATTCGTCCTATCTACATCCCAGTTGTATTTTTCCGAAAATTTGACCAACAGGGAGTAGCCTTAGCAAAGCGAGGCTTAGCTGCCCATATTTTGAGCAATACTACCTTGCTGCCCAAACCCAGTGGCTCTCTCATTGGCTGGTGGGTCTATACCTGTCACACACCCATATCCAGCCCAGTTGGACACTACCCACAATTGTGCACCTATTTCACCCCTGAGCAAGAAAACGGGCACCTGAGTCCCTGTTACTGGGGGTGGCACAAGAACGTGTAACGCCCTGAACGTCTCAGGATGGTTTAACAGACACGATAATGAGAACGCAACCACTTGTGAAGGTTTAGTTATTTTAATGAAGGCAAAAATAATACAAGGAATAAACAAAGGTTATAGTCACTGGAATCCTCCAGGCTAAGTACGTTACCAGCCCACAGCACGGATGGTCCTAACCGTCCTCTGCATATACGCCGATCCCGGCGTATGCCAACAGAGGGCAGAAATGAAATGGCCGACAATGCCAATCGGTAGGCTGTGAGGGGCACGAAGAGTGTTGGGGAGAATCGAGGAGTCAGGGAAACACCCAGCCGGGGTCTCTACCTGAAGGGAGCAGCCGCTCAACCTCTTCCTCAGACTGCACCGGGACGCGGAGTCACCTCCTGGTGATGCGTCACCGATACCCCAATCACAAGCAAAGAAGACTGAACCGAGAGCAGCCGCTCGATCGATCCCGTGGACTTCCGAGTCTGTAACGCGGCAAACACCTCCTGGTGTGCGTTACAGCTGGCAGTCCCTGTATCTCTGGTCGGGCTGGGAGTTACGACTCCAACCAGCAAAAGCGCCACTGCGCTTTGACTCAGCCGAGTCAAAAAGCGAAGCTCAATGGTTATCCGGTAGAGCTTCCGGGTCCTTCACAGGTGACGATGGGGCAAGACACGGCCCAGGGAGTAACGACTCGACCTACCACCGTTCTTGCCTTACTGGAGCACCACTCCGGAACACTGCTCTTCACTAAGCAGGTACGTCGGTGTAAACAATATCCGACAGCGTTGTACCTCCCGGTTCCTCCCTTTATAGGGCATGTTTTCCTTGAGTTATGTAACAGCTCTCCTGTTTACATAAGGGCGTGTTTTCCTTGAGTTATGTAACAGCTCTCCTGTTTACATAACCTCTCAACCGCTAAGCATCCTGGGAGATGTAGTCCGTTTTCGCTGGTTACCGTTTTCCTCCCCTCGCATGACAGGAATTCTTGACAGTACATCCTCCCTCTCAGCGGCTCCCCACGGGTCCAGCGCTGGCAGGAAAACGCCGATGGAACAAGGAGACCAAGCGCGGAGCATGAACCCCTTCAGCCGGTTCCCATGACTGCTCCTCCGGGCCATAGCCTTTCCACGCAACCAGGTACCACAGCTTCCCCCTGCGCCATTTGGACGCCCGTATGCCCGACACTTCATACTCCACCTCCGACTCCACGCATACCGGCCTAGGTGTCCCAGACGGCTTGGAGGGTGCTGGTTTGAGCAATGATACATGAAAGACAGGGTGTATCCGCAATGACTGGGGCAAGCACACCTTCACGTTCACGGGACCCATACACTTGGTAATTCGATAGGGGCCCATGTACTTGGGATGGAACACACTGTTCTTTCGAAACCTCATGTTTCTTGTGGATATCCAGACGTAGTCTCCAGTGCGGTACAGTGGCCCGGGCCTTCTCTTCCTGTCTGCCGCAGCCTTGTATCTTCTCTTGGCCTCTATTAGGACAGCCCTTGAGCGCATCAACGTGTCTTTTATGTGTGCCACCCTGTCCGCTGTGGCGGGAATCCTGTCCTCTCTGAACGGATGTAGAAATGGCAAGAACCTGGGATGTTGGCCATAGTTGCTATAGAACGGAGATGACTGTGTGGAGCTGTGAGTGGCGTTGTTATAGGCTATCTCTGCAACCCATAGCAAGTCGACCCATTCTTCCCTGCCCTGGTCCACAAAACATCGCAGATACTGTTTGAGCGTTTGGTTCAGGCGCTCGGTTTGGCCGTCCGTTTGAGGGTGGTAGCTGGTGGACAGGGCGGTCTAAACATGCAGCGCAGTGCACCAAGTCTTCCAGAATTGCGCAGTAAACTGCGACCCCCGGTCCGACACGATCACCCCAGGTAATCCATGCAGTCGTACCACATTCTTTAGGAGTAGTGACGCCAATTCCCCGGCCGTAGGGACTCTCTTGCAGGGGATGAAGTGCCCCATTTTCGTCAAGTAATCCACCACCACCAGTATTGCCGTCATCCCCTGGTCTACCGGTAGGCCCACCACGAAGTCCAGTGATATGCTATCCCATGGTCTATCCGGGGTCGGAAGTGGATGTAAGAGCCCTTGGGTTCGGCCATGGTCGGCCTTCATGGTAGCACACGTAGGACACTCCTGTCCCCACCTCCTGACATCCACTCTCATGGTTGGCCACCAGAAATGCCGTCCCATGCTAGCCACCGTTTTTTCAAAGCCCAAATGACCTGCGCATGGAGAGTCATGGCACCAGATGAATGCTTGTTTCCTTAGCCTAGGCGTGGGTATCAATAGGCACCTGCCCTTCAGGGGTATCCCGTCCTTCAGCTGCCATTCTCTGTGACTGAGGAGCCACCTCCGCCATGCGAATGACCTGATCCCTCTCTTTATTCCCCTCAGGAAAGTATCCGGTTGGATAACCCCCAATACCATCCTCGGGGAAATGATGGAATGCTCGGTCGCAGGCAATGGTTCCTTAACTGCAGATTGACGGGACAGGGCGTCCGCCTTCCGGTTTTCCGTCCCCGGCCGATATGTGATGCGGAAGTTGAACCCCGCAAAGAAGATCATCCACCGCAGCTGTCTGGGAGAAAGGTGTCTTGTGGCCGTCATGAACTGTAGGTTCCGATGGTCCGTGTACACCGATACCACATGTCTTGCCCCCATCAACCAATGCCTCCATTCGGTGAAGGCGTCCTTGATTGCGAGAAGCTCCTTCTCCGCAATATGGTAGTTGCGTTCGGCGTCGTTAAGTTTGCGGGACATGTATGCAACGGGATGAAGCACCCCTGTGTCGTGGTTGCGTTGGGACAAGATAGCCCCCAGCGCCACATCCGATGCGTCCGCTTCCACCACGTAGGGGAGATCCGGATCGGGGTGAGCCAACACCGGCGCCTTACCAAAGGCGCTTTTCAGGGCCTCAAAGGCTGTGTTCGCTTCAGGGGACCAGACAAACTCCTTGGACTTCCTCAGTAGCTGTGTGATTGGGGCCACCAATCCTGAAAATCCATCTATAAACCGCCTGTAAAAGTTGGCGAAGCCAATGAAACTTTGGACGTCCTTCACGCTTTGGGGCACCGGCCATTCTTTCACCGCCTTGATCTTTCGTTCTGCCATCTCCTGTCCCTCTGGACTCAGCATCACTCCGAGGAATTCCACGGATGTGACGTGGAAGTCACACTTGCTGAGTTTACAAAACAGCATGTTTTCCCTCCGCTTTTGGAGCACAGCTTTGACGTGGTGTACGTGCTCCTCCACACTGGACGAATAGATGAGGATGTCGTCGATATATACGACCACGTAGATATCCAACTCCTCTCTGAATACCTCATTCAAAAAGTACTGAAAGGCTGCCGGGGCGTTGCACAGACCGAACGGCATGACGAGGTACTCAAAAAGGCCGAACCTGGTCTTAAAGGCGGTCTTCCACTCGTCTCCGTCCCTCATGCGTACCAGATGGTATGCCCCTTTCAAATCCAACTTGGTGTAGATACGAGCTTTCTTGACCTGTTCCAGAAGTACACTGATGAGAGGCAAGGGGTACCGATTCTTTACGGTTATCGCATTCAATGCCCTAAAGTCCACACAGGCTCTCAGCTCCCCATTAGCCTTCGGTATGAAGAAGAGTGGCGAGGCGGCCGGAGACTTGGACGGGCGGATGAATCCTAGCTTGAGGAGTTTATCCAGGTACCCCCGGAGATGCACGTTTTCAGGCTCCGTCAGGGCATACAGCCTGCCGCTGGGGACGCTGGCCCCCGGCACCAGGTCGATCTGGCAGTCAAACTGTCTATGTGGTGGTAGCACTTCCGCCTTCACCTCATCAAATACATCCTCAAAACTGTGATAAGCCTGGGGGAGAGCCACATCTTTTTCTGCCGCTGTAGCCACCGTCTGACTCCCGCTCTCATCTGCGTCAAGGGATTCCGTTCTTATTCCACAATGCAGGATGCAATACGGTGACGTCAGTTCGATGCGATGTGTTGGCCAATCCACAGAGGGGTTGTGTTTCTGTAGCCACGGCAATCCCAATATGACGCCATATTGGGGCGCTCGGATGATGTTAAAATCGATTTGTTCCAAATGGTTCCTCCCACATCTCATCGGAAGGACCCCCGTGTGCTGCCCGATGGGCCCCGTCACCAATCGCCTTCCGTCTACAGCATAGATATCTTCTGGTACAGCTTTGGGAAGAAGCACTAGCCCTAGCCTGCATGCCTCGTTGTGGTCCATAAACATGCCAGTGGCCCCTGAATCCACCATGGCCACAACGGGTATCCACTAGTCATGCACTCCCACGTGCACCGTGAGAAACAGGTGTCGTTGTCCCTTAGTGACCGAGTTGGAAAGTGAAGGGATGGATGAGTGACTCCGAGATGCCCCTTCTTTGGTCTGGGAGTCCTCTAGTTTTCCGCCGGTACGTCCACCACGGCTTTTACCGACCGGTTGGCCCGATAACGTGACGTCTTCGGTTTGGCAGGGCATTCACGTACGTAGTGGCCTTTTTTGCCACAATATAGGCACAATCCTTGTTTACGGCGTGACTCTTTCTCCGTGGCTGTGAGGCTCGCTCGTATTGCGCCGATGTCCATGGGTTCTCCCTTGGATGCGGTGGCAGTTTCAGGACTTCCCACTGTCACATAGGATGGAAGGGATTTTCCTTTTCTCCCATGATCCCCCTTTCTTTCACTTAGCCTATGTTCCAGCCGTAATACCAGGTTGATAAGGCCCTCACATGTCTTGGGTTGTGGGTCAATATGAGCCACGGCGTCCTTGAGCTCATCGCACAGCCCGTGATGGAAGAGCGCCGTCTGTTTAGCAACAGGCCACTTGGTTTCCGCAACCAGCCTTCGGAACGCATTGAGATACTGCACCAGGTCGTTGGATCCCTGTCTCAACTCAAGCATTTCACGGTCCGCCGTGTACGAGTCAGCCCTTCTGTCGAAGACCTTCAGGAATTCCTCGCGAAAAGCACCCCAATCACATAAGATGGGGTCGTCCCTGCTCACCAGAGGTACGGCCCATTGTGCCGCGTTTCCAGCCAAATAGGATATAAGGAAAGCCACACGAGCCTGACTCGTGGGGAACGCCCTTGGTTTGCACGATAAATGTAGCGCCACTTGTGTGAGGAATACCTGCACTGTGTTAGGATCCCCACTGTACCTCTCTGGTGTTGCCAAGGGGACGGCTACCGGCATTTCCACTACTACCGCAGGGGTCTGGTTCGTGAGGGAGGTGCTGGGCGTGAGCGGGTCCAAGTGGATAGCATCCAGTCTGGCTTTTACATCGGCTGTTTCTTGCCTGGAGGCAGCCAATTCAATTTGCACGGTCGCTAAAGCAGCCAGCACATCATCAAGTGTTGCCATGTCTGTTATCGACCGGGAGACAGTTAGTGTTATTAAGGTCGGATATTTTGTAACGCCCCGAACGTCTCAGGATCGTTTAACAGACACGATAATGAGAACGCAACCACTTGTGAAGGTTCAGTTATTTTAATGAAGGCAAAAATAATACAAGGAATAAACAAAGGTTATAGTCACTGGAATCCTCCAGGCTAAGTACGTTACCAGCCCACAGCACGGATGGTCCTAACCGTCCTCTGCATATACGCCGATCCCGGCGTATGCCAACAGAGGGCAGAAATGAAATGGCCGACAATGCCAATCGGTAGGCTGTGAGGGGCACGAAGAGTGTTGGGGAGAATCGAGGAGTCAGGGAAACACCCAGCCGGGGTCTCTACCTGAAGGGAGCAGCCGCTCAACCTCTTCCTCAGACTGCACCGGGACGCGGAGTCACCTCCTGGTGATGCGTCACCGATACACCAATCACAAGCAAAGAAGACTGAACCGAGAGCAGCCGCTCGATCGATCCCGTGGACTTCAGAGTCTGTAACGCGGTAAACACCTCCTGGTGTGCGTTACAGCTGGCAGTGCCTGTATCTCTGGTCGGGCTGGGAGTTACGACTCCAACCAGCAAAAGCGCCACTGCGCTTTGACTCAGCCGAGTCAAAAAGCGAAGCTCAATGGTTATCCGGTAGAGCTTCCGGGTCCTTCACAGGTGACGATGGGGCAAGACACGGCCCAGGGAGTAACGACTCGACCTACCACCGTTCTTGCCTTACTGGAGCACCACTCCGGAACACTGCTCTTCACTAAGCAGGTACGTCGGTGTAAACAATATCCGACAGCGTTGTACCTCCCGGTTCCTCCCTTTATAGGGCGTGTTTTCCTTGAGTTATGTAACAGCTCTCCTGTTTACATAAGGGCGTGTTTTCCTTGAGTTATGTAACAGCTCTCCTGTTTACATAAGGGCGTGTTTTCCTTGAGTTATGTAACAGCTCTCCTGTTTACATAACCTCTCAACCGCTAAGCATCCTGGGAGATGTAGTCCGTTTTCGCTGGTTACCGTTTTCCTCCCCTCGCATGACAGGAATTCTTGACAGAACGCTATCGTAGATGCATGCAAATCACCAAGCATGTGCTCCTCTATGCACCAGGGTTGGCATTGCTGGGTACACTTTGGGCTACTGGACCAACAACGCCAGCAGAATTGACAGCATGGCATGCTGGGGGCTTACACACACATGGAGACCTGTATAGCGACTTTGTTCGAGACGTTGATAGAAGAGAATGGCCTACCACCGGTTCACTTTTGTTCTATAACTTGCTGATCACTACACTTGGAAACCACTGGGGTGACATGAACACTGAGCTGCCAACCCATCTCACGATCCAATACTTACAAATAATGCGGGGCAGACACCTCATATGCTGGCTTGCGGAATCCCTTCGCTCCCACACTAATTCACAGCTCCACACTTTGCAGCAGCGCTAGGAAGTGGACTTATCGTGCCCCTGCGCTGAAAAGGAGTTGGATGCCTTACGAGAGGGACCTATATATGTGCCAAACAATGCCCGGATCAAGCTCCTACAGTGTTGCACAGGGTTTTTCTTGTATAGAGTGGATGCCAATTGTCCATGTTGCACCTGCGTGGGTGCTGATTTGCAGCATATGCTTCTGATGGAGACATCTGCCTGTCCATTCCTCACCTTTTGAATTACCCCCTGCGCAGAATTCCACAGAAACTTTTTTCAGAGCTCCCCCACATCGACGAGGATATCACAATGGAACGGCTCCGCATGCGACTCCGCTTGACATCATTGGATTCATAAGACCTCGTCGGCGTGGTGATGTCATTTCCCTATTTCCGCGCCGTTGATGCGTAACGGTTTTTCGAGGACTCTCCATTTCTTTGTAGTCTACATTGTTACAGTTGTCTGAAAACTGTTTCTGTTTGATGACTACTCAAAAGAAGCCTGGATTTAAACTCTGTAGGGAATGTGGGGGCCATATGTCTGTCATGGACCCCCACAAAGATTGCCTTTAGTTCCTGTCGTCTGACCACGACGTCTAGGGATGCTCTTCGTGTTGTAGGATGAATCCAAAGGCCCTCAAAGAGAGAGAAGCAAAGGTGTTTATGGCTCGGGTGAAGAAGGAGAAGAGGACAAAGTCGAGGTCAAAGTCACCACTCCATTCACCTTGAGGCCGTCCAAAACACACAAGAAGAATTGTTGTCATGGGCCCAAGCGTCACGCTTCGAAGGACAAGTTGCTGTAGTCTGTGTCCCTGGTCCAGTGACGTCATAGGAGGGATGACGTCTCGCCTTCTCTTTCACCGCAGGTGACTCCGGCACATTGTCTGATGCCGAGGGATTCTCCTGCGCCCAGGGAAGCGCCTCCTTCACCTCCGGCCTCTCCTATCCTGGCTCCAGTGTCTCTGGCGCTGCAGCCAGAACCCACCTTACAACCTCTGCCTGTTCCAGATCAGGCGGTTCTGGATCCGTACCCACCTTTCCCAGCTCCAGGTGCGGTTCCCTGGCATTTTCTAACTGAAATGTATGACCTGTTTGCCAGGTCAGTTAACCCATCCGGCATGCCTGGTGGCCCCGTGGGACTGCTTTCCTTTAATTTTGGCGTTCACCAACATTATGCCCAGGCACCCTTCATTACTTTTATGCCAATGACTTCATCTTGGCCTCTCCTGATGCCGAGGTACTCCATGCTGATTCCGTCCCAGGAGGGTAGAATGGACTATTCTCCGGCGCCTCGTCTGGCCAGCCGCTCCTGAAGGGCCTCCTTTGACCCTGGCTCCAAGGTCACCAGTGCCGCGTCTGGCACCGCCGACACCGATTCCTAATATGCGATCGAGGAGGAAGGCTCAAGGCTGAGAGTCTTCTGGAGGAGGAGGAATTCCAGGAGCAGCAGGAGCAAACTGAGGAAGGAGAGATACTGGATCTCTTGGATGATTTTGAAGGGTTTCAAGAAGCTAGTGGTCTAGACACATCACCAGAATGGGAGCTCTCTTCTCCCAAAGCTCTTTCTTCTCAGGAGGTGGCCTCATACCATTCAGTTATAAGGAAGGCAGCTGACTTTCTGGATTTACAGTTGCCCATTGCGGAGGTCAAGTCTAACATTTTAATGGAGGTTCTTCACTCCCCATCACTACATCCATGCTTTGATGGACTCAGCTAAGGAGGTGATACTCAAGCTGCCAGAGGATGTCCAGGGTCACTTAGCGCAGGTGCTGTCGGACACTCAGGCTGCAGCTCGTCAGGTGATGCAGTCCGGGCTAGATACATCAGACTCCATTGCCAGGGTGATAGGCTCTTCGTTGGCTATTAGGAGGCGCGCCTGGTTGAGAGGATTGGGCTTCTCTCCGGATATTCAGGCCAGGGTGTGGGATCTTCCCTTTGATGGCTCTAGGCTCTTTGGGACCAAGGTGGACTCAGCTCTGCAACATTTTAAGGATAACAGAGCTACTGCTAGAGCCTTAGGGCTTACAATCCCAGCCTAGGGGTCTTGGGTACTGGAGATTTTGGGGGTTTGGGAAGGCTGCGCCATTTCGGGGCCGACAGCAGCAACGACAGAACCCATTGTATAGATCATACAGAGGGAAGGGACGAGGTTATTGTCGAGGGTCTGCTCGCCAACAGTTCTCCTAACCTGCCCCCCCCCCTCCCCCCCCACTGGCTCTGCAGGGAAGCAGCTTGAGATGCCCCATCTTGGAGCATGTTGGACCCGTGAGAGGTCGGGTGTCCCATTTTCTACAAAATTGGAAATCTGTTACATCAGAGCTTTGGGTTTTGACTCTTGTAGAAAATGGGTACACCCTTCCTTTCCGGGAGTTTCCCCCTCCTTTTTCCCCTTGTCAGGGTTAGTGTTCGAAGGACCATCTGTTGCTTTTTCAGCTGGAGATTCATTCTTTGTTTCAGAAAGGTGCAATAGAGATGGTTCCCGAGCAGGAAAGAGATCAGGGATGCTACTCCCGGTATTTTCTGATTCCCAACTAGGACCGCCGTTTGATGCCGATTTTAGACCCCAGGATCTTACATTTATTTCTCAGACAGGAGAAGTTCATGATGTTGACCCTTGCTCAGGTTCTACTGGCCCTGCAGCAGGAAGAGTAGATGGTGTTGATCGATTTACAGGAGGGGTATTTTTACATTCCCATCCTGAAGTCACATCAGAAGTATCTCTGTTTTACCGTGGGGGGGGGGGTCTCAGCACTACCAGTTTGCGGTCCTTCTGTTTGGCTTTACTTAAGCACCTTGGGTCTTCGCAGAGGTGATTGCTGTGGTAGCAGCACATCTCAGACAGTCGGGAATTCCTGTTTTCCCCTATCTGGATGACTGGCTGCTCAAAGCGAGGTCGCAAGAGATGGTGCTGCATCATTTGCAAGTGACAACAAGAATGTTGTTCGACTTGGGTTTTTCGATAAATATTTCCCAAATCTCACCTGGTTCCATCTCAGTGAAACCTGTTCATAGTGGCACACTACTGTGAGTTGAGCCTTCCCGCCCAATAAAAACACGCATTACGGAACACCGCAGCAACTTTCGCTGCAAAAGAACCAACACGAGAATGTGTATGCATTTCCAAGAAATTTGACACACACCAGATTCATTCACATGGCTTATTCTGGAATCTTTTCCTAACATTACCAAAGATGCGCTATTTGTGAAAGAACAAAGGTGGGTGTACAGATTGGGGTCCCACACCACCGGCCTCAACGAAGCGATTCCATGGTCATCCCTAAAACCACCCTTACTGCTATAATGATCTCTAGTACCACATGACCCCTCCACGCGACCGCGTTAGGTCCACTCCTAATGCCACGCCTAGGTGCCCTTCTCTTCTACATACATTACCCTCTCATCGAGAACTACTGACTAGGGCTAAGGGTCAACGCACTCTTCTCTCTCCCCCGAATACCAATTTTCAACTTTAATAATCTGATAACTTTAGAATTAACGAACCGAACGGGCTGTTGAACTGCAGTGTCAACCGCTTAAGGCATGAATTGTCCCCAGTAACACAAGACTGGAGTGTTGACCGAATTATCAATACCGATCAATCACTGATCCATGTTGAATCGCGCTATCACTAAATACTCACCCTAGATGACGACCTTCATGATCCTTTAGCGCATAACCAGTTACCACCAAACGGTCTCGACTTTCACTTCCGCCCGAAACAGGAGCACTTCCTATTTGAATCCCCGCGAAACGCGACACTCCACCTCCCAGTCCTGGTAGAGCGGGGTAGGTCATCCGGAGACGCGGACTCGGCGCGTCAGTAACCTGGAGTTTTATTGTTTATTATGCCATTCTGTCAGCGCCCTTTAATGTACTATTACAGAACGCAAGGAACTCCTTGCGTTACCTACCAGGAACTGCAGTGCGCTAACCTATGAATCTGATAGGGTAAGTGCGCACAGCACGTTCTTGTTATGTGTTTGGAACCATACGACACATGGAGTGTTCACATCACATGGCTTGTGTGTTTTTTATCACTACGCTTAGTGTGCACCGTCACTACAGTTGCACATATTTAGCTCACGAGACGCACCTTATAACCACAATAAACTGTGCTTATGCATTCTTTAATCACCTTGGTCTTCCTTCCCTCTCCTACAGGTAGACCGAGCTGCAGGTAAAATCCATAAGAATGCTGATTATAAATTTGTTGTACAGCTTACATGTAGATAGAATATAATAGGTCCTGATGAATCGCTAGAGTAATTCTCAGACAGAGCGAGAAACATGTTGACCCCAGATGAGGCAGTGTTGACAACCTAGCACATAATTCTAGGCATCTACACTCCACCTCACATCATTTTAGTTAGGTAAGGAGGCTTCATAATAAACTGATTGAGATGGCACTCCCTTACCTATTTTAATATTTCCACACTACACGTCTTCATCTACATTACAATAGAGCCCTCTACTCCCACCTCACCTAACGGCTGTCTGGATAAAAAGATCTCCACAAGAGCGCTCGTTAAAAGAGCCTGTCGGGTATTGCACCAGCCGACTCGACGTAGGAGCAGCCCGATGATGACGCTTTACATCCCGATGGGTGCGTGAGTCACGATACCCAGACGGTTGTATGAGGGCTCCCATATCCGACTTAGTGTTATTCACATCGGTTATTTGTACACTCTTTGGTCCGTCTCATTAACTTTAAGGAACAGCTTTGGTACTTCTTTTGGTTGTATATTGCAGGGCTCACCTAGCTGGACCTTCTTTCCAAAAGCCCTTTTTGCCCCCCCTTTTTCTCGTTGAATTTCAGGTTCTACTGGCCCTGCAGCAGGAAGAGTAGATGGTGTTGATCGATTTACAGGAGGGGTATTTTTACATTCCCATCCTGAAGTCACATCAGAAGTATCTCTGTTTTACAGTGGGGGGGTCTCAGCACTACCAGTTTGCGGTCCTTCTGTTTGGCTTTACTTAAGCACCTTGGGTCTTCGCAGAGGTGATTGCTGTGGTAGCAGCACATCTCAGACAGTCGGGAATTCCTGTTTTCCCCTATCTGGATGACTGGCTGCTCAAAGCGAGGTCGCAGGAGATGGTGCTGCATCATTTGCAAGTGACAACAAGATTGTAGTTCGACTTGGGTTTTTTGATAAATATACCCAAATCTCACCTGGTTCCATCTCAGTGAAACCTGTTCATAGTGGCACACTACTGTGAGTCGAGCCTTCCTGCCTCCCCAGAGGATTCTGAACATACAGGCTATGATTCCACTGTTTCAAAATGGAGTGGCTGTTCCAGTCCTGAAGGTGCTACGTCTGCTCGGTCTGTTCGCTTCCTGCATACTGCTGGTCAATCATGCACGCTGGCACATGAGGACACTCCAGTTGTGTCTCCGCAGACAGTGGTTTTAACTCAACGGAGATCTCTGGGAGGTGGTCAGAATCTCCAGAGACACTGATGCGGAGCTGTCTTGGTGGAGTGTTCCAGGCAACCAGTCTCAAGGGAAGCCTTTTCAATCTCCTCCAATGGTCACAGTGATAACGGATGCCTCCACTCTAGGGTGGAGAGCTCATCTGAGGGATCTGGAGATAAAGGGACTTTGATCTCCAGAGAAGAGATTGCTTCACATCAATCTTCTGGAACTGCGGGCAATACGTTTGGCTCTCAAAGCCATCCTTCCCTCCCTATGCGGTCAGTCAGTTCAGATCCTGACGGACAAAACTACTGCGATGTAGTACAGCAACAAGAAGGGAGGAGTAGGGTTGTATCGTCTCTGCAGAGAGGCCCTGCGGCTCTGGTCCTGGGTCCTAAATATCTCCCTCCCTAGACCCTCGTGTATAGAGCACTGAGACGCCCCTCTCTACCCATCTGGTATCTGTCAAGCATATAGGCAGGGTCTATCGGAGACCGATACATCAAATGATGAACAACCACCAGTTGTGAAGCCCAATAATAAAGTTGTATGTCTGGGAGTGCAATCCCACCGTCGTTCCATCCTTTAGTTAATTTAGTCGGGCCTATGCCAGGGGCCTTTCCATTCCACAATAGCATTCTAATCGCACTATCGATACTTTTAAAATATGAGTCGGGGAATTATGTATGGGCAATTTTGAAGGACACATAAGAACCTCGGAAGAGCCAGGATCTTAAACAAGGCCGCTCGGCCTGGCAAAGCGGCAGGGACCTCCAGTGGGCGACATTATGTCTTAAGTCTATCTAGTGGGACGGCTAGGTTTTTGTCATGGAAGAGTTGGGGGTCAGGAGTGATAAAGATCCCCGGGTAATGAAAACCGTCCAGGGCCACTTCGACCTCGCATCCCAGAGGGAGTTGAGGAACTGGGCCTCTAAGAACAAACAGCCCCGATTTAGTTCAGTTAATGGCATAACCGGAGTAATTGCCAAAGTTGGTGAAAATATTTAAGAACCTGTTTAGAGACATACGGTGGATGCTAGATATACCAGTATGTCATCCGCATACAACGATATTCTATCCTCGTGTCCCTCCGCCCATTTCAGCCCTCGAGGTACCACATCCCCTCGCACCCAGGACACCTCGCAGACCTGTCTGGTGCCTATGCCCAATATAAATGTCCAGGATGTACGATTGTTAACCCTGACTTGACCCCGCAGCCCCGTGTACAGCAACTTAATCCAGCCCAAAACTTTTGGGCCGAAACCCAGGCGTTCCAGTACCTGGAAAAGATACAGCCACTCTATAGAGTCATATGCCATGGAGGCATCTAGTGAGAGCACCACGGCATCTTCCTCCACATATTGTTGTCTTCCCAAAACACTGTGAAGACAGCGGATATTTAATGCCGTGTTCCTTCCCGGCATAAAGTTGGATTGGTCGGCATGGACCAATGATGGGAGCAGAGGGAGGAGACGGTTAGCTAATAGCTTGGCTAGGACTTTGGCTTCGACATTGAATAAAGAGAGAGGTTAATAAGAGCCGCAACTGCCAACCGGTTTCCCAGGCTTTCGAATGACGACAATAGAAGCCAGGCGCTGATCGCCTGGTAGGATTCCATTTCCAAAGCGCTCATTATACATATTTTTAAGGCAGGGGCAACTCGCGTGGCCGTCGACTTAAGGAATTCAATAGGGACTCCATTGGGTCCCATTGCCATCCCCGATTGGATACTATTTATTGCTCTGTGAATTTTGCCATCCATAAAATCCTCTTTCAGTGCGTTCCTGTCAGCAGCTGATAGGGTAGGTAGGTGCATATCTGCCAACAGTTGACGGGAATCCTCCGCAGTGTAAGTAGTGGAGGGGGTGTAAACCTTCTCCAAGTTGTCCGCAAATGCCTCGGCAATGCCCTGTGGGTCCGAAATCTGCTCCGCATCTGCCATTGTCAGTCTGGGTACCTATCGTTCCCCCTGCTCCCGCCTCTCACGCCATGCAAGCATTTTCTCTGCTCTGTCGCCCATCTCATATATCTTATGTTGTGTTTTCAACAGTTGGGCCCGAGTCCTCTCCCTAGCCAATGTTCTGTATTCTAGCTGTCTGAGGGTCAGTGGATGTGTGGTGGCCTCACTAGGTGAGAGAGTATTTCTCACCTCCAACTGTCGGAGCTTGTTCTCCAAGTCCAGCAACTGCTGATTTTGTTTTCTGATGTACCCCACTTTTAATGCCAGCGCTTGCCCCTTTCAACACCGCTTTGTATGCCTCGCATATCATCTGTGCAGAATCTACCGAGCCTACGTTTTCAGTGAAGTAGTGGTCCGTCTGGGTAAGTAAATTGTCCCTTATGTCTGGGATGTGAAGCAACTAGGGGTTAAGGACTATGGTGTTACGTTACCTGCTCTGAGAATGGGTGAGCTCAACCCACACTAGGGAGTGGTCCGATATGCCTCTCGGCAAGGCCCGTGGACATCAAAAGTGTCCGATATCTATCAGGTGTGTCAGAAAATAGTCTATACAGAATATGCTCTTATGGGCATTGGAGTAGAACGTGTAGTGCGTCGTGTCTGGTTGTAAGGAGCGTCACACGTGTGTCAGGCCCATTACCTGAGTAAATTCCTCCATCTGTGAAGTGGGTCGTGTTAGAGGGCATCGCGGATATCTATCTCTTTGGTCGTCCATGGTCATAATGAAATCCCCCCCCAAATTAAGGTCCCCACTTGGAGATCAACCACAATCTTGCCCAGACTATATAGCGGTCATAAAATGAGTGACCAAGGAGCCCCTTCACTATAATACATGTATATACGGAAAGTAATTTTTGGATTGGATGTTTGACCACCGGATGACTTTTATCCTTTTGTGCCCTGACAAAGGAACTGTTGGACTTTTGGTCCATTCCGAAACGCGCGTCGGCGCCTTTTGTCAATTATTTATAACATTACATGTTTGATAATATGTTTGTCTTATTGCTATCGTTAGCTTTCAATTTGTAAATATATTCGAAATGTCCACTCTGTGATTTTTGAACATTATATGTATTTGTTCTTTTTTCATTTAAGTTTTGTTGGTATATTTGTCATGTGTTCGTATGTATATTTTACTTACTGTGTCTTCATGATATTTCTTGTTTCAATTGGGCTGTTTTTGTGATATTTGTATATAGAGACTTCAGGAATTGTTTAAATTGAATAGATATACATAACACTATTCCTTGAAATTGTCTTTTTTTGATAAAATACATTTATTTGAAAATGTACTCTGTGGGGGCGTGGTCTGGCCACGAAGGAAGATGGCTGCCTGAATGTGAGGCTCCACTGTGAGAAGGACCCTTGACGGAGACAGCGCACTTTACACCTCAGCTAGGATCACCCCTGTGACAGCTATGCCTTCCTACAGCAGCGCTTTTACTTGTGGCTGAATTTCAGAGTCAAACAACCCTTTTTAGGGTTAATTCTGACTCAAATACTTTCTGCTCCGGCAAGCACGTCCTAAGCCTCAGAAGCCTCTGCTCTTGCGTAACCAGAGAGCCCCTCTGGCTGCATTCCTGAGAGGGTTTTATTACAGGGCAAAGTGGAAAAAGGCTCTCTTCCTTCAGTGCTTCAATATATCTGAAAGAAACACGTTAGTTAGATTCCTCACCTTAGAATATCCCCAGGCGTCAGACTGGATCCAGAAGATTTTTGTAGCAATACCCCTTGCGCGTCGCCAGGCGTCGTCTGCGGCTCCGCGTCCGTCGTTGGCGTCGTGCGCCGGAATGACGTCGTCTGAGTACTTAGACGCCGCCCTCGCGCGCTGACGTCAGTTCTTCTTTTTTCCGTGCCAGTAAGCGCCGATCCGGGAGAGCTACCCCTTTAGTCATTTTTTGACTAACTTTTTTTTGACTCTTTTTGGTCACGTTCTCGACTCTGGTGCCGGTAGGATGCCTGGTTTCAAGGCCTGCGACGACTGTCACCGACTGATGTCGGTGACTGATCATCACCGCCGGTGCCTGTACTGCTTGGGCCTCGACCACGACGCGGAGTCGTGCTCTGATTGTATGGCCCTGACCTCGAAAGCTAGGCGGGAGCGGTCCCGCAAGCTTCTCGAGCTTCGCCACTCGGCTCCGCGCCCCTCTCGATCCCGGTCCAGGAGGAGGTCCAAGGATCGGTCGCGGAGCCGCACTCGACATCGTCGCTCGTCTGGCTCGAAGTCTTCGGGTATGTCGAAGCGCTCCAAGAAGTCCAAGAGGCGACACCGCTCTTCGGACTCCCCTCGCCGGTTGCGCGACTCGGCCGAGGGTCAGGGTGGTCCCCATACCCGCCGGTCCCTGGGACTGACGCGACGCCGGCGGAGGTCAGTGCCTTCCTCTCGGCCATGAGGAGCTTGGCCCCGCCGTCGACGCCCGCTGGCGCGCCTTCGGACCCCGCGGACTCGACTAGGTGACCTTGCGCGCCGGCGGCTCCGGCCCCGGCGCCGTTGGAGGCTCCGACCACGATGCCGCAGGTCCCCGAGGGGCCCGAGCCTGGTCGACCTCGTCACGCCTCCTCCGCCGGCGTCGACACCGGTGCCACCTCCGACGCCGACTCCGGTCAACGTCGATCCCCGGTTCAGCCCCTGTCCGGTCCCGACGCCGATGCGGCGCCGCCCGACGCCGCATCCGACGCCGCTAGAGACACATTATGTCTATCGACCGGCTCCAATCATTCCCCCTGTTTACCAGGAATCGGATGACGAGGGTGACTGGGAGGGGTCCGTGGACCCTTTGGCCCTTCAGGGCCAACTTGCACAGGACTGGGCAGATGAACTGGGGGAGGCCAGTGGTTTGGATACCTCACAGGACACTGGATTCATCTCTCCTCCGACTGTGGCTTCGGAGGAGGGTGCAGCTTTTTCTGTGGTGCTGCGCAAGGCGGCCGCGGCCCTTGGGCTTGAGCTGCCTGCCGTGGCTGTGAGGACTAACATCCTCACTGAGGTGCTTCAGGGCACCTGGTCCAAGCCCTCCACAGTCCCTCCTGTGGATAGGAACGTTGCCAGGCGCCACCGCCCTGCTCCGGGCGACCCCAGTTTTCTGTCCCAACACCCAACCCCCGAGAGTCTGGTTATCCAGGCCTCTACCTCCCAATCCTCCTTCCCGTCTGCTCCACCGGACCGGGATTCCAAGAGACTGGAACAGTTCGGTAAAAAGCTGTTCTCCTCGCTCAGTTTGGGCCTGCGGTCTTTGAACACCGCCTGTCTCTTGGACCGTTATTCCCACTCTCTGTGGGATACGGTGGAGGACGTGCTGCCCCTGTGCCCGGAGGAGGCCCGGGCACGGCTTTCCTCGGCTCTGGCCGATGGGAGAGATGCAGCACGCCATGCCATCCGATGTGGACTCGACACTACGGACTCGCTGGGTAGGGCGATTTCTACCACGGTGGCGCTTCGACGTCACGCCTGGCTGCGGTCCACGTCCTTTTCAGGAGATGTCCAGAGCACTCTCATGGACATGCCTTGTGATGGCGCTTGCCTTTTTGGTGAGAAAGCGGACAGTGCGCTGGCTCGCTTCAAGGACTCGCTACGGCCACGTCCTTGGGCCTCTCGGCCCCGCGGCCACAAACTTCCGCTTTTCGCTCCTTTCGTGGCCAAGGAAGGGGCACCTCCTCACGTCCGCCTAGCCACCGGCCGCACAACCAGCCTGCACGCGGTCGCGGACGTGGTTTCCGCCGAGGCGGTACTGGAGGACAACGCGGCCAGTCCACATCCTCCCCGGTGGCATCCGCCTCAAAGCCTTCCTAGTCCGAGCTTTCAGGCCCATTCCTCGCCAGTGGGGGGCCGGGTTCGCCATCACCTGCTCCACTGGTGTACCATCACTTCGGACAGGTGGGTGCTGCAAATCGTCCGAAGGGGCTACTCCCTCCCCTTCGAGACGACCCCTCCAGCCATGCCACCACAGCACCACCGTATCTCGGAGGATCATTTGAATCTTCTGCGAGAGGAAGTTTCGGCCCTCTTGGCCAAAGAGGCCGTCGAGCGCGTTCCGAGCCCAGAAGTAGGTTGTGGTTGTTATTCCCACTACTTTCTGGTTCCCAAGAAGGGCAAAGGGGGCCTATGCCCTATCTTGGACCTCCGGAACGTCAATGCCTTCCTCCGGAAGGAACGGTTCAAAATGTTGACTTTGGCTCAGGTTCTAGCTGCCCTAGACCCTGGAGACTGGATGATAGCGTTGGACTTGCAGGACGCATATTTCCACATCCCCGTCCTGCCGGCCCACCGGCGTTACCTGCAGTTCACGGTGGGTCAGGAGCACTTTCAGTTCACCGTGCTCCCCTTCGGCCTTACCAGTGCCCCTCGGGTGTTCACGAAAGTGATGGCGGTGGTCGCAGCTCGTCTGCGCAGATCAGGGGTTCCAGTCTTCCCCTATCTCGACGACTGGTTGTTGAAGGCGGGCTCGCCCCAGGCAGTCGTCTCCCACCTCCAGACTACGGCAGATCTCCTGCATTTGCTGGGGTTTTCCATCAACGTGCCGAAGTCACACCTGAGCCCCTCTCAGAAGCTCCTCTTCATCGGAGCGGTTCTCGAATCGGCGCAGTTCCGGGTTCATCCGCCGGAACAGCGGGTCCGGGATATAAAGGCCCTGAGTCCCATCTTTCGGCCTCTATCCTGGGTTTCGGTCAGGCTAGTGTTGCGGCTTCTGGGGCTGATGGCCTCCTGCATCCCACTAGTACATCACGCCCGGCGGCGCATGCGGGCTCTGCAGTGGGACCTGAAGTTTCAGTGGGCCCAGCATCACGGCAACCTGTCCGACCATGTCTTGATCTCGGAGGGCACTGCACAGCAGTTGCAGTGGTGGCTCACGGACCGCGATTGGGTCACGGGCAAGAGCCTCTCCCTACCCCTACCGGAGCATGTCGTAGTGACGGATGCGTCCCTCCTGGGATGGGGTGGCCATATGGGAGAGGCGGAGATCAGAGGCCTCTGGTTTCCGGCGGAGTCTCGCCTCCACATCAACTTGTTGGAGCTGAGAGCGATCCGACTTGCACTGAAAGCCTTCCTTCCCTCTGTCCGGGGAAGTGTCGTGCAGGTGTTCACGGACAACACCACCGCCATGTGGTATTGCAACAAACAGGGCGGGGTGGGGTCGTGGACCCTTTGTCAGGAGGCTCTGCGCCTCTGGACATGGCTGGAACACCAGGGCATCACCCTGGTGGTTCAACATCTGGCGGGCTCTCTGAACGCCAGAGCAGACAAACTCAGCCGCCGGTGCATGATGGATCACGAATGGCGTCTGAACTCCGAGGTGGCGCAAGGTCTTTCAGCAGTGGGGAGAGCCTTGGTTAGATCTATTCGCAACCGACGAGAACGCGCAATGTCAGCAGTTCTGCGCTTTGGAATTTCCAAGGCGGCACTCGCTCGGCGACGCTTTTCGTCGCGAGTGGAGTTGCGGTCTGTTGTACGCCTTTCCGCCTATACCACTTCTGCCCAGAGTGCTGAAGAAGATCAGGCGCGACTGGGCCCAAGTCATCTTGGTGGCTCCGGATTGGGCACGAAGGTACTGGTATCCCGAGCTACTCAGTATGTTGACCGATCCTCCGATAAGTCTGCCCCTTCGGGAGGATCTTCTGTCGCAGCAGCAGGGGACGGTCCTCCACCCGAACCTGTCCAGCCTCCACCTCCATGCGTGGAGATTGAGCGGCGGCAGTTGATGCCATTTGACTTGCCTCCTGAAGTCTGTGATGTCATTCTGGCAGCCAGGCGTCCCTCCACAAAGAAGGTATACGCCTGCCGGTGAAACAAATTTGTGGCATGGTGTAGGAGAGTAGGGTCTGCTTTCTATGTTCAACCCCACTTTTTGTTTTTGCTTTACTGGTTTTCGACTTAGATGTGGCTGTGGGCCTGCTAATCAGACCCACAGCCCTGCTGTTCTCTCTCTAAATTGATACTATGTACTTTAGATGCATAACCCATTTGGATAGGATCACCTTATTGGCCCCTGTACAGTGTACCTTAGGTACCCAGGGCATAGGTGTACCCTAGGCCTCCCAGGGGCTGCAGCATGTATTATGCCACCCCTGGCCTGGCCTTCCATTATGACACAACTGGCTGATCACTCAGCTGGGGCAAGGTCGTGTAATCACCCCTTGCTTAGGTGTAGTATTCCTATACCTAACTTACATATAGACACATGTGTACCTATCAGCCACTCCTATGGCAGGCCTTAACAATCCTGGAGGCAGAGTGCTTGGTAACATGTGAGATGGTGCTCTAGCATGAGCTGAGCCTGTCTGCAGCTTTCGGAAGCATGTTCTTATAGCTGTTCTATGATATAGCCTACCATATACTCTTAAAGTGCCTTATAATCTTAGACGGTTATGGTAACTATGGTTTGGCTTTATCAAAACATGTCGTGTAAGGTGTCTAACACTTTGGAATAATACCCCCATCCCATTTCTGGCGACCGCAATCCTCTGCTGATGCTAATACTGTATTTAGACACTTATTTGCCCATGTCTTCTTCCATTAAATTTTAGCTATACATATATTATTATATTATATATTACAAATATTTTTTTTTCATAAAGACACATATGTCATCAGCAGAGGATTGCGGTCGCGTGAGTTATAGTTGCCTGCACCAACTATAACGGGGGAATTTCAATGGTTTTTTACGAGTGAAATGTCCAGCTAACTGTAACATGTGTGAAACCTATGGTTTTTTCATTGAATTTGCAAGGTTTTTTAAATGCTAATTCCTAACTATAACGTGTGTGAAACCTATGGTTTTTTCAGTGAATTTGTACGTTTTTTTAAATGCTAAGTTACTTTACGCCGTTCGTGGCGTGCGCGCCCACTTCACGCAGTTCGTGCGCGCACATTGAGCACGCGGTGCGCGCCCACTTTACGCAGTTAGTGCCGTGCACGCTCGGTGGGCACGCGGTGCGCTACGCGCACCGCGTGCCCACGTTACGCTGGATGGGCCATGTACGCACGATGCGCTTCGCGCACCGTCCGCACACGGAGGACATATTATGCGCTTCGTTGTGAAACATTATCTATTATTTGGTCTAATTGTAAATATGCCATGCACAAAAGGTGCCCCTCGGGAACCTTTTGCACACGGGGTGGGGCAATTGTGGATATTGTTTTTTTTTTAATTTAATTTTTACCGTACACGTACGGTAAGCACAATCGGCATTTTTTCATTAAAAAAAAATTGAATTTTTGCCCTTGGGGGTTCTTTTGGGACAACGTAACAATGGCTATGTGGTTAGGAGCTGTCTAGCCTGCCCCTTTTCCTGTTATCCAGCTTTGTTTTTCCTCCCCCCCTCAGAGTGCGAGAGAGAAAATGGCGGCCGACACTTCCTGGTTTCGACCGATTCGAATGTTTACTAAGATGTAACAGCCAATCAGAATCGCGCTCGCGCACGTCACCGTACGCGTACGGTAAGCTTACCGTAAGCGCACGGTAAGCGCACCGTAAGCTGCAACAGATATATATATTGATTTAAATGCTATTTTCTCAGGAACTACTGAACAGATTTACACCAGACCTACAAATGGCACTTCCTTGACCTGTAGACTACCTCTCTGCCAAATTTCAAGTAACTCTGTTCAGCCGTTCGGGCTGTAGCTGTGTCTAAAGGTCCTATGGAAAAATGCATGGGGAAAACGCGTTTTGGGACCCCCCTTTTTTCTCAGCCCCCGCTTGACGAATCCCCCCGAGACTTTCAGGATAGGAGCGGACCGTAGCGCCCCATTAGTTTTGAAAATTTCGCGAGGATTTGTCGACCGGCGCCAAAGTTATTCAAAATAGAATGTTGCGGTTTTCCTATGGGAACAGGGTCCTAACTATAACTATCTACTGGCGACCGCCAGTAGATAATATATATATATATATAATAGCTAATACTTGGATATAGCTTGCTTCCTTTAAGACTACTCTTTAAAAAAAAAAAAAGAAAGAAAGATTTGTTTTTTCAAGCACTGAGGATGCTATTTGGGAGTTTATGAACCAGTGTCTCCCACCATCCGCAAACAACAGTATATGGTTATACTGCTTACTACTCTGATTCAGGCATGTGAATCTATGAAAGATACCCCAATACTGGATAAGAAAACAAGTTACTTACCTGTAACTACAGTTATCCAGTATTGGTATCTTTCATAGATTCACATGCACCCACCCTCCTCCCCGGCTAGTCAGTTCTCTATATCTGGTATACTTACTTCTCACTTGTGCTAGGAAAATCTGAGGAGAACTGCCTCTGCAGGGAAGGTTCTGGAGGGTGCTGGCAGCTGATTGGCTGAGACCAATCTTTGGTTCTTTTTTCTATAATGATGTAGATAGGCTACTAAGACTTAGGCCTTAGGCTTTTTCTTTTAGCCTACTACTACTATTTACTCTTGGCACTACTTTTGTAATTACTGTGGGACTCCCGCCGCGGTGACGGGGAATGATTCAGGCATGTGAATCTATGAAAGATACCGATACTGGATAACTGAAGTTACAGGTAAGTAACTTGTTTTCTTCTCTTCCAGGGTATCCTCATCAATAGTCATAAGTACATGAATATTCCCGCCAATGCGCGGGACCCCGGAAACATATAACATGTATGTGGAACCATATATGTAGCTCTATATATATATATATATATCTCCATTATCTACTGGCGGTCGCCAGTAGATAGTTATAGTTAGGACCGAGTTCCCATAGGAAATCTGAAATTTCTATTTTGAATAACTTTGGCGCCGGTTGACTTATCTTCGTGAAATTTCAAAACTAATGAGGCGCTCCGCTCAGCTCCTACCCTGAAAGTCTCGGGGTGATTCGTCAAGCGGGGGCTGAGAAAAAAGGGGTGTCCCAAAACGCGTTTTCCCCATGCATTTTCCCATAGGACCTTTAGTCGAAGGTACAGCCCGAACGGCTGAACAGAATTACTTGAAATTTGGCAAGGAGGTAGTCCTCAGGTCAGGCATGTGCCTTTTGCGTAAATGGTGTAAATCCGTTCAGTAGTTCCTGAGAAAATCAAAAGTAAAATCACATATATATCTGAGCGGAGCATAACCACACATCTCATCGTGAGATCTGATTGGCTGTCAGCACTTCATCCAAGAAGTGTTGGCAGCCATCTTGGGACCAATATACATGATAGCACCTCATTAAAAAGCATTGCCGTTAATAGAAGGTTTTAAGACTTTAGTTACATTATAAATCCTTTTTGATGGTACCATACTCATTTTAGGAATTGTGGTGTGTTCTAAGGTGATTTTACCATGTGAAAAAGCCTTCTGCTGTGATATCATGAATCATGTTTGAGAGAAAACTATTTTCTCATGCTTTTCCCACAGAGGTTTAGAAGGTGATCTATAAGCTAACTGAGAACATATTTTCTGTAAATTCACATTATCTTTCTCAGTCATGTGAGAATGAAGTCTGGCATTCTCAGTAAAACATGTACATCCAACAAGGGCAGAGACTGTCAGTTGATTCCTTTGTGTTCTACTGCAGCTTCCCAGAGTGTTCTAAAGAACAACTAGAGCGCTAACAGTCTTACTTATGACAAAAGTATGGCACACCTGAAGCCATCTTGGTTTGAATAAAGTGGTAACACTTAAAAGATTTAATTTAAAAAGGAACAAAATGAGGGGGTTCATTTTGCCATAGTAATTATGATTAGTTCTGCAGAAAGAAAAATTAGGGCACATTTTGACTTCTCAAATCCTCTTCTATTTCATTAAAAAATTCTGACATGCAGACTGAAACATGCACTTTGAATACCAGCAGCAGACTTCCTACTGAGGAGACTGCAGTAAATGAGGAAATTAGGAAACTTCCTAACAAATGAATCTCCCAAGATGGCAACCAGACACAAAAAAGCCTAAATGCAGCACAAATATCACCCAGATGTAGCCCACATGTAGCCCAATGACAGAAGTGTGCAAAACACTTATTTTTTGTGTATTTGCAGTTTTATATAGTGCAGACCTGTCAGGTATTGGAATGCTTTCCATGAGCATTGGTTACATCACACAAGATCAAATTCATTTTGGTTGTAGACATGGGGAGATTAATTGATTTGACCACAATCACAGAATGTTGAGCTGAAGCAGAAACTCCAACCTGGTTCCCCAGTTGCAAAGTCTGCAGCTCTGGAAGTAACACCACATCCTCTCGCCAAGGTGCAACATTTAATCAAGTGGTCAACTGGATAAAAAAACATAAAGATTACAAATAATTTAAAAGTTCTTTGTCGCTATTTGAAAACTCAGAAAATATGCCCTCATTTTAGTTTTTTAGAGCACTAACCATAATTTTGATGCAAATAAGACCCTCTCATATATGTAATTTCTAAAGGAAATACTCTAGGTATTACAGTTTTGATTACATCAAGATGACGTCAGGCGTTCCACACTTTTGTAATAAATATAGAATGTTAGCAATCTAGTTGTTCATTGGGATACTGTTGAGAGGCAGAGGCCAGGGGCACGGACTCTGAAAATTGAAGGCAGGTAGGAGAGTGCAGAGGCAACAATTTGACCACACTGGGCAGGCAGGAAGGGCAGTGGCAGCACAACAGACTATGGAGGGCCGTGGAAAGGGGGACAGGGGCAACAAACCAACAATACAGGACTGGCAAGAGAGGCTGTGGCAATATAATACACCATTGTGGGCAGAAGGAAGAGGCAGTGGTAGTACAACCATACATGCCAACAGACCCGTTTCAGCCAGGAAACGTCCAATGTTTTTAAGCTCAAATGGGCTTAATTTGATCTGTCTCCTGTTTACAATCTCCTCTTTTTCAATGTAACTCAAAGGGGAAAATCAATATCCCAGTTTTTTTTCAAAATCTCCCTCTTACCAAGTTCAAAATGTTCGCAAGTATGGTACATTGAATCATGGTAGGCAGGAGGAATTGGGGTAGGGACATGGACTCGGATAACAGAGGACAGGAGGGACATGGAGAGGTGCACCAAACTGACCCTACAGGGCAGGCATCAGGGTTTGCAGCAGCACAATACACCACACAGCGCATGCGGGACGGGAGTGCAGCACAACAATCTATAGAAAGCGATAGGGAGGGGACAGGACCATGCACATGGACAACAGAGAACAGAGGGGAAAGAGGCAATGGTAGCTAGCTGACCATAATGGACAGACAGGAGAGAAAGCTGCAGCATAACAGACCATAAAGGGCAGGACTGACGGATCAGGGGCATTACAATGGAACAGACAATCCAGGAGGGAGGGAATAGGGGGTCTGCACATGGAAACAGAGGGCTGGGGGCAAGGTGGCAGGGCAGGAGCAGCAAGATGACCATGGAGGTCAGGCAGGATGGGCACTAGAAACAAGACACCCCATGAAGAGCAACAATGAGACTATGGTGGCATACACACAGACCATGGAGGGAAGGTGGGAGGGGGTCAGGGGCAGCTAGCTGACCACACAGGGAAGGTGGGAGGGGCCATGGCAGCACAGAAGACCATGCATGGCAAGCGGGAGGGTTAGTGGCAGCACAATGGCTATGATGGGCAAGAAGGAGGGTGCAGGGGCATGCACAAAGGACCATGGAGGATAGAAGGGAGGGTCAGGACCTGGGCACAGACAAGAGGGTTCAGGGGAAAGGGCCTCACAACAGACAGCGCGGGGCAGGCAGGAGCAGCAGTTGCAGCACAACAGATCAGGGAGGGAAGAAGGGTGTGGCAGTAAAATGGACCATGGAGGACAGGAGGAAGGGGATAGGGGCATGGCATGTGGACAGGCAGGGTGGAGGTGGCAGGGACAGGTTACAGTCATCTGACAATGCTAGGCAGGTGGGAGGGGAGTGGCAGCTCAACAGAACACTCAGTAGATAGGAGTGGCAGGTCCATGGAACATAGTGGGCAAAAAGGATGGAGCAGGGGCATGCACAAAGACATCGGAGGGCAGGGGGAAGGAGAATAGGGGCAGCAAGCTAAGCACAGAGGCTTAGCAGGAGGTCCGTGAGTGGCCATAGAATTGGGCAATGGAGGGCAGGAGGAGTGGACTGGTACATCATGCTAAATGGAGGGCAGTGGCAGCACATCAGACCATGCATGGCAGGAGGGAGGAGGCTAGTCCATGGATTCAGACAACAGAGGATAGGGAGGAGGTGGATGGGGCAGCAAGCTAACTGTTCAGAGAAGGTGGGTATTAGGAACGTTATTGTTTTTAAAATGTGTGTCTGTGCGAACTACTTAAAATATGAACAAGTATGCAGCATAATCTCACTTTTATTCAGGAAGAAGAGGACGTTTGTGACTGTGACTCCGGGCTCACTTGGCAGAAACACCCCCTGACCCTCCACCCCCATCTCAAAATGTAATGCCCGTGAAAGGGGTAGGTGGATGCAGTGTTATATAGAACATAGTCCTGAGAGCACGATTGAAAATGAAAACTAGATGTAGAATATGGAATAAACTATGCACCAAAAAGTGTGATATAAGATGAACCGGGGCGTGAAATATAATATGCAATACATTGTGCGCAATGACAGATTCATTGGAGAGCGCAAGATAGCACAGGCACTAGCGCGTGCAATGCGATATGCGCCTTGGAGTGTAATATGCACAGGGCAGTGTTGTGTAACATAACTAGTCTCTAAAGTTGTAATATAAAATATGTGCTGGGGAGTGTAACGTTGCATATGCACTGTGACAAAGATATGGATCCTAGATTGTAATATGTATGGCATAGCGCTGTGCATTATAACATACACATCGAGGAAGGCACGTTAGATGGGGCAATATAACCCGTGCGAAGGCAAGTGTGGCATGACATATTCACGGGGTGGTGTTACAGTGCACATGGGCTAGAGAGTGTCATAGCATGCACACTAGCTGGTGGAATACAACACAGAGGTGTGTGGCACTCGGCGGGCACTGGTGGGTGTAACACAGCATTGGGCTCAGCCAGGAGCACGCTGTGACTCTCAAGTGAGGTTCGTCTCCTTTCCAGAGAGTAAAATAAAAAGTATTACACATCCGGCGGTGGATGTGTGTTTTATTAACCGTGAGGGGGGTTTCTTGCATAGTTTGGTCGAATTTTTGTCGAATCCCCTTTGAATGGCTTGGTGTGCGTGTATATTAAATGTGCCCGTCAATAGCTACCCATGTTTGTATAAATAAACGACAAGGGTGTCTACTTGGAGAGTACCCACCGGCGGGGGCGCCGGGATTAGGCACGGTAGGGCGTCAGACACGTCAGAGCTTCACGAGCGGTGTAAATACATTCCATGTGGATTCATTCTATGCACAGTCGCCTTTTAATGAATATCACGCAAATCGTCATGGTGATAGGTACATACGGTTTGTCCAGCATGTCCTAGGTGTTTCTATAAATATATATATTTTTAAAATAATAAAAAACAAAGGCCGGCCCCTGGGGATGGGGTCCCCGGAGCCATAAGTGGCCTGAGGAGGGGGGCAGCGCAGCCCCCTCCTAAAGAATTTAAATTTAAAAAAAAGGCCATGACCCGATGGTTGGGGTCCCCGGGGCTGATTAAGGCCTTGGGAGGGCCAAATTTATTTTTTTCAACAAAAAAAATTAGGGTGCAGGCCCTGGGGGGATGGGGTCCCCAGGGCCAGTAAATTAGAAAAAGAAGGGGGGCCACACAGCCGCCCCCCCCTTAAAAAAATTAAATAAATAAAAGACCGGCATCGCGCTGGAGGCCACGCCCCCTCCTTGCAGCACTCTGCAAACGCACCCCCTGGCCAGTTGTAAGTTGGGGAATTAATTCCCCTTCAATACTGAGGGTCCCTGAGGGCCAACTAGCCCAACAGGTATCTGCAGTGTGTGCCAGGGAGCTGCGTTGCAGACAGGTGTTCTGAGGCCACGCCCCTTTTTACACCTTTATGCAACGCAGCTCTGTGGCGCTTACTGGAGGTACCGAGTGGGCTAGTTTGACTCCAGGGACCCTTAGGATTCAAGGGGACTTAATCTCTCAATTTAGAACGGCCACAGGGCGCGTTCACACAGTGGTGAAGGGAGGGGACGGGACCTGAGGTGACGTGTGCAAACACGCCCTGTGGCACGTTTTAAGTTGGGGAAATAATTCCCTTTCAATCCTGAGGGACCCTGGGGGCCAACTAGCCCACCAGGTGCTTCCAGGAAGTGCCACTGCTCTGCGTTGCAGAGAGGTGGTGCAGGCCGTGCCCCTTTTTACACCTCTCTGCAATGGCGCTTACTGGACGTACATAGTGGGCTATTTTGTCCCTAGGGATCCTCAGGATTCAAGGTGACTTAATCTCCCAACTAAAAACGGCCACAGTGCGTGTTTACACAGTGGTGAAGGGAGGGGACGGGGCCTGAGTTAACTTGTGCAAACAAGCCCTGTGGCGCGTTTTAAGTTGGGGAAATAATTCCCCTTCAATCCTTTGGGCTCCTGGGGGCTAACTAGCCCACCAGGTGCTTCTAGTAAGCGCCACTGAGCTGCTTTGCAGAGAGGTGGTCCAGGCCGTGCTACTTTTTACACCTCCCTGCAACGCAGCTCTGTGGCGCATACTGGAGGTACCTAGTGGGCTAGTTGGACCCTAGGGACCCTCATGATTCAAATTAACTTAATCTCCCAACTAAAAACGGCCACAGGGCGTGTTTACACAGTGGGGAAGTGAGGGGATGGGGCCTGAGGTGACCTGTGCAAGCACGCCCTGTGGTGCGTTTTAAGAGGTAGTTTTAATCCCCTGCCCTATTATATACTAGGGGCTTACAGAGGAGGTCATGCTGATCACAGGGGGACCCCAACGCATAGTGTTCCCGAGTGTATGTAGGTGTTTTCACTGTATTCTGAGTGTCTTTTAACATAGCACTGGCTCGAGGACTGGTTAGTCAGACTCAGTTAACACCAGTATCCGTCTGAAAAAGTTGAGGGTACAGGATGATTTTGCAACAAGGCTTCTTTCTGCTCTTCTGTTTGTTCTTTCTGCACGTTATCCTTCTTCCTGCACTTTTCTTCGTCTTTGAGGACTTCTGTTGCTTCTTTCTGCATTTCTTTTTTTTCTTTCTGTGCGTTTTTTCTTCTTTCTTCACATGTCCTATCTCTGTAGGCATAGTTAGAAATTAGCATTTAAAAAACCTTTGAAATTCACAGAAAAAACCATAGGTTTCAGGCACGTTATAGTTAGGAATTAGCATTTAAAAAACCTCAGAAATTCACTGACAAAACCATAGGTTTCAGGGGTGTTGTAATTAGCTGGACTTTTCACTTGTACAAAACCATTGAAATTCCCCCGTTATAGTTAGTTCAGCTAACTATAACTCGCGCGCCCGCAATGCACTGCTGATGACGTCACATATTACATCACTCATGACATGGTCAGTGACATCACTCATGACATCACTGATGACATCTCAAATGACATCACTGATGACATCATCCTTGTGATAGAGTGGCAGACCTCCTCTCACCCTAATATAACCTTTGATACACACATTCAAAAATAGAGACTAAACTTTTCAAAACAATGGACATACCAATACCAGTTACAACAACCTCTTCAGTAATTCTAAGATCCACATACACATCCACTCATTCACCAACAGTCCTATACAGTCACTCATACATGTATTCACTCATCATATGTACTCATACACCTATACATCCTGTTACACAATGCCACTCATCCACAGAGTTACTCACACACATAGTCACTCATGCTAATAAAGAATCAAACATACATTTATTTGCATATACAGTCATACACACACCACCACACTTACTTCTACAGAAACTTACACATACTTAGTCTTTTAAACAATCACTTATAGAAACACATACTTATTCATACAGGAACTCTTTCAATCTCTCACTCTCACATATACTCACTTTTATACACTAATAGTCACATATACTAGTTTAAAACATATGTAGTTACTCATAAATACACTATTGAGACAGTCTATCACTCACTAACACACCCATACAGTCCTGCACACATGCTGTCTTCAACACATACAAACAGTGAGTCACTCATTCATGCACCTATGCACTACGTAATACCCCCCACCGAACCATACAGACACTCAGACACTCATACTGATACTCAAAAAACCAACTAATAACCTATATAGACACTCATGTAGCTACTCACCAACCCATGCAGCCACTTATACACAAAGTGAGAGACTGATACAGATATTTACACATTTAAACATTACTCACTAAGCCATGTATTCACTTAATTAGTCAGTTATACAATCAATTTTTCAAAAACAAATCATCCATTTAGACACTTATATACCCATTTATTCTTCCATCGACCTTGAGATATACATATATAAAACATATGTAATTTTCAGAAAAACACACATTCACTGGAGGATGTCATCAGTGATGTCATCAGTGATGTCATTTGAGATGTCATCAGTGATGTCACTGACCATGTCATGAGTGATGTAATATGTGACGTCATCAGCAGTGCATTGCGGGCGCGCGAGTTCTAGTTAGCTGAACTAACTATAACGGGGGAATTTCAATGGTTTTGTACGAGTGAAAAGTCCAGCTAACTATAACGCCCCTGAAACCTCTGGTTTTTTAAGTGAATTTCTAAGGTTTTTTAAATGCTAATTCCTAACTATAACGTGCCTGAAACCTATGGTTTTTTCAGTAAATATATATAAAACAACAATGCAGCCTTCCATAGCAATGCTGAGCAATGTCTAAGCATTAAACCAAGCCTCAGACCAGTCCCAGCACTTCTCTGATGCCGGGGTTAAAATTCCCAGCATGAGAGCAGCATCCGGATTGGCATCAGGGAGTGCCTGCACAGTATGCAGCATTTCGTGGACGTCTGGGAGTCGTAGTTCGGGACAGGAGCAAGGTGGTATCCGGCAGCGGCAGGTAAGTACTCTTTCATTTTATTTCTTGCATTATTTTATCTGTTTTTTTTTCTCAAGTATTTCTTCCAGTCTTCCCCACCTCTTGGTGTTAAGATTAGTTGCCGCTGCTCTCTTAGGAGGTTCAGTGAGCTTCAGGCCCCTTCTGTTTACCCTCCTTATACAATGTTCTTTCTGGACAAGATGTTACTGCGCTCAACAGTGCGTCTTTGGCCCAACGTTGTCTGTCTTTTATGTTGGCCAGCCTTTACAACTTTTTTCCTCCTCATCCTTCTAAAGAGGAGGATATACTCCAAAGGGTAGACAGAATCCAGGAAATCCAAGTGGTTTGTGTGGTTTTGAAGACAGAAAAAGGGCAGAGTAGTTGCCAAACATGCACTTTCATGTAGGTTTGTGCTTTGTATTAGAATTTGCTACGTCCGAGCAAATGATTGTATGAAAGCATCTGATAGTGACTTCTACCCACAGATTCCTTACCTTAGAATAATCCCCAGTGGTCAGAATGGGTCCAGGAATTTTTAATGAGTAGTACACCTGCGCACCAGTAAGTCCACCAGAAAGGCAAGTTTTAAGCCATGTGGCGATTTGGGTGACATACCCTCGTTTGGTCTGTCTTTTGTGTCTTGAGTGTGACCATGTTGCCAAGACAGGATGATTGCTGCTCCATAAACCCTAAGGTGCTGAGGGAGGGGTCCCTCAAGTTCCTCACCTCCTGACGTCGATTGACTTCATGACGCTCCAGGTCTCTATCGCAAGGAATGTCCCGAGATCACTTGCGAAGTCCGACCTGATGATCGTTGTCCCACGCCAAATCGTTGGGTAAGTTCCACAAAAAGACGCTCTCATCGAAGAGGTCTTTGATTTCACCACACAAGTCTTCGGACGAGTTGCGTGACCGTCGGCCCTCGAGGCCAAGCTCTGCTGTGCAGTCTGAGCCTGGTCTGTCTCCTTGCCTTTCTGAGTTTCTGGGAGCTGAAGCGACCCCCACCCAACTGTATGAATTTTATGAGGCAATTTCTGGGTCCCACGGGCCCGGTAGGGGCCCACTACTGTTCTTTCACCTATGGGTTCAGCCACAGTGCCAGTCAGGCCCCAAGGATCAATTGATGGTTCCAGAGCAGCACCGGGTGAATGACCTCGACCATTCCTGGCACCCGCTCCAGTGCTGGAACAACTGATGTCAATCGGTGGCACTGCCCTGTCATTACCAACTGCCATATGGATGCTTGAACTGACAGGGTGCAGACTTCCCATATTGGAGCCAGTGCCTTATTCTTACGGCAGGCTTTATTCTTACGACTGGCCCCCACACTGTGGCTACAGAGAAGTGTGCCTCATTCGCAATGGTGATGCGAAGGGTGGCTTAGGTCCTAGACCTTACGCTATACCTAGTAGTAAAGATGTCTTCACAGATGTGCTTCAGCCGGGAGTTGGCCCCATCGAACCCTTACTCCCATTCAATGAAGCCTTTACCAACATCCTACTTGGGGCCTAAAGAGGGGTTCCTGTGCATAGAACAATTGAAAGCCAAATGTGGGGGAGGAGTCAAGATGGCTGGCTGACTCGACACGGAGTTGCTGCAACAGGAGGTCCCTGCTAATGCTTTTGTCGATTTGCTCACCTACATAGAAAACTGAACACCGCTAAAGAATTAGTGCTCTGAGTACCCACCCGATCCCATCCAGGCGATAGATAACACTATGGACGGCTTCTTTGTAGAAACCGAGGATTGATGTTTCCACTCTACAGGACTCTCCGGCGTCTTTGGGGGGCGGCGCGTCTCGCTCTGCCGACGGCGCTCAGGCTCTCGGAGGCTCGCCTGTTCAGTGGCCTAAGACTCGCTGTCCTCCCTCCCCCGGCGCTCTTCGCTCTGGATCCAAAGCTTGTCCACACGGACAAATACACAAACTCTTACTCCATGCCCCCCAAATCAATGGCACGGGGCGCTCGTACTGGGCGGACTGTGCCACATCCAGCTGGGCGAGTACCGACGTCAACTTCTCGAGCGAGCCATGCTTCCTCTACAGACGGAATCGGAATTGACACAGGAAATGGCCGGGCCCGGCTCCTGACGGATGGACAATCGTCTAATTCGGGTAAGCCCCTGATCCGTCCCTCTCTGTTGGCTGCTCCTACTGACTCTCAGTGTGTTGAAGAAGGGGAAGGACTGTCCCCCACTTACAATAATGGCTCTCTGGGGAAAAATGCAGATCCAGGGCTCCCCTCTGCCGCTTCTGAGGTTTTGCTCCTGACTTCCTTCTCACCTGGCTTGCCTGGGAGCTTCAATGACGTGCTGCCAGCCGTGGAGTCTCTATGTGATCCGGGGCGGGGGCCCTATCTGAGGCTGTGACATCTGGCCATGTTGAAGAGGGTTCAGCTGGAGCCCCCCCTTCAATGGTTACTCTCGTGGACTTGCCTTCGACGAATGACTCTGCGGAGCCTGCTTTGCCCATGCTCGCTGAGATTGGTGTCCCGGGCAGAGGGCTGGGTGGGTTGGAAGAGACTCCCCCGATTTAGAAGGGACTGCTCTAAGTTGTAATAACGAGGAGGAATCTAGCGAGGAACCTGAAACCTCCCTTAACTCACCGGCAGGCTTTGCAAAAAAAAAAAACGTAAAAAGGGGAGATCTAAGGCCAAAAATAAGTTAAAAAAGGGTAAAACCACAGCTGTTCTCAAAGCCGGCCCTATTACTCTAGAGCCACAAGGGAGGCCTACAGTGGAGAATAGTCCGCTTCGTAAATGGATCCAGGCTAATGGAAGAGTCAAGAAAATGGCTCTACGCCTGTCTGGTGTCAGCTCCCTGTTGGGAGATCAGATAAAAGAAACGTCTTCGACTCAATCTCAAATGCAAGCGGACTCATTAACAATCTCCTCTTCTTCCCCTCTCCCTGCACCCATTGACTTTTGCCCGCCGGCCTTTAATTCACTAAATGGCCCCAATTCCGCGACTGCGGCACCCACTCAGGAGCAAGTGTCTATAAGCAATGTTTTTACTTCTAGGCAAACTCTTGTTCTCACTGCATCGGATGTCCCTCCTCTTGTTTCTTCAACTCTCCCGCCTCCCTCCGATCTTGACTCTGACGGATCTGGAAAGCAAAATTTTCCCTTCAACATTATCTTGCAGACTCTCTCTGATCAACACAAGGAAACGCAGCAGCAGTTCCTTCAACTAAGAGAGGATAATATTAAGATTCAGCATTTTATGCAGGACTTGAACAATAAAGTTGGAGGGGCAGTTCAGGATATAGAATCCCTACAGCAAAGGGTTTTGAAGGTGGAGGAAACAGCAGTCTGTCATCAGAGTGTGGCTAATGGATACCAGGATCAAATTGGAAAGCTACAGGATAAGCTCGAGGACATGGAAAACAGACAAAGACGTCTCAATCTTAGACTATTTGGAATACCCGAAGGGTCTGAAGGGGCCGACCCAAGGGCATACATTGTGTCATTATTCCAGAAAGCTTTCCCTGATCTCTCTGATTGGGATTGGGACTCCCAGCTTCAGAGAGTTCATAGACTCCCTCTCTATACAGCAAACAGGGGGAGCAAATTTCCTCGCCCTTTCCTGATTTATTTTGGCAATTTTCTCCTTAGACAGGCTGTCTCACTTAAAGCTAGGTCTAATTCCCCGGTTATGACTGATTCTATTACCTTCTTTGTAAGATCTGATCTCAGCAAAAGCACTATGGACAGACGTTGGAGGCTTCGTCAGTTTATTGATCCATTTAAGGCTTTGGGTGGTCAGGCTTTTTTGCAGGAGCCAGCTCGCCTAAAGGTCCTTCATGGGGGGCGGACATACACATTCACAGATGAGAAGGAGGCAGAACAGGTTCTTTCCAAACTAACACCTCAGAGAAAGGCGGGAAATACTATAGGAAATTAGGGAAAAATTCTGAGGGTCAATTACAATTGAGGTCCAACGCTAAGCGCTGGCCTAGTATAAATACTTATATACCTCAGCAGGGTAACGAGGGCAGGGATTGCTCGAATTGAATATTAAGGCTGGTGTCTAGTTTAACTGGCTGGTATGACGGGGGAGAAAGGAGAAGGGGGAGAAGGGAAGATGGGGGGGGAAAAAACCTAAGAGGGAAAAAGGAAAGGGGAAGGGAAAAGGAAGGGGGGGGGGGGAGGAAAAAAAAGAGGATGGGAGCACTTCAACATTTAGACTCTATCGAATTGTTCTAAATTTATACAAATAAAGAAATATGTATTGCTTTTTTAGCAGGTTGATCACCTCTGCTGCTTCTTTTTAGTGCTGCCTTGCTACCGGCAGCAGGGTTTAAGAGGTTTTCCTCCTCTTGGGGATTGGGGGTTCATGCTGAACCCCCGAGGGTGGTTTTGTTGGGGTGGGTTGGGGGGGGGGGGTAAAAATGCTAAAATGGTCAGGTCGAGGGGGAGGTACTTTGTTATTATAATTTTTTGTTGAAACATGGTTTGGAAAATCAAAAATGGGCGGAGGGACGTAACATGTTTAAATGGCGCTCAGAATTAGATGTCTGGCTTGAAATGTCGCGGGACTCAATAGTAGGAACAAGAGACGGCTCGTCTCTGAAGAGCTAAATCTGTATAAACCCCAGATAGCTCTACTCTCTGAAACGCATATCACTTATAAAGACCGTAAGCTTCTTGGGCAGCTAGGATACGACGTGATAGTGCGTTCAGAATGTAGTATCCCAACTAGAGGTGTGGCCATTCTAACACAGAAAAGATTAAATATAGCAATAACTAAAACTAAGGTGGATAAAGCTGGCCGATGGGCTATCGCTCAAACACTCTGGCACGATAATATTTTCACTTTCTGTGTCTTTTATGGCTCGAATATTGATGATCCTTCCATCATAGACAGGCTAAATATAGAACTTTTGGATAGCAGTGGTGAACTTATCAAAATGGGGGACTTCAACCTCATTATGGATTATAACATTGACACTACCAGACACCGAGCATTTCAGAGGATGCGCCGCTCCAGAGCCGCTGTCATTGAACTCGGCCGCATCCATAATTTAAAAAACGCCTGGCGAACACTATACCCCTCTATTGCTGGTTTCACATATTATTCAGCATCTCACCAACTTTGTTCAAGAATTGACATGGCCTGGGCTTCAGACAAAATCATAGGGAATAGCTCCATGGAGCTATGTCCAAGAGTGGCTTCGGATCACAATCCAATTATATTAACACTCACTTTGCCACAGATATGTCAGAAACCCAGGACATTTACATTCCCCAGACACTTATTGTCCAATAAGGACTATATCCTACAATTAAAAGCACATTTAGGGGAATTTATTGCAATAAATATAAATTCAGCTTCACCCAGCATAGTCTGGGATACTGTTAAAGCTAGCATACGGGGGTTTACGCAGCAGTTTGTTTTGAATCAGAACTCTTCATACAAATTTGGCTGGGCTGCAATGAGTAATACTATAATTATGCTAGAAAAACAGCTCTCACAGGCACTGTTACAGGGTGTATCAAATGTATCTGACATATGTCAAAAGTTAGCTAGCTCTAAGCTTAACATTAAAACTAGGCTTATGGAGAAAAATATGAATAGTCTACATAAATATCATTTATCTCAATGTGAGAGTGGGGATAAGATAGGTAAAATTTTAGCATACAAAATTGCCGACGACAAATCTAGCACATCTATAAAAGAAATTAAGGGTCCAAATAACACGGTCTATACCCAACCTGAACAGATTCTCGAGCAATTTGTGGCTTTCTATAATGCACTATATACCCCAGAAGAACAGCCTGCTCTGATTAAGATTCAAGAATATCTGGATATTAATTTAACCATGGGAAAGCAGACTGAAAACATGGCGTTGTTATCTGAAAATATCACTGAATTAGAGATTAGAAAGGTGATTGCTACACTTCCTCTAAGCAAAGCTGCTGGAGAGGATACTATCCCATTAGATATTTATAAACTATGCTTGGAGGAAGTGTTGCCATTGCTTTCTAATGTGATCAGTAATATTGGGACTACCGGGAAGGCTCCTAAATCTTGGAATATCACCAGGATTGTCTTTTTTAAAAAAAAGGGTAAACCCGGAGATCAATGTGGGTCATATAGACCCATCTCGCTTACCAACGTAGATGCTAAAATTTTTGCCAAGGTACTGGCTATTCGATTAGCTCCACTCATCCCCTATCTGGTATCCCCCCATCAACATGGCTTTGTCATGGGAAGAGATACTACTGCCCATATTAATATGGCTATCACTTCATTCGATGTGGCTAGGGTCGGACCCACCCCACTAGGTATGATACTCTTGGATGCCGAAAAGGCCTTCGACCGAGTGGGGTGGGAATTTCTCTGGTCTACGCTGACCACTATGGGTTTTCATGGCCAATTTCTCAAATGGTTACAGGCTCTTTACGACCACCCAACGGCTAGGCTTTGCTATGCCGGGCTAACTTAAACTAGCTTTTCAATTTACCGTGGTACTCGGCAAGGGTGTCCATTATCACCCTTGCTATTCGCACTATCGTTGGAACCCTTACTTGGTGCCCTACAAGTTAATCCCAACATCACTCCTTTTAAACACGGTCAGAATATGTTAAAAATTACGGCGTATGCCGACGACATTGCGGTCTATTCAACCAATATACCGATAGCTATACTGGGTATTACCGAGGAGGCTAACAAATTTGGGTCAGTTTCCGGCTACAAACTCAACTCACATAAAACACAAGTCATTGTGAATCACAAGCCCCCGACTCCGATTGCAGGTACCTGCACAACAGCCACCTATCTTGGAATCAAAATTTCTTCTGATATCAATGAAATAATTAAACTTAACTACGAGGTTCTCATTAAAGAAACTGCTACAACTCTAAAAAAGTGGCATAAGGTCCCCCTTAGTATGATCGGCAGGATGAATCTAATTAAAATGAGTATATTACCTAAATTTCTATACTTATTTAGGTCCATACCTCTCCTCGTTAATAATGCATATTTTAAACGGTTGGATGGGATTTTTAGTAGCTTTATCTGGGGATACAAGAAGGCTCGCAGATCAATTACTCTGCTTAAACTACCTCTCAATCAAGGCGGTCTGAACTTCCCCGACTTTAGATCATATTTTTTTTCAGCTTTTCTCAGCCGTCTCCGTTCCTTGTTCATCCGAGACAGGCAATTGTTTTATTGCTACCAATTTGCTCTAGGGGAGGAATCTAATATGTTCCTAGCCAAAGCTAATGACCCAAACTACTTCAAACGGGTAAAATTCAAGACTATCAGAGACACTGGTAAAATTTGGCAACTTATTCTGGCCAAGTGTAATACGTCTTTTTTCCACCCTCAATTATCTCTGTGGGCCAATCCTGGTCTTCCGGGGATTTTTCATGATGGGATATTCCATATGTGGAAAGCCGCTGGAATAGAAACACTTCGGGATCTATACAGTAATGACGGCCTCTTGGCCTTCGAGACACTAAGAACAATCTATAAACTACCTATAACTTTACAGTTTAAATACATTCAAATACATGATTATTTAATACGTAAAATGAAGCTACTAAATATCTTAGATTCAGACATCTGGAACTGTTTCTATTCTAACAAGGCTAGATCACTTATTAGTCTCGGCTATAAAGCCTTAATCTCGCTCAAACAAGACGACTGTGGGAAAATTGCGGCAAAATGGAGCTCTCGTCTAGGTTTGAACATCACTGCTAATCAGATCTCCTCTTCGTTATGTAGTATAAATCGCTCGGTCCAATCTTCTAGTTTGAGATTACAACAATATAAAACGATATTTCAGCTATACTACACTCCAGAAAAAATTTCAAAATGGTCTAGCAGTTGCTCCAATAGCGAACGGACAAGGTGTCCTAAATGTGATCTATCAGCTGCCAATCTCGAACACATGATGTTCACGTGTCCCCGATTTACGGAATTTTGGCATAAAATCAGCCATGGTATGGTTCAGATTCTGTCACAACCAATCACACTCAGTCTGGCTAATGTACTTTTAGGCACTCCTTTGTTAAATAATTCATCAGCAGCCCCACAAGCTGACCTTGTCAACATTTTGATTGGCTGTGCCAGACTGACCATCGCTAGGACATGGATTTCAAGAAACCCACCACATGTGATGGAATGGTGGCTCCTTGTTAAAGAAATTCATACTATGGAATCTTCCCTTGCTAAGATCAGAGGTGTTAAATCTCTTCAAAAGATAGATAGAATCTGGGATTCCTCAACTATATGAAAGTCTCACAGATTAATGGGCTAAGACTGATGAATCCACAACTGCCTGAAAGACGGCCGACCTGGGTAGTGTCGGCAGGAATGTGTTTTTTTTTTCTCTTTGACTAATCTTATCTATACTGGTTCCCGTATAAGTCATATATTTCTTGATTTCTAATTCTGATGTGTATCTCTCCACTCTGCTCGATTTGCCTATGTTTGACATATTTGTTATTTCAATCTTTACTATGTTCTGTTGTTCCGATCTCTTGTCCTGATCTCAATAAAAAAAAAACAAAAAAGAAAAAAGAACAATTGAAAGCCTCCATCGCCCTGCGCCAAGGTACCTCAATTTCCTCATCCAGCACCCCACCCCGGAGAGCTTGGTGTCCAGGCCTCCACCTCCAAAGTTAACCCCTGCACATTCTCTACTACAAAATAAACAAAGAAGGGGGTATCCTTAAATGAGAGAAGGTAAAAACCTTCTATCTGTTAGAGAGTTCACAGAGAAGTAAAAAGAGAAATTATTTCTTTTTTATGAAACCCCTCACTCACCAACCTAGTTGGTGACGTGCTTCCATCATCGGGGTCCAACCGGGCAGCCGAATACCACCCGGGTGTGCTTCAACGCCTGATTACAGCGGAGCAGGTTTGTTATTATGTCAGTACGTGTAAGTGACGTGTGTGAGTGAGTGAAATAAAGTTAAAAGTAATCCTACTGTACTCCCTAATGAATTTAATATGGAGCAGCAGGATCACAGTTAAAAAAGTGGTGAGGTGTAATACTAATGTAGGTTTGATTTGACCTAAAGTATTATCCAAAAATTGATGGTCTACATGTTTCAACCTTTGAGTGTAGTCACAGGTTTTCGTCAGGACCTATCGACACACCCAGTCCTTAGTCTTTCTGGACGTTGTGATCACCATAGAGAACGGGGCCCTTGAAACCCGCACACACTACAAACCGACTACGAAAACAATCTACTTAGGTTTGATAGCTTCCATCCCAGGCCCCTCAGGGAAAACCTCCCCTTCGGACAATATCTCAGAATTAGGAGAAATTGTAGCAAGAGCTCTGACTTCCGCTCCCAAGCAAATTGTCAGACAGAGGATATCCCGAAAAGATATTAGCAACTTGCAAAAAACGGGCTCCCAATCAGTACTGTGAGGCACTGTTGGAACCCAATCTGAAACCAGTGACGGACATGCCTCTTACGTGCGTCACCACATACAGTACTATCTCTAACCAGGTCACAAGGACAATTAACAAACACTGGAACATCTTGAATACAGGCAATCTAAAATGGGATAAACCCTTGTTCTCTTTTAAGAGAGCAAGGAGTATTAAGGATGCATTGGTACACACCATACCAAAACAACCAGAAATACCAACAAGATGTACTGTCCTTAATTCATGGGGACTACCTAACATTACAGGTCATTTTCCATGCGGTGACTGTAGCGTGTGCCACCTCACCACAGCCACGAAAACACTATCCCTAGAACCTGGCAGAGAATGGTCACAAAGAAAACACACAAACTGTAATACCACCAATGCAGTATATTTAATTACCTGCCCGTGTAAACTTTGTTACATAGGGATGACAACAAGGAAAGTGAAGCAGAGAATCTGTGAGCACAGGAGCACTATTAGATGCAAAAAACAAACTACTCGTCTAACAGAACACTTTCTTCAACACCATCATACACCTAACGACATGCGTTGGACGATAATTGAAACTGTGACTGGTACCAACACACAGAAATATCTGTATGAGAAAGAACAACGCTGGATACACAGATTGTCCACCCACAAACATAGTATGAACGATTGCATGGTGATTATATGCGCAAAAATGAGAGTTCACACGGAAATGGGCACTGTTCACTCTAATTTTAAATAGATTATTTTCTGACTGCCCAGTACTGTATGTTCTTTTTTCAAGTTCATCTGTACGCAGAGGACTCCCTGAACCCTTTTACCACCTCCGCAAGTATATGTAGGTGGCACACAGACACTCCAGGGTTGGATGCACCTTAGTGTGTGTAGACCGCCCGGTGTGTTGATAGGTCCTGACGAAAACCTGTGACTACACTCAAAGGTTGAAACATGTAGACCATCAATTTTTGGATAATACTTTAGGTCAAATCAAACCTACATTAGTATTACACCTCACCACTTTTTTTAACTGTGATCCTGCTGCTCCATATTAAATTCATTAAGGAGTACAGTAGGATTACTTTTAACTTTATTTCACTCACTCACACACGTCACTTACACGTACTGACATAATAACAAACCTGCTCCGCTGTAATCAGGCGTTGAAGCACACCCGGGTGGTATTCGGCTGCCCGGGTGGACCCCGATGATGAAGCACGTCACCAACTAGGTTGGTGAGTGAGGGGTTTCATAAAAAAGAAATAATTTCTCTTTTTACTTCTCTGTGAACTCTCTAACAGATGGAAGGTTTTTACCTTCTCTCATTTAAGGATACCCCCTTCTTTGTTTATTTTGTATAACTTAGGGGACTGGGAGTACCTCTTACAACTTAGTTGTGAAATCCCTTTCTCTCTCTTTTGTTATATTGCATTCTCTACTACTCCACCGGATAGGGAATCCAAAACGCTGGATACTTTTGGAAGGAGGATGTCCACTTCCGCCAGCCTGGCATTGAGGTCAGTGAATACAGCCTGCCTCTTGGGCCGATTCTCTCATCATTTGGGACTCGGTTGCGCAAGTGCTTCCCCTGATCTCGTAAGAGGTACAAGCCATACTTTCAAGCAATTGCTGATGGAAGGGAGGCAGCCAAGTTCACAATACGATGTGTGCTGGATATGACGTGCTCGCTGGGCAGAACGATTTCATCATTGATGGCCTTTAGACACCACATCTGGCTGAGAATCACTGGCTTTTCCGGGGATGTCCAAACTTTGCTCATAGACATGCCCTTTGATGGCTCTTGGTTGTTTGGAGAGAAGGCGGACTCAGCGTTACAGTACTTTAAGGACAGCAGTGCTACGGCCAGGTCCTTGGGTCTTTCCATCACCCCTCACCAACCCCAGTCTGCCTTCTTCCCCTTTTGTGGCCACGGAAGGGTCTTACAACTGAGTCCTTACATGACCAGCCACCCCAGCCAGCAAACTGCACAATCTTTTCATGGCTGAGGGCGTGGTTCTCAGAGACCACGTGTGACAGGCTGCCAGAGGTAGAGTCAGTCCACCCCCCTGCAGTTGCAACCTCAAAACTACTTTAGTATGCCCGATCATCATGGCCATCCACTAGGAGCAGGATATGCCATCACCTGCACATCATTGGAGCTTAATAACGTCAGACCATTGGGTTTTGTAGTTTGTCCAAAGGGGCTACTCCCTCCTCTTTGTGACCATCCCTGCCACCTACTTAGGACAAGCTGACAGAGCCACCTCTCCTTATCTACATTGACCTCTGAGCTAGGTTCTTTGAGTGGTGCTAGTCAGATGACATGAACCCATTTAAATCTTGCATTTCCAATGTCTTGCCATTTGCATTGTCCCTTACTCTACAGGGCCTGTTGGTGGCTACAGTTAAGGGCCAACAGTTGACCTATCTTATTTTGTGTGTCTTTCCTGTTTCAGTCACCACTAGTGACTTTCTTGATGATATCTTCATTAGAGCTGATGCACATGCGCCCTGTTTGACTCTTTACAGTAAAAATAATTCTATTGGCGGCGATTGCTTTCACTTGCATGGTCGGAGACCTTCAGGCCTGTTCAGTTGTGCAAAGCACTACTGCCTTATATCTCAGGCACACAGTGACAGTTACTTTACTCGGACTGTGTTCCATGGTTTCGTTGGTTAACCTACACTGCTCAGTCCTACCTCTCAGGGAGGTACTACTTTGGGACTCTTTAAGGAGGAGAGGAATCTGTGGGCAGATCTCTCCATCAAAACAAAAAGTTGCTTATTTCTAGTGGTTGCATTATCTTCCCACAGACTCTTCACCACCCTTCCTCCTCACTGATAAGCTATTACTGTGAATAATAAGATCTCAAGATATCAAGACATTTTAGGTGCTGCCTCTATCGCTATTGTGGCCCTCTCATTTCCTCTCCACGCGCCTCAATGGGACATGCAATGAAAGTCAAGAACTGATAAGAGTGCACTGGTTGGCCATATGAACCCTGATGACATCACGTCTACAGTGAACAGCTTATGCAACCTGCCAGATTAGTGCTGCTAACAGAATGGATTCAAAGACAGGAGTTTAAGACAATGTAAAGGGAAACCGATAAATACATTATTTACATGTAACTTTGTCTTCTTCTGGTTGCAGGATATTACTCTCCGTTTTAACACAGTAATTTTAAGATGCTTTGGCCTATAGTGCAGGTACTATAGTTCAGAACTAAAAGTTGTTGAATACCTTATTCTTAAGTGCATTAATAAATCATGGTTTTCTATGATGACTACTGATGTCTGAGTTGATGCTGATATTGACCTTGAGTTTGGCCAAGGAATGCCCATTGAAACCTGATAAAGGCCAGTAACTGCAGTTATTCTGCTATTGTTGTGATTATGATGAGGAATACTAACATGTTTTACTTGCCTTTTTATGGCAACCTACACACTGCATAACTTTGGGTTCCAGAGTCATAAGCAAGTAGCCTTTTCAGTGCAAGTCACTGTTTGTGTTTCTGTTCTTTGGGGTGTATCTGTGGTGTTATGTTCTAACCATATTATTTAAATATTATCAAGTGTGTTTGGGTAAATAATGCAGCAAAATTACCGACACATTTTGTGTGTGTGTACTTTAAAAAGGTAAACCAAGGTTTTTTAAAATTAATATTTCTACTTTGTATTACCTTATCTGTCAGTCATGGGCATCCTGAGGTCTCTGAACCAACTTCAAATTGAAAATGAACATTTAAATGAGAAGATTCGATATCTTGCGTCAGAAAAGGAACGTCTTCAGCTTATGAAGTACCAGCTTTCTTTTCCATTCCCAGGTAGAACTATCAGTCTTGCCACATCACCACCAGCACTTTCAGCACAAGGAGGTATGATGTCCTTCATTGAATGCATACTCAAATGTTATGCCTACAGCATACCCGTATTTCATCCCACCTCCTCTGTTTGCGCATATCCATATCAGGGGGGTCAAGAAGACTGCCTAGATTTATAAAGGATGGTATTATTCAGGTATCTCAAAAAGTTTCAGATATGACAAAAAGCTCTTAATTTTCCACAACATTTAAGGTTGTAGCTGCCAAATACAATTTTAAGGAAGTTTTCATTGTAATTAACTATGCATTAAGTCTCAAACTTTACTCTTGAATAGAACTATTGAAAGGTTTATACTTACAACACCAGTTGGGTCCACTAACTATTTGTTAGCTTGATTCTGAGTAACATCACAAAATAAAATGATGGACGGATTGTTAAAAAAATTCAAACACTCAGCCCCTGTCACATCTGGGTTTAATTCATCATTATTTTGCTTGAAACATCACCCTATTTTGAAACCAGCCATGTGAAAATCAGTGTGCAAGTCCGGCTCGACCCTGCTCTCTGGAAGAGGTGTGGCGCAGCGCCCAGGGTGCCTGACTCCGGACTACAGGGTTCATGGTTCGATCCCCGGCGCCATGTTAGCCCAGCACCATGTGACTCTGGGCAATAGCTCGCGTAATCTTCCCGTGGGCCCCCAGCGCCGGGACACCACTTCGGAGGTAGCTGTGCTCTTTACAAATACTGGTATTTAATTTAATTTCATTTCTCCATGGGAACAGTCCAGCCTTAACTGCTGAGCCAGGTCTGTGACTGGGGGTGGATGTTTGACAATGTTCAACATTCCGTCCATTATCTTTTTGTGTTACTATATCTTGATTCTGAATGACATGCCTGCAAGGTCCTCACTGTAATTTGATCCAGAAAAAATGGTCATGTTACCTTCTTTTACCAGCTCATCATGGACAGGTGATGCAGTTACCTTCGGACAATGCAACTTTTGTCTATTTATCTCATCTCACTTTTGAGTAATTCTAATTTTGTGTGCATGTCCTCTCTAGTGAAATGAAGGTATTTGTTCGCAATACCACTAATTCTAGTGGATTCTATGGGTTCGCAATACCACTAATTCTAGTGGATTTTTTCTAACCACAGACTCATCACCCTAAGAATATTCACAGGCATGAGCTTGGATCTGAAATTTTTTTGTAGCAGTGCTCCTGCATGCCGAAGGAGGCATTGTGTGGCTCTGAGGTGACTGCATACTGCCCCGAATGTGATGAAGTTGAGCTCTATAACAGTGCCACCCCTGATTGCTGACATTCCCACCTTTTCTTCTTTGCCCTTTAACATGGATCGAGAGCTCCACTCCTAACTTAACCGACCTTGCAAGTATTTCCAAATTTTGAAAACAGTGGGCTAAGGAATGATGTTATACTGAAAACAATCAGATTCAAACTTTGGTGAGACTGCAGGGAGCATGTGCTGGTCACAAATCTACAATAGGTGCTTTGGCTCTGGCCAGACTTCCAAGTTGTGCAAGACGTTTGCTCTTGTGTACCCAAATGCGATTCCAGAGCTGGGGGTGAAGTTTTATGTCGCTGAGCTTAAGAGGCGGTTAGTTTTGAAGCACAGGTCTAACTTCAAGTCACAGAACTGGTTGGTTTCCCGGTCTTGAGGTTGTTCCAGCAGAAAGTCAGATTTCCAGTCAAAGTATTTCGTTTTTTTTGTTTGTTTTGTTTTTAAAAAAAATGTTTTTATTAATTTTATGCATAACCAACCAGAGACAGTGACGACATATGCATATCTTGAATAATTTCTGTGTTAATCAGAAAGAAGTAGCGCCGTACCATGTCTGCATCCAAGATATTTATTACCCAAAATACATGTCTATTCCCAATATAGCCTCAGCCACCCTCTGAATACGAAGTACAGAGCTCAAATTGTAGTGGAGGTCTGGCAGTGTGGGCCGGTTACTGCGGTGGGCTCAATTGGTCTGGGAATGTGGACCTCAGCCCCCCAGCGTCAGAGTCCATGTTAGGTTCCACCGGGTTCGCCACCCTACTCTTATATAGGGCCCAGAAATGTTTCGGGCGATTATGCGGTGGAAGCAACTCACTATAGTTTTCCATCTGGGTGCAGCAGAATGTTATGCCTTTGGTCCACTGGGCTATCGTAGGCATAGGGCCCCGTGGCCAGCATACCGCCACACATCTTTTAGCTATTAATAATGCCATATCAACCAAGCGTTGGACAGCCTTGGAAAGAGGTTTAGAATATCCGATTAGTGCCAGTAATGGGTCAGGCACGAGCTCCAGCTCCGTGATTCCGTTTAGTTCTGTGGAGACCAGTCCCCAGAAACGGGCAACCCCCGGGCACGTCCAGGCTAAGTGGAAAAAGTCAGCTACTTGTTCACCACACCTTTCGCATTGGGGCTCATCTCGCAATCCCTATCGATGTAATCGTTCCGGTGTATAGTACACCCTATTGAGGTATTTAAAATGGACCAACCTGTGCCGGCCATTCATCGACACCCCTTTTGTGCTCATGCAGCAATATGACCACTTGTCATCAGTAAGGTCTATCTGTAAGTCATGTTGCCAGGCCAACCTAGACTTCGTGTATGTACTCCCCCTGGCTGCTATAGAGATATTATATGTTCGAGGCATATGAGCTGCAGATTACACACTTGTGCATAGATCGCCATCTGGTGTTGGGCCCGGATGTTTGCAGTTGTTTTTCCTCTTGGAAAGTCTTTGGAAGTCACGAGGTCGGTGACTCCTCCTTTGGATCGTATTGCGCATGGGCTTCGGCTCCATCCTCAGCTTGTTTTTTTCCGCCATCGGGTTCGGATGTGATCTTCGCACACCGGTTCCGAAGAGGTTTCCAGTTCAATCGACGCGCAATCCTCACCCCAATTCGCGGTATTGTTTTGATCGCGATCTCCACACTCGACGCGGCTCTCATCGATCAAAGAACACGTTCCTGCCAACCAACAAAATCTGGGGGTTTACTCCCTATATTTTCTCATACCAAAAAGGGACGAGACTCTACGGCCCATCCTAGACCTCCGGCCCCTAAACACATACATACACTCAGACCATTTTCACATGGTGACACTTCAGCAGGTACTTCCCCTGCTTTCCCAAAACGACTTCCTGGCCACTTTAGACCTAAAAGACGCCTATTTCCACATTCCTGTGCACCACGCTCACAGGAAGTTCCTCAGAATTGTAGTGGACAACCAACACTACCAATTCAAGGTACTCCCATTCGGAGTCACAACAGCACCACGGGTATTCACCAAGTGCCTAGCAGTCGTGGCAGCACACCTCAGGAGACAACACATCCATGTCTTCCCATACCTAGATGACTGGCTAATAAAAGCCAGCTCACACAACCAGTGTGTACAACACACGCATGCCACTATCCAGCTACTTCACCAACTAGGTTTCACGGTAAACCACGCAAAGTCCCACCTGCAACCGTCCCACGTAAAACAATACCTCGGTGCCACCATAGACACCTCAAAAGAGCTAGCCTACCCTAGTCCGGCCATGATCACAAGCATTCAGGCTCTACACGCAAAATTTATAGCACAACACTCCCTTCCAGCTCGAGTGTTTATGCAACTAATCGGGATGATGGCCTCTTGCATATTCATAGTACCTCACGCAAGACTCCAGATGCGTCCTCTCCAAGAGTGCTTAGCGCGCCAATGGAACCAGGCCCAAGATCAATTAACAGATCTGGTGTTGGTAGACGGTCGTACCCATCGCTCTCTGCAGTGGTGGACCACCAAAAACCTTTCCAAAGGGCGACCGTTCCTGGACCCGGTTCCTCAGATAATACTTACAACGGACGCATCGCTCTCCGGCTGGGGAGCTCACCTGTTACATCACACCATGCAGGGCAGATGGACACCTCAACAAAAGTTACTCCACATCAACCATCTGGAGTTACTAGCAATATTCTTAGCCCTGAAATCCTTCCAAACACAGATTTCAGGCAAGGCAGTCCTAGTCCGCACAGACAACATGACAGCCATGTACTACATATAAAAACAAGGCTGCACACACTCTCCACAGCTCTCTCAGCTAGCACAGAGTATATGGAGATGGGCCATACCCCAGAAAATCTTTCTCCTGGCCCAACATGTCCCAGGAGTCCAAAACACTATGGCCGATCTACTCCGCAGACAGACACAACAGATCCACGAGTGGGAACTACATCCACAAGTTCTTCACCCGTACTTTCAACTGTGGGGGCATCCACAGACCTCTTCGCCACCCATGAAAACGCCAAATGCCCAAGCTTCGCCGCCAGATATCCACACCCATTGTCCAAAGGCAATGCGATATGGATGAACTAGTCAGGCAAATTTGCGTACGCTTTTCCGCCTCTCCCACTCATTCCATTAGTGGTGCGCAAACTACAACAACACTCCCTCACTCTCATACTAGTAGCTCCAACTTGGGCCAGACAACCGTGGTACACCACACTGCTGGAATTATCTGTAGTACCGCACCAAAAGTTACACCTCTCTTCACACCTCCTAACCCAGAACCATGGAGAGATCAGACACCCGGACCCAGCTCAGCTCAACCTAGCGATCTGGCTCCTGAAATCCTAGAATTCGGTTACCTCGATCTTCCCCCTGACTGAATGAACGTCATCAAAGAAGCTAGGCGACCCACCACTAGAGCGTGCTATGCCGTCAAGTGGAAACGTTTTGTTGTCTACTGTCACAACAATACCATCAATCCCCTAGATGTGTCCATTCAACACATCATAGGCTATTTACTACACCTGCAAAGATGCAATCTAGCCTATACGTCTATTAGACTGCACCTCACAGCCATAGCAGCGTATCTGCAAAACAGGCAACATCTATCACTTTTTAGAGTACCTGCCATTAAAGCCTTCATGGAAGGCTTTAAAATGATAATTCCACCCAGACTGCCACCCTCACCTGTGTGGAACCTAAACATCGTTTTCACCAGACTAATGGGGCCTCCCTTTGAACCTCTGCACAAATGTGAACTCCAATTCCTAACATGGAAAACCGCTTTTCTTGTAGCCATCACTTCCCTCAGAAGGGTCAGTGAGATACAAGCACCTACCATTCAAGAACCTTTTCTGCAAATGCACCATAACAAGGTTGTTCTCCGTACCAAACCAAAATTCCTCCCAAAAATCATTTCTCCCTTTCACATAAACCAAGCAGTAGAACTACCAGTTTTCTTCTCGCAACCACAAACCATTGCAGAAAGAGCTCTTCACACACTAGATGTCAAAAGAGCCTTACTCTACTACATACAGAGAACACAACCTTTCCGCAAGACCAAACAGCTGTTTGTCTCTTTCTCTCCACCACACAAGGGCAACCCCATCTCCAAGTCGGGAATAGCTACGTGGATTGTCAAATGCATTCAGATTTGCTACCACAAAGCAAAACTAACGCTTTCCGTTCCCCTAAAGCCCACTCTACACGCAAAATAGGGGCTTCAATGGTATTTTTAGGCAACATCCCATTAGATGATATCTGCAGAACAGCTACATGGTCAACACCGCACACTTTCACTAAACACTATTGTGTAGATGTGCAAACTAAGCAACAAGCTAGTGTGGGCCAGGCTGTACTCAAAACATTATTTCAAACCACTTCCACAGATACGGGTGGTCGCCGCCAAGGGTGGGTACTGCTATATAATCTATGCACAAGTGTGTAATCTGCAGCTCATATGCCTCGAACGGAATATGCTACTTACCAGTATGCATCTGTTCTTGGCATGTAGAGCTGCAGATCTACACACGCCCACCCGCCACCTTTATCTGTTCCAGTTCATCTTATTTAGATACAACACACATGGGCATCTTTCCTGTTATTACTACGCTCCATCTTTCCCTGTTGGCGAAAAACAATCTGAGGATGGAGCCGAAGCCCATGCGCAATACGATCCAAAGGAGGAGTCACCGACCTCGTGACTTCCAAAGACTTTCCAAGAGGAAAAACAACTGCAAACATCCGGGCCCAACACCAGATGACGATCTATGCACAAGTGTGTAGATCTGCAGCTCTACATGCCAAGAACAGATGCATACTGATAAGTAGCATATTCCATCCTGGAGACCATCCTAGTAGGCGTTTGTGCTTTAATAACCGCTGTCAGGGCCAGCACCTCAGGAGGTTACGCCATATCATCGCCCAAAAAGTCCTTTAGAGCATGTCTAAGCCTGTGAAATTGAAATTGAGCGAGGAGAGTTGGGGGGGACTCATCACCCACTATTTCAGTCCATGTGCTTGCTATCCCATCAATGAAGAGATCCGCCACTACCTGGACTCCCAAGAGTCTGTAGAGCAGCTATGACGCCCCTATCTCTACATGGTGCCAGCCAGTGGTACCACACCAGACGGGCCACTGGGGAGTACAATAGGTTCCCTGCCTGTAGAGACAGCAAATATTGCCAGGCATGCGCGACCAAGTTAAGGGACTGCAATATGCCCGTGCGTCGGTCAGGTGCCGTGAATAGCAAGGACGGGAGGGGCCTAGGGTCCGCGACTGTCGACTCTATCCGTACATGGGGGGTGTCGATCGGTCCATGTATCCAGTGGTATGCATGGGAACTTTGGGCGGCATGGTGATATAATTCCAAATCTGGTGCTCCTAGACCTCCCATAGAATATGGGAGCATCAATGTTTGCCAGGCTACCCACGGTTGTTTACCCGCCCAGGCCAAATGGACCATGAGAGATTGAAGACGTTGGAAGACCGCACGGGGTAATACCATGGGAATATTCAGAAAGAGAAAATGGAATCGCGGCAATACAATCATTTTCATAAGGGACACTCTGCTCATCAGCGACAAGGGGAGGCTAATCCAGCGCGCGACGTCCTCTTCCAATCTGGAAATCGCAACCCCATAATTTTCTTTTAGAACCACCTCGGAATCTGTGTGAAGTTTAATCCCCAGATATCGCACCGCTTCAGTAGTCCACTGCAGAGGATATTCAGGCTCAATGGGCTTCGTGGCAGGAGTCAGGGGGAACATGACGGATTTGTGCCAGTTAACCCGTAGACCGGACAAAGAGCCAAAGAGAACTATCTCACGGACATAGAGCAGCGTGTCGTCCGCGTAAGTGGATACAATCAGTCGGTAATTCGGGAAACGTATACCTCTGTGGCTGTGGTATTCCCGAAGGGCACACGCCAAGGGCTCAGCAACCAGGGCGTAGAGGATAGGAGATAAGGGGCAGCCCTGTCTCGTGCCTCTCTTTATCTTTATAGGTTCCGTGACCAGGGTGCCTATTTTGATGTGCTCTGTGGGAGAGTGATACAATACCGCGATAAGTTGTATGAACACCTCACCTACCCCATATGAAAGAGGACCTGCCTCAAGAAGGGCCACTCGACCGAGTCAAATGCCTTCTCCATGTCTAAAAATACTGCTATGGCAGGAACTTCCGATCTAGTATGTTGTAAGGCCGCGAAGACCGTGCCTAGGTTGTATGTCAAATTCCAGCTGGGTACAAAGCCGGCCTGCTCCGGGGGTATTCCGGTAAGTTAAAGTCAAGACATAAGCACAAGAAGGCAAGTGGGACTCAACCCACACTTAAATATTAGAAGTATAGGAAGAAGATGCATGCTCTCCGAGATAGAGATCGCACGCCTCAAGTGTCATCCAAATCTGACCCATACTTAAGTTGCTCACTGTGGGCCCTCAGCTACTATTGGCCTTTAAAGATGCCATGCTGCAGAACTTAAGTGTAATTGTGTTTCTCTCTGGGATGCCTTAGCACTCCATGGAGCCGGAGACAATCACTAGTTGGTCTTGTGCTGGAAGGGCCACCGTAGATGCTGTCTGCCCCCTGGGAACCCACTACCAGGCTTTCTCTTATTCCAGTCCTGGGCTCCCCAACAGCACCAGGGTCAACACTGGTTTCTTCCATACATACTCTGCTGGTGCCAGCTCAAGATCCATTCCCCCATGCTAATCTCAGACCTATGTCTGCCCACTCCAGACCCTTGTTGGGCCATGAAATCACCAATGTGCAACAAGTTGTTATGCAGGCTTTAGGATGTCTTCAGATCTGATTCTGATCCAGTGCAGGACACACCTAATGTTTCTCAGGACATTGATGATGATGGGGTGGGGGGTGCAGTTTACCTTCTTCTCAGTATATTGGCAATGCCTTACTTTTAGACCTTCAGAATTCCAGTGTACTTCGCACATCCCCTGAACCAGAGCTAACTTTCCATCTGGGCCACCAACAACGTAAAGTTGCTTCATTTGCAGTGGTGGATCAGAGGGCAGCTGAAGTTACCCCAGTATTGGAACTTTCATAGATTCTCATGCTTTGTATCATTCCCCGTCGTCGGAATGGGAGCCTCGGTAAACAAAAAATATATCATAACCATAGAAACAAAAGAGAAAATAGGCCTAGGCCTCATCTCATTTTGTAGTATATCACCCTCTTTGTGTAAAAGAGCCCAAACTTTTGCTAGGACCAATCAGCACTGCCTCACCCTTTGGAACCTTCCTGAGAGCGCTCAGAGCCTCAGATTTTTCTACCGCACGTTGTGCTAGGGAGTCTCCACTGAGCTCTGCTCAGTTTTTCACAAATTTTCTGTTAGAAATCTACATTTTACCATCTATAGTGACATTATGTCAGAAAAGGAAAAGAAAGCCTTATTCAGATCCTGTGCTTCTTGTGGAAAGAAGAGACTTTTCACTGAGGATAAGCATGAGAACTGTATTTACTGCTTATACCCGGAACACAAGGCCACAGACTGCAAGATTTGTCGGACCTTCTCTACCAAGACTTTGCGGGACAGAGAAGGTCGGTTGCTGACATGGCTGCAAAAGCTGAAGACCAGGAAGGAGGTTCTCTCTTCAGATGAGGAGGATTCGATTTCTGGCACCTCCTCCAGGAGATCAAAGAAGAGGGGTAGGTCATCTCCCTCCATCTCTGCGGAACCCCCTGTCAAAGCCCCTCACGGGATCTCTGAAAGGTCTGAGGAGGCTGGTCCCATGAAATCTCCTCACGGAAGTCATAAGGAGAGGCAGGGACAGGCTGCTGGTGTGGACACAGCCTCTAGGGACAAAAAGGAGGTTTCCATATCTTCTCCTCCATCCCAAAAGGAAAAGCCTGCGAAGAAACACTCTGCAGGAACTCCACAGATGGTTCCGGTGAAGAAACAGCGTCCGTCGACGCTGACTAAAGCAGGTACGACGATTTCCATAGTGAAGACTGTTTCCTTGGTATCGTCGACGGGACCGTCGACGATGTCTGCTTCATCGTCTACGACAGCTTCATTCTCGTCTTCGACGGCGGTGTCGACGACGAAGACCACGACGACGATGACGGCGACGTCGTCGTCGATGCTGATGACGACGAGTTCGTCGACGAGACCATCGCCAGTTGTCCCGTCGACGATGAAGAAAGCTCCGTCGACGACGATTTAGGCATCGTCGACGACCTCATTGTCAACGACGGTTCACACTCCGTCGACGAAGACTACCGTGCCGATTACGTCGTCGATTGCATCGACGCTTGGGATTCCGTCGACAGGACCGTCGACGGGACCGTCGACGGCGAAAAATTCTGGATTTTCAATACAAAGGTTGAAAATTATACCGGACATGACTTCACCTAGGCGGGTTACGCCTTTACCACCATCTATGCTTCTAGATGAGACGGAGGACGAGAATGAGCAGTATGGGGATGCCTACAGTCCTTCAGATCTGCATGTAAAGCAGCAAGAGACTGATACTGAGGAGTATTATGGCCAAGAGGAGCAGGAGGAGCAACAATATGGTCAACAGGAGGTACATCCTCGCACTTTGAGGCAGGATATGATAGCTTTACCAGTTGCTCTGGTTACGGACTTGCAGATGATGTTGCAGGACTACAGAGCTCATTTTCCATCGCGCCCGGACGTTCCTCCAGTGCACCCATCTACATCGGTGGTTCCGCGAGGGACGGCAGTGGACTTGCCACCTCTTCCTAAAGACGTACCCCGTACCTCACCAATGGTGGTACCAGTAGTGGTTCCTCAGACTTCATATCAGGAACCTGCCAATGAAGATATACAGGATGTGGATACGGATAAGGACGATGAGGGGCACGTGGACCTGCTAACCGATCCAGGGGACCCGGATGTGGATCCTGATGACACTGGAATGCAAGATCCGGATGCTGCAGGCCGGGAGACGAACGTGTCGCCTCCGGCGGATATTGGGGGGTTCCATAATCTTATGGAGCGTGCATCCTAGAGGTTTGGTCTGCCTCTTACGGTGGAACAGTCGGACTGTTTTCTGTATGACTTTAAGGCGCAGTATAAGAAATCGGTCAGATTAATTCCCATCATTGAACATGTCTGGGATGAGGGAATTAAGATTATGCAGAACCCAGCTACGGTCATTCCGGTTCTTCCCTGGCTGGAGAAGAAATACAAGGCCCCTGAGGGCAGTCCTGCATGTCTTCTAGGACAACCGAAGCCTGACTCTGGAATATCTCAGGCCGCACAAAGCAAGTCCAAGAATCCGTCAACACCTTTAACTACGCCTCCGGATAAGGATGGCAGGCGGCTGGACAATGTAGGGAAGAGATTTTCCACCATGGCCAGTTTGTTGGTTCGAGCGGCTAATTCGTTAGCCATTCTAGGCAGGTACGACCGCCAGATGTGGTGTGACATGGAGCCATTTATGGACCTACTGCCAGATTCGAGTCAGGAGGAGGCCAGGAAGATTCTCATGGAAGGAGAGAGATGTTCTTCTGAAGTTATTGACTGTGCTATGGACATAGCCTCTACTGCTTTCAGGGCTTTGGCAGGGTCAGCGGTCTTGCGCCGTCAAGGCTGGTTAAAAGCAACCTGGTTCCGTCAGGAGCCCCAAAATAAGATCCTGGACCTTCCCTTTGACGGAGAAATGCTTTTTGGTAAGCATGTCGATGAGGCCCTGCAAAGCATAAAGAAGGACACGGACACAGCAAAGTCCTTAGGATCCTTAAATTATCGCAAGGTTCCATTCAGAGGTGCACGGGGACGTGGGTTCTCCACTTACAGAGGAAACCAACGTCAGTATTCATCACAGTCAGGACAGTCGTATAAGAATCAGTACTCAAACCAACGCCAAGGTCAATCGGCGTCTTTCTCTCGTCAGTCCCAGAGAGGACGTCAAAATCTTCAGGGACGAGACAATGCCAAGAGGCAATAGCGGCCTCCTGGCTCTGACTACTGTTCCTCCCCTACCAAGGACACCGGTTGGGGGCAGGATCTCCTATTGTCTGGACAGCTGGGTCCTTATAACATCGGACCGGTGCGTTTTGAATATTGTTCAGAGTGGCCATACGTTGGAATTCCAACATCTTCCTCCAACGAGAGCTCCGGACGCCCGTCCTTCAAAACATCTCCGACTGTTACATCTCGAATCCCACCAACTATTCATCAAGGGGGCGATAGAACCAGTACCTCTTTCGCAGAGAGGCAAGGGTTTCTATTCCAGGTTCTTCCTGGTTCGGAAGACGGAAGATACGTGGCGTCCTATATTAGACCTAAGGGAGCTCAACACCTATCTCATCAAGTTCTCCTTCAGGATGGTCACTCTCCAGGATATTCTCAGTCTACTGAATCCGGGCGATTTTTTGGCGTCCCTGGATTTAGAGGATGCGTACTTCCACGTTCCAATCCACCCAGCTCACAGGCAATATCTACGCTTCACAGTAGGCAAGAGCCATTTCCAGTTCAAGGTGCTTCCGTTTGGCCTTCGGTCTGCACCTCGGATATTCACGAAGATGTTGGCACCAGTCGCGGCCTTTCTCAGGAAGCAATCCTTAGAAGTGTTCCCATACTTGTACGACTGGCTCGTCAAGGCTCCATCGCTCAAGGCAACTTCTCAAGCCGTGTCAACTTGCATTCAATTGTTCGCCCACTTGGGTCTTCAGCTCAACAGATCCAAGTCGGTGCTGGTACCTTCCAGGTCCCAAAGATTCCTTGGAGCTATTCTGGACACGTCATTATGCACCGCTCGTCCATCGGAGGAGCGTCAACGCAAGCTGATCACCTCCGCTCGTCAGGTGCTGCAGAGGAAGAATGTGTCGGTTCGCAGGTACAAGTCCTTGCTCGGATCAATATCATCCTGCATACCATTAATACCGCATTGCAGGCTTCATATGCGTCCTCTGCAGGAGGAGTTAGACAAACAATGGCGCCAGGCAGAAGGGTCGTTCAACGACAAGGTGTGGGTAACACCAGCTATGCGCAAGGCCTGCGAGTGGTGGCTGGTAAAGGAGAACATCGCAGTAGGATTAACATTCCGGACCCCTCCTTCTCCTATGGTGGTGACCACAGATGCCTCCTTAGAAGGCTGGGGAGCGGTACTCCAGGAGCTTCAAATCAGCGGTCACTGGAGTCCAGCGCAGAGCCTAAACCACATCAACCTCTTGGAGCTGATGGCTATTCGCTTAGCCTTGCTGGCGTTCCTTCCCAGACTTCAGAATCGTGCAGTGCTGGTCCGGACAGACAACACGACGGCCATGCACTATATCAACAAGCAAGGGGGAACAAGATCGCGGACTCTGTCCAAGGAAGCTCAGACGATTTGGGATTTTGCGATTTCTCACAAGATCACCCTGCAAGCCGAGCACCTAGCAGGGTGCCTCAACATCACGGCGGATGCTCTGAGTCGTCAGACGTAAGTGACTCACGAGTGGGAATTAGACCAAGCCACGCTGGAGGTAGTGTTCGAGAGAAGGGGTACTCCGACCATAGACCTCTTTGCGTCCCCGGAGAACGCCAAATGTCGGTTTTACGCAAGCAAGGTTCCCCATCGAGGATCGCTGGGGAATGCCCTTTCGATTGCTTGGTTCGGCGCATTTTGCTACGCTTTTCCTCCCATTCCTCTCATTCCTCGAGTTCTCAGGAAGGTCAGGGCGGAACCATGCAAGATGATTCTCATTGCTCCAGCGTGGGTCCGGCAGTTCTGGTTCACGAAACTCCTGCTTCTCTCCCAGGATCACCCAATTCGCTTGCCGCTGATTCCATCTCTGTTGTCGCGGGATCAGGGACAGGTGCTCCATCCGGATCCGAAGTCACTACACTTGACAGCGTGGCTCCTGAATACAGAGAATTCCATCATCTGAATCTCTCCGAGGAGTGCAGGGATGTTTTGTCTCAGGCGCGGGCGCCAAGCACTAATAAGACATACAGGGCAAAATGGAAGAGATTTTGTCTGTGGTGCCAGAGGAATAAACTCCATCCTTATAAATCCCTGCCACATCAGGTTTTGCCTTACATCCTGTCACAGGCTAAATCAGGTCTGGCGCACTCTTCGGTCAAGGTACATCTGGCTGCCATATCCCGTTTTCGACGTAAGACATTGGGGCCATATCTATGGTCCGCAAGGATTGTTAAACAGTTCCTTCAAGGGTTGTTTCGGATGTATCCTCCAGTCCGACCACCTCCACCGATCTGGCAGCTCAACCTAGTGCTGGCTCAGCTCATGAAAGCTCCCTTTGAGCCGATTCACAGGGCGGACTTGAAGTTTCTCTCTTGGAAGCTAGCCCTCCTCTTAGCGTTGACATCGGCTAGAAGGGTTAGTGAACTCCAGGCTCTGTCCATAGTGGAGCCATTACTGCAGTTCAAAAAGGATGTGCTAATATTGAGAACCAACCCAAAATTCATCCCGAAGGTGCCTTCGGATTTTCATCTGAATGAACCCTTGATTATGAATTCCTTTTTTCCACGTCCTTATACCCAGGCGGAACGAACATTGCATTCTTTGGATGTCCAGAGATGTCTGAAATTCTATCTTGAGCGCACACAATCTTTCAGGAAGTCTACACAGTTATTTATTTCCTACAGTGCACCACGGAAGGGATTGCCTCTCGCTAAGAGTGGCATTTCCCGCTGGATCTCCAGTGCAATTCAATTCTGTCATCAGGCTGCGGGCAAACCTTTGGACAGAAGGGCCCGTGCTCATTCTACAAGAGCGATGGCGTCTTCAGTGGCTCTTTTTGCTGGAGTTGCTTTCAAAGACATTTGCAGGGCAGCAACGTGGAGCAGTGTACACACCTTCACGAAACACTACTGCCTGGAATCGGTGGGACGAGATGACGTTGCTGTTGGTCAAGCAGTCCTCGGGAATCTTTTTCATTGAGAGGTGAGCTTTCCCTACAATCCCTCCATCCTGGTAAGCACATTTGGTTCAGTAATGATTGTTTTTTACTGTAAACTGAGATGGTTATGTAAGGCCATGTGTCTTCCAAAATGTGCTTTTTGTGATTTACTGCTTACTATTCTGATACAAAGCATGAGAATCTATGAAAGTTCCAATACTGGGGTAAGAAAACAAGTTACTTACCTGTAACTTTGGTTCCCCAGTATTGGTAACTTTCATAGATTCTCATGCGCCCACCCACCTCCCCTGGGAAAGCTCTGCCGGTTTACTGAGGTAGTGGCTGTTTGCACAACGGCTACGAAAATCTGAGGCTCTGAGCTCTCTCAGGAAGGTTCCAAAGGGTGAGGCTGTGCTGATTGGTCCTAGCAAAAGTTTGGGCTCTTTTACACAAAGAGGGTGATATACTACAAAATGAGATGAGGCCTAGGCCTATTTTCTCTTTAGTTTCTATGGTTACGATATATTTTTTGTTTACCGAGGCTCCCATTCCGACGACGGGGAATGATACAAAGCATGAGAATCTATGAAAGTTACCAATACTGGGGAACCAAAGTTACAGGTAAGTAACTTGTTTTCTTCTAGATTTGCAATTGCCCACTATTGAGACAAAGTTGAATGTGTTGACTGACATACTTCAGCCAGGGCCAGCTACATCTGAGTTGTTACTTCCTTCAAGTAAAGCCCTTACTGATGTCCATATGCCAGCTGAGTCCGAGTCCTGCTCATTCCCTCTGATCAGTCAACCGTGGCTAGGCAACACAAACTGGCTTCAAGTGACATTAACTTTCTAATCAAACATCCTACACAGGAAATCCTGTTTTTCTGGCACTGACAGGTACAGTTAATCCAAATTCCTTTCCAACCATTTGAAACAAACTGATACCCTTGGAAAGCAAAAGTTTTGTTTGGCTCTGAAAGCTGTTATTGAGCTTCTCTTTCTCGAAGTTACCCTCATATATTGTGGGATATGTCTAGCGAGATCTTGCCTGCCATCCCTGTGGACCTCGGACATCTTAGCCCCAAGTGATATTTTATGGCCTGGATGCTGTAAGATTTGTGGTCTGAGCTAGCCTGTATACTAGTGATTGCTTAGGTACAGCTATTGACACCATTGCTGTTCTTTGGTGGTACACCTTGATGAGATCAGCTGGTTTTTCAGGGGACATGCATGCATCCTTAATGGGCATGCGTTTTGTTAGCCCCGGACTATGCGGTGAGAAGGCGGATTCCTTGGTGGAATGCCTTAGACAGTAGTAGCATAGCTAGGTCCTTGGGCTGTTATAGTCTGGTAAGCAGTTTCCATGTCCATGCAGGAGGTTTAGGGACTGCTCCAAGCAGACACTGCCAGCCTTCCCAACCTGTACTGCAGCAACTGACCCAGCCCTTTCATGGGGTAGAGTATGGCAATAGCCTAAACTGTTTGCACCAAAAGGTACAGCAGTCCTCTAACTCTTCCTTTGCCGCTGCAGCGCTTAGCAAGCCACTTTGATTGGCCCTCATGCTTCCGTGCATGGCCAGTAAGCAGATAATGGCATTTCCTTCCCGCCTGAAGAACTATCACATCAGATAGGTCTTCGAAATTGTTCGAAGAGGCTATGCCCTACAGTTTATTTCTTCCCCTCCACATCTGCCTCCTATGCCAGAACAAATTTCAGAGGAGCACTGCACAGTCCTGATGCAGGACATCATTTTCCAGTTAATCAAATGTGCTCTTCAGCAAGTGCCAGGATCAGAGAGGTGGAAAGGCGCTATTTGCGCCATTTCCTCATGTTATCAAAGGACAGAGGCCTCAGACCCGTCTTGGATCTTTACCCATTTAACTCCTTTTTGCAAAAAGACCACTCCAAAATGCTCAACTTGGCGCATGGCTATTCAGCTCATTATAGATTGTGTCGCAGGACCTCCAGAATGCGTATTTCCATAAACCGGTTCTGCAGTTCGACATTAGCTGCTTTTCAGTGTGGACCAGGATCACTTTCAGTTTACCATGCTCCATTTTGTCCTCACCTCAGCCCCTCTGGTGTTCACAAAAGTGATGGCAGGGTCACTGCCCATCTTCAGCAGTCAGGGATACATGTGTTCCTGTACCTCAATGACTGGCTGCTAAAAACAGGTTTGCTGCAGCCAGTCATAGATTGCCTCCAGTGGTGGCTGAATTCCAGACAGGCTTTGTGTTTTCAGTCAACAAGGCGAAGCCCCACCTCTGCCCCACATAGAGTATTCCCATCATGCGGGCTGTTCTGAACACAGTGACGTTCAAGGACTTTGCACACCTGCAAAGAGTCTGGGACATTCTGGATGTGATCCCAATGGTTGGGCTCAAACCTGCTTTTTGGTGAGGATGGCTCTAATGCTTCTTGGACTCCTGACCTAGTGCATAGTCCTTGTCTCGAACCCTGGAGTGCATACCACTGGCCCTGCAGTGGAACCTCTGGTTTCAGTAGTCCCTGCATCAGTTCTTCCTCTCAGACTCCATCCAGATCTCACAAGAGACGGCTCAGGATTTTCTGTGTGGCAGACAAATGTCACCCTGACCTGCCACAGGCTACGCTACCTTCCCCACCCAAGCTTTGTGGTTGTTACAAACACATCACTGCTAGGGTTGGGGTAGGGTACCTGAGAGAGGTGGAGAACAGAGAGAGGCCTATTGTCTCCACTGGCGAGCCAGCTTCACATCAACCATTTGGAGCTTAATGTGATCCGTCTGGCCCTAAAAGCCTTCTTGCCATCCATCATCTTTGAAACGCGGAGTTTAGACAACGCTGTAATTAGCAATTCGGGATTACATTGAAGCTTTGCACTGACCCCAAGCGTCTTACTTTTTTTAAACAAAGGAATTTTGGCAGCTGCATCTTAAGGGAATCCCTTTAAGATCCGATTACTGGAACCTTGCACCAACTGGCAATTTCCCTTTCAAGAAGTCCAGGATAGGATTTTGAATACGTTTAATCAGTTTTCCTACTCTCTCCTGACCAGGAAGATCATTATTAGGCTGTCCTGTATCCAGGCTGTTCACACTTCTACAGTATTGAGGAAGACCCATTTTGATGCTTTTATAGTTGCATGTACCTACAGGGTCGAATTGTTGATGATTTTAACACTAAGGATCTGCACTCATGGCCAACAAGCCTTAAGAACGTGCTATCTGTACAATAGGCTTCATAAAATTGAGCTGATTAAGTTAAAAAACTGGCTCTTCTCAATACCTGTTTATTCTGTACTATGTTAATGTCTTTTGTTGATTTTTGTTGTTGAATCCATTTGGTCACAACATATCACTTTGTCGCAAAGTTACTTGTCACTTTTGTATAACAGCCATATATGTGACAGCAATTTTGTGTATAACTTGGATATATGAACACAAATATATCACGTAGTTTCAGGCTTGTGTTTTGTGTCAAATCATTGATTTATATCTCCCGAATTTGAAATCAGCACGAGTCTTTAACCACAGATGTGGTATTGATCATTTATTGGTCCTTATGAAGGTGTATGATGTGAACACCATAATCACGTAAAGTCATTGCACTTACCAACCAAACTCATTGTAGATTTGTAAGATCCATCCATCAAGGAGAAGTTGGTGTGGGTACTCAAGAATACAGCTTCTTTTCAATATTGTGGCAAGCTGGGGAGAGTGGAGACTTGGGTCCTGTGCCTGAGACGCCTTGTCCATGGAAGTAGCTGGACCAACTGTACATCTTTCTGGTAGCCAACCATTTAGCAGGGTCTGCCAGAGCAAATGAAAATGAGCTTCCTTCAGCTGGCATCTCATGACTGTCATCTCTACCCTGAGGGGGCAAAAAACATTTTTGACCAGTGTAGTTCATTTGGTGTAGATCTATTCTCCACTGGTGAAATTCTAGTTTCAACTGTTTTGCACATTGGAGTTTCTTCCAAGGCATTCGGTAAGATGCACGGTACGGCAGGAACGGAACGAAGAACTCTTGTATGCATTTCCTCTGCAACCTCTCCTGCCATGAGTTCTGAGGTAGATCGTTTGCGATTGGGCGCAAGTTGTCATAATTGCCTCGACTGGGCCAGGAAGGTGTGGTTCCCAGAGTGCTTGAACATTTGTCCTCCGATCAGTCTACTACTTCTAGAGGAAGCCTAGTCTCACACAAAAGGGCAGGGTAGGTCCTTCATCCAAGCCTTTACAATCTACACCTACATGCATGAAAATTGAGCGTCATTGTAAGAAAGGGAATTATTTATTAGCAGGATGGTAGTCTGTAATGAAGTCACTAACCTGTTACGTTAAGGCAAAGGTTTCAGTAATTTAACCCTGAGCTCGGCCCTTGGAAGCTGTAACAAAGAACAGACAGACTTAACTTAGAGAAAATGTGTAAAGTATTTAGAAGAATTAAAAACAATAAAAAATTCAAAGACAATTAAAATGCCATACAAATAGAGTAAAATGTAATAAGCAAAGTGACACCAAAACAACAAAAATCCAATAAAGGGAACCAGAGATATAACCTTTTACAGATCTAAGAGAAAAAGCAGCAAGGAAAAGTAAAGTGCTAATCAGCAATAATTGTCTGCGGTTGACTGGGACCTAGACATGGTTTCAAGACCACTGCGATGGAGGGCAGGTGAGCTATGCCATGCAGGTTTGTCCAGTTCAAAGATTTTACCTTAGAACTTTAACTTTGAAATGGAACTCCTTCAGTGGGGCTAGGCTGCAGACCGGTTCCAAGGAAGTCCTTTCAAAGCCAGATTGCTGTTTGACAAAGTCCCGCTGAAGTTGTTTATTTTGGCAGGAAAATCTCCAAGCAGAAAAAGTTCAAATTTCACACCCAGGGAGGTCTGCTTGTCGGCTGGATACTTTTTAAGCCTTCATCCAATCAAGATATTTTGTTTGGACTATTGAAGAGGTTCTGCTGAACAAGTTTTTTGAGTGGCAGAAAAAGATTTGGACTAACTTGATTTTCCTGCCTAGCGAAGTCACGCCTTGGGCAGATCAGTTTAGGTGGTTGCTGTATTCAGAGGTCTGAGAGTCCAGAATTGTTTTAAATCCCAACTTTTCCGAGATTGTTGTATAAGTCCAGTGAGACACTCCCAATCTTCCCAGGGTGACCTCTGAGACAAAACGTAGGGGTTAGAACTCCCTCCAGCAGAGGCCACCTGTAGGTCCAATCTAGGTCCAGTGGCATTTGATCTTGTTGGCACTTAAGGAAAAAAGCCTCTTGCAGCTTGTTCTGCCCCTGTTGCCACACACACGGACAGCCAACCAAGCCTTGGAGTCCACTTTTTTGTCCTGGGTACAATTGGGAGCATGTCTAGCCCTTCAGGTCTGCTCTCAGGCCTGAAACAGCAGGTGCAGTCTTTTTTCTATTCCTCCATAGGTCCAGGAAGTGTTTTGTCGAGCTGTGGGTGAGGTGCCAGCTTTGAATGTTTCAATAGCCAGAGGTTCGGAGTGACTCCTTAATACTTTTTAACCATTATTATTATTATGCTAACTTTATTCTGCAGTAACTCCGCCATAAAAGCGATGGTACATTAAGAACAGAATCAAAATCCTTAAAAGGTATGTTATTTCATCATGCAATACTCATACAGAGGTCACTATCATTCTCCTAGGAAACTAAACCGCCTCAATCTTTAAAATAACATTTAACAGTGCATTGAAAAAGCATTAAATAATTACGTATGTTTCTATAGCATAAATACAATCATAAAATCTTTAAAATGTTCCTGTACAATTACTTCAACTAACCCTCAAGCATGAATCCATGATAGCCCTCTCTTTCTTAATCAAGTCTGGACTTCCTAGATCTTAACACTGCACTTAAAAAATGCGTAACAACATACACTGTACGATCAGTTGCCCTTAGTTGCAAGTGCAAAAGGGCAACACGTGCTTGCCTAAAGTCCATTTCTTTTGAAATACGTTTTAAGTATTTTTCGTCTAGGATAAGAAAAATATTTGCATAAAAAGACAAAATGTAAAATATCCACTGGAGACCTATTATCGCAACCCCAGGGCCCCCTATCATCAGTGCGTGCTACAAAACCTGGAGGAGAGGCAACTAAATGGTGAGGCATGTTGAATCTAAAACGGGTAATTAAAAAGCACTCATGAGGTTTGGTTAAAATTGAGAAGTAATGCTCCATACCTGTCGTTGAATTAACTAGCGCATGCGCTCTTACCATGGGTTTATTAAGTCCATTGCCTTCACGATCAAAGCTGCCTGTACTAAAGAATAGGTCTTTGATTAACTTTTTATCCACCCTCTTCACTTTTTTGTAATTTATAATTTATTAATATATCTGGTCTTCCAAGAGCACTAAATGAATCTTTAATATATCTTAGCCAAGGGATTTTCAATGCATGTTCCATGGAAAGGCAATCCGTAATTACTGCTTGGTTTAAAGGAGCCTCTACGTTGAACCATACATTTACCCAACAGAGCAGGGACTTGACTGGAACTAAGTCTGTGATGTACTTGACCCCCAGTTCCTCGTGTACTGCATAAGTGGGTATTCCCTGTGTCACTTTCAGAATCCGTCTTAAAAATGTATTTTGGGTGGTTTGTAATTTTTCTACTGCCTTATAACCCCAGATCTCACTTTCGTACGTGACTTTGGACATACAAAATGCCTGATATAATTTTATTATCACCCCCGGGGAGCATGTACCTAGCCTATATGCATAATTTGCAATTGACTCCATGGCTTTATTCATGTCTTTTGCCTTTTCCTCCTTTAGATTATTCCAATTTTTAAATTATAGTTAAATAAAACACCCAGATAACTAAAAGTTGGGACTTTGGCTAAATTAGCATTGCCTGCCTTATAGGTACTCGTCCCTCAGCACCCTATGTCCATAACAAATGATTTAGTAAAATTGGGTGATAAGTCCAACTTATCCATGAAGGAGACAAATCCATCAATTAACACTTTCAGTGCTCTGGGTGTTCGTGCTGTAAGCACCTCGTCGTCAGCGTATAACAGGACTGGCACTGGTCTAGTGCCTATTCTCGAGGTGTCAGCTTGTAATGAAATCAAATGGGATTCTAACCCATTAATATACAGTGTAAATAAAAAAGGGGCAAGAATGCACTCTTGACGCACCCCTCTTGAACATCTAAAATTATGAGTAAGCCCTCCCTCCTGAGTAAAACAAACTACAGCTGATGTGTTAGCATATAGTGACATTAAAACATTTATTTTTGCACGCTCGACACCTATCTCAGCTAGTAGAGCCCACAGTTTACTAGGGTTCTCTCTATCAAACGCTGCTCTAAGGTCCATGAACCCCAGATAAATCAAACCTTTTTTGGTGCTTGTATATTTTGATATCCACAGGTAGAGATTCAGGCATTGTCCCACTGTTGATTTACATAGTCTAAAGCCATATTGCGTGTCTGAAATAATCTGATTGTTATCTCCCCATTCTGATAACCTATTTAAAAGGACCCAACCCATAACCTTAACAGTGGAATCTATCAGGGATATGGGACGGTAACACTGAGGGTTGTCCCTGTCAACATTCTTGTACATGGGGATAATGATTGTGGAGGACCACGACTGAGCCATTGACGTGCATGCTGCTGCATTAAGAACCATGGTCAAAATCGGGGGCCCAGATGTCTGTCTGTTCCGTAGCAGGTCGAGGGGTATCCCATCCGGACCTGGGGCCTTATTTCACAACAGTCCCTCTATGGCATTTTTAACCTTCTCCAAGCGGAAGTTAATCTACACATCACTAAGTGAGGCACCTGACCAACAATATCTTGTTCTCCTTCACCACGATTGTATACCACCTGGAAGTGTGCCTTCCATTGGTCCGATGTTATATGATGTACCATACTCGGTTTTTCTGGTTCAGAGAAACAAGGACTATTGATGACCTTCCAGAAAAGGGAACTGTCCTTTAATTCATTAGTTTGCAATTAGCTCATCCTAGGCCTGTTTCTGGAACGATGCCCTCCGCTCTTTGAATGCCTTTTTATAATTTTTTACGACAAGAGGCTACCATATCTTTATCACGCGGGATCTCTTTCATAGCTGCTTTTAGATTCCTTAACGCCTTAGAGCACCCACTATCAAACCATCTTGGGTTATCTGCTCAGGAAGGAACTGCCGGCACAGTTAACAAACCCGCCACCGACTTGGTAATCACGACAAAGGAAGTGATTACATCCTCGTCAGAGGGGGATGGTTCGAGGCACTTCATAATCTCTTTTTTGCTTAAATTAAAAAAGGAACTAACAAAAACGTTAATGTCCACCTGCGACCACCTTAAACGCCTCCCCTGATTCGTTCGCATTAAAGCCCCCACCCTCTTATTATCCTGAGCTGCCCTCAGGCCCTGTGCACACAACCCCAGTCCTGGGATTATGATCGCTGAAGGGACTCTCCAGAATCCTAGAGCAATATATAACATGGCCCATAGATGCCGAAACAAAAATAAAATCAATCATTGTGGCATGTCCCCTTTCTTTATAAGAAGGTGGGTAAATACTATTAGGGGGCCGAGGTGCATTTTGCAAGGTAAAACCTGGATAATAAATGTTTAAAACAGCGTTTGACTCACAACCATCTGGAGAATGTTTCATATGCCCTTCTTCTGAAGCTTGGCATATGCGAGCATTTCCAGAACTTTGACCAATAGCAGGGCACAAATGACAATTAACTTCACCAAGCAGAACAAGATTTGACTGTGGAATATCATCACCCTGTAGCGATTCCAACAGCCCAGATAACTCCATCGTGCTTGAGGGTCCCTGGCTCTTATTCTTTGCATTATAAAAATGTATGAGAGTAAATTGTAGTATTCTCCCCAAAGATACTTTTATACCTTGCACCACTCTCTACTGTTTAACCATTGGGGCAAAATTCCTGGTGGCAACCCTGTCTACTTTGGCAGCACATCCTGTTTTCCTTACTGTAAACTATCCCAGTGTACACTAGTTTAAGGGAAATCCAAGATGGCATAGGTCTTCTGCCCTTGGAATGAGCTTGTGTGCCAGGCAAGGTTGTGTTTAGGCAAATGAGCATACCCCTCCCCATAGACACTGCCAAACTGGTTCTGGGACCAGCACCCCATCACACTCTGCTGGTGGCCAATTATTATTATTATTTGATTTATAGAGTGCACAGCTACCCAACAGGGTCTCCCGGCGCTGGACAGTGTGGCGGCTGAGCCGCAAGCTGCTAAGCAGCAGCCCCAAGATAGAGATTCAATCTTGGTGGCTAAAAAGGAAAGTCTTTAGTTTCTAACGCAAGGCTAGCAGAGAATTACAGTTCCTGAGCTCAACTGGGAGAGAGTTCCTGAGTTTGGGACCCAGGTAAGAAAATGAGCGGCCTCTTATGCGACCAAGGTGGAACCTGGGCTCTGAGAATAGTGAGAGGCTGGACGATCTTAACTGTCGGGCAGGCACATAGGGTTTCACCAAGCTTTGGATGTAAGAGGGAGCCAAGCCGTGTTTGGTCCGAAACATGTAGCATAAAGCCTTGAATTTGATGCACTTGTTCACCTTGAGCCAGTGTAGTTTGTGAAGCAGTGGTAAAGCAGAAGCATATCTAGGCAGCTGAAAAAAGAGGCGCACAGCTGCATTCTGTATGATCTGCAGACGATGGACTGACACTTTATCTGCGCCCAGGTATAAAACATTGCCGTAGTCCAGTCTGGATGTCACCAGAGCCGGCATAACCGTTCTCTGGGCTGCAGGTGGAATTAGCCAGAGGATCTTTTTAAGCCATTGAAGAACAGCGTAGCAGGTCGCAGTGACCCTGGACACCTGAGTTTTGAGGGAAAGATTATCATCAATAATAAAACCCAGATTCTTAACTTCAGGGACCAGAGCAGGCAATGTTCCAAGAGTATCAGACCATTGGTGTATTCCCCAAAGTTCGGGGTTTTTACCCAGAACAAGGACCTGAGGTTTAGTGCCATTCAGCTTCAGGGCATTTCTGGTCATCCACAAGGAGATGTTTCTCAGGCCAAGCTGGAGCAGGGAGTGATCTTGCTGCTGAGCGGCTGAAAGTGAGAAAATAATCTGGGTATGATCTGCATATGAAAAGGTGGTCAGTCCCGACATCTCAGCAATGTCCGCCAGAAGGCGAACATGGATGTTGAAGAGCAAAGGGTTCAAAATCGATCCCTGAGGCACTCCGGAGGTTAAAGCTAAGGTATTCAATCTTGTGTTATTCGAGAAGACCTGAAAGGTGCGATCTTTTAAGAAGGAGATAAGCCAACGTAAGACCGAACCCTCAATACCTGAGGCTTCAAGTCAGTCTGCCAAGATGGAGTGTGACACCGTATTGAATGCCACACTCAAGTCTAGCATGATGAGGGCCGTAGTTCCACCGTAGTCTAGCTATTTCCTGAGACATTCAGTGACCCCAAGTAGGGCAGATTCCGTGCTATGTCCGGGTCTTAAACCAGACTGTGAAGGAGGAAACAAATTGCGAATTGCAACAAAGTAGGAGAGTTGGACATTGAAGTACCTTTCCAGTATCATTGAAAAAACACAAGAGATATCTGGCGGAAATTTGACCAGCAGAGAGGATCAATACCGTCCTTTTTTAACGAAGGAAGAACAAGAGTCTGAGTTTGGAGGGAGGAAGGGGGTCTAGCGTGGAACAGGACTTGATGTATCCCAGTAGTGATTGCTATGTAGCCAAGTCCAAAGGGAGCCATGCCCTAGTTTGTGGAGGTTCCTCAAATTAAAAAAACCTGGGGGAATGTATCAAAATGATTGTCAGTTTGAATTGCAGGAAATGTTAAGTTCACTTGTGGCGAGGAGTCTATATCAAGTTGGCAGTGGATGGACTCTATTTTATTTTGAAAGAACGTCGCTAGCTCATTACACTTACGTTGAGATAGAGAAGGGGAAGGCAGAAAAGTACAGGCTGCCGAGAGTTTGTTCAAGACTTTAAACAATGTTTTCTGGCAGTGTTGGGAGTTTGTCATCTTCTCTGTGAAGAAGGTCATGCAGCAAGATCTACAAAGGGCATGGTATTTCTTCAATGCTGTCAAGTATTCAATCTTAGCTTCAGGTGCATAGTGTTTCCTCCATTGTCTTTCCAAGGCTTTGCAACGTTTTTTATACTGTCTGAGGGAGTCCGTAAACCAGGGGGCGGGAGTATACATTCTGTGTTGTGGTTTAGCTGAAAGTGGTAGGGTCGAGTCGTTAGCCTCCGTGAGCCATTGATGCACAGAGATTTGGTCTGGGTCAGGTAGAGATACAAGGGTAGGGTTTTTTTATAGGAGCAGTTTAGTAAGCACCGACATATCAAGTTAAGACCAATTCCTGGTTTTAGGCGGTGAGGAAGGGTAAAGGAGGCGGAAAGAAGCTGAATGGTAAAAGGTACTGCAAAATGATCCATCCAGCAGAGTTGTAGAAAATTTGAACGGGGTATTCAAAAGTTAGGAAGAAGTGGCGCTCTGCAGGTAGACGTGGGTAATATGAGCTTCAATGTCTGTTATGGTGCAAACAGGGAGGGGAGACCCCAGAAACCCCTCAAATTGTATAGGAAAAAACCTACAACCAAGCAATAAGAACAATCCTGTGCACACATACAATTAATTAAATCAAAATTGACATGAGTAAGTACAACTTGACAAAAGAAACATCCGCATATGGACTAGTGATTCTGTTTAATAGGCGTAGCCAGCCGACACGTGTTTCGTCATGGGAAGAGTAGACCACGACTCTTCAGGGCTGGAAAGAATACAAAAAATATTGCATGCTAAGACATATGCCACAAGGCAAACGTTTGCAAAATGTGACATAGACCAAAACGTAGAATACCACGCCTATGTGGAGCCAAACAAAAGGAGAACACCACTACTTCAAGAAGGTGCTGAAGTGCTGATAAAACAAAGGTATAGAGTAAACCTGCACCACCAATCGGTGAAAAGACACAAAGAAAGGGAAGAAAGGAAAAAAGAACAAAGTTATTCCCAATGCACAAAAATCGAATGAAAGGTACAAAGACTAGAATCTCTATGAGTGCAGAACCAACAAATTGCATCCATACCTGTAGCTATAGCCAAAAGGACAGTGGATGCTGAAACAAAATATATTGCGAAAAATAATTACGCGACTGTGTGTTCAAAGAAGCAAAAACAGTAATCCCAACCAAATGTCTCTAAACACGGTAAACGAGAAAATCTTACCCCTCAACCGGTGATAATTCCAACCCGGCTGGGTAACGCAATAGGTGTAAAAGGTAGGTCAGTAAAGCTGGGCAAATCGGTTTAATCTCTGTAAAGATGGAAATAGCACCACCCGGTGTGAGTGGCCAAAAAATCCATATGTAATACGTAGGCAAGACTAATAATACATGAATAGTTCGTACCTCCAAAAATTCAGCCAAAGTAGTCATCAAGATTCCAGCCGCCAGTCACGTATAAACCAGTAGAAAAGACAACGTATTCTTAAATAATGGCTCCAGCCCGTGAGTGTCGGGCAAAAGTTTCAACTAGAAAAAGTCTATGCGAAATATATCTGAAATAAAAACAAGTGCAGGAGCCCAAGTCAGGTAACGATAATGCATCCCACAATGCTTATACAAAGAAAGACAAAGATACCTTGTCAGTATCAGTATCGGTACCGGGGAAACAATCAAAATTTAATCGGGACTTACATGTTGAGAGGTGTATCAAGACGTCCTGGCAGCATCCATTCGGTGTGCGAGTGAATCCGAGACCCGTAACCCGGAAGTGCTTAAATATCAGGACAATGCCCAAACACTAGAACGTTACTATACGTATACTAAGTAACACCGGAAGAAGACGGACCGTAACATACTGAAACTGATCGTAACCGAAGTGCCAGAAATAGAGAATATTAAATCTACTCCTAATTGTACGTGCATCCAAGTGAATCCCACAGAAGCTACAAATCCAAAGCACCACGCACATTGTGTCACATGCTGCTGTTTGACCGCCGTATGTCATATAGTGAAAAGAAAATAATCACAATAGAAAACAGCCGCAAACACAAGTGGTGCAAAGTAATCCCATGAAAGGGACAAGTCACTCAAATTTAGTATTGGTCGCTAATGATTAAAAAAGGGAAAGAAAAGAAACGGAGGGTACGGTGTTTAACAATATATTAAGTACATCCAAATAATGTCAATCTCAACCTAGAGCCAATCAAGTATTCGGTATAGAATATCTGCTGAAATCCCCTAAATAGAGGGATAGAATGCAGGGAGGTTGAAAAGAGAGGCAGGAAAAAGTGAGAAGGAGGCAGGACAGTGTGAGCCAGAGGCATCCCTGTACAGACGTAGTGAATACAGAAAACATGCCAAAATGAGGCCGCTGTTTGTATATCCAAGGCTATCACAAAGGTCAGCTAAACATACGTAGTGTGTAACATGAGGCGCGTTAAATCACACTTAACTGGTCAACCAGTCATCGGACATAACACCAGTCTACGAAGAAACATGAACACAGTATGAAACTATAAAGGATAAAACAAACATGCTGAACAATTGGCACTATAAATGATTCGAAAACATGGAAGGGTATGTAAAGAAGCACAAAGCACTTAAAACGTCATAATGTAGAGTTGCATAGAGTAAAGTGGAAAACTCAATCAAAAAGATGTGTCAGAATTATGAGAGTACATAAATTACAGCAAAACTTACAAAAGCCCATGGGCAATAGGCAGGCAGGAAAATGGCAAGTGTATAAAAGTAGGGACATGACAAATTTCGAATACAGTAAATGTCACGAAACCAAATCGCAGAAGTAAAATAGCTAAATGGCATTTCTCAACCCACATGTATATTGCAACTCACAACCCAGCTGATGTTATGTTACAAAGTCAAAACGTATAGAGGGCGAGGGAGCAACCCACAGTAATGCAAACTGGCAAATGTAGCATGAGAGCGACATCACATCAGTTAAATCACAGTAAAGAACACAGTACCAAGTTACAGACATGGAACGGCTAGAGAGCTAAAACAACAACATTATGTACATATTCATCTCAACCCAAAAAATATTGCATTTCTGAATCGTAATTGAGACCGTGCTCCACCGTCTGGAGGCGCATTATCCACATTGCCTCGCACTGTCTTAAGCGAAGTTCTCTATTACCGCCTCGCACCCCTACATCAATAGTTTCTATCCCAAAGAATTGAAAACCTTTCCGGCTATTCTGTGTAGAACAGCTAGCAGTGTGTAGAGCTACTGGGTATCTGGCATCGCCCTGGTGAATTGCCCTGGTATGTTCACCAATTCTTTCCTTAAGCGCCCTGATGGTGCTACCCACATATTGTTTCCCGCAAGTGCACTCTATGATATAGACTACGAATTTGGTAGTGCAGTTGATGTTGGATTTGATGGTATATATGTTCCCATTATGTCCAGCAAACGATAGGGTCTTATGTTTCGCCCATCTGCACACTCCGCAGCAGCCGCATTTATGGAAGCCCAATGTCAGAGGTGTAAACCAAGACTGTTTCTTTTGAACCTTTGGTACAGTGGGACTAAGTCTACTACGTAGATTGTAGCCTCGTCTGTACGTGATCTGTGGGTAACTGGTAAGGAATTCTCGAAGAGAGGTGTCTGTTTGAAGAATGCCCCAGTGTTTGTTGAGGCTTTTCCTCATGATGTGACTTAAAGCATTGTACTCCGTTATCATACGTATGTTGCGCTCCGTAGTCGCCTTATTGATGGTTCTAGGTAGTAGGGTATTTGTGCGTTTCACCCTGGCTATTCTGTTTTCTGATTTTTTAAGAATTGAAGGAGAATAGCCCCTTTTCTGAAATCTCTGTTTCATATCTTTGATGCAATCTGCAAATTCCAAATCATCACTACAGTTGCGTCTGGCTCTTAAAAATTCTCCATAGGGAATTGCGTTCACCTGGTGAAATGGGTGGTTACTGTGTGCATGTAATAAAGAATTGCATGAGGTGCCCTTGCGGAATAACCGACTGTTTAATTTGTCATCCTTTACAAAAAGTTCTACATCAAGGAATGTTACACTAGTAGTGCTATAATCCATGGTGAATTGTATTCCAAAACTGTTGGTGTTAAGATAGGAGCAGAACCTCAACAGCTCATTCTCACTACCGGACCACACTAAGAGACAATCATCTATATAGCGGCCCCAAAAGATGATGGAATTGCTCCATTCCGTTCCATTAGGGCCCCAAATCCATTCCTTTTCCAAACAGCCCATAAATAGATTCGCAAATGATGGTGAAAAACGTGAGCCCATTGCTACTCCTTTCACCTGTTTGTACCATGTGTTCTCAAATAGAAAGAAGTTGTTAAGAAGTATGAGCTTCATCATGGTAATTAGCATGTTATTGTGTAGCCAGAGTGTTGCTGGCCTATTTTCAAGGGTTTTAGTGACTGCTCTGAGACCTATTTCAGGATCAATACTGGTGTACAATGACACTACGTCCAAGGTGGCCAAAATCATGCCAGGTTGCCACTGAAAATCAGACAAAATGCTCAAAATGTGTTTAGTATCTTGTATGTAGGATGCAAGATTCCGTACCATCGGGCCTAAGAATAAGTTGACATACTCAGATAGTCTCTCTGTAGGTCCTCCTATGCCAGAGACAATGGGTCTTCCAGGAGGAAATGGAAGATGTTTGTGTATTTTTGGCAATGTGTATAATACAGGAAAAGTTGGTTTAAAAACCTTCAGATAGGCACCTCATCTGCATTTAGAAAGCCTGCAGCATGCCACTCTGAGAGGTGTTTATTAATCAATGTAGTCAGAGGTCCCATAGGGTTGTGAGTGACAGTATGATAACATATGTGATCACTGAGCTGTGATAGGATCACATTGTTATAGTCGACCCGGTTCATGATGACAACATTCCCACCCTTGTCCGCCTCCCTGATAAGCATGTCCTTGTTGTCCACAAGTTTCTTTAGTGCCTGACGTTCACCTGGTGTTAGGTTATCATTGAATACACCCTTGTTCTTATTCCTTTTAGATTCATGCAAATTTAGATCCTCTAACACCCTTTTGTAAAAGATTTCTGATGGATACATCTGCCAAGGGATTCCTCACCTTGTGAATATCCCCTGCCCCAGCAACATTCGGAAACTTTTGTAGCAGTCCACGCCGATGTGGTCGAAGGCGACGTCACAGAGACACGGCTCCGCTCGCGACTCCGCTGACGTCACCGGCTCCATAAGAAGACCCCATCGGCGTGATGACGTCAGTTCCCTTTTTTCCGCGCCGACGACGCCAACGGATTTCGGGAATCGTTACTGGTAGCTGTTCTGGTTACTTTGTATGTTTTCTGGATTTCTCTGTGTATCTTCTAAAAATGTCGACAAGGAAGTCTGGGTTTAAGCCTTGCCGAGAATGTGGCAAGCACATGTCCATCACCGACCCGCACGACGATTGCGTTTTGTGTTTGTCCTCGGACCATGATGTGGGAGGTTGTTAGAGTTGCAGGAAAATGAGCTCGAAGGCTCTTAAGGAGAGAGAAGCAAAGCTCTTTATCGCCCGGTTGAAGAAGAAGGAGAAAAGAGGAAGAAGAAGATCCAGGTCGAGGTCGAGGTCAGCTTCCAAGTCGACTTCGGGACATGCTTCAAAGAGCAAGAAGCATAAAAAAAAGAGGAGGCATTCGCCGCATCATAAAGCTTCGACGTCAAAGTCGAAATCGCCAGCTCGACGTCGGAGAGAGTCAGTGTCTCCTTCTCCTGTTCCGACTTCGCCTCCGGTTCCATCTTCTCCAGTGCCTTCGCCGGCTCCGGCTGAATCCCCGGTGCCGGTGTCTCCAGCGCCGGTTCCATCTCCAGATCCTGCAAGTCCTCCGGCTCCGTCTCCGACTCCGGCCCAGCATGAGGATTGTCAGGCTCCGGGTGAGTCTGTGACGCCGCTTGCTCCACCGTCGGCGCCGATAGGCCCGAGTCCGGTGCTACCTGACCAGTATCCTGCTTTCCCTACTCCAGGTCAGGACCCCTCGCATTATCTCAATGCAATGTATGGGGTGTTCTCACGGGCCATGTATACCTCTGGTGCACCTATGGGTCCGATGGCTTTCAATCTGGGAGTGCCGCAGGTTTACCCTCAAGCACCGTTTATGCCGTTCTTCCCAGCGACGCCGTCTTGGCAGCTGCAGGCGCCGAGAACATCGACGCCGCTTCCCTCTTCGCCGGCGCCGACTCGACTTCGTTCGACGCCGGCTGCTCCAGCTGATCCGCGTTCGACGCCACTGCCGGCGCCGTCGGATTCGAACACGGCGCCGCCGACGCCGCAGGTGCGGATCCGTTCGAGAAGGGAGGCGCAGAGAGTGCTGGAGGAGAGACGCTTTCTGATGGAAGAGGCTGAAGAGGGGGAATTGGTCGAATCCGATGAGGTGTTCGACGAATTGAAAGAGGCAAGTGGTCTGGATTTGTCTCCGGAGTGGGAGATCACTCCGCCATCAGACGAACCCTCTAAAGACGCAGCACCCTATCATGCAGTAATTAGAAAGGCTGCGGAGTTGTTGGACCTTCAATTGCCATCCACCGAATTCAAGTCCAATATTTTAACTGAGGTGTTGCATTCTCCAACTGCGGTCTCAGAGCCTCTGTTGCCTTTCAACGAAGCAATTTTGGAACCTGTACTGGATGTATGGCGCAAGCCTTTCTCAGCTCCTGCAGTCTCCAAGGTAGTCGCAAGAAGGTATAGGGTGGCTCCAGGGGATCCTGAATTTTTATCTTCACACCCTTCGCCTGAAAGCCTAGTAGTTCAGGCGGCTTGTTCTAGACGGTCGAAAGGGGCATTTCCTCAAGTCCCAGGGGACAGGGAGGCAAAAAAGGTGGACCAATCGGCCAAGAAGGTCTTTTCATCAGCCAGTATGGCATTAAAATCTTCAAATGCGACTTGTCTGTTGGGGCGCTATATCCATGCGCTTATGGACTCGGCTAAAAAGTTGGCGCCAAAACTGTCAGAGGAGGATAGAGGAGGCTTCAATGAAGTTCTATCTGATGCCCAGGCGGCTGCTCGCCAGGTTATTCAGAGTGGCCTGGATACAGCAGACTCAGTTGCCAGGGTCATGGGGTCGTCAGTTGCCAACAGGAGGGGTGCATGGCTTAAGTCCTCCGAATTCTCTTCTGATGTCCAGTCAACTTTATTGGACTTACCTTTTGATGGGTCTGGTCTGTTCGGGAAGAAGGCTGATGCTGCTCTCGAGCGCTTCAAAGAGAGTAAGGCTACGGCTAGGTCGTTGGGCCTTAAATCCCAGCCGAGAGGTACTTTCAAGAGGTACAGAGGATTTGGAAGGGCGTGTTTTCGTTCTTATAGACCAACCCAGCAGCAGCAGCAACAGCAGCAAGGCTCCAAGGGATATAGAGGAAGACTTAGGGGTCGCTCACGTGGCCGGCAACTCTCCTCCTCCTCTTCCTCTTCCTCAGCCCCTCCCACCACCGCAAAGCAGCCCTAGATTCGACATTCCGGATCATGCTGGTCCTGTGGGGGGCCGGCTTACCCATTTTCTACAAGATTGGGATTCTGTAACTACAGATCTCTGGGTTCTGGATCTTGTAGAAAATGGGTACGCCCTTCCCTTTCGGGAATTCCCCCCAAATTACCCTCCTTGCCAAGGGGCTTGCTCGGAGGACCACCGTCTTCTCCTGCAGGAGGAAGTCCTGAAGTTGTTTCAGAAAGGTGCGAAAGAGGTGGTCCCAGAGCAGGAGAGGGGTCAGGGATGCTACTCCCGGTATTTTCTGATTCCGAAAAAGGACGGCAGATTGCGTCCGATATTAGACCTCAGAATCCTGAACTTTTACCTGAAACAGGAAAAGTTCAAGATGCTCACCCTTGCGCAGGTTCTTCAGGCGCTGAATCAGGAGGACTGGATGGTGTCGCTCGACTTGCAGGATGCGTATTTTCACATCCCCATTCTGAAGTCGCACAGGAAGTATCTCCGGTTTACGGTAGGGTCGCAACATTATCAGTTTGCGGTCCTCCTGTTTGGTCTTACTTCGGCACCACGAGTCTTCACAAAGGTGATGGCGGTGGTGGCAGCCCATCTCAGAAGGTCGGGGATTTCAGTTTTCCCTTATTTAGACGACTGGCTGATCAAGGCGGAGTCGCCAGGGAAGGTGCTGCGCCATCTGCAGGATACAACTCGGCTGTTGTACAAATTGGGTTTTTCGATCAATGTGCCCAAATCTCACCTGGTGCCCTCTCAGCGCAACCTGTTCATAGGTGCGGTACTGGACACTACTGTGTGTCGAGCATTCCCTCCTCCTCAAAGGATTCTCGACATACAGGAAATGATTCCTTTATTTTTCAACGGAGCGGTCGTTCCAGTTCTGAAGGTCCTTCGCCTGCTCGGTCTGTTCGCCTCCTGCATCCTGTTGGTCAACCATGCACGCTGGCACATGAGGGCACTCCAGTGGTGCCTCCGCAAGCAGTGGTATCAGCACAGGGGAGATCTCAGGGAGTCTGTGAGGATCTCCAGAGAAGCTGCAGCGGATCTGTCTTGGTGGAGCGTGGAGGGCAATCTGTCCCAAGGAAAGCACTTTCATCTACCTCCATCGGTGACCACAGTGATAACGGATGCATCCACTCTAGGGTGGGGTGCTCATCTGGGGGATCTGGAGATCAAAGGTCTTTGGTCTCTGGAGGAAAGGTTGCTGCATATCAACCTTCTGGAATTACGGGCGATACGTTTGGCACTCAAGGTCTTCCTCCCTTCCCTTCGCGGTCAGTCTATTCAAGTCCTGACGGACAACACTACCGCGATGTGGTATATAAACAAACAGGGAGGAGTGGGGTCTCTTTGTCTCTGCAGAGAGGCCCTGCGTCTATGGTCCTGGGCTCAGGACCATCGGATTTGTCTGATGGCAAATCTGGCCGGGGTTCTGAACGTGCGTGCGGACAATCTCAGTCGGCAGTTCTCCGCCGACCACGAGTGGAGGCTTCATCCGGAGGTAGTTCGTCATGTCTTTCGGATGTGGGGAGCTCCTCGGGTGGACCTGTTCGCCATTCACGAGAATGCTCACTGCCCGTCATTCTGCAGTCTCCAGTATCCGATGCAGGGAGCGTTGGGGGACGCGTTTCAGTTGAGTTGGGGCTCACGACTCCTTTACGCGTTTCCTCCCATACCCTTGATTCCTCGGGTTCTGAGGATGATTCGCCAAGACCGGGCCCAAGTCATATTGATCGACCCGGATTGGCCAAGAAGGGTGTGGTATACAGATCTTCTCCACCTCTCCTCGTGCCCTCCGCTCCGTCTCCCTCTCAGGGCAGACCTCCTCTCGCAGTCGGAGGGGCATGTTCTACACCCCCACCTCCAGAGCTTACACCTTCATGCCTGGAGATTGAACGGGGCAACCTGAATTCTTTTTCTCTCCCGCCAGATATGGTGGACGTTATTTTATCGGCCAGGCGACACTCCACCAAATCCATATACTCCTATAGATGGTCTAAATTTGTTCTCTGGTGTGGAGAGAGGTCAATTGATCCCTTGAAGGCTCGTTTGTCTAACATTCTGCAGTTTGCCCTTTCTCTTGCTCGGCAAGGCTTTGCTGTGGCTACAGTTAAAGGATATTTATCGGCTTTGTCGGCTTTCCTATGCCTGCCGGATCAGCCGTCCTTATTTAAATCACCTATTGTGCTTAGGTTTCTCAAGGGCCTCACAAATAAATTTCCTCCTACTCCCTTTATTGTACCTCAATGGGACTTAAACCTTGTACTGACTTATCTTATGGGTTCTCCCTTTGAGCCCTTACATAAGTGTCCCTTGAGACTGTTATCGTTTAAAACGGTTTTCCTTATTGCAATCACCTCGGCAAGGAGGGTAAGTGAGCTTCAAGCTCTTAGTTCAAAACCCCCATTCTTGACTGTGCATGCTGAACGAATGGTGCTCCGGACCAGGGCTGCATTTTTGCCTAAAGTGGTAACTCCCTTCCATCTGGGGCAATCCATTACCCTTCCTTCTTTTTATCCTCCCCCTCACCCTTCCAAGGAGGAGGAGAGGCTGCACCGTTTGGACCCTAAGAGGGCGGTGAGCTTTTACCTGGACAGGACGAAGGACATCAGAATTGATGATCAGCTCTTCGTGGGCTTTGCTGGCTGCAGGAAGGGCCGAGCGGTGCACAAGCGCACCCTTTCCAGGTGGATTGTCTTGTGCATCAAGATTTGTTACTCTTTGGCCGGTAAGGAGCCTCCGGAGGGTTTAAGAGCTCATTCCACTAGAGCAAAGTCTTCCACCTCTGCTTTGTCTAGGGGGGTTCCTGTGGAGGATATTTGTAGGGCGGCAACTTGGGCCTCCCTTCACACCTTTGCAAAACATTATTGCTTAGATACTGAGGTGAGGAGGGACGGGCATTTTGCTCGTTCTGTTCTTCAGGATTTTCTGATTTGGGAAAAAGGGGGTGGTGATGGACAGAGTTTCTGAATGATGCAGAATACTCTTACCAAGTCAAGAGATCATGGTTTTAATCCATCACTGTTTTTTAGCTCACTGCACCATCCCAGCTCAGAACCTGGCTACATGCAAATTAGTCTGTACCTGTCCCAGTTCATGATGGGAACAGGGCAAACCAAACTACCAAGCCAATTCTTATACTGGGAAGGAAACAAGCTTCCAGGGACCGGTTTCTGGCATCACAGCCTTCGTCGGCCCGGCTTGCCTGAATCCTGATGGTGCAATGAGCAAGGGACTCACGTCTGAGCATACCCTCCCACACTGAGTGTGGATAAAATCGATTTGGGAAAAAGGGGGTGGTGATGGACAGAGTTTCTGAATGATGCAGAATACTCTTACCAAGTCAAGAGATCATGGTTTTAATCCATCACTGTTTTTTAGCTCACTGCACCATCCCAGCTCAGAACCTGGCTACATGCAAATTAGTCTGTACCTGTCCCAGTTCATGATGGGAACAGGGCAAACCAAACTACCAAGCCAATTCTTATACTGGGAAGGAAACAAGCTTCCAGGGACCGGTTTCTGGCATCACAGCCTTCGTCGGCCCGGCTTGCCTGAATCCTGATGGTGCAATGAGCAAGGGACTCACGTCTGAGCATACCCTCCCACACTGAGTGTGGATAAAATCGATTTGGGAAAAAGGGGGTGGTGATGGACAGAGTTTCTGAATGATGCAGAATACTCTTACCAAGTCAAGAGATCATGGTTTTAATCCATCACTGTTTTTTAGCTCACTGCACCATCCCAGCTCAGAACCTGGCTACATGCAAATTAGTCTGTACCTGTCCCAGTTCATGATGGGAACAGGGCAAACCAAACTACCAAGCCAATTCTTATACTGGGAAGGAAACAAGCTTCCAGGGACCGGTTTCTGGCATCACAGCCTTCGTCGGCCCGGCTTGCCTGAATCCTGATGGTGCAATGAGCAAGGGACTCACGTCTGAGCATACCCTCCCACACTGAGTGTGGATAAAATCGATTTGGGAAAAAGGGGGTGGTGATGGACAGAGTTTCTGAATGATGCAGAATACTCTTACCAAGTCAAGAGATCATGGTTTTAATCCATCACTGTTTTTTAGCTCACTGCACCATCCCAGCTCAGAACCTGGCTACATGCAAATTAGTCTGTACCTGTCCCAGTTCATGATGGGAACAGGGCAAACCAAACTACCAAGCCAATTCTTATACTGGGAAGGAAACAAGCTTCCAGGGACCGGTTTCTGGCATCACAGCCTTCGTCGGCCCGGCTTGCCTGAATCCTGATGGTGCAATGAGCAAGGGACTCACGTCTGAGCATACCCTCCCACACTGAGTGTGGATAAAATCGATTTGGGAAAAAGGGGGTGGTGATGGACAGAGTTTCTGAACTGTGCATGCTGAACGAATGGTGCTCCGGACCAGGGCTGCATTTTTGCCTAAAGTGGTAACTCCCTTCCATCTGGGGCAATCCATTACCCTTCCTTCTTTTTATCCTCCCCCTCACCCTTCCAAGGAGGAGGAGAGGCTGCACCGTTTGGACCCTAAGAGGGCGGTGAGCTTTTACCTGGACAGGACGAAGGACATCAGAATTGATGATCAGCTCTTCGTGGGCTTTGCTGGCTGCAGGAAGGGCCGAGCGGTGCACAAGCGCACCCTTTCCAGGTGGATTGTCTTGTGCATCAAGATTTGTTACTCTTTGGCCGGCCGGTAAGGAGCCTCCGGAGGGTTTAAGAGCTCATTCCACTAGAGCAAAGTCTTCCACCTCTGCTTTGTCTAGGGGGGTTCCTGTGGAGGATATTTGTAGGGCGGCAACTTGGGCCTCCCTTCACACCTTTGCAAAACATTATTGCTTAGATACTGAGGTGAGGAGGGACGGGCATTTTGCTCGTTCTGTTCTTCAGGATTTTCTGGTATAGGAAGGTGGACATCCTCCTCGTCGGAGTCCTCGAGATGGAGGTTGGAGTCACCAAGTACGGAGAAGTTGGCTATCTGTAGGATATAAAGGTCCAAAAAGTCAAAGAGAGCTGAGCACCATTTGTAAGAAGGCCCGGTGGGGAGGCGATAAATAGGTGCACCCAAAAAGGTAAATTTAGGAGAAAAAGGAATAGAGAAGAACAAGGCTTCACAGTTAGGAATCTGGAGGTACACAATTTTACAATTACAGATTTAAAAAAAATAATGGCAATACCTCCGCCTATTTTGTGGGATCTATTTATTACCATCAAAGCAATATTGTCAGGAAGTACTGAGATCGCATGTGGTGGAACCCGTAATGAAGCCAGGTTTATGTTAAAAAGACCACATCTGGGTCAGAATCAGAAAGGAAGTTAAATTAATGGAGCTGATGTTTAGGTCAGTAACAGCAGTTTAAACTAAAACATCGGAATTCACTGCGTAAAGGACAGTCAGCCGAAGAGTTGGAAAGGGGCCGGGGTGCATCCACCCTAACCTGAGGGTCATAAGCAATCTCAAGCTTGGAGTTAGGAGTACATTTAAACTGGCATCAAGAACAGTAAAAAGGAATGGTGTCAGGATTGAAGTGGTAAAAAATGGCATCGCAACTCCCTCCGCACGAACGGCACACAGCCGCGACGGAACAGGGCGGGAGCCGCGTCAGTCAAGAGGAGCTGCCAGAGACGTACAGACATATGCTGAAAGTGTGTAAGTCAATCAGGTAAATGTAGAAATAAAAACATCAATAAAAGGGTTCAAAGAACAAATGACCATTCAAATGGTAGCTGTAAAAACAGCGTTATTAAAACTAAATGTTGCCCTGAGGGAATGATTAAGGCGTCGGCAGCAGCCTTACCACTAATCCGCTTCAATGGGGCTAAAGAGCAAAGGTTTCCCCTTACACTAAACTGTGAATGGGCAGGCTTCACCTCTGTCCCTTTCAAGGTAATGAATTACCTTGAAATAACCCAGCAGCGCTTCTCAGGCTCGTATTCTTCACACCGTTTACCCCCAGTCCATCCTGTTTCCTGTTATAAGCCATTATCCTTACTGTGAGAGCAGTTTTAACACCTCATTAAGATCAAGCACTGACAGACAGCTGATGTCAGGCTAATTCCCCCAGGAGTTTCAGGTAGGAAAAAAGTAACTTTCCAAAAGTTTGTTTTCCTGAAGCTGTATTAGATTGGATTGGATTTTTAATAAATATTAAAATAGTGGTTGAATCATTTGTCTAGCTGGTCTCAAATCCAAGATAGCAGAATTAATATTGTAATCTGTAGTTTTCTGATAGGACCGTCAAACCTTCCACAGTGAAAATTGCTTTTGCGGCCTTGTCACTGGAAGGACATGGTAACATTACATTTCTACAGTTCCCAAGTTAAATGCCATGCACCCTACCTTGTGGGGTAGAAGGCCTACTTAGGGATGACTTATTAATATTTAAAAGGGAGGTTTTCACCTCTCAGAAGGATTTAACCTGCAGCAGTCAGGCTGTAATGGTAGGCCTGAAGGCATGTCACCTGTGTCACACTAGTGGATGGCACAATAAATGCTGAAGTCAACAGGTGACATTTAACTATCCATGTCATGGGTGACATTTCTACACCATATACCGTGGTCTTACAGGAGAGTTAAATATGTCAAACCTGGATTAGCCAATTTGTACATGTTGTAGGGATCAGAGCAAATATACTGGACAGCAGCACCCCAGTGTGCAGAGTCTAAAAAACAGTAATAAAATGCATCAGAAATTGAGGGTCAGCATGCCAAAGAAGGTATTTCTCAAAAGTGCCAATTGAATGCTTTTAACTTGCTGATTGATATGGTTGATGTCATTCTTGTAACCAGTCGCCCTTCCACAAAGTATCGACACTAGGCTCTGGGACAGATTTGTTGCTTGTTATTTGGTTTGAAATACTGATCCCTTACTAGCAAGACTTTAGTCTGTTCCTTTGTTAGCCCAACAAGGGCTTGTGGTGGGCATGCTGAAAGGTTATTTGCTGGCCTTTGTGTTTCCCTGATCAGCCGCTGTTGTTTAAATAAGTCTCCAGTTGTCATACAGCTTATAAAATGTTTGACATGCATGTTTCCCAGAAGCCGTTTGTTATGCCACAAGGGAACCTGAGCTTCATCCAAAGGTCCCTCATGTGAACTCTTTTCGAACCAATGCAGAGCGGTCTTTTACGTCTCTTGACTCTAAAGTTTATCTTCCTCCTTGCGATTGCTTCTGCACATTGAGTGAGTTTACTACACTTTCTGTTGATGTTACCAACTTACAACATCTTCTTCCCAGACATGTTGGTTATAAAGACCAGAGAAGTCTTCCTACTGAAGGTTGAGACTCCTTCCATGTTGACCAATTGATCATTCTGCCAGTGTGATTGCTCTGCCTTATCCATCGAAAGAAGTGACTCCATCGACTTGACCCTAAGAAGGCTCTGAACTTTCACATTGACCACACAAAAGTCCTTATTGATGAGCTTTTTGTGGGTTTCTCCGATACCAAAAAAGAGAAGGCAGTGCAAAAGAGACCATTTCAAGGTGGATAGTCCTCTCTATCATATCTGCTTTGCACTGGCTAAGAAGCAACCCTGTGAAGGCCTGTCAGTGTCAAGGCTGCCACAGTAGCATTGGTGGGAGGGTTTCCCCTTTTTAGACGTCTGCCAGTCTGTAATGTGGGCATCTGGGCATAAGTTCACAAAGCACTTTTGCCTTTTTTATCAGAACCAGCTGGTAGGTCACTTTGCATGCTTGGCACTGCAGAATGTTTTGGTGTGAGCCGTCTCCCCAGACCCTCCATCTTTGGGAGATAATGCTATGGTGTCTATTCTTAACGCGCAGAATCTGCAGTTAGAATTATGCATCAGAAGAACAAGTTACTTACCTTCAATAATGCACTTTCTGTGTACTCTGTCTAACTGTAGATTCCGCACTGCCCTACCTCTTCACCATTTAGTGGAGTGGCCTCTTTAACATATGCATATCAAAAGGCCTCAAGTTAGAATTCCATGCACTATCACAACACTTGATGACTGAAGGCGCGGAAGGAGAATGCTAATGAAACAGACATTTGATAGACGCTTCGAGCTGCAGATTCCTTACTTTAGAATTTCCCATACGTCAGATTGGATCTGGAAGATTTTTCATGAGCAGTACCTCTACACGCCGGTAGGTAGCGTCGCTCCGCATGCCTATTTCTTGTCATCAGCGCTGGAAGTGATGTTTGCGGCACCTATGTAGATGCCAACTAGGCGGATTGATGTCAGTTGTTTCCTTTCCGTCCAGCAAACGCTGATCCGGAGAAGAGTCATTGTTTGACTGGAGTTTTTGGACTTTTTGTTGACTCTTTTGACGTTTTTTCCTCCCAGTGTAGCAGGGATGTCCTCTAGGTGTCACCTGACAATTATGCAAAGCTGACAGGAACCTTGCATCCTGTATCGAAACCTGAGTCCTATTCCCTTTATTTAGGACTCGCAGAGTAATGGGAAGGGTTGCAGGACCCTGACGAATACCAGCCATATGAAGAAAACCCTAAAATGGAATGGTGTGAGGAACAAGGTGAAGCCAGTGTGTTAAAAAGTAAAAAACACAACTTCTTCTCGCATTGTGTTGGCCTATGCATCATCCATTTTCTCTGTCCTCTTTGCCAGCCCCTGCTCTGTCCTTGGCACTCCCCTTGCACAATCGTGTGTAAAGAGACCCGATTGGGGTATTGTGAAATATGTGTACATGCAGAAGCAGCACAAAAGAAGAGCTGGCATCTGCTTGGACTTTCCTATCAATGGTTAAACCATGAATAGAGTGTACATAGAGTGTACATAGATAGCGTATCTTGTTATGCAGCTCCAAGACTCGAAGTTGCTTAAACACCAAGGCTGTTGGTGTTTGTATTACCTCATTGTGTGTGTATTTCTCAAACTCTGTTTACACCATTTGGGTAACCTTTTCCTATAAAAACCCATGTATTCATTGCTTGGTGTGCTTCCTCCTTGAGTGCCTCTTGGTGCTCGTCGGACGAAGCCCCCACACATGAGTGTTAATAAATTGCCTGATTCTTACTTCACTCCAGTGTCGATTCTCCTTACTTGTTTGAACCCGTGGACAAAGGGTGACCCTGCACCAGTGTGTTTTGCAGAAGGCACACTTCCACAAGTGAACTGGATACTTCTCCAGATACTGGTGTGCTTTCTCCTTCTACCATGGCTACGGAGTATGGAGCATCTTATACAATGGTGGTGGAGAGAGCGGCTGGGGTCCTCAACCTTCAGTTGCCCTCAGTGGCAGTCAAGACTACTGTCTTGAAAGAGATGCTGCAACCGGGAGTTCTTCACTCAGAACTGCTCCTCCAGTTCAATGACACCCTCACTGACGTCCTGCGGGGACTTGATCCAAACCCAGCACTGTGAGTAGGATGGTCGCCTGACACCACCTTGCCCTAGGGGATGCAAACTTCCTCACTAAGCACTTTACCCCGGAGAGCTTGGTGGTCCAAGCTTCGAATTCTCATGTAAATCCTGTAGCATCCCCTACCCCTTTTCCTGATAGGGAGTCCAAGAAGCTGGACTCTTTTGGAAAGAGGATGTTTTCTTTTGCCAGCCTGGCATTGCGGTCCGCGAGGAGACCTGTGCCGTACTCTCTCAGGCTGTTGTCGATGGGGGAGATGCAGCAAAGTTCACTATCCGTTGTCGACTTGGCACGACTGACTCACTGTTCAGAGCAGTTTCATCGATGGTAACCTTGAGGTACACGCCTGGTTGAGGATGACTGGCTTTCTGGGGATGTTCAATCTTCTCTTCTGGACATGCCTTTTGATGGTATGTGTCTCTTCAGAGACAAGGCAGATTTGGCGCTGGAGCGCTTCAAGGACAGTCCTCCTACGGCCAGGTCTCTAAGCCTTTGATGGCCCCACGTCACCCTCAAGCCTCCTTTTGCGGCTATGGAAGGAGATTCCAGCTGCTCCAGTTCCCTCCCACCCACTGAGACGCACATGCTCTCCACCCTCTGCGTGGCCGAGGGCTCAGTACCCACAGCGTTCTGGTCAGTCAACACAGCCCGCCCTCCCCCTGTTGGCTGCGGCCTCCAAACCCTCCTAATTTGCCCCAATACTAGCATGAGGGTCCAGTTGGGGTCAGGATTCACCTTTCTCTGCCCCACTGGCAGTCCCTAACATCAGACAGGTGGGTTTTCAAATTGTCCAAAGAGGCTACTCTTCTCCCCCCCCCCCTCCCCCCTTCGTGACAACACCTCTCTCCATGCCACCATTTCACAACCGGCTGACTGAGTCTAATTTCCCCTTCATCGCAAGGAAGTGACGCCTCTCTTGGCCATGGGAGTCATGCAGAGGGTGTGGTTCCTGTGCTAGACCTGCAGGCCCTCAACTACTTCCTCAAGAAGGAGAAATTCAAAATGCTCATGTTAGCTCAGGTCCTGTCATCCCTGGACCTAGGGGATTGGATGATAGCTTTGGACTTGCAGGACGCCTATTTTCACATCCCATCCTGCCTGCACACAGGCTTTACCTGCGACGGCTCACGGTGGTCCACAAGCACTTTCAGTTCACTGTGCTCCCTTTTGACCTTACCAGCGCCCCTTGGATGTTCACCAAGGTGGTGGTTGCAGCTTATCTGCGGATATCAGGGGTGCTAGTCTTCCCCTATCTCAACAACTGGCTGTTAATGGCGGGCTAGCCCCAGGCTGTCGTCTCCCACCTCCAGACCACGGCGAACCTCCTGCACTCGCTGAGACTATCGACATGCCGAATTCACACCTGACTTCCTCTCAGATGCTCCCTTTAATTTAATTGGAGCTACTCTGGACACAGTGCTGTTTCTGGCCTACCCTCCTGAGCAGCGAGCCCAGGATATTCAGGCTTTATTACTGATGTTTCAGCCTCTATCCTGGATTTCGGTGAGGCAGACCTGAGGCTACTGGACTCTTGGCCTCCTGCATCCTGCTGGTAAGCCATGCCCGATGGCATATGTGGGCTCTGCAGTGGGATCTGAAGTTTCAGTGTGCACATCATTAGGGGAACCTTTCGGACATGGTCCAGATTTTGGAGGGAAATGCGAAAGATCTGCAGTGGTGGCTAACGAACCACGATTAGGTCAGAAGCACACCTCTATGCCTTCTCCAATTAAATCTCACAGTGATGACAGATGCATCACTCTTGGGATGGGACAGCCGTCTGGGAGAGGTGGAGATCAGAGAACTCTGTTCTGCGGTGGAATCTAGACTCGGGACTCCACATTAACCTGCTGGAACTACGTGCAATCTGTCTAGCATTGAAAGCCTTTCTAGCTTCCATCAAGGGAAGGCTAGTGCAGGTGTTCACTAACAACACCACAACCATGTGGTTCTGCAACAAACAGGGCAGGGTGGGGTCGCTTGTGAGGAGGCCCTGCATCTCTAAGGCATGGCTGGAACAGTAGGGCATATCCCTGGTGGTCCAACACGTGACGGGGTCTCTGAATACCAGAGACAACAAACACAGCCGTCATTGCCAGACGGATCACAGATGGTGTCTCCAACCGAAGGTGGTGTATGGTCTTTCTTACCGGTTCGGAGAGCCTTGGTTAGATCTGTTAGTCTCTGCTGAAAATGCGCAATGTCAGCAGTTTTGCACATCGAGAGATGCCTTGAAAACTCAGCTCAGAGATGCTTTTCGTCTTGAGTGGAGCACAGGCCTCTTATACGGCTTTCCACCCATGCCATTCCTGTGCAGAGTTTTCAAGAAGATCAAGAACGACCAGGCCCTAGTCATTCTTGTGGCTCCTGATTGGGGATAGAGAGTCTGGTATCCCAAGCTATTGAGAATGGCCATCGATCCCCCAATCGCGCAACTCCTTCTGGAGGATCTTCTGTCACAGCAGCAGAGGAGGGTCCTCCATCCGAATCTGTCCAGTCTCCTCCTCCTTGCGTGGAGATTGGATGGCGCCAGATGACAGTCTTTGACTTTCCTCCCCAAGTCTGTAACGTCATCTTGGTAGCCAGGCGGCCCTCTACCAAGACGGTATATGGCTACCATTGGAAAACATTTGTGGCATGGTGTGCGGAAAAAGCTTTTGATCCCCTTTCTGCTACCTTTCTTAGGTTTTACTCATTCTTTCATTTGCCCAGCAGGGCTGTGCACTGGACACTGTTAAGGGCTCTCTTCCTGCTCATTCTGCCTTTTTGTGGAATCCTGACCAACCCTCTTTGTTCAAATCTGCTATTGTAAATAGGTTTTTAAAAGGTCTTATTCATCTCTTCTCTACTTCACCATTTATTATGGCTCAGAGGGACCCTAATCTGGTTTCAACTTTCTTGATATGTGCTCCTTTCGAGCCTCTCCATAGTTGTCCTCTCAGGCTTCTGACGATTAAAATGGCCTTCCTTGTATCTGCCCGTACATTAAGTGAGCAGCAGGCCTTGTCATCTACGCCACGTTACTTAGCTTATCCTGACAAACTGGTGCTTCGCACAAGGACCTCCTTTCTACTGATAGTGGTTACCCCATTGCACCTAGGCCTATCCATCACACTACCTACTTTTACCATCCTTCACATCCCTCTTAAAGAAGAGGAGCGTCTCCACCATCTGGACCCAAAAATAGTGTTGTCTTTTTACCTTGATCGCACACAAGTTAAAGGTGAACGACTAACTCTTCATGGGGTATTTTGGTGTGAAGATAGGCCAGACTGTGCATCTCCAGATGGGTCCTGCTCTGCAGGAAAATCTGCTATGCATTGGCCAAAAAGCAACCTCCAGAAGGTTTGCGAGGTCACCAGAACTAAAGCTGCAACCACTGCGTTAGCTCGCGGAGTTCCGATCCTGGACATCTGCCAAGCAGCACCGGGGGCTTGCCTGCACATATTCACCAAACATTACTATCTGGACAGTCAGGTCCGTAGGGATGGTTACTTTGCCTGTTTGGTCCTGCACGACTTACTTGTTTGAAATCGGTCTGCAGACCCACCACCAGGGATGGTATTGCTTGGGTATCTATTCTATGGTAAGGTGTCTGTAGGTAGAAGTATCCATCAGATAAACAAGTTACTTACCTTCGCTAACACCTTATCTAGTAAGAGTACAACTAGCTGCAGATTCCTTACCGTCCCACCCATCCTTCCCGCTGTGCGAACGGATTTCTAGGGACAGGACTAATCCCTTTCAGGGCCCTATTATCCACACCAGTGGTCAGTGTTCTTCATGGCTCTGCGCTTCTGACATGGAAAGTCATGAAAAGAAACTGACGTCAGCGTGCCTAGGTGGCACCTATATAGGTTCCATGGACATCACTTTCGGCGCGGACAATGCTGACAACACGTGGAGCCGAACAACGCCACCTACCGGCACGCATGGGTACTTGTCTCGAAAGATCTTCTAGATCCAGTCTGATGCCTTGGAAATTCTAAGGTAAGAAATCTACGTCCAGATATAGTCTCTACCAGATAAGATGTTACCGAAGGTAAGTAACTTGTTCGTCAATGCGTAGGGTTGGCACTTGAATATGGCTCCTTCCCGTCACTTACAGGGTGGCAAGGAGTTCCCGCAGAGCTGTATGACACTACCCACCGGCACACTGGAGCATCACTTCAATTAATCTCTGGCTGCAGACTGGCACATGGGGATATTATTGAAATGTGGAATCTGCAGTTAGATAGCGTATTCACCAAGAAGAACATTACCAAAGTTAAGTAACTTGTTTTTATTTCCAAACATTCTTTAAAAATGTTGTTTTCCAGAGGTGCAGTTGTTTTAAAGCAAAAATGATGTTAACTAATGGATGAGTTTAAGTTTATTAAGTGATTGTCAAGTTACTTAAAACCATTGCAGTAAAATTTAGCTAGATATAGTTACATATTTCCATGTTGTACATAGAAAGTAACAGAATTAAAATTGAAATTGAGTCTTTACATTCATGTTAAAAAATGTCAAATTGTAAAAGGAGAGTAAAGTCCAATGAATTAGTGGCCTGGGACAGCTGCTCTATAACCTGTTGAGCTTATTATGTAATTCAAAGGAACATGTTAAAATGGATAACAAATTTAAAATTTTAGACTTTACACACGAACATATCTACAGTTAGATTGTTGAAAGGAAAATAGGATTTGTAATGACCAGGGACTGCCACAGTGTTACCGGTAGAGGATGCAGTAAAATTTAGCTAGATATAGTTACATAGATCCATGTTATACATCCAAATTAATTGAATTAAAATTGAGTCTTTCATGTTATAAAATATCAGATTATTAAAAAAAAGGAGAGTAAAGTCCAATGGATTAATGACCTGGGTCAGCCGCCCTATAGCCTGTTGAGTTTAGTATGTAAGTTGATGTTACATGTAGAATGGATAACAGATTTAAAATTTGAGCCATTACATACGTGCATATTTACAGTTATCAGATTGTTGAAGGGAAAATAGGGTTTGTAGTGATGGAAGACTGCCACTGTGTTTTCAGGTGAATCATCCAACTGTTCTTAGATAATACATTTCCTTTCTATTGCAGTCTGGGTCTGTTGGGCTGGGCGAACTGCGTTGTGGTACAAAGTTTGCTCAACCTTTATCAAAAATGTAACAAAGTGGCATTTTAATTGGGGGTCCCCTGGGTTAAAACAGGCTAGGATTGCCTGCCTACCTTGTGTAGATTCCCCTTTGATTGAAAGTCCTTGTTAGTAAGTAGCACCTTTCTTTGCGTACAGTGTTGCAGGAGCAGACTAAATGCATCATGTCTTCCTTTCAAGTCCCGCAAAGGCGGCAACTAGCGGGGAGATTTCCGCGCAGGCAGGGAGCCAAATGATCTTTAACTGGTAGTAGCCCCATCCTATATTTTAAAAACTGCAGCTTGATAAAGGCTGGGTAGCCTGTTGCGTAATAGTTTTGGTGGGCAAGAGTTGTATAATTATTAAGCGTCATCCATCCATGTGTTCTCCATGGCAGACTGAATTTTCAGCGACTTTGTAACCAGACGCTTGAAGATCTGGGAACTGGTAGGTGAATCCCAGAGTTCTGTCAGTCCTTGTAAGTAAACTCTTGCTGGTAACATGTTAAGAAACTGTAGTTCTTCCTATAGCATGCGATTAAGGGTGTTTGGTTCAGCTTTCCGAATCTTGGTCCAGCATGTTATATGCGCTTCGTGCCTGGCTAGCGACTGTTTTAACAGTCGGAATTCCAATCTTATCTGCACCGGTGAGGTGTAATTGGGAAGAGAGGATTTGGTTCTGTAGACTCGGATGATTGTGGTGTCTTGGGTGCTGGCATCTCGCCCTGGTAATTATTTGCTTCTGTATGAGATTGTTGGCAAAAGTTTTGCTCTTTCAACTTCAAGCAGAGGCTTTAGTGAAGGGCCAGCAAGTTATTTCTTTAGGTTATTGAGTGCTGTGGCCAGAGCCAGGCCTTTCCTGCATATCACCTCTTTCTGGGCTATGGACGTGCCTTTCTTGTCTATGATGACTCCAAGATATTTACACCTCCATGCTTTAAAGACTGGTTTCGCCCCAGACACAAGCCTGCATTTGGGTTTTCTGTGTGTTGTAACCATGGTTTTTGTTTTGCCAAGTTTGATCATCAAGCTGTTGGCATGTGAATAGGTCTTCATGATATTTAGGAGCCGCTGAAGCCCCACCTGAGGGCCGCTGACCAGCACCACGTCGTCGGCATATAGAAAACTAGATGTTACTTTAACGCCTAGTTTAGGGCCGTTGGAGGTGCATGTTTGTAGTTCAGTCAGGTCAACCAACAAGAGATTAAATAAAGTAGGGGCCACGATTTCGACTGCGTGTGGCTTTGAGTTTGCGGGAGAGGTGCATACCTGCACCTATCTTAACTTGAACCCATGTGTCACAATGCAGCATGTTTAGCAGGTTTTACGGTCTTCTTCAACTGGCTAGCTTCTGCCACAACCTCCCTCGGTCCACACAGTTGAAGGTTGCTTTAAAGTCAATGTAACAAAGGAATAGCGGTGTACTAGACATGCGGGCATCATCCATTTGTAAAGACATTGCTAGTATTTTTGTGATCGTGGCAGATGATTTTCTAAACCCAGTCTAATTGTATGGTGTGATGGCATTGTTGAAGGCCCATGCTGTTAATTCATCAGGCATGATCCTGGCGAAGTATTTGGCATCTTTATCGGTCAGGTTATTAGGCAATAGTTTGCTGGAGAAGACCTCTCCCCACCTTTAAAGATTGGTGATATGATCAAGCCTTTCAATTGCGCTGGCATATTATGTGTGCTCCTGACCTGTGCAAATACTGATACCAATATTTCTGCCCAGAGGTCTGGGTCGTGTTTAAAGACTGCCGGGGGGATGCTGCTAGGACCCGGGGTTCCTTCTTTCCGCCCTTTATTTATTTGTTTTTTGATGCTCTCTGCGTCGACCTCGGGCTTACCTTCATCTTGTGCTGTAATTGAAGCTTCCCTGATGACTGTCTGCGGACTATGTATTTCTTTGTGATTAAAGTGTTTTTTTTAGGTATAGGGCTCATGAGTCTTCAGTTATGTATGAGTCAATGCCTCTATGGGTAGGTTTGAGGAGTTAGTTCTTCATGGCCCAAAATCTAGCACTTTTGTTTTGCTTCATATCATTATGTAACTTAGCCCAGAGTTTGTTGTCCTGATCTCTTTTTATCAACCATCTTAACTTTTTGCACTGTTTTCTAGGAAATCTTAGGGCTGCGAGGGTGGTTGGGTCACCTGGTCTTTTCCTTATAGTTTGAAGAGCTTTATTTATTCAAGTTTTGTGCTCTCGTAATCTAGGGTCGTGAATTGCACTGGAGGCCTCCTTCGAGTTTTGTTGCCCTGGTTAGGTTTATTGATTTTGGCATATATTTCCTGAAGTACTTCTATGAGGATTTCCCATATTTTTATAACACCCATTACTTTACCTATGATGTTTTGAATTGTGTTCCCTATGTCTGCAGTTGTGCAAGAAGAGCTGGTGTAGTCTTAATATGTCTGTAATTTGAAGTGTAGGTTTCATCTATTGCCTCACTGATGTATTTTGGGTTACTCAGGTTTGAAGAAAATGTGACCTCTTGCGGGAAATTGCCCTACTGGTCTATCTGCAATTTGAAAAGAATGAACGTTTTGGGAATGTGGATAGGGATACAAAGGCATAGTCCAGACAGGAGCTGGATCTGTTAGAGTAAAATGTGACGGCCGGGGGGTTATCTTTATGGAACCTGCCATTCAGAGCCCTAAGGCTTAGATTTTCTAGATCTTCTAGTAGTTGGTGCCAGAGTTTTGTTTGGTAGCCGGTTGTATTTCTGTCTTGTTCGGGTATTTCCCATAGCACATGTTGAGCTATTGTTAGGTCACCAATGGATGTGCCCAGTAAATATAGGTTGAGATCCCCAGATATGACTAAATGAGTTGAATCTTCCTCCTCCGCTATCTTTATTAGTTCTTGCACTACCTCTTTGCAGTCTTTGGGTTGGCATTTGGGATGAATGTAGATATTATTGATGATTACTTAAATGGCGGCTCCTCTGATTATGATGGAACATTTCATTGTATTCATTCCTGTCGATTATCCAGTGCTGTTGCTGAGGCGATGCTGGCTATCGAGATGTAGGTAGCCATGCTTTGCCCGCTTCACAGCTGGGGTAATGAAGCTCGTGGAGCCTTGGATATAGACAGGGTCGGCCGACCAGGTCTCCTGAAGAGGGATGATATCAAAGGTCCTCAGATAGTTGTACAGATCCGGGTCATTCAATTTTGTGTTCAGGCCATTAATGTTTCAAGGAACAACAATGGGTTTGGCTCTAATCAGTAAGGCTGAGCCCTTTAACAACCAAAAACACTGAAAATGCCAATTCTGATGATCCTTTCCAATAGATTAGCACGACGCATGAACACTCATCAATGTCAGCCGGAACTAGTTAATAGTTTTTATTTTAGAAAAATTATTGCATTTCTATTGTTTTTTTTTTATATAAATCACACTTCAATTAATATGTACAATATTAGAAAAACATGACCATAGCTCTTAAGTGAACTCTCAACGAAAAATAGCCACAATCTGGGCTCACCTCGCCACTCACTCACAAATATTCAAACATCCACAAGCGTCATTCAATACTAGTTGCACACCACACTCAACTCACACTCCACTTCCCTGGTCCCATACCAACTTTGTCACTTTCTTGGACCAAGGTATCAAACCAAACAACAAAAGAATAAACACACGCTCAATCTCGCGAGAATGACGGTAACTGTACAAGTTATAACATTAACAGATGGTCCTTACACAGGGGAATCGACACAACAAATGATGCACCCTCCATTTACAATAATCTCATGGAATGTAAATGGGCTCGGGGACGGGGACCAAATAAAAAGAGGATTGGTCCTTCAATATATAAAACGTAAAGGGCCTGCGATTACTCTCATACAAGAAACACACCTGGTAGGCTCCACATGCAAAGCATTGGACAGATGGGGCTATAAGATGGCTGTACACTCAGACTTCACCTCCGGATCCCGGGGAGTTGGCATTTTAATTAATAAACGCTTTCCACTGATATTGCAGGGGTCTTGGACAGACGATCAGGGTGGCTTTGTGGCCATAGCCTGCCAATGGGAGGGACGTCCCTACAATCTGGTATCGGTATATGTTCCCCCAGCATTACACCACACAATATTACCAGCATTGGGTAAATTTCTCCTATCACTCCCGGAAGGAGAACTTATATTGGGGGGAGGGGGGGAGGTACTTCAACACTACAGTGGACTCATTCATGGACAGACAGCCCCCCAGGGACCCCAACAGGCCTGGTTACAGATTGTCCGAATTTACCGAGGTGACTGGCCTCATAGATGTCTGGCGGGCCAGACACCCGCGGAGGAGGGAATATAAGATTCTCTCAGGAGCACACGGTAGTCTCTCCAGAATTGACTATATCTTAACATTGGCAACAGGTGTGGAAAAGGTGGTAGAAATCACGCATCTCCTGAGGGGCATATCTGACCGCTCACAGATATTACTCACCTACATTTCACATACCCTGTGTAGACGGCGCGTATTCCCACTTGTAGGTGAGTAGGGTCTGCTTTCTATGTTCACCCCCACTTTTTGCTTTTGCTTTACTGGTTTTCGACTTAGATGTGGCTGTGGGCCTGCTAATCAGACCCACAGCCCTGCTGTTCTCCCTCTAAATTGATACTATGTACTTTAGGTGCATAACCCATTTGGATAGGATCACCTTATTGGCCCCTGTACAGTTTACCTTAGGTACCCAGGGCATAGGTGTACCCTAGGCCTACCAGGGGCTGCAGCATGTATTATGCCACCCCTGGCCTGGCCTTCCATTATGACACAACTGGCTGATCACTCAGCTGGGGCAAGGTCGTGTAATCACTCCTTGCTTAGGTGTAGTATTCCTATACCTAACTTACATATAGACACATGTGTACCTATCAGCCACTCCTATGGCAGGCCTTAACAATCCTGGAGGCAGAGTGCTTGGTAACATGTGAGATGGTGCTCTAGCATGAGCTGAGCCTGTCTGCAGCTTTCGGAACCATGTCCTTATAGCTGTTCTATGATATAGCCTACCATATACTGACTCTCCTGCCTCGCGCAGCTCCGGTCGCTCCCCCAGGCTCCCTGAACTCTGGGTATCGTAGCGCTAGCTTCCTGATTGCACCCTTGGCAGTTTTGCTCCGCATTTTGATTTACATTCTCTCATGCTCATTACCTTTGAAACTGCGCGATTTTGAAAGCTAATTGCATATTGCCTGCAGCGCTTGTGCCTATTGTTGTGTCAGCCCGCTTTCAAGTCTAACTGTGCCTCTGCCCACTTGCACGTTTCTTTTCCCTGGCTGCCGATCTTAAAATATTTGCTGTGATTTACTTCCGGCCATTTTGTTTGTTGTTCTGCCTGCCAGCCCGCCCCTCCACCACGATCACACCTCCCTGCAGCCCCTCCCTCCCACGGACTGTAGAGTGCTGACCAGCCTGTGCCTCCTCTGTGACTCTCCTGCCTCGCGCAGCTCCGGTCGCTCCCCCAGGCTCCCTGAACTCTGGGTATCGTAGCGCTAGCTTCCTGATTGCACCCTTGGCATTTTTGCTCCGCATTTTGATTTACATTCTCTCATGCTCATTACCTTTGAAACTGCGCGATTTTGAAAGCTAATTGCATATTGCCTGCAGCGCTTGTGCCTATTGTTGTGTCAGCCCGCTTTCAAGTCTAACTGTGCCTCTGCCCACTTGCACGTTTCTTTTCCCTGGCTGCCGATCTTAAAATATTTGCTGTGATTTACTTCCGGCCATTTTGTTTGTTGTTCTGCCTGCCAGCCCGCCCCTCCACCACGATCACACCTCCCTGCAGCCCCTCCCTCGCTCCGCCCCCTCCTCTCTCCATTTATGTCTGATGTCCCCACGCGCAGCGTCCACGCGCTACGGCCACACCGAAGGTGCGCCAAAGGTAAGCCCGTCTACGCCCGTCCGCGCCTGGACCGCGCCCAGCGCCAGACCCCCTGCCCCTCGCGCTGCTTTGCCCTCCCGCATCACCTACGATGCCGCCACCCTCCTAGCCCTTAACCCCGGTCGCGCCCCCAACTGCGTCCAAGCCGCTCCTGGACACACCCATGGACCTTTCTCTTGCTACTCCTGCAAATTTAGCGGCACCAACTGCATCTCCGCTACGACCACACCACAGATTCCCGACCCCACCCACCTACAATGCATCCTTCTCAACACCCGCTCGGTCCACAGACACGCCATTGACCTATGGAATCTACTAGACACCATCTCTCCAGACGTCGCCTTCCTAACGGAAACATGGATGAACGCTTCCTCCGCCCCAGACATCACCATTGCCATCCCTGAAGACTATAAGATCACACGCAAGGACCGCATCGGCCACACAGAAGGAGGAATCGCTATCGTCCATAAGAAATCTATCCGCATCTCAACCAGCTCTGACGCCAACCTCGCCAACTCCGAACACCTTCACTTCCAAATACACATCGACCCCAAGACCACACTCAGAGGCACCCTCCTCTACAGACCACCAGGACCCCGCGCAAAATTCAGTGAAGACATCACGGACTTCGTCACTCCACACGCGCTCCCCTCCAAAGACTACATCCTTCTGGGAGACCTCAACTTTCACCTTGAAAAGATCAACGACCGCAACACCACCACCCTCTTGGACAACCTCACCAACCTCGGACTTAAACAACTAGTCACTTCCCCCACCCACATCGCAGGTCACACACTCGACCCCATCTTCACCTCCAGCAATCACGTCTCCTTCAGCCACACTACGGATCTCCTCTGGACTGACCACAGCTGCGTTCACTTCACCTACAACAAGCCAAAACCCACCAACCACCTCCAACCAACTCTGCAAAGAAACTGGAACAAAATCACCACCGACCAGATCTCCGCATCGCTCCTTCTAAACACCCCAGCCCACTCCTCTAACCCAAACCAAGCCGCCGCTAACCTCACCCTATGGTTATCCAACACCGCCGACACCTTAGCACCACTGAAAAAACGTCAAAGCAAACCTGGCAGCAAGAAGGCCTCGTGGTTCAACGATGATCTTAAGAAGTCCAAGAAACTCTGCCGCTCCCTTGAAAAGGCCTGGAAAAAAGACCCAACCACTAGCACCAAGGACGCCTTCAAAAACGCCACCCGCACTCACCACCAACTAATCCGAAAGGCCAAGAAAACAGCATTCAAGGATCGACTCGACAACAACGCCCACAACAGCAAGGAACTTTTCAACATCGTCAAGGAATTCTCCAACCCCTCGGCCAACTCCAACGACATCACCCCCTCTCAAGCCCTCTGCGACTCCCTAGCCTCATTCTTCCACAACAAGATTGCAGACATCCACAACAGCTTCGACAACCAACCCAGAGACCAACCCACCCAACCATTTGCTGAACATTCTCCCCCCGTGAACACCCTTAACGACTGGAACCCAATCTCCACTGAGGACACAATCCGCCTGATGAACTCCATCCACTCAGGATCCCCCACAGACCCATGTCCTCATCACATCTTCAACAAAGCAGACTCCATCATAGCACCGCACCTCCGAGACGTCATCAACTGCTCCTTCAACTCCGCCACCTTCCCGGAAGTCTGGAAACACGCGGACCCCACCGAACTCAAAAATTACCGCCCCATTTCGCTCCTTCCATTCCCGGCCAAAGTCATCGAGAAAGCCGTCAACAACCAGCTCGCCGCTTTCCTCGAAGCCAACAAATCCCTCGACTCCTCACAATCTGGCTTCCGAGCAAAACACAGCACTGAGACCGCCCTCATCGCAGCAACAGACGACATTCGAACTCTACTGGACAATGGAGACACAGTCGCCCTCATCCTCCTCGACCTTTCTGCAGCCTTCGACACAGTCTGCCACAGCACCCTGTTACAACGCCTCAATAACATCGGAATACAAGGAAAAGCACTTGAATGGATCACCTCGTTCCTCACCGGAAGAACCCAGAGAGTCCGCCTCCCACCATTCAAGTCCGAGGCCACTGAAGTCATCTGTGGCGTACCACAAGGATCATCACTCAGCCCCACCCTCTTCAACGTATACATGAGCCCCCTCGCGGCCATCGCCCGCCAACACAACCTCAACATCATCTCTTACGCGGATGACACTCAACTAATCCTTTCTCTCACCAATGACCCCAGCACCGCCAAAACTATCCTACACGAAGGAATGAAAGAGGTTGCCGAATGGATGAAACAAAGCCGTCTGAAACTGAACTCAGACAAAACAGAAGTCCTCATCTTAGGTACATCCCCCTCTGCATGGGACGACTCTTGGTGGCCGGAAGCCCTTGGAAAAGCACCCATCCCGACAGACCACGCACGGAACCTAGGCGTGATCCTGGATTCTTCACTTTCAATGAACAGACAAGTCAGCGCCGTATCCTCATCCTGCTTCAACATTCTCCGCATGCTCAGGAAAACATTTCGCTGGATCCCCACCGAAACAAGGAAAACAGTCACCCATGCTCTAGTCACGAGCCGACTGGACTACGGAAACACCCTCTACGCAGGTACTACCGCTAAACTCCAGAAGAAACTCCAACGAATCCAAAACGCCTCAGCCAGGATCATATTAGACATCCCGCGCAACGAACACATCTCTGGTCACCTGAAAGACCTCCACTGGCTACCCGTCAATAAGAGAATCACTTTTCGACTACTAACCCACGCACACAAATCACTCTACGACATCGGACCAGAATGCCTCAACTCACGACTGTCCTTCTACACCCCCTCCCGCCAACTACGTTCTTCCAGCCAAGCCCTCGCCACTGTACCTCACATCAACAAGACCACCATGGGAGGCAGATCCTTCTCATACCTGGCTGCTAAAACATGGAACTCACTCCCCGCTTACCTTCGCCTCACCCAGAACCACCTAGCATTCAGAAAGCAACTTAAAACGTGGATATTTGACAAGTAATCCTCCTCCCCTTTCTAAGCGCCTTGAGACCCTCTGGGTAGGTAGTGCGCTATATAAATTCTCTGACTTGACTTGACTTGACATATACTCTTAAAGTGCCTTATAATCTTAAACGGTTATGGTAACTATGGTTTGGCTTTATCAAAACATGTCGTGTAAGGTGTCTAACACTTTGGAATAATACCCCCATCCCATTTCTGGGGATGAGGATATTATCCCTCCCTTCTAAAGGGAGAAGACATGTTGTAACCTACTTACCCGGTTAAAGTTAACCAGAGCCCCAGCATCACAAAATGGATGCTGCTGCCACAGACTCGAGTCTGACCTCCTGCTGCTGGGAGTGATCCCGGCAAGGGAGGCTTGGACAATAAGTTTCCTGCCTTGGGAGGTGTGAGCACCACCCCAGACAGGCCTTAGTGTATTGGGGCAGGGAGGGATGAAAAGAATGAGACATGCCTGGGGCACACAAGGTGTCCCGTGCATAGTCCAGTTCAAACCGGTGCTGGGGCACTCCAGCCCTGGCGCGAAACTGGACAAAGGGAAGGGGGTGTAACCACCCCCTCCCAGGTCCCACCCATAAGGCGTGACCTAGCAGGCAACCCAGCCCCCCAGATTAGTATAAGAGTGGTAGCTGGGCCCCAGGAGATTAGATTATCCTGAACCTGCAACTTGAACAGAAACTCTGGACCTTCGACATTCGACGAAAGAAGAAGACTGAAGAATCTCCCTTGTGGCCAAGGAGTGGCTACCCTGTGCAAACAGGCACCATCAAGAGACTACCCTTTGCTTTGCTGAAGTTCTACGAGGGACCGACTGCAGAGCCCGACCAGAGCCTTGACTTCCAGACTTCTCCGACCCTGATCCACATCCACAGCCGAGCTGAGATCCGTGGAGGCGACGAGAGACGTGGGACCGGCTACCTGGGAAAAGTGGCTAGTATCTTCCAGCGCAGCTTCTGAGGCACCCTCGAAGTTGTGCACCAGGGATTGAGAAGCCCCAACCCCAAGCACCATCTGCACTGAAGATCAGCCCCCCACACTCCACGAGTCCTGCGTGGGGCCCTTCTGCATTTTCCTGCTTGCCGCGTCTGTCCGGTTGCTTGCCCGTTGGCTAGCGGCCTTTGTGACGACACACCTTGAAATCTTCACCGCTGGTTTGGCTCCTCCAGACTGGCTCCTGCTCCTCTGCAAAAGAGAAGCACCCCAGACCTTCCTGGTCTGCACCAGAAGCAAGTCCTCCTTTCTTCGTGGGTTCCGCTTGCCAAGGCGTGGTGAGTCCTAGTTCGACTTCGCCGCCGCCGACAGCAAGAGCCTTCGTGGGACAGCTCGCCTCCTGGTCCTGGTCGTCCTCGAAGTCTCCTGGTACCCGTGGCTGCAGCGACAAGCTTCACCTTTCACCTGCAATCTTCACGACATCGCCTGGTTCCTTCCTGGTTCCACGTGGTCACTGGCTAGTGACCTTGACTCTGTCCCTTCTGCTTGCAGGTATCCTCTCTTCTTGATCCCAGCCTTGGTATCCACCGGACACTCTTCACTGACCGCCTGTCAGCAACTTTCCTTCAGGCATCCATAGAAGTCCACAACGAAACCCGACGCAAGTTCACACCTATGCACCCGCATTCTGTGGGCTAGGTAACTTGGGTACTTCGGTGCTCACAAGGGTAGTGACTATCCTAGGGTCTAGTTTCCGAGTCTCGACTCTCTAGCTGCTTCAGAAGTGTCCTTAAACTGTTAATTTCTAACTGCCAGTAATTCTATCGACTTTTACGCATTACGCGTGAGTGTTTCCACTCTGCACCTGAATCCCGTGGGCCTCCCACTTCCTAACTGTTGCTAGTGTAGTGTAGCCCCAGCGATTCCCTAGGCCTAGGCCTATCCTATTTCCGTGACAGTGATCCTTATACCACTTCTTTAGTATATGGTTTGCGTGGCCCCTAGGGCCTAACTGTATAACTTACCTGTGTGACTTAATGTATGCTTGAATAAGACTGTGTTGTACTTACCTCTAATCTCATAAAGAGTGCTGAGGGTTTGACTAGAATAAATACACTTTATTTTATATATATATCTGTTGTGGTGTCCTTTAATTTTGTATTCAAGGGATTATATATGGTATCACAGCTGGCTTCACATGCCATTCAGAGTTTAGCCTAAGACTGCTCTTGTCCATGCTACCACTAGGATAGCTGGTCTATAAGGTTGACTTTACAACCAATCACCATAAGGGTCGTTTGGACTGATATAAGGTGTGCACTAGAACTAGTGACATCATACATCAGGCCAACTTCTCACATTGGTGAGCAGCGGTTGGGATCTGAGCTTGCTGTTGTAATACCATTGTAATCTTGAGATACTAAATTGAAAGATCACATAGATATTGTTTAGGTACATATAACATAGATTATAATACTTAAGTCCCACTGGACTTAGTGTTTGTAGGTTGAAGGGAGTAACACACCCTGACTACAACTACCAGAGAGGTTTAGTAGAAACAACTAGTGTAGGTAGGTGCACACACCACACCCTCACTAGATCATGTCTCTGGGAGAAGATCAAGTAGATGCTCTCTCAGGACGGGCAGGTCTGAAGAAGACCCCCTCTAGATATGATACCCTAACTTTTCAGGAGATGAGACAATTGTGTACCTCCAGAAAGTTAAAGCAGGGTGCAAACCCTACCCTCCTTCAGCTAGTGCAACTCCTAGAGGAGTATGATACTCTTAGGGCCTCACAGGCCAGTACCCTAGGTACAAAGGAGGGTCTACCCACCACAGATGAGTCAGATGGGACTTCAGATGAAGAGGTAGACAGCCAGGGCCAAGTAGGAAGACTTAGCCAGGCTAACCTAAGCTTACATGGGAGTTTGCATGGGATCCCCCCCATACAGACCCCCAAGTGGGCTTAACCAGAGAAGCAGGAGAGACAGATCCCCTTCAAGGGAATCCATCCACTCCCATGTCTCTAGCATCTCTAATGCCTCTTCTCACAGGGGAATGACTTCACCTGAGAGAAAGGAGCATGAAGCCAGAATGAGGGAAGCTAATCTGAGGATTCAGAGGGAAGAACTTGCCCTTGCCAAGGAGAAGCTTGCTCAGGCTAGAGAGCAAAAGTTAAGTGGGTCAGAACCCACTGGTGGCAGCAATATCCCTAAGGATAGAGACAGGCACTATGATAATAGAAACCTGAGCAAGATTGTCCCTCCCTACAAGTGTGGGGATGACATCCACAAATGGATAACTGCTTTGGAGAGAGCTTGCAAAGTACAGCAGGTACCCCAAAGTCAGTGGGCAGCTATCTTGTGGCTCTCCTTCTCTGAGAAAGGTAGAGACAAGCTCCTCACAGTTAGTGATGAGGATGCAGACAATTACACTGTACTGAAGAGTGCTCTAATTGATGGGTTTGGCCTAACCACTGAGCAATACAGGTTGTTGTTCAGGGATACCCAGAAGACACAGACTCCGGACTGGACTGACTTTGTAGATTGTGCCACTAAGGCTCTGGAAGGCTGGCTAGTGGGAAGTAAGGTTAAGGACTATACAGGATTGTATAATTTGATCATGAGAGAACAAATCCTTAACAACTGTCAAAACCAGCTACTGCATCAACACCTGATTGATTCTGATCTGACTTCTCCCCAAGAATTGGGAAAGAAGGCAGATAGATGGGTCAGGACTAGAGTTAAGCAGAAAAACCAGAACCAGGGCGGTGATCAGAAAAAGGCAGACCAGAAGGGTAATGACCAGAAACAAAAAGACCAGAAGTCTTCACCAGGCCGCCAAAAGGGTCAGGGGGAGGTTGGTCCCAAAAAGGATAAAAAGAAAGATGGCCAAAAGAAACCATGGTGCAACTATTGTAAGTCCAACTCACATTGGTTTAGTGAGTGCACCAAAAAGGATAAGCCCCCAGCCACCATTGCCCCTAAGGCAACTGTACCCCCTAGTCCAGCTGTAAGTGGTGGTTCCCAGCAAAAGGGTGTAGTAGGGTTAACCCTGGGAACTGAGGAGGATTCTGGCCTAGTCAGAATACCTACTCAGGCTGTTCTGATCTGTGATGGGGACTTAGCTTTGTCCTCTACTGTAGGCCCCAGTAACCTGGGCAAGTACAGACAGACTCCTTTTATCAACCAAAGAATGGCTCAGGCCTACAGGGACACTGGGGCTAGTGTCACAATGGTGACACCTGCCTTTGTGGACCCTGGACAGATCATACTAAGTGAGAATTACCTAGTGACCAACGCTAGCAATGCCACTACCTCCCATAGTGTGGCTATTGTTAACTTCTCCTGGGGAGGGGCAACTGGCCTCAAGAAAGTTGTTGTTAGTTCAGACCTTCCTGTAGAGTGTTTACTGGGCAATGATCTTGAAACTTCAGTTTGGTCTGAAGTGGAGTATAGGACCCATGCAGAAATGCTGGGGATAGATGCACATGTCCTTGCTGTGACCAGGTCACAGGCCAAAAAGTGCACCACTGAACAAGTGCTGGATCCTGAAACTATGGACCAGTCACAACCCAAGAGAAAGAGCAGTAGGGTTAAGGCTGTGCCTTCCCCCCTGCCTCAGGTGGTGGATCAGCCCTCCCAGGAGGATGATTCTGAGAGCCCTGAAGGAACTGTCCTAGAAGAACTTGAACCTGATCAGGTTGAGTTTCTTGGGACAGGGGGACCTTCAAGGGCAGATCTGAGGCAGGCTCAATTAGACTGCCCCTCTCTTGAACCCCTCAGACAGCAGGCTGCTGCTGAGGCTGCAGGGAAAGCTCAAGGTACCCATAGAGTGTATTGGGATGAAGGGCTACTGTATTCAGAGGCTAGAGACCCCAAGCCTGGTGCATCCAGGAGGTTGGTCATACCACTGAAGTTCAGAGGCTTCCTTCTTACCTTGGCCCATGATATTCCCCTTGCAGGACACTTAGGCCAGAACAAGACCTGGGACAGGCTTGTCCCTCACTTTCACTGGCCCCATATGTCAGAAGATACCAAGGAGTTTTGTCGCTCCTGTGTCACCTGCCAAGCCAGTGGCAAATCAGGTGGCACCACAAAGGCCCCCTCATACCACTACCTGTGGTGGGGGTTCCCTTTGAAAGAGTGGGCATAGATATTGTAGGACCAATGGACCCACAAACAGCATCTGGGCACAGATTTATACTGGTGATAGTGGATCATGCCACCAGGTATCCAGAAGCTATTCCCCTGAGGACCACAACAGCTCCTGTTGTGGCAAGGGCCCTGCTTGGAGTATTCTCCAGAGTGGGCTTTCCAAAGGAGGTCATTTCTGACAGAGGTGCCAACTTCATGTCAGGATACTTGACTGCAATGTGGAAGGAGTGTGGTGTGAACTACAAGTTCACCACACCCTATCACCCACAGTGAAATGGGCTTGTTGAGAGATTCAACAAGACCCTAAAGGGAATGATAAAAGGTTTACCAGACAAGCTTAGGCAAAGATGGGACATCCTTTTACCCTGCCTTCTGTTTGCTTACAGAGAGGTCCCACAAAAGGGGGTTGGCTACAGCCCTTTTGAGCTTTTGTTTGGGCATCCTGTAAGAGGACCCCTATGTTTAGTAAGGGAAGGATGGGAGAGACCTCTCAGACAACCCAAACTTGATATAGTGGATTATGTACTTGGTCTCCGCTCCAGGATGGCAGAGTATATGAAGAAGGCTTCTAAAAACCTTGAGGCAAGCCAAGAACTCCAAAAAGCTTGGCATGACCAAAAGGCTGTACTGACTGGTTACCAGCCAGGGCAGAAAGTGTGGGTGTTGGGAGCCAGTGGCCCCAGCAGCACTCCAAGACAAGTGGTCTGGACCCCACACTATTGTTGAGAAAAAGGGAGAAGTTACCTACTTGGTGGACCTTGGGACTCCCAGAAGCCCCCACAGGGTGCTTGATGTCAACAGATTGAAGGCATATGTTGCCAGGGCAGACATGGGCTTACTCATGGCTACAGATGAGGGGCAGGAGGAAGAGAGTGACCCTCTCCCATACCTGTTGACTCAGAACCCTGATGATGGCTCAGTTGATGGTGTGGTCTTTTCTTACAGCCTCACTGTCCATCAGCAACAGGACTGCAGACAAGTTCTGCAATCCTACAGACATATGTTCTCTCTGACCCCAAGTCAGACAAACTGGTGCACCCATGAGGTGGACACTGGTGACAGTCTGCCTGTGAAGAGTAAAATCTACAGGCAACCTGACCATGTCAGGGACTGCATAAAAGTTGAGGTACAAAAGACGTTGGAGCTGGGAGTCATTGAACCTCCAGAGAGCCCTTGGGCTAGTCCTGTGGTCCTTTAGCCAAAACCTCACACCCAAGATGGTAAGAGAGAGATGAGGTTTTGCGTGGATTACAGAGGTCTCAATGCTGTCACTAGGACAGATGCCCACCCAATACCTAGGGCAGATTAGCTCATTGACAGACTGGCAGCTGCTAAGTTTTTGAGCACATTTGACCTGACAGCAGGCTACTGGCAAATCAGACTAGCTGAGGATGCAAAGGCCAAAACTGCTTTCTCGACCCCAGGAGGACATTATCAATTTGTGGTAATGCCCTTTGGTTTGAAGAATGCACCTCCCACTTTCCAAAGGTTGGTGAATCAAGTCCTTACTGGGTTGGATGATTATTGTGCAGCTTATCTTGATGATATTGCTGTCTTTAGCTCCACCTGTGAGGATCACCTGGTCCACCTGAGGAATGTTTTAGAGGCCCTGCAAAAGGCAGGCCTCACTATCAAGGCCACTAAGTGCCAGATAGGGCAGAGCAAGGTTGTATACCTGGGCCACCTAGTTGGTGGGGGTCAGGTTCAACCACTGGAGAGCAAGATCCAGACCATAAAGGACTGGACTCCTCCAACTACCCAGACTCAGGTCAGAGCTTTCTTGGGCCTGACTGGGTACTACAGAAAGTTTGTTAAGAACTATGGGTCCATTGTGACACCACTTAATGACTTGACCTCCAAGAAAATGCTAGAGAAAGTTCAGTGGACAGTAAGCTGTCAAAAAGCATTTGATGACCTGAAGCAGGCCATGTGCAGTGCACCTATTCTGAAAAGTCCAGACTACTCCAAAGAGTTCATTGTCCAGACAGATGCTTCTGAGTTAGGTGTGGGAGCTGTTCTTTCACAACTTAATATAGATGGTCAAGACCAGCCCATTGCTTTTATAAGTAGAAGGCTGACCCCTAGAGAGAAACGTTGGTCAGCTATTGAGAGAGAGGCCTTTGCTGTGGTTTGGGCCCTGAAGAAGCTGAGGCCATACTTGTTTGGCACTCACTTCAAGATTCAGACAGACCATAAGCCCCTCTTGTGGCTAAATCAGATGAAGGGTGAAAATCCCAAACTTCTTAGGTGGTCCATTTCCCTACAGGGGATGGACTTCACAGTGGAACATAGACCTGGGACTGACCATGCCAATGCAGATGGACTCTCCAGATATTTCCACTTAGAACATGAAGACTCAACTGGTCAAGGTTAGTTTAATGTCCCTAGGTTTGGGGGGGGGGGGGGGTTGTGTAGGAGAGTAGGGTCTGCTTTCTATGTTCACCCCCACTTTTTGCTTTTGCTTTACTGGTTTTCGACTTAGATGTGGCTGTGAGCCTGCTAATCAGACCCACAGCCCTGCTGTTCTCCCTCTAAATTGATACTATGTACTTTAGGTGCATAACCCATTTGGATAGGATCACCTTATTGGCCCCTGTACAGTGTACCTTAGGTACCCAGGGCATAGGTGTACCCTAGGCCTACCAGGGGCTGCAGCATGTATTATGCCACCCCTGGCCTGGCCTTCCATTATGACACAACTGGCTGATCACTCAGCTGGGGCAAGGTCGTGTAATCACTCCTTGCTTAGGTGTAGTATTCCTATACCTAACTTACATATAGACACATGTGTACCTATCAGCCACTCCTATGGCAGGCCTTAACAATCCTGGAGGCAGAGTGCTTGGTAACATGTGAGATGGTGCTCTAGCATGAGCTGAGCCTGTCTGCAGCTTTCGGAACCATGTCCTTATAGCTGTTCTATGATATAGCCTACCATATACTCTTAAAGTGCCTTATAATCTTAAACGGTTATGGTAACTATGGTTTGGCTTTATCAAAACATGTCGTGTAAGGTGTCTAACACTTTGGAATAATACCCTCATCCCATTTCTGGGGATGAGGATATTATCCCTCCCTTCTAGAGGGAGAAGACATGTTGTAACCTACTTACCCGGTTAAAGTTAACCAGAGCCCCAGCATCACAAAATGGATGCTGCTGTCACGACACAAGTCTGACCTCCTGCTGCGGGAGTGATCCCGGCAAGGGAGGCTTGGACAATAGGTTTCCTGCCTTCGGAGGTGCGAGCACCACCCCAGACAGGCCTTAGTGTATTGGGGCAGGGAGGTATGAAAAGAATGAGACATGCCTGGGGCACACAAGGTGTCCCGTGCATAGTCCAGTTCAAACCGGTGCTGGGGCACTCCAGCCCTAGTCCTGGCGTGAAACTGGATAAAGGGAAGGGGGTGTAACCACCCCCTCCCAGGTCCCACCCATAAGGCGTGACCTAGCAGGCAACCCAGCCCCCCAGATTAGTATAAGAGTGGTAGCTGGGCCCCAGGAGATTAGATTATCCTGAACCTGCAACTTGAACAGAAACTCTGGACCTTCGACATTCGACGAAAGAAGAAGACTGAAGAATCTCCCTTGTGGCCAAGGAGTGGCTACCCTGTGCAAACAGGCACCATCAAGAGACTACCCTTTGCTTTGCTGAAGTTCTACGAGGGACCGACTGCAGAGCCCGACCAGAGCCTTGACTTCCAGACTTCTCCGACCCTGATCCACATCCACAGCCAAGCTGAGATCCGTGGAGGCGACGAGAGACGTGGGACCGGCTACCTGGGAAAAGTGGCTAGTATCTTCCAGCGCAGCTTCTGAGGCACCCTCGAAGTTGTGCACCGGGGATTGAGAAGCCCCAACCCCAAGCACCATCTGCACCGAAGATCAGCCCCCCACACTCCACGAGTCCTGCGTGGGGCCCTTCTGCATTTTCCTGCTTGCCGCGTCTGTCCGGTTGCTTGCCCGTTGGCTAGCGGCCTTTGTGACGACACACCTTGAACTCTTCACCGCTGGTTTGGCTCCTCCAGACTGGCTCCCGCTTCTTTGCAAAAGAGAAGCACCCCAGACCTTCCTGGTCTACACCAGAAGCAAGTCCTGCGTTCTTCGTGGGTTCCGCTTGCCAAGGCTTGGTGAGTCCTAGTTCGACTTCGACGCCGCCGAAAGCAAGAGCCTTCGTGGGACAGCTCGCCTCCTGGTCCTGGTCGTCCTCGACGTCTCCTGGTCCCCGTGGCTGCAGCGACAAGCTTCACCTTTCACCTGCAATCTTCACGACATCGCCTGGTTCCTTCCTGGTTCCACGTGGTCACTGGCTAGTGACCTTGACTCTGTCCCTTCTGCTTGCAGGTATCCTCTCTTCTTGATCCCAGCCTTGGTATCCACCGGACACTCTTCACTGACTGCCTGTCAGCAACTTTCCTTCAGGCATCCATAGAAGTCCACGACGAAACCCGACGCAAGTTCACACCTATGCACCCGCAGTCCGTGGGCTAGGTAACTTGGGTACTTCGGTGCTCACAAGGGTAGTGACTATCCTAGGGTCTAGTTTCCGAGTCTCGACTGTCTAGCTGCTTCAGAAGTGTCCTTAAACTGTTAATTTCTAACTGCCAGTAATTCTATCGACTTTTACGCATTACGCGTGAGTGTTTCCACTCTGCACCTGAATCCCGTGGGCCTCCCACTTCCTAACTGTTGCTAGTGTAGTGTAGCCCCAGCGATTCCCTAGGCCTATCCTATTTCCGTGACAGTGATCCTTATACCACTTCTTTAGTATATGGTTTGCGTGGCCCCTAGGGCCTAACTGTATTACTTACCTGTGTGACTTAATGTATGCTTGAATAAGACTGTGTTGTACTTGCCTCTAATCTCATAAAGAGTGCTGAGGGTTTGACTAGAATAAATACACTTTATTTTATATATATATCTGTTGTGGTGTCCTTTCATTTGGTATTCAAGGGATTATATATGGTATCATAGCTGGCTTCACATGCCATTCAGAGTTTAGCCTAAGACTGCTCTTGTCCATGCTACCACTAGGATAGCTGGTCTATAAGGTTGACTTTACAACCAATCACCTTAAGGGTTGTTTGGACTGATATAAGGTGTGCACTAGAACTAGTGACATCATACATCAGGCCAACTTCTCACACCACTGCACCCAGGCTATCTTAAAAATTGGAAAAGGACTGCTCAAGCCACAAACCAATATTTCAATGAAAACGAACACACAGTCTCATCCCCGGCGACCCTATGGGAAGCTTACAAAACGGTGATAAGAGGATAGGCCATATCCCTAATCACAAAACATAAGCGGGACAAACGAATGCATGTCGAGTCTCTGGAACAAGAAGTATCCAGGGCTGAGGCCGACCGTGCAGCAGACACTGGAGAAAACATGACGCATAAGCTACAATTAGCCCAACAAGAATACAGAACGTACGCTTGGGAGGAAGCGAAATCTAAGAATACAAACACCCAAAATATTGTATAAGAGATGGGAGAGAAGGCAGGGAAGCTGCTAGCATGGCTAGATAGAAAAGAAAAGGCGGGCAGATGGGTAGCGGAGCTGCGGACACAAACAGGCGAACTCACAACAGATCCGCAACACATAGTTGAGACACTAGTGGCACATTTCCAGCAGGAGCTGACCAGTGATGAACTTCAACGAGCGGTTGGAGCATTGCACTCAGGGAAGGCACTGGGGCCTAATGGTTACCAGTAGAAAAAAGCTGCAACACAACTTATGCCACATATGCTCCGTATGTTTGCTCGTAGTTTACATAAATGGGAACTGCCCAGAGACCAGCGCTTGGCTACGATAGTTGCTATCCCTAAACCAGGCAAGCCCCCTGAGGACTGCGAATCATATAGACCGATCTCCCTAATAAACGCGGAGGCGAAAATACTAGCTAAAGAGTTAGCTATGCGACTCCAGGCACACCTCCCGACTTTAATCCACCCGGACCAGTCGGGATTCATGCCAAATCGTAATACAGCGCTCAACTTCCGAAGACTGCATGGTGTAATGGCACGCAGAGACACAATAGAGGAAGATGCTGTGATTCTCTCACTGGATGCACGTATGGCTTTCGACTTGGTTGAATGGCCCTTCCTCTTTGCAGTGCTTCGGCGCATGGGATTTTGTCCAAAATTCTGTGCATGGGTAGAACTTTTGGATGCAAAACCTCTAGCGAGGTGGTGGTAAACGGTCAAATTTCAATGGATTTCCCATTGGGTAGGGGAACGAGGCAGGGTTGGCCCTTGTCACCGTTACTTTTTGCACTGGTGCTAGAACGCCTGGCGGCATGGATCTGGCAAGATTTGGTCATCCGAGGGCTACTTTGGGCAATGGGGTGGGAGGACCGTATCTCACTCTATGTGGACGATTTCCTCCTATATCTGCCCCCCTCCCCCCCGCCCCGCACGCTCCATAGCCGGCGTGCTGGATATTTGAGCGGCGTATGGACGAGCCTCTGGCTACGCGATAAACTGGGCAAAATCCCTCCTTTACGTACTACATGGACCTGCGCCCAAACTCCCACCACACCTCACCATTCAAATTGCGAATGAAGGATTCAAATACATGGGTATATATATCACACATACACGTACACGCTTTATTGCAGAAAATCTCACGAAACCGCTTGCACGGCTCCAAAGTGATGTCAAGCATTGGCGCTCCTTGCCGTTAACACTACTCGGAAGAGCAGCCCTTTTTAAAATGATGGCGCTTCCTCGGTTTATGTACGCCGTTCAAAATACGCCGTTCCTGGTAACACCCGCATATTTCACAACGATCAATGCAGAAGTGACCAAGCTATTGTGGGATGGCAAAGCAAGTCGGATAGCAATACAAAAACTCATGAGAGGGTGGTACGTCGAGGGAATTGCCCTTCATAATGTTAAACAATACTACTGGGCTGCATAGCTTATGGTTATAAACCAGTGGCTTCATGTACCGCAGGAAGAGCCAGCGTTCCGCATGGACAGGCATCTACATGACGAAGAAGGCATTATGGGGACGTTATACAATAAAGAGCGATGACCCACACTTACAGGCCCGACAGCACATAGGATAAAAAGTTGGTTTGAGGCACAGCGTGTCCTGGGATGGGAGGGGGTAATTACACAGTCCACAACTATATGGGACACCCGACGACCAGGCAATGTGAGCAATACGAAGGGATTCCGACAATGGGACCTAATAGGCATTACGAAGGTAGGGGATGTTTGGAAAAAAGGAGAAATCATCCAATTTGAACAGCTACAGGAGACATATGGATTAGCTCAGACAGAGATGTTTAGATATCTGTAGGTGAAGCATGCACTCCAGCCGGTCCAGGTCCAGAAGAGAGTACACTGAAGTGTTCAATTAAAGGGAGGAAAAGTGCGAAGATATCAAATTTGAAAAGAATATGCCCAGAAAGAAGTCGACACGGACTTAGAATGAACAGTTTGACTAACGGGAGGAAAGCTCGATGAAATCAGTCATATGCTGCTTTCAATAACAAGAAGGGCATAGGAGCCGAATTATCTACACGTGGACTAAGAAACTTGCTAAGACCCTGCCGCTTAGAAACTTTTTCTGTGACACGACCAAATTGTTGACTACAATTTTCGTTGTTTGGTGTCGTTTTAGAAAAATTCACATCAGAAATTCAGTTGTGATTGGAGGTTTGTGAGAAGGTGGCCTGATATATGCTGTCCACTAGTTCTAGTGGGCACCTTGTATCAGTCCAAACAACCCCTTATGATGATAGGTTAAAGACAACCTTATGTGAAAGCTATCCTAGTGGTAGCTATGGAGAGCAGCCTTCAGGCTAAATCTTGAAGGAATGTAAAGCAGCTTGTTTTACCAGTCTATAATCTCTTGAATGATCAAATGAAAAGATAACCACTCCAGGTATATATTCAAAATATATGTATTTAAGATAAATCACACCCCTCTAGTCTCGTTATGAGACTGGAGTTCGAAGTACTTCAGTTACAAGTGTTTAAGCATCAGTAAAAGCACAAATACACGTTTGGGCCCAGGGGCGTACCAAACCATATACTAAAATAGTGGGATAAGAACCACGACTGAGATAGGCAAGGTGCCTATCGCCACTATAATCGCTGGGACCCCAAGGAACCACCCAAGGTAGGGATGTCGGGGACCCACGGGAGCCGTGTGCAGTGTGGAAACACAACCGCGGGTTCCTATTACTTTCTATGGGGAATGTCGCGGTTGGAATTTTGAAGATTAGGGACACTTCAAATCGAACTAGGACCAAACCCTTTTGGACTTAGACAGTTCTAGGGCTAGCACCCTCGAGAGTACCGGAGTACTTGAGTTACCTCACCCAGGGAAGCCGGGTGCATAGGTGTCTTTTGGTGTCGGGTCGCGTCGTCGATTCCAATGGAAGCCTGCAAAGAACTGCTGCTGCCGAGAAGAGAAGTGTCCGGAGAGATCCAAGCCTGGATCTAGGATGTAAGGAACCTGAAAGCAGAGGGGACAGAGTCTGGGTCACTTGCCATTGACCTAGGACAGAATGGACCAATGCCCACTGATGTCAGGTGCTTCAGGTGAGTTGTCGAGTGTCTTTACTCTTCAGCCACGAGGTCCAGGAGGCGTCGACGAAGTCCACGAGCCAGATTCAAGCTGTCCCACGAAGTCTGTCGAGTGCTGCGGTCTCTGTGACCAGGAAGGACCCAACAAGCCTTGGCAACGGCAAGTCTCAGGAAATCAGAGAAAGGACTGCGGTGCAGACCAGCAAGGTCTGATGGACTCACCCAGCAAGGGTAAGTAAGCACAAGTCTGGAGCAACCAGAAAAGCACAAGTAGAAGTGGAGTTGCCTTCGTGGGGACCTGCTAGCCAATGGGCTAGTGATTGCGAAGGAGCCTCGAGCGGTCGCACTTGGAGCTGACCCACGTGTCACTCGTGGAGTGGAGGCCAACAATCTTCGGTGCAGAAGGTGCTCAATGCTGGGGCTACTCGGAGCCCAAAGCACAACTTCGATGGAGACCAGGAAGGTATTGTTGCTGCAAAAGTTCACGGTGTCCAGGGGTCACGGTTCCACGTTACCCACGATAGCCACGGGCCTCAGCTTTGCTCTGGACTCAGGGTAGCCTCGGAGAAGTCTGGAAATCCACCTTTGGTGATGCAGAGACTTCGGCATCCGGCGGGAGCTTCAGCACTGCAGACCGGTCAGTTGCTTCTTTGGTGCCTGCTAAGCAGGGGAGTCACTCCTTGACCCCAAGGGAGATTTCTTCCGTCTTGTAGTCGTGATAGAAAGTCGAAGGTCCAGGATATATGTTTCAGAGGTTCGTCCAGGGTAATCTAAAGTCCTAGGGACTGGATTCCTATACTTATACTAAGTTTAGGGGATGGACTAACTCTAAGGCTCCACCTATGGGTGGGCCTGGGGTGGGGGTGGTTACACCCCTTCCCCTTTGTCCAGTTTCGCGCCAGAGCAGGGGCTGAGTGCCCCTGCAACCAGTTTAAACAGGGCTATGCACAGGGACACCTTGTGTGCCCCAGGCAGTGTCTCAAAAACATTCACTGAATGCACCCACCCTGCCCCAATACACATCTGCCTGTCTGGGGAGGTGGTTACACCTCCCTGTGACAGGAAACCTATTGTCCAGGCCTCCCCTGCCGGAGTTTCCCCCAGCAGCAGGAGGCCAGACCCGTGTCTGTGGCATCCATTTTGTGATGCCAGGGCTTTGAAAGGATTTAACCGGGTTTAGCCAGTGTGAACATGTCTCAACCTCTAGAAGGGTGGAATGCAACCCCCGCCGCCAGAACTGGTGGGGGGGGGGTAGTATTCCAAAGCGTTTGACACCAAACACGACATGTTTTGGTGCAGCCATTCCAAAGTTAGCATTTACTGCACTTAAGAGTATATGGTATGGCTGTATCACAGAACAAAAAAAGAAGAAAGCAGGTGAACTCACACCTGTATACCGGATGCACTGCATTAAGTGAAAATTCTAACTGATAAACACTCTTCTAACACAAAATGACACATTTATCCGTGTTGATGCATATAAACTGAATTTATAATCATTCAATTGAAGTTCACAGAGATATAGACAAAAAATATTGCACATGAAGATTGTGCTCGTATACATATGCTGAAGAACAGGACATATTCATGAATTTTGATGTAATGAAACAAAAAAATCAGCAATAAACATGATTCACTGAAAATGTCGACGCTGGTTTGATTGATGCCCAATGCATTTCGGGATAACCAATATCCCTTCTTCAGGGGCCTCTGTATGAAAAATGAAGAGAACAAAAATACATTGTTGTGCAACATATAACACTGAAATACCACATGAAAAAACAGATGCAGCATACATATCCAGAGTGGTAAAAGCACACCTGTACGTGTTCGAAATCCAAACAGTTATGTTCTCATGTGAAAAAGAAAAAGAAATCGTGCTAAAAAATTGTGAACCACAATAATGCATCTTTGTGAAATATAACAAAGGGAAGAAAGACTAGTTAAGCCATCACCGAAGGAAAGAAAAGAAAATATGCGATCCTATTAGAAGTGCTGGCTGAACAGCTCTTACGTGTAATAAAACGTGTCTGCTGTTCTGTTGCTGAACGGAAAATATCTGTTGACTCTCGTTCTGAGAACTATGAGAAGAACCCAATGGTAAACAATGGTTCCTAATTCTAAAACAACATAACCCAAAGAGTGTGCATGATGTCCTCACTATGAACGGCATACACTAGACCTTTCTGTTGCAATGCTGAATTTATAGTAACTCTTGGTAGCCTGGTGGTGCAAAAGGAAACATCCGTAACTAAAACCAAAAATGAACCAATGGGCAAAGGGAAGAAACAACCAACTGAAGTATCACTAGAAAAAGTACCGGTAAATGATGGTGAGCCATTGATAATCAACGATCGACCCAAAAATGCGGTGTCCGTACTGGTAATGACAAGCGTACGCTCTGTAGTGACTGTTAATCACGGAAACCTACAATGTAATAACAATGTTCTGCTTCAGTAAAACAACGACATAAGTCCATTCCCACAATGATGTAAGACTAATCAGCAACTGTAAAAACGCATACTGCTTACCTAAGCGAACGCTTGAAACACTGAAGAATCAAGAAGTGGTCTCGGTACTGAATGTATAAAGAAACACCGTGATGCTGCGGGCGACTTATAACGCAGGTGAGGAACGTCTAACGCGCGAAACTACGGGACTAACAGTAGACAGTAACGAAGGACTGCTACTGGACTAAAATGGGATGCCATCTTGAAATAAATCGAGTGGCGCTACACTGACTGATGAAACTAGGGCTAGAATGCTCATCAAGGTAAATGCTACAAAAAAATAAACTATACTCGAACTCGAAATATTGCAGCAACAAAAAAGTAGCGTCATTGAACAAAGCTCCTATATGAATGAAAAACATCACGCAGAGTCCTGTGATGATAGTCAAAGAACAACACTATTAAATAAGTGAAACACACAAGAATGTGTGTATTAAATGAAAGACCATGAGCATATAAAACGTACACCACATCAGTGGCTGCTGGAACAACCCGGTCAACCACAAAAGACAACGTGGTGTGCAGCAATATACTGATATGTATCACACAATCATGATATTAATGCTGAACAAAGAGAATAGTGTAAAAATACTGCACCAGTGATGAAAAAAGATTGTTGAGATTTAAAATGTGATTATGTGAAGAACTGAATGAAACCAGAATATAGGTGAAACAATGCTAATTAAATGGTGCATATGAAAACAGATGGTGCAAAAAAGCTAAACATAAAAATAAATGATGTGCAAGATTCCAATGTAATCAAAAGAAAACAAAGAACGTAAAACAATAACGACAAGGACAATAATTGTTTGGAGAAATACGTACTTACAATCTAAACATGTTATAGAAAACATTGCATCTCAAGCTTGTCATTGAGCCCAGCAGGTCCCAACGTATGAAGATATTTGGTCCACCATACCTCTCTTTGAGCTAACAACTTAGCCATAGCTGTACCAGGTTGTGCTGTGATGACTTCAAGAATCATGAATTTTAGCTGGGCGTTAGTGTGTTGATGTTGTAGCCAGTATGTCACTAAATGTGACTTGAGGCTTTTGGTGCGGATGGAGCTTTTGTGCTCTGAAATTCTAATTTTTAATTTACGTGATGTTTTACCGACATACAATAATCCGCATGGATATTTAATGGTGTAGTTAACATTGATGCTATTGCAATCACCATTGTATCTAAGTGTAATGGATTTGCCTGAATGGGGATGGTTAATAGTATTGCCAGTTATCACATTATGACAGTTGACACCATTGAGACATTTACGCATTCCGATAAATGGTCTTGGATTGACGGCATGAGTTTGTTTCTTCTTTTTTTGTGTCATTTAGGTTGGCTACCTATTCTGGTTTGCACGCTATTAATTTTTGAGTACAATGCATTGAAAGTTGTTTTAAATTTTTAAATTTAGGCTTCTCACATTAAGATTGAGTGCGCGGACTATTTCAACTTCTTACTGTATCACAGAACAGCCATAAGGAAGTATTTCCGAATGCTGCAAAGGGGCTCAGCTCATGATTGGGCACCCTCTCACATAAAACCAAGCACTGTGCCTTTTGGATTGTCAAGGCCTGCCATAGGAGTGGCTTATAGGTTTATAGGTGTCTGTATAAGGTAGTGATATAGGTAGCCTATACCACAGTAAGGCGTGCAAGCACACCCTTACCCAGGTTGCAGTAGCAGACCTGTGGTGTAATTTTGGAGTGCTTCCCAGGGGTGGCATAATACATGCTGCAGCCCCTGTTAGGCCTCTGATGTACCTATGCCCTAGGTACATAGTATACCATATACTAGGGGCTTATAAGGCACTCCAGAAGCCAATTAGATATGTATCTAATGTACATGGAAACCATTTTAGAGAGGAAGCAGCTAGGCTGTGGTCCTGATTAACAGGGCCTCAGCCAGACTAAAGTCGAAAAACAGTGAAACACCAGCAAAAAGTGGGGGTACCCATGTGAAGCAGATCCTACTCTCCTACAAGGTTCTCGTGTTTAAAGAAATGTACAGTGTGGTCCTGAGGAGAACCCTATAATTAAGAGGGTTCGAAACGCGTCGACCTTGCGTTTTTGATTGCCAAACAAACATTTTGTAAAGTGTCTTTCTTGTGCATTTTTGTAAAGCACGTTTTACGAACACTCAAAGGTTTTGTCATTTTGTGTTATGCACAAAAAATAGTATTGTGTTTATTCTTTTGTTGTTTGGTTTGATACCTTGGTCCAAGAAAGTGACAAAGTTGGTATGGGACCAGGGAAGTGGAGTGTGAGTTGAGTGAGTGTGCAACTAGTATTGAATGACGCTCGTGGATGTTTAAATATTTGTGAGTGAGAGTTGCGAGGTGAGCCCAGATTGTGGCTATTTTTCGTTGTGAGTTCACTTAAGAGCTATGGTCGTGTTTTTTTCCGCAGTTACAAACTGTTGTCATGATTCCTTTACATCGAGGTGGAACACTTTGCTAACCATCTTTTTAAAACTATAACTAAGAAACCAGTGAAAGTAAAACAGAGCGGAAGGGGCGTTTTGAGATTACTAACCTCTGACAGAGCTTCTAAGCTTTTTAAATGTACATTTCCTAGCAGATTTTAATCGTTCTTTTTTTGTGTGTAAAATGCGTAAGAGAGCTTTAAACAGGAAAAAACCTTCAATTGTTTTTCTTCTCTTCATAAAATAAGGCATTAAAAGAGGAGGCTGTGGCTTTAAGTGAGACAGAGGTAATTGCCTCTCCGCAGCCAGCCAAATAAACAGCTGGCCAGGCTGGCTCTAGCAGCAGGCAGACTGTGTATCATCAGCTTTCTCCTCCTTGGTAAAGAGGGTAAAGGCTTTTGAAACACAACTTAAAACTGATGTCATTCCAAAGAGCGTCAGAATGCCAGGCCAAAGAAGAGGAAAGGAAAAAACAAACCTGCTTAGTGCTAATATCGGCAACACCCTCCCACAGCAATATCTTAGAGAAATAATCAGACAAGACACATTCTTAGTGGAGAAAATTGCTGCAGGTTTATATGCATAACAAATATGCCAACATGGTGGGTTATTTTACGGGCGATCCCAGGGCAGGCAGCCCCTCGCCGCCTGCCCACCTGATGAGCCAAAATTCACCGTGGCCCTAGCCAACCAGTGTTTGTTAGATTTGGGGGAGGGGATAGCACCTCCCACCGGTGGACCACCAGTCCACCCCCGTACTCATGCCCCCCCCCCACACCGAGAGGGGCGGAGCGTTGAGGCAACCCCTGGTTGCTCAGGTCCACAACTGTCCGTAGGACTAACGGGGCGCCGTCACTCCTCCAGGGTCCAACGCGAGGACCTCCCTGGGGATATTTGGCTTTAGCACCCTTACTGTGCTCGTGCAGAGGGTACCCTTCTGTACCTTACAGCCTCTGGATTGCCCTGTAACTCCGCCACAGCTCTGGGTGTGGCCACCGTCACAGCCAGGGCCCCCCACCAAGGTAGGCCTCTTCACCTCCTCCTTGCTGATTCCAGGAACTCTCCCATGTCCAGCAAAATAAGTCTATGCCCACTCTGGGAAGTGCGCCCCCTCCTCTGTCAAACTCCCAGTGGACTTAGCATGCAGCATGCCAATGCCTGATGGACCAAACCCCCCTGTTCCTCAAATCTGCGCCTGGCACTGTAAACTCTGCTGCGTGAGGAATCCCCGGCAACCTCTGACCGAACCCCTTGCCACACTCCAAGTGGGGTTATCTCTGCCCATCGTAACACCCATTAACGGACACAAATGTTTTGCTCTACCTGTCTTAATAATGATAGATCGAATGGATCTTACTGATATATAACCCAACGAGTCGCTTCCGGCTATACCATTTGAACGAGAGCACACAAAGAAGTTTGATTAAAGATTATACTTTTTATTTGATATTTCATGGGTACAATTACAAAAAACAGATACTACAAATATAACTTCAGTTGATTTTTGAAAGGATATATGCAAAAACCAAAGGAGGCCCCGTCAGAGAGGTAAGAGGGGTGTATAAACAATTATATCACATTCATACTCACCAAGCAAACCATTCAACCCAACACAACCAATCAATACACTACATATACATTTTCACCACATTAAAAAGAATTTTTTTACACACAAAGGTACTCTCCTCAAAAGCATTAATATGTACTGTTGGAATTGATGGAGACAACCAAACAATACAAAAAGACACACCGACGCGCGTTTCGGTGCAATCACCCAACAATGAGGGTGCCACCTTCTTCAGGGCGTAAATTTTATGCGTTTCTGTTGTCCGAGGGGCCTGTAAGAATATATGGAGAGTCATAATATCTAATTGGAAGTTATACAATCATTTTACAGTATTCTAATTCATACATCATTAACAAATGTAAGAGAATTTATGGATAAATGATATTTATTTGTTACTCAATTTTAGAAGCAGTTGCTTTTAATTAATCCTTTTTGACAATTCACGTTGTATTTTCTAAAAACAAACATTTTGATCCATTAAATGGAAACCCAATTTGAGTTCTCGTAGGCTACACCATTTGTTCTAAAATTGAGTAACAAATAAATATCATTTATCCATAAATTCTCTTACATTTGTAACTGATGTATGAATTAGAATACTGTAAAATGATTGTATAACTTCCAATTAGATATTATGACTCTCCATATATTCTTACAGGTACCCCTATTTTCAGTGGACATCGTTACACCCATGCCTACCACAGGTTGCTTAACTTACACCCAGAGTATTTCATTACTGGCCGCAGTGCCCTCCTATCCCGGAAAGTAGAATCATGCCTCCCCGGTGTCCGACCTAACTTTTGGGAGGGGAAACACCCCCCCCGTCCGTGCCACAGCTTCTACAGCCAGCTGTACCAGCGCATGCTTGGGACCCCCAACCAACTTATCTCAGTGAAGTGCCGCAGTTTCTCCAGCAAGCAGTTCTAGCGCATGCCTGGGTCCCTCAACCAATTAAGTCAGTGGTGGAAACCCATGCCTCAATTTCTAGAACTTCGCCAGTCGCGTCAATCCCAGGCCGCACGGACAGACCTTTGATCTTGACAAAATAAATGAATGCTTGGATGCTGACACCCTTTATTGAAAACTGCACACCAGTATAAACAACTACTCCAGCTGGCACATAGTTGCACAATAACAGAGCACCCAATCAAACCTCTTGTGCCTCAGTGTGCCTTAGAAATACTCCCAGTTTGCCTGCACATGATACCTTAACCTGTCTTCCGGCCACTCCCCTGGGTGGCTGCACACGGCTGTACCTTTGAAACCCTTGTTAATCCCATGTGCATTACCTGTTCAACCTGCAGGTTGAAGGGCCCGCTAGGAGGCGACCAGGCCCACAAGGCCATACAACATAACCTCCAGTTGGTGCACCAGAATACCCTCCGGGAGTATCACATCGTCCAGACTCCTCCTAACTATTCATGCCAAATGTGCTCTGGTAGTTGTCCGTATATGTGATCCACCCCTCTATTTCACCCTGTAGCGGTAACAGCACCCTATTGGGACTGGCCCTCATGCACTGCTGACTGGATAGTGCTTATTCGTGTGTAGCCCAAAACCCTGCATTTTGTTTTGAAGGTGTACCAGGAATGTGCTGAATCTTAGCTTACTTCGCTGCTGAGTGTTCCTCACACAGTCACAGGTGTTTATATGCCTTTCCCTATTCTGGATCCCAAATAAGGAAGATATTTCAAGCCCCACTCCTGGGCGACTAAAAGGAAGCCTAAATAGACAGGGACTTGGCCTAATCTTCACCTCCGTGTAGTGCTCTGGACTGTTCAGACAAGCATCAATAAGGCCTTACAATCACGTGTATCAGATCCTCTGTGCTACTTCTGCTGGGTATCTGATATGCTCCCTATCTGTATTACCTTGTAGATATTCAATTATGCCAACAGCGATGCCATTGTAATCACCCTCCATCCTCCTGTGCATTGATCATTTGGAAAAGCCAATGGTGACCCTGGAAAGCTCTTTGAACCTGCTGTCCTCTGCACAAAGCAAGCACCACCCACTGTTTCCCCAAAGTGGGTCCCGTTCGGATCGGAGTGTAAAATTGTCTTGCTAGCTTGGTTACTTCAGGCTAATATACCATGAAACCATCCTACCCCAAGTATGCACCTGCCCAACTTCTGGTGCATCTAACAGGAGGCCTTAGGGAAAACCTGTCACAGTTAACATCAGTGGTGCTGAAACTTTACGGTGGAATCTAACCTGTGCAGTTTCATGTCCTGGTGCAGTCCCCAATTATGTGATTCCACTGGACACCTATGCCTGATGCACGTGGCCTAGGTACCTAGTCCAGCTAGGTTTGCGGCCTGCCTGTACTACAATCAATTACTAGTTACTAGCGTACTGCAGCCGTTTCCCGGGGCCCGGCTGGATGGCCAGCACTCCTATGTTAATCCCGTACCCATAGGGCAATCCCTACGTCTAGCCTAGGGTAAATACGCAGGAGATCTACATACCCAGGATTTGATAGATGGCCTAGGTTGATGAATTCAAATAGCGCCCGACATAAAGCTTGGTGCACTGTAGCTGCCCCAAGCCCATATATTTGATGACATAACGTGGTTGCCAGGCCCACATGGAAACTTATAAATAGGAGCCTGGAAAAGGTCCCCTAACAGATCTTTCCTGGGTATAGGCAACCAATGGGGAACTGTACACCAATCCAGAACATCTATGTTCTACCTCCGGTCCTCTTGCATCTTCACTTGCGCGGTTAACGAGGGATGAAGGGCGGAAGAACCCCCAGACGCACCTATTAGATGGGATCAAAGCATGCCTCTACAACTGGCTACCTGCCGATAAGAAATCACCCTGACATGGCCCTCGTGGCCTGATGATTCTGACCCCAAACACCTGCTCTTTCTTGGTCCTTGTAAATAGAGCCGTTGTGCTCAAATCTTATGTGTACCCATGTACTCAGCATTCTATGTAATGTAACTGGTCTTATATCACTGCGCCTGACACCCACAGGTGAGGTTTGCATTATATGGCGTCACAATAATGACAGATGGTTGGATTACCGACCCAGTACAGTAATGCCACGTGAAAGTTCCCCGCCTGACACCCAACCACAGAAAGAAACACCACACCTGCAAGCCAGCCTTAATGGGCGATAAATGCCTAAGTCAATCATCCCAACTGTGACTCCTGAGGCTGAAAATTGCGCATAGCTCCATATGCCGTCGACTGGCGGCCTCTGACCTGGCATGCGCTACATACTTCAAAAGTGACACTACATCCACACCATACTATTGGGGGATAGTTGCATCAGTAAATGAGCAGCAACTATGGCTCCGACGTCCGGTCTTGTACATGCCTTGGTTTGAAATGATGAGGCTGTGCAAGATCATAATCAGCCACTTGAAGTTACCTCACCGTCCGAACCGCCTACACAACTACAACTTTATCGCCGCGTTACTCTAGTGCGCACACCCAGCACAAGCCACCGTCGACACACATGGCGAACAGCCACACGCCTTCAGTTGTTACTCTCCCATACAACATCACGCCCACTAAAACGGCCCCTGTACTACCAATGATGCCATACCTTCAACTGGCTTCCGTCCCACGTAGCCCCAGCAAGTATCACTCGACCCATTAATGCGAAAAGCGTTTCTAAACTTGCGCTGTGAATGCACCCCTGCGGCCTTTCCTTGACACGAGTCACCAGACCGTCAATGAAATAGGGATGGATTTGAGACCTGGGCGCCATCCAAAACTACTGAATTCAAATTAGCGCGAATAGTTCTATGAGAGAAGCATTGACCAAATCGCTCAAAGTAAAAGGACATTCCGCTGTGGACTACCTTGCTGAAAAGGATGGAGTAATAGCCATGGACGGTAATAGTGAATGAAGACATTATTCCTTCATGTCCGGCCACAGTGAGAAACACTGCCCCAGAGTGGCCTTACCACTTTAAGGCACCCTGGCAGCACATATTAGTATAACCCAACCAATATTCAATCACAAACTGATATACTGTTTTGACCCACCCAGGGCACCCTGCCCAGTTACAGCCAAGGCAGACGCACAGCAACGTCAACTGAAGGCAGTGTAAAACACTAGTCCCGACCTGGAGCTGTTCACGGCGACTCATACATAGAAACGCCCCCATATTGCGCGACACTAGAATCAGCATTCGCCAGCGCTACCTTACACACTAAACGCGCTACCAGGATCGGCAATCCTATCACAAACACGTCTTGCATGACACTGTTTGTTCCCCGCCCTTGCTCTGGGAAACAAGACAAAGGCGAGTCCATCCTAGAGCACCCTCACTGCCGTTCTAAGCGATCAAGAAACTCTTGTGTCTGCGAAGCCAACGGCTTGCACGAGATCTTGCCGTTCGCAAACCAGTTGCGTGGAGCAAGGACGTAGGCCCCCCAAACGTGAGTTGCGAGCCGGTGACGGCACTTGGACCCTGTCCCTCATTCAAACTAGTTCCGGCCCATTGCCCTGTCTCCTGTGAGATCAGGATTCCTGTTGCTTCCCCTCCCCTACGTTCAACCTGGGGTGCTGAAACCCCACATAGGGGGTTGTGCCATCTAAAAATTCCCCCGCACCATACGCGAGGGTCATTGCCCAATGCTCCTTACAAACAATCTTGCCAATTGCAGTGTACGGTTCTTGCCAAATAAAATTGCTAAGCGCACAATCTGCCATTACGTGGAGCCAAGGACAGCGGGGAAGATCAGGTGTGTTGTTTCCCACACCAAAGCAGCAAGCAAAAATTGGTCTAGTCCTAAATCAGAGGGGCGTGCATGACCCGTCAAGGGACGTGGCCCCCACAGTAGCAGGATTGCTCCAGTGGGCCGGTCCTTGTCCCCTCCCCTCCCCCCTAAGGACTTAACCAACCTGAAACATGAGGCCATGCGGCTCTCGCCTCGAGGCTTCCGAGGCAATTTACACCCCCCCTTATGGTTTCCCACCTCCTCCGCTGCAATCTGCATTCCAATGGAGGGTGTTCCGCTGGAATAGCACTGCACGGACCTCTAACAGACTCGCTTAACACAAAACACATTTCCAGCCCTAAGCTGAAGATAATTGGGGTGCTCCCCGACTGGAATTCCGCAGAGGGGGTTGAGCATTGCCAGACTTCACCCTCCCGAGCAGAGGACGCCATGTCTAATCACCAGTTCCTTTGCCGCCAATTGCACCACAACTAATGTATCAGAATGGCCTCAGGCTCTTCAATTAGCATCAAATGATATACCTTCTCAGAATTAAGAATAATGTGGATGAGAGTGCAGGAAATCTTCTGGATACTGTCTCACCACGCGTTGGTGTGGGAGGGGTCTGGCCTGCCCGCATAGAGCCCCTCCCCGCGCCCTATTGGTCGCCCCTAAGAACGGGTGAAAACGGATGTGTTTTCAGTGACCTCATTATACTGGCTCCTTTACGTCTGTGAGCTAGCGCGGAGTAATCAGCCTACCTGCAAACCAATGAAGATAATGCCTGTGCTATTTTCATTCGCCTCATTCACGCACGGAAAACGTAACCACATTAAAACAAGGAAATCAAACAGCCGGAAACCTCCTCGCATTGGAATGACCCCGCTAACACCTGCGGTGGAGAAAGACCCAGGGGCCCGAGCAGCTGCGGCCGAGACGGCCCGCTGGCCACCGCATCCACCCCACGTGCAATGCGGAACCTACCAGCCTTGGGCTGGTCCCCAAACTTACGGACCATATCTATACTGGTCCCAATTGAGGTAGGTGAGCGCCCAATACAACCGCAGGTCACCCCGTGTGCCGACTTGCATACCCACTCTATCCCGGGCCCAAAGGACAGACACCGCGCAGCAATGCCCCGATAAATACCTGCATTTGCTGCCGACCGCATCCAGTCACAGGTTCACACGACTAGTTTACCCTGCCTTCATGTAAATCCAGTGTTGGGCCAAACTACAGATTTTTTAAATTTCAGAAATGGTGCCCTGAATCACAGGATGTGGACGGGACCCCGAGGCATGAACCTTGGTTTCCAGCACCAAAGGCGGCAGCTCTAGCCGTCAGACCACATCCTCTCCTCAACACTGGGAGGCTCATGTTTGAAGCTTAATCATTTAAGCAGGAGAAGGGCACAAAATATTTTATTACAAATGAAGCGGAAGAAACCACAGCGTGATAATGAAGGACATTTAAGTTGAAGAGCTACACTTTGCCGCACAGATGCAACGTGGGAGGCAACGCGACTCGCTGCTCTCCCCCGCCCCGCATGCGTCGGGTGTCCCAAAGCTTGGCTCTGCCTTTAACTCCCCGCCCCACTGCGCTGGAGCCGGGGGCTCGTCTGCACAGAACATGGGGGGGGGGCAACGCGACCCCCCCCCACTCCACAACGCGCCAGGTGTGCCTGGAGCCGCTCTAACATCCCCGACCCTCGGCGCTGATGCCGGATGTCGGCTGCCTATTCACCATTGGGCAAACCGTGGGGGCTCGCAGCCGAACAGATGCGTCATCTGGCGATGCGACTCTCCGCCCCCGCACCCCACAACGTGTCCCACTGGCCTGGCTCCCATAAGAATACCTCCAACCCTCGGCGCTGATGCCCGGGTCGCCTGCTCTCTACCCCGATGGGCTACCCGCCGGGGCCTCCCCCGCACCTAAAGTCACGCCTGATCACCTGATGCCACGTGGTGCCTTGTAGCCGGGCCCACTCCCGCGAGTGAGGTTGCATCAAGGGCCGTGCTAACAGCGGATGCCGTGCAGGACTGCCCGGCTGCCGCCTCCTAGGCCAAACACTCCTTACTCCCAAACCCCCGTCCCACTCCCTGGCCCCCTGGACGAACCTCTGCAACATATATCCTGGACCTTCGACTTTCTATCACGACTAGAAGACGGAAGACATCTCCCTTGGGGTCAAGGAGTGACTCCCCTGCTTGGCAGGCACCAAAGAAGCAACTGACCGGTCTGCAATTCTGAAGCTCCCGCCGGACGCTGAAGTTTCTGCATCCCCAGAGGTGGATTTCCAGACTTCCCCGAGGCTACCCTGAGTCCTCAGCAAAGTTGAGGCCCGTGGCTATCGTGGGTGACATGGAACCGTGACCCCTGGACACCGTGAATTTTTGCAGCAACACTATTTTCCTGGTCATCCTCAAAGTTGTGCTTTGGGCTCCGAGTAGCCCCAGCCTTGAGCACCTCCTGCACCGATGATTGTTGACCTCCACTCCGCGAGTGACCCGTGGGCCAGCTTCCAGTGCGACCGCTCGAGGCTCCTTCGTGATCACTAGCCCATTGGCTAGAAGGTGCCCACGAAGGCAACACCACTTCTGCTGGTTGCTCCAGACTTGCCCTTACGTACCCTCGCTGGGTGAGTCCATCAGACCTTGCTGGTCTGCACCACAGTCCTTTCTCTGATTTCCTGTGACTTGCCATTGCCAAGGCTTGTTGGGTCCTTTCTGGTCGCCGACACCGCAGCACTCGACAGACTTCGTGGGACAGCTCAAATCCGGCTTGTGGACTTCGTCGACGCCTCCTGGACCTCGTGGCTGAAGAGTCAAGACACTCATCAACTCACCTGAAGCAAAAGAGGGCGACCAGTGGGCGGGAGAGGTATATGTACCTCCTCCCACCCCCCCCACCTGCCCGGAAGTGACGTGTGCATGGGGGACCCACGAGGGTCCAAACACTGGGAGGCTGACTTGTCGTGTGCCATCCTGTGGCACTAAGGGGAGCCGCCGTCTTAGGAGGGCCCCCTGCGTGGGCCTGGGGCAGCCCTGCATTACTCCCTCCCTCTCCAGGTTCCCCGCTGCAAAACAAGCCTTTCCAAGGCGGTTTCCTGAAAGTTGCTTAAGATTTCTGAACACCCAGGGCTTCCCACATTCGATTTTCGTGCTTAAAAAGAAACATTTATGTAGTGTTTTCACCTAGCTTTGGTATACTTGGGCCATGATGTTCTGGCCTCAAGATTCTTCTTGGAATTTTACGATTCAAAAATGTACTTAACGGTGATTTGAAGAGCTGACGAAGCTGACTGCTGCGCAGCACCTGTGATTTAATAAACCTAATCCTACCTTTTTACTCCGAAGTCGAGAGCCGTTACTACAAAAATACTTGGCGACGAGCTGCCTCAGGTGCTGCAGAACCCATGCGGATGAAGGATTAACCTAATATGCGCATCGGCGCACGTTAGAGTTATCGGTGTAACTTCGAAGATAAGAAGGAAAGTACTCACCGAAAGTAGAGCAAAGGGTGTCTTCACGTCTTAAAAGGTACTGTGTTATTAGTTTTACGAAAACTGCAGCAGCGAACAAAGAGTTAAATTATCACGTCACGGAGACCCGTCACAACGTTGGTGAGGGTCGGCATTCTAGTGGTCATCGCACGCCATCTTGGTAGTACTCGCAACGCAAAACATTGTAAGCGTAATTGCTTTCAAGTCGCGTGACGTCCTACGTCGGCGCCATCTTGTGGTTGTGTGCTATCCTGCTGAAGGTTGGCTGTTCCATCAGAAAAGTCCGTGCAAACCGATATGGGTAAAGAGTAAGAAAGACATCGTTGTCAATTTTTTTACTAGCGTGACGATAAACGGTGACACGCACACCTTTTGGTTATGAACGCATTTTCATGGTGTTGGGTATTTCACTTGCGCGTCAAGGAACGGTGATGCACACACCTTTTTGATTTGATCCTGTCGTTTTTTTGGACACCTGTTGGAAATTCTTCAAGTAAAAAAAAAAAGTGTGTTATCTATGACACACACGTCTGGTATTCTAATTCAGTGTGTGGTTCAACGGTGACACGCACACCTTATCTTTCACAGTACTTTCGTATCTATTTTTAAGGAAAGTCAAAGCTTGGTTTTCATTGTCCGCACTTATGGTGATGTGCACACCTACCACATTTTCTCCTATATTTATAAAACAAAGAGCATAATAAACTTTGGAAATTATGTTTGTTATTTAAAAAAAAAAATAATATATGTATATTTCATTAGTATCTAATTCAGGTGGACTACGCTTATAAGCATTTATGGTCAAGGCATTTTTTTTATTTTTATTAAGATGTCACAAACATTCTTGAGAATACTTTTCGAGTATACGTGGATGTAAATGTTATATGCTCACATTTGTTTTTACTTTAGGTTGAGTGATACTTCTGGAGAATCGTTTAAAATCTTCAAGGAACTTCTGAAAGCCCCGGTCCCTCCAGTGTTGCATGATAATCCCAAAGAAAAATGTGAGGAACTGGCCAGCTTCTTCCATTCAAAAATAGTGAAAATCTTATCCTCCTTACCCACTATCCCTCAAAGCCATGAACCGGTTACCAGCCTCACAAGTCGCTCGATTGAGCTAGCATCTTTAGGCCCCTTCTCGTAAGAGGAGGTGATAAAAGTCCTGTTGGAGATGAAGAGTGGCTCCCCGAGTGACCCAGTTCCCATAAAACATCTTAAGCTCGTGGCTAACACCTTGTCAACTCCTCTGACTGATCTCTTGAACCTTTCATTCGCTCAGGGCACAGTGCCCCAGAGATGGAAAAAGGCTGTGGTGAAAGCCCTATTGAAAAAACCAGGACTGGATTCATCCAATTTGACCAACTTCAGGCCAATTTCACTTCTGCCTGGTTTTTCTAAAATTGCAGAGAAGTTGGTCAACCGGCAGCTCTCTCACCATCTTGAGTCTAACCACCTGCTAGGAGATTCCCAGACTGGTTTCCGCCCCGGCCATGGAACAGACACTGCCTTGCTGGCAGTAGTGGAGGAGGCAAGGAGCACTCTAGATACAGGAGGGTCAGTGGCAGTGATCCTCTTGGACTTGAGTGCTGCCTTTGACACCGTGAGTCATCAGGTGCTCCTCCAACGTCTGTCAGAGGTAGGTGTCTCAGGGACGGCCCTGAAATGGTTGGGATCTTTTCTTTCTGACCGTTTCTACCAAGTCTGGGAAGGGTCAGAGCAATCTGCCCTAATCCCTCTTCAATGTGGAGTCCCGCAGGGCTCATCGCTGAGCCCTACCCTATTTAATATATATATGACTCCACTTGAAAGAGTGGTCGCCCCTTCAGAGGTGAAGATCATCAGTTACGCTGATGATACTCAGCTGGTGGTGGGCCTCACTCAGCTGGCGGAACAACCTGAGGTGTTACACGACTGCCTTGCCAATGTTTATCGTTGGATGTCTATCTCCGCCCTAAAGCTTAATGAAGGTAAAACCGAGCTGATGCTCCTGGGCAATTCCAGCCCCTCCATTATTGCGAGCTGCTGGCCCCGGTCTCTTGGTGACCCACCATCCCCCAAGAAGGAGATCAAATCCTTGGGAGTATGGTTGGAAGAAGACCTGTCCTTCAGGACTCATGCCAGGAAGACCGCAGGGGTTTGCTTTGGTTTACTGAGATCAGCCCGAAAGGTGCTACCTTTGCTTCCTGATCCAGCAAGGAAGCTGTTGATACGTGGCCTAATTCTATCGAGGCTCGATTATGGGAATGCGCTGTTTCTCGGTGCTCCTGAAGCGACCTTCAAAACCCTCCAACAGGTGCAAAACGCAGCTGCGAGAGTCCTTATGGATGTTCCCAGAAGGCAGTCTGCTGCTCCGGCCCTCAAAGCGCTTCACTGGCTCCCCGTGAAGGAGCGGGTGAAATTTAAAGCGCTATATACAGCCCACAAAATTTTACATGGCAAAGGCCCCCCCATCCTTGCTAACATGGCCCGTCCTTACAAACCCCCACGTCTGCTGCGCTCGGACCAAAAACACCTTTTGCAGTCAGCGAGAGTAAGAAGAGCTCGTTCTGGGGGCAGGCGCTTCTCTGTGCAAGTGGCCTCTCTTTGGAACTCTCTGCCCCTCAAGATTCGCTCAGAGCCCAAGATCCTACCTTTCAGGAAACTTCTTAAGACCCACTTGTTTCCATAGTAGTGATCAGCTGAGTCTCTCCTTCTGGTCTGTTGCGCCGGGATGCCCCCGGGTAAGCTGAGCGCATTATAAATTTCATATTATTATTATTATTATTATTAAAGTTTAGTTGAGGATACAATCTGTTTCTCCTCCTCCACCCTTTCTAGAAACACCAGGGGATCCACCTATTTCTTGGAAAAAAATGGTATGACGCATTCATAACGTACATTGGTGCTACAGGTGGTTTGCGATACAGAGCTGAAAGGAAGAAGTGTGTCCTATTAAATATCTTGGGGTTTCAAGGCAGATACACCTTTAAACATCTTCCTCCCTTAGTTCGAACTGCTGATGAGGAAGAGATTGACGAGTTTCAAGAAAGCGTTAAAAAATTAGAACTAAGTTTCGGTGTACAATCCAGTAATGTCGTTGAGAGAGACACATTTTTTAAGAGAGAGCAAACAATTGGTGAAAAGGTAGAAGATTTCGTTTCTGCTTTGCGTATTCTTAGCGCAGTGTGTCAGTTTGAGGGATTTCGAGATCAATTGATAAGAGATCAATATATTTGCAAGTGTACTGACAAAAGCATCCAACAAAAATTACTCTCTTTAGGCAACCCCACGTTAGAAGAAACCATTGGTATTGCGAAAAGCATTGAACTTTCAAAATTCTCTGTGAAAGAACTTGATGAAAAATCTACATCTTCCACCGTCAAAGAAGAAGAACCCATCAATGCAGTGAGACCAAAGGACACTAAGAACAGTAGCTTTACTCGAAATGACAATACGTTTTTTAAACAAACTAACATTTTCTTTAAATGTGGAAATTTTCCTCATTTTAAATCTGGGCAAATGTTTCCCGCTAGAAATGTAATTTGTAGAGCGTGTGGTAGATTAGGTCACTTTGCTAAAGTGTGCCAAAATGGAAGAGGGGCTTTTCGTCTTCTCAAGATGGAAAATTGAACAGTAGTTTTTCTTCTTCTTCTACTTCTTCTGTTGCTAATGTCGCTTTGTCTGAATGTAAATCTGATGATTTCAAGATGATTTGAGAGACATGGTTGTTGTGGTGGGAGATGTGATTCAAGATTCTAACCCACATTCTGAATGAGTGGATCCTTACGTGGATGTGGAGATTGGTGAAAAGAAAGTTTGTTTGTTAGTTGATTCAGGAGCAAGGATAACAATGTTAACGCAGGAAAAGTTTAAAGAAGTATGGGGTTCTCGTTCACTACTACCGCCAGACAGATCCCCTGTTTCGTATGAAGGGAGAACCATTGAATTAGCGGGATATTTTAGGACTCTTTAGTTTTTAGGGGAAGGAAGATTTTTGGCAAAGTTTATGTAGCCATTAAAGGATTAAACATTCTCGGATGGTTCCATCAGGGATTGTTCAAAATGGTGCTAAGACCTGGTACTAAGGATCAAGTCTCCATTCTTCGCTCTGACAATTTCACTGATATGTTAACCGAGCGGTTTCCCTATGTTTTTGGTGACGGTCTTGGTTGAGTTAAAGGGTTTACTCATACCATCAAGGTGAAAGACAATGTTATACCTGTTAAGCATCATCTCAGAAATGTACCGTTTAGTGTAAGAAATCAGCTAGAACAAGAACTCATTGGTCTTTGCAAGAAGGGGATTATCGAACCGATAGAATCCTCCCTTTGGCTTTCTCCTTTGGTCGTAGCAAAAAACAAAATTGGCGAGATTCGCGTCTGCATTGACTTGCGCAGTCTTAATAAAAACATTTGGATAGATTCTCATCCTCTCCCGAAAATCCCGGAGATGTTATCACTCATCAATGGGTCAGTAAGCTAGATTTAGCATCAGCTTATCACCAAGTTGTTCTTGATCCTTCTTCCAGGCATTTGACCGCTTTTGTTTCTCCCATTGGAACTTTCCAATACTGCCAGATGCCTTTCGGTCTGGCCTCTGCGGCGGCAGTCTTTCAGAGGATTATGTTGAATCTACTGAAGGACATCAAAGGAGTTGTCGTCTTTCAAGATGACGTTTTAGTTCAGGGTGAAACATGTGAATCACATGACGAAATTATGTTTTGTGTTTTAGAGGCTTTGCGTGATGGTGGTGTTGTATTAAAAAAAGAGAAATGTGTTTTCAGGGTGCAAGAAATTGAATATTTGGGACATGTTCTTTCTGAACTCGGAGCAGAACCCAGACCAGGCCTTGTAAAAGCGATAGTTGAGTCTCCTCCTCTGAGAGATAAAGTGGGGCTTAAGTCATTCATTGGTTTGTGTGAGTTTTACTCATGATTTGTGCCGGGTTACGCTACTAAACTTCAACCCCTGTCCAATATCCAATATGCTCAAGACAAGTGTTCCTTTTAAGTGGGATAATCAGTGCAATCAGATTTTTGAATGGATTAAAGGTCAGCTAATTAGTCCCAAGATACTCAAACCTTTTGACCCTAATGTTGCTTGCATCATTACACTGGATGCGAGCGGTTTGGGCTTAGGAGCTGTTATTACACAAAATGTCAATGGTAATGAGCATACCATTGGCTATGCTTCAAGAGTTTTGCGTGGATCAGAATTTAATTTTTCTGCCATTGAGAGAGAGTTACTAGCGTGCTGGTGGGCGATAAGGAAATTTAATACATACATTTGGGGTAGACATTTCAAACTGAGGACAGATCACAGTCCTCTTGTATCTATCTCTCTGGAGACAAAATCAAGGAAAATACTCCCAGAATTGCACGGTTGTCAACTAAACTGTTGCAATATGTTTTTGAAGTTAGTCATATCCCTGGGAATAAGAATGCAAGAGCAGACTATTTTTCAAGACACCCTGTTGAATCTGAGCATGAGACTGTGGATGATGATGATGATGAAGAGTGTTTTGTAGCTTCCCTGGGATTAGATGAGATGTGTGCTGTAAGTGAAGATGAGTGGAGAGATCTTCTCTCAAAGGATGTTTTATTGTGTGATGTCATCAAGTACGTAAAAGAAGGTTGGCCTAGGGAGAAGAATGTACACTTCTCTCTCCAGACGTTTCTCAAAGTTTCCTCTGAACTCTCTGTTGAAGATGGTTTGCTTGTGCGTGGTGACAGGTTGGTTCCCCCTGACAAATTGAGAGCGAGATTAATGTTAGGGGCACATGAAGGTCACTTAGGGAAGACTCTCACAAAGAGAAGGCTTCGTGAACACTTTTGATGGCCACAGATGGACAAAAATGTAGACTTATTTGTGGGGGATTGTGTTATCTGTTCAAGTTCAGATAAGAGTCTTAAGGTTCGTACCCCTCCTCTTCAGCCAATTGATTTATCCAATAGGCCTTGGGAAAAGATTGGCGTAGATCTGGTTGGACCTTTTAATATGCTTCCGGCTAATTCTAGGTTTGCCGTTGTTGCAATTGACTACTACTCCAAGTGGCCGGAAATTCGTTTTATTGATGAACCTAATTCGAAAAATGTCATTGATTTTCTGAAATACATTTTTCTGCGTGAAGGTTTTCCTTCCACCATTGTTAGCGACAAGGAGTACAATCCACCAGTCATGAATTTGAAGTTTTTTTTACATCAAGAAGGTATAACGCATGCCAGGAGTGAACTTTATCATCCACAGACCAATGGTTGGGTGGAGCGGATGAATAGGGTGCTTAACAATTGTGTCCAATGGACTTTGGTAGGGAGGTGTAATGTGCAAAATGCTGTGAGATCCATGTTATGGTTTTATCCCACGACTCCACATTCCTCGACTAGAGTTTCCTCTTATGAACTTCTTAGAGGAAGGAAACCTTGTTCTAAGGTTTGTCCAGGGTGGATGTCAAAGTGGGTTAAAATGGATTCCTTGAGTGATGTGGATGATTTTGTGAGAAACAATGTAATCCAAGCACAGTTTCGTCAGAAATCGTAATTTGATTCAAGGAAAAGGTCTTTATCTCAACCAATTGTTGTTGGTGATATTGTGCGTATAAAGGTCCCTGTCCACATTAAGAAAGGGGGTTCAAAGTTCTCTGAACCTTTCACTGTTGACAAAGTTTTCAGGAATGCTGTGAGATTAAATTCTAAGAACTGGTGGAATGTTTCGAGAGTGGTCAAAATCAACAGAAATGTCGACCAGAATTCCTTGTGTGAACAAAATATTGTTTCTTCTCTTTCTCCTGTTACACGAGGTTTAAGCAGGAGTTCTCGACAACGCTTCGTTCCTGCTAAGTATCGTTGCTACTTCTGTTCTCGACAACGCTTTGTTCCTGCTAAGTGTCGTTGATATTTCTTTCTTGTTTCTTTTTATTTGCTTTCCTTTCTTTTGTTCTAAGATCCGTGCTTCTATTTACATCATTGTTCTCTTTCCTTTTTCTCTACATCATTGTTCCCTTTCCTTTTCTTTTTCTTGTTTTTTTTAATTATTTTTAGGAAGAGGATAATGTAGTGTTTTCACTGAGCTTTGGAATACTTGGGCCATGATGTTCTGGCCTCAAGATTCTTCTTGGAATGTTAAGATTCAAAAATGTACTGAACGGTGATTTTGAAGAGCTGACGAAGCTGACAGCTGCGCAGCACCTGTGATTTAATAAACCTAATCCTACCTCTTTACTCCGAAGTCGAGAGCCGTTACTACAATTTACTTCATGCAATGTCTTCTTTATACCCCTCTAAAATAATCAAACTTGGGTCATTCGCTGGGCGGACAAAGAGCTGGATTAGACCCCTTATTAAGACAGAAAAAGGGTAATTTCCCCTTTCAAAAATTACAATAAAATGTTTTGGCCCCAGAAACACAAAAGTTTATTGCGCATCATCTCCTGCTAGCTACTGCAGAGTTTCCAGGTGTTATCTACACTTTGTCGAGGGGCCGCTGTGCGATGTTATTTTACAACTTTCAAAGGAATGGAGACAGGACTCTGTACATCTGTGTTTACTGACGGGCTCCTCTAAAGCCAGATGTGTCGGCAATCCATTTCACTTGATTGACCCAATGGATTTCAAATGGTGAATATGTAATTATTTTCCTTTGTACTTTATTTTTAAATAAATCTATCTATACCAGACTGCTGTCTACTTAACGTGGTCCACACTATAGAACACCTCAATAATGAGAATATATGTCATTTTCCTACCAACACCTTTTTTAACTTGAAAAATCGAATATAATAGATTTGATCGGAGATCTGAAGCCGCCTTAGGTTTGTGCCGATGTCTGACCCCTCCTCCACATACAGCTGCTGCCCGGCTCCTGCCAGCGGGCTAAGTTACTTGCTGTTTATTACCTGCCTCATAAACCTGCTTTTTGATAGATAAACAGAACGTGGCATCTCAATGTAACCAGATCTCAGCTGTCCGAATTTGTATTTATTTTTATAGGCTGTTGTTCAGTACCCCTACTGTTGCACCACACAGAATGTTATGGTGCTGTTGACTTTAAATGAGAAACTTCTCTTTTAGTCTGTGTTAAAAGCCGTGTTTTTGTTGCAGCTCTTTCTCTTCGCTCCCCTCCACCAAAGTCATTTTAAGCTGTAAAATTTTATTTACTATAAAGTAATGATGGTGATGTTGTGTTTAAGCTGATTTGTATGTATGTTTATTTAATTGTGTTGGCTGCCAACGTGTTGCACTTTCTCCTCTTCAGAGGGTTTAAGACACTGTAAGCAGACAGAATTTCAGAAAAGAAATGTTATAGACCAGCCCAGCACTACCACCTCAGCATGACTCAGCACCACCTCAGCATCACTCCGAACCAGCACAGCACCACTTCTGCGCCACAGCATCAGCACAGTGCCACCTCAGCATCAGTCAGCGTCACTCATCACCACTACCACCTGAGCTTCATTCAGCAGCACCTGAGCATTACCATAACCACAGCACTACCTCAGATTCACTCAGCTACAGCGCAGCACCACCTCAGTATCACAACACCAGGACAGCACCACTTTAGCACCACAACAGCAGCACCGCAGCACCAATGCATACGTGAAGCAGTACCTCAGCACCCCTTTCAGCATCAGCACAGCACCACTTCAGCACCAGGCAGCGTCACTCAGCACTACTTCAGCAGCACCACTGCAGCACCACCTGAGCTTCCCTCAGCAGCACCTGAGCACTACCACAATATCAGCACAAAACCACCTCAACATTATTCAGCCCCAGCGCAGCACCACCTCAGCACCACCTGACTACCAACACACCACTACCTCAGCATCAGTGCAGCACCACCACCTCAGCACCAGCACAGCATCACACATCACCACCTCAGCATCACTTGACACCACCATGAGCACCATCACAGCATTACCAAAGCACCACCAATGCACCACCTCAGCATCACTGAACACCTCAGTATCACTCAGCACCACCTGAGCACCACCCACAAGCACACCACCACCTTAAAACTGTCAGTTTAACTCAGCATGATCTCAGCACCAGCACAACACCACCGCAGCACCAGCAGAGCACCACCAACAAAGCACCAGTGCAGCACCACCTCACTACCAGTACACAGCCTCCTCATCAGTGCAGCACAGCCTCCTCCGCATAAGCGCAGCACCACCACCTCAGCCTTAGCGTAGCACCACCACAGCATCAATCGGCTCCACTACAGCATCACTCAGCACCACTTCAGCACCAGCGCAGAATCTCCTCAGCATCACTCAACACCATCACAGCACCACCTCTGCATCAGTTCACCACCACCAGCAAAGCACCAATTCAGCACCAGCGCAGCCCCATCACAGCTTCAGCGCTGCACCAACTCGACATTAGCACAACACAGCTCCAACTTGGCATCACTCAGCACCACCTCTGCATCACTGAGAAACACCTCCTCACAAGCACACCACCACCTCCGCTCAAGCACAGCACCACCTCAGCACCATGTCAGTATAACTCTGCATCACCTCAGTACCAGGACAGATCAACTAGAAGACATTGTATAGGTTATTTCTTTTTTTAATAGGGTCGTTCATTTGTACATAGTGTTTACTTATAAAAGGTGACAAAAATGCGTTTAACACTTTAATAACTTTTCAACATGCTGCACTGCAGCCACACTGCTCTACAACATAAGTTAAACACATTAACAAAGCCAATAGCGAGGAGGAGCCTAGCGCGCAACCAAGATGGCCGCGTAGGTGCGAGGCTCCCGAGGACCTCCGCGACCTCCTGCATTAATCCTGACTATATCCTGTCCTAGATGAGGGGACTGTGTTTGTGAGCCCGAGCTGAGGTGACACCCGTTCTCCGTTTCCAAATCGGACCTCGGACACCGGCGGGAGCACCGATTGAGGTTTGCGGCCTTCTCCACGCCGGCCCCCCGGATTGGAGTAGTGGGTCGATCCGGGGACAAAGTGAACAACAGCGGCGGGCAAGGCTGGGCGACTCGCGTACCCCGCACTTTCACTTTCGCTTTTGCGCCCTCCTTGCTGACGGGCGAGGTAGGGTTGCGGGGCGGTGTGCGGTGGTGTGGCCTTGCCCGGGTGCCCGGCCGACCCGCCGTCTGTGAATCGGCCTGCAGACCTGTGGTCGCCCCCCCCCCCGGAGCCCGTGAACTGGTTTGTCGGCCCTTTCGAGGAGATTGGCACGATTGGTGGACTGCAACCATGTCCACAAAGCAAGATGGCGACCGAGCAAAGGTGAAATCGACCCGCCGTGGCACGGCCCATCAGTCCAACAACATGGACCGCTACACCCTCCAGAACGGATCTCCTGAGGCGCCGCGTACGTCCCCTGCGGGCCCGACTGATGCTCCTGCTCTGCCCGCGGATCTGACCCTCCGAGACGTCATGGGCGCCATCGCCGAGATGAAGGCCTCGGTGGACCAGCGCTTTGACACTCTGGCGCAGAAGATAGACTCGGTCCTCGTGGATGTGGGCCTGGTAAGGGCCGATTTGTCCAAAACGAATGACCGGGTCGACTCTTTGGCCCACACTACCTCGGGCCTCACTACGGACGTGGCGGCCCTCCAAAAGGAGGTGCGCCGGCTTGGCCAGGCGAGCGCCCTGATGGATCGTCGACTGGAGGATTCCGAGGGTCGGGCCCGGAGGAACAATGTCCGCATTATTGGGGTGCCGGAGGGACGAGAGGAGGAGGCGGCGGATCTGTTTGTGGAGGACTTGATTCTCACCCATCTCCAGCCCCGGGGGCTGAGTAAACTCTTTGCGGTGGAACGTGCCCACAGGGTCCCCGGAGGAAGACCTAAGGCCGGAGCCCCGCCGAGGCCTCTCATTGCCCGGATTTTCAATTTTCGGGACAGGGACGCTATCCTGCAGACTTCTAGGCTACAAGGACCGGTCAGACTCGACAACATGGACGTCAATTTCTATCCTGATTTTACTCCGGCGGTCCAAAAGCAGAGACTGAGTTTTCTCGGAGTTAAACGTCGCCTACGGGACCTGAACCTTAAGTACGCAATGCTTTTTCCAGCTAAGCTGAGGGTAGAGGTGGATGGCCGCACGCACTTTTTTGATCGTCCCGAGGCGGCCGGGGACTGGTTGGACACTTTGCCCGGGGATCGGGGGTGGGGGGGGTGCGGTTGGTGGGGAGGGCGCGGTTGGTGGGGAGGGCCCGCCGGACCAGGACTGAGGGACAAATAGTAGGCCTTGCTCGGGACAATATTATTGTTATCATTGACTGCTCGTGTATGTTCCCCTCCTGTGGAGGTCGTGCGGGGTCTCTTGGGGGCTTTCCCTCCTCCTCTGGGGGACTAGTTAGTTTTTTCATCTATGGGGCGACAGGCACACTGCACTTTGGGGGGGCTGTCTGGGCTCATGCAGGGGTGCAGGGAGGGGGGAGTTCTGTTGGGACGGGTGGGTTGGGGTGGGGTGTTGTTTGTTTTTACCGCAAGGCAAACCCTTTACTGTGTTGGTGTTTTTGAGGTGCTCCTTGGGAGACAAATGATGGCTTCTGTATGTGATGGGGGGTAGGGATTTGACTCTGTTGTCGTGGAACGTTAATGGACTGGGGGATAGGATTAAGCGAGGTGTGGTCCTGCAGTATCTGAAACGAATTTCTCCAGATGTGGTCTTTCTGCAGGAGACGCACCTTATTGGTAATTCCTTTTATGCCATGAATCGGCGGGGCTATCGCTTGTTGGCCCACTCGGGCTTCACATCGGGCTCGCGGGGGGTGGGCATCATGGTTAAGAACTCGCTCCCGCTGGAAATAGATGAGGTGCGCCATGATGAGAGGGGACGTTACACGGTCTTGGTGGGGAGAATGGAGGGCAAGGTACTCGTTTTTGTATCAGTGTACGTCCCACCGGGGTTACAATCTACCACTTTTGCGGACCTGGGGCGCCTCCTCCTTGACCTCCCGGGGGGGCTTCTGGTGGTTGGGGGAGACTTCAATGCGGTGGCTTCTGGGACTATGGATCGTTACCCCCCTAGGGACCTCCCCCGGGCACAGGCGTGGCTGCCCGGCCTCTTAGATACATTGGGATTGGTAGACTGCTGGCGACTAAAACATCCCACGCAGCTGCAGTACACCTTTCATTCGGGTGCCCATGGTAGCCTCTCGCGGCTTGATTATGTCCTTGTCCCTGCGGCCTATGCTGGGAGAGTGGGAGAGGTGCGCCATCTGGCGCGGGGTATTTCAGATCACTCCCCGCTCCTGTTGCATTTTGGTGTCTTCCCGAGGGGGGAGGGCAGGGTAGCTCCAATCAATGCATGGTACCTGCGCGACCCCACTATTCGTGCCGACTTGATTAAATCCTTGCAGCGGTACTTTGAGGAGAATGTGGGGTCTGTCCCTTCGGCTATCTCCCTGTGGGAAGCCTTCAAGACAGTTCTTAGAGGGGAGGCCCTCTCCTTTATCTCCCATGCCCGGAGGCGCGAACAGGAGGAGGTGACCCGGGTGGAAGCCGAAATTACTGAACTAGAGGGTGACCTGGGGAGTGAGGTGACGGATGCCGCGCTACATGTTCTACACCTTAAGCAGGCGGCCTATAGGGCCCTCGTCACGGAGGCGGCCAGGGGCCTCAGTAGAGAGCAACAGGGGCGACTGTACGATGTGGGTGATAAGGCTGGTAAATTGATTGCGTGGTTGGATAAAAAGGAGAGAGCGAATCGTGTGGTCCCGCTGATCGAGAGAATGGATGGTGTACGTGTCACCGAGCCAGAAGACATTGTCTCTTGCTTCGCGGATTATTTCCGCGAGGTGTATTCCCCGGTTTCTCCCTGCTCGGAGGAGGACTCCCATGCCCTGCTTCGGGACATCGCGCTGCCCTCCCTTTCGGTGGAGGACAGGGAGTCGTTGGAGGCTGCTCCCACCTCGGATGAAATTGCCCTTGCCATACGCTCGGTCGCATCTGGCAAGGCCATGGGCCCAAACGGTATCCCTATCGAGCTGTATAAGCTGCGACCGGATGTGCTGGCACCCCACCTTCGCGCGATGTTCCTGGCGGCCCGCTCGCGGGGCTCCCTCCCGCCGGACCAGCGTCTGGCTACAATTGTAGTGATCCACAAGGAGGGGAGACCCCGAGAACGGGTCACATCCTATAGGCCTATCTCGCTCTTGAATGCGGAGCCCAAAATCCTCGCCAAGGTGCTCGCCAACCGGCTGGTCGGCGTGGTGGGCGATCTGGTCCACCAAGACCAGTCCGGCTTTATACCCCATCGCAACACGGCCCTTAATCTGCGGCGCCTGCACGGGGTGCTCGCGCGTGTTCCGTTTGTGCGGGAGCCGGCCATCTTGGCGTCCTTAGACGCCACCATGGCGTTTGATACACTCGAGTGGCCATACATTTGGGCGATGCTGGCGAAATTCGGATTTGGACCGGGATTCATCAGCTGGGTCAAATTGTTGTATTCGGGCCCATTGGCGCAGGTGGTGGTGAATGGACGAGTCTCGGCCCCATTCGCGCTGGGACGAGGCACGCGACAGGGTTGCCCCTTGTCGCCTCTCCTGTTTGCACTGGCCTTGGAACCCCTGGCGGAGTGGCTGCGGTGGCACCCTTCCATCCGTGGTCTCCGTTGGACCCCCGAGTATGAGGACCGCGTGTCCCTATACGCTGACGATATCCTTCTGTACCTCGCCTCCCCGCGTAAATCACTGATTGTCCTGGTTGATGTTTTGCGCTCCTTCGGCCGCAACTCAGGCCTTGTCATCAACTGGGCTAAATCATGTGTGTATGTGCTTTCCGGGGAGGCTCCCGTCCTTCCGCGGGACTGTCCGATCCAGATTGCCTCTCAGGGGTTCCGGTACCTGGGTATCTATATCACTCTGGACCCGGAGGCCCGCTACGAGCGGAATTTGCTTCCCCCCCTCCAGCGCTTGAAGGAGGATGTCGCGCGTTGGCGGCGCCTGCCGCTTTCGCCGCTCGGCCGGGCGGCATTGTTTAAGATGATGTCGCTGCCACGCTTCCTGTACGCTCTCCAGAACACTATGGACTTGGTCCCGGCGCGCTACTTCCGTGAGGTGGAGAGTCTACAGCGTCGCTTGTTCTGGGACGGGAGGCCGCGTATTGCCTTGGCGAAGTTGACGCTCCCGTGGTACGACGGGGGGGTTGCCCTCCCGGATATTAAACGGTATTACTGGGCCTCCCAGCTAGCTGCAATTAATCATGGCCTTTACGGGCCCGCCTTAAACCCGGCATTTGAAATGGACAAGATGCTCCTGCCTGGTGGCGACTACAATCGAGCGCTCTACTCTGGCGCGCCTGACCCCCGCCTGACGGGGCCTACGCGTGTCATGGTGCGAGTATGGCACGCGGCTAACGCAGCTATGGGGTGGAAGGACCGTTTGACCCGGGCGTCACCGCTATATGCGTCTGAGAGGTTGGGCTCCCTGTGGACCTCGAAGGGCTTCGAGAAGTGGGACACGATCGGCATCAGTACAGTGGGGGACCTCTGGACGAGGGGGGGATTTAAAACATTCGAGATGCTGCAGACGGAGTTTCAGCTGCAGGGCAGTGAATACTTTCGGTACTTGCAGGTCCGCCACGCACTGGGCTCCGTCTTCCCAGACGTCGCCTCCATTCCGGAGTCATCCCCCCTGGAGGATAGAGTGCTGGATGGCCATGTTCCGGACAGCACGATCTCCCTCATATACAAAAAACTGATTAATGATCGCTCGGGCTTGCTAACTGGCCTCCGCGAGGCCTGGGTTGCCGATGGGCTGGAGTTGGACGACGAGGACTGGATTTCCGCGGTGGCCTCTCCGAAGGAGGTGGCCATACCGGCTCGCCTTCGCTTCGTCCAGCTAAAGATCCTCCACCGGGTTTACATGACGGGGCCAAGGCTTCTGCGTATGGGCTATGCCGAGGATGGGCTGTGTAAGCGTGGGTGTGGTGCTTTGGCGACTTTTTTGCATATTCTGTGGGAATGCCCGAAGGTGGAGCGATTCTGGCGTGGTGTGCATGAGGTCCTGCGAGTGGTTACGCGTGTCGCGCTGTTGCCTGAAGCGAGGAGATGCTTGCTGAATGTGTGGGAACCAACTGACTATTCGGTTCCGCAGACGCGATGGGTGACTCTGGGATACATGATAGCTAAGCGTGACATCGCGCAGCTGTGGGGATCTCAGAGGCCCCCGGCGGTGTCGGCCTGGAAAGAACACATGGATTGGTGCATGTTCCGAGAAAAGGTATTGTACGTGGCGAGAGGTAAGCCTGGGGCGTGGGTGAAAGTCTGGGGCCCCTGGAACGCCTACCGCGGGGGTATTTGTGAGCCACCGCTGCTGCCGGCTGCCTCGCCAGCTCCGTCCCCCTAGTTGACCCCCTCCCCCGGCCCCGGGCACAGGGTCCCCCAGTCTCTGCTCTCTTCCCGCTCCCCTCTTTAGATTCTTGTGGATGGTTGGGGTTCCCCACTTAAGGAGCACGTGCTGTCACTTCGGATTGCGGGTTGCCTTGCGGGTGTGGTTTTTTTGTTTTTTGTTTTTGTTTGTGTTGTTGTGTTCTTATAAAATGAAACCGTATTGCGGGCTCGGAGTCATGTGGCCCACGTCGTTGATACCTCCTGATTTACCTCTCTGCAACGCCAAGAGCCTTTTTTTTTGTATGTATGTCATATGCTCCTGTCACTCTAGCGGCCGGCCGGAAGGTTGTAGGCCCATACTTGTATATATTTGAGAGTGCAATAAACGGTTTAAAAAAAAAAAAAAAAAAACAAAGCCAATAGCTCTGGCAAAACACTTATAAGGTCCCAAAGGCGAGACCTATTGGCTATGCCAATGCTCGTTTATCCTTGATGGGCTGCGACCAATGGGAGGGAGGTTTAACTTTAAGGGAGCCTTGCAGCATACTGGGAGAGGGCTGACTACGCCTGAGGCAGCTGGGATGGCAGGCATCAAAGAGAGCACTTCCCGTCCGGTGTATAGTGGGGGAGGTGCTGATGCCTCAGGTGCGTGCTTAAGGATGGTCTTGCAGGCAGGGCCACCTCAAAAATGGCCCATAGTTCTAGTAGGGCCTCTAGTTTAGCCTACTTCTGACCTGCATACCTGGTCTGTACGTGTGTTCTATGATGTTGGTATCGAACGTTCCCCACTTGGGCTGGAGAAATGGGGGCGCCTTGATATGGGCGTGACATAGGGTATCTCTAGTTTCCAAGGTTGTAATGGGAACTTAGCTTGCATGTGGTCTAGTGGAGTGTCCATGATGGTTTAGAAAACACGTTAGGAAATTTATAGACTATTGACTGTTTCAAAGTTTTAACTAATTACAAACCCTACTCTATTAGTGGGGAAACTGTGTACACGGGGTTGTACCGGTAACAATCTATTGGTTACAAGCTGTCTAAGAGTGGTGCATCATAAAAAGCGCTTGACAATTGACAAAGACAAATGCAGTAAAATGGTAAACTGTAACAAAGGGCACTGGTTAGTTCAGAGCAGTACAAGTTGATTTTTAGCAGCGAAATAGCAAATTTAGAATTCCAATTTGTGGGGGAAAAAATAGTTATTTCATAAACACATAATCTTACTAACATGACATAACATTCAAACATGAACTACAGTTGTAAAATTTTAACAGCACCACAACATCAACCATGCGCAAATGGAAACCCTAAAAGAAACTAGAAGAGAAAAGATTGACAGAAAGAAATGATCATTTTGTACCAAAAATCTTGGCCCATTCCTAGCGCCTACAGCCTTAGGAGAGGGAAGACACTGTGTGGTACACAGAGCTAAGTGAGCCCGATAGTCTGTCAATATTGGTTGGGGACAAAAAATAGCTATGATTTGTACACAGAAAAAGGAACAACCGAAAACTGTTGGCCCTCTATGCCAGACACAAGCTACACCTTTTTCACCAAGGTCGGAAGTTTTCCATAACATCTGAATTACACCCTATATCACACCTAGGGGTCATGCGTACCTCTGCTGTACCACCCAGTGGTCCAAGCGAAAAAAGAATCCACCTCTTCACTTCTTTCAGACACTGTTTTGAAACCAACAGTCGCTAAGAAATCTCTTTAACTAAAAAACAAGCTCAGGGTGGTGGTCCTATATAACGCACCAAGGGCCTATTGTGCACTATGTGTGTAATGCTCAGCAGTTCTAGCAAAATAAATAGGTGGCCCTGTTTAACACACCAAGGTCCAGGGATGTACCAGTTGTGTGACGCTCAATGCTTCAAGCAAAAGAGGGTGGCCCTATAGGACATCTCAAGGGCTAGAGATGTACCAGTTTTGTAACTCTCAATGGTTCAAGTGAAAAAATATGCAAACTATCTTCACCTTCTCTAGCATACTGACTAGGGAAAAAGTTATCTACGTGCTTGTCCTAGTTTGCTACACGCCACATACTGGGACTAAGGATCAGATGCAGCCTCTTACTGATTATGAAGGCAGCCTCCGGTTGGACCTTGACCCCGCAGATTCAGCAGGACTTCTAATCAATTATGGCGTCTGCTCACCACTCATGTTGCGCAAGTGTGAATCTGTTTGGGCAGGGGTCCTTGTCCTTCAGCAGCAGTTGGGCTCGATATACCAAACTCTCCTATCTGGCTTACAAAAATGTTGTTCGGATATGAATTTACCTTGAAAAAATGAAAAGACAAGAGGCACTTGTCAAAACAGAAACAAGTTGGTTTAATTAAACCCAGAGGTCGGGAGAGCATGGTCAGAGTAGCGTCTGAAGATAGCCTTGATGTACAGAAGTTTCCGCCGAGTGAATATATATAGTTCTTGAGGTACAATAAACCAATTTCACATTCCTAATCAGCACGTGGGTCTGGGCTTAGTCATAAGTTATAGATACAATCATCTGATAAAGGACACAGGTGGCTCCGACCTCGGGGAGAGCTAATGTGGGCCTGTGTGTGTCCAGAAGTCCGGCATGAGGAGCACACATTCAGGAGGGGCGTGGCTTGGCCGAAACCGATGGCAGTCACGTGAGCAGAGAGCTCCGCATCAGCCTCGCTATTATCCTGACTTGAAGTACACTCTGTGCTAACCAGCATGTCACCGGTGACTTCTCTGAAGTGGTGTGTGTGGAGAACGACCTGGCTGGTCCACAAGTTGCACTTCAAATCGACCTACGGCCGCATCGGAGGAAATATCCAGAGGAGCCGAGAAGGCTCAAAATGGCGGCGAGAGAGGCGACGATGCACATACTGAGCCGATCACTGGACTAACTGGGGGGATCGCTCTGGAGTGCAGGACTAGGGCATCGTTTTTGCCAACAGCACTTCGCCGCCACTGTATGCTGAGGGAAGGTTGGTTTGGTGACTGGGCGGAGAACTGCGCCATCGGAGACGGAGCGGACCGTGGCGCCCTGTGTCGGTGAGCTAGGGTGAGGAGCGCACCCCTGTCTGAGGCTGAGGGAGACCTGTGGCTGCGGCGAGCGCTCTGCTTTACTAATGGGAGGTCGGTGAACCCCTGGAAGCGCAGGAACAGCGCAGAGCTTACGCCCTGCCGAGTGTCGGCCAGCACCTGACCGGAAGGTGAGCGGCGAGCGAGGGGATCGCCTGAGGCCAGCGAGATGTGCACAGACGACAGGCTGTCCTGAGGCCCCTTCATACTGGACTGGCTGGCTGACGTGGGAGATTGCTGGGATCGTGCGGGGAGCCGAATGGTTTGTTCCCACTGAAGTGAGCTACAGAGGTGACCCTGAGGAGCTCGAGAGGGGGAATGGCTCCCCGCGGTCCCTAGCACCTCTGTAGTTGACAGGGGATTTTGTGTGCCTTTTTCCTTTTTTTTTAGGTTTGGATGGGTACTAGTTTAAGAGTAGCTGTCCTGGGGAGGGGGAGTTGGGAATGTTTCCTAGGTTTAGGGCTTAGAGGGGTCAGGCATGTCACTAGTGCAGATTATATTGAGGGATTACCGACGCTGCTGCGATGGGTACTGCCAATGACTTGAAGTGTATATCATGGAACGTACGGGGCATGCACTCTGTGGCGTAGACAAAAACGACACGCCTATCTGGTCCGTAGGGGGGGTCCACATTGCGCTGCTACAGGAAACACATTTGCAGGTGCAGAAAGGCGCAACACTGCAACGGCACTGGCGGGGTCAGGTGTTCTATACAACTGATACTACATTTGCACGGGGTGCATTGTTTGGATACAGGTGGGGGTCCCCTTCCAGTGCAGAGAACAGCTCATAGACCCAGAGGGTAGATACGTGGTGGTACTTGGGAAACTAGACGGGCATGATATAGCTTTGGGGAGTATCTATGCTCCCAATACTGAACAGCCTGCCTTTTTTTCGCAATTGTCAGGCAAGCTAGCACCTTATATCACAGGGTCAGTCTTGATTGGAGGGGATTTCAATTGTGTCTTGGATGTGGTACTGGACCGCTCGCACCCCCTCTTCCTACTGTACCCATTCATAAGGTAGCGGAAATGAGGCAAAACTGGCAGAGTCGCTGGGGACTGGTGGATACCTGGCGGGCGCAACACCCTGGGGACTGGGACTGCTCCTTTTATTCCGCCTTACATGACCTCCATGTGCACTTGGATGTGTTTTTATGCACGCTGGATGTCCATGCAGGGGTACAGAGTAGCGAACATCTTGATAGGACATTGTCGGATCACAATCCTCGGTGTCTCCGACTAAAATGGTCACTGTTTCGGGCCAAGATCCCTACTTGGCGATTGCGCCCGGAAGCCTTGGAGGATCAAGTGTTTCGTGATATGGTGGGCACTTCCATAACACAATATTTTGAGGATAACGAGGGCACAGCCTCTACGTCCTTAGTGGAGTGGGATGCCTTTAAAACGGTGATCCGGGGAAGTTGTATAGCTGGAATGGTGGGCGTATGTAAGATGCTATTAGTAGAAACAAAGGAACAGCATCTTCGTGAGGTGAAGAGAGACCGCCCAGGAAAGCCGGAAAAGCAGGGGGAACTTGTGGAGGCACGCGAGGCAGTAGCGGCCCTGGTGGAGTGATTGCGCTGTTTCGATCACAAAGCTTATATCGCTCGCACCAATGTAGAGGCAGATAAGTCTGGGACCCTGCTAGCCTGGCTGGCTAACCCGTCCCACAGAGGTTTTGTGATCCTAGAAATTCGGGACTGCCAGCTGGGGGCTTGCTACACACAAGAGGGAATAAATGTGCTGTTCCACGACTATTACAAGGACCTATATCAGAGCAAAACCGTCCAGGAAGAGGTCAACCTGAATGGGTTCACCCACGACCTCCAACTCCCACAATTAGATGATGATCAGGCAGACCTATTGGGCAGGGATATCGAAATCGGGGAAGTGCGGGTGGCTATTAAGCATATGGCACGGAATAAAACACCGGGGATGGACGGCCTCCCGATAGAATTTTATTTAACCTATACTGACTTGCTGGCACCACGATTGGTGGCACTCTATAACGGAACAAAACAATTGGGCCGGCTTCGGGTTTCCACGAGGGAGGCGGTCGTCATCCCTCTTCTTAAGGCTGGTAAGCCACCGTGGGACTGCACTGCCTACCGCCCACTCTCCATGCTTAATACCGATCACAAAATATTAAGCCGCATCTTAGCCACTCAACTGTTGCCTTTCATGATGACTATTATGCATCAAGATCAGGCTGGATTAATTCCCACTCGGAATACGGCATTAAATATATGGCGCTTCCTACAGATTCTGGAAGCAGACTCCTCTTTGCCAGATACGGCTGCAGTGTTTGTGGTTGATGTCAAAAAAGCATTAGACAGCCTGGAATGGCCCTATCTATTTCACATCATGGCTCAATTCGGACTGGGGAATAGGTTTATAGACTGGACGGTTTTACTTTACAACTGTTCCACGGCGCGTTAGGACGGGTAGATTGATTTCTGACACGTGGAATGTGGGGCGGGGTACGAGGCAGGGATGCCCCTTGTCCCTTCTCCTATTTGCGTTTGCCATGGAACCACTATCGGCGAAGGCCAGGTCAGGGAGCTACTACCAGGGACTGCGGGCGCATGGGCAGGTCCACCATATAGCCCTATATGCTGACTATTTGCTCATGTTCCTAGAAGACGCGGGATAGGCGCTCTTGGGAGCAAAAGCGCTATTGCATGTTTTGGGCGAGGTGTCAGGCCTTAGAGTGAATTGTGCTAAGTAATGGCTGTTCCCTACTGCCGGAGACAAGGATGGACCGCAGGTCACAGCGGGGTTGCAGTGGGAGTATAGATGTCTGCCGTACATAGGTGTTAAGATATATCACGCATGAACGGACATGTTGGAGGGCAACATTGGCAGGGCAGTGAGAGGCCTGGCGAGCAGTTTTGAGTTCTGGGGAACATTTCCGTTATCAGTGGCTGGGCGAGAGGCACTACTTAAAATGGTAGCTCTCCCCAGGCTACTGTATTACTTTAGGACTCTGCCAGTTTGGATCCCGGCGCACTTTTTTAAACTGCTTACCTCCATGGTTGTGGGTTTCCTGGTGGGCACCGGTAGGGGGAGGGTAGCTTTGACTACCCTGATGCGACCGCGGTTGGAAGGAGGGTGGGCAGTTCCCGACTTTGAAACATTACATAGCTGCCCAGCTGCAGTGGCTTACGCAGCAAATAGGGGCTAGACTGCGGGGTCCGGAGGAGCTGAGAGAGCGGTCCCCGGCGTTAGGGTTACTATGGCGAATTGTGGTGCTGGACCTACCTGTTCGGGTTGGCACCCTTCCAGAAGACCTTAAAACAGCGAAGCAGTGTTGGAAATAGAGCCTAAAGCGGGTGAACATTGCGGTCCCGTACGCATCTGATATACCGATATCCATGTGTGAGGCATTGCCCCATGGAGGCTCTTGGCGAGATCTGGCAGATTAGGCCGAGAGTGGATTGACCACCATAGAGGATCTATATGAAGACAGCCATATGCTGCCTTTTCAAGACTTACAGGAACAATTTGATCTGAAGTTGGGATTTCTTGCTTCATGCAGCGCTTATTGCTGCTATACGTGGACACTGGGGGGAGGGCCTAAATGAACCTGCCACCTCCCTGGGCTGCCAATATATGGTGGTTGCTGCGGGAAAGTTTAAAGCGGTTACGTGCCTATACAAGCGTTTGACGCTGGAGAAGCTAGTTCCCTTAGATGCTCTTAAGTGCAAATGGGAAGCAGATGTGGACACAGAGATACCAGATAGGGCATGGGCCGAAGTAGTGGAGAGAGCATGGAAGAGCACTTGGAACGCCTGCTTCCAACTAGTGCACTTTTATATTTTGCACAGGGCCTATCTCACCCCAGCGAAGATTAAGGCCTACTTTGACACTGACTCGGATGAGTGCCCGCGCTGCCGGGGGGAGGGAGCGTACTTTCCTTACATGTTAGGGAGGTGCCCACACCTAACTACCTATTGGACTGAGGTGGTGAATTTGTTGAACACTATAACGGACAGAGAGTTGAAGGTGGCTGTTGGACCTGGCCCTTTTGGCAGGTTCACCCCTAAACTTTTTGCATTTATCTTCGCCTTGGTCCCTACGTAGTGTTAGTGGTTTTAGGCCTCTAGGCACTTTAGCACTGTGTCCCAGTGTAAAGTGTGTGTGCTCTATGTTACATTTAGTGAGACTGGCCTGCCCTCCCATAGGAATGCATGGTGGATATGTGTGTCCATGGTAATTCCTGATGTGAGAGGAGTACAGGGTCAGAACTCGTAAGAATAAATGCTGCACAATGATGTGCGTGGATTTATTATAACTATAGGAGAAGTGCCACTTCTAGAAGTTGGCACTGCTGTGTGTCTGCCTGCCTGCCTGATGTGGAGTGCATGTCTGGCTTGTGATTGACAGGTGCTGGATGGTGTAGGGAATTCCAGGAGTCAGGGTGGATCAGCCCAGTGGTGAATAGAGAGATCTGCATGCCGATGGGAGGGAGGAGTTGCACCTGGGACCTGAATAGGACTGTGCCTTCCCTACACAATGCTAGCACCACCTCCTGTGGTGCGTCTGATGTCCCTAGCCTGTCCTGTGAATAGGGAGAGGGGTTGAGCAAAACAAAGTGCTCCAGAACCAGTTGTAACTGGTTCTCCCCATACCCTACAGTTGGTAACAAAGGAAATGTGTTTATAAGAAGGGGCTGTGACCCCATGTATGTTGCTCTCTGCTGCTCTGATCCTGATGCTGGGGGCTGCTGCTGCTGCTGCTGGGCTCCAGGAGGAACCGCCACAAAGGACTGCCTCCCTGCTGGAGGGCCCTGTGTGCTGGCCTGCCTGAGCCCAGCCTTGTGCCCAGCCTTGTGCCCGCTGAGCTTCGCCTCTACTTTGAAGGGGCGCTTTACTCTTTATTGCTGGGAAGAGCACGCCATTCCTGACCCTGGACTTTAACTCTAGCGCCTTGGGAGCGTTTTGCAATTATTTTTGAAGAGCGCTTTGCTCTCTATAGCTGAGGAGCAGCGCTTCCCATCTCAGTTGCAGCACGGAGCTGCGATCCTTTTGAAAAGGGAATCCCCGGCGTGGAGATTCCCCCACAATCCCCTGTATTCCAGGAAGTGGGTGCCCACCCCGCATCACGGCTGCTTTTTAGCATATTTGAGCAGACGGGAGCCTACCCTGCGTTTCTGCCGCCGTTTCCCTTTGTTTTGTAGGCGGAGCCCACCCCGCGTATTCGCTGTTATTTTCAAATACTCCTAGCGGGTGCCCACCCCGCAAGTGACTTCACTCAAAACGGGAGCCTACCCCGTACTACTGCAGGAAGGAGCCACCAAAACCCGGAGGGCCGCCGCGCTGCCCGCGGCGACCCGGAAGTGGAACTCGGCAGCCTTGGTTGCGGGCGGGGCTTGAGAGGAGCCCGGAAGAGAAGCGCCGGTCGGAACACAGGCGGAGCCGTGCCTGTGTTCCAGAAAGCTCCACGTCCAAAGACCCAGGCGGGAGCCCACCCCGCACTGGGACGTGCTGCCTTGAACGTCTGGAGCTCGGCAGGTTCCGCATCCAAGTCCCGGGTCCCAGGAGGGGGCCCGGGTGAAGAGAGACCCGCGTCGTTTGGGCGTAAAGAAGCAGACGGGAGCCTACCCCGCGCTCCCGTGCTCGTGGAGAGCCACGCCTTCTTTCAAGCCTGACCTGCCGGCGAGGAGACTGCCGCAGACGGAGCGTAGTCCCCAGGAGCAAGCCCGGTGAGTCTAGAAGGGCTGGGGGGGGGGCTCCGTGGGGACTATTGTTGGTGCCTGATAAAGGCACAGTGCAATCCTGCCTTTTAAAGCGGCCCCGGATGGCAGCGGGCCGCTCCAACCTCGGGGCATGTTTCATTTAAAGCGCCAGTCTGCTCCAACCTCGGAGGCATGTTTGTTACCAGAGCCTCAGTGGCCCCAACACTTGCATATTTGGTTTCAAGAGCTTAGAGGGCTCCAATGCGCACATTATTTGTTTCCAGAGCCTAGGTGTCCCCAACGCCCCCCTTTTTTAGAGCCTAGGTGGCTCCAACATTTGGCGCATTGGTTTAAAGGGCCACTGAGATCCCAGGCCGCATCTTCCCTACTTCCAGCTGCCCAGCAAGTAGTGGGCAGCTGCACCGCTTAGGTCTTCCTTCATTTTAGGGGACAGGTGGAATCTAGGAGTGAGACGCACTCCTTCGCCCCCATCTTTTTCTACACAGCTGCGCAGCACTTAGTGCCAGCTGCCACGTTTAGGCCAGTATTTTGCGTACTTTTGCTGCCTTGGCAGCTTACGCCGTGACTCTACTGGACATATGGCGCAGAGTTCTAAAGTGGCGCATAAGGTGGTTTGCGCCTGATGTGATGCTGCTGGCATATGTTTCATGTTGCAGGTTCTACTACTGAGCCCAGTGTCTGTCTCACTGGTAGTGTTCCACATTGATTATATGCCTTATATCGACTGGTGCTCATGCTTTCAGGTATTATTTATTATTTATGCTGGAGATGCTAAGTGCGTAATGCGTTCTGCTAATGGTTTTTAGATCTCAGATGTATGCCTACAGTGATTACATACCGTGTCCTAGGCCTAATGTGATTATGGGGGAACAACCTTTACAACGCAACTGTTACAAAGCACTACACTTACAACGCATTTTTTACAACGCATAATCAATTACAACGCACTACACTTACAACGCATGACACTACAACGCATTTTTAAAAAATACCTTTACAACGCATACCATTACAACGCCTACCATTACAACGCATAATATTACACTACACTATCCAACACTTACCCTACTGTTGCACCCCCTGGAGTTAGAATAGTAATTTTTACCCCTATACTATCCAACACTTACCCTACTGTTGCACCCCCTGGAGTTAGAATAGTAATTTTTACCCCTATACTATCCAACACTTACCCTACTGTTGCACCCCCTGGAGTTAGAATAGTAATTTTTACCCCTATACTATCCAACACTTACCCTACTGTTGCACCCCCTGGAGTTAGAATAGTAATTTTTACCCCTATACTATCCAACACTTACCCTACTGTTGCACCCCCTGGAGTTAGAATAGTAATTTTTACCCCTATACTATCCAACACTTACCCTACTGTTGCACCCCCTGGAGTTAGAATAGTAATTTTTACCCCTATACTATCCAACACTTACCCTACTGTTGCACCCCCTGGAGTTAGAATAGTAATTTTTACCGCTATACTATCCAACACTTATCCTACTGTTGCACCCCCTGGAGTTAGAATAGTAGTTTTTACCCCTATACTATCCAACACTTACCCTACTGTTGCACCCCCTGGAGTTAGAATAGCAATTTTTACCCCTATACTATCCAACACTTACCCTACTGTTGCACCCCCTGGAGTTAGAATAGCAATTTTTACCCCTATACTATCCAACACTTACCCTACTGTTGCACCCCCTGGAGTTAGAATAGCAATTTTTACCCCTATACTATCCAACACTTACCCTACTGTTGCACCCCCTGGAGTTAGAATAGCAATTTTTACCCCTATACTATCCAACACTTACCCTACTGTTGTACCCCCTGGAGTTAGAATAGTAATTTTTACCCCTATACTATCCAACACTTACCCTACTGTTGCACCCCCTGGAGTTAGAAAAGTAATTTTTACCCCTATACTATCTAATACTTACCTTAAATGCAATTAAATATTATGCGTTGTAATGGTATGCGTTGTAATGGTAGTTTTAAAAAATGCGTTGTAGTGTCATGCGTTGTAAGTGTAGTGCGTTGTAATGGATTATGCGTTGTAAAAAATGCGTTGTAAGTGCATGCGTTGTAAAAGTGTGCGTTGTAACGTCATACATCCGTGATTATGATTGCGTAGTGTGTTCCTACCTTTTACCAGTAGTTACTGGTTATTCTCTACATTTATTATTTTGTGCTACAGTTCGTATATGTTTTGCATTTGCTAATTTACCTTTGTTATTGTTCTGACAGGGGCCCAATTGGCCTTGTTGTGTATATAATCCCCTGTAGATACTGCCCAGTGCCAGTTGGCACAGTGTATATTATGTGATTATGATCTAATGTATTTTTTAATACAAAGGCTATTTTTATATATAACCTTGTGTGGAGTTCCTTTTGTGGTGTGCCTGGGGTGTTGTTGCTGTGTGCGGGCGCAAACTCTTCACACATTGCCTCCGGGATAAGCCTGACTGCTCGTGCCAAGCTACCAAGGGGGTGAGCAGGGGTTATCTTTGGCGTGTAACTTCCTTGCCCTGACTAGAGTGGTGGTTTCTGCCTGGCTTTGGCGCATACCTTAGCCAGCCAGAAATCCCATTTCTAACAGTGGCACTGGGCCCGTGCGTGCTGCATTGGTTCCCACATACGGCTAAGAACAAGGTAACTAGTAAATTTCTTGATATGGGTTTGCTGCTGGCGAAAAGGGAAATTACAATGCATTGGAAAGCACAAAGGGGGCCCAGTGTAGTTAGGTGGAGGAAAGAATTTGTTAAGTGGGCGGAGTGTTATGGAATAGTACGCTTGCAAATGGCGAAGAGAACGAATTGTGATAAGGCACTAGAAGCGACTAGGGCCTGGGAGAGCTTGGTGGGATTGTTAAAAGACCCAGGAGCGGATAGGGAGGATGATAGTGAGGATGATGACCCGGCAGCGGGACAACGAGGAGCTGATTTTCAGGACCACTGGGGATGTAACCCTTACAACGACATAATATAAGGAATACACGGGGATGCGTGCAACCGTACTCATTACTGGACTAGAAGGGTGGAGGTGGCCATATATTGCTCATGATTGCGGAGGTAATTGTGTTGAGATGGAAGTGACATGTCTGGGAAGGAGGGTCGGGTGAGGGGTTATTAGGGGGTTTAATTTGTATAGTATTGTTGTAAAGCTCTAATGCAACTACATTCAGAGATGATGATACGTGGAGTGGACAGGTTTTTCTTGCTTTTTGTTTCTGTTTCTGTTATCCCTCAGACAGCGGAATATCACTATCTACTGTAGATTGCAATTTCTAAGACATGCCAATATATACTAGTAATAGTTACTGAGATGGTTTTATGGGAACCGATTTTGGCACTTTGTAATGTTGCACTTAGCTTGAAAACTTAATAAAGTTTGTTTACAAAAAAATGAGGAGCATGCATTCACTATGTGTGGTGTACATGCTGTATCTTAATTGGCTTATTGTTCCTAACTACATGTAGCATCTAACTTAGTGATATTTTGGGAACGTGAGCCTTTTGGCCAAAAATGTTTTATGGGGTCAGATTCCTCAGACCTGTTTGTGGTGTAGCTGCCTATCTGTGGGATTGATCAGGGTTTTCCCTGGTTGAGCATTTATCATCGGGCTGAGTGTAACCCACCTGCGACCTATCAATCTGTAGGCCTGGGTTTGGGTCGCAACGTCTGTCTGACCATGTATCTCTGACTGAGTTGATGGGGTGGTCATCTTGGGTGAATTTGACAGCAATTATATGAGCTCGTTGGTGCGTGTGCCTAGAACATGCTGGTAATTGATATATTTACTGACCTTCTCATTACTATGCGAACTTTTGTCATAGCATACATCACATTGCTTTTACTAGTTTTGACGTTATGCATGCATAACTTGTCATACATAGACATTGCATTTATTTGTATTGCTGCTGTTGGGCCTGCACGTTTCAGTGTACATTGACATCATATTCGCTGATATTAACAATACGTTATTTTGTCCTGTACCCTATTAAACGTTAAATGTTTTTTTACATCCTTTTACAAATTAAATGTAAATGTGGTGTACACCGCAGTTATTATAAAGGAAGCACACGCCAAATATCCAATGTATATTTTAGCTTTAAATGGCTGCCAAAGCAAACCTGTAAATAAAACTACATAAAACATTTGAATGACACACTTATATGAGTATGTCAAAGTGACCTTATTATTGCAGTTGTAAATCCATAATACATATGGAAAGTGTTCAGAAATGCAATCATCATACCTCCTAGATTAATTTGCTAGTTTTTCCACTTATCAAACCTATGGATGTGCCCTCTCTGAGGGGTCACCCCCAAACCATTTTTGCCTTCACCCTTCGTGTTATCTGAATCAATTATACTTGGCTTGTAGGACTCAGTGTACTTTACCAATGCTAACCAGTGCTAAAGTGATTGTGCTCGTTCCTTTAAACATGATAACATTAATTTTCAATTGGCACATCCATTTTACCTATAGGTTCCTAATAAAGTGGTACTATATGTACCCTGGGCAATGCCAACCTGTGTAGAGTTTTAAACTGCAAATTCGACATGCCAAAAAAAAACTTTTGTCAAGCCTAAACCTTTCATTCTCTTCCAGGGGATCCTCATCAATAGTCATAAGCACTGAATATTCCCGCCCATGTGCGGGGACCGCGGACATAATAAAAACTATATATGAAAAACATATATATATATATACAGCTCTCTGTGTATAAAAACATATATTATATTTTCTCATATCAATGCAGCTTTCATATAGCAGGCTAAAACAATGCAATAAAAACACACATAAACTGCTTTTGCAAGTATACATCATATATGTATAAAAAGCATATGAGGGCAAGATGTACTTGAACTCTGTTTTTAATGAGTAAAACTCATGAGTAAACTGCAAAAGAAAAGCAGGCATTGTTAGCCTACAGGCTGCATTGTAAAACAACATAGAAAATGAAAGCAATCTTTCATAAAAATTACACTGTGCCTTTAAGGCAGCCATGACCCGTAGCTTCCTATCATGCTCCAGGGGTGACACTTAGGTCAGTTGTTCTTTCAGGTTCCTTCTGTCAGGACCCTCGATTCACAGCTCTCTACTTTTTTGGCTTTTCTGTCAAAAATACCTTATTTTTCTGTGGTTTTATTAGCTTCACTCGACGTCCTTTGTTAATAGAGTGAGGTTTAAACCATTTTTTTTGTGGCAGAAAGGATTTTTTTCTGTCAAATATGCCTTCTTTGTTTGATCCTTGCCGTTCCTGTGGCCAAAAGAAGGCCAAGTCAGACACTCATGACGTGTGCATTCTCTGCCTCCCTGAGTCTCACTCTCCTGCCTCATGTCAACCCTGCAGGAAATTATCCAAGAGAACCTTAAAAGAAAGGGAGAGAATACGTCTGTATGGTCTCTGAGAAAGAGGTAGGCCTCCTGTTAAAACTAAGAAGAGGACACGTTCGACGTCGAGGAGCAAGGTCCCGATATGCTCCCCTTAGGCGTTGGGCTTGATGGTGAAGGTTACGGCGACGGAGCCGTCATCGAGGACCTTGGCGCAGGAGCGCCGTTCGTCACCTTCAAAGAACATGTCTCCTTTGGTGTTAGAGAAGCGTCGAGACAAGATTCTCCGCCATCGACTCTTCGACAAGGATTGACGTTTAAGACACAGATCATCGACGCCAAGACGTAAGTCTACATCTTCAACGTCAAGACCGAAGTCCCCGTCGACAGAGATCAGCGTCGACGGACATCCATTCGTTGGCGTCGAGACTGAAGCTTCCGTCGACGTCAACCAGGCACTCGACGTCGAGACCGCCGTCTCCGTCGTTGTCACAACCGACGTTGAGACAAAATCCTTCATCGCAGGGAAAGCGTTCGACGTCGAGGCCGGAGCCTCCATCGAAGCGAAGACGTTCGACGTCGAGGTAGAGGTCTCCGTCGAAGCGAAGACGATCGACGTCGGGGTAGAGGTCTCTGTCGAAGCAAAGACGATCGACGTTGAGGCAGAAGTCTCCGTCGAGGCGAAGAAGGTCGACGTCGAGGCAGAAGTCTCCATTGGCGAGAAGGTTGACGTCGAGGCAGAGTCTTCCGTCGAAGAGAAGAATGTCGACGTCGAGACGTAGGTCTCCGTCGAGGCAGTCGGCGTCGAGGCGCATGCCTTCGCTGAGATCAAGAAGATCAATGTCAAGACAAAGATCTCCATCAAGGACCTCTCCGTCCGTGTCAGTTCCTGTAAGTCTCTCTCCGTCTTCTTCATCGGCGTCGAGAGCAGGCTCCCACCGTTCCATTGCCAGGTCCGGTTCTCCAGAGGTGGTTATCTCGTCCGCAAGTGACCAGGACTCTCCCTCTGGACATCAACATTTGGTAGAAGAAACTCATCGGGAAGGACGGAAATCCCCACGTCGTTCTCCGGTTAGGGAGGAGCGGTCTCCTTCCATTCATCTCTCTCCCAGATGGATGCAACCATTACACGTCTGGGCTGACAAGACACAGGCGACTGGTGTTCGACGAGCTCAGAGTCCGGCTCTAGAGTCTCCTCCAGCTCGCCTAGTTTAGGATGCAGATCTTTCTCCACGAAGAGGAAGAGCTTGTACGCGCTCTCCTACTCCACCCTCCAGGAGGAGATCAAGATCACGCACCAGTAGGAGAAGACGCAGGTCTCCAATGCCTTCCTCCGCTTCTACATATTTTTCAAAAAGACACTACTCTCCCACTCTTTCTGGCAGTCGAAGATCTCTCCTGTGGATGATGTAAGCACATTCCAGGATGTGCTTTCTAGAGGGGCGGCCAAACTGAATATTCCTATGCCGGTTCAGCAGAGTACGTCTTCAGTTATTTTCGAGACTTTGAACCAGAGATCATCTTCTCGCCCGTTACTTCCATTAGTATCGGGTCGTCTTAAACCTATGATGGACATTTTTCTCTCGCTGGCCGCTCTCAAGACTTCCCCGGCAAGAATTCTAAAAAAGTATCGTCCACCGGAGGGGGATCCCTCTTTCTTAAAGTCAGACCCACCACCGGACTCTGTGATTGTGGCTGCTGCCAGAAAAACCCATTCAGTAGCCTCCTCGTCTACAGTACCACCAGACAAAGAGACGCAAGACTCATGGGGGAGAAAAGTATGTGGCACTTCGGCTTCCATGATTAAAGTCTCCAGTGCTTCAGCTCTCTTGGACCGATACGATAGAGCTTTATGGGATTCTATGCAGAGGTTTACAGAGAAACTGCCCAAGGAAGACCGTAAGGACTTCGAGGAAGTTTTACAGGAGGGCAGCTTGGTGGCGAACCAAGTAATTAGTGCTGCGGCGGATGGAGCTACTCTTTCAGCACACTCCTACGCACACGGAATATGTGCCAGAAGATCTATATGGCTTCGCCTTACAGCGCTGAAGCCAGAGACGCTGTCCCAGATTCTCAACCTGCCATTTTCCGGTTCATCGTTGTTCGGCACACACACAGATGGAGAAATGGCACGGATGAAGACTGAGCTAGATACACTCAAGGTGGTGGGTCTAGAAAAGAAAAAAGAGTTTTGTCGCCGTTCCCTTAATACGTATCGTCGTTCCTTCCAACAGAGGGTTCATAACCCTCATTGGCAAAAGAACCAAAACCAACAGGGTCAGCAGAAATCGCAATATCAAAACCGACGATCCAACAGGGGAAGAGGAGGGAACCGTCAGTCCTCTACCTCAACAAAAGCTCCGGCCAAGCAATGAGTGCCCTCTTCCTCCTTTACCATTCACCACTCCAGTAGGAGTAAGTGTTCAAAATCATCTGCAAGAGTGGCGAGCCATCACAAAAGACCAATGGGTGTTGGCTATGCTGCAGAATGGGTACTCTCTACGGGGTACTCTCTACGTTTCCGACGTCGTCCTCCCTCGATCCCTCCGGTGACGTCATAATGCTACCAGATCAACATGCTGCAGAGGGAAGTGGGCATCCTTCTCCAAAAATCAGCCATAGAGAAGGTCCCACGATATCAAAGAGGTCGAGGAGTTTATTCCAGATACTTCCTGGTAAAGAAAAAAGGGCAAAAGTCGGAATATAGACCAATTCTGGATCTGCGAGCTCTGAACAAGTCCATCAAACGAGAAAAAGTTTGCATGCTGACTAGCCACCAATTATATCCTCACCTCCGCAGAGGGGATTGGATGTGTTCGCTGGATCTGCAAGATGTCTATTTTCATGTGCTCATAAACCGGCATCACCAGCAATACCTACGCTTCATAGTCGGAACGTCCCATTATCAATTCAAAGTTCTGGGCTGAAGTCGGCTCCTCGGGTGTTCACAAAGTGCATGGCAGTAGTGGCAGCTGCTCTGCGACGCAGAGGCATCTTCGTCTACCCCTACCTGGACGATTGGTTGCTGAAAGGCCCTTCTCCCCAAAGTGTAATGAGCCATTTCCAACAGTGCTTAACGCTTTGTCAGAAACGGGGCCTTCAACTGAACTTCGAGAAATCGACGCAGCAGCCCACTCAAACGATCCACTACCTGGGGGCACTGATAGACTCCGAAAGAGGAAAAGTGTTTCCTTCGGAGGAGAGACAATTATCCATCATTCACAAAGGCAGACAGATTTTAAAGAGCAAACTGTCATCGGTGCGTCAGATCGCTTCTCTGCTGGGGTGGATGGCATCCTGTATTTTACTGGTGCCCAATGCCAGGTTGAAAATGCGTCCTCTGCAGCAAGATCTGGACGACAAATGGGATCAGCGGTCTTCTCGCTGGGAAGACGAGATCTGTGTATTGCATACAGCCAGAGCTTCCATTCCGTGGTGGAAGAAAATGGGCAACCTGAGAATAGGAATACCGTTTCATCAATCTCCTCCTTCTCAGACTCTGATCACAGACACAGCCCTGCGAGGATTGGGAGCTCACATGGGGTCTCTCCAGGCGCAAGGCTTATGGTCCTTAGAAGAGCAGTTGTACCACATAAACATGCTGGAGCTGAGGGCGGTTCATCTTGCTCTCAAGGCTTTCCTCCCTTCGATTCAGACGAGTTCCATCCTGGAGGCGTAGACCCTCTGGCACTGGCTTCTGGTGAGGAATCTATACATCACAGCAGTTCATCTGCCGGGAGAGCAGAATGTTCAAGTGGATGCCCTCAGCCGCCATTTCAAGGAACAGCAGGACTGGGTCCTCATTGACGAGGTGGTCGAAGATATCTTCCAGGTTTGGGGCCGTCCAAGCATAGATCTGTTTGCAGACGACGAAAACACAAAATGCCGAGACGTCGCCTCAAGTTACTACCGACCAGGGTCGAAGGGAATGCCCTTTTGATCGACTGGTCAGGGGCATTTGTGTACGCCTTTCCACCCCTGCCTCTCAACCCGAAGGTGGTGACCGAGCTATCACACTCTGACACCACAATGATTCTGATTGCTCTGGACTGGCCGAGGCAGTGGTGGTACCCGGACCTTCTGCATCTGTCAATCTGCCCACACAAGAGACTGCCGTGCAGACCGGACCTACTGTCCAAGATGAACGGGTGGATTCATCACCCCAACCTTCCCTCACTGAACTTGGCAACATGGCTCCTGAGGTCCTCCAGTAGGGGCATTTAGGCCTTCCACAGGACTGCATGTCCATATTTAAAGAGGCAAGTAGACCATCTACAAGACACTCTTATGCTTGCAAATGGAAGCATTTTTACATCTGGTGTGTGCAAAATAATTGTAGTCCCACCAAGGGGCAGGAAGAGGTAGTTATGCCCTACTTGCTTCACCTGGCCTGAGCAGGTTTGAAATTTTCATCCATCAAGGTACACCTGGTGGCCATTACGGCATACAGGCGTTCTCCTTCTCAACCCTCGTTTTTTCAGCTACAGGTGGTGAAGGATTTCCTGCAGGGCCTTAAGAAGGTCTACTCTCCTGTCCGGCCTCCTTCGCCTCCTTGGGAGCTGAATTTGGTACTCTCAAAATTGATGGGTCCACCCTTTGAGCCTATCCACAAAGCAACCTTACAACACCTTACGTGGGAGGTAGCTTTCTTGGTAGCCATCACCTCAGCTCGTAGGGTGAGTGAGATTCAGGCCCTTTCTTCAAAAGAGTCCTATTTGGACCTCCATCTCAATAGGGTAGTCCTCAGAACACATCCTTCTTTTCTTCCGAAGGTGGTATCCGATTTTCATGTAAATCAGACCATTTCTCTTCCGACCTTTTTCCCTAATCCCTCCACTCCAGCTGAGGGGGTCTACATTTGTTAGACCTTAAAAGGGTTTTGAAGTTTTATCTTGACAGGTTGAAGCCATTGAGAAAGTCTGATTGACTATTTGTTAATTATGGTGCAGTCAGAACATGTTTCCCAGCATCAAAACGGTCCATCGCCAGATGGATAGTCTCATGCATAAAATTGGCTTACCAGTTGGCACAGAAGCCTCTTTTGTCTGCTCCAAAAGCGCATTCCACAAGAGGGAAAGCGGCTACGACTGCTTTTGTCAATAATGTACCGCTCTCTGAGATCTGCAAAGCAGCCACTTGGAGATCAGTGCATACATTTACAAGACATTACTGTCTTGACTTAGATACTAGAGCGGACACTCAAGTAGGCCATGCCTCCTTGAGAAATCTGTTCAACAGCTGATTTTTTCAGTTGTTGTTAAGAGCATCACTTTGTTTTCTCATTTGCCTACAGGTGGTTGTTGGGCTTGCTATTCTTTTCAGTGCTTATGACTATTGATGAGGATCCCCTAGAAGAGAAGGATAAGTTACTTACCAGTAATCCTTGTTCGCTTCCAGGGGTATCCTCATCAAAGTCATAAGCAACCCAACCGCCTCCCCAGGCAAATGAGATTATGTCACTGTAAATATTATATTGGTGCCCTGATCTTCAGGGTTGTGCAAAGAACAACTGACCTAACTGTCACCCGTGGGGCATGATGGGAAGCTAGGGGTTATGGCTGCCTTAAAGGCACAGTGTCAGTTTTTATGAAAGATTGCTTTCATTTTTTATGTTGTATTACAATGCAGCCTGTAGGCTAACAATGCCTGCTTTTCTTTTGCAGTTTACTCATGAGTTCAAATGCATCTTGCCCTCATGTGTTTTTTATACATATATTATGTGTAGGAGAGTAGGGTCTGCTTTCTATGTTCACCCCCACTTTTTGCTTTTGCTTCACTGGTTTTCGACTTAGATGTGGCTGTGGGCCTGCTAATCAGACCCACAGCCCAGCTGTTCTCTCTCTAAATTCACACTATGTACTTTAGGTACATAACCCAATTGGTAAGGATCACCTTTTTGGGCCCTGTACAGTGTACCTTAGGTACCCAGGGCATAGGTGTACCCTAGACCTACCAGGGGCTGCAGCATGTATTATGCCACCCCTGGCTGGCCTTCCATTATGACACAACTGGCTGATCACTCAGCTGGGGCAAGGTCGTGTAAAAACCCCTTGCTTAGGTGTAGTATTCCTATACCTACCTTATATATAGACACATGGGTAACCTGTCAGTCACTCCTATGGCAGGCCTTAACAATCCTGAAGGCAGAGTGCTTGGTAACATGTGAGATGGTGCTCTAGCATGAGCTGAGCCTGTCTGCAGCTTTCGGAACCATGTCCTTATAGCTGTTCTATGATATCGCCTACCATATACTCTTAAAGTGCCTTATAATCCTCGCTGTTATGGTAACTATGGTTTGGCTTTATCAAAACATGTTGTGTAAGGTGTCTAACACTTTGGAATACTACCCCCACACCATTTCTGGTGGTGAGGATAGTATTCCTCCCTTCTACAGAGAAAAGACATGTTGAAGACCTACTACCCGGTTAAAGTTAACCAGAGCCCCAGCATCACAAAATGGATGCTGCTGCCACAGACACAAGTCTGACCTTCTGCTGCTGGGAGTCCTTCCAGCGAGGGAGGCTTGGACAATAGGTTTCCTGCCTTGGGAGGTGCTAGCACCACCCTAGACAGGCCTTAGTGTATTGGGGCAGGGAGGGATGAATGAAACGAGACACTGCCTGGGGCACACAAGGTGTCCCATGCATAGTCCAGTTCAAACCGGTGCTGGGGCACTCCAGCCTCAGTCCTGGCGCGAAACTAGACAAAGGGAAGGGGGTGTAACCACCCCCCTCCCTGGTCCCACCCATAGGAGGGACCTAGCAGGTAACCCAGCCCCCCAGATTAGTATAAGAGTGGGAGCTGAGTCCCTAGGACTTTGGATTATCCTGATAACTGAACTTGAACAGAAACTCTGGACCTTCGACATTCGACTACGGAAGAAGACTGAATAATCTTCCTTGTGGCCAAGGAGTGACCTCCCTGTGCAAACAGACACCATCAAGCGAACTGCCGTTTGCTTTGCCCGAAGTTCTACGAGGAACCGACTGCAGAGTCCGACCAGCACCTTGACTTCCAGACTTCTCCGACCCTGATCCACATCCACAGCAAAGCTGAGATCCGTGGAGGCAACGAGAGATGTGGGACCGGCTACCTGGAAAATTGGCTACTTGCTTCCAGCGCAGCTTCTGAGGCATCCTCGAAGTTGTGCTCTGGGGATTGAGAAGCCCCAACCCCGAGCACCATCTGCACCGAAGAACAGCACTCCACAAGTTCTGCGTGGGGCCCTTCTGCATTTTCCTGCTCGACGCGTCTGTCCGGTTGCTTGCCCGTTGGCTAGTAGCCTTTGTGACGACGATCCTTTAACTTTCCACCGCTTGTTTGGCTCCTCCAGACTGGGCCTTGCTTCCCTGCAAAAGAGAAGCACCTCAGGCCTTCCTGGTCTGCAACAGAAGCAAATCCTTCATTCTGCGTGGGTTGCGCTTGCCAAGGCTTGTTGTGTCCCAACTCGACATCGACGACGCCGACAGCAAGAGCCCTCGTGGGACAGCTCGACTCCTGGTTCTGGTCGTCGTCGACGCCTCCTGGTACCCGTGGCTGCTGCGACAAGCTTCACCTCTTCACCTGCATCTTCACGACATCGCCTGGTTCCTTCCTGGTTCCTTCCTGGTTCCTTCCCGGCTCCTGGCTGGTGACCTAGACTCTGTCCCCTCTGCTTGCAGGTATCCTCCTTCTTGATTCCATCCTTGGAATCCACCGGACACTCTTCCCTGACTGCCTGTCAGCATCTTTCTTAAGGCATCCATAGGAGTCGACGACGAAACCCGACGCAAGTTCACACCTATCCACCCGCAGCCCGTGGGCTAGGTAACTTGAGTACTCCGGTGCTCACAAGGGTATTGACTATCCTAGTGTCTAGTTTCCAAGTCTCTAACTCCTAGTTCCTTCCGAAGTGTCCTAAAACTCTTAATTTCTAAATACTACTATTTCCATCGACTTGAACGCATTACGCGTGAGTGTTTCCACTCTGCACCTGAATCCCGTGGGCCTCCCACTACCTAGCAACTGATAGGATAGTGTAGCCCCAGCGATTCCCTAGGCCTAGGCCTAGGCCTAACCTGTGTTCGTGACAGTGGTTCTTATACCACTTACTTAGTATATGGTTTGCGTGGCCCCGAGGGCCTAACTGTATTACTTACCTGTGTGACTTATGTATGCTTAAATAAGACTGTGTTGTACTTACCTCGAATCTCATAAAGAGTGCTGAGGGTATTTTGACTAGAATAAATACATTCTATTTTTATAATATATCTGTTGTGGTGTCCTTTCATTTGGTATTCAAGGGATTGCAAATGGTATATCAGCTGGCTTCACATGCCATACAGAGTTTAGCCTAAGACTGCTCTTGTCCATGCTACCACTAGGATAGTTGGTCTATAAGGTTGACTTTACAACCAATCACCATAAGGGTTGTTTGGACTGATACAAGGTGTACACTAGAACTAGTGACATCATATATCAGGCCAACTTCTCACATTGGTGAGCAGCAGTTGCGATCTGAGCTTGCTGTTGTAATACTATTGCAATCTTGAGATATCAAATTGAAAGATCACAAAGATATTTGTAAGGTACATATAACATAGCGTATAAATACTTAAGTTCTACTGAACTTAGTTGTTGTAGGTTGAAGGGCCTAGCACACCCTGACTACAACTACTAGAGAGGTTTAGTAGATACAACTAGTGTAGGTAGGTGGACACACCACACCCTCACTAGATCATGTCTCTGAGAGGAGATCAAGTTGATTCTCTCTCAGGAGGGGGATATCCTAAAAAGATACCCTCTAGATATGATACCCTAACTTTTCAGTAGATGAGACAATTGTGTACCTCCAGAAAGTTAAAACAGGGTTCAAACCCTACCCTCATTTATCTAGTGGAGATCTTAGAAGTGTATGATGCTCAGAAAGCCTCCCAGGATGGTGCCTTAGGTACCAATGAGGGTCTGCCCTCTGCAGAAGATTCCCCTCACAATACTGGTCAAGAAGAGTCAGCAGGGACTTCAGAAGATGAGGTAGACAGCCAGGTCCAAGTTAGGAGACTTAGCCAGGCTAACTTAAGCCTACAAGGGAGTCTGACTGGGGTCCCCCCATTCAGACCCTCAAGTGGACTTAACCAGAGAAGCAGGAGAGGAAGATCCCCTTCAAGGGAATCTATCCACTCCCATGTCTCTAATAGCTCCAATGCCTCTTCTCACAGGGGAATGACTTCTCCACAGAGAAAAGAGCATCTGGCCAGAATGAGGGAAGTCAATCTGAGGATTGAAAGGGAAGAACTTGCCCTTGCCAAAGAAAGACTTGCTCTGGCCAGAGAGCAAAAGTTAAGTGGGCTCGGACCCACTGGTGGCAGCAATATCCCTAAGGATAACTGCTTTGGAGAGAGCTTGCAAAGTACAGCAGGTACCCCAAAGTCAGTGGGCAGCTATCTTGTGGCTCTCCTTCTCTGAGAAAGGTAGAGACAAGCTCCTCACAGTTAGTGATGAGGATGCTGACAATTACACTGTCCTGAAGAGTGCTCTGACTGATGGGTTTGGCCTAACCACTGAACAATACAGGACGTTGTTCAGGGATACCCAGAAGACACAGACTCAGGACTGGACTGACTTTGTAGATTGTGCCACTAAGGCTTTGGAAGGCTGGTTATTGGGTAGTAAGGTTAAGGACTATACAGGATTGTATAATTTGATCATGAGAGAACAAATACTTAACAACTGTCAAAACCAGCTGCTGCATCAACACTTGATTGACTCTGACCTAACTTCTCCCCAGGAATTGGGAAAGAAGGCAGATAGGTGGGTCAGGACTAGAGTTAAGCAGAAAAAACAGAACCAGGGCGGTGATCAGAAAAAGGCAGACCAGAAGGGTAATGAGCAGAAATCAAAAGACCAGAAGTCTTCACCAGGCCCCCACAAGGCTCAGGGGGAGGGTGGTCCCAAAAAAAGGATAAAAAGAAAGATGGCCAAAAGAAACCTTGGTGTAACTATTGTAAGTCAAATTCCCATTGGTTTAGTGAGTGCACGAAAAAGGACAAGCCCCCAACCACCATTGCCCCTAAGGCATCTGTACCCCCTAGCCCAGCTGTAAGTGGTGTTTCCCAGCAAAAGGGTGTAATGGGGTTAACCCTGGGAACTGAAGTGGATTCTGGCCTAGTCAGAATACCCACTCAGGCTGTTCTGATCTGTGATGGGGACATAGCTTTGTCCTCTACTGTGGGTCCCAGTAACCTGGGCAAGTACAGACAGACTCCTTTGATCAACAATAGAATGGCTCAGGCCTACAGGGACACAGGTGCTAGTGTCACAATGGTGACACCTGCCTTTGTGGACCCTGGACAGATCATTCTAGGTGAGAATTACCTAGTGACCAACGCTAGCAATGCCACTACCTCCCATAGTGTGGCAATTGTTAACTTCTCCTGGGGAGGAGTAACTGGCCTCAAGAAAGTTGTGGTGAGTTCAGATCTTCCTGTAGAAATGACCTTGAAACTTCAGTGTGGGCTGAAGTGGAGTATAGGACCCATGCAGAAATGCTGGGAATAGATGCACATGTCCTTGCGGAGACCAGGTCACAGGCCAAAAAGTGCAACACTGAACAAGTGCTGGATCCTGGGACAATGGACCAGACACAACCCAAGAGAAAGAGCAGTAGGATTAAGGCTGTGCCTTCCCCCCTGCCTCAGGTAGAGAGTCAGCCCTCACAGGAGGATGATTTTGAGAGCCCTGAAGGAACTGTCCTAGAAGAACTGGAACCTGACCAGGTTGAGTTTCTTGGGACAGGGGGGCCTTCAAGGGAAGATCTGAGGCAGGCACAATTAGACTGTCCTTCTCTTGAACCCCTCAGACAGTAGGCTGCTGCCGAGGCTGCAGGGAATGCTCAATGTACCCATAGAGTGTATTGGGATGAAGGGCTACTGTACTCAAAGGCTAGCGACCCCAAGCCTGGTGCGTCCAGGAGGTTGGTCATACCCTTGAGTTTCAGAGGCTTCCTTCTTACCTAGGCCCATGATATTCCCCTTGCAGGACACTTAGGCCAGAATAAGACCTGGGACAGACTTGTCCCTCACTTTCACTGGCCTTACATGTCAGAAGATACCAAGGAGTTTTGTCGCTCCTGTGTCACCTGCCAAGCCAGTGGCAAATCAGGTGGCACCACAAAGGCCCCCCCCCCCCTCATACCACTACCTGTGGTGGGGGTTCCCTTTGAGAGAGTGGGGATAGACATTGTAGGACCACTGGACCCCCAAACAGCATCTGGGCACAGATTCATACTAGTGATAGTGGACCATGCCACCAGGTATCCAGAAGCTATACCCCTAAGGACCACAACAGCTCCTGTTGTGGCAAGGGCCCTACTTGGAGTATTCTCCAGAGTGGGCTTTCCAAAGGAGGTTGTCTCTGACAGAGGTGCCAACTTCATGTCCGGATATTTGACTGCAATGTGGAAGGAGTGTGGTGTGAACTACAAATTCACTACACCCTATCACCCACAATGCAATGGGCTTGTGGAGAGATTCAACAAGACCCTAAAAGGGATGATAAAAGGTTTGCCAGACAAGCTTAGGCGAAGATGGGACATCCTTTTACCCTGCCTTCTGTTTGCTTACAGAGAGGTCCCACAAAAGGGGGTTGGCTACAGCCCTTTTGAGCTTTTGTTTGGGCATCCTGTAAGGGGACCCCTGTGTTTAGTGAGGGAAGGATGGGAGAGACCTCTCAGACAACCCAAACTGGACATAGTGGATTATGTACTTGGCCTCCGCTCCAGGATGGCAGAGTATATGAAGAAGGCTTCTAAAAACCTTGAGGCAAGCCAAGAACTCCAAAAAGCTTGGCATGACCAAAAGGCTGTGCTGACTGTGTACCAGCCAGGACAGAAAGTGTGGGTGTTGGAGCCAGTGGCCCCAGCAGCACTCCAGGACAAATGGTCTGGACCCCACACTAATGTTGAACAGAAGGGAGAAGTCACCTACTTGGTGGACCTTGGGACTCCCAGAAGCCCCCACAGGGTGCTTCATGTCAACAGGTTAAAGGCATATGTTGACAGGGCAGACATGGGCTTACTCATGGCTACAGATGAGGGGCAGGAGGAAGAGAGTGACCCTCTCCCAGACCTGCTGACTCAGAACCCTGATGATGGTTCAGTTGATGGTGTGGTCTTTTCTGACAGCCTCACTGCCCATCAGCAACAGGACTGCAGACAAGTTCTACAGGCTCTGGGGATTGAGAAGCCCCAACCCCGAGCACTATCTGCACCGAAGTTCAGCCCTCCACACTCCACGAGTTCTGCGTGGGGCCCTTCTGCATTTTCCTGCTCGACGAGTCTGTCCGGTTGCTTCCCCGTTGGCTAGTAGCCTTTGTGACGACGATCCTTTAACTTTCCACCGCTGGTTTGGCTCCTCCAGACTGGCCCTTGCTTCCCTGCAAAAGAGAAGCACCTCAGGCCTTCCTGGTCTGCAACAGAAGCAAATCCTTCATTCTGCGTGGGTTGCGCTTGCCAAGGCTTGTTGTGTCCCAACTGGACATCGACGCCGCCGACAGCAAGAGCCCTCGTGGGACAGCTCGACTCCTGGTTCTGATTGTCCTCGACGCCTCCTGGTACCCGTGGCTGCTGCGACAAGCTTCACCTCTTCACCTGCATCTTCACGACATCGCCTGGTTCCTTCCTGGTTCCTGGCTGGTGACCTAGACTCTGTCCCCTCTGCTTGCAGGTATCCTCCTTCTTGATTCCATCCTTGGAATCCACCGGACACTCTTCCCTGACTGCCTGTCAGCATCTTTCTTCAGGCATCCATAGGAGTCGACGACGAAACCCGACGCAAGTTCACACCTATGCACCCGCAGCCCGTGGGCTAGGTAACTTGAGTACTCCGGTGCTCACAAGGGTATTGACTATCCTAGTGTCTAGTTTCCAAGTCTCTTAACTCCTAGTTCCTTCCGAAGTGTCCTAAAACTCTTAATTTCTAAATACTACTATTTCTATCGACTTTAGCGCATTACGTGTGAGTGTTTCCACTCTGCACCTGAATCCCATGGGCCTCCCACTGCCTAGCAACTGATAGGATAGTGTAGCCCCAGCGATTCCCTAGGCCTAGGCCTAACCTGTGTTCGTAACAGTGGTTCTTATACCACTTACTTAGTATATGGTTTGCGTGGCCCCTAGGGCCTAACTGTATTACTTACCTGTGTGACTTATGTATGCTTAAATAAGACCGTGTTGTACTTACCTCGAATCTCATAAAGAGTGCTGAGGGTATTTTGACTAGAATAAATACATTCTATTTTTATAATATATCTGTTGTGGTGTCCTTTCATTTGGTATTCAAGGGATTGCAAATGGTATATCAGCTGGCTTCACATGCCATACAGAGTTTAGCCTAAGACTGCTCTTGTCCATGCTACCACTAGGATAGCTGGTCTATAAGGTTGACTTTACAACCAATCACCATAAGGGTTGTTTGGACTGATACAAGGTGTACACTAGAACTAGTGACATCATATATCAGGCCAACTTCTCACACTATGTATACTTGCAAAAGCAGTTTGTGTGTTTTTATTGCATTGTTTTAGCCTCCTATATGAAAGCTGCATTGATTGAGAAAAAATAATATATGTTTTTATATATATAGAGCTGTGTGTATATATATATATATATGTGTGTGTGTTTTTCATATATAATTTTTATTATTTCCGGGAACCCCGCACATGGGCGGGAATATTCATTGCTTATGACTTTGATGAGGATACCCTTGGAAGAGAACTATGATTACAGGTAAGTAACTTATCCTTCTAATACATATGCCACCTCTAAGCTAGATCCTAAACAGCCCATACCGACCTTCTGTTTATAGGTACAACAGTGGTTCCCAAACGTTTTCGACCTACGGCTCCCTTGAGCTATTGGTCGTTGGCCGCGGCTACCCATTATGTTACATTTGTTTGGGTGGTGTGTGGGAGAGGGGGGAGGTGGGTCCGGCTTGGGAGTACTTCGATTTTTCTCCCTCTAAATTATTGGGATGAAGGTATTAAAATCATAGAGGTAAAAAAATAAAAAAAGACAGGGTTACTCAGGTGCGCCTTATTTGAGAAGCACCTTTAACAGTTTACACTCGTGTTCAAGTATGAAGATCTACTTTTCCGTGATGTGATTGGTGTGCGTTACATGGGGTATCATGAGTATTTACTCACTTAAGGAACAACCGAAACAGTAGGCACACGTTGTTACAAACACATTTGCACACGTTGTACATTCATTGGGAAATTGTGAATTTGGGATCACAGCTGAAAGCTTTGTGACCTACGTTGTTATTTACCATGTGAATTCTCTTTATTATTTTCTGTTTGCTTTCTGCTGGTAACATACCTTGTTGGCTTTGCTGTAGCAAGTGTGTATTTTGCTCTGCCTCCAAAGCTGCTATGTCTGCGGCTTGCCCATGCAGTGTCTACGGGTCTCGCGCTGGTTAACTGATGTAAGCCAAGCTGCTCGAGGTGTATGTATATATTACTGGCCTTTGAGGTTTCTTTGTCCGGACTGGACTGCTAACACTTCTTGGTGATGTTGAATGTGTTTTCTGGGTGCCCCCTTACATGGAACACCTGCATAATTGCTGCCTGTACAGTTGGGTGTGAATGGTCTAGTTCAGTGTTTGTTACAACATTTTTGACGACTAATAACGTTTTAGGAGGCAGTGTTAGGCTGGTAAAAGGCGTAAGGGGTGGTAATGCTTAGAGCTCATTAATTCACTGTTTGAGAAGCTTACTAACAATCCTTTCTTCTACAGACCTAGGAGGACTGATTTCAATTCGGTCCTTTCCATTTGGTTTACAGTTCACCTCAGTGTGGTCTGTGCTTAGTTAGTTTGGTAGGTGTGTGCTAGGCCGGTAGGTACTAGTGCAACAGTACACTAGTGGGGGACTGGACATGAACTGTCCCAGACCTCCAATATATTATTTGCTTTTAGCACGAAAGACAGAATAATAATTGGGTCACATGATTGTCTTTACTGAATAGATGTGGTGTCACTGCATCAAGACATTTTTCAGCCACAATTTGGGTTTTATATTTTGCATTTTGACCAAAGTTTTTCTATCCATGCGGGTCTTTTACCATAGAAGAAGGGTGTTTACAGGATTGTTTGTGAAGGACGTTGCTCACTAGATGGCAGTGTATGCAATTATTTGCACAGCGTTTCTTTTTAAACACAGCATGAATCGAAAGAATCAGCTTACGTTATGAAGTATATTCAAAAAGCTAATAATAAAATTATTTCCAATACAAAAATCTTGCTCAGACCTCAATAAGGTTACAGCTTTCCAGGGGACTGATGATTGATTTACGTGACACCAGCCTCACCACCAAATGAGACCCATTATAGAGAATGCAATAAAAACTGAGCCTTTTAAATCCTGGGTGTATGCTTTGTGCCAATCTGTTTGCGGCACACCGGGGTGCCACGCCACACAGATTGGGAACCACTGAGCTACAGGGACATAACAAGCTCCAACAACTTAGAACTGGACTCTGCTTGAAGTGAGTCCTGACTTTCAGAGTGGTCTGCAACCTGCCCTGGACCCTTGAAAGTGGTGCTAATGGTGCTAAACCAGCCAAACCATTAAAACCTGAGACTTAAAAAAACATTCTGCTCATAAGTGGCCTGACAACCAACAGGAGACCAGGACCTGACTGTTTGCCAATCCACCAAAAGTGGATCTATAGTCGGCTTGACTTTTCTATAGCTCTCACTTGTAACCTGTTACTCAAAATGTTTTCTAAGTCCAAAGTTAAGCCAAGACCAGCCCCAATCCATTCCATGTAGCCAAACTGCGCTCCATCGCAGTCGGACTAACCTTTTGTCTTTGCCCTGGTCTTGCTCAACCAGATACAGTGTTTTTCCCTTTGGTTTTTTTTAAAAACCTTTTTGACCCATATTTTCAGTTTAAACTTTAAATATTCATAAATCCAGTTCTACTGTTTTGATTTAATTTGTTTTGCTATCATTGTCCTTGTTATAATTTATTCTAAATGGATGTGTGATTTTTTTTCAGTAATTTGGATTTGACTTTATTCCTGTTTGGGTGTTGCATAAATCTGTAACACAGTGCCTCTAAGTTAAGCCAGACTGCCTTTCTGCCAAACTATCAGGGTGTTAGGCATAGGTTCATTTAGTGACTTTTGTCGTTCACCCTGACAAGAATTGTGGTTGTTGCTTAAACAAGGTTGCAATCCCCTCAACCCATAGCCTAATTTCTTACAAACATTTTATTATTGTAAACATTAGTTATCTTAGACATGAGATGTCAATGTAGGTGAAAAGTTATATCTAAATATTTATTGTTAATTACAGCAGAAAATCCCATATGTAGAAAATGTTACTGTAATAAAAACATATACATTTGTACGTTGAATCTGTTAAACAGCAACCAAAACATGTTGCCAAATTGAAATGTTCATTACAAAGTGAGCTGCCTCTCTGTACATAAAATTCATTTTCGTTTTAACGAAACAAAAATACTAAATCAATAAAAACCACTGTTGAGCTAGGTAGCATCACAGCTACATATCTTGCCACCTATGTCCATGGTAATTAGTAATAAATCCTTCTCCTTAGAGGGATTGTTTCGCTCCAATTGCTGGTAGAAGCCAGAAGTTGTGGATTTGGATGTGTGTTGTAGTATAGGTGATGGTTAATTTCGGGTGAATGTGTTATTTTTGTTTAGGTTGTGGATTTGAGTGTGGGTTTGTGTGGAGTTGTTGGTTATGGTGTGTGTTTGGGTGAGGGTGTGGTTATGGTTTATTATGTGGTTGATGATATGTGCTTGATTGGGGGGGTATGGTTGTCGTTGAGGGTGTGGTTGCGGATTAGGGTGTGGGTGTCAGTCTGATTGTAGTGATTAGTGGTGGATTCATGGGTGTATGAGAGTCTGTGTTTTGGATGTGTCTGTGGTGGAGGGTGGGATGCTCGTATGAGTGACTGCATGTTTGCGTGTATGTGTTTTTTGTCAGAGTTTGTGTCTGTACCTGTATGTTTGTCTGTGTGTGTGTAGCTGTGCTCTGATATTAGGGTTGTTTGGACAGTGGTGGTTGGTGGGGGTATGGTGTTGGTAGTATGGTTTTGGGAAGAGAAAGGGCCCAGAGAGTAAGGAGCAGGTCATGGTGGGTGGGAGACAGTGATGTCTGAGGGAGCTCTGATGTGGCCTATGCCTCTCTATATTGCACATACTGTACTGTGTATGCAATCCTGGAAGGCCAATAATTGAGTTAGTTGGTGACTTATTCCCCCCCCCCCCCTCCCCCGCCCCCTCCCTTGATGGCACATAACAGTGCAGTTTACCCTCACAGAGAGTCTTTCCAACAATTCAAGAGCATGCTCAGACATCACTGCTGGGTGGACAGAGGCAGGAGCTGAGGTTCCTTTTTAGGTGCTGGGTGTTGGCCTACTTGGAGGGGGGTGCAGAAAGCAGGGTGCTGATGTTGCTGGTGGTAGACAATGTAGTAAGTCCATGAGATGTTCTGGGGTCTACCACCAGTTGGGGCTGGTTAGATGTGGAGGCCTCTGTACCGGATGATGATGTGGCCTCCACTCCAGCCCCGCCACTCTCCGTGCCGTTGGGTCCTTCAGTTAACATCTCACCGACTTTCGACTCTCAGCGGACATAGTGTTTCTCACCTTCTGAACCAACATCTCCTTCCCTAGCCCGGGAGGTTGCTTGTAAGAAAAAAAAGAAATGTATTTACCTATATATACAGTCGTTATACAATATAACGTATTTATTAAGCACAATTCCTAATAATAACTAATTCAGCTTACTATGACAAAAATTGTATCACTCTATATTCCAAATATAGGGTAGAATTATAATCAGTGACTGTTTTTTTTACAATGTGAATGGGTGATTCGGTCACAAACATGCCTGATAAGGCATCTGCCATGATTACATTGTGGATGGGTGATTCGGTCACAATCATGCCTGATAAGGTATCTGCCGTATTACAACTATCATTGGATATAACACTCTTGTATTACGATTGACAAAATATCTGGAAAAATTTGTGACGGAGTAACCTGTCTACCATCATTAACAGCAGGACTTACATAAATTTTTGTAGCAATATTTTAACAAGATGATTGTTTTTGAGCACTTTTCTATCTATTCACCCATTATTTGTTGAGCTTTCATTTGTGTTTTACATGTACTTAACACATATGCTAGGCACACAAAACACAGGTCACTTAGGATGTTGTCATCAACTTTTCACATTACCATTTAGTTGTCATCTTTGTGTGGTAGTATCACAATTATGTACACATACGCTGTATGTGCATCACTCCACCTATCATACAATATCATAGACATACCTCATAAATATGCAGCATTACTGGTATGGAAAGACTTTGATGATGACATGGAAATTAGATTGTTTGAGAACGTAAATAAGCAAGTTTCACTCATCAAATGTAATTAAGATGTTCTATGTAACATTTAAATCATGTACAGTAGCTAATTTTAGGTGGCCAGGATTATTACTATTGCACATGGATGGTAATGAAAAAATTCCCTAACTAAAATAACGGAAAGTTTCAATTCTATTAAGGACTTGAAGGCGAGAATTATTACTCCTCTCTTGACTTTATTTTAACAGCAGCCAATATTAACATATAATGACACCATTTCCCATGAAACCTTGGGAAAATAGTAAGAAAAAAACTGTCCAATCAGTAACAGTCCTGCAGCCTCCCATCAGGGGCATTCCAGTCCAACATATTCTGTCTCCACTGGCTCTCCATCCTCTTTCAAAGCGTGAAGTCAGCCAATTGATCACTTTCATGAGTCTTGCTTGTTTGCATCAGATCCTACAAAAAATCCGGAGACATTATCATTTGTCAGGCAAGGATCAGTCAAAGCCTGTGGACAAAATGAATGAGACATTAAGCAAAAACATCACATTATTGCCCCAAAAAGAATACAGTGTTAAAACTTTTCTACTTACAATGATACGGGGATGGCAATCTTCATCTGAAATCCCTAGGGCGTGATGATCCTAGCCTCCGAGTCCTTAATACCTGTTTGACGACCGTCTTCCAATGGCTCTCCTCTCTGCAGTTAAAGTGCAACGAGAATAAATCAGAGAACCTCCTTTTTGGGATCTTCCCCCCCCTCAGTTCAGGGAATAACCCTGGCTGGTGGAATATCCCATGCCTACCTCTGTGGGCCAACCCACCGAAAACCTAGGGATATGGTTTGATGAGAATCTTTTTGCTACTCAGATCAAGAAGCTTGTCGGGCATTGCTTCGGCACCCTTAAATCCCTTAGACAATTTCTTCCTCTCCTCCCTAGGGCTGCCAGGGAAACGGTTACCAGCGCCCTGATACTCTCACACATTGATAATGCCAACGCCTTGTACATAGGCCTGCCAGGATACATTTTGAATAGATTGCAGGTAGTCCAGAACGCAGCGGCGAGGACTCTTCTTAACATTCCCATAAGAACTAGTGTAAGGTAACACCTGCGTGATCTCCACTGGTTACCTGTGGTAGAAGCAGTAAAGTTCAAAGCCCTTGTCCTGGCTCACTCAGCCCTGTATGAACTAGGTCGAGTCTATGTAAGGAAGCCCTTCAGGTTCTATGTTCCTGCTAGGCAGCTGCGTTCAGCGACACAGCTTCTTGCTCACATACCACAATTTCACCTCAAGAGAATTGGTGGAAGTTCTCTTGCTATTAAGGCAGCCTTTGCCTGACATTTGCTTCCCTTAGTCCTTCGTAGTACCCAGGACCCCAAGCTCTTCAGAAAAAGATTGAAAATCTTTCTCTTCATCTGAGCGGTCCTTTTCTTCTCCCCCCCCACTTGGCTCGCGCCGGGACACTCTTTGAGTAGCTGTGCGCGCTATAAATTGCAATAACATAATATAACATAATGGAATTGAAACTTTCCGTGACGTAAGCTAGGATATTTTTCATTCTATGTCAGGACTGGAGGCGAGGATTATGCTAGTTTAAAGCTTGCTCACCACGAGGTGAGTCATATCCAGCACCGGCTTGAAGTAGAGCCGCTTAAACGTGAAGTCCGAGGACCAATCAGTCGCGTTGAAGATGTCCTCCAAACGGGCACCTAAGCCAAAAGCCTTAGAGGCCATGGCCCCTCGAGTTGAGTGGGCTCCAAAATCTTTAAGGCTAATTCCTGCCTGTTGCATAACCCATTGTTAGAACTGGGGGTCTCTAGTTGGCAGAGGTAGGTACCTTTGACCAAATAGGCGACCCTTGCTTCTAAGTCAGGGAAAGGGGATTACACTACTGGATAACCCCTGCTCACCCCCATGGTAGCTTGGCACAAGCAGACAGGCTTATCTCAGAGGGAGTGTGTTAAGCATTTGTGAACACATACAGCAATACAGTGAAAACACTTCAGATGGACACCACACAGGTTTTTTAAAAATAAGTATGCTTTATATAGACTTAACACAAGACCACAAACGACAAAAATCCACAATACTGTACTCAAATTGACTTAAAAGATGGTAGAATTAGCTCAGTTCAAGTTGATGGTAAATGTGACACAGTTCTCACAAAAGTACCTGGATGCGTAATGCAAAATAAACAAAAGGCTTGCAGCGTTGGAGATGCGTTGGTTCCTTGCTTCGGGGGAGAAGATGTGTCGTGCCTCAATGCTTGCGCAGAGTAGGGGATGCGTCTTGAGCCTTACCGGAGAGGAGTTGATGCGTAGATTCTCGTGCCGGCCCGGTTGCGATGCAATAAGATGGCGCCCTTGATGTGACGATGTTGAGACGATATGGGCATGCTGTGGCAGCCTTGCGGCGACTCAGTATTTTGGAGCCGCGACATGCCCTGCGACACGCTTCTCCGATGATGTGACGACGACCCTCACGGTTGCGACGCGCTTCTCCGGTGATGCGACAGCAGAGAGCTGCGACGAAGACACGCTTCTGTGAGATGCGGCAGTGGCACGCTTCTCCGGCGATGCGACGGCTACAGCTGCGGCAGCGACACGCTTCTTCTTGTTGCGTCGCTCTTTCAGCTCCAAGCGACGCACAGGCTTCTGCAGATAGAATTCCCTGCAAGGAAATTCAGAGGGGAGCTGGTGGTGAAGTCTTTTGTCCCTGAGACTTCAGCAAGAGGCAAGCACAAGTTCAAGCCCTTGGAGAAATATTCTGGAAGATGATGAAGTACACATAAAAGTTCCTTCTCTCCTTGGCACTGAAGACACCACTGTAGGCCAACCCAGCAACACAGCACACTGGCAGGGGGGCAGTGCACTCCTACGGCTTCCTTTTGTTCTTCTCCTTGGTAGAGGTTTCTTGTTGTTGTTCCAAAAGTGATCTAAAGTCTTGGGGCCTGGGTCCCCATATTTAGACTACTTTTCTCTTTGTTCTCTGAAGGCAGAGAGGCCTTTGCCTAGTCCAAACCAGTTCTGGTCTGTCCTGGAGCATTTTGTTTACCTGACTCCTCCTTTCCTTTCAGAGTGCAGGGCAGAGACATCAGACGCACCACAGGAGGTGGAGCCAGCATTGTGGAGGGAAGGCACAGCTCTATTCAGGCCCCAGGTGCAACTCCTCCCACCCATCTACATTCAGATTTTCCTATTCAGCCCTGTGCTGACTCACCCTCTCCCCTGGAATCCCCCAGCCCCTGTCACTCACAGAACCAGACACACAATACACAACCTAGCAGAGGGAAGCTTGGAAAGTTAAGCAAGAAAATACCTACTTTCTAAAAGTGGTATTTTCAAACACAGAATGTTAAAACAAACTTCACTAAAAGATATATTTTATCATTCTGAGTTCAGGCATACTAAATTCAAATTTCTACCATGTTCCCTGAGTCAGTTAGGATTATAAGATGTAATAATCAAACTGCCCATTCTGGCCTATGGGGAACAGGTAGACTTGCAATAGTGAAAAACAAAAATGGCTGTAATCCACTATTAGGACATGCCACACACACCGGGGCATGTCCTTCCTTCTACTTACAATGCACCCTGCCCTTGGGCCTACCATAGGGGTGTCTGATGTGAAGAAAAGGGAAGGTTTAGGGACTGGCAAGTGGTTGCACTTTGCCAGTCAGCATGGCAGTACCAAACTGCACATAGGCTCTGCAATGGCAGGCCTGAGACACACTTTATAAGCTGCTTCTGTGGGTGGCACAACCAGTGCTGCAAGCCCACCAGCAGCATTTGATTTACAAGCCCTGGGCACACATGGTGCACTGTACTAGGGTCTGACAAGTAAATCAAATACCCCAATCATGGAGTCACTAATCAATACATCGATTTAACATAGGGAGCACTTGCACTGTGGCACTGAATGGCAGTGGCACAGTGCCCAAAGCATCAAAACCCGCAAAACATATCAATTCAATTCAATTCATGAAGCTTTATTCGGTGCATGTAAAATGACCATATAAGCGCAACAATAATAAAATAAAAATACATTTCAATATTACAGACATAACAGATTGCAATTCAAAAGCTACAGATAACAAATATGATAAATTTAAAAACACATACTTTTCCTGGCCTTGATAGATTGAGTTAAAAACATAGCAGTAAAAAAACAGATATCGACGTATTGTAAGTTAAAAACTGAACTCATGGCTTGGTTAACTGTACGTGTGCCATATTTACGAAACATAGGTCTTAAATAGGCAATTCGAAAATTCGTATACAGTTTGCAGATAAGGAGAAAGTGCACAGTGCTCTGTTTTGAAACGCCGTCACACATACAGGGCCCCTGCGGATATTTCTTTAATGTTGGCAGTGCCACTAAATGATGGGCGATACCAAACCTCAGTCTAGTCAGCACAAACTTATGGGATGGCCTCGTTACCCATACTAAATAAGTAGGTAAACCTTCAACAAGGTTATGCTTATTATAAAACATAACAGTAGACAGAGAACCATTAGCGATGGCCCGTTTCCTTGCAGCAAATACCAGAAAATTTGTTTTCAGCTCTTGTTTCGTAATTAAAGATGCTGCGTTAGGGTCCACCAAAATATTTCATTAAAAAAATCTCAGAGAAACAACTGACCACGTATTTTAACCAGGGTATATTCAAAAATGTATCCAACGAGAGACAGTCCTCAATAACCGATCTATTAAAGGTTTTTTCTTCTTGGAGCCAAATCGAACGCCAAATCATAAGTGGCCTCAAGGATAGTTGATCGGTAAGGAAATTGACATCAAGCTCTCAATGGGTGAGATCAGTACAAGCAGTGGGCGGTAATAACAAAAGTTTTTTTAAAAAGGCATTTTCCTCTAACTGCAAAAAAATGAGCAGGAAAATAACCCCAGACGCCAGCCCCATACAGGGCAATACTAACACACCTAGCTTGATAGATCTTGAGCATATCCTTGGTGCGTCGATCCCCGATCTTCGCAGCAAATCTAAAAACACCATGAGCATTTTTGGCCATTTTGATACGAATGTTTTAAAATTCGTTGAGCCATTTTCTGTCATTGGAGAAGTTAATACCAAGGTAGCAAAAGGTATCCACCTGAAGCACCTTATCCTTATCAATAAAAAAGGAAAAATTAGCAGGTTTACTTTTTTTTTTTACTTTTGGCCCCATAAATCATAATGTACGTTTTCTTCTTATTAATGGTCAACCTCCTGTCCTTAATAAAAGAAGAGAATCTATCAATCAGACGCTGCAATCCTAATGGGGTTCTAGAGAGTAGGACAGCGTCATCAGCGTATAACAACACTGGCACAGGAGAACCTTTAATCTGTGGGGCATCTGCTTGGGTTGTTTTTAAAATAGCGTCGATTCCGTTAATAAATAAGATAAAAAGAAGGGGGGCCAATACGCAACCCTGTCTAATACCTCTTTTCACACTAAATTTGGGGGTACATTCTCCTTTGGTCCCAAAGCGCACACAGGTTTTTAAGTTCCCATACAGTCTGGCCAGAAAATAAATTATATCCTCTGGTGCGCCTAACTGCAACAAGGTTGGCCATAGGATCGAATGGTCAACCATATCAAATGCGCTACTGAGGTCCGCAAAACAAAGGTAGAGTGAACCTAATTTAGCATCAGTATATTTCCCGATCAATAGGTCAAGATTTAAACACTGATCGAGTGTGCCCCTCCCCTTTCTAAATCCATACTGGCTATCGGCAAGGATACCCTCTTGTTCAGCCCATTCCTCTAACCTCATGAGCATAATTCTGCTCATGATCTTGACCGACGAATCTAGGAGTGAAATTGGCCGATAGTTTTTAACATCGGACCTACTACCTTTTTTATGTATTGGGATGATAATAGATTCCCCCCATGTTTCGGGGGACTCAGTACATATAGCAGCATTAAAGACTGTGGCCAACAGAGGGCTCCACATATCAGGGGCCGCTTTATACACATCAATAGGCACCTCGTCTGGGCCCTGGGCTTTACCCCCTTTACTAGCATAAATGCCGGATTCAACCTCACTAACAGTGATATTTAATGGTGAAATAGGCCATCTATTATGGTAGGTGCCAGTACAACTGTTAGAATCAAAAATATTGGAAAAGTGGGTAACCCAGTCATCACAAGAGACGTTAGAGGTTAACATTGGGGTATACTCTTCCTTAATAAAAGGAGAATTACCAGTGGCCCAAAATAAGGTACTGTTGGAAAATTCAGCTGCTTGATTAAGCGAGTCCCATGCCAACTGCTGTAGCTCACTCTTCCTTCGCCTTAGAGCAAGCTTGTAATCCAGCCTTAATTTCACAGCAGACTCGGTATCCCTAGGTTTTTTAGCAAGCGCAAATTTTAACTCAGTCAATAGGCGAGTGCACGCATGGTCAAACCATCTTGGTACATTGCTACGCTGGCCCCCCTTAGTTTTAGTAAATCTGGCCTCGATAATTGAATTAATATCCATAAAAGCATTTAAAACCTGCGATTCATTAGTAGGGTTTTCGAGAATAGTACTAATACTGGGTAAGCAGTCCCTCACGATAAAGCCAATTAAATCACTAGCTTTATCCCCATCCCATCTCAAACGAACACCATTTGATCTATATGGTTCAATATTAGAGACAGTAGAGCCCGTTTTAACACAGCTGTCAGCCCAAAAGGTTGTTTCCAAGATAATACAGTTATGGTCACTTAAAGTAGTTACTTCAATCCTAGGTGGAGCACAACAGGAAGCAATATTTGAGGAAACAATCACATGGTCAATAACTGAGCAGGAGTGGTGGCCCTTAAACGTAAGGGATAATTTGACCTGATTCCTCCCTAGGGAGTCATAGAATTTCTAAATCATAGTAGCCCAAACAAAAATGCAATAGATCTCCTTAGTTGTTATGACAGAAATGTAGGTGTTCCACTCCCACATCATTAATAAATCCACAAACATTTTCAGTTGACAGTTCACATAACGGCATGTTAAAGTCACCAACCCAGATAAAATCAAAAGAAACGTTAGCTTCTGGGTTCAAATTATCGATGGCACTAGCCAGATCACGGACGACTACATCCCTGGAACTATCTCAAATATTGTTGTAATAGTTTATCAATAAAATGTTATGGTCACATTCCTCTAATAACCAAAGAATCTGGGCATATTCGCCCACTGTTATATATCTTTTTACTGTGATTGGACGGCGGATTGACACTAATCTCAATAGACCCCCTTTTGCTCTACCTGGCCCAGTGCCCTTGGCCGCCAGAATATATGAGACAAAACCCTCATAATTAATTTCTTCCCTGCACCATGTCTCCTGAAAACATGCGATATCAAGGGAATTAATACAATTCTGCCAGCCCAAAACAGTCCCTTTTGATTTTAACCCTGCAACATTCCAACTGGCTATAGTTATTCCATTACCTCTTGCATTAGTCCTGACTGATGTAGTCAAAGCAGTTGGATAATTTCCTTTCCTTTGGTTTTCATTGACTGGCCCCCTACAATCATTATCGGGATAAACCTCCACCTTGGTTGATTCCGTAACTAAGTTGACATTAATACTTTCGGTACCCCGTTTATACATATCCTTATCCAAGGGAATCGGGCTCTCCGGGTTAAGTCAGTCATTAGAATCCAAACTGTTACGGGCAATAAAACGATTATGCAAAGGGATGGTTAAACCCCGCTGCTGGATCATCGGGGGTGGCCAGGAAGAGTTATAGTCATTAGGGGGAATATTAATGAGATGGCTATTAAAAAAGCCAAGCGGGCGTACACAAACGCCATTATCATTTAGTGGAAGGGAGGCTGATCTAAGCAAGACTGGCGACGTGTTGAGGATATTTAAAATTAACAATAACACAGTCGCCAATACAGATCTTTCTAGAATTACCAACCCAATTGACCCTTCTTGTAGTTAATATATCATTTGAAAGGGCCGTAGGAAATCCACATTGCTTATGCAGTCAGGCAACAGTTTTATTTTTCAATGAGTCATGGGATTCATACTGGGACTGAGACATAAATGAATCAACCCGTGGCACGTTAGTTAAAACCACCACATAAGGAGCACAGTCTGGCGAAAGGTTAACAGAATCTTTTCTCTTTACCTCAGTCCAACCCTCATTACTTTCAGCTACCAAGGTAGCCTGATGCTCTTGACTCGCAGAGGGCAGTTGGACTGGTACAACTGGTTGATTAACCCTAAGCCCCTCAACAGATGGTACGAATAATTGGTTAGCCTTGGTCCCCTGCGCAGATGAAATTACTACCTCTTTCCTTGTATTGTGGCTTAAGTCGGTAGTCAATGGGGTACCCATGCGAACAGTATAGGTATCTAGAAGGTGGCCCAATCTAGTGACTTCAGCCGAAATCTGATCTAATTTGGCCACCAACGGTAAAATGATCTTATCAAGCTTAGCATCAATAAGACTAACCAACAGATTAAATTTCTCAGAATTCAACTGAGTATGACCCTCAATTTCTTGTGTTTCTTCCCCCCCCATTATACTTTTAGGTGGTGGTTGGGTTCTCTTTGCCTTTTTGTTTCCCCCTCGCTTAACAGGTACTTTTCGGCACGCCCTAACGGCTCTAGGCACCGGGGAAAAGTCTCCAGGGGTATCAGACGGGTCATTTACCACCGACCCGTTAGAAATCGTTGGCACTGACTCATCACTAATGATCAGCTGTAGGTCATGGTCAGGGCTGGCATCTAGCGCTGGTACACCTGGGGAGATAGAGAGGGTAGACGAAGAAGCAGGGGGGCTACCCTGACTAAGGGAAAGTCGGCGTTCATAGTTAATTTTATTAACTACTTTCACTGAATAATTATCTAGCGTTGCTGGCGCAGCGGATTTATGTTTGGACATGCTTAGAACTCCGAAAACAACCTACTACGCAAATCTTAAAATAAATGCACCCAGACTATCATGAATGACATGACACAACAATCAAAATAAGAAACAATGTGTTAACGATAAAACGAATATATTATCCCATACACAGTGTCTAACATTGGGATAAGTCAAGGGAGACTCACAATGTCCTGACGGCAAACAACAAAGTCTATGGCCCAGCCCTGCCACGTTCTGTCCCGGACGGCCACAGACGGCCTGCCCTTTGCCCGGGCTTAGCCCGGCGCACACCCGCGCGCGTCCCGCGGGGCGGGATGCGCGAGGGGCTTAAATGCTGTCCCCGGTGTCAGGGGGCGTGGCCTCTGCTCCTTGCGGTGCCCCTGTGGCTCCTGGGACGTGTGGTTCACCGCCTCGGCAATCCTTAGATGTAGTGCGAAGTGTCTCCCGCGAAGCGGGAGGCGCAAGGGGCTTAAATGCTGTCCCCGGTGTCAGGGGGCGTGGCCTCTGCTCCTTGCGGTGCCCCTGTGGCTCCTGGGACGTGTGGTTCACCGCCTCGGCAATCCTTAGATGTAGTGCGAAGCGTCTCCCGCGAAGCGGGAGGCGCAAGGGGCTTAAATGCTGTCCCTGGTGTCAGGGGGCGTGGCCTCTGCTCCTTGCGGTGCCCCTGTGGCTCCTGGGACGTGTGGTTCACCGCCCCGGCAATCGGCAATCCTTAGATGTAGTGCGAAGCGTCTCCCGCGAAGCAGGAGGCGCAAGGATTAAATGCTGTCCCCAGTGTCAAGGGGCGTGGCCTCTGCTCCTTGCGGTGCCCCTGTGGCTCCTAGGACGTGTGGTTCACTGCCTCGGCAATTGGCAATCCTTGGATATAGTGCAAAGCGTCTCCCGCGAAGCGGGAGGCGCGAGGGGCTTAAATGCTGTCCCCGGTGTCAGGGGGCGTGGCCACTGCTCCTTGCGTTGCCCCTGTGGCTCCTGGGACGTGTGGTTCACCGCCTCGGCAATCGGCAATCCTTAGATGTAGTGCGAAGCGTCTCCCAAAACATATCAAAAACAGAGGAGGCATTCAGAAAAAATGGAAGGGAGACTCACGCCAATGGTAGCAGGTCTAACACCCATCAAATCCATCTGGCTATCGTGGGGGAAGATACTGCTTTAAAAAGGCTTGCATAGCTTAATAAGGAGTTGCTGCTCTCCCGGGGACTTAATTCCTTCGTCATTTTCTCGTATGCTTTCAAGCAGCGGGACCACACACTGCTTAGGAGAGTCCGGAAATTCCAGATAGCTGATTACTCTTGTGTGGCACTTTGTCCTCCTGTGGAGAGTAAAGGTCACCCCATTAGGGGTAAACATCCTGCCTGTGATATCCAACGCTCTCACATCTGAAACGCGACAGCAGGAAATGAGGTAGAGCAGCATGGCTAGCGTAGCCGACAGCTCCTTCTGGTAAAGAAAATGATTAGGTTGCCAGGAAAGGAACAGGTTGAGACCCTGATTCACATCCCAAAGGGCTGAGTACCGTGGTCTGGAGGTAGGGACAACCTGATGCCTCACAGAAGCCTGCAGAAAAGCGGGTGATCTCTAGCGGACAAATTGTTAAGCGGCACATGACCGGCTGAAATGGCTGATGGGAAGGTATTTATTGACCTGTAAGGAAGGCCTTCCAAGCCTAAATGTATAATATAGATTACTCCTGCGTCCAAGGGACTAAGACCCCGTTGCAGACTCCAACGGGACCATCTGCCCCATGCGTACTTGTACCGCTGGACTGTACTTTCTGCCCAATCCTTGGACTTGAACGCTTCAGCTTTTTCTGAAAGGCCTGGGACCTCCCATCATCTCCTGTAATCTGCCATGCCATGAGCAACAACGATTTCTTGGGGGCTCAATCGGGACTCAGGAGGAGAGTCGGAAACCAGGAAAGTAGGATTGGAGAATCCCAAGAACATTCCAGAAGAACCGGAAACCAAACTTGATCTCTCTCCAGGAGAGTGATCATTACCACCTCTGCACGTTGCCTCCTGATCTGAGCTGTTGCCCTCGTGATCATCGCGAATAGAGGGAACACTTACCCCTGCTCCAGACTCCTGTCTTGGAGAAAGGCATCAGTGGCCACTGCCAACGGGTCCAGCCTCCAGCTGAAGAAACGTGGAAGTTGACTGTCCAATCTCGAGACAAAGAGGTGCATTGAAAAAGGACTCCAACGGTCGTTTAAGGTCCGTATGACCTCCCGGTCGAGCTTCCAGAGGCTGGAATCTCTGAAGTTGTGGGATTCAAAGTCTGCTACCTGGTTCTCCCGACCGGGCAGATACTCCGCCGTGACCGACACTTGGTGATCCAGGCAATCTTGCCAAAAGTTGGCGGCCAAGTCCGAGAGGGCCTTGGACCTCATGCCACCCAGATGATTGATATATCGGACTGCTGAGATATTGTACATCTTTAAGAGGACAGAGGAGTGGATGGAGTCTCTCGACCAACATCGGACGGCGAAAGAACCTGCCCGGAGTACTAAGCAGTTGATATGTAAATTTCATTCTTGAAGAGACCACAACCCTCCTGTGGAAAATTTGCTGCACCTAGCCCCTCAGCCCACTCTGCTGGCATCGGATACTATCACCATGTCGAGCCGACCCTAAGATTGCTCGGCTGTTCCAGGCCTCCATGTGTTCCAACCACCACTTGTTCTCCTCCCGGGCCTCCTCGGACAGAGGAACCTTGTAAGAGTAAGGACTACACCTGCGTAAGTAGGTTGCTTTGAGGCATTGAAGTGCTCGATAATGTAGAGGGCCCGGGAAGATGACCTGGATGGAGGTGGAGAGGAGACCCACAATCCGGGCCAATTGTCTGAGTGACATCTGAGGTTTGGAGAGGGAACGCCTCAATTTGTGACGGATCTTTGAAACTTTCCTGGATGGAAGACTGAGAGTGGACGAAGTAGAGTCTACCACATAGCCTAGAAAGGTAAGGGTCTGGGAAGGCGTCAGGACTGATTTTATCTTGTTCACCCCGAAACCCAAACCCTGAAGGAGATCCACCGCTGTTGGGAGGTGGCGCAGAAGTTGATGGGGCATGCGTCCACGAGGAGCATGTCGTCCAGGTAGACAATCACTCGGATACCTCCAGCTCTCAGGAACTCCACCGCTGGTCTGAGGACTTTGGTGAAGCTCCAGGGGGGCCAAAGAAAGGCCAAAGGGAAGGGCGGTAAATTCGTACGGCTGGTGCCGCCAAATGAATTGGAGGAAACCGCAATGAGGAGGAAAGACTGGAATAACTAAGTAGGCGTCTTTTAAATCCAGCCATATCATCCAGTCTAGAACATCTCTGAGGAGATGAATCCCTTCCATTTTGAAGTGGCGGTACATTAGCCAGTCGTTGAACTAGCTGAGGTTGATTACAGGTTGTTTTCCCCGTCCGCTTTGTCCACCAAAAAGATGTTGCTGATGAACCCCCGGGGGTGCGGGGTGAGGGGTTGCGTGGCGATAGCACCCTGGGCTAGAAGCAATGACACTTCTGAGTCCACCAAACTGGTCTCTTTCTGCGAGAACTGGATGGGATGGGGTTTGAGTTCTTGAATGAGTTTGCCGACATAATCTATGTGGAATCCCTGAACCGTTTGGAAAACCCAAGAGTCCCCTGTGATGGAATTCCAGGCCTGGAAAACATTGTCCAGCCTCCCCCCTACCCTTAAGCGGAAAGAAGAAAGAGCACTCACCGGGACTAGAGGAGGCCGCTGCTCCATGATATCTTCCCCCCTTGCTGCGCCGGCATCTTGTGGGATAGAAGTTCCCAAATCTTGATTGGTCTTGATATTGACCCGGTCTGGGGCCTTTTCCCCTTGGAGGGAGTTGGTTGAAAGGGCGGCCGCTACCTCGACCAGCCTGTGGAAAACCTAGGGTAAAACATTTCTAATGGAAGACTGCGCTTTGTCAAGGGAGGTGAAAGTGTTAACAAATATTCCCAACTCCCTGACAAACTGCTCTCCAAAGAGTCCATCTTGTGCCACAGCCCCCTGCCTCTGAATCAGAGAGATCCCTAACATGGGATCCACTTTGAGAAGAAGGGAGCGACAACGCTCTGTGGAAAGGGCAAAGTTGGTGTTGCCCAAGAATTCGATGGCCCTTTGTGCCTAACCCGAAAGGGACTCTGGTGAGATCAGGGAACCTGTTACTTTAGCCTCTTTGGCCATGTCTGAAATTTTTGTAAGGGGGGCATAGAGTGTCCAGAAGCTTTGTCCTGGCATGCCCGCCAGAACCTGTCAATTCCCATCTTTGGGTCCATCATACATTTTTGCAGCAATGTGACCATCTGAGTATCTATCTCTGGAGTGAGGGCCATCTTACCCTCCAGAGAGGGTCAGGGACATTCCGCTCTCAAGCAGTTACGGGCTTCTTTTCCCAGGGGTTTGCGAATGCGCAACGCCACGTAATTGGTGACTTTGTCCGCCGGGGCCCATTCTGAGGTGCGGGGATGAATAATGTCCTCAGGGTCCAACATGGCAGAAGTGTCTTGGGATGGTCAGCAGGGAAGCAATGGTCTAGAAGGGCCTGCTTCCGCGTCCGCATAGCCTGCGTCGTCTAGGGGGTAGCTATGTCTGGGGCTGGTTTCGGGTTCTCTGTCGGTGGCAAGGTTGGCTGGGTAGCTAGAAAGGCCTGTTTGAGCCTGTCAAAAGTGTTTAAATCAACCCCCAAATTGCGGGCACGCTAGGGCGGGGGAGGGGCAGGGTCGGATGGCGGGGAAGTCTCTGGAGTCGCATTTAGGGAGACAGGCGCTGTGGGAAGTGCTGTCAATCTCGCCATGGCCTGATCGATTTTTCTGGACAGTCTGTCTTCAGAGGAGTCATGGCCTCCCCCACGGCTCTATATATGGTTGCGTCTACCACATCGGAAAATTTGTCGTCCCAAGGTAGGTCTGCCAGGGTGTTATCCCCCCCTTGGGAGTCCTCCCCGTAGGCCAATTCCATAATCAGGCTGGAATCAGCGAGGTCTGATATTATGGGGTCAGACCTTGTGAGGATGTGCTACCCCCCTGGACTGACACTCCGTCCTCAGAACTACAACTGGACCCTCCTTACCTGTCTCCCTGTCCCCTCCTTTACTTCTAGGCTCCCAACTCCGGCAGCAGCTGCTTCTACTCCTTTAAGGCTTCACCTTCCACACACTCACTCTCCGGTCATGTGGAAGAAGACGAGAGACGTGCCGAGACCTTCTTTATACCCCTGACTGCAACGTTCCTGCCGAGGACCGAGGATACAAGCACGTCACTTCAGAGACTGGGAGAAGAGGCCGTCTATGCCCGCCAAGACCCTGAGAGGGAGCCGGACCCGATCAGGTACCGTGAAGAAGCCGGCCGCGTCCCAGGAGGGACTTGGCTCAACAAGGTACGGAACCGCATGGGCAGTGTTTGGGGAAAGGACGTCGGGAGTAGAAAACCCGGCCTGGGTGGAGGGAGCAAACTGCCTAAAGGAGAGGGTGTTGTTACTAAAGAGCGAACACCGCACACACTCACTGGTGCTGGACCTGGGTGATTACTCCTTGCACTCCCCAATCCCTATCGTTTTCTGTCCAGACAGGACCATTTCCTTACGGGGTATTTTCTGTTCTTCTTTTCCTTTGTGTCTGTACCCTGGCAAACCTTGGAGAGCCACATCGACGTATAGTGATACCTGACGCATGGAGGTACCACCCCGGTCTCCTTTCTGAAGAAAGAAGAAGAGACTTAAAGGCGAACGCCGTGCCAAGACCCCGGAGAACCTACCCTTTTGTTCTTTATGTCCATAACCCATAATGCTGACCTATTATTTAAAAAAAACACCACCCCACAGACCTGCAGCCTTTTTAAAGGGTATTTAATGGGGGCAGGGTGTCAGCCTGACTTTTCTTTGTGAGGAACTCGCTGCTTTGTGGGTCATAGCTCTGGAGAAGGAGAAAAAAGCCTGGACAACTTATCAACTGGGTAAATCCCCACTAGGCACCAAGTGCCAATCAATACAGACCCCGTTACGACGTGATACACAGTAAGTACAGACTCTGCTGCCGGTATTGTATTGTGTCAGATGATGCAGCAGAGCGTAAAAAAAAAAACCTTGTTTGGCTCGATCACTACACCGTCCGGCGTCTCCCTCAGGCCGGAAAGCTTGGGGCAACTATGGCGCGCCATGGTGGTGGGGGGGGCGCTAGGTGGCGCGCACGCAAGATGGCTGCACAAACGTGAGGCTCCTGCAGCCCGATGTCTTAATCCTTGAATTTATCCTGCTCAATGGCCTCATCGATGCTCTGAAATGCAGCTTGCCAACAGATCTAACCTAGCTGCAGACTCACTGAAAAAATCAGTTGCTTTGCGCCAACCCTGCTCCCGATCTGGTATCGTAAAGATTTGACCGAGGGAGAGGGCGGAGTGGTGTGGCGATCCAGAGTGGCCTCAGCCACAACGTGAGCCCACTGCTGCACACGCGGTGTCCAGGCCGGGAGATGAGGCTTGGGCGGCAGCGATGGAGATTACGACCCGGAATCCTGAACGGCGCTCGCGACTGCTCCATACCTGGGGGCGAGTGTCTCTGCTTCTCTGCACATCGGAGGTGGACGACATCGCCCGTACTGAAGTGGGAGGCAGTAGGTGAGCGAAGGGGAGTGTTGCCGGCGGCGGCCGACCTGGGCTCCTCCGCCGTGGGAGGCACGTCTCCGCTGCTACCTAGGAAGTGATTTTGGTGCCCGGAGGCATATCGGAGTGACCACGCTGCCCCTGCAGTCTCCTGAACTTGATACGCGGCGCTCAATCGCGCATCTATATCAGCCATCCTGCCCCGCTGGGTCTGGGGCGCCGGCGGCCCCTGGTGTCATTAAAGCTGCCCGCCGCTGCCATTAATAATCTGCACACCAGCGCTTGGCCTGATTCTCGCCTGCGGCCCCCACTGAGGTGGGGAGGGGGTGCAAGTATTTGGCAGTGCGGCCCACTGACCCGGCCCTTTCCCCAGAGGGTCCTCTGTTGTGGCTGACGGGGGACGGGTCACCTGCTATTGCCACCCCAATGTGGAGCTGTAAGCAGTTGGGTCCCTTGGTCTGGCGCCATTCTGGGTTGGAGCGCTGCCGGTCGCCATCTTGCGAAATGAGGGGCTGGAGATATTCTTAAGCGATTCTGTCACACCTGCTTTATTGTGGACGTGGGGAACTAGGCCTGGATGTGAAGTTGTTTTAGGGGGAGAAGCTCCTGATACTGCGCACTACTGAAGATAACACCTGGAATTTCCCCCCAAACGAACTGGGCATTTGAGTGGCGCTTGATCTGTCGCTGGCTGATATCAAATCAACGCACTGACGTTCTGAGAAATTGTTGCCTTTGCTGTCCATACATGTAGTGCTCGGGAGCTGCCCCTGTCGCTACTTGATCCAGTTGTGAACTTTGCTCTGGTGACTGCCTGAGAGCTCCTCGGCGCACGGGCCTTGTGGTGCGGGGCCTGTTGTGGAACTCCCTGCGACGGGCCACTCATACTGAAGGTGACACACACACGTGGAGGTGGGAAGTATAGGTGTGCGGTCTGGACTGTAGCTGGATGCCTGAGGTGGCTGCGGCATGCCGGCTGTGCCCCATTGCACCACCCTGCACTGGTACCTCATTTGCTGTTACTTGCAGGAGGCACTGACAAGCCACCCCGCCGGGGGTCGGCGTATACACGGGCGTTGGGGCACACAACCTAGCTGCATCCTTGCGTCGTCATGGGCAAACCAGATACCAGGCAACCGAAGTTGAACTTTGAAGCCGCGATGCGAGGTCCCCGGACCTTGCAGGATGACCGGGACATCGAACAGGAGAGATGAGGCCCGGGGGGGGGGGGGAACCCCACAAGATGCTGATGTGCAGAGTATCTTCCAGGAGGTCAGACAGGGGTTCGCCACCATTGTGGACAAGGTGGACAGAATGTCGTCATGTATGGACGCCATTGCACATAAGTTGGAGGGGCATGATGACTGTATAAAGGAGGCGGAGCGGTGCGTCTCGGACGCCGAGGACACGACATCCAGACATATAACGCAGCTAGCCCACATGGATAAGCTCCTGAAACTGATTGCTGCAAAGAACGAGGACTTAGAAGCGCGCAGTAGGCGTAATAACATTTGCATATTAGGAATTCCTGAATCGACCAACACAGGGAAAATGGAAGAATACGTCGAGAAACTGTTGTCATCTGCAATCGGAACGAGTCCTTCTCCAACCAGTTTACTATAGAACAGGTCCACCGATCTCTTGGGCCGCTTCCGCCGCCCGGCAGCGCTCCACGTCCTATAGTGGCGCGACTCTTGAACTATAGGGACCGGGATGTGGCCCTGTGAGCTGCGAGAAGTAAACAGAACCTGTCATATGACGGGAACACTTTCTCCATCTACCCGGCTTTTACTCCTATAGTCCAGGAAGAGAGGTGCAAGTTTATGGACGTCAAAAATAAGCTGCGGAAGGCACAAATTGATTATGCGCTATTGTATCCGGCACATCTCAGGGTTACGCATCAATGCGAACAAAAAACTTTCACCAAGCCACACCAGGTGGAGGAATTCCTCAAACATGTAAGGCGCATGAATCGCAATGATGGAGGCATGGCGGCATCACATCAATCTTCGTCGACGGGAGCAGAAGATGAGTCGCAATGATTCAGTACTTTTTTGCTCATAGCTACTCTAAGTATAGCCCGAGACATGATACATATTTGGCAATAGAATCTACTTCAAGGGACACACAAACTATTCAGATGATGGTCCTTTTTGAGCTAACTCTACTGTGCATCGGGGACCCTCTGCACTCACGAGCCTGGCTATACCATCTGCGGTGGGCTCCACAGAGGTATCTGTGTTGTCACCTAGAAATGGCCCCCAATGGGTATCCCCCCTAGATTGTCCACTGCTTACTAATTGCAGGGACTGTTGTGCTGTTTTTGTCTAGGTTGGGCTTAGGGGAGGGCGGGTGGGTAAACTTTTCTGGCAAGTTGGGGCTGCTTTAGTGGGTGGGAGAGTTAAGAAGGGGGGGTATGTTTTGTTCTCTGTATGGCATTCACACATCAAGATTCTTTCCTCAATGGTTCAGTGAAGACAACAAATGAGTTAGTGTTTGAGCATCCCAAGCGAACTAAGGTACTATCCTGTGCTCGAGTACATGGTTTGAAATGCATTCTTTGGATACAGCACAGGTTGATGGCAGATGTCAAGAAATATGACTGATATAGATTCTGAAAAATTGAATGTTATCACGTGGAATGTTAGGGGCCTGGGGGACCCGAGGAAGAAGAGACGCATATTAGCTTATTTGGACAGGCATCGAGTGCACATAGCCATGTTACAGGAAACGCATTTCACTCCTCAGAAACCAAACAACTTTGCAAGCAAATGGGCGGAGCACAAAATCTTTTCCTCCTATTCCTCATATGCGAGGGGGACGGCAATCCTTATTAAAAAACAGATAGCATTTCACCTAGCAGGAGCCACCTGTGATTCGCAGGGACGATACTGCCTGCGATACTTGATGCTTGGAGGAATACCCACCCACACACACAAGAGGGAGCGCACTACACAGCACAGGCAGCGTCATGGGCACGACTAGACTATTGGTTTTTGTCCCGAGGGTTGGGCCCAGCGATATTCCAAGTACAGCACCTGGCCAGAACTTACTCGGATCATGCCCCGGTAAAACTCACGCTTTCCTCCTCAGAATTTGGCACGCTGCGCAGTACTTGGAGACTTCATGCTCCCATTTTGCTGGACACGGTCTTCCAGGAAGAACTGCGGGAGGAAATACTAGATTTCTTTGCACGTAACAAAGGCTCGATGGACAGTGTTGATACCATTTGGGAGGCATTCAAGGCCACATTACGCGGGTTTTGCATATTGAAAGGGTCGGGTGTACTCAAAAACATAACTTACACATTATGCAGATTAGAGGCAGAGCTCAAATCATTGGAAGAGAAATTAGCAACGGATCCGAGCAGCCTCGCCCAACTCAAGTTTAGGGAGACGCTCACGGATTATATGGACACAGCACAGAGGGAAACATGGTTTCGGGGTAGATACTGGGTGGCCCGCTGTTACGGAGAGGAAGAACGACCTGGTAAGGCACTGGCGCATACGATTAGGAAACCTCGTTACTCTATATATTGGAGCTTGAAGACCTAGACGGGATGGTCTATCTTTACACTGACAATATACTCAGTTCTTTTACACAACATTACAATCACCTCTACACCACCAATAGGAAGGATGATCTGGATCTGGAGAGTTATTTGGGAGATGTAGCGCTAGGCTGGTTGAGTGATAGGCAACGGGAATTCTTATGTGCCCCATTCGAGTTGGACGAGTTCAGGGACGCTATTATGAGCATGCAATCAGGGAAAGCCACGAGAACGGACGGTATTCCTATAGAGTTTTACAAAACATACATAGATCTAATGGCCCCCATTTTACTTGAAGTGTATGAAGAATCACTGGAGGCTGGCTATCTTCCTGAATCCATGAGGGAGGCTCCTATCATTTCACTATTGAAACCAGGGAAGTCGCCCTGTCAATGCGACTCCTATAGGCCGCTTTCCCTCCTTAACTGTGACGCCAAAATACTGGCCGAACTCATCGCCACTCGACTGAGCCTGTTGCTGGAAAATCTGATCCTCCCAGATCAGTCGGGTTTCGTGCCCGGGAGAGCCACCTCTCATAATTTGAGAACACTTTTTGCTGTCCTAAATAATGTCTTACCCGACTTGCCCCTGGCCGCTGTATTTTTAGACGCCACTAAGGCTTTTGATTCAATTGAGTGGGACTATATCTTTGGGGTAATGCTGCGGATGTGTTTTCCACCCCTCTTCCTCTGATGGATTCGGCTACTATACCAAATGATGGTTGCTAAAGTGCTCATTAATGGCCGCACATCCCAGACATTCCGAATTACCAGGGGCACCCGGCAGGGGTGCCCGTTATCCCCCCTGATTTTTCCTCCTGCAGTGGAGCCATTAGCGGCGAAGCTGCGGCAACACCACAATAATGAGGCTTTACGTTGTAACATGCGGCAAATACTTGTATCCCTATATGCCGATGATATCACCCTATATATACGTGACCCGCAACAAAATTTGAATCCGATCCTCAGGGAATTTATTGTCTTTGGGAAATTATCAGGGATCCAAATTAACTGGGGGAAGTTTTGCGTTTTCCCATTGACGACCGCAACGGTTCGCTTTCCGCTGGATTATCCCTTAGAGTGGTGTGGGAAGGGACTGCGGTATTTGGGAATTCGTGTCACCAGGGATAGAGAGGAGCTGATGCGCTCAAATTATGGCATTGCAATAACCCGCATAACTGAATATGTTAAACGCTGGATTGCTCTACCCCTCTCCATGGTGGGACGGGCATCCCTAATTAAAATGGTAATGCTTCCTCAATTGCTCTATTTGTTTTTAAATATTCCGTATTATTCAGGGGCCTTCTTCTTAAAGATACTCAGATCAGAACTGACGCTCCTTGTATGGGGGGGGGGGGGGTAAGCAACCGAGATTGCAATGGAATGTACTTATCAGACCTTATTCACAGGGAGGGTTCGGAGTACCAAATTTCGAACTATATTACCTTAGCGCACAAGCCCATTATGCATGGGTTTTGGGTGAAACAGCTACGGTATATGCCACAGGTTGCGGCAGAGCATTGGCTTGCACACTACATTCCAATAGACGGAGTGTTGTATGACTCGATTAAATCCAGAGACCGGACTCCGACCACTCTCACATGTACAACTGTAGCATGGCAACGCATAGGGCACATGTTGAATGCCACCATACTATATTCCCCGTTATTACCTCTCACTTATCATCCGAGTATGCCCCTTCTCCAAGAAACAATATTTCACAACTTTAGAGAGCGCACTCGCATCAGCACCTGGGGGGATTTATACCATAGTGGCCACTTCCGCACTGCTGAACATGTATTTCAGGGCCTGCAACAGACCCCGCTTGATGTTTCTCTATATATTCGCCTCAGACAGGGAATCCGGTCTCTAACCCCGGACTTCCCGACGGAACCTCAGGCGCTAGCTCCACTACAGTTAATACTTAAAAGTACGATAACTAAACGCCTTGTCTCCCTGATATATTGGACAGTGCACACGCAGAGGGAGATGCCGGCTACGCTATCCCGCACACGATGGAGTGAGGAGTTGGGGATCTCCCTGACAGATGACCATTAGGAATACTGCTGCTCGCAGACTGAGAGGGTCTCGGCCAGCAGCAGGCTTCGCATAATACACTAGAAGTTCCTTCATAGATTATATTACACCCCAGCCAAGATGCAAGATATCATTTGCGAGACTCGGACAGATGTGACAGATGTCGAGCTCCTGGAGCAGATTTTCTCCATCTGGCCTGGGAGTGCCCGGGTGTGAATGAATTTTGGGGGCACGTCTTTGGCGCTTTAGCTCTGATGACGAATACACACATCGAACCCACACCATTGATGGCTCTGATCGGCTATATCAAATCACTACAGGCGGTACATCGCAAATACGTTGCTCTTGCTCATGGCTAAGCGGCGGGTGGCCTGCCGATGGGGCAGGGGACGGGCACCCAAATTTAAGGACTGGATTGATGATTTGGTGGTTTGCCAAGAACGACTCACTACATACGCTGAAATGCTACCTAGTGCCTCTAGGCTCAGGGATATCTGGGCCCCCTTAACATGTTACCTGCTGTCACACCCACGTGGGACTTCATCATCCGACACAGAAGTACCTACGCAAAAAAATCCCTATTGTTTTGGGGTCGAAATGGAATTTCGCTTATGTGTAACTTCCATAACCTACAGCTAGATTATCTCATAGAAACATATCGCAGCCAGTTGCAAGTACTTCATACCAGTGCTGTTCATTAGTATCACAAACATCGTAGCAAACCTTTGTCTACATCCTTTTGAAGCTGTGCAGAGCCGGAGTCTACATAAATGGTTGAAGGGTCCCCCGCTATGAATGACAGAGATGCCACCTGTGAACTAAGCACTTTGTATTTTAGTAAAGTTTACGTCATCGTATGCATAAACACTTACATGACAACGATGTAATGGAAACAGCTTATTTATGAAACTGTTGTATAATGCCTGATGCGATGTCTTCTGCCTCTTGATGTTCTGCTGATATACCTTGATATATTATGTGATCTGGACTAATGCTATCAATACCTGAGATGCAAACAAGCTGACACTGTACTAATTACTGTTTGGAATGATGCTCCTGATGTCTTTGTTTGGTTGAAAAACAATAAACAGAAGTTTTTAAAAAACTACGGCGCGCCATGCGATCCTCTGAGAGAGTTGAATGCGTGCCGTATCCCGCGCAGCCTCCGGCGCCCCGTGGCGGCTGAAGCTCTGCGCACAGCCTATTGACTGGACTAAAGAGACCGCCTAGGAGCGGAAACAATCCCACAATCATAAAGGAAAAAAAAAAAACACCAATAATTAGGATGAAATTTGTACACGTGGCAGGGCCGCTAAACCAAGAAATATTTTTTGAACAAACATAAATGTTACGATTTCTCAAGTAACAAACACAATTGTTAACGAGGGAGAAACACACATGTGACAGGGTCGCTTTATTCAAAACGCCAATACATTATCAGCAAAAGCATTACACACAATCTCAACAATATCTAGCGCATGTTTTATGCCTGAAGGAGAAAAACACTTCTCGGCTGCGCAGCAGCAAAGAAAGAGGATGGAGAGCCAGTGGGGACAGAATATGTTGGACTGGAATGCCCTGGATTGGAGGCTGCTGGGCTGTTACTGATTGGACAGTTTTTTTCTTACTTCTATTTTCCAAGGTTTCATGGGAAATGTAGTCGTAATATGTTACTATTTGCTACTGTTAAAATAAAATGAAGAGAGAAGGCATAATCCTCGCCTTTAGTTCTGACATAGAATTTACTTAGAATATTTAAAGTTTGTATGTAGAAGTCAGTTAAGGATATTTGTTACTTCTTGAAAGGAGTATGTTATTGTGTCATTATGAGTGTCCTTGATCTTGGACTTTGGGCACTTGTTGTTTCCAAGCCTGTGAATATTTGAGACACCAAGCAACTATACATTAGGCCTCTCTTTCAGAATGTATCATTACACAAGTGTTGGACTTAGCAAAGTCAAATTACATGTACCCATAACCTGTAAAATATATAATATTAATGGGCTTGCAGCATGTATAGTGACACCCACTTAGTTAGCATTTTAAAACATATCTCAGGCCTCCCATTCCAGCCTGTGTGGAGTATTTTAATGACAAATTGACTTTCCAGATGTAACATTTATTCAAGCCCAATCCTTCCTTTTTAGGTCACGTGCCTAGCGTCGCAGTGCGTAGCACTGCTCGCGCAGCGCGAGACCTCTTGTATGGGGTTTAGAAAGCTACCCACACGCTCATGCGTGTAGGTTTGCTTCCCCGTCTGGCATTGCTTTCGCGTGCTTTTTTTTTTCAAAAAAACGGCACGTGATTGGGCAAAGGCGGGACAATGTCCGCTCCCTTCCCCCGCCCCTCTGTGGTGTGCGCGATAATAACATAAAACGTGCAAGTGTCTTTCTAGCGACGCTTAACTTCAACATCTGTTATACGAGAACAGTAGTTACCATCGCCACAAAGAAAGCCTTCCTTAAAATGATCCGAGCCAGTCAACTGCAATGCTGCCGGGTCATAGGTCACCACTATTCAAAGCCAGAGGTACATTCTAGTTTAGTGCTCAGATTAAAGTATGCGATTTGCTTGGTTGGATTCCCCTCGGCTCCCGTTTCCCACCAGTACCTCTAACCAAAAGGGTCCCCACTGAGTCGCTCTCCTTTTTCGAGGGTCAATGGTTCTGTTACAGATTCCGTGAATATGTTGAAACACACAAACATGGTAGATAGGTTTACTGACCACGAGAAGTTTGAAATAATGTTGCAGGGACTAAGTTTAACGCATCGCACGTGAGAATAACGTAATTTGGGCTCAGAACCAGCTGTCACATGAGAAAGTCATTGTAACAAAGAACCCTTTAAATACAGTCGCAATGAAACTATGGATGCAGCATGTTGGTTGGCGGAAGTGCTGATTACTCTGTGGCTGTACGCGCCAACATTGCAACCAATCAGAGTGGGCCACGTCGTTTCATAAACGTGCTCTTTCGGGACGTTTCCAGGGCTCGACTCAACGTCATGGGAAGCTGTCGCCCAGGCTCGAGTTGTCTGAACTGAACCCGAGTGTCATGGTGCAGCTAGGCCGAGGTTGGCGGGGGCCTGGAAATATGCACGTCTGTTGGGCTCTGCTGCGGACCCTGCAACCAGTCCGCTCCCGGTGGGAGAGACGCGGCCTAACACGTGGCTCAAGCAATGCCCTGGGTCATATCTGTAACTTCTGAATACTTTGTTTCACTTTAAAATATCACTTTATGCCTCTACATGGACATCTGAGAAAATGTTTTGTTTTGTTTTGGCAACCTTCAATAACAACTGCCATGGATGACTCATGTGCAGTGACATGCACCAGAGGGCAGGTGGCGCCTCAGCGGCAGTAGCGTAGCGAGGATGCCGTGTGCCCTATTTACAAGACAGGCAAACGCCCCTCTTTGGCTGCTGTTCGGGTAGTAAAATACAGCAATTATCTGGGTTGGGTTAGCCCCTTAGGGGTCTGGACCTGCTGCACCAGTGGTAGTTACGTCCCTTATAAGCAGCACTCTTGCCCAGGCACAAATGTACTCAGTCTGTGTTTCTCTAGGGTCCTTCCACTATTTTTGTAAGCAGTAAGTTTACTTTATTGACGTCTTTGATGGTATTTTACACTTGCTTTGATCATTTCATTGATGCCCCTTCTTCTCTTGCCATTAATGTCAAATGTGTTACATCGCTCCCTGTGACATAATCATATTATGCTAATTAATTTTTAATCCTACATATTCTCTAAGCTTGAGGGCTGATGTTGTCACGATTAAGTAAATGTTCTGAATCAGTGCAGCCAGACAACATCCATAACTGTACTTCTCTATTTTTTTTGCGCAGAGAATAGCTATAGATTTTGTCCTTTGTGCTGGAATACACTGGAAATAGGCTTCACACAAAAATGCAAGTCAGGAAATCTATTCACTTTACTACTTCGAGAACTATTTTCCACTTGTGATTATTGGTAATGGTGTGTCTGAAGCCTCACCAACAGGTCAAGGGCTAGGATACCCACATGGTAGGTGGCTCTTGGCATTGACTCATTTGTGGGGTGAATTATGTGGTCCAAAGGATGGTGAAGGGGGCAGGAGCTAGGATTTCCACAGGATAGGTGGCCCTTGGCGTTGACTCATTTGTGCGGTGAATTATGCGGTACATGGGATGACGAGGAGCGCCTCTGGGACTCGATATCTATTTTTGCAAGTTCCCTGTAATTTCTCTCTAAAAGGTGTGTAACTGTGCCCTTGGTGTCTCACTCTGTGTCTCTGTCTGTGTGTCTCTGTCTGTGTGTCTCTGTCTGTGTGTCTCGGTCTGTGTGTCTCGGTCTGTGTGTCTCGGTCTGTGTGTCTCGGTCTGTGTGTCTCGGTCTGTGTGTCTCGGTCTGTGTGTCTCGGTCTGTGTGTCTCGGTCTGTGTGTCTCGGTCTGTGTGTCTCGGTCTGTGTGTCTCGGTCTGTGTGTCTCGGTCTGTGTGTCTCGGTCTGTGTGTCTCTTCCTGTGTGTCTCTGCCTCTGTCTCTGAGTGTCTGTGTGTCTCTGTCTGTGTGTCTGTCAGCATCCCGTTAGGTGCATGGGTACTCAAAAACTTTCTCTCGGGGGTGGGGGCAAATTTACAGGGTGGTTTGTGGCCAAGGGAGGCACCGGTGGGGGCAGGGTGAGGGGGGGGACGGGCTAGAGCAAAAACCTGTGACCAAGAGGTTGAACACAGCCCCCTGCAGTGGAGCATTAGTCCACTGAGCCACCAGACCCAGCATACACACGTCTGTCTGTGTGTCTCTGTCTGTCTGTCTCTATGTCTGTCTCTGTCTGTCTGTGTGTCTCTGTCTGCGTGTCTCTGTCTGTGTGTTTCTGTATGTGTGCCTCGGTATGTGTCTTTATGTGTGTCTCTGTATGCGTCACTGTATGTGTCTCTGTGTGTCTGTCTGTGTGTCTCTGTGTACCTCTGTCTGTCTGTGTGTCTTGTCTGTGTGCCTCTGTCTCTGTCTGTTTGTCTCTGTCTGTTTGTCTCTGTCTGTGTGTCTCTGTCTGTGTGTCTCTGTCTTTGTGTCTGTCCCTGAGCTATTGGTGTTGCATTATTTAGCAATGCTAATAGCTCAAACTTTAATAATGCGAGACCTATTGCATTGCAAATGCTTGTTAATATATGTAATCCCTAAATGTAGCCCTAACTAGCCCATAGGGCAGGGTGTAGTGTAATTACAAAGTTGGACATCAATCAATCAATAATGGGTTTGTTAAGTGCTACTACTCACCCGTAAGGGTTTCAAGGGGGTGGGAGGCACAAGGTCCTGTCCATCAAGGAGGAGGTCTAGCGAAGAGCCATGTTATGAGGTCCCTTGTGAAGTTGGGGAGTGATGCCGTCTGTCTGAGGTGGAGTGGGAGGGAGTTCCAGGCTCTGGCCGCGAGCAAGGAGAAGGAGCTGCCTCCCGATCTGGACTTGCAGGTGCAAGGAACCACGGTGTAGGAGAGCTGGGATGATCATAGGGTTCTTAGGGGTGCGTGGAATGTGAGTCGGCTATTAAGGTATGCTGGTCCGGTGTTGTGGAGGGCTTTGTGTGCGTGGGTGAGAATCTTGAAGGTGATTCTTGCCTTGATGGAGAGCCAGTGAAGTGTGCGCAGCTGCTGGGTGATGTGGCTGTGTTGTGGCAGGTTGAGGATTAGTCTGGTGGTAGCGTTCTGGATATTTTGAAGTTTGCGGTTGAGGTTTTTGTTGATTTCGGCATAGAGTGTATTGCCGTAGTTAAAGTGCTGGTGACGAGGGCGTGTGAGACGGTCTTTCCTTGTTCGAGCGGGATCCATTTGAAGGTCTTGCGTAGGAGGCGTAGGGTGTGGAAACAGGAGGATGCGACGGAGTTGATCTGGCGGTCCATTTTGAGTTCGGACTCAAGGATGATTCCGAGGCTGCGTGTGTGGTCGGGCTTCTGAGGGCAGGGGCCACTAGGTGTCTTTTCAGGCATCTGGATGTGGTCCCATGATGAGTTCTTGTGTTTTGTCCGTGTTGAGTTGTAAACCACTGTTCTTCATCCATTTGGCGACTTCTTCCATGACATCTTGAATGTTTTGTTTGGCTGCGTTGGGTTCGTTGGATAGGGAGAGGATGAGTTGGGTGTCTGCGTATGAAACAATGTGGAGTCCATGGGTTCTGACAAGGGCTGCAAGCAAAGCCATGTAGATGTTGAACAACGTGGGGCTGAGGGAGGATCCTTGGGGACTCTGCAGGTGGTTGGTGTGGGGTCCGCAAGGAAGGGAGGGAGGCTGACCCGCTGCGTTCTGCCGGAGAGGAATGAGCGGATCCAGTCGAGGGCCATGTACCGGATCCCTGCGTCGTGAAGTCTGCGTGTTAGGGTGCGGGGAGAGACTGTGTCGAAGGCCGCTGTAAGGTCAAGGAGGATGAGGACTACTGTATCTCCTCTGTCCAGGAGGGAGCGGATGTCGTCTGTTGTGGCAAGGAGGGTGGTTTCCATGCTGTGGTTCTTTCTGAAGCCAAATTGGAAGGAGTCAAGGATGTTGTGCTATTTGATGAAAGTGGCAAGTTGGCTGTTGATGTCTTTCTCGATGACTTTCGCTGGGAACAGGAGCAGGGAGATGGGTCTCTAGTTTTTGAGGTCGGTGGGGTCCGCTGAGGGCTTCTTCAGGAGGAGTTTGATCTCAGCGTGCTTCCAGTTATAGGGTAAGGAGGCGTTTGTGATGTAGCGGTTGATGGTGTGGTGAAGCATGGGGGCGATGGTGTCGGCGGCTCTGTTGAAGATGTGGTGGGGACAGGGGTCCGTGGGGGCCCCAGAGTGGATTGACTTCATCGTAGTCAGTGTGTCTTCGGTGGTGAGGGCTGTCCAGCTGTCGATTGTTGGCTTCAAGGTGTCAGGGGTGGTTGGTGAGGGTTCTGTGTGTTGGCTGTTGTTAGAATCCGGGTTCTCTGGTTGGCACGGGTAGGTACTTGTGACAAGCAGGGAACCTTTCCTCTAGTCAGGGTAAGGGGTTACACTCCTAAAATAACCCCTGCTCACCCTCTAGGTAGCTTGGCGCGAGCAGACAAGGCTTATCTCAGAGCGCTATAGGTTAAGCATTTGTGAACACATACAGTAACCAAGTTTTAACACTACAAATGGACACCACACAGGTTTTTATATTAAAAATAAGGATTCTTTATATAGAGTTACCACAAGACCATTAAACGACAAAAATACACAATACTGTTACTTTAGATGGTAGAAGTTTGCTTAGTTCTCTTAAGTTCTTAAATGCGACACTTTAAGTCAATGTACCTTAGATGCGACACGCAGGGCAACGAAAGTGTTGCAACGATGCTGATGCGATGCAGTTTTTTGGTGCAAAGAAATAAAGACGTGAAGATCTTCCAGATGCGGTACGCTTCTCCGATGTTGCGAGAAGACTCGACGCGTCAGCTACAGCGGCGTCACCCCTTTACGCGATGTGACGTCAGCGGCCTTGGCAGCGGCACTCTTCTCCGACGTTTGCGAGACGCTTCCGCTCGATGCGATGCTGCAGCGGCGTCACCCCTTTACACGATGCGACGACAGCAGCTCCGACGGCGGCACGCTTCTCCGTGGATGCGAAGCGCTTTTCTTGATGCGGTGCAATGCGACAACTACGACGGCTGCGATGGCGACACGCTTCTTCCTCGATGCGAGACTCTTCTCTTGATGCGGTGCAATGCGTCAGCTACGATGACTGCGATGGCGACACGCTTCTTCGGCATTGCGAGACACTTCCGGAATGATGCGAGACGCTTCCGCTCGATGCGATGCTGCAGTGGCGACACTCTTTGCGAGATGCGACAACAACAGCTCCGACGGCGGCACGCTTCTCCTTCTTGAATCGCGCTTCCAGCTCCTTGCGACACGCAGTCCCTCAGAAGGCCCAACAACAGCAGCAGGCACTTCCAAAAGACTCTGGGGAGCTGGGGGTGAAGTCCACTGGTCCTGGGACTTCGTTCAGGGGGCAAGCTCAGCACAAGCCCTTGGAGATCTTTTAAGCACAAGTTGAAATAAAGTCTTTGTAATCTTTCTCCTCTCCTTTCAGCAGCAAGGCAACCACTGCAGGCCAATCCCCCAGGTCAGGGACAGTACTCCTCCTTACAGCTTTTCCAGTTCCTTCTCCTCAGGCAGAGGTTCTTCTTGTCAAGCAGGATCTTAATTTCTTGGGAGCAGGGTCCCAACACTTATACCCCTAATTCCTTTGTTCCTCTGGGGTAGAGGGGCCTTTGCCCAGTCCAAACCAGTTCTTGAGCACTTTGTTGACATGACTCTGCCTTTCTATTCAGGGTGCAGGGCAGAGACATCAGCCGCTCCACAGGAGGTGGAGCCAGCATTGTGGTGGCAGAGCACAGCCCTATTCAGAGTCCAGGTGCACTCCTCCCACCCATCTGGATGTCAATCTCTCTATTCACCACCAGGCTACCTAGCCCTGCCCCTCTGGGTTTCCCCAGCCCTGTCACTCACACAAACCAGACAGGCAGATAAACATCATAGCAGAGGCGGGCTGAAATGGTTAGGCAAGCAAATACCAACTTTCTAAAAGTGGTATTTGCAAACACAGAATATTAAAATAAACTTTACTAACATATGTATTTTATTATTCTGAGTTCAGGCATACTAAACTCGATTTTCTACCATGTTCCCTGGGTCTGTTAGGATCATAGGATGTAACAATTCTAACAGCCCATTCTGGCCTATAGGAACAGGTAGCCTTGCAATAGTGAAAAACGAAAATGGCTGTAATTCACTATTAGGACATGCCACACACATCAGGGCTTGTCCTACCTTATGCTTACAATGCACCCTGCCCTTGGGCCTACCATAGGGGTGACTAATATGAAGTTAAGGGAAGGTTTACGGACTGGGAAGTGTGTGCACTTGCCCAGTCAGCATGACAGTACCAGACTGCACACAGGTTCTGCAATGGCAGACCTTAGATACATTTTACTAGGCCGCTTCTGTGGGTGGCACAACCAGTGCTGCAAGCCCACCAGCAGCATTTGTATTTACAAGCCCTGGGCACTCCTCGTGCACTTTACTGGGGTCTGACAGTAAACCAAATAAGCCAATCATGGAATCCAACCAACATATACATTTCAAATAGGGAGCACTTGCACTGTGGCACTGGTTGGCAGTGGCACAGTGCTCTGAGCAGCCAACACCATAAAAACACATGAGGCACAGCAACAAAAAGTGGAAGGGAGACTCAGGCCAAGGTGCCAGGTCTAACAGCTGTCTTCGTCGAAGTTGTCGTAAATATTCTTGAATTTGTGGTGGAAGAAGGTGCTGAGTTTGTCGCAGAGGTCTTGTGAGGGAGGGATGTCTGTAGACTCGCTGATGGGTTGTGCGAACTCCTTGATGATGCTAAAGAGATCTTTGCTGATGTGCGCGTGCGTGGAGATTCTGTCTTTGATTGCTTTCTTTCTTGTATTTCTGATGAGTTAGTGGTGGGCGTTGGTGGCAGCTTTGAAATTGTTGTGGGCTTCTGTAGATTTTGAGCCCCTTCAGGCCTTTTCTATGCGGTGGCATGTGCGTCTGCACTCTCGGAGTTCGGTGGTGAACCAACTGGCTTTCCTGGCATGTGTTGTTGTTCTTCGTGAGGGGGTCTATGGTGTTGACGCAGTCGGAGATCCATCTGTGCAAGGTTTCCAATTTCTGCGTGGGAGCAGGTGCTGGGTTCTGTGGATGGTGGGTGTTCTGAAGGTGAAATGGATACAGCGATGATCTGTCCACGGGAGTTTAGTGGTGTGGCTGAAAGTGATGGAGTTTCCTGTGGTGAAGATGAGGTCGAGGGTGTGTAGTTGTTGAGGTGGAAGTTGACATGTATTGAAGTGTTAACATTCATGGCATTAAAACACTCCTAAAAGTATTTTTCAAGCTGTGAGGCCTACCTCTCCCATTGGATAGCACTGAGTTACATTAAAGGAATGGTCCATTAGTTGTGTGACCTTCATAAGTATTTGATCCACATTCACCCTTCATTGTGAACCAAACACCCCATTGTATCGATTGACACTCTCAGGGTAGCAAAGCAGAACAGTCCAAGGCCTTCTGAAGGGAGGTGGTGTGGGCTAGTACTCACTGCTCGCTGGCACGCAGTAATAACACTGTAATAAATGATTGTCCTGTCCCTTTTTTTTTTTTTTTTTAAATGTGAATTTATTACACAAACACGCGCACACACATCCTACACACACACCCAACAGACTACTTAATGCTATGCAATAATTTACAAAATATTCATAAGGCTCGTGGAAATACCTTTGGCAACATTATATGTGATCCCTAAGTGGTCATGAGCCCAAAAATCGCAGTACCCTCCGTCCCCATGCACAGGACAGCATATAACCATATAGGGAGTGTTAGTTTACATAAGAGCAGTGTTACCTCACTTAAAGACTAGAATCACATGCCATGATAATACTTAATTCCACTCAGTGACCATTATCCCTCTGCATCTATGAGTATAAAGCATTGCATTCATGTGCTCAGTATTGCAGCTCTCAGGAATATCCACTACTATCCGCACTAATAACACTTTTAAATTAAGCATGGTGAATAACCTTTTATATTAAAGCATTGTGTAAAACATATTGATAAATATTTTTAAATAAAGCATCGTTCAAACCATTCTGAAAACACCTTTGAATAAAGTATTGTTCAAATAGCAATACTGCGTTTTTTTTTTTAAACAATCTTCAGGACGCATAACCTGCAGCCATAGACTCAGCCCCTAGAGTGTGCAGCACACTGTGTCTTTGACACAGTTTAAGTAGCCCTATATCACGCACTTGACAATGCTTTAGGCTGGATACGGTTTGATGGTTGCCAGCCCCAAACTCATGGAACTGTTGCATGTGACAGGTCTTCACCCTTTTTTGAAGTTTTTTTCTGACAACATTGGTACTTTTAGCAAACATACTGTCCTTAATCAGATAGACAGTGCACGCTCCAGTTACTTTTAAACATTTCCTACTGGTGCCCACCTCCTCTAAAAGTGTTCTTATATATATCTGAAAGAGACAATTAGTTATAGATTCCTTATCTTAGAATTACCCAAGCGTCAGAATGGATCCGGAGAATTTTTCGTCAGGAGTACCCCTGCGGGTTGAAATGTTGCGTCGGCTCTGCATTAGTTGTTGACATCGTGGTCGCCGGGATGACGTCGCAGTAGCTACTTAGACACCGCCCTCGTGCGCTGACATCAATTCTTTCTTTTTCCACGCCAGCCAGCGCAGATCCGCAGAGAGCGGTACCTCCAGTCACTGTTTGATTGACTTTTTGCTGACTTTTGTCAACGTTGTTTTTGAGTCTTCAACTCCATGTGCACGTCAGGGATGCCTGGTCTCAAGACTTGCAGGTCCTGCTGACGGTTGATGTTGGTAACTGATCCGGACCGCGTGTGCCTGTTCGGTCTGTAACCTGACCACGACTCCAAGTCGTGTTCTGACTGCCTGACTATGAACCCACAGTCTTTGCGGGAGCGGTCCCAAAAGCTTTTCGAGGCCCGGCAGTCCGTCCGCGCCGCCCGAGGTCCCAGTCGCGTAGGAGGCTGAGGGACCGGTCGTGAGCCACCACCACCAATCTTCTTCCAAGCCTTCGCACTCCTCTAGTAAGTCAAAGTACAAGAAAAACTTGAAAAAGCATTGTCGCTCTTCGACTTCTCCCCATCTGTTGGCCGACACGAGAAGGGATGCGGGTGGTGCCCCTCTCGCGGCCCTGCGTGCGGAGCCCGCTGGGTCGACTCCGGGTGTCCCTCCCTTCCCGGGACCCGGTGCGATTCCTGCCCAGCTCCGGAGTTTCTACGAAGCGATGCATGCCATCTTTGGGTAGCCTAACTCCGCTGGCGCGCCTTGGGCTCCGCGGACTTGGCTGGGGACCCTTGGTCTTCGACGTTGGTGGTTATGGCCCTGGCATGGCAGGGTCCTCTGGGATCCAGACCTGAATCTGGATCTGCACTATGTCCGCAGCCGACGTCGGTTGTGTCCCCTGCCGGCGTCGACCCCGGAGTCCACTGGCGCTAGTTCCGGCGCTGACGGGTACTTTTGTGCCTTTGTTCCACCCTGGTTCTTTTAGGCCAGATTGACAACCAGAGGAGGGTGAGGAGGACCGGGAGGGGTCTGGAGACCCGTTAACTGACCAGGTAGACTATGATCCGGACTGGCGAGAGGAGTTGGGGGATGCCAGTGTGCTGGATACTTCCCCAGACCATGGCATGTTGTCTCCTCCTACCGTGGCTAGGGAGGAGGGCGCGTCTTACGCAGTGGTGTTGCATAGGGCGGCCGAGGCTCTCAACATCGAGCTACATACGGTGGCGGTCAGGACTAACCTCCTGACAGAGGTGCTTCAACTGGCTGCGAGCTCTTCGGAACCCCTGCCGCAGTTCAATGAAGCCCTCACTGACATCCATTTGGGCACCTGGTGCAGGTCCAACACAGGGGCTCCTGTGGACAGGATGATCGCCACTGCCCGGCTCTGGGCGATCGCTCTCTCCTCTCCTAAGACACTTCCCCTGAGAGCTTGGTGTGAGAAGGTGGCCTGATATATGCTCTCCACTAGTTCTAGTGGGCACCTTGTATCAGTCAACAACCCCTTATGGTGATAGGTTAAAGACAACCTTATTGTGAAAGCTATCTTAGTGGTAGCTATGGAGAGCAGCCTTCAGGCTAAGTCTTGAAGGACTGTAAAGCAGCTTGTTTTACCAGTCTATAATCTCTTGAATGATCAAATGAAAAGACAACCACACCAGGTATATATTCAAAATGTATGTATTTAAGATAAATCACACCTCTCTAGTCTCTTTATGAGACTGGAGTTCGAAGTACTTCAGTTACAAGTGTTTAAGCATCAGAAAAAGCACAAATCCATGTTTGGGGCCTAGGGGCGTACCAAACCATATACTAAAATAGTGGTATAAGAACCACGACTGAGATAGGCAAGGTGCCTATCCCCTCTAGAACCGCTGGGACCCCAAGGAACCACCCAAGGTAGGGACGTCGGGGACCCACGGGAGCCATGTGCAGTGTGGAAACACAACCGCGGGTTCCTATTACTTTCTATGGGGAATGTCGCGGTTGGAATTTTGAAGATTAGGGACACTTCAAATCGAACTAGGACCAAACCCTTTTGGACTTAGTCAGTTCTAGGGCTAGCACCCTGGAGAGTACCGGAGTACTTGAGTTACCTCACCCAGGGAAGCCGGGTGCATAGGTGTCTTTTGGTGTCAGGTCGCGTCGTCAATTCCAATGGAAGCCTGCAAAGAACTGCTGCTGCCGAGGAAAGGAGAAGTGTCCGGAGAGATCCAAGCCTGGATCTAGGATGTAATAAACCTGAAAGCAGAGGGGACAGAGTCTGGGTCACTTGCCAGTGGCCTAGGGCAGGATGGACCAATGCCCACAGATGTTGGGTGCTTCAGGTGAGTTGACGAGTGTGTTGACTCTTCAGCCATGCAGACCAGTCAGTTGTTTCTTTGGTGCCTGCCAAGCAGGGAAGTCACCCCTTGACCCCAAGGGAGATTTCTTCCGTCTTCTAGTCGTGATAGAAAGTCGAAGGTCCAGGATATATGTTTCAAAGGTTCGTCCAGGGTAATTTCAAGTCCTAGGGACTGGGTTCCTATACTTATATTAAGTTTAGGGGATGGACTACCTCTAAGGCTCCACCTATGGGTGGGCCTGGGGTGTGGGGGTGGTTACACCCCTTCCCCTTTGTCCAGTTTCACGCCAGAGCAGGGGCTGAGTGCCCCTGCAACCAGTTTGAACCGGGCTATGCACAGGGACACCCTGTGTGCCCCAGACAGTGTCTCCAAAGCATTCTGTGAATGCACCCACCCTGCCCCAATACACATCTGCCTGTCTGGGGAGGTGGTTACACCTCCCTGTGACAGGAAACCTATTGTCCAGGCCTCCCCTGCCGGAGTTACCCCCAGCAGCAGGAGGCCAGACCCGTGTCTGTGGCAGTGGCATCCATTTTGTGGTGCCAGGGCTTTGAAAGGATTTAGCCAGTTAAGCCAGTGTGAACATCTCTCCCTCTAGAAGGCTGGAATGCCACCCCCGCCGCCAGAACGGGGGGGGGGGGTAGTATTCTAAAGCGTTTGACACCAAACACGACATGTTTTGATGCAGCCATTCCAAAGTTAGCATTTACCGCGAGGTTATAATGCACTTAAGAGTATATGGTATGGCTGTATCACAGAACAGCCATAAGGAAGTATTTCCGAATGCTGCAGAGGGGCTCAGCTCTTGCTTGGGCACCCTCTCACAAAAAACCAAGCACTCAGGATTGTCAAGGCCTGCCATAGGAGTGGCTTATAGGTTTATATGTGTCTGTATAAGGTAGTGATATAGGTAGCCTATACCACAGTAAGGGGTGCAAGCACACCCTTACACAGGTTGCAGTAGCAGACCTGTGGTGTCATTTTGGAGTGCTTCCCAGGGGTGGCATAATACATGCTGCAGCCCCTGGTAGGCCTCTGATGTACCTATGCCCTAGGTACATAATATACCATATACTAGGGGCTTATAAGGCACTCCAGAATCCAATTAGATATGTACCTAATGTACATGGATACCATTTTAGAGAGGAAGCAGCTAGGCTGTGGTCCTGATTAGCAGGGCCACAGCCAGACTAAAGTAAAAAAACAGTGAATCACCAGCAAAAAGTAGGGTTATCCATGTGAAGCAGATCCTACTCTCGGTAGTCCAAGCCTCTATGTCCAAAAGTGCATTCCCTAACGGACCACCTCATAGGGAATCCAAAAAACTGGACCACCTTGGGAAGAAGGTGTTTTCTTCCACCAGCTTGGGACTGCGGTCAGTAAACATCGCATGTCTCTTGGCCCGTTACACCCACTCTGTGTTGGATATGGGGGCGCTAGTGCTGCCCCAGTGCCTGAAGGAGGTCTGGGCCGTACTCTCCCGTGCAGTTGCCCAGGGGAGAGACGCAGAAAAGTTTACCATTCGCTGTGGACTGGACACTGCCAACTTGCTAGGCAGGATGATTTCCATGTTGGTAGCCCTTAGACACTATACCTGTCTGAGGTCGACTGGATTTTCAGGGCATGTCCAAGCTACTCTTATGGACATGCCCTTTGATGGACGTCGCCTGTTCGGAGACAAGGCAGACAACGCGCTGGAGTTCTTTAAGGACTCTCGGGCTACGGCCAAGTCCCTGGGGCTCTTCACCACCCGCCCTGTGCAGTCTACCTTTCGCGACTATGGAAGGAGTGCCTCACCACATCCTGCCTAGAGCCACAGGGCGGTGCAAGCTGTTCAGCCCCTGCGCGGCCAGGGATGTGGGAACCACCGCCGTGGGTCTGGGGGCCTGAGCGCAGGCCAGTCCACCATAGCCCCCTCTGTCGCAGCCTCCTAGTACGATCTTTCAGCGCCACCAATCGCCAGTGGGCAGCAGGAGTCGCCATCACCTCTCCCACTGGTACACCATCACGTTGGACACGTGGGTTTTGCAGATAGTCCGAAGTGGCTACTCCCTCCTGTTCGAGACTACTCCTCCATCCATGCCCCCTCAGCACCATGGCATGTCGGAGGATCATCTGGCCCTTCTCGAACAGGAGGTTTTGGCACTCTTGGCCAAGGGGGCCATTGAGCAAGTTCCTGCCTCAGAAGTAGGTCATGGTTGCTATTCCCACTACTTTCTGGTGCCCGAGAAGGACAAAGGCCTGCGCCCTATCTTGGATCTCAGGAACGTCAACCACTTCCTCAGGAAGGAGAAGTTCAAAATGTTGACGCTAGTTCAGGTCCTGTCTGCCCTCGACCCTGGCGACTGGATGGTAGCGTTGGACTTGCAGGATGCTTACTTTCACATTCCCGTCCTGCCAGCCCACCGGCGTTATCTACGGTTCACGGTAGGCTACGAGCACTTTCAGTTCACCGTGCACCCCTTTGCCCTTACCAGCACCCCTTGTGTGTTCACCAAAGTTATGGCGGTGTTCACAGCTCATCTGCGCAGATCAGTGGTTCCAGTCTTCCCCTATCTTGACGACTGGCTATTGAAGGCGGGCTCGCCCCAGGCTGTTGTCTCCCACCTCCAAACTACAGCGGACCTCCTGCCCTCACTGGGGTTCACTTTGAAGGTGCCAATGTCACACCTGACTCCCTCTCAGAAGCTCCTTTTCATCGGAGCGGTTCTGGAGACGAAGCAGTTTTGGGTTCATCCTCCCGAGCAGCGAGTCCGGGATATTCGGGCTATGATTCCGATCTTTCAGCCTTTATCCCGGGTTTCGGTCAGAATGACCCTGAGGCTGCTGGGCCTCATGGCCTCCTGCATGCGGCTGATAGATCATGCCAGGTGGCATATGCGGGCTCTTTAGTGGGACCTAAAGTTCCAGTGGGCACAGCATCAGGGTAATCTGTCCGATTGCGTTCAGATCTCGAAGGGCACTGCACGTCAATTGCAGTGGTGGCTAAAGAACTAGGATTGGGTCAACGGCAGATACCTCCCCCTTTCCCAAGCGGGTGGTGATGGATGCATCACTTCTAGGGTGGGGCGGCCACATGGGAGAGGCGGAGATCAGAGGCCTCTGGTCTCCGGCTGAGTCCAGGCTCCACATCAACCTTCTGTAGCTCTGGGCGATCCGTTTTGCGCTGGAAACATTCCTTCCCTCTGTCCGGGGAAGAGTAGTGCAGGTGTTCACGGACAACGTAATGCACAATGTAAGCAGGAAGAACTTCCAGGCATATGGGGGGCCGAGAGGAACTAAAGAGGGGAGTGCACCCTCCTGTGTTTTAACACTGCTTTACCAAAAGGAGTACTCCCCAGTAACCGAATCACTAATAAGTGGTTGGATCTGTTTGAACAATCCTGAAACTCTGATTGCGTGGAGATCCCTACGTGAAGCTGCTACAGGAACACCACTACTGAGTGGCAAATCCTTTTGTTTTATATTCCCTGACACACCCTAGTGGTGTCATGCTTCTTCATCGGGACACCCTGACGCCTAGAAGTCAGGGTGGGCTCGACCATCTTTCAGGGAGCTCTTAGGAAGATGTTTTTGGCCAGGGGGATAAAGATTAAAAGCCCACCAACAGATCCCAGTTTCCCTTTATTCTTGGACCTGCCGGGGGTAATAATAAAATATAAAGATAGGGTCAGTAGGGATATTATGGTCCTAAGACCCTATAGCCAACATGTTTCAGTCCGTATAAGCCCCATGAAGGGTGCTGGACTTTCTTCAGGGCGAGACTGTGTGCCCCCTGGTATGAGTAGTAAAGAGAATTTCTCTATTCTAATTGTTATAAGGGCAGGTAGCTGCTCCTTATCATTTTTCTAGAACAAATTAGTCTCATGTATTCACTCCAACTGGGAAGAGATAAAGAAAAGAAAAAGATACCACACATCGTTGTATATAGAGTTCTAGATCGTTCATATCTTCATGCGTTTATGTGCCATAATCTGTGGTGAAAGGGTTTTTCCCACCAAAAACGCAGAGGTTGTGAGTGAAATCATACTTTGTCTATCACACGCTCGTGTTTTTATAATGCCCATAGAAGTGGCGTTACTGCGCCGCATCCTATCAACGTCCACTCTTTAGTGTGTGTTGTTGGTATTGGTACAACATCCATGTCATTCACTCCCGCTCAAACTCGTAACTTTAAAAATCGCCGTGTCTCTCGGAAATATTAAAAACTGTTAAACAGGCTCTCACTCTATACTTGTTTGTGTGTGTATATCTGGGGACTCAGAAAAACCTCATATGACATCCATCAGAGAGCTGCGTGAACAATTACCTGGTAATCCCCTCAACACAATGCAAACATGCACACACATGACACTGTTCATGTAACCTTCATCTACAGCTGACATTAAATGACCATACATCATGGTCCCACCATTAAAGCAGTGGGGACCTGCACGAACGTGATGTGCTCTGGGGACCCAAAACCAACTTAACAGTGTCGAAGCCTGTGATTCTTTATCTTTCAAAAACAGCAAATTAATTATTCACAGGGAATGACTCACTGTGTGCCCTTAAAATTAAACGCAGCATAAAGGGGTCAGTCAGCTCCACCTTGCCAACACAGACCAGATACAAAGCCCACTCTGGTAGCCCAAAGGCAACAACCAGGGGTCGCTCCCTGTCATTACTTCCAAGCAGCAGCAACCAACTCCCTGGGAATGAAAAGACGTGTGCTCTTGGTACCCAAAACCAGCTTGTAATAGTGCATCTCTCCTTCACAGCAGCCTCAGCACACACATGGTGCACAGCCTGCCTGGGGGCCCAAAGCTAAAATACAGGGAGGGGCGACACATTATGATCACAATCCTTAAACACAGTTGTGGGGGCCATGGGAACTTGTTCAACTCTATCCAAGACCCGGGACAAACTGTTCCGGCGCTGCGGCACTCCTTGAATATTCAGAAGAAACAAGAAATATTAAACCACAGTGATGTCGGCCAAGAATGGGCAATGTTTCGAAATAAAGAAATGTGCAGGGCAAATAAATAGATACAAGACAAAGACGACATCAAGCATGTTAAGTGTGATTGTCAGCTGCTATAAAATTTAAGTGAAATACATCTAGATTAAAGGAAGTAGATGTACATAGGTGAGTCTTGAGCATACCAGGTTGGCGGCATTATGCTAAACTTACATGAGATGCTGTTAGGTGTGTCTATTTAAATATATTGCCAAACTAATACCACACATGCATTATGGCTAAATTAAAGAAGACAATAACAATCAAACTGAAAATTAAGGGATGTAAAGCCAGGGAATCGAACCCTGGATGTACATGAGATAATCATGGAGATTATGGGATGCGCTGTATTGTGCAATACTACTGTGCCCCCCTGTTATATCTGCCCATTAAAATCTATTACCAACATAAGTTAAAATAATTTGAGTAAGCTACATCTGAATTATACATTAGAGAAGAAAATTGTGCAATCTACATGACTTATATGGGGGTACTGCCAAAGAGATTCAACCCTTGATGTGCATGGACAAGTCACAGATGATACACAGTAAGAAGAGTTCTACTGTACATTGTTGTTTTGAGTAGTTCCAACGTCAGTTGGTAAAGAGCAGCCTCAAAGTGCATAGCTGCCAAGCTTTCAGATTGCTGGGTGTGATATTTTCATAATTTTATTGCAATTATGAGTCCGCCGCCTTTGACATTTGCACCAGTTTTAGTCTTCTTAGAGTTTCTCATTGCTCAAATGGGTGTAATCACTGATATATATATATATATATAGATATATATATATGTTTCCCTCGTCTTCATTGCTTGAGTTTTGCTCGCAAAGAAGTGTCACTCATAGTCGTTCAAATGTCACTCACAATTACAATTGAATTATGAAAATGTCACACATAGCAATTTGAAACCTTGGGAGCTATGCTCATAATCGTTGAAATGTCAATCATAATTACACTGCAGTTATGAGAAAATGTCACACATCTGAAACCTTGGCAGCTATGCTGCCACTCTGCCACTCACTAAATATCCCCTCTGAAAACGTTTAGCTCTTACCTCACTCAGCCTCCAGCAGCACTCCACAGTGGTGGCAGCCAGAGCCAGGGTCTCTATGGCAGGGGTTGGTTCACGTCTGGGGACGGAGGACACGAAAGAACCTGGGAGGGCAATGCACAGCAAGACACACTCCGGCCAGGGAGGGGACCTCATGGAAGAGGACGCGATGCAGGAAGAAAAAAGAACGTGGAATAACATGGTCAGGCTTGTGTCGGAGAGCAGCGGTAGGTAATGAAGGAGTAGAGGCAGGCAAATTGGTAGAGGGACTGTAGATGCACATACTTAGGGGGGCGACCAACAGGTGAGACAGGAAGAGAATGAGGAGGGCCAGTGTGAGGGAGAGAGGCCAGGGAGTGATAAAGAGAATGAGGAGGGTTTCCAGAAAACGGCATTAGCCGCTCGGGTAACCGGAGAGAGGTCTTCATTTTCCTAATGGGCTGGAAGTGCAGCCAATGGTGGGAAGCTGAGAGCCGCCTGTCCTGTGGGCTGAGCCTGTAACTTACCCCCAAGTCTACCCAGGGCACAGGAAGGGAGCCACTGCCGAGAGAGACACGGGCTGGGAGGCAGTGCCAGGGCAGGGCTGCTCTGTGGAGTGCCATGCTGTCCGCTTCAGACATCCATTGTTTGAATGTAAATGGTCGAGGATCAACTAAGCCCCTGGGTCCAAGCTGTTACATTCTTCCTCAATGTGGAGTGGGATTTTAATGTGTGTAATGGGTCTTAATTTTGGAAATACTGCTCAGATGCTGGAACCACAAGATTTGTCTGTTAACATTATTATACACCCAGTCATTGATCGCTTATGGAATGCTTTCTGAAGCCCCATGCCTCTTCTCTGTGGAGAGCCTTTCAGCTTCAAACCGTTTAGAGCTGTGCTCACCCATTCTTTGAATGTAAAGGGTTGAGGATCTTTAACACTGTGTGGCCATTCAACCCTAACCATACATATCACTATCCCCATCGCACATAAATGTTCATTGTAAAATACTAGCTGCATCATAGCCAGCAGGATAAACCCACTGAGGCCCAGTCGGATGCCTCCAGATGAGGTAGCTTAAAAACAGTCACCACCACAGAGCAATGCCACACAACAAACATGCACAAATATTTTTGCCACACATCAGGCCCGGCTCCAGGAATTTTTATTTGGGTGGGCCAAGGGTGCATTTGGGTGGGCCACTGCGGGCTCGATTTGTCGCATATATGTCTGGGCAGGCCTGCTTCAGGGCCCTCCTTTATCTCTTCTTAGTCTTATAAGGACCAGTAAAACTCACTCTTTTCCAAATCTCTTTCTAAATATTATCACTCACAAAAAGTGTTTTTTCCATGTAATGTTCCTTTGATGGGAAGAGGATGTTTCTGAGGTGGGAGTATCAGGCAAGTGATACTACTCAGGCTCCATCTGTTTGAGCCTTCATAGAGGATCCCTCTTCATTACTACCTCCAGCTGACCCCGGTCTCTGCAACGCTCTCCCTTACAGGCTTGATTATCCACTACTCCCCCTCCAGTGCACCTTATCTCACAGCTGACCTTGGGCCCCAGCCCCATATCAGGCACTATCGGGCTCCACTTTGCTTTTTCCCTGTAAAAACATTAGTAAAATCACCTTCAAACTTAAAACATTGAATATAGCAGTAAATATAATTAGCAGCACTTTAAAGTATGTTCCACAGTAGCCCTTATGACCCGACTGCTAATTAAATAAACAAAAACAGAAAGGCCATGACAGGGCCGGCTTTAGCGCTGATGCGAAAGTCTTTTTTGGCGCCACACTAATAACCTCTTTCTCCGTAAATACCTTTACTACCACCTTCCAACAGTGCCCCTCGTCCCTCCATGGCCCCCCTAGCGACCTCCTCCTCAGATTCCCTCACTGCCTCACGCCACAAGTGCCCCTCATCTCCCCATAGCCCCTCCCCCTCATGACCTCCTCCTTGGACTCCCTCACTGCCACCATCCACCAGTGCCCCTTATCTCTCTGCAGCCTCTCCCCCCTCATGACCTCCTCCTCAGACTCCCTCACTACCACCCTCCACCAGTGCTCCTCATCTCACCCTAGCTCCCCCTCCACACCATGACCTCTTCCTCGGATTCCCTCACTGTCACCCAGGGCACAAGTCCTAAAAAAAGAAGTGGGGGGACGCTGACGTCACAACAGGAAGTAATGTCACGAAAGTGGCTTGCACCATCAGACTCATTGCCTCCCCTCGCTCACCCCTTAGATGCCATTGCATCAGAGAAGCCAGCGCGTGAGCAGCGTTCTGAATGAGCTCCAATCTCGCCCCAGAGAGGCCAAAGAGTAAATGTGTGGCTCCATTTGCTCCAGTAATCGAGCTCCCGTTAAAATAAGTGAGGGGACACCGTCCACCCGCCTGGTACCCCGACTCGAGCCCTGCAGTCACCCTCCACCAGTGCCCGTCATCGCTCCACAGCCCCTCCAACTACCTCCTCCTCAGATTCCCTCACTGCCACCCTCCACCAGTGCCCCTCATCGCTCCGTAGCCCCTCTCTCATATGCATTTGTTGTTTAGCGCTACTCATATCAGTGTAGTGTAGTGTGTCAGCACTTTACACCACAAACACATTATACAGAGACAATCAATCATACAAGTATGTAAATCAGTCTACAGGGAATGTCACATAAGCCAATGAGGATTACAAGGTGTAGGAATCACATGTCATCCATACTGGTGGGCAGTATATTTTGAGAGGGTTTGGTTTGGGGAAACACAACCTTAGGATTTAAAAGAGTATTCTATGGGGCTCAGTGTGAGAAGTTGGCCTGATGTATGATGTCACTAGTTCTAGTGTACACCTTATATCAGTCCAAAAAACCCTTATGGTGATTGGTTGTAAAGTCAACCTTATAGACCAGCTATCCTAGTGGTAGCATGGACAAGAGCAGTCTTAGGCTAAACTCTGAATGGCATGTGAAGCCAGCTGTGATACCATATATAATCCCTTGAATACCAAATGAAAGGACACCACAACAGATGTATATATAAAATTAAGTGTATTTATTCTAGTCAAACCCTCAGCACTCTTTATGAGATTAGAGGCAAGTACAACACAGTCTTATTTAAGCATACATTAAGTCACACAGGTAAGTAATACAGTTAGGCCCTAGGGGCCACGCAAACCATATACTAAAGAAGTGGTATAAGGACCACTGTCACGGAAATAGGATAGGCCTAGGGAATTGCTGGGGCTACACTGCACTAGCAACAGTTAGGAAGTGGGAGGCCCACGGGATTCAGGTGCAGAGTGGAAACACTCACGCGTAATGCGTAAAAGTCGATAGAATTACTAGCAGTTAGAAATTAACAGTTTAAGGACACTTCTGAAGCAGCTAGAGAGTCGAGACTCGGAAACTAGACCCTAGGATAGTCACTACCCTTGTGAGCACCGAAGTGCCCAAGTTACCTAGCCCACGGACTGCGGGTGCATAGGTGTGAACTTGCGTCGGGTTTCGTCGTGGACTTCTATGGATGCCTGAAGGAAAGTTGCTGACAGGCAGTCAGTGAAGAGTGTCCGGTGGATCCCAAGGCTGGGATCAAGAAGAGAGGATACCTGCAAGCAGAAGGGACAGAGTCAAGGTCACTAGCCAGTGACCACGTGGAACCAGGAAGGAACCAGGGGATGTCGTGAAGATTGCAGGTGAAAGTGAAGCTTGTCGCTGCAGCCACGGGGACCAGGAAACGTCGAGGACGACCAGGACCAGGAGGCGAGCTGTCCCACGAAGGCTCTTGCTGTCGGCGGCGTCGAAGTTGAACTAGGACTCACCAAGCCTTGGCAAGCGGAACCCACGAAGAACGGAGGACTTGCTTCTGGTGCAGACCAGGAATGGTCTGGGGTGCTTCTCTTTTGCAAGGAAGCGGGAGCCAGTCTGGAGGAGCCAAACCAGCAGTGAAGATTTCTGGATGCGTCGTCACAAAGGCCACTAGCCAACGGGCAAGCAACCGGACAGGCGCGGCAAGCAGGAAAATGCAGAAGGGCCCCATGCAGGACTCGTGGAGTGTGGGGGGCTGATCTTCGGTGCAGATGGTGCTTGGGGTTGGGGCTTCTCAATCCCCAGTGCACAACTTCGAGGGTGCCTCAGAAGCTGCGCTGGAAGATACTAGCCACTTTTCCCAGGTAGCCGGTCCCACGTCTCTTGTCGCCTCCACGGATCTCAGCTCGGCTGTGGATGTGGATCAGGGTCGGAGAAGTCTGGAAGTCAAGGCTCTGGTCGGGCTCTGCAGTCGGTCCCTCGTAGAACTTCAGCAAAGCAAAGGGTAGTCTCTTGATGGTGCCTGTTTGCAAAGGGTAGCCACTCCTTGGCCACAAGGGAGATTCTTCAGTCTTCTTCTTTCGTCGAATGTCGAAGGTCCAGAGTTTCTGTTCAAGTTGCAGGTTCAGGATAATCAAATCTCCTGGGGCCCAGCTACCACTCTTATCTAAATCTGGGGGGCTGGGTTACCTGCTAGGTCACGCCTTATGGGTGGGACCTGGGAGGGGGGTGGTTACACCCCCTTCCCTTTGTCCAGTTTCGTGCCAGGACTGGGGCTGGAGAGCCCCAGCACCGGTTTGAACTGGACTATGCACGGGACACCTTGTGTGCCCCAGGCATGTCTCATTCTTTTCATCCCTCCCTGCCCCAATACACGAAGGCCTGTCTGGGGTGGTGCTCGCACCTCCCAAGGCAGGAAACTTATTGTCCAAGCCTCCCTTGCCGGGATCCCTCCCAGCAGCAGGAGGTCAGACTCGTGTCTGTGGCAGCAGCATCCATTTTGTGATGCGGGGCTCTGGTTAACTTTAACCGGGTAAGTAGGTTACAACATGTCTTCTCCCTCTAGAAGGGAGGGATAATATCCTCATCCCCAGAAATGGAATGGGGGTATTATTCCAAAGGGTTAGACACCTTACACAACATGTTTTGATAAAGCCAAACCATAGTTACCATAACCGTTTAAGATTATAAGGCACTTTAAGAGTATATGGTAGGCTGTATCATAGAACAGCTATAAGGACATGGTTCCGAAAGCTGCAGACAGGCTCAGCTCATACTAGAGCACCATCTCACATGTTACCAAGCACTCTGCCTCCAGGATTGTTAAGGCCTGCCATAGGAGTGGGTGATAGGTGCACATGTGTCTATATGTAAGTTAGGTATAGGAATACTACACCTAAGCAAGGGGTGATTACACGACCTTGCCCCAGCTGAGTGATCAGCCAGTTGTGTCATAATGGAAGGCCAGGCCAGGGGTGGCATAATACATGCTGCAGCCCCTGGTAGGCCTAGGGTACACCTATGCCCTGGGTACCTAAGGTACACTGTACAGGGACCAATAAGGTGACGCTATCCAAATGGGTTATGCACCTAAAGTGCATAGTATCAATTTAGAGAGAGAACAGAAGGGCTGTGGGTCTGATTAGCAGGCCCACAGCCACATCTAAGTCGAAAATCAGTAAAGCAAAAGCAAAAAGTGGGGGTGAACATAGAAAGCAGACCCTACTCTCCTACAGTCAGCTTTACTGATAAAAATGTATCTCTGCTCAAACATACTCATTTTAGCAACATTAGAATGATGAAAGACTGAGGAAGCTCTAACTATATCACAAAACAAAAAAAACTATACCATTCATGTTTGTATGCAGCTCTTTGATGACAGTTCATTGGTCACTGTCCTATGTTAGGATTGTAACTTCTGAACTGCAAGTAACACAAGGATCTCTGTGACAAAGGCAGTAACCCACTGAGCTATCCACATAAAATACAGTTCATCTGCACTTAAAAACTACCAACAGACAAACGATTGCTCTCCAGCAGGATCATTAATCACCAGCGTTATCTGGGCATTCTGAATTGCGTTGTCATATTGTGTCCTGCATCGGCCATGAGAAGGATAAAAACTGTTTAAATTAAGCGCACACGAAGTATGTGTCCTGCTGGGCCTGCACATATTTTTACAAGAAAAAAAATAGTAACACATTCTCTTACCTACTAGTCGAACTTTGTGTCACAGCCTGATGTGATAAGCAGCTGCAGGGGTCAAGAAAGGGGAATAGGAATAAACAACCTTATTTTCTCCGACTCCGACCTGTGCTGCACAGAATTGGGTCCTCTCGAGAGTGCGTCGGTAGTGGTGAAGCGCGTGACGTGTCACCACTACGTTCTCATTGCGAGGCCCTGGAGCAGGCTGGGATGGGACGGACCAATACGAAGTCTTGGCTCTAGTCTTGCCAACCGGAACTGTTGGACTTGGCCCTTTCTTCCCTCATTTTCTTCGTTTTTGCAGTGTTAAGGTGCAGGTGCTTACTTCTCCCAAGATGGCTGCCACAGACCCCTGCTACTGCAGGGTGGTCGTTTTTCATAGTAGCACCCTAGCTGCCAGGAGCTGGCTGGGACCCACAACAATGTTGCGATACCAGCCCGCCTTTTTGTCCCATAGTTGGAGTGGGGAAGCTCCTGGAAGAAGCTGGAACCTTCTAGAAGGGAGGTGGGGTTTTACTTTTGCCGCCTTGGCTAGAGGTCACCTGACCTAGGGCTACTTAAGAGTGGGAGGGAAACTTTTGTGGTGAGTTGGCCATTGGGGTGAAGCAGAGCTGGAAGAATCCACCAGGAGTGTAGGCGGTAGGGCCTAGCCAGGGACTTATGCCTCTGAGAGTGACAGGATTTAGGTACTGCCTCTTAAGTGAGTGAGGTGCCCTGTGAATCCCACTGATCTTGCCCAGTAGTAGGAGGACCCAGAGACTCTCTGCCAACCTGACTAGGAAGGACCTAGTCGCCCTCTCCATCCCTACCCCTGTAACAGAACCCCTTAAGGGCGCCAGATACATCTGCGCCACAAGACTTCATCTGTCAACTGAGAACTGAAACCTAACTGTAAGAACTGAGACTGCATGACAAGAGCGAGCTGTAAGCCTTGAGTGCCAGAGCTGAGACTGCGTGTCCAAGCTGACCTATCAAACTAAATGCTAAGCCGATTGCCAAGCCACCGGGGATCGACCAGGTACTAGCGCTGTGACCCCCGCGCTCCCTGCCCTGGTCTGGGACCCCCGGCAGCGTGCTCCGCTGAGCACCATATCCCCATCCTTAATTTGAGCCCCCCCTGCGACGACGAAGCCAGCGCGCTCACCGCCGCGGCCTGGAGGCCTGGAGGAGTGCCCTGCTGTGTCGCGAGGCCCAGGAGAAGCCCGGGGCCCCGTCGCAGCCGTGTGAGGAGGTGCGCAAGGTTGGGGCCGAGTTCCCCCATCGTCGTGAGGACGGACGCCTGCTGACGCCGAGACGGAGGTAAGCCCGGAGGCCGAGACCCCCCTGGTGCGCCCCCTGCTGGTCTGGAAACCACACCGCACTTGGCCCGGGTTGTCCCCTCCGTGGGAGTCCCCTCCCCTGCTGCGCGACGGAGAGACCCCGCCGAGGGATCCGTTCCGTGTCCCCCTTTAGTGAGACTGAGTGCAGTGCCTTGTGAACTGCACCGGAGCGTAGACACTTGCTCCTCGAGTCCTGTTGCACTCCCCCCTGGAAGCCTCTTCCGAAGGACTGATTAACATTGATCACGAGTAGCGTGTTATGTTATATGCTCTGCTCGAAAGTATTTACATGCCGATGATCACGAGTAGCGTGTTATGTTATATGCTCTGCTCGAAAGTATTTATATGCTAAGGATCACGAGTAGCGTGTTATGTTATATGCTCTGCTCGAAAGTATTTATATGCTAATGATCGCGAGTAGCGCGTGATGTTATATGCCCTGCTCAAATGTATTCACAGGTAAATGATTGCGCGTAGCGCTTTGTTTTACATGCTTTACTTCACAGGATTAGGGGCCATTGATTACGAGGAGCGCTCAGTTCTACAGGCTCCATGTTAATGTACCCAATGTCACCCGTTACGAGTATCGTGCTGTGTTAGACGGCCTGTTCAGGGAAAGACCTCGCTTAGCGCGCACAGCGCTATAATCACCCGCACTTAGCCAACTGCCGTGGGTGTCTGAATGAGGCTAGGCACTGCATAAATATCGCCAAGATTGCCGTATTTACTGATGGATGGTATTATGATGCATGTATCGCCTTGTTACTTCCTGAACTGCAACTGACCAGCTATACTTGGATAAACTTGAAGTATTTGCATAATTTAAACGGTGTGGCGTCACTTATTGTGTGTGTCCCTAGTCCATGAGGAGTGTGTGGTGTATGGTTGCTTAACACATAGCCCTCTGGTTGCCCGACCGGCTCGCGCCACGCTACCGCCTATAGGGCCTGGTGACCCCAGGTTCCTACAGGAACCGACCGACGTTATGATGGCAAGGCAGCACTGCAGCAGGCGCTGACGCACTGGCGCACACGTAGGTCTGCTGGTCAGGTGCGCGCAGTGCGCAGAGCATTCACCGCGCTGCTTGAAGTTTCACTTTTTAACTGGGCCGCCGGCCGCGCGCACCGTTGCGGCCGCGGCGGACTTTATAATTTATTTAGTGACAGTCAAGTCTGTCCCTGAATAAATTATAAAGGCTGCCACAGCCGCAACTGGCCACCAGTGCTGAGCGGCCGCCCTAAAAATAGTGCCGCCTGGGGCGGTCCGCCCCCACCGCCCCCCCCTTAGCTACGCGCCTGCCCAGAGCGCAGCCCAGCCAAGAGCCATGGACATCACCGGCTGCACTTTGTTCAGGTGGTGCACGAGCCTGGCTCCCAGCGCAGCCACCACCAGATCCAGGGCCCAAGACCGGGCCGAAGCAGGATCAAGGCAAGTATCACTCAGACTGAGCACTAGTTGGGGGGATCGTGACCGAAGCACCACACCACACATCCGACCGACGGCCAATCGCAGGTCCCCGATGAGTAGCACCACAGGAGCCACCTCCGGTGTGCAGCGCGTAGGGCCTCACTAGGCCGCCCCAGCATCTCAAGCCTGTACCGGTTCCAGGTGGGTGGGGGGGGGGGGGAGGAGGAGGTTGAGCGGCACCACAGATCTAGCGAGGATGGCGCCCGCAGCCCTCCGGGTAGAGCTCGCGGGGCAAGGATCTCTCGTGGTGCCCAAACGGCTCCAGCACCGCCGCTGAAAGGGCTCCGCAGCCCGGGGCAGGCAAGCAGTCAGAATTCAGGTCAAAGGACTCCTGGATGGTGGCAGATTAGGAGCGGATGAAAGAGGGGTTCAGAGCACTCCTAAAGTGCAACCGCCATCTTGACGCTCCTGGCCACGAACCCCCCCCCCCCCAATAATTATATTTTTATCCAGTATTGGGGTATCTTTCATAGATTCACATGCCTGAATTATTCCCCGTCGCCGAGGCGGGAGTCCCCGGTAAATAAAAAAGTAGTGCCAAAATGCTAGTAGTAGTAGTAGGCCCAAAGAAAAGGCCAAAAGCCTATATCTTAGCAGCCTATCTACCTCATTATGCAAAAAGAACCAAGAATTTGGTAACAACGAATCAGACACCAGCACCCTTCTAGAACCCTCTCAGCAGAGCCAGTTCTCCACAGATTTTCACCGCACGTCGTGTGGAAGGGAGTCTCCCTTAGTGCCTCTCAGTTTTCTTTCAACTTGCTTCAGCATGTCAGACAAGAAGGCCTTGTTTAAGTCCTGCAGGACCTGCACCAAGAAGAGTCCATGTTGATGATCAACATGTGGACTGCATCTACTGCCTCTACCCTAAACATGAGGCAAAAGATTGCAAGATTTGCCGCACCTTCCCTACAAAAACTCTTAGGGATAGGGAGGCGAGAGTGCTTTTGTGGCTTAAATCCTCTTCGGCTGAGGAGGATGACAAAGCCTCTACTTCTAGCACGAGAGCTAGATCGCAGGACAGCTCTTCCAGTGAAGGGAAGAAGCGTCAGAAATCGCATCATTCTACTTCTGATGCGCACTCTCCTCAGGATTCTACAGTCAAGACTAGTGCACAAACTGTGAGTAAAAGCCTTTCAAAATCTTTGGCTTACTCTCAATCTTCAGTTTCTGTCACCTCGTCTGCTTCTTCATTGACGCAAACCTTCACGACGACGGCACTTACCTCTCCTATTATGTCTATGAGGATTACTATCCTCACAAAAAAGCCCACCGTCGAGGTGTCGTCGACGAAGTCCTCGTCGACGAAGTCAGCAGTACCGCCGTCGACGATTCCGCCATTGAAAAGCTTTTCGACGTCGAGCTCGTCGACGTCGAGCCCGTCGACGAAGAGCTCGTCGACGAAGATTCCATCGTCGAAGACCCCGTCGACGTCGAGCCCGTCGACGAAGAGCTCGTCGACGAAGATCCCATCGTCGAAGACCCCGTCGACGTTGAGCCGTCGACGACGGCTCCGTCGACGACGATGACACAGTCTACGATCCCGTCGACGATCCCGTCGACGATCCCGTCTACCACAGCCCCGTCGACGACGACCTCGTCGACGATGGCCTCTACTCCAGTTTCCACTAGGACTTTTCAACTAAAGTCTTTTCAAAGGCAGGACATATCACCGCTTACTCCCTCGCATCTCCTGGAAACTTATGTGCAGTGTGACGATGATGACGAAGGGCCCTTTGGGATTGCTCGCCATCCTTCGTAACTGCACATCAAATGTCAGAAGGACGATGATGATGAGGAAGAAGACAATTATCAAGGGCATTACTATCAGGAAGACATAGTCGTTCCACATCATAGACCCTGCTACACACAACCTCGTAGGAACGAGATGTCACATCTGCCTCCTACTTTAATCCAAGACCTACAAGCCATGCTTGCAGATTATAAGCAGCGTTTTCCACCGCAGCCAAACGTTCCACAGGTTCCACAGACTGCGCCGCAGCCGGACCCATAGCCTCTGCCTGAGGATCCAGCCCCAACGCCCCAACTGCCTGATCCTCCACAGGACCCGCATCAAGATACAACCTCGGAGGAGGAATACAAAGAGGGCGAGCTGCCAAACCCAGCAGACCCTTGGGATTCATACATAATCCCTATGCCTTCGCCACCTACCCCTTTACCATCTGATTCGCCCCCAGAAGATATAGGGGGGTTCCATAACCTTATGCAGCGAGCTGCGACCAGGTTCAACTTGCTGGTCACCATTGAGCAGTCTGACTGTTTTCTGCATGACTTTAAAGAAGAGTCAAGAAAGGTTACGAGAGCTATCCCTATCATTGACTATATTTGGAAAGAAGGAGTTAAAATCATTAAAAACCCGGCATCAGTGCCAGCGGTGCTTCCACGGATTGACAAAAAATACCGTGCTCCAGCCGACAGTCCCTCTTGTCTCATTGGCCAACCGCGTCCAGACTCGGTTATATCTCAGGCAGCCCAACAAAAGTCTAAGAATCCGGCAGCACCGGTCACTACACCACCGGATAGGGAAGGACGCCGGCTGGATCTAATTGGGAAAAAAAATTCAACTATGGCAGCTGCTTCCATCAGGGCAGCCAATTCCCTAGCGATAATAGGGCGTTATGACCGCCAGATGTGGTCAGAAATGGCAAGCTTTATCGACCTCATCCCAGAGGACAACAGGCAAGATGCTCGAAAGATTTTGTTGGAAGGTGAGCGTGCAGCCTCAGAGACTATCGACTGCGCACTGGATATTGTGAATACTAACTTTCGCCAGTTGGCTGGGGCTGCGGTTCTTAGGCGCCAGGGTTGGCTGAAAGCTACCACGTTCAGACCAGAAGTCCAGACAAAAATATTGGACATGGCCTATGATGGCGAATCATTGTTTGGAAAACACATAGATGACGCACTCCAAGCAATTAAAACGGATACTGATACTGCAAGATCGTTGGGCTCCTTGCAATACAAAAGAGGTACCTTCAGAGGAGCAAGGGGCCGTGGATTTTCATCCAGAGGAAGTTATCATACCCAACAAAATGGGTACCAGCCTCAGTATCGGCAATCATATCAGTCTTCCTACAGACAGACCAATACATCTGGTTTCTCTCGTCAAGGCGGACGAAAAAGATCGCAGAATCAGGGAAGAGACACCTCACGGAAGCAATGATTTCTGCAGGGCGCCTTCCACTCCTTTTCCCCTCCCTGTGGGTGCGAAAATTTCAACTTTTGTGACCAAGTGGCAAGAAATTACGTCGGACCAGGGGGTTCTGGACCTGGTTCACAACGGTCATACCTTAGAGTTTGTCACCAAACCACCCAACAAACCACCCAAGGGACCCCCTCCCCCTCATCTTCACTTACTATTCAAAGAAGCTTTAACGATGCTCCTCAAGAACGCAATCGAGAAGGTTCCTGCGCTTCAAAAGGGGACAGGTTTCTATTCCCGCTTTTTTCTCATCAAGAAGAAATCAGGGGAGTGGCGCCCAATCTTAGACCTTCGCAATCTGAACAGATTCCTCAAGAAGCAGGGATTTCGCATGGTCACTCTGGCAGAAATTCTAGGTTGCCTCAACGAGGGAGATTTTCTAGCTTCCTTAGATATGGAAGACGCTTACTTTCACATCCCAATACATCCGAAGCATCGCAAGTATCTTCGCTTTACAGTGGCTGGCGCCCATTACCAGTTCAAGGTGCTCCCGTTTGGGTTAAAATCTGCCCCAAGGATCTTTACGAAGTGCCTAGCTCCAGTGGCAGCAGTGTTGCGCTCCCAAGGAATCCAAGTCTTTCCGTATTTAGACGACTGGTTAATAAAGGGTCCTTCGGAAAGATCAGTCAAGACTGCCGTGACAACATCTCTTCGTCTGTTCCATTCTCTGGGGCTTACGATCAACAGGAGCAAATCTCAATTACAACCAAGGCAGATCCTTCCTTTTCTGGGCGCTCTGTTAGATACCGTCCGCTGCAAGGCATTCTTATCTCACGAACGGCAGGTTCGTCTTCAAAACTTAGCAATCCGAATTTCCAAAAGAAAGTCAGTTTCTGTCCGGATGTTCGCGTCGCTCCTAGGGATGTGCTCCTCTGCAATACACCTCGTTCCTCTGGCGCGGCTCCACATGCGACCCTTGCAGGAGGAGTTACACCTTCAGTGGCAGCAGGTGGTGGGCTCCTTCGACGACATCATCAGAGTCACTTCAGGCATGAAGAGCGCTCTACGTTGGTGGTCCCATATTCCCAACTTATCAGAAGGGCTTACTTTCATTCAGAAGATTCCAGACTTTGTCCTCACTACCGATGCTTCCATGGAAGGAAGGGGAGGTCATCTCCAAGAGTTACAGATACAGGGGAAGTGGTCTCCAGAGTACAAAAACAAACACATCAACAGTCTGGAATTGCGAGCAATTTTCCTGTCTCTGCAAGCTTTCCTTCCAAGGATTGCAGGTTCTTCGGTTCTGATTCGAACCGACAATACCACCAGCATGTTCTACGTGAACAAACAAGGAGGAACAAGATCAGCAACTCTGTCCACGGAAGCTCAGGAGTTGTGGGAATGGGTCACACTCCACAACATAACCCTCAGAGCAGAACATGTCAGAGGTCTCTGCAATACATTAGCGGACACGCTCAGCAGATCCCAATCAGATTGCCACGAATGGGAGCTAGAGCAGGCTCAGTTGCTCAGAATATTCAGAGCTTGGGGAACACCACCGCTGGATTTGTTCGCCACGAAGGAGAACAAGAAATGCCGCTTCTATGCCAGCAGATACCCTCAACAGGGCTCAAGGGGGAATGCCCTGTCCATGCGATGGTCAGGGATTTGTGCTTACGCTTTTCCCCTGATACCCCTGATACCGAGGGTCATACGCAAGATGAAGTTGGAGGGCTGTCGTCTCATCTCGATTGCACCCAGATGTCCACGCCAATACTGGTTTCAGGAGCTCCTATTGCTATCACAGGACCAGCCGATCCGTCTTCTCCCGACACCCACAATGCTGTCAAGGAACAGAGGTCAGGTTCTCCACCCGGACCCTCAGTCCCTACATTTACACGCATGGCTCCTGACTTCTTAGAGTTTAAGGACCTGGATATCCCTCAAGACTGTAGGGATATATTAACAAAATGACGAGCTCGGAGCACGATTAAAACTTACCGTCTAAAATGGAAACGGTTTTGCTGCTGGTGTGAAGCAAACCAGGTGCACCCGGTGGACGATCCTGCAGAAAAGATCCTTCCTTATTTGTTACACCTGGCAAGATCTGGGCTTTCTTTCCCTTCAGTCAAGGTCCACTTAGCTGCGCTTTCCAGATTCAGAAGGGGTGCTCATGGCCCTTCTCTTTGTTCATCCTCTTTAATTAAACAGTTTATGAAAGGACTATTCCGAGAGTTTCCTCCGGTCAGACTTCCGCCACCGGAATGGAAACTTAACACAGTCTTAATGCAATTAATGAAGCATCCATTCGAGCCCATCCACAAGGCTGACCTAAAATTCCTTACCTGGAAGGTTGCTTTACTTCTGGCTTTAACATCAGCTCGACGAGTGAGTGAAATTCAGGCGTTTACTGTAAAGGAACCTTTTCTACACTTCACTCAAGACTACGTGCACCTCCGAACTAATCCAACGTTTATCCCTAAGGTGCATATATATGAGAATGTGTCAATTGGTTTGTTTTCTTTAGTTAGGAGTTCTGAAAGTACCAGTTATTCAGCTTTGTCATTTAGTCAGTAATAACCTTGTATTGGTGATCAATAGATACTCTTCTAGCAGTGACTAATTTGTGTATTCACTGGGACAGATTTATCGCAAGGCAATCAGTAACCAATATATGCCGATTTATTTTGGTTTAGTTGCAAGCGTAAGGAACACTTGGCCGGTTACACATGAACATGTGTGTGCACACGTGAGTGCTGGGGGTGGAAGATTCCCGTCATGCGCATCCTAGTAGCTGCACACAGGTAGCCTGGTGCAGATTTATCGCAAGACAATCAGTCTCTTGCCCAGGTATAGTGGGGTCATTTGGGCGAACCCCTATATTGTGATCCTCACCCTTACTACATCGCAGCAGCCTTATCCTAAAAGGAGGACACTAGCGGTAAAAACGCACAGTCCATTTACTGTGTGTTTAATGTGGGTAAATCGCCAGTTGTGAGGCTCACCCACAATAAGGCCAAAAAACAGGCGATCAAAAAGTGAAAAATGCGGGTGGATTACATAGGCAGAACCCATTTCATTACAGTTGCATAGTAACAAATAATAAATTCTACAATTCAATAGGGAACAGGTAGAGAAATCATGTTTATACCCTACTTATTAGTTATGTAACATCACCTTTAACAAATGCGGAAATGGGATTAGAAAGTTCCCATTACTTGGTCCTCACCATTTAGTGTCTCCAGCCTGTGCCCGCCACCCATTCAATGTGAATAGCTTGGAATGTGTTCTTGATGTTTGAAGTCCATACAGGTAAGAATGGGGCTTAGGTGTTGGCAGAATGGCCCATCCTGCCAGGATGTGGTGGTGATGTTCCCTACCCCGCTTACCTTTCAAAGGGCTACTTCCAGCACACTCCGAAAAGGACTTGGCACAAGTCTTTGGTGTCCCTAAACTTATTTGAGCCTGTCAGATGTTGGAATTAAGTTTCGAAAACCAGGGTATGGGTAGGCTAGATTTTTCTCACACTTCCATATTTACAAGTAGATTTTTTTGTAGAAATTTACTATATATAAACTAACACACATTTTAATAAAATCTATATGCAAGTTTGTCTAATGCCTTCTTAAGTAAAGCACTCATTCTCATGGATACATCTGCCTGTGGATTCCTCACCTTTTGAATTCTCCCATGCGCCAGCATTTCATGGAAACTTTTTTCTAGCTCTCCCACGTCGATGAGGATGTCATAATGGTACGGCTCCGCTCGCGACTCCATATGACATCACCAGAGCCACAAGTAGACCTTGTCGGCGTGCTGATGTCGGTTCCCTTTTTCCGCGCCCTCGATGTGTAACTGTTTTCTGGGACTCTCCATTCACTTTATCTGCTGTTCCTCTTGGTGTTGCAGTGCTATGGCGACATCAAAGAAGTTGGGTTTTAAGCCCTGCAGAGAGTGTGGGGGTCATGTGTCTATCTGTTTTTGGTGTCTTTCTTTGGACCATGACGTCGGAGGCTGTTCCAGTTGTTGGAAGATGAATCAAAAGGCTTTGAAGGAGCGTGAGGCAAAGCTCTTTATGACGAAGGCGAGAAAGGAGAAGAGGGGCTGAAAGAGGTCGAAGTCTAATTCGAAGTCGTCGACTTTGCATATTTCGAAGTCGAGGAAGCATAAAAAGAAGAGAAGGCACGGTTCCCGGCGTCGTTCATCGAAGGATATATCTTCGAGGTCGCCTTCTCTGGCTTCATGACGTCGTTCTAAGGACTTCACCTCGCCTTCTCCTTCTCAAGCGACTCTGGCACACTCTCCATCGCCGAGGGGTTCTCCGGCGCAGTTGCTGGCGCCAAGGTGTTCTCCGGCGCCAAGGTTATCTCCGGCGCCGAGAGATACTCAGGAGCCTAGGTCGTCTTCGCCTGTGCCTACGACCTCACCTGTTTTGGTTTCGGCAGCTTCGACGCCGACTCGGCCTCAAGTGGATTGTGACTCGGCCTCTTATCTACCTTTTCCTGGTCCTGGGTTGGATCCTTTGCATTTTCTGAATGCGATGTTTGCCAGAGCTGCCCACCCCACCGGTGCGAAGTTGGGCCCTTTGGGTCCGCTTACTTTCAATTTGGGTGTTCCACAGCAATATGCCCATGCACCCTTCGTGCCTTTTATGCCAACGGCGCCGTCTTGGCAATTTCCGGATCCGAGGTTCTCAATGCTGTTTTCTTAGTCTCCAGCACCATCTGGTGGACCTTCTTCCTCTCGGCTTCGATCGGCACCGATGCCTTCATCGGAGGCTCTTGCATCTGCACCGGAGCGTTGTCTCCGGCGCCGCACTTGGCGCCCTGCCAACGCCGGTCCTGAAGTTGCGGTCTAGAAGAGAGGCTCAGAGGCTGTCAGAAGAGGAAGAGTTTCAGCTGAAGAAGGGGAAATTGATGAGACTGTGGATTTTGAGGGTTTCAAGAGGCTAGTGGTCTGGACACCTACCCAGAGTGAGAGCTTTCTTCTCCAAAGACCTCTCCTTCTCTTAATGTGGCGACTTATCATGCTGTGATCAGAAATGCTGCTGAACTTTTAGACCTTCAGTTGCCCATGGCTGAGTTCAGGCCTAATCTTTTTACAGAAGTTTTGCATTCCCCATCTTCTGTGATTGAGCCTCTTTTACCTTTTAACCTCTTCAGTCCCCATGACGAGATAGTCTCGTCATGGAGCACGGTCGCGCTGTGCCCATGACGAGACTATCTCGTCATGAACCCCACCCACTAATAAAACGCCCGACACAGGAGGGGGAAAGGGCATGGCACAGAAGGGGTTAATGAGGCTTTGACTGAGCCTATTCTTGAGTTGTGGCGGAAGCCCCTTTCTGCTCCTGGCCTGTCAAGGTTGGTGGCAAACAGGTACAGGCATGATCCTGGTGATTCTGCTTTTCTTTCTTCACAACCTACTCGGGGAAGTTTAGTTGTGCAGGCTTCTTGTTCTAAACATTCAACGGGATCATTTCCTCAGGCTCCTGCAGACAGAGACTCTAAAAAAAATTGGAACAGTCTGCCAAGAAGGTCTTCTCTTCTTCCAGTATGGCGTTTGAAATCCACCAAAGCTGCATGCTTGTTGGGGAGATATATTCATGGCCTAATGGATTTGGCCAAGCAGTTGGCTCTCAAATTGCCGGATGGTGATCGTGGCTCTTTTTTGGAGGTGCTGGCAGATACGCTGGTTGCAGCTCGTCAGGTCATCCTCTCTGGTCTGGATACTGCTCATTCGGTGGCCAGGGTGATGGGCTCCTCTATTGCCATCAGGAGGCATGCTTGGCTCAGGTCTTCAAGATTTTCGTCAGATGTGCAGACTACTCTCCTCGATCTGCCGTTCGATGGGTCCAAGCTGTTTGGAGAGAAAGCCAATTCTGTGCTGCAGAGGTTTAAAAACCGTAGAGCCACTGCAAAATCTTTGGGACTTCAGTCTCAAACCAGGGGTTTTGGATATAAAAGATTGTGGTTTTGGTAAGGCGGCTTCTTTTCGTGGCCGCCAGCAACATCGACAGCAACAGAATCCTCTGTACAGAACTTACAGAGGAAAGGGCGGAGGTCGTCTGCGAGGTGCATCCTATCAACTCTCCTCCTCCTCTCCAGCTCCCACCACTGGTACTACAGGAAAGCAGCTCTAGATCCCCCATCTTGGAGGATGCTAGTCCTGTAGGGGGTCTGGTGTCCCATTTTCTTCAAGATTGGAAATCTTATCACTTCAGACCTTTGGGTTTTGAATCCTGTGGAAAATGGGTACGTCTTTCCCTTCCGGGAGATTCCTCCTCCTTACCCTCCTCACCAGGGCTGGTGTTCAGAGGATCATTTGTTGCTTCTGCAGCAGGAAGTTCTTGCTTTATTGCAGAAAGGTGCGATAGAGGTGGTTCCGGGGCAGGAAGGGGTCGTGGATGCCTCTCCCAGTATTTCCTGATTCCCAAGAAGGACGGCAGATTAGGGCCTATCCTTGACCTCAGGGTCTTGATTTTTTACCTCAAACAGGAGAAATTCACGATGTTGACCCTAGCTCAGGTTTTTCAAGCACTGCAACAAGAGGACTGGATGGTGTCAATCGACTTGCAGGATTCTTATTTTCACATTCCCATCCTGAAGTCTCCCAGGAAGTATCTCCGTTTTACAGTGGGGTGTCAGCACTACCAGTTTGCAGTCCTTCCGTTCTGCCTTACTTCTGCGCCTCGATTCTTCATAAATGTGATTGTGGTGGTGGCAGCTCATCTCAGGAAGTCGGGGATTCCTGTTTTCCCTTTCTGGACGACTGGCTGCTCAAATCAAATTCGGCGGAGATTGTGCTTCATCGTTTGCACATGACAGAACGGCTGTTGTTCTCTATAAATGTGCCCAAATCTCACCTGGTGCCCTTACAGCGCAACCTGTTCATAGGCGCAGTACTGGACATGGTTCTGTGTCGAACTTTCCGTCTCCGCAGAGGATTCTCGACATTCAGGAGATGATTCCTTTGTTTCACGATGGAGTGGTTGTTCCAGTCCTGAAGGTCCTTAGCCTGCTCGGTCTGTTCGCTTCCTGCATTCTGTTGGACAACCATGGCTCAAGAGGGCTCTCCAGTGGTGCCTCCGCAGGCAGTGGTATCAGCACAACGGAGATCTCAGGGAGTTGGTCAGGATCTCCAGAGAAACTGCAGCGGATCTGTCTTGGTGGAGTGCAATCTGTCACGAGAGCCCTTTCATCTTCCTTCACCGGTGGCCATAGTAATCACGGACGCCTCCACTGTAGGGTGGGGTGCTCATCTGGGGCATCTGGAGATCAAGGGCCTTTGGTCTCTGGAGCATGAACCTGCTGGAATTGCAGGCGAATTGTTTCGCCCTCAAGGCCTTTCTTCTCTCCCTTTGCGGTTGGTCAGTTCATGTCCTGACGGACAACACTACCGCAATGTGGTATATAAACAAACAGGAAGGACTAGGGTCATATAGTCTCTGCAGAGAGGCTCTGTGACTCTGGTCCTGGGCGCAGGACTATCAGATTTGTGTTATGGCAGGAGTGTTAAATGTTTGTGTGGACAGTCTCAGTCGGTGCTTTTCAGCCTATCATGAGTGGCGGCTTCATCCGGAGGTGGTCCATCTCATCTTCAGGATGTGGGGATTTCCTCGGTTGGACCTCTTTGCCACTCGTGAGAACGCGCACTGCCTGCTGTTCTGCAGTCTCCAGTTTCTGATGCAGGGAGCGTTGGGGGACGCGTTTCATTTGGAATGGAGTTCACAGCTCCTATACGCGTTTACCCCCATACCCTTGATTCCGCGAGTTCTGAGGAAGATTCGCCAAGATGGGGCCCAAGACATACTCATTGCCCTGGATTGGCCAAGAAGGGTGTGGTACACAAATCTACTTCACCTCTCATCGCACCCTCCGCACCATCTCCCTCTGAGGGCAGATCTCCTTTCAAAGTCGCAGGGGCAGGTTTTAAACCCCTACCTCCAGAGCCTGCACCTACATGCCTGGAGATTGGACGGGGCAACCTTAGTTCTTTCTCTCTCCCACGGGATGTGGTGGACATTATTTCATCTTCCAGGAGAAATTTGTGAAATGGTGTGGAGAGAGGTCTATTGATCCTTTGAAGGCCCGTTTGTCTGATGTGCTGAGTTTCTCTCTTTCCTTGGCTCAGCAGGGTTGTGCTGTGGCCACGGTAAAGGGTTATTTGTCGACTTGGTAAGGTTTCCTTTGTTTGCCGGAGGAGCCGTCTATGTTTAAATCTCCAGTTGTTATGAGGTTCATTAAGGGCCTCATCAATAGGTTTCCTCCCATTCCCTTCATTATGCCTCAGTGGGATTTAAATCTTGTACTCACTCTCCATATGGGTTCTCCGTTTGAGCCTCTTCATGGTTGTCCGTTGAGGCTTCTGTCTTTCAAAAATAATTACCTCAGCTAGGAGGGTAAGTGAGCTTCAGGCTCTTAGTTTCAAACCTCCATTTTTAACCATTCATGCAGAAAAGACGGTTCTCAGGACCAGGGCCGCTTTCCTGCCTAAGGTGGTTACTCCTTTCCATCTTGAGCAATCCATTACCTTTACTACCTTCTATCCTCCCCCTCACCCTTCCAAGGAGTAGGAGAGACTTCATCGCCTGCATCCTAAGAGAGCTGTCAGTTTCTATCTGGACAGATCCAAGGATCTGAGACTGGACAATCAGCTCTTCGTGGGCTATGTTGGCCATATGAAGGGCAAGGCTGTTCACAAGCAGAATCTCTCCAGGTGGATCATCTTGTGCATCAAGTTCTGCTGCGCCTTGGCCAAGAAGGACCTGCCTGAAGGTAATAGAGCTCATTCCACCAGAGCTAAGTCGTCTTCTGCTTTGGCTAGAGGTGTTCCTGTTGACATTTGTGAAGCAGCAACTTGGGCCTCCCTCCACACCTTTGCGAAGCATTACTGCTTGGATTCAGAGGTTAGGATGGACGGCTATTTTGCACGCTCTATGCTTCAGGATGTTTTGGTATAGGTTGGTGGACACTCCTCCAGGAGTGGGACTGCTGTGGGATTCAATTCAAAAGGTGAGAAATACACAGGCAGATGTATCCATCAGAAGAACAAGTTACTTACCTTCGGTAAGGCTTTTTCTGGTAGATACAGTATCTGCCTGTGGATTCCTCACTGACCCACCCACCTCCCCATTGTCCACCTTCGCATACCAAAGGTCTTATTGGTTATTTGGCATGGTTGTTTCCCTATGTCTTTTGATTGCCTTGCTATTGGTTTATAGGAAATGCTTTGTTTCTTTAGCTTTTTCTATTTTTCTTTATACTGTATGTTTGTGTATTTATTGTATACTGTGTATACTCTAATTATGTTGTCGGTCCACCCGTTCGCCTCGGCATGGAAAAAATGGGTGGAACTGATGTCCGCACGCCGACGAGGCCGTGTTAAACATTTTTTTCACCAAATTGAAAAAAATGTTTACATGGCAGCCCAGCCATGGAGAGTTGCACCATTTCCCCAAATTGAATGGAAAGGCTGCGAACAGGAACTATGCCTGGTATCTTTGGCAGCACTTCAGAAGGGAAAAATAATTATGTGCTCAGTGTCGTGGCCCACTGGAGGGAAATAAATCTTTTTAATATTCAACACGAAGCAGAACCCACTAGATGGTAACGAATGAACTCTGACTGGAACCACAAGTCCCAGCCTGCAATGAGAAACTACGCAACATGCGAGGCCCACTGGGGGTATTTAAATGAGCAGGCTATCATCGGAGCAATCTGCTGAATGGTGAAAAGAATCCATGACTAAGAGGCACGAAGCCTCAAAACGCGTCGGATGGGATGAAAACCTTTAACATGAACACTGCAGCTCGTTTTCCTTGTTAATTAACCGGAAGGTTCTTCTGAGGTCGAGTGCACTCTCATTGTTCTGGGCAATTTGGTGAAAAAAATATATATATTTTAATATATAATATATATATATATATCTCGCTCACTGGGGAAGTCCAACAGGCAAGCCACACTCAGACACAGGACAGCTTTATTTACGGTACGAACAGCCACTATTCCAGAAATTCCAAGCATCAGACCGCTGCCCTGACGCGTTTCGAGTTCTCCTCTTGATCAAAGGGTGGAGCAGTCAGAAAGTGCATGTATGGGCGTTACCCTCCTTATATGCGACATCGTACACCATGGATTGGACTTGTCTATAGGAGGTAAGTACGTTGCTTCCTGGGAGGTGAAGTCCTTTATTTTCCCTCAGATGGATGCACTTTCAATAAAATGCATATTCGAGGCTCTCCATGAGAAAGAGGAGAACTCAAAACGCGTCAGGGTAGCGGTCTGATGCTTGGAATTGCTGGAAACAGTGGCTGTTCGTACGGTAAATAAAGCTGTTTTGGAAAATTCCAGTTTAAGGACACTTCGGAGAGGACTTCAAGCAAACACTTTGGAACATAGAAGGTTCTAAGGCCAGCACCCTTGTGAGTACCGAGGTACCCGTGTTACCTATCCCAGAGGAGCCGGGTGCATAGGGGTCAAGTGGTGTTGGAAACCCTCGTCGTTTTCAATGGCGTGATGCGAAGGAGTGCTGCTGCCGGGAAGATGGAAAGTGTCTGGTGGAATCCAAACCAGGATCAGAGGTAAGAAGAACCTGAAAGCAGAAGGGACAAAGTCTGGGTGACCAGGGTGTAACATCCAATAAAAGAAAGATGACTCCTTGGTTGCTGTGTCCAAAGGGTAGATTTATTGATGATATGAAGTTACAAGGTGGACAGATACAGCATATAATATAGATGGTAAGTTCCAGCAAATGACCCACCGGGAGCAGCCACCCTGATGCTCAGCCTCTGGACTAACTGACAGTACACTTTCAACATACACAAATAGAACAGTGGATGACCTCACAGAGACTGGCTAAACAGCAGAGTACAAGACACTAAGAAAGGACAAGGAAGGAGGAAGAGCAGGATACAACACACCTTCCTCATTTAACCGAAGAGATGAAGAAGATAAAACAGAGAGCAGAAAAGCAGAATAAAGAAAACATAAAACGCACAAAAATAAACACCCTCTTCACAATGGTAGAGAGAAGAGATAAACACCAAAGAGCGAGGGTACCAAGGTTGTATAAACACCATGAGCTAACAAAAGAATGCAAGCATGACTAAACGTAGTAAAGTCCACAAGGGGACAATTCCACAAAATGAGAACTGAACATCTCAATGGCTATTGAGCAATAAAGGTTCAGTACTGTCATTCATAAATAAAATCTGAACCCCTCTAACAATATAGAGCACCTAAGCTGTTCATACCAAATAATCACCAATAAAACAGAGCGCCTCTACGGCTCCACACCAGCAAGCATAAATAACACTGAGCATGTAAATGTAATTTAAACACCTCTAACAAAATAGAGCACCTAAGTGGTTCATACCAAATAATAACCAATAAACTGAGCATGTCTACGGCTCTTCATAAAACTGAACACCTCTAATAAAATAGAGCACCAAAGTGGTAATCAGAAATAAGCACCAATAAAACTGAGCACCTTTAGGGCTCCTCACTAACACTAAGCACCTCTACAGCTCTTCATAAAACTGAACACCTATAATAAAATAGAGCACCAAAGTGGTAATCAGAAATAAGCACCAATAAAACTGAGCACCTTTGCGGCTCTTCATAGACCCTGAGCACCTCTAAGGCCCATCAACAGCAAGCATAACCAGAATAGAGCACCTCAATCGATATTGCCAAATAAATGGCTCCAACAAGCGTAGCAGAATTAAAATTCCTACAGTGGAGCACCTCAATGGAAATAAAGCATGAAAGTGGCTCCGCACAAGTACGTATTAACAAAATCAAATACCTCAGAAACACATCACCAGGATATACAAATGGAAATGAATACCTCTAATAAATTGAGCATCTAATGGTTCATTTCAGTACAAGTAAACATAGGAAGACTCGAGCGTTTAAAGTACTCATTACCTATAATATTAAATGGCATTAAACACCTCAAACAAATAGATCTTGGTTCAGTTCAATACAAAAAAAAAATGAGCATCTCAAAATAACTAACAGGAATCATAAATATAGTTGAACGCCTCAAAAATCTTGAGCACAAAAGAGGTTCTAAATTCCAAAAATAAATCCCACACGCACACATATGTAGCATGTACAAAACTGTAAATTATAGTAGAAACAGCATACTGCGTAACTTAGTTAATATGCAACAGAGCAGATCACAAAATAATAAAAGTGGTCACCGTGGTCCGATCTTCGGAGGCAGACAAAGTGATCGGTGAGCGACCTCTCACCCGTGCCACCGCCAGAATAGTACCAGTATATTCCTCAGTTCGTGACTCATTCCTTTTAAAATAAATGCTGCCCTCCGGCTTCACCAACGATCCTTCCAGCTTAGATATGCAGCCAACACGACGAAATGTTCCTCGTTGTAAGGGCAACGACCTCCAAACTCACGCAAACGTGGTTACTCCCGTAGCATGTCCGCGAGCAGGAAGGGGGAATCCTTAGAACGCACAGCGCTTGCGATGAACTCCTACGTCAGAATGCCTCCATTACGGTAAGGGACGCGCAGCACAAATACAAAGTACAAACTGGCTGCTTGCACACGCGCCACTGAGGCTTGCTCCTGACCTCCGAATCACAGCCCACCGAGGTGCAACCAGGCGTCCACGTCACAAGCGGATCCTCGCCCACAGCGCAGTCTTCAACTCTGCTGACAAGTCACAGCCGATGTTGATGCTGTCGTTGAAGGGTGTGCGGGTGAGTCCTATAAAATTTCAAAAGTCCACAATATGGTTTACACCAGCGCTATGGATGCCACATTCAGCCAACAACTTCCCGGGGCCCAACTATGCTTCCGAATACATTAACGCGTAAAGCAGACAAAGTCCTGCATTGGTGCACAAAAATGACAGGTTTGTCTCCTGCGTTGCATTGCCGCATGCATTGCCAATTATCTATGGCCAAAATATGAAGGTAGATGGGAGCAGCCACCCTGCTGCTCAGCCTCAGGAATATTTGACGGTACACTTAAACATACACAAATAGAAAAGTGGATGACCACACAGAGACTGGCTGAGCAGCAGAGTACAAGACACTAAGAAAGGACAAGGAAGGAGGAAGAGCAGGCTACAACACTGGCTCGGTAGACGAATGGCCACCGATGTTGGGTGCTTCAGGTGTGAAGATAGGAGACTTAACTCTGCAGCCATGGAGACCAGGAGACGGTATGTGGAGCTTTGCTCTCTTATGGTTCTAGTGACCCTGAACTTCCGGGCTTCAGCTATTCATGGTTCCAATTCCCACGCTGGGTCTGAGTAATAAGTCCAATCATATTGATTAGTGTCTTTTGACACGTTGTTGTTCCGTTGCCATGGGTTCTGCTTTACAATGTTCCCCATCTGGGTAATTACTGTTATCGTCTGTGGTTCGTCCACGTTGCTTATGGTGAGGTGTATTGTCCTTCTCGCCTGATTTTCTCACCCCACTGGTCTCTTCTGTCTTTCAGTAGCCCTGCTGCTAATATGTATGTGTTTTTTGGTAAGGTCAGTTCACAGACCCACCTCCAGGGGTGGTGGTGTTGTGGTAACTAATTCTAAGGTAATTCTAAGGTAAGGAATCTGCGCCTAGATGTCTTTATCAGATGGACAAGTTACTTACCTTCGGTAACACCTTATCTGGTAGAGACCTATTCTAGCCACAGATTCCTTTCTGACCAACCCATCCTCTCTATTCTGCGAACGGGTTTCTTCTAACCTGAAAGATCAATTTCTTGAAATTATTTAATAGTACATTACCACTTGAGGTGGTTCATTCATTATATAGTACGTTACCACTGGTAGTGGTTAATTCAAGGATGTATCTATCTTTTTGGCACACTGTTTCCATAGCCAGTTTCTATGTAGGCTCCACGTTTTAGTTTGTAAATTAGTCACGTATGAAACTAACACGGCGGCAAGGACTTATATGGACTCAACGGCACATCCGGTGGACGACATCGCTATGGAGTCGCACAGCACCCATAACCGATGCACAGAGGTTCTGCTGGAAAAATTTACCAGATCCAGTCTGGCACCTGGGGAGAATTGTAAGGTAAGAAATCTACGGCTAGACTATGTCTCTATAAGGCGTTAACGAAGGTAAGTAACTTGTCCTATATGTGTGTATGTGCGTGTCTGTGTGTGTGTGTATGTAAATATATATATATATATATTAAGAAGAAATATGAAAACCTAAGCATTTTCTATCTTTCTATCTCTGTATCATTCTCTCTTGATATACATATATATCTTTTGAAAAATAAATATATCTATATATATATTATACATATTAAGATATATAATTTTCATAAATTAATGCCAATATATGTTTTATTAAAACGTAAGTGTACATATGACTATTTAAACACACTATCTTTTTGTTTGGATTATTAAAAAAAAGAAAGATTCATACAAATATTTCACCTTATTACCACATTTAGCATTGTAACCTGTACATATTTATTTGCTTTACATTAAAGAAAGTTATGAGCAATAAGTAATGACAGATCAATATTTTTTTAATTTTACACTCCTATATTGTGCGGTGCAAAGTATACCGATCCACTCATAAAATACTATTAGAAATCAGTCCTAAACATTATACAAAAATTTTATATGCACACAATGTTTTTTTTTTTACATGCTAGATTTTTTCCTGATAATTTTTATTTTTTGATAAACCTTTTTATTGGACTTTGCACAAGGTATACATCAAGTAATCGTTGCTTGATATACATTGCACACATTACCATGACAAAACCGCGTCAACAGAATAATTATTTGTCTTAGCGTATGTGGCGTATGGGAGTGTATCCCTGTTCGAGGGAAGCGGTTGCCACGTTGTATTATTTAGTTCTTGGATTTGACTGGTGTGCCCTTACTGTACATATGTGTCACTGGAGAGAAAAAATAAATTTCTACAACCTAACTGGGGAGACATAACTTGGGGGAAATGGGGCTAGGAATAAGGGCATTGATCTTTGCTGGTGTAATAACTCCAAGAGGTGATCGCTCACCGGGACAAATGCGGCGTTCTGCTTGGGGCTGGGGTGGATGGACCCGCTCAGGAAATTCTTGTGTTATGTATAACTGGGCTGAGCGTTGCCTGGGTGGGAGTTAGGGTTTCTGTGGGCGTGTCTTGTGCTAGCTTGAAGCTATGTAGGCGCATTGACTACTCCATGCACATGGGGTGTCGCTGCATCCCACGTGCCTCTTCCTGTCCAATTGCGTCCTCCTCAGCAGTGCCCCATTTCTTAACTGCCCCCCTCCACTCTGCTATCGGTGGACCGTCCGATGAGCGCCAGTGCAGTGTAATGCTTCGTTTTGCTAGAAGGATGGCTAGTATCGCAAATCGGGTTTCCATCTTTTTCTGTTTATGCCGCTTAAACATCCCTAGGGCGCTAGCCTCCCATGTGGTGAGTCCTGTCAGGCCTGTGACTGTCCGTATTGTGTCGTGAACTCTCGCCCAGAAGGATTGTAGTGTGGGGCAGGCCCATAACATATGGATGAATGAGGCATCAGGTGTATGGCACCGCGGGCAGTCAAACTGCGTTGCAGGGAAAAAAACGTTTGAGCCGTTGCAGTGTAAGATATGCACGGTGTAGTATGTTGAATTGGATGTTTTTGAAGAGCTGGTTACGTGATACTTTTTTGTGGTGTTCCTGTGCAATGAGCCATTCGCTGTCGTGTAGCGCTCAACCAAATTCCTCCTCCAACTTTAGTTGAAGCCACATTAGTGGCATATATGACAGATTTGTATAACCAAGTGAGAAGGTGTCTCCCTGCCCCCATGTTTAATATCGTGTGCAGTACTGGGTGAGTTTTGGGTTCACCGTCCCTTAGATCGCACATCTTACTACAGTCCTCTACAAGTTGCCTGTGAAAAATGAACTGTCCGGAGGGGAGCCCGCTCTCCTTCGTCAGGCCCTTGAACAAGGACAACCGGCCTTCAGTGAACAGGGCTTCCACCTCGGTGAGTGCATGCTCTGTCCAGGTTAGTATTTCTCTAATTGTGTAGTGCCCACGTCCCTTAGGGAGACCCGCTAATGGTAACAATGGGGAGTACATTGGTACTGCTCTAGAGAAGCGATGGATTCGTAACATGCAAGATCTGGTCACCTTCATCAGATGGGGGTGTGCCGGGTTAGGTCTGGTCCCTGGAAGGAGCATCCGGGTTATTTCTGGGGTTGACAGAGTCCCTGTCTGTGTTTCCGTCTCCTCTGGGTGATGCCCAGCTGTCCAGTGCGAGAGCCTTTGCAGCTGCACTGCAAAGAAGTAGTCCTCGAAGGATGTGGCACTCAGCCCTCCCTTGTCTCGTGGCAGCTGCAGTGTCGTCAAAGCTACGCTGCGGCGGCCTTTTCCCCAAACCCACGATATCAGTATGGAGTTTAGCTCACCAAAGAAGGGTCACGGGGGGATCACCGGGACATTTACAAAATAGTATAAAAGACAGGGCACTATTATCATTTTAGATAAAGCTACCATTCCTATGGGGGCCAAGGGCAACGTTCGCCAGAAGTTGAACTGGGTTTTAATCCCTCGTAGGGCTCTGTAATGGTTACCCTCCAGGTGTGTGATAGTCTAATTCTGAAATATCTAGGGGCGTCCCCCTTCTGCGACAATTTGGCCTCTCCTACACTGATCTCCCAGTGGGGTGTATCTGTGTGAAGGAGATAGATAGTGGATTTGCCCAATTCACTTTTAAACCCGCTGCCTTCCCAAACTCGTTGAGTGTGGCCCAAAGAGGAGTGAGGTCTGCTGTGATGTCCCTGACGTATATTAGGAGGTCGTCTGTGTATGTGGAAACACTGTGCGTTCGTCCCTCGAGCGGTATACCTCACAGTTCGCCCTCCGCCCTCAGTCTTATCGCCAGTGGCTCTATTGCAAGGGTGAATAGTAACGGAGATAGAGGACACCCCTGACATGTTCCACGTGTTACCAGGATGGGGGCGAGATATGTCTCCCTATTCGGACCCGGCTGGTCAGATCGGTGTACAACAATTTCATATAGCCATGAGTTGGGGCCCTAGCCCCACGTGCCTCAGAACCTCAAATAAGTACTGCCATGCTAGGGTATCAAAGGCCTTTTCTAGGTCTGTTACAAGGTGCGCGGGAACCTGCCCTATACGCTATTTTGGACCTGAAACAACCTACGTATATTTTGGAAGGTGTTCCTCCCTGGCACAAAACCACATTGGTCAGGGTGTACCAGGTGGGGGAGCACTCCTGTGATTCTATCGACGAGGATCTTCCAGAGTATTTTACAGTTCGCTTGTTAGCAGGGTTATAGGTCGATACGACGACCTAAGTAGGGGAACCCGGTCTGACTTAGGAAACGTCACTAGTATTGATTCACGCATGGTCTTTGGGAGCATCCTCGTCTCCAGCGCTGCCTTATAGACTATGTCCAATTGTGGAACTAGTTGTTGGGAGAATGTGCCATAGAATTCTATGGGGAAGCCATCGTGGCCGGGAGCCTTGTTTTTGGCCAGGTTTCGGATCGCATGTTTGATCTCTATTGCTGTGAGTTGTTCATCTACTCCGGTCCTCCTCCTTCAGGTGCGTTATAGCATCAGTTTCTAGCATTTTGCTAATATATTCCTCTCTGTCTGAAGTCGGTTCCCTATATAGTGCCTTATAGTACTCATGGAAGGCCAACATAATGTCCGCTTTCTGCGTTTCTTATGCTGGTGATACGTTGTGCCTTTAGGTCCTGTCTAATAGGCCTGCACAGGCTTCTGCATATTTAGTCTTGGCGTCCGCCACTTGTGCAGGGGGAATCTTCTGTTTATCCGCTGCCTTAGACAGTCGCACTACTCGTTGCTCAGTTGCCTGTACCGCCTGCTCTAGAGTTATCCGCACCACCACAATTTGTCTAATGCATGCTCCCCTCATGACCACCTTGAAGGCGTCCCATTCAAGTGTCCTAGAGACAATCTCGTGGGAGCTGCCATGTGGGACCGGGGGTGAGGGTGGGCACCATCTGAGAGACGTGACATGTGCATCGTGGTCCGATATCACCCTGCATAGGTAGTCTGAGTGTTGAGTTTGGGGGACAATTGTCCGTGTGCACTTGAATCGATCTAGTCGTACTTGCAGATTATGGGGGATAGAATGGAAGAAACAGAGTTTAGTTGTCGGATGTGCATGTCACCAAGCGTCCATCAACGACCATTGGTGTGTCCAGGCTTGAAATCGGGCTGTTTGCATGTGGGCTTGTGATGTGTTGGTGGGGGGGGGGGGGAATCTATCTAGGTTGAGGTCCAAATAACAATTATAATCTCCACCTAAAATGTGAATTGAGCCAAGCTTCTCAACAGGGTCTCCCAGAATATTGTTTGTTCTGTATTGGGGGCTTATATACTGCCTACTAGAATTGGCTGACCATCTAGTAGGCCCTCCAAAAATGCATATCTCCCTTCGGGATCGATCTTCCTACCAGTGTCTAGAAAGGGGACCCCAGTAGAAGCTAGACAAAGGCTCTTGTGCATATGCCGAGTATGTCGTGGCACAAAATGTGCTGCACCATTTGTTTTGGAGCTTGTCTAGTTCCCCCTTAGTCAGGTGTGTCTCTTGTAGTAAAATGACCTGTACATGCTGGCGTTAGATACACGCGTCAATGGCGTGGCGTTTTGAGCCATATATATACACTGTGCATTTAGAGTGAGAAATGTAATATCGGTCTCCGGAATCATGGTGGTTTGTTGACCCTACGATGTTGGAAGGGGATCCCAAGAGTCCCTTTGTAAGCCCTCTGGTGCGGATTGATCGTACCTGGTGTGAGGTGTAGATATTTTAGTGAGTGTCTCTGCCCTTTGTGATGGGATGGGTGTAAGGCCATGGTGTGGCAAGGGGTTGAACTAGAATACTGTGGGGTTGGAGACCCAATACAGAGGATCTGCTGTAACATACAGCACATCCAAACCAGAACAACCATGTACCCATTAATGAAACGTATGGGGGGATCCATCTGGCTCACGCACGCTCCTAAGATCCTCAAACGTGGCCCCATAACGTTGTGTGTATAGTATGTGGGGATGCCTTGCGCTGGTGGGTGTGGGATGTTTACCATCGTGGGGCGTAATATGTGGTGTGGAGCTAGCAAGTGAGTGAGGTTACTTTAGTATCTAGGGTCAATATAGCTACCAGCTTTCGGGAACTTCATATGAGTGTGTCAGCTGTCTGTGGTGTGACCGTTACTAGGGTCCCAGAGTTCTCACCAGAGTCAATGGAGTTGCTAGGGTCCTCTTCGGGTTTGAAGATGTGTGGAGTGTCTTCGTGGTCCGATGTGGATTGGTTCATTCCCAATTCCGCGGCTGCATGTATTGCTTTACGGCGCTCTGTTAAGATCTGTTCTAAGTCTGGTAATGTAATTGAATGATGAAGTGACTGCATGTCCGTGTGGCTCTGGGCTCTCTTGTTGTTGCGCCTTTGGGGGCCTGGTCGTCTTAGGTCTCGGTGTTCTAGTGTTCCTTTGCAGCGGATCAATTTGCAAGTTCTGTCTGTCTGTGAAGAATGTTGTAGTGTCCTTGTGAATGTGTTTAACCTGTGCTGGGAACAGCAGAGAATATTGAGTGTTCTGGCACCGGAATAGCCTCTTTATCTTGAGGAATGGCGCTCTCTTTCGCTGCACTGCTCTGGAATGTTCTCGGAAGAGCATGACAAGTTTGTCTTCTACCGTGATGGGGTTGTTCCGTCTGGCATCTCATAGGATGGCATCCCTGTCCTGGAAGTGGAGGAACTTCACCAGCATGGGACGAGGAAGGGAGCCTGGAGGAGGGCGCCACGCCGATACTCTGTGCGCCCTTTCAATTGAGAAATAAGGAGTAAGTTCTTCTCCTGGTGTGAAAGACCGGAGCCAGGACTCTGTGTATTCAATCAGGTCTCTTACCTCCACACCCTCCGGCAAATTTAAGATGCACAGATTGCTCCTCCTGGAGAGACCTTTTAATCATCTTTAATCTCCTCTAAGGTTGCAACTTGGGCTTGTAGGTCTTTTATGGAGTCTTGTTGTGATTTGGTTTGCGGCTGCATCGTTGCTAATGTTTTTTCCATTTCCGCCACCCTGTCTGATAGCTTCCGATGGTCATCCCGCAGCAGGCTGAGGTCCGTGGCTAGGGTCCTGAAGCGTTCTTCCATGGTGAAGCGTGAGTGCTCTATTGCTGCCAGGACTTTATCTAATTTTTCCGACATGGTGGCGTTGGAGTCTGTGTCTGCCTTTGAGCCGACTTGAGTCGGGGATGTCGCTCTTGCTTGGTGAGAGCACTGAGGAACTCTGGTCGTCTTGAGGTGTCCCATGACTACTGGTAGTGTAGTAAGCGCTTGGCCACTCTTTTTTGTTGCGGTGTGAACCAGGTGTGGGGGGGTCTCCCGTAGCCCTGGCCCTAGGGCGGTCCGAAACAGGAGCCTGCTGAGCCTCGGTGCTCTCTTCGTGCCCTTCTGAACCGTTGGTGGATCTCTAGGTTGTTTGCCGCAATGGACACTAGTGAGGTGAGCCCCTTCGTCTAGACGCTCCGATTGGCGCGCTATCCTGACCCCCTTCTGCCCTGCCTGTCTCCGCCCGTTGGCTCTCCAGTAGCTGTGGTACCGTTAGTGATCAGCTCCATTGGGTCTGTGGGGATTTCTGTTGAGTCCAGGCCTCCTGATACCCTGGGGGGTATTGAGGCTCTCCCACAACTCAGAGCCCAGCGGCGGGAGGGCCCTACTCCAATCACCCTGGTTGCTCGTGCTCCTTAGGCCCTCCGCCGCAGTTAGCAATAGTGATCCGGCCCTCCAGGTCCCTCGCCAGTCGCGGTAGTGGGGCGATGCGGGTCACCTTGTCTGTGGCTGCCATCCTCCCCTGGCCCTAACTGCTTGGTGTCTCAAAGGTGGTACCCCTATCACTGGTGAATGTATATTTCTCGGGGTCGTGGGGTGGGTTAGAGCACCAGGGTTGTGGGCTCCGTTTATTTCTTCCCACCCCGCCAACCCCATCTCGCCAGTTACCTGAAGGGTCCACTTGTGTAATTGCCTGGTGCCCACAATAAGGGCATTGGAGGGTTGTTGGAACGGCTGGGAAGGCAGGCCAGCTGAATGAGAGAGGGAAGTGTAGACCCACCGGTTGATTACTTCTGTCTCAGGTCACAGCTCTCTCGGTATGTCGCTCTCAGCGCCCTCTGGGTCCCAGGGTCGCTAAACACTGTTGGGAGGCTCCTGTTCTTCTCTCTGTCGGGGTGCTTTTGTTTTTTCCTGCTCTTAACTTGCGGGGTAGAATCCAGCGCTGGAGTTTGCAATGTACAATGGGACCTGCCCTTTAAGCCCTGTTTTCCCCCTCCTCTCCTTTCCAGGGCCTCTCGACGGAGCCGCTGCGCCGAGATCCGTTATAACCGACCTTGCACAGCGCCTCTGCCAGCACTATGTCTTCATTGCCGGTCGGCCCTCTCCACACTTGCCGCTCACTCCCGGGCGTCTATTTTCAGAGTCTGATGGAGATGGGGGCTAAACTCTGGCAATCACTCGGCGGGCGCCATTTTAGAATCAGGCGCCCGGTCTCACTGCAGCCTCGGAGTGCCTGCTTCCGACTCTCTTCTCCGCCCCGCAGGTGTTCCTTCGATGCCGCCGGCATTCAGGAACTCGCCATGAGCCCTTTAGTCACTTCTCAGTTCCCTGCCGCTGCGGATGGTTGGCGCTTGTCGGGGCCCGCGCTCGGAACCTCAACGGAATGCGTCCGCCTTCATGGCCAGTTAAGCCACGCCCCTCTTCCCTGACAATACTGTTAATATGACATTTTTTTTCTGCCTATTGCTCTGGCAAGCCATAGAGCTGGTTGTACTTGGACAGGACCTCATGAGTGAATTTGGGGCCCTACCTCCAGTATTGCCCTTCATTGTAGCTTGCAGAGTTTGAGGGGCAGCAATACTGGAGGAGGTCTGTACTCTATCAAAGTTAGGAGGGAAGTCAGAAATTGTTATAGAAATGTAAGTCACTGTGATGTACAGATACGTGAACGAACGCATACAGAAACATTGGATTGTCTCTTAAACTTCACACCATGTTAGCTTATGGGTCTGTATTTAAGGGTGGGCGGAACTCGCGGGATTTTACTCTTCGAAATTTCGCAGGGTTACATAAATCTGTACAGAATGTACTGCTTAATGCACATGGTACACATGCGTTCTGGCCATTTTGTTTTGCCTGCTTCTGCCTTTCTCCCTGCTGCTTTTGTTCCCTAACTGCAATCTAACCCAATGCACCCCATCTGATCACCGAGTTTCCAATCCCACTGTTTTGTTTACTTATTTTTTTTTTGTACTCTGGTTTTCCTTTCCATCCCAGTCCAAATCCCTCTCTTCCCATCATGGCAGCAGCATGCAGCGCCTCCAGCATTGACTATGGGTGACACATCTTTAGCAAGACTGGGTGCAACGCCACCTGCCCCGAAGCTGCCAGCAGGCCTAGTCAGAGTTATGCTCTGCTGGAGTGCTCTGGGGGCAAGTGCGGTGATGTGTGCGCCGCAGCACCAGAACCTCGCACACTCCGCAGCAGCTGACGCGACATCCTAGAACAGGAACAGGACCTGCTAGGTGTTGAGATTGCGGGACTCGTGAGTAATATTTTAATTTTCCCAAAATTATCTAACATTATTAGTTTTTTTCAAGCAGCATGATTACAGGTAATTTAAGTTTACATGATTTTAATATATATATAAGTTATGTGTATTGTTTTTTGTATTTATAAAAATATATTTTATGCCGGTTAGTAAGTGTGCATATTCATTATTTATGATTTAAGTATGTATATGTAAACATAATATATTTATATATACATGCCCTGGACATCTTTGAGCTTTTGTCAGATAATCGGTTGGATATATTATTCATATCAGAGACTTGGTTCAACAAATTCTTGGCACCGGCTATTACTTTGGCCATCCCAATAGGGTACAAAATAGCAAGGGCAGACCGCAAAACAGGCAGAGGAGGAGGGGTTGCGATAGTGTTCAGAGAAACCTGGGTTTTTACGCAGGCGGAGACCCAAGATATGGGTGAGGGCGAAGCCCTAGACTTCTCCCTCACCATATCCCCTCACTGTACGTTGGGAGGCACCCTGATATATCGACCCCCTGGTCTCTCTGTCGCCTTTTTGAAGGCCTTAGATGAAGCCATTGTGCCAAGAGCTCTGCACTACTCGAATTTCCTACTTTTAGGGGACTTCAATATCCATTTGGATTGTGTGGAGGCCACCGACACGAGGGAATTTAGTGATTCTTTGAATCTTGCCAAACTGACCCAATGGATTAGCTCCCCATCCCATGGGGGGGGGGGGCATATTCTAGATGCAATCTGCTCCAACATCCCTCTAGTTGTCCAGGAACCACTTCCCGTTTCCTGGTCCGACCATATTTTAATCCAATTTTAATGGACTATCCAGACACCCTATCCGACCATGAGGTCACTTAAGGACAGACCTCCCCAACGAATTGAGCCCACTGCCCTGTGCAGAGTCGTGTCAGACACCCGCTCTCCCGCTTCTAAACACTTGACTGATGCGGTGGGGGGTTTCAATAATTGGATCTCACGGGCTGTGGAACACCTTTCCTTACCTTTGGTCAATAAGAGAGTAAGAAACAATCCGTCCAAACCATGGTTCTCTGACGAGCTTAAAGAGCTAAAGTAATCATTTAAAAAGCCGGAGCGCAGCTGGAGACAGGCCTACTGCCTATTGGCAAAAATAACACTAAGGAAATCCCAGAAATATTACTATGCCGCTATTAAGAAGGCCAAAGGCGATTTTTACGCGGAAGGCATCGCTCAGTCAAAAAATAACTCAAAAGAAATCTTTTCCATTGTCCAGAGTTTTCTGAAGCCTTGCGTTGAACATATTGCCTTTCCTGCCTCTAACTCTTGGTGTGAGAAGCTGTCTGGCTTCTTTATAGACAAGATCCAATCGATCCAGGACAGCTTCGGGCCAAGTATCCAAGTGCAGGTGGGACACCCGTCCCTGACTGCCCCGGCCCCTGACCCAGCCTGCACTTCCCTGACAGCTTTTTCACCCATTCGCCTGTTGGATACATTGGCCATTCTCAAATCCCTCACATCAGGTTCCCCAGCTGACCCTTGCTTTGCTAGGCAGCTAGCAGCTGCAGCGGAGGGGGTTAACCTTGAACTAAACAATATCATCAATTTATCACTTCAAACTGCTACGGTTCCACCGGAGTGGAAACAGGCTAAACTACTCCCCCTGCTAAAAAAGCCCCCTTTAAACCCTGCTACACTAGCCAGTTACCGACCTATCTCACTGCTCCCGGCTGTGGCGAAGGTGTGTGAGAAGGCAGTCCACAAACAACTTTCCAAGTTTGTTGAGACTGCTGGTGCCCTCCACTCAGCCCAGTCGGGATTTAGGGCCACATACAGCATGGAGACTGCTCTGGTTGAGATGTCGGAGGCTATTAAAGAATGTCTGGATTCAGGTGGCAGAGCGGCCCTGATTTTATTGGACCCCTCTGCCGCCTTAAATACGGTGCCTCATAGCCAACTTTTGGCCCATCTCTAATATTGGAATCTCAAGTTCGGCATGGGATTGGATGGAATCCTTACAAGAGAATAGAACCCAGCAGGTTTGGCTGCCTCTGTTTTCTTCAGCACCAAGAAAGGTGACTATGGGAGTTCCTCAGGGTTCAACTTTGAGTCCCCTTCTCTTCAACGTATACATCACGCTGTTAATCTATTTGGCGGAGGAGCTGGGTGCAAAGATCATAGCCTACGCTGATGATACCCAGCTCCTCTTTACGTGGAAGGAAAAAGATCTGTCCCCTGATTTAGCTACAAACTGCCTTGCAGCAGTCTTTAAATAGCTCGTGGGGGCTCAGCTCAAATGCAATGAGGACAAGTCTGAGGTACTCCTTTATGGGTCCTTCCTTCCACACTTCAGGGATGATCTTTGGCCTGCGGGCTACCCCATGCCTAACTAAACCGGGAGTCCAGTGAAGAATCTGGGGGTCTGATTCAGTGAGGCCTTCAGATTTTCTCCACAGATAAAAAAAAATGTCCGGAGTGTGCTTCGGCACACTGAAATTACTCAGGAAATTCCTGCCATTACTGCCCAGATCAGCGATGGAAATGGTGCCTCGTGCTGTCATCCTGTCGCGCATTGATTACGCCAATGCGTTATATATTGACCTTCCCGGTTATCAGCTGAAAAAGCTACTGACCATTCAGAATGCGGCAGCGAGAGCACTGTTGGGCATTTCTGGTAGGTCTAGTACAACGCAACATCTCCGGGATTTGCATTGGCTCCCGGTGGGGCAGCGCGTTCTGTTTAAGGCCCTCACCCTTGCCCATGGCGCCTTATACAAATCCGGGCCCTCCTATCTCAGGAGACGTTTTAACTTCTATGTGCCTTAAAGACATCTACGCTCTACAGGGCAATGCCTCGCCGTTATCCCACGATACCGCCTTGCTAAAACAGGGGGCAGCTCCCTTTCATTTAGGGCGGCCAAAGCCTTGAATGCTCTTCCATACGATCTGCGAAACACCCAAAAACTTTTTTAAAAGCAGTTAAAAACCTTGCTTTTTAATTAGCATCCAGCCTCGTCACACGCCCTTCTGTCTCCTTCAAACTCACTCCCACGCCAGGACTCTCCTGAGTATTCGTGTGTGCTATAAATGTCGCATAACATAGTCAATGTGTTCATTTATTCATGTATTAAATTGTATATATATATATATATTCCACAAGAAACTACAAACAATGTTCGTATGCTCTCAGTAGTAAAGGCACAGCAACAACGTAGTTCAGGTCAGAGTGTTTATTACACAACGCGTTTCGGCAGAAGCCTTGATCACGTGTAACAAAAGATGCCACCACTTGGGATTAAATAAAGTTTGCGAGTGAAAAGCGGTATCATGGAAATCAAGGAAAGACTGAACATTGACAAATGAGGTCGCCATATTGGAGTGGTAAAGCGTACATCAGTAATATACACAATTTGAAACCCATTAATTGCACAGTAAGGAGTTAAACAAATAGCAGACACACACTGAAAAAACGTAAAAGTCACAAATATCTACATCAGTGAATGTCTCGACTCGCTCTCGAGAATGGTCGCCATGATGTTCATTACATAACAGTTAGAATTGCTAGAATAGGCAAGATCAGCAAAAATGCAAATAAGCTCATCTGCTATGTGGGCAGTTACCTCCAATATAGTATGTCGAAAAAGGTTCATCGGGGTTGACATGCCGGCATAATCCCCATCTTAGGAGGTCATAAAAAAACCCTTGGTTAAGGTTGATCATTTGCAAGTGCAATAACGATAACAGCCATCGGGCCAATGAATTTGGAATTGATAATTGCAAAAGGTCTAAAACGTGTTCATGTTGAGATATCAGTAAAATCAAAACACATCCGCTGCGTGATGCTGAGGTAGCTCAGTATTCAACCAATACAACACGCATTCATAAAGAGTGTGAATACCTCCAGAAGAAAAAGGAAACAATCAACCGAAAATTCGTGTCTAATACTTAAAGTTTCCCCGTTAGTGGTATCGATTAACTACATGCACAGTGCTGTTCTCAAACCACACGAGAAGGAAGGACATTCAAAGTCAACCTAAATCTCAAATCCATCTTGACTTATCCATGAATATCACTAAGAAGAGTACCAAATACCAGTGTGCAGAGTTGTGACGGTGGAAACAGGAACGGAGGAAAGGGTAGGATGCCCGTGTCGGTGTGTGACAAAGAAGGGGCTCCTTCCTTCACTCCTGTATAAAAACAATACAAAAAATTCACATTAGAATTTGATGTGTATGATAAACATCAGCCTAAAGGGAGGAAAAACAAGTATCAAAGTTAGAATATGATGGGCAGCTTCAAATAAATTCAGTTACATTAAACACTAGAATCTGTAGTTCTGAGTACTAGTGAGCACAAGTCAGTAGCAGAGCAAGGGAATTGAATCATGTCTTTAGATGTATTGACAGTTCCCGTTGCCTCAGAGTCAATACCCTGTCACCCCCGCGAGGATGCCTGGGGATTTGTTCCAAAATCATGTAGCTTAAATCTGCAACATTAGCAAAATGACGTTCATTGAAATGGCGTGCAACCGGGTATTTAGGATCATTATGGGAGAAAGCTCTGATATGTTCAAGTATCCTCTTCTTAGCTGGACAAATGGTGCTCCCTATATACCATAATTTCCACGTACACATAATTACATATACTACAAAATTGGAACTGCATGTTAGAAATTGGGTTAGTTTTTTACTGATCCCATTGTACTCTACAGTACTCATGAATTTACTGTGTCGGCACGCCTTGCAATGCCCACACGGGTAAAAACCTAACAAACCATGTCCTTCATTGGTTGGGTACTGGGTTATGTCGTGTCTGACTACCATGTCACGGATGTTTTTGTCTCTTCTGTAAGTGATGTTAGGGCGGTCAGGTAAGGTACTACCCAGAATATTGTCAGACTTCAGAATACTCCAATGTTTCGTCAGTATGTGTCTGATTTTTTGTACCTCAGAATTGTAGGTTAAAATCATCCGTGTACCTGACGTATCATTGCTCTCCTCAATGGAGGGTTTATCTTTGAGGGTGTCAATGCGCTGTACTGTGTTAACTCGTTCACGAGCTTTTTTGAGAACCCAGCTCGGGTATCCCCTGCTCAAAAATCTTTTAACAATAATGTCCTCTTCAACAGTGTAGGATTCAAGGTTGTTACAATTCCTTTTTGCCCTCAGCAGCTCCCCAAAGGGGATGCTCCATTTGAGAGCCTCTGGGTGGCTACTGAGGGCATGCAGGATGCTGTTACCTGCTGTTTCCTTGCGGAACAAAGAGGTACATAATTTGTCCCCCTTGATTTCCAAGCGAACAACAAGGTATTCTGCATAGTTGGCATGTATGGTACCTGATAGGGAGATGTTATACTGGTTGATGTTAAGTTTAATCAAAAAGGATTCTGCTTCTTCCTGGCTTCCGCTCCAGATGATAAACAAATCATCTATATAGCGTAGCCATAAGATGACTTGTTGGAAGTCTTTCTGCAGAGTGGTACTAGCAGAGATCTCTTGCTCCCAGTATCCCATAAACAAATTGGCGAAACTGGGAGCAAAGCAAGAACCCATCGCAGTACCCTTTGTCTGCCTGTAGAGGGCGCCATTAAAAGAAAAAATATTGTTCTTGAGGCAGAAGTCTGTCATTTCCATTACCATCCGGCTATGCTCACGATATTTAAGAGGTCTAAATTTCAGAAAATGTTCACATGCCTCGAGCCCTTGGGTATGGTCAATGATCGTGTACAGAGATTTTACATCAAGTACCATGAACAGATATTCAGATTTCCATTCTAGATTTTCTATCTTGGCCAGAAAATCTTTAGTATCTCTAAGGTAACTTGGGAGAAGGATGACAAATTCTCTCAGAAAGTGGTCAATGTACTTGGAGATGTGTTCCGTGACACATCCGATAGAAGACACAATGGGGCGTCCTGGGGGTTTGGTCTTACATTTATGCAATTTAGGTAAGAGGTATAGAATAGGCAACTTTGGATGGTCTTTTTTTAAATAACAAAATTCTTCCCATTCAATGAGACCTTTGTCTCGCCATACACTGAGTTTATCCCAAATGTCAGTGATGCTTTGATTATATACATTGATGGTAATCGGTATATAGAAAGCATCATCACTTAATTGCCTCATTGCTTCGTTGACATAATCCTCCCTGTCCAGTATCACCACGTTCCCCCCTTTGTCTGCCGGGCGGATCACAATGCTAGTATCATCAGCCAATTTTTTAAGTGCTTGTCTCTGGGAGAAAGATAGATTATTTTTGTTTTTAGTATCAAAAGTACGTTTTGAAGTATTGAGTCTAAGCTCTATAAGAGATTTGATGGTACAGTCCTGAAAAGAGTCAATGTTATCGTGTGGCAAAATGGGTAAGAAGGTAGATTGGGCCCTGAAGGGGGTCATAGCTGCTGCTGCATGTGTCACTTCCATATCTTCAAGCGTCTGAGTGGTCTCAACGTCATTATTTTCTTGGGCTAGTTCAGCTAGAGTAATCAATGTGTCTACATCACTGATCATTAAATTCGTGTCAGGTGTAGTATTGGTCTTTTTGGAGGGTTGTTGGTAACCCAGTCTTTTTAAAGCATGCCACTTCTTGAGTTTAAGTTTTCTGACATACTTGAAAACATCAATTCTCGTATCTGTGTATTTAAAGGGGGAAGAGGGGCAAAAAGAAAGTCCTAGGCACAAAGTTCGTTTTTCTGTATCGGTCATGGGTCTTTTAGACAAATTCACCACTGTTCTATTTACCGTTTCGGTATCCATTACGTGTGTGTGTGTGTTGTGTGTGTATATATGTGTGTTATGTGTATTTATGTATAAATATATGGATATATATCTTGCCAACAATGATTGTTGCCACATGTGCTCTCTGGTGAAACATGATTTTATTTATAAGCGTAGTACCATGTTAAGGCAAGAGGATTTTTAATATTAGTGTGTGCCTCTGACATAAATAGGTGCACTTTTTGCTTCAGAGAGTGCTTGCCGCTTCATCCTCTCTTTCTTCCAAAAGGAGTGGACATGTGCTGTAATACACCAGCGTTTATCTACACAGTTTGCTGAGTGCGTCGGGCCCGGATTTATCAAAACTTCGCGCAGGGCAGCAAGACAACTTGCTTCGCTGCGTCAAAGGGAGTGTGTAGGAATGCAACCTATTTATTTATCAAGATGTCTCTCATTCCTGCTCTCTCCCTGCGCTGGCACACCGAGTCCTACCAAGCACCAGTGCTGACACTTTCGTGCAATGGTGCAGGGGTACCACGTAACGTTACATGGCACCCTGGATTGTTTTCTTCAGAAAGGGACACCTCCCTGCGCAAAAACAATCCAAATAGTCAACGGCAACACAAACCCTTGATAATAATAGTAGTGGTGCATGGTGCCACTGCCAGCATGACAAGGAGGGTGTAGGGCTGTAGCAGTGGAGTAGACGTCAAGTAAATGATGTTGCCAAGATTCTGTTCTAGTGTGAGCTAGCCAGGTTCTCACTTGGACTGATTTAAGAGATGTCAACTCATGTCACTCGCTCATACGATAGTAGTATATCATGGCTGTTAGCTTTCTTCTCTGTGGCTTTATGTAGCCCATTACAGGCCCAATCTCCCTTATGTATAGTATGCAAAGAGAGACCAACTTGACCCATCAGAAGGGGCAGGAGAAGCAAAGATCATTCATTGAAATGCATGAATAGTTCAAAATGTGATTTTAGGTTAGTAAACTAGGACTAGGCTATCTGATTTTTTTTTAAAAAGGTACAATGCTGTGCCTGTCAAATGTTTTTTTTTGTAGAGAGTCCGATCAGTTATTGTTTTTTAATCTTTATTCCTTTCATAAGCACCCTAGGTTACGAGAGCACCTGGGCAAGTAGCTGCCACCAGCGCCATGGCAAATGGGACAACCACCACCAACAGCATGGCAGGTGGTTTTGTTGGCCCCAATAAGTCATGTTTTAAAAAAAATATTTCTTAATTTCTATTTCCACAAGTACAATTATGGTCTCATATAAACTATTTACTTTTGACAGCTCCCCTATCTAATGTTTGTTACCTCTGTATTTTCCTGTGTTTTCAATATTTCCTGTTTCAGCAGCTGACTTTTTCCTGTCCGTACCTATCTTTGGCTACCTTTTTAGGTTGAGCATTTGAGACCTCTTGTATATACTTTAGTATATACTTAATATATACTTATTTGTGTATGCATTTTGTGGGCTCTGGAGATCAGCACTAGGACTTTTCTGCTTATGGACTTTTTTTTCTGTTCAACTGCCTCTATTTAGCTGTCTTGATAGAAAATGACCAGCAAAGGTCAGTAAAATACAAGAATTGCTTTCTGCTGAGAGATTTTTATTTTTTATTTTTCTGGCAACTGCCAGAATCACTTTAGCATTCTCTAGATTCCAGCCCATAGAAATTGTCTTCCATAGCACCCGTAGACAATAATATTTTTTTCAACTATTGTATTTTCAGTGAAATGACCACTGAAGGCCCTGATTTTATATTATAAACAGAGCTTTGGACAATAACATTTCCAGCTGAAAGGCAATATTTCCCTCCATGTGTTCCCAAACCTAGTGTGTCACGCAGTTTGGTGCTTACTTTCCCTCCATGTTAAAGAACAGTAGATATTTCAGCACCCAGGCTAATGTGCTGCATAGCTAAATGCATATCAGGTCCCAAAGGCGAGACAGATTACATTGCAAATGCTTGTTTAGTAAGCATTCCCTCTCTCCTCTTTTACATGTCTTGTGTAGTACTGTTAAGAGACTAGATTTTTTAATAACTTAAAGAGGATTGCAGGTCCAAGTATTCACCAAACATGTTGGTTGAGAGGGCATTTATGATTAAACAGTAAAAAAGCACAGAGAGAGAGTGGTCATGGTAGACCCCCAATGTTGTCTTATGGTAGCAGTTTTCTTGACAGTGCAGCATGACAGGAATGAGATACCATTCCATTTCCAACCAATACCATATATTCTTGGCATTTTCTTCCACGCCTTCATTGTGTTTCCCTCTTAGCCTTTCGTAGCCTTATTCCTCCATTAGAAGGAAACACTTTTCAGTTGGGAGCCCTAAAAGCCCTTTAAAAATGTTTAAAAAAATGTAAACATCTGCTCAGCTGTACAGAAACAGTCATACATAGGAAATGATTGAAAATGAGTACAGGAAATCCCAATTTTGACTTGTTCGCCCAATACGTTATGTGCGAATGTAAAAGCGATATTATCTTCTCCAGCGTTGGTACCTTCAACTAATGATAGTAAATTCCACAGTTTTCCCACAACTCACCCACACAATCCCTCATGAGCAGAATCCTTTGTAGTCCCTATATGCCACCCACTGGTGCCAGACTATTTCCAATTTCCGTGGACAGCCCAGCTCTGGAATTCCACCTTTTTTGGCTGCACAGTATCAATCAAGATCAGTTTTCCAGTCCTCTAATCCCGGGGGATGCCCTGCTTACAAGGCCCTGACTATATTTCTCTTCGCCACCATGGGTGCCACAATACGCTATATTTTGAGATACTTTGGCCATACTTCTTCCCCGTCGCACACAGTATATGCCACCTAGCTTCCAATGGAATAGTCTGGCCTGCTACCCCTCTGATAACCTGTATTATCTCTCCCCAGTATTGCTGGATTTTTGGACAGTCCCATAAAATGTGAAAGAAGGAGCCCACTTTCTGACAACTCCTGGCACATTGATCTGTGTTACGGCGTCCTAGCTGATGTATGAGTGTTGTGTAGAAATAGGATCTATGGAGGATACGAAGCTGTATATGACGGAAGTGCGTCTTTATAACAACATCTCTGGGACTCTGAATCGCCTCCATCCAATCATCATCTTCCAACATTCCCACATCTGCTTCCCATGCCTCCCGCAAGGTCTCTAGTGGTCCGGTGTGTTCATAATCTTTCTATATATCAAGGAGGTGGCTTTATTTGGCATTGGGTCCATCAGGAGCCTATCTTCCAGGGGTGTTTACTCCAGCAGTTGTTCACCCTCAAGGCTGTGACCACGCAATGCATGCGCCAGCTGCAAATAGCAGAACTTTTCAGAGTCATCTGGTATTCGGCCTTTAGATCATCAAAAGAGATTATTGCTTGACACCTCCAAAGATCCCCGAGGTGGTCTATACCCAGGAGACCCCATTTGTGGAATCCCTGCAGATTCACCACTTCCTTTAGGAGATCACTGTCCCATAGTGGAGACCTCTCTGTCAACTTCTCTTACCACCCAAAACATTTAGTGGCCTCCCACCATGCGCTGACTACTGCTTGTGTGTGTGGTGGCAACTGCTGTTCCAACTTTTTCGGTAGAGAACCGCAGGGTATCCTCTGCATCCCATGGAGTGGCGATCCACCCTATATGCTGGTTCTTCCCTTCCTGCAAACACCCAGTCATTAAATGTGACCAGTTGGGCAGCCCAGTAATATTCCCTGTTGCCAGGGCTCTCCAGACCCCTGTCGAATACACCTCTTTGTAGTTTATGTAGAGCTATCCTGCAGCTACCTCCATCACATAGAAGCTTTCACAATTCAATGTCCACTTTGTGAAAGAAATTGACTGGTATTCTGTGGGTGGTGTTCTGTAGGACATATAACATACGTGGCAATGTCATAATTTTAAAAAGGACAACCCTTCCCATAAGAGACACTAGCAGCTGTCTTCAGTGGTCTACATCCCTTCGCAGCCTGGCCAACTGCTGGAGTATATTATCGGCCAGGAACTAGTCGCCGTTCCTAGATACCTGTATGCTGAGGTATTTAAACATATCTTTTGTTAATAGGGATTGTCCGCCAGTCAGGAAGTTTGGTGCAGTCCCTGCTAGGAGGAACAGGAGTGATTTATCCCAGCTAATTTGATATCCTGAGTAGCTACCAAACAGTTGAAATATGTGGAGTATAACTGCCGACAGTGAAGTGGAGGTGCATGACATATAGCAATATACCGTCGGCGTGCAACAAGATTCGCTCTTCCCAGCCATTCTCTCCCATGATGCCCGCCACCAGCGGGTCATGCTGCACCCATGTGCCAGAGGCTCCAGCGCAAACGCAAAGAGCATAGGGGACAACGGGCATCTCTGCCTCATGCCCTTGTGTAGGATAAAAAGGCTGGAGACCGTCCCTTACCCGCACACACTCCATGGGGTTCATTTTTAGGAGCCTTACCCAGGCACAGAGCCGCAGGCCAAAACCGAACCTCTCAAGGACAGAGAACAAGTAATGCCATTTAGTACTGTTGAATGCCATTTGCGCGTCCAGTGACAGCAGCACGGAGTCTTCCTCCTTCCTATCCCTTGCCATGTGCAAGACTCCTTATAAGCATCTCGGATTCAGCCCGGTGCCTCTATGGGTCATAAAACCAGACAGATCAGGGTGTACTATGGAGGTTGTCACTCCACGAAGCCTGGTCGCAATGTCCTTTGCCAGCACCTTAGCCTCCATATTCAATAGCGAAATGGGCCAATATGAACTGTAATAGTCACTGGGCTTGCCCTTTTTAGGAAAAACCACTATTGTGGACAACCGTTGCTTCTCGGGCAGGCAACCGATTGTCCTGGCCTCATGAAACATGTTAAACATATGCTGTGCCATCATGGCCGCTACAACCTTGTAGATCTCGAATAGTGTCTTCTTTCTTCTCAATTGTTAAATCCTGTTCCAGTTCATTGCGATCATCAATCGACAACCTGGGAAGGCGGATGTCTCTAAGGCTTTCAGGGCAGTATGTCCCTGTCCTAGCAGAGGTAGATGTTTATAGCGATTCATTGTAGTCAGCAAATGCTGCTTCAATCTCTTTCCCAGTTCTATGCACCGTCCCTTTTGGTGCGCACATTTCTAAGACCTAGTTCCTCTCCCTGCCCCTTTTCTCCAACCAGGCTATCATTTTATTGGCCTTGTCACCTACATCATAGTCCTCTTTATGGCGCTCCTGTCTGGGCCCTGACCTTATCATCCGCTAAGTCGCTTATCTCTTGTTGCATGGGCCGGGTTTGATGGCTCACAAGTGGGTCAGGCTTTTTGCCACCCAGTGCCACCGCCTCCAGTCGAGCGATCTTCTTGTCAAGGGCCTCATATTTCAATATTTGTTCCTTCCTTCCTTCTCCCCTCCAACAGGGCCTGAGCATATCCCCTTATTACTGTCTTAAAGGACTCCCAAAGAGTACATGCCAAGTCAACCGTCCCCATGTTATCCTGATGATATTGTTCCGTTCGCTCTCATATTTTATCTTTAAATTGTAAACCCCTAAAGAGCCAGGGGTCTAGTCTGGGCAGCTATCTGTTGATCCCGATGGGTCCCTAAAGCAGTACCTTCACCCAAGAATTATCTGAAATACCACGCGTCTTATGGGTTGCATTATGAAATAAATCCGCACTGGTAGTGTCTGTCAGGATATGGTCCAGGCGGGAGTAACTGCCATGAACTGCCGAGTAGAAAGAATTGCTATGCCACAGGATTATGTTCATGCCATATATCTGCCATGCCCCATTAAATCCACAAAAGCTCGTAGGGGCTCTGCACGTATTCCCTGGTCTGATCTCAATACTCTGTCCTGGGTCTATGGTGGAATTCATAAACCCCTCGCCCCCAGCAGTAGGGTGCTAGATGGCAGCTCCAGTAATAAAGCACCCAGTGCAGGTAGTTTTTCTGAGTGGAGGTTCAGTGGTATGTATACTGACCATACATTGAAGACCAGGCCCTCCCACGTACCTGTCAATGCAACAAACCTACCCGATTGATCGTGCCTGGTTCTACCCGGAACAAAGGGAAGAGAAGATCTGGCCAAAATCCCCACCCCTCTAGAGCCTGCCGTAAATCATGCATGTGCGAGGTGTGTGTAGCTGTATCTGTCTAGGTCATTATGATTGCCTTTTAAGTGCGTCTCCTGCAGTAGTACTATGTCTGGAGCATGTCTACGGAGATACTGGAAAAGCACAGTGCGTGTAGTCTTGTTGCCTAGACCATTGACATTCCATGTGATGACTCTCAAGGTGTTGTTAACATGAGATCTGCTGTAGTGCAGTCTATGTGGGTCGTCCCAGTCAGGTAGGTAGGTTGCGGTGGCTTTTGTGGCTAGACTCCAAGTACTGCATTCCTGTAATGTAAGTGGGGAAAGGTGCCCCTCCCCCTAGTGTCTGTCTCTGTATAGCTATGGCTGCTGAGCAAAACAAGACGTAGAAAATACCCAACCCAATTACAGAATTGAAACAAGAACCCTGGGAATGTAACTCCCCCCTCCCTGCTCCTCTGCTCAGTGGAAGCTCTTTTTTATTGAACATTTTTTTGGGTGGGGGAGCCTGTTGTGAGTGGAGAGGGTGGGAAGGGGAGTTGGAGAAAGTGTGAAAGGGACATTTTGTGTTTTTACTTGGGAGGGGAAGTGGGCCTGTAGTGGGCAGAGGGGGTGGGAAGGGAAGTGAGGGAAAGGGTGAAAGGGAAATGTTTTTCTTTGGCTTCGAATGTAAAAAAAATAAAAATAAATGGGCTTTAGTTTTTTTCTTTGTCACTTTCTGGCCTTGCATTGCTAGATAGCATAGCATTGTGGTTTTGTGCCGAGTGTGAGACAAGAAGCTGTCCTCTGAAATTGTCACTCATTATACTGTACATCAACATTTCCCCCTAGACTGAAGTCCCTTGCCATGTTTTTATTGTTCAGTAGGTTACTTACCTCTTTCTACAGTCAAGTAATTAAACCGCGCCTCCAGAGTGTCACTGGGAACAGAAAACTGGTTAATTCTGTTTCACATTATTTCTCGATGGGGTTTTGCAGCACACAGCCACCTATCAATGATATTGGGTACTAGTTAGTTTAGTTATTGCCTTTGTCCTACTCTCTGTACCTGTTTACCACTAATGGGGTCTGCCAACAGCATACACAAAAATCTCGATCTTATCTCTCTCTCCTTCCCAAGAACAACTTCAGTACTAAGTTAATAATTAGTTCTTCCTAGCTGAATAGATTAAGGGATGTGTGCTACCTCTCTGTCTTCCTAAACCTTATTGCAGGATTTCCCAAAGAGCTTTCTTAATGCTGGTGGTAGTTCATTCCGAAGGTGGTTAACTCCAACTGTACGATTATTCAGAAGGATTAATAGGTAACTAGACTGAAAGAAAACTGAGTTAGTGGACAATCAAAGAATAAGACCAACCCACCATGATAAAAAAGTCAGATTGCAAACAACCACTAGCAGTAGTAACTTCTAAGCAATCTTGGGAGCTAGTATCTACTTAATTTATTAAAAAAATTAAAACTACACTTACTAAAACCTCGAGTGAGGACTCAGGAGAAGGTTAGGTTACTCAATGTTACATAGATTTTGTAAGCAACACAAGGCCTGGTTAATAAAGTTACACTTTTAGTGTTCGTTTACTTGAACAGCATAAGTTTACAACTATAACTTTTGCATGAGTAACCTTCTGAATAGTAACTTTGTGGGTAATCAGTAACCCCTTCAATTTTAAATGGACTACCATTACTACTAGTTAGTTACTACTCGTAAAGTTACTTGTAGTACTGTTATACTGCAATAGTAAACTTACACCAAAAATGTAACTTTACCTTCGTTAACCAGGTCACAATGTGCCCACTAATACTGTCTATCATGGGACAGACATTGTTTTAACTAAGACTCTGCACTATGATGATTGTAGGAAAGTAAGATCTGCTTTCATGGTTAATCCGAGGTCACTACACTTAAAACCTATAAGTCACCCCTAAGGCAGGCCTTTCAATCCTGAAGGCAGGGTACTGGGTTATAAGTGTGAGGCGACATCCCTTACAAACCACGAAGTAGATTCTGTAGGCTTTGTAAGTGCGGTCAGCGATTTTGATACATATAGTGGCCATGCGTCATTACGCAATGGCTAACTATATATTGGCTGTTCTGATCCTGGGCATGTTTGGTATAAAACATGTTGGAATCATACCCTAAAACAGTTACTAGTGTTGGAGGCATGATTCCATGCAATGGGGGGGCTCCTCCGGGAAGCCCCCAGTACTCCAGGTAACAGCCTTTCATGATCTGCTAGCAAGCTAGTGTTTCTGCCAACCACAGAAACAATTTGCCCACTTGCTGCTGAGCTGAGCTCGAGCAGGGGTAGGTAGAACAATAGGTTTCCTATCACCAGGAAGTGTCTCCCTCTCCCAGACACGACTTAGTGTATTGGGCCTGGGTGGGGGCCCTTGCAATGCCACCAAACTGGATTTGGTGCCCTCCTTCCATACTCTGCTTTGAGCCAGTTCAGGGAACCCTTGGCTCCTACTCTGGAGCGAAAGGACAGCAGAGCATCCTCCCCACTGTCCAGCCCCTCCTCTGGGAGGGACCCCTGAGTTTGTCTAACCCCTTTCTTAGGGTATAAAAGGGCTTACCTGTAGGTGGGTCCTCCGATTCATCGTGGCACAATACTCAAGCCTGAAACCACGTCACTCTTCGACCATCTGGCCACCTGAACTTCACTGGACTTCGCCTGGAACCGAGACTGCATCAAGGAAGACTTCTGCTGCTCCTGGTCTCGATGTTCTGTAAGTCGTCTTTGTCGTCTGTGTCTGTGTTTCTTCCAGGATCTTCAACAGACCTGCGGGCATCAAGGACACTGGAAGTAATCTCCTGTGGAGTGAAGAAGTCGCTCGCCTTCCTCTGCAGGCACCTCAACTAAGCATCGGCCTGCTGCTCCTGATGTCCCATGGACTTCGAAAGCCTCAGCAACACAGGTGTTGGTTCTGCAACTCTCTCTACGCCTGACCTGTCCTCTCAGCAAGTTTGTGGCCAGTATCCCTCTTTGGAACCAAGAAGTTGACTTGCTGTTGCCAAGGCTTGTTGGCTCTGTACACCAGAGATCTTTAGCTACAAGAAGCTTCAGCCTCAAGCATCTGTTCCTGCCAAGTTCTACATCCTCACAGCATCCTCTGCACTGTGGGCCTGCATCTTTGGTGATATGCTCGAGGTTCTCTTGCGACTCCTGTGCCCTTGGTCTGTGGGTTTTCTCGAGACTCTTCTCTTGCTCGGGGGCCTGCTCTGCCTCTCCTGCACTTGGTGAGTCCCTTGGACCTTGCTGGTCCCAATGGTGCTCCTATTTCATTAACCACGTCTGTTGCTGCTGCCAAGGCTTGTGGGTGCTCCCGCCAGACGCCGTACACCGACCCCCTGGGTCTCTACTTCCGACGTGGGACAGCTCGTGAAAGGCTCCTGGTCTTCCACAGCGTCGCCTGGTCCTCACATCTTCGGCAACAAGGTCACTGTCAACACTCCTGCATCTTCTGTCTTTGGTGGTCATTGCTCTTCCGTGCCTTCTGGTCACCTCTGAGTGGCATAGATTCTGCCCCCTCTGCTTGCAGGTTCTTCTCTTCACTTTTCGATTCCACCGGACAAGGCCTTGAATTCAATGCGTTTTACAACCGGGAGTCAGTGGAGGAGCCTGTTGTGAGGGGAAATGTGATGACGAAAAGGCACTCTGCGAATGAGTCTCGCAGCCGCGTTCTGAATCATCTGGAGTCTGTGAATCAGGTAGCTGGGGAGCCCCAAGTACACACTATTAGCATAGTCAAGATAAGAAGTAACTGTAGCATGTACTACTGATCGCCTGCTATCTTCTGGCAGGAGGTGCAGACATTTTCTTAACATTTTTAGTTTGCCAAAGCAGACCGACGAGTCATGGCGTATGCGGGTTTCAAAAGATCGATCCGAGTCCCCCTTGATGCCCAGGTTTCTAGCTGCCTTTGTTGGACAAGGCGGAGTGCCCAATTCAGCAGGCTACCAAAGTCCTGCAGAAGGAGGGGAAGGCTGACTAAAGAACATGATCTCCGTCTTGTCTGCATTTAATTCCAGCTTGTTGTTATTCATCCAGCTAGTAATGTCTTTCAGGCAACCCGTTAATCTAGCAAACGGGTCCCTTGACTGATAGTTGAAAGAGAATATCAGCTGGGTGTCATCTGCATATGAAACAGCCTTCAACTCCCAAGTGTCATTAAGATTGAAGAGTGGTACCAGGTAGATATTAAAGAGCAGGGAGCTTAATGCCGAGCCCTGTGGTACCCCACACCTCAAATGCATAGGTGACGATTGGTATGGTGGGAGAAAGACTCTTTGAGTACAGTTATGGAGGTAAGACTGGATCCAGGCAAGGGCTGTACCCTGAACACCAAACTGTTCAACAATATGGGATGAGCCACCTTGTCAAAGGCCGCGGAGAGATCGAGCAGGATCAGCATAGCCGATGCTCCCGCATCCATTGACATTCTTATAGACTCTACCACCTCCACTAGAGCAGTTTCAGTACTATATCCTGTCCGGAAGCCTGATTGAGTGTCGTGTAGGCTGACTTGCATTGACTTGCATTGAGAACACGGCTGTGTTTCGACTCTGCACACAGCCTCTCTGGGGTTCCTGGGTACTTACCTCGGGTGGTTCCTTGTGTCCCCAGTTCTTCCGAGTCTTCTGGTCCAAGTCCAGATTTCAGTCTCAGTTCACATTCCACTTGTTTAGTATATGGTTTGGTCTCCCCTTGGAGACCACAGTGTATTTATACTTACTTTTCTGCTTTCAATTGAAGTAATGTGTGTCTTGTGTTGATATCTCCGGGTACGAGATGTACCAATGTGTTAGTGAGTGTATAATAAATATACCTATATTATAACTACACTGTGTGGTTCTTTTTCGTTTAACCTACACTATATGATTATTTCTGGTAAAACAAGCTGCTTAACAGTCCTTCTTGACTAAGTCTGAAGGCTGCTTTCCACAGCTACCACTTAGACAGCTTTCTATGGTGGTCTAAGGCCACTAAAATCATCATAAGGGTTGTCTGGATTAGTGCAAGGTACTTCACTTAAATAAGTGTGCACCATATACAAGGCAGCCTCCTACAATTATGATGTCCCTTTCATGCCTGGGTGGGTAGGTAGGTTTGTCCTGGGCTATTGTTTAGTTAAGAATATCCCATAACAGTGAGTTGGTGTCGCTTTCACCACATTTGCACTGCCAAGTGTGTGACCCATGTATTTATTTTTTAAACATGTTTTCATTTGTAATTAACACAATGTTAAGACACATTGGAACTTTACAGGCACAATTGAGAAAAACAGGACTGTAAATTGCCCCTTATAAAACCCAGTGCTACAACAATCATTGCCCAGTTACATAAAATAAGCATTGCGAAATAAAACAAGGAAAACATCCTATACATAAAGAAAAAAAAGCAACAAAAGAGCGATGCAGCATTTTACCAAGACTAAAGATCCTCCCACCTACAACCTCTAAAAAGGAAGGGGTGGAGAGGGATAAAATGTGAAATACAAAATGGGGGGAAAAAAAGAGGGACCAGTTGGGGGAAGGAAGGGAGGGGAGGGAAATGGCCATGACAACACCTAACGTGCCGTCACTGCCACTCCCAAGACACACACAGCTGTAAGGACTCATCCATGTCCAAGTTCCAAAACTGTGTTCAAACCCTCCACTGGGGTCAGCTCCTGCTCTGGGTCCCGGGAGGCAACGAGGGGTCCCTCTGCCAGTACATCTACCTCCGATACCACAGGGGATGTTGGATGGAGCGTTTGAGCAAATCAAACACTCACCCCCGGTCAACTGATCTGGGTTTAATCCATCAACATTCTTTAGCTCACTCCACCACCCCAGTTCAGATATGGCCATATGCAAATCAGTCTGACCCTGTGCCTCATGGGAACAGTCCAGCCCGAACTGTCAAGCCATGTCTTCCCTGGACTGGAAACAAGCATCCTGGGACCGGTTTTGGTTTCAAAACCCTGATCAGCAAGGCTATCTTGATTCCAGTGGCAAAGTGAGCAAGGGACCCACGTCTGGGCATACCCTGCCAACTTAGGGCGAACAAAGCGATACCAAAGGGGATGATGGATGGAGCGTTTGAGAAAATCAAACACTCACCCCCAGTCAACTGATCTGGATTTAATCCATCAACATTCTTTAGCTCACTCCACCACCCCAGTTCAGACATGGCCATATGCAAATCAGTCTGACCCTGTTCCTCATGGGAACAGTCCAGCCCGAACTGCCAAGCCATGTCTTCCCTGGACCGGAAACAAGCATCCTGGGACCGGTTTCGGGTTCATAACCCTCATCAGCCAGGCTGTCTTGAATCCAGTGGCATATTCGGGCTGGACTGTTCCCATTAGGCACAGGGTCAAGACTGATTTGCATATGCTGGGTTCAAACTGGAACGGCATGGTGAGCAAAAAAAGATGGATTTAGGCCCAGATCTCTGTACTGGGGTGAATGTATGACATTGTTCTGCATTCTGTCCATCAACTGTTCTTTTTGCAGTAGATCTACCTCCGACAAGCTGTCTAGCATGCCTTCCCACAGGTCCAAATCCCATACACCATGCTCATTCGCGTGTACAGCTTTCAGCCGTCTCTCTCTTCCGCTACACCCTAATTTGATAGACATCTATCCACAGATTCCTTAACTGTGAACTTCTCAGGAGTCAGACTGGCTCCGGAAGATTTTTCTCGAGCAGTACACCTGCACGCAGATAGGTGGCGTTGGTCAACTCCACGTGACGTCGTTAGCTTCATCTCTGTCATTGTGACGTCCACGTCGTCTATATAGATGCCAACCCGGCACGCTGACATCCTTTCTTTTCTTTCTCCAATATTGGATCTTTCATAGATCCACATGCTTGAATCATTCCCAGTCGTCAGAGTGGGAGTCCCAAGGTATTATATCAAATCAGTCTTATTAGTAGCATAGGCTACAATGATACTAGGCCATGAATTTAATAGCCTGTCTATGACCTTTTTTTGAAAAAACGACCCAACTTAGTCTACAACCAATCCGGTGACAGCACCCTCTAGACCCTTCCTCACAGAGGCGAGTTCCCTCAGATTTTCTACCGCACGTTGTGTGAAGGGAGTTTCCCTGAGCTCCGCTCAGTTATTCTTCACACATTCTGACCATGTTATAACATTCTAAGAAGGGATTGTTCAGGCTGTACTACTTGTGGCAAAAAGAAATTTCATATTAATGATCCTCTTGAAAGTGCATTTATTGTCACTATCCCGACCACACAATCAGGGACTCTCAAGTACAGAGAGGAAAGCTTCTGTTTTGTCTACAGAGCATTACATTTAAAAACAACTGTGTGTGTGAGGGAGAGACCTATGATTCTTTTACATCTGCCAAATTGCAAAAAAGGGATAGATACTCTGATAAAGAGCCTTCTGAACACCCTAAAAAGGCCCTTAAGAAAATCCACCCTGAGACACCTGGTCATTCTAAAAAATATCAGGAGAAATTGCATCATAGACCTTACTCAAAGGTTCCTTCAGAACCTTCTACGCCATCTGAAAAACATATATCTGGCAAAAGATCTTCTAAATCCCTTCCATCGTCGACGGGATCTACTCCTGCTGTCATCGACAACATATACGTTGACGTCTACATTTACTACAACGGCACAGCCATTAATAATAACGGCGTCGACAACCATAGTTACATGTAGATTGTTCTCGACATCAAAGTCGATCCCTCTGTCTCCTCCGTCGACGAAGCTGTCATCTAAGCACTCGTTGATGACATCTATGACTAAGGATCCTAATCCGTACGAAGAAAATCATCTCGATTGACATCTTAAAGAAAACACAGTTGAATGAGCTCTCTTCGACAACACCGTCAATGACATCATCGACGACAACCTCCTCGACGGCAGTGCTTCAGTCAGAAAAGCCTGTTGTTGCCTGGAAAAACATGAAAATCCAGAATTTGACATCCTCTGCACCTTCAACCCCTCTGGTGCCAGTATCACGCCTTCCTTATACTGACAAACCCAGTGTTGATGTGATTCTTCCAGTTCAAACATCCTCAAGCAAAGTTTTTCAATTTCCAACACCGTCTGATACTGGAGGAAGAATCTGAAAATGAGTCTCTTTAGTGCGGCTCATAGCCCTTCAGAATTAAATATAAAATGTCCAGACTTCGATGACGAGGATGATCAATACTATGAAGAAGATCATCAACAATATCCTGAATATATGCCACAAGATCCTCAAGAACTTTCTATCCATATGCCTTTGGACTTCGTAACCAATCTCCAAGGAATGTTACAGGATTATTATAAACGATTCCCAGAATCATTTTCTTCTACACCTACCCCTCAACTTCAACTATCAATGCAGTCTTCACATCAAACGCCGCCATCTAGGCCATGCACATTACAAATTCCAGGTACTCCTCTACCGTCATTACCACTGGCGGATCCCCCTGCTAATGACCCTTGAGCTTCGAATGTTAATCAAGAGGAAGAAGAGGGAGAGATCAGGGATCGGGCATCCACTATTGAGTGGGATGACTATCTGATAACTATACCATCTCTCTCAGTTACGCCTCCAGTGGGTTCGCCTCTGAACTATATTGGAGGTTTCCAGAACATAATTTCATGGAAAGAGCAGCAAAGTGTTTTCAATTGCCTTTCACTACCAAACCGGTAGACTGTTTTCTTTCCAATTTTAAAGAACCAGTTAAAAAAAATTGGATAAGGGCTATTCCCGTTATAGATTGTATATGGCAGGAAGGAGTGCGTATAATAAAGAACCTGGCCACAGTGACAGTGGTTATGCCCAGGTTAGATAAGAAGAACAAGGCACCGTATGATGCTCCTGCGTGCCTTATCGGACAATCAATACCAGATTCTGTTGTCAGTCAAGCAGCCTCGAGATGCTCCAGAAATCCTTCTACACCTATCACAACACCACCAGATAAGGAAAGGCATCGCCTGGACACGATTGGAAAACATTTTTCCAGCATAGCTGTAATAAGAGCAGCATATTCGCTAGCAAATCTAGGAACATTTTTTTCCAGAATGGCTGTAATTACAGAGAAGCAAATTCGCTAACAATTCTAGGAGGATTTGACAGGCAAATGTGGTTGGATATGGCACAATATATCGTTCTGCTGCAAGAGGATGCTAAACTTGACGCCAGGAAGATTCTCCTAGAAGGCGAACTTGCTTCTTCAGAGATAATCAACTGTGCTGTCAATATATCTTCAACAATCTTCCCACAACTGGCTGGAGCAGCTGTCCTTCACACACAGGGCTGGCTAAAAGTGACAACATTCAGACCCGAAGTCCAGATGAAGATTCTGGACATGCCTTATGACGGGGAAGCATTGTTCGGAAAACACATTGATAACGCTTTGCAAACCATTAAGGCAGGCACTGACACCGCCAAGTCCCTGGGATCATTGCAATTTCGCAAACAACCCTTTCGAGGAGCCAGAGGAAAAAGTTCCTACTCTTATAGAGGAGGATTTGAGAATTATAGGCAACAATATCAGCCTTACCTAGGACAATACTGGCCTCAATAAGCGCAGCAGTACAGACAGCCACCTGCAGCGGCCTACAAACAACCAACTAGAGGAAAGCAAACCACCAGAGGACGAGATGTCAATAACAAACAATATGTCCTTTCAGTAGGCTACCTTCCCCAAGTCCAAGAACCAACTAGGTAGGACCTATTTCTCATTATATTCACCAATAGTCCAGGATAACATTAGACAAGTGTGTCCTAGACATCATAGCTTGAGGGCATACCCTCGAATTCATCAGCAAACCACTGAATGGGCCTCCAAAACGGACGTTTGCTCCTCATCTGAAACAGTTATTGAAGGAAGTTGCTATCATGTTGCAGAAAGGGGCAATAGAGAAGATCCCGAAGTCTCAGCGGGGCTTGAGCTTCTATTTCCATTTCTTCCTTATCAGGATTTTTTATCTTTAATAGTTGAACAAATAACTAAAAAACAGTCCTTTCAGATGGTCACCCTACAAGACATTTGACACCTTCTCAATCATGGGGACTACAGAACAGCTCTGGACTTTCAAGATGCATACTTTCACGCCCCAATCCATCACAGATATCAGACATACCTTCGTTTCTAGTTAGCCGGCACACACTTTCAGTTCAAAGTGCTCCCCTTTGGACTATGATCAGCCCCAAGAATATTCACCAAGTGCATGGCCCCGGTGGCAATGCCTTTAGTTTTCAAAACATTAGGCCTCATACCAAATCTACAAAAATCATATCTCAACCCGAGAACAACATTAATGTTTCTAGGAGCAGTCTTAGACACCTAGTCAGACTCATCTTTTGTGTCTCCAGAAAAACAGAACAAGACCAGGCTTGTGGCCCAAAGGCTTTGCAAAAGAAGGTCAGTTCTTGTCCGACTGTACAAGTTGTTTTTGGGTATGTGCTCCTCCTGCATTCCCCTGATATCAAACTGTAGACTTCAAATGCGTCCCCTACAAGAGCAGCTAGACAAGCAGTGGTTACAAGTTCTGGGCTCACGCAACGATGTAATATTCATAGCCCTAACAATGATAAAAGTTATACAATGGTGGACAGTGTTAGAAAATATTTCCCAAGGGATTACTTTTCTCTCTCAAGCAGCAGATCTCGTCATCACCACAGATGTGTCCCTGGAGGGATGGGGCACTCACCTTCAAGACCTCTCAGTGGACAACCTCCGAAAAAGTATGCATATTAATCTTCTAGAACGGAAGGCCATAGCTCTGGCTCGGTTATCATTCCTCCCCGGAATTCCAGGCTTGTCAGAAGTTATCCATACGGACAATACCATCAGCATGCACTACCTAAACAAACAAGGAGGGACAAGATCAGTTGCTCTATCTCAACAGGCGCAAACAATTTGGAATTGGGCCTCACATCGCAATGTAGCAATGAGGGCAGAGCACGTCCAAGGAGTGTCCAATATGCTGGCGGACACCTTGAGCAGACTAACAACCAGTTGTCACAAGTGAGAACTCCATCCTCTTGTTCTACAGGACATTTTCTTACAGTTCGCCGTGCCACAACTCGATTTTTTTGCAACCAAGACAAACAAAAAAATACTAATACTTAACAAACTGGGATCCCCAGAAAGGATTGTGGGGAAATGCCCTTTTGATTGGATGGTTTAAACATATTTGCTTACTCTTTCCCCCCCACTTCCCCCAATTCATTTGATACCTAGCGTGCTCAGGAAAATGAAGAGAGAACCATACAGATTAATCTTTGGTGCTCCAAAATGGCCCTAGCAATTCTGGTATACGGAACTTCTCCTTCTCTTGGAACATCATCACATTACTCTGACAACTACTCCGACATTACTATCCATGAACAGGGGCCAAGTACTTCAACCCAACCCAACTTCTTGTAATTTGTCGGCCTGGATCCTGACGACTATTCGCTCGGAATGTTAGCTATCCCCAGAGACTGTAGAGAAATCCTCTCTAAAGCGCAAGCAGCCTCCACTAATAAATCATATCAATTTAAGTGGCAACGTTTCTGTATATGGTGTCAAGAAAGAGTTACATCCGTTCCTCGCAACACTAGTGCAGATCTTACCTTATCTTCTTAGTTTAGCCTAGTCTGGCCTTGCACATTCATCAATAAAAGTGCACTTAGCACCAATCTCTCGCTTTAGGAGATCGGGGAACTCATCATCTCGCTGGTCTGCAAGAATAATTTACCGGTTCCGCCAGGGACTCTTTAGAGTTTTTCCACTGGTGAAAGAGCCTCCTCCTTTTTGGCATCTCAACGTGGTATTATATCAGTTAATGAAAAGCCCGTTTGAACCAATCCACAAGACACTGTTGAAATATCTGTCCTGGAAGACAGCTCTGTTATTAGCACTAACATTAGCATGAAAAGTTAGTGAATTGCAAGCATTCACTATAAAACAACTGTTCATGCAATTCAAAAAAGAAAAAGAAATTTTAAGGACTAACCAAAAGTACCTTTGGAGTTCCATCTCAATGAACCTATTATACTAAAGACGTTCTTTCCAAGCCCACAAACTATTGTTGAGAGATCTCTGCACACTTTGGATGTTAAAAGGTGCATTTAGTTTTATTAACACAGAACAAGACAATTCAGTAGATCTGATCAATTATTCATTGGCTATGACAATTTGAATAAAGAGCTACCAGTCTCTCATTCTTGCATTGCAAGGTGGATTGCAGAAGCTATTCAATTCTGCCATAACGCTGCAGGACGATCCCTAACTACTTGAGTCAAGGCTCCTTCAGCAAGAGCTATTTCTACATCCACGGCTTTATTTGCTGGTGTGCCGATTCAGCAAATCTGCAGAGCAGCCACATGGCCCACCAGGCATACCTTTACACAGCATTGCTGCCTGGATGCTACAGACAAAGCTGATGCGGCGGTGGGACAGGCAGTGATGCGTCATCTATTTCAGTAAGGTGAGCCTCTTAACTTTTATTAATTTCTTTTCCCACCGTCCGCTCTTTTTGTTTTTATCGCTTTCATTATACTGGTTACGACTATTGACTATATTAGCATTTTTATCATATGCTAATATGTATTCATGTTTACTGCTAACTATTCTGATTCAAGCATCTGAATCTATGAAGGTCCCAATACTGGAGAAGAAAATAAGTTACTTACCTGTAACTGTAGTTCTCCGGTATTGGCATCTTTCATGGATTCACATGCAACCCACCCTCCTCCCCTAGAGGCTCCTCTTTACCAGTTGTGATTATATTTATTCCCACATGTGCTTTAAAATTTGAGGAAATTGGCCCTTGTGTGGAAGGTTCTAGAGGATGCTGTTGTCTGATTGGTTGTAGACCAAGTTTTTAAAAAAGGTCCAAGATAGGCTATTAAATTCATGGCCTAATGCCGCTGTAGCCTATGCTACTAATATGATTGCTTTGATGTAATTCCGCAGGACTCCCACTTCAATGACGGGGAATTATTCAAGCATGTGAATCTATGAAAGATACCAATACTGGAGAACTGCCGTTACAGGTAAATAACGTATTCTCTTCTGCACCAGCCGACTCTGCTCCGCTGAAGAGAGCTACCCCCGTCATTTTTATGTTTAAGTCTTTTTATTAGTTTTAACACAAACAGATTGTCATGGACAGCATCAGCAGTTTCGCCTACAACCCCGCGGGCCGGCTCTGTACTGTGGCAAAGGGGTAGTTTACTCTTACTCCCATCCGGCCCCTTGGGAAATCAGTGTTAACACAGCATGTTGCCTACAACCCCTCAGGGCCGGCCGCGTATCACACGAAAGGGGGTACTGTGGGCTTCGGTTAGTGTATCGTATATTCTTTGCGAACAGACCCACAACGCACCCTTCGACAGGGCGCCCTAATGTGCCAGGTGGGGGCTCAGTCTCTACAGCGGGCTCTGTAGCTAAGACTGGTCCGTCTGGACTACTATCTGCCATGACATTCAAGAAATCAAAAGAACAAAACCTAATCCCCTCTCGCCACCCCCCTCCCTCTCCCCGTCTCGCCCTCCCTCCCCCCCCACTCCCCCCTCCCCCCTCCCCAGTCCAGTGTGTGCGTCCAGTAGGTCCCGCTCGGTGGTCTACCCTCATCTGGGGACCCCGTTTTGCTCCAGTATCACGTCCTCTCAGGGGGCGGTGTTCTCTTGTGTAGTAAGCCTCAGGAGGCGGAGGTATCTGGGGCAGGCTAGTTCCCTGAATTCTGTGACCAGTAAGGATCGGAATGGCTGCCAGAGGTCATTAAACGTCTCCGTGTCCCCTGTCACCATCAGTGAGAGTTTCTCCATGCCCAGGACATGCCACAGTCTGTGCAACCAACCCGTGATCGTAGGGGGGTGGGTGAGCGCCAGTGCATTAAGATGTTCTGAATGGCAGATCCCAACGTTATGGCGAACTGCCTGCCTCTGCGGGATTTCAAGGGGTACATCAGGTCGTTGGGGAGGCCCAGCACTATGTAGGCAGGGAAGCGCGGTAACTCAGTCTTAAAATGGGAGTCAATCTCATCGAGCACCTCCCTCCAATAAGCCTGAAGTAGGGGGCATTCCCACAAGATATGTGTCAAAGTACCCACCCGCCCACAGCCCCTCCAACAGGTGTCTTCCTTACTACTATCCATGGCGTGTATACGTGCAGGAGTGTAATACCAATATGTGGAGACCTTAGTGAATGTTTCGGTAAGTCCCGTGTGATACGCCGAGTGCCTAGCTCTGTAAGCTATCTGCCCCCATTCCTCGTGACTCAAGGCCCTTCCCAGCTCTCTCTCCCATCGTTCCCGACCCGGGTTGTAGTAGTGCGAGGGGGGCACCTGGAGAAATTGGTACAGGTCACTGATGAGTTTAGTGTCGGACGTGCGCGTTAACAGCCAGCGTTCGTAAGGGAGGAGTCGTCTATCCGCTGTTTCGCGCACCTGCGGATGGAGCGCCCAGTGGCGAATCTGCAAATACCGCAATCTCTCAATGTGAGAAGTTGGCCTGATATGTAGTGCTCACTATTCTAGTGATCACTGTGTATCATTCCACACGACCCTTATTGATGATTGGTTGTAAGTCAACCTTTTAGACCAGCTATCCTAGTAGCGTGGATACGAGCAGTCTTTAGGCTAAACTCTAGAGGGCGTGTTAAGCCAGCTGTTTACCATCACATATACCCCTTGAACGTCAAGTGAAAGGACACCACACAAGTTGTTATGAAAATAAAGGATATTTATTTATAACAAGACTACCCTGGCTCTTTATGAGTCAGGGAGCTAAGCACACTACAAAACTCTTAGAAAATACTTCAGTTGCACAATTTACACAAATGCCCGAAGGGCACGAGAAACCATCTACGCTAACAGTGAAATGCGAGTGGTTAGAGTCTGGAGTTACTGATTCCGGAGTGATCCGATCAGTGGGACTAAACGAAAAAGGAACTGGACACTTGTAGAGCGAACCTGCGATGGAGCACCGAAATGCTCGAGTTACCTAGCCCAGAGGCTGCGGCTGCGTGAGGTTCGGCAAGATGTCGGGAGTCCTCGTTGTAGTCTCAGGAGCCTGAAAGAAGAAGTTGCTGGCAGGCGACCAGTGTCGATGTTTCAGCGAGATCCAAGCTTGGATCGGTGTTGAAGGAAACCTGAAAGCAGAGGGGACTCAGTTCTCAACCGCTAGCCAGCGATCGTGTGGGTACCAGGAAGGTACCGGCTGAAGTCACCTCGACCAGGTGAGTGGGTGACGTCGGACTCGGCTGTTCCTCGAACCAGGAGGCGCGGCGGCGACCAGGATGGAGGGCGAGCTGTCCCACGAAGGTGTCTGCTGTCGATGATGCTGGGCCCAGGAGTGGGGCAGCAGGTCTTGGCAGTGGCAAACCCACGCGGTGGAGTCAAGATGGCGTCTGGAGTGGACCAGGAGGGTCCGAGGTACTCCTCTGTTGAAGGGGAGCAAGGGCCAGTCTGGAGCAACCAGACCAGTGATGAAAACAAACTATCGTGGTGCGTCGTGAAGAGGGCCACAAGCCGGTCGGCGAGTGGTCGGACAACGCGGTGAACAGCAAGGAGCAGAAGGGCCCCCACGCAGATCTCGTGGATGCTGGGGAGGCGGGCTTCGGTGCTGGAGCCGCTCAGGGTTAGGGCTTCTCAAACCCTAGGTACACTCACTCGAGGGTCCCTCGGTGGGCGTGTTAGATAAGCGTCGTGCAGGTTCTGAAGATGGCCGGTCCCGCAGGTCTCGTCACACCTACGAATCTCAGCTGGGCTGACGATGTAGGTAGAGGTCAGAGATGGCAGGGAACCCGGGTCTCGTCGAGCTGGGCAGTCTTGATCCGTGGGAGAGACGTACAGCAAACCGCAAGCGCTTAGTTGGTGCCTGCTGGTGCAGGGTGGCTACTCCTTAGCCACAAGGGAGAGTCTTCAGAAAAGTCAAGAGTTCCTTTCGTGGAAAGTAGTTCAAGATTCAGAATTATCCAATTTGGGAAGGGGACCCGCTCCCACCTTTATTCTAAGAAAAAGGGGCTGGCCCGTGACTAGGTCCTACCTATGGGTGGGACCAGGAGGGGGGTGGTTACACCCCTATCCTTTGTCCGGCTTCGCCCCAGCTCAGGGGCTGGTGTGCCCCCGAAACTGGTTTGAGCCGGGCTATGCACAGTGAGCACCGGGGTGCCACTTGCAATCACCTTCCTTTCAGCCCTGCCTACCTGGGATACACAAACCCTGTCTGGGATGGTGCTAACACCGCCCTCGACAGGAAACCCTTTGTCCAAGCTCCCCTCGCTGGAAGGTCTCCCAGCAGCAGGAGGTCAGACTTGTGTCTGGTGGCAGCATCCATTTTGTGATGCTGAGGCTTGAGTTAACTTTAACCGGGGTTCAAGGTTACTTCCATGTGGTGTCCCTCTAGAAGGGTGGAATGCTAACCCCGTCGCCAGAACTGTCGAGGGGTTCGTATTCCAATTCATATGACACCTTACTCGACATGTTTGGGTGATGCGATGCCAAAGTTAGCAAATAACCGCGAGGATTATAATGCACTTTAAGGTAGTTGGCCCGCGTCACCATGGAACAGCTATTTAGGATTTGGTTCCGCAAGCCGTCGACGGGCTCAGCTCGCGCCATGATTCCCAGCACTCTGCCTTCAGGATTGATAAGGCCTGCCATAGGAGTGACTGACAGGAATCCATGCGTCCATTTTAGGGTTAGGTATAGGAATACTACACCTACAGCAACGGGTGATTACACCACCTTGCCCCAGCTGTCGTGCAGCCAGTTGTGTCAGATTTGGGCGGCCATCCAGGGGTGGCATAATACATGCTGCAGCCCCTGGTAGGCCCTGGGTACACCGATGCCCTGGATACCTGTGGTATGCTGAGACAGGGACTGACAAGGCGACCCAGTTCCAATTAGTGGATGCACCTAATGTACATGTGTGTTAATTTCGAGAGAGAGCAGCTAGGCTGTGGGTCTGATTGGCAGGCCCACAGCCAGGGAAAGTCGTAAACCAATGAAGCAAAAGCAAAAAATCTGGGTGATCATAGGATTGCAGACCCTACACTCGGTTTCTGGCAATGCGTAGTCCCGTCGGAGGTCTGAAAAGGGGATAATCCCTTCTGCATTGTACATATGGCATAGAGCTCTACATCCCGCCTCTCGCCAGCGTTTAAGTGCACCCTTCTCCATCCCTGGTGCAAACTCTGGATTATCCGCCAGGGGTGTCAGCGGAGAGGGGAACGTGGTCAACCCATGTACAAGATTCGTGTCATCCCAGACCTGGAGATGCACTCTAGTGATATAGGAGGCATATAAATTAGCAGGGCGGTGCGCCCTGCGAAGGAACGGTATCTCCTGCAGAGGGCGCCCCGCCACCGCCTGATCCTGGAAAAGCCAGTGCTTATCCGACTCCCATCTGCTCCATTCCACCAGGTGTCGCAGCTGTGCCGCGTGAAAATATTTGCGGAGGTCCGGGATGCCAAGCCCTCCGGCCTCTGGTGCCAGCAATGAGAGTGCTCTCCGCATTCTCGGCTTCTTGCCCTGCCAAATGAAGCGTCCCAGATCTGACTGCATCTGTCGGAGCCATCCCGTTGGCGGGCGTAGCGGGAGTGCCCTAAACACATAGAGGACCTGCGGTAAGATTGTCATTTTGACCGCCGCCACCCTTCCGAGCAGCGACAGGGTGCCGCGATCCCAGCGTGCCAATTCATCCCGGACTTTCCGGCCCAAGGCAGTGTAGTTGGCCGACACTATGGCGGGCAGCGTTGGAGCCAAGAGAACTCCTAGATAGGGAACCGGGTCCCTGGACCATACTATAGGGACTCGGTGTTGCAAAAGGGTTCTGGTCACCGGCGCCAGGGAGAGGTCCAAGGCAACCGACTTGCCCATATTCATCTTAAATCCTGCTACCTCTGCGAAGGAGGTCAGCTCTTCAATGCACGCTGGTAGGGCCGAAAGCGGGTCGTCAATGGAGAGTATCACGTCATCAGCATATAGGCTAACTGCGTGACTGAAGCCCCCGAACCTCACTCCCTTCACCGCTGGGTTATCTTGAATCCGCTGAGCAAAGGGTTCCATATATAGCGCAAAGAGTAATGGGGACAGCGGGCACCCCTGTCTCGTGCCTCTTTCAATGTCGAAGCTCTTCGAACTGTACCCATTGACTCTTACTATGGCCGTCGGGGATCTGTAGCAATTAAAAATCATGTGGCGAAATTTGTCCCCCACTCCCATCCTTGCCAACACCTGTTCAAGGTATGGCCAATGCACACGGTCAAACGCCTTTTCGGCGTCCACTAATAGCAGCATCCTCTCTCCCCTAATACGCGATGCTTTCTCAATGAGGTGAAGGATTCTTTTGGTGTTATCGACCGTCTGTCTCCCCGGGATGAATCCCGCCTGATCCGGATCGATAAGCCCCGGCAAAAGGGGGGCGAGACGCGCTGCCAAAATCCCTGTGTATAGTTTGAGATCGATATTGAGGAGAGATATCGGTCGATAGGAGCCACAGTGTGATCCGTCCTTAACCGGCTTAGGGATCACAGCAAGAGACGCTCGTAAGAGGTCTGGCGGGATGGCACCCGGCGTCGCAAAGGTGTTAAATAAACGCGTAAGGATGGGTGCCAGCAGTGAACAGAACTTTTATAGAACAGTGACGTAAAGCCGTCCGGCCCCGGAGATTTACCATGTTTAAGGCAAGAAATGGCGGATATCACTTCCTCCGTTTTAATATCCCGCTCGAGAGCCTCCGTCTGGGAGGGCGTTAGGGACGGCAGAGTAACCGAGTCCAGATACCTCCGAGTCTCGAGAGCCTCGGGGGGATCTCCAGCGTATAGGCTCGCATAGTACCTGCGGAAGCGCTCCGCAATACCAGCGTCGTCCGTGACCGTGGATCCCGAAGGATCGGTGATCGCCTTCACCGCGTGTTTCTGACGAGTGACCCTGAGCTTACTCGCTAGTAGCCTGCCACATTTATCTCCCCCTGTATAATAGGCATGTTTGAGGCGCAGTGCTGCGTATTCCGCGCGGTCCATATCAAAGGCTGTCAGGAGCTTTCTCGCTCCTTGAAGTTGCCGCCATATTGTAGGGGCCCCCGTCCAGCTATGCATGTGCTCCAGTTCCCTGACCTGCTGCGTAAGCTCCTCCCGCTTCCTTCTCCTGTTGGCGTTGTCCGCCGAGGAAATCGCGATAAATTCCCCCGGAGTACCGCTTTCAGCGCAGCCCATTGAGTCGCCCGTGTCGTATCTGAGTTCTCATTATGGGACAGGTACTCCCTGACCTTTGCCGTCACCTGTGTGACCACATCGCGTCTGCTGAGGAGTGCGTCTCGCAGCCGCCAGATCCGTGGGGGGCAGGAGGTCGGCGGGAAACTGAGGGTGGCCGACACTGGAGCATGATCTGAAACTGAGATCACTCCAATGTCCGCGGCCATAGCAAGCTCACGCACCGGCCCTGAGACCAAGAGGTGATCCAGTCTCGCATATGTCTTGTGTGCGTGCGAGTAGAACGAGTAACTCCGTTCCGTGGGATGTAGGTGTCGCCAGAGGTCCCCGACATCCATCTCCGCCATCATAGCCTTACATCCCGCCGAGAACTCTCCCGTCTGTGGAGAACGGTGGGCTGACCTATCTGTCGCACCGTCAAAGACCATGTTAAGGTCGCCCCCTAGGATTACATGCCTGTCCGGTGCCGTCGCTGTCTCCTCCAGTGCTGAGCGGAGGAATCTTTCTTGCCGATCGTTCGGGCTATAAATGGACCCGATCGTAAACGTAAGACCAGCCACCCGGATTCTGTAGACCAGGAGCCTGCCCTTCAGTTCCGCATGTTTATGGAGCACCTCTCCTCTAAAATGTCGGGCTACAAGGATCGCCACTCCTGCGGTTTTAGTGTTATTGGAAGAGAAGAATTGTGTAGGAAATGCGGAGGACCGCAGTCTAAAGCAGTCCCAGGGCAAGAGATGGGTCTCCTGGAGCAGACAAATATCTGCTCCGGTGTGTTCTAGTAAGGACAGAACGGCGCGTCGTTTTATCGGATTGTTGATGCCCTTGACATTAAGCGTGACAATTTTAAAGGGTGTCTGCGTCATGTGGGAGTGTCATCGGTACCGCCGTGTTTCCTAAGAATTGACAGATTGTAACTCGCACCCTTCTAAGATAACGGCCTCCCCGCCCACGCACTGGACTTCCCCCCCCCCCCCCCCCCCGTCCCTGGTTCCCTCCCCCCCCCCCCCTCCCGGTTCGCCCCTACTTCCCCCCCTCCCCTCTCTCAGTCCCCCCAACACCCCTCAAAACTCCCTGATACCCCAACTGCCCCATCCCCAACAACATGCCTGTCACACCACTCGTCTCCCCCCCCCCCCCCCAAGTCCTGGAGTATCAATGTCCAAGTCCGGACGTCCAGCCACTACCCCTTTCCCCGCCCGTCCCCCCCCTCCGCCCCAACCCCCAAACCTGTAGTGCGAGAAGGGCTGTGTTGAACTCCCCCCGGAGCTGCTTCAAGCAGTCAATGCGACATCACTGTCTCCGGTGCTTTCGGCCACCTCCGTAACTGCCTCACCCATGTCGGCTCCGGTGACGGGCGAGCCCGGCCGTGTGGACCGCTCACGGGGCCTTCGCCCCGACACCCTCCGCCCTCTCGGGAGTTACTCCGCGGCTGCCCGACCATCCCATCGTCTGGTGCAGCGATGCCTAGGACTCCGCAAGTCTCCCGCAGGGAACGTAGTTGGTGCATAGTACCGTTCCAGCGGAAGATGAGTCTAAAAGGATGTCCCCAGGTGTAGGGTGTGCCTTGCGCTCTTAGGAAATCCGTGGCTGTCTTAAACGTTTTTCGCTTCTGCAGCGTGATAGCTGATAAGTCTTGGTAGAGGGCTACTCGATGGCCTCGAAAAGTCAGGGGCTGCCTCTTCCGCGCCTCTGTCATGATGCGCTCCTTGAGCAAGAAATCCGGGAGGAAAGCCAAGATGTCCGGAGGCGGCGCCGACGCTCTGCGCTGGGGTCCCACTCTGTGCGCTCTGTCAATCCTGATTGGGAACCCCTCCGCCTCCCCCAATACTTCTCGGAACAGGGCCTGCATACATCCTGTCACGTCCGTCCCTTCGGCCGTAGACGGCAGCCCCCGAACCCGTATGTTGTTCCGCCGAGACCGATTTTCGAGGTCCTCAGCGCGTGCTTGGAGATCAATCTGCTGGTCTCTGAGGCACAATACTTCTTGCTGCAGATGTTCAAACTCCTCGTCTCGTCTGTGACTGGCATCTTCCACCGCGACTACCCGGTCTCCCAGGCCATCCACCTTCCGGCGCAGCTCCCGCACCTCCCCCGCCACCTCATTCTTCAGGGCTTGGAAGTCCTCCCGGAGGGTGCTGAAAAGAGACTCCATGAAGGACCTGGTGATGGGGGGCTCTCCGCTTCCAGCGTCCTGTGCCCCTCCGGAAGACCCGGGTGACTGCTGCCCCCGATCAGCTCGTTGTTGGTGTCGTCCGAGTAGCTCGGGGAGGGTGCGGTCCCCTTTCTTCCCTCCTCTACTGCCTGCCATGATCTCTGTGGCCCAGTGTCGCCCAGCCTCACACCTCTCGTGTCCGCTTTCAGCCGCCTCTCTGCCCAGCCTCTGACTCCTGCGCGCGGCCCCCTCGCCCCTCCGGGATGAAAGGCCACTCCGAATCCCTCCGGAGGCAGTTCTGGCTGCGTCCCACACTTCTCTCTATGGCACCGCAGTAGTCTCCCCCAGCCGCGTCGCACCTCTGGGGCCACTGGGCCGCAATGTCTTCTGCTCTGCTCCTTCCCCCTGCTAGGGGGTTGCTGGTCTCTAGCCCTCCTGCGTCGAGAGCCACCCTACCGATGGGCAAGGGGGGGCGGCCCGCGGCCGCCGTCACACCCGTGGGGCCGATCGCCGCTGTCTGCCGCTCCCTCCGGCGGCTGAGCCACTCCTAGAGGCCGGGGGTCGTCGGGTCTCCAGCGGGGCCTCCCCAGGCCCCGTCCGCCGTTCTCTCTGCCGGGCTGTCGCACCTCTGCAATGGCGTCGCCAGCAGCTCGAGGAACCCCCGGCCCAGGGTCGTCCCCGGGGGTCCGTCGGTAACTCCTCGCCCCCGGGATGAGTCCGCTGCCTCCAGGGTGGGCAAGGGCGCCCCGCTCGGCTGTATTGGCTCCGGCTCCTCAATAGAACCCCCAGTGCCGGTGCCTGTGCCGGCCGCAGCTACTCCCGATCGCTCTAGGTCCCCGGGGGGGCCGTCCACTCCGCTGTCTCCCGCGGCCGCCGGTGGAGGAGCAGACCCGTCACCGGGCCGGATCTCACTCTCCGCATCCACTCGGTCTCATTCCGTCCTCCGGGTCGACTCTCAGCGAGAGTCGAAGGCCGCCGCTGCTCGCCTAAGTGCCCCACCGCAGGCCCGGGCACTCGCGTGATTCCACAGCCGGACTCCTTCTCTTCCGGCCCGGCGCGAAGCTCCGCCCTCTCTCGGCCCTTCAGCTCCGGCCGCGCGCCTCCGGGCCGCCGCGGGCGCTGCTAACCTCGCGCTGGCTTGCTTTTGGGTTCCTCTGCCCCCGCTGCCGGTATTTCCGTGATCCGGGGGGAGATTCAGCGAAAGAACCGGGTTGGGGGTTCAGCGGAGCGGGAGCTGACAGAAAAGGCGTCCGCTCACCCCGCCATCTTGGCCACGCCCCCCCCCCCCCGTCATTTTTAGACAGACTTTTTGTCAAGTTTTTTTTAGCATGTAGGATGTCCAAAAAGATCTCAGGGTTCAAATTGTGCACCACCTGTCACTGTGCCATGTCGGTTATAGAACCCCATCTTGTGTATCTTTGGTGCCTGGAGTGCGTCCACAACCAAAAGTCATGCTCCGACTGCCAGACCATGGCAACAAAATCTTTGAGGGAGCGGTCCCTAAAGCTGCTTGAGGCCCGGTGTCAGACCCCTCCGAGATCTCCTAGGAGATCTCTTCTCTGCTCCTGGTCTCTATCGAGAGGAAGGTCCGAGCGCTGCTCCAGGGGAACCAAGTGTTCAGCCTCCCATTTGAAATCTTCAAAGGGGTCCGGCAAAAAGCACCATAAAGAACACAAGAAGTTGAAGCATGCTTCGACTTTGCCTCGTCTGTCACCCAACGAGACGGAGTAGTCTCAGCGTTTGCGCCCCGCTCGGCAGAGCGGGTGCCTGGGTCACCTCCGTGTTTCTCTCTCTTTCCGGGGTTGGGAGCAACCCCCGCCAAATTAAAAGTTTTATGATGCCATTTGCACCATATTTGGGTGACCTGAACCTGCTGGCACACCTTCAGGCCCCGCAGGCTCATCGGAAGGAGATCCTCCCGGTTCCAGGCCGCCTGCTTCGGCCCCGGCACTCAGGGCTCCACATGGATCTGTTCCCAGGTGCAGACCAGAGCTGCTCACACCCATTCGACATTCCCTGACGCTGCGTCTAACGCAGAGACCCTCGACGGTGCCCACTACCCCCATACTAATTCTGGACAACACAGAGTCAGCCGGGCGTCCACCAACACTTCCACCAAGTGAACCTTTGGACTCTGTTGTATCCTTAGCCTTATTCAGGGGAGCTAGGATTCGATGAAGATTGGGAGGTGCCGCAGGACCCCTTAGAAGTCCAGCTTTACACAGAGTAAATGGACTGGCACAAGGAACTGGGTGATGCCAGTGGCTTGGATACCACTCCAAAGCCTGGCATGCTATCTCCTCCCAACCTGGCTACAGAGGATGGGGCTTCCTTCGCTATGGTGGTGCGTCGGGCTGTGGAGGTCTCGGACCTGCAGTTTCATACTGCGGCGGTCAAGACCAGAGTCTTGATGAAGGTCTGGCAGCCTGGTGGCTCCACTACAGAAACCTTCCAACCATTTAATGAAGCCTTAACTGATGTTCTTCTGGGCACCTGGTCCCAGCCCAGCACAGAGGCTCCTGTAAATAGAACCATCGTCTGCCACCATCACCCTGTAATGGAGGACCAGCTTTCCTTTCCTCTCACCTGACCCCCGAGAGGTTGATGTTCCAAGTCTCTACTTCCCATGGCACACTTTCTCTTCCACACCCCCAGATAGGAAATCCAAAAGGCTGGATAGCTTTGGCAAGAAAAAAACCACATGCCTCTTGGGGCTGTTACTCCCATTCACTATGGGAGACTGTATGTCCCTGAGGAGGCCCGGGCTGTCCTCTCCCAAGCTGTTGTAGATGGAAGATATGCAGCAAAGTTTACAATACGCTGTGGCCTTGACACAACAGACTCACTGGGCAGACCGATTAAGGCGGCGGTGGCCGCTAGGCGCCATGCCTGCCTATGTCTGACTTGTCTAGGGAAGCCCAAGCTAACCTTATTGTATGCCCTTTGATGGCTCTCATCTCTTCGGAGACAGGGCGGATGCAGCGCTAGAGCCTTTCAAGGAGTCACGGGCTACGGCACAATCCTTGGGCCTCTTAGTGTTATCCCGTCCTGCGTCCGCCTTTCGCTCATTTTGTGGCTGCAGAAGGGGCTTCCAATCGCGCCAGCCCTACCCTAGCCAGAGGACCACTCAAAATCCACAACCTCTGCACGGCCGTGACTCCATTCGACCCGGTGTATTGAGCGCCCAGGAGTTAGGTAAGGCCACAAACCCCCCTACCTCCTCCAAACCTTCCTAGTTCGATCCTCCCAGATTGTGGGCGCCCAGTTGGTGGCAGGATACGCCTCGACTCCACCACTGGCGAGACATCACCTCGGACAGGTGGGTTTTGTAGATAGTCTGAAGGGGTTACTGCCTGCCTTCATGCCTCCTACAGATGATCGGCTGACGGAGGATCACCTTACCTTGCTTCGTGAGTAAGTCACAACCCTCTTGGCGAAGGGGGCCATAGACAGGGTTCTGGTATCAGAAGTAGGCTGTGGTTGCTATTCCTGCTACTTTGTGGTCCCCAAAAAGGACGGAGGCCTTCGTCCTAACCTCGACCTTTGAACCCTTAACTACTTCCTCAAGAAAGGGAAGTTCAAGATGCTCACTTTTGCTCAGGTTCTGTCTGCCCTGGACCCAGGAGACTGGATGGTAGCGTTAGACTTGCAGGACGCTTATTTCCATATTCCCATCCTTCTTGCCCATTGTCGATACCTGTGGGCCACAAGCACTGTCAGTTCACCGTGCTCCCCTTTGCCCTCACCAGTTTCCCTCTTGTAATCACCAAGGTGATGGTAGAGATCGCAGGTCATCTGCGGAGATCATGGGCTCCAGTCTAGCCCTATCTCAGGCAGTAGTCTCCCACCTCCAGACTACGGCAAACTTTCTGCACTTGCTGGGGTTCACAATCAACATGCCGAAGTCACACCTGACTGCTTCTCAGATGCTCCTTTTCATTCAAGCTATTCTGGTATATGGTGCAGTTTCTAGGTTATCCTCACGAATGGGGAGTCTAGGATAATCAGGCTATGATACAGATGTTTCAGCCTCTATCCTGGATTTCGGTGAGGCTGACTCTGAGGCTGCTGGGCCTCATGGCCTCCTGTATCCTGCCGGTGAATCATGGCAGATGGCACATGTGGGCTCTGCAGTGGGACCTAAAGTTCTAGTGGTCACAGCATCGGGGGAATCGCACTGACCTGGTCCAGATATTGGAAGGAACTGCCCGAGATTTGCAGTGGTGGCTGACAAACCAGTAATGGGTCACAGGCAGACCCCTCTCCCTTCCCCAACCAGGATCTTACTGTAGTGACAGATAAGTTACGCCTGGGATGAGGCGGCCATCTGGAAATGGTGGAGATCAGAGGACTCTGGTCTCCGGCAGAAGCTGGGCACCACATCAACCCGTTGGAGCTTCGTGCAATCCGGTTGGCCACTGAAAACCTTCATACCATCTCTCATGGGAAGAGCGGTTCAGGTTTCACATACAACACCACCGCAATGTGGGACTGCAACAAACAAGATGGGGTGGTGTTGTGGACCCTCTGTTGTCAAGAGGCCCTGCATCTCTTAACTTGGCTGGAACAACAGGACATATCCCTGGTGGTTCAACACGTGGCTGGCTCCCTGAAAGCCAGGACAGACAAACTCAGCCGAGGGTGCCTAGCAGATCACAAGTGGCGTCCCCATCCTGAGGTGGTGCAGGGTCTTTTTCTGCAGTGGGAAGAACCTTGGTTAGATCTGTTCACCTCTGTCGAGAATGCGCAATGTCAGCAGGATGGCAAATTGGAGTTTCTAAGGCGGCTCTTGCTCGGCAATGCTCTTCATCTCGAGTGGAGATCAGGCATCCTCACATTATTATGCTGCCTTCTCTGGAGGATCTTCTGTTGCAGGGGAGGGTCTTCCACCCAAACCTGTCAACCCTCCGCCTCCTTGCATGGAGATTGAGCGCCGACAGTTGATGGTATTTGATCTTCCTCCCGAAGTATGCAGTTATTCTGGCAGCCAGGCGGCCCTCCACTAAATCGATATATGCCTGCCGATGGCCAAAAAACTTGTATAGAGTGATCTATTGACCCCCTGTCCACCTCCCTATTTGACGTCATCCCTTTCATTCAGACTCTTGCCCAGCACTGGGCACTCTGCGGGGTTACCTTTCGGCCCTTTCTGCCTTTCTACGGTTGCCAGATCAACTTTCAGTATTCAAGATTATACATATATTTCTGAAGGGGCTTACGCATTTGTTTTCTCCTTCCCCTTTTGTTGTGGCACAGTGGGACCTTAATTTGTCCCTTACCTTTCTAATGTGTGCACCTTTTGAACCACTGCACAATAGCCCCTTCCAGCTGCTCACCATCAAGACATCCTTTTTAGTGGCAATAACTTTAGCCAGTCAGGGGAGCGAGTTATAGGCATTATCTTCTCAGCCTCTTTACTTGACCGTCTTCCCTAGACAAGGTAGTGCTCTGCACTAGGGCTTCTTTTTCACCTAAGGTGGTGATACCTTTCCATCTAGGCCAGTCTGTCACCTTACCGACCTTCTATGCTCCACCGCATTCTTGTAAGGAAGAAGACTGTCTCCACCTTCTGGACCTACAAAGAGCGTTATCTTTCTACCTTTTTTTTTTTTAATTGTTTTTATTGGCATTTCTGTTACCTTACATTTGTTAGAGTTGGGTAGTTTCAAGGTACACCGCTAGAATATTGTATTTCAATGCTAGACAATCTGGCATATCAACTCCGTACATTAGACAATGGGGGCATCAAACAGTGTTGTTAGGTTTCGACCGTTTACACATCTAGACGCCTGGTGTTGGCATAGACCGTTTAGTTTTATAGGGTGAATGTTCACTCTGAAAAACACCGGGGGTGACACTGCTGTTTCGTGTGTGCGGGCCCAGCCACATGGTATGCCGTGTTGGGATCATTTGTAAAGTGGTGTTTTATGTCAACCCAGCGGTTGTATATCTGTATGACTGGTGGGCGATGCGGCTAAATCTGGTTCCCCCTGGTCACGTGCCCTCAACCATGTAAGAAAGGGACCCCATATGTCTTTAGGTCTGGATACGATCGGAATTAGTTCCCAAAAAGTGGTGAGTTCTTCTTGGCAGAACGTAACATCGAGGTTCCAATCCTTAATTAAGGGGGGTCTTGGTCTGCCCCATTTCGTAGAAATTCTATATTTCGCTAATAACAGCAACATAGGAGTCTGCGGACCTCAGCGGGGCATCTTTGACATACCCCAGCAGACCTAGTGAGGGCGTGGGTTCTATCTGTATCATGAGTATTTTACTTATGTTGTGGAAAATCTCATGCCAATACGTAGCGATCTGGGGGTATTCCCATGCCAAGTATAAAAAGGTTGCCTGATCCGCGTGGCACCTCCAGTATTCTGTGTTGACACGGGCACTCATGCGTTGCAACTGTATTGGTGTTCTGTAATATCAGTTTATGAATTAAAAATGTATTAGTCAGAGCTTGTAGTTGCGGGATAATTGTTCAGGTTGCGCGCAGCAAAATTGCCATTGTTCTTCAGTAATCTGTGGGTTCAACTCTTGTATTCCATTGTTCCCTATATTTGGGTGCCGTTACTGGATAGTGTTTTTGCATAGAAGTATATAGCCTTGTGAGTAGGCTGTGTGGGGAAGGAGTGATAAGTATGTGTTCTAGGGTCTGTAGGACTGGAGGGGGGGGGTTAGGAAATGTGCTGTGTAACGGACGACATTTGGCCCGTATGCGGTGATAGAGTAATATATCAGAAAAGCTGGGAGGGGGTGTATTGGTCAGTGTTGGTGGGTCGAGAATCCGATCTTCAGGGTATAGGTCTGCTAATTTGGTAATCCCTAGTTTCCGTGCTCTTACAGTTGCACCCTGATCTTCCAGCGGGGGCATTTGTGGATTTCTAGGTAGAGGAATTGAGGGGGCGAATAGTATCTCTAGATTTGCTCGCCTCTGCAGCCCTTACCATGCCCATCTCAACGTTTCTGTTGTGTCTGATGTAGGGGGAGAGGTGCAGTTATGTCTAGTTCAACCGCCACGTATGGTTGGGAATGGGTCGGGTGCACCCAGTAGTGGAGGAACTGGGCCAGTAGGCATATAGAGGAATGTCGGGTGCACCTAGTCCTCCTTGACTTTGCGGGAGCGTTAGTGTTTCCTAGGCTACCCTGACTTGTCCCCCGACCAACACTAGGGAGATCATCAGTGAGTGCATAGTATAAAACATATACAGGAATTTGGGAAGGATTATCATTTTAGTTATTGCTATCCTGCCCGCAAGGGTCAGTGGCAATTTGGATCAAGGTTTTGTTTTCTCCTCAAGCCAGGTTGTAGCATGCCCAATGTTCATGTGCCATCAGCCCACCGGAGCAGGTATTTGAGCTCGAATGGTGTGGTGCTGTCAGTCAGCGGGAATAATGTGTATTTCTTCAAGTTGATCTGGATACCAGACAAGCCGCCAAATTTGGTGATCTCCTGGAGTGTCGGAGTTAAGTTTTCTTGAGGATTCTTGATGAATAGGGTGATATTGTCTGCGTATTGTGAAAATATTCCTCCCCTAGATTAGAATCCCAGTCCCCTGTCCACGGGATGCTGCCTCAGTCGCACCGTGAGGGGTTTCATCACAATTGCGAAGAGTAGGGGAGAGAGAGGACAGCCTTGCCTAGTTCCACGAGTGATGGTAAACGCCTTTGATATTTGACCGTTCGTTCGTATGCACGCGGTAGGGTTTGAGTACAATAATTTAATTTGTTGTATAAATAACGGGCTGAAGCCTATTCTGGTTAGTACTGCGAATAGACATGGCCTTAGTGGTGTTGAGAAGTGCAGCCACCGCAGGTAGTTGGAGGTCTAAATAATGAAGGATTATGAAGAATGTACAGAGGTTGTGAGCAGGTGATCTCCCGGGTATAAATCCCGATTGATCAGGTCTGGTGATGAGCGGCAGTAGTGGATGGACTCTGTTGGCCAATAGCTTGGCATATATTGTATTGTCTGTGTTGATAAGAGAGAGTGGCTGGTATGAGTTGCAGAGATCTGGGGCTTTTTCTGGTTTCAGTGATAGCAATATGCTCACTACTCGAAGCGTGGGGGGTAATGCACCATTGTCAAGGGACTCTTGATATACCGCCTTGAGATGGGGAGCCAGGATCGATACGTAGCATTTATAAAATGCGGCTGGGAGGCCATCTAGCCCAGGGGTCTTGTCGCTCGGCAAGCTATTAATGACCTGCATGACATCTTCCTCAGTGAATGGTTCGTCCAGATATGCTCTGTGTGCTCTGCCCAACCGCAGCAGTTCTATCGAGTCGAAATAGGGTTGTATGTCCTCTGGCAGGCCTGTGTGTTGTGAGGTGTATAGGTTGGAATAGAAGTGATTGTGGTGGTTCATTATTTCTTGGGGGCCTCTTATAGTCTGTTGGGCATCATCTCTCAGTTCTGTGATGTAATCTGTAGTGCACGAGGCTTTTAGCAATGAGGCTAGTGTTTTGCCTGGTCTATCCCCTTCCCCATATTTTCTACCTTGTGTTTGGTTGCCCTGATATTTGACTTCTCTCAGCACCTCCTCCTCAAACTCGGGAAGTGTGTTTCTATTGTGGGGGAGTAGCTCAGGGTTATTGAATTGAAAGTATTCAAGCTCTAGCGTTTGGATCTGTGTTTTGACAGTTTTTAGTGTTTGTCTAAGGGCTTGAGTACTCCAGCTTGCCTGGCTATGCATCGGCCACAAATTACTACTTTAAATGCCTCCCACAGAGCTGATGCAGAGGAGACTGACCCCTCATTGAGCGAGAAGTATTCAAGAATGTCTCTTTTTATTTCCTCACAGAAGGCAGCATCCAGCAAGACTCTAGGCGGGAGACTTTATTGAAATGCCCAACTGGGCATGGATGGTATCAGTAGGCGGAGCAGGCAGGGCGCATGATCGGAGAGGGTTCTGGGGAGGTGTTCAATGTCTATGGTCCATATGGCCACGTCTTTGGAAAGCAGCTCAAAATCAATGCGGGACCAAGCTGAATGTTGTGTTGTAATACATTTGCCTTCTGCTATACGTGGGTGCCATCGTCTCCAAATGTCAACTAGCCCGTTCTCACCTATTAGTTTGTTTTGTGTAGTGCAGTATCACATCCAGATTGCGTTATCACCCCCCAGAGCTCATGGAAGAATTCCGGAGTGTCCGTGTTGGGACTGTACACTACTGCTAGTGTTGCCCTTATGGTGCCGAGTGTGCCCTCCGCCAGGGTGAATCTACCTTCCAGGTCTGACTGTGCTTTAATCAGGCTCCATCCCAAGCCCCTTCGTATAAGGATTGCTGTTCCCCTAGCGTAGTTTGAGTAATTCGCCAAGTATGTTACCCCAGTGCCTGTGTTGGATCTTGGTGCTCACAGTGTTTTGCAGGTGCGTTTCTTGTTGAAAGCATATGTCAATTTTGTGTCTGATTAGATATGACTGTATAAGTCTGGCTTTCCTGTTGTCATTGAGCCCACGTATGTTCCATGTGAGACAATTATATGTGGTAATGTCCCGGTGGTGTGTATGTCAAATGTATCAATGGTGCCTTTGTGTGTGCTCATCCATGTAGATCACAGCATTGTCTCGCTGCTTGGAGATGCTATGTGCCACTGTGCCATGCGACTAGCTAGATGTATAGCATGATTTGTGTGCCTTATTTGTAGCCGCCTATTATCTTTCTACCTTAACCACACTAACAAGTTCCAGGTGGACGACCAAATGTTTGTGGGGTACGTTGGAACAAAGAAGGGACGGGCTGTGCAGAAGAGGGCCATCTCCGTATGGGTTATCCTCTGCATTAAAATCTGTTACGCTCTGGCAAAGAAATAGCCTACTGAAGGCCTCAGAGCTCATTCCACCAGGGTTAAGGCAGCCACCACGGCTTTCCAGGGTAGGGATCCCGTTCTAACATCTGTCAGGCGGCTACATTGGCATCCCTACACACGTTTACCAAGCATTATTGCCTGGACAATCTAGTGTGTAGGGAGGGCCTATTTGGCCGTTCGGTCTTATAGGATTTTCTGGTCTAAACTATTCCACAGTCCCTCCCCCGGGTAGGGTATTGCTTGAGTATTTATTCACAGGTAAGGAATCTGCGGCTAGATGTCTCGATCAGATGGACAAGTTTCTTGCCTTCGGTAATGTCTTCTCTGACAGAGACATGATCTAGCTGCAGATTCCTCATCAACCCACCCATTCTTCCCGGACCACAGATTAGTTACTGCTGTCAGGGCTGTTCCCCTTTAGGGCCCTAGTTGTATAAACACACCACTGTCAGTCAACTTCATTGCTCTGCGCTTCTGACGTGGAAAGTCGTGAAAAGTACTGATGTCCGCTTGCCGGGATGGTGCCTAGATACCCAGCGCACAGGGGTACTGCTTGAGAAAAATCTTCCGGATCCAGTCTGGCACCTGAGAAGTTTGCAAGTAAAAAATCTGCGTCTAGATCATGTCTCTACCAGATAAGGCATTACCGAAGTTGAGTAAATTGTCCTTCATGCATATCTGCCATCCATTTATCACTTGCCGGCGCTGTGGGCTTCATCCAATGGACGACCACCTGTCGCTTAGCCAGCTCTTGTCCCAGGAGGGCCAACCGAGGGTTCATCCGGGCCCCACACTTAGGTATCGGAAGCACTCCTATGAGAATGTGACTGACAGAGGCCCCCATTGACACCCACGTAACTTAGTGCAAAGTCCTCAGTACCTCCCCCCAAAATCTTCGTCATTTGCTACAGTCCCACATCACATGGAGAAAGAATGCTGGAGCAAACTCACACCGAGGCGAAGCATCCAAACGAGCTCCATTGATTCTATGCAAACGCTGTGTGGACAGATAGGGTTGGTGAAAGTAATAAAACTGCGTTAGTTGGAACCCTAGCATTACTAGCCACCTCCTTAACCTGGGCAAACACCCTCTTGTAGGCACCCTCCGTAAGCAGGACATTCAGAGCATCAGCCCATCTGCCCCAACCATTATCATATCAATATGGCAATCCCCCTTAAGAGCCTTATAGATGTGTGAGATTAAACCGTGATTCGACCCAGGGTCTAATATTACCTGCAAACATTGGGACTCTGTAGGCTCAGCTGGGAAGTCTCTGCAAATCTCACGAATCATTCGGGACACCATGGCATATTGTAGGAACTTGCCTTGATGAAAACCAAACCTATCCTAAGCCTCTACCATCGTAAGGAAAATGCCATTGAGGGGGAGATTGCCAGAGGTATTGTAGCAACAAGTAAACCATTGCTACTTATCCATCATGGACTGAATAGCGCAAACAGGTTTCAGCCAATGAAGGTGCAAAAGTCTAGCATAGGGGGTCCCTACATAAAACACGTGCTACTGTATGCTCCCAGGCCACTGCCACCTGTCGGACAATAAAGGAGTGGACATCTGGAATACCCACCCCTAGCATGAGGCACTGTAGAAGATCTGCTTCTGTTCCCCACGCACCCAATAGGGTCTTTTCCATATTCGGTCCATTTGAACACCACTGTGCTTCGTACTGCAAGACTCCCGCAAAGTAGTCCAGTCGTAGGTCTGGCAGCTCCAGGCACCCTAGGTCAGTGTCCATATTTCGAATATCCAGTTTAACTCTGCTACGCTTACCGACCCACACAAGGAACACCAGGAGACTATTGAGTTTAAAGAAGGTGGATTGTGGGACTGTGTACATGGCATTTTGGAGAGCATATATACATCAGGTAATAGAACCAGTTTTCTCAGCGCAACTCTACCCATTACCGACGGAGGCAGGCGAACCCAAAATCAAATGTAGTCCTTCAGGGCCCTGAGGACAGTGCCCATATTATGACGATAACGGGCCTCCAAGGTATTTGCTATCTGGATCCGCAGATGCTGGAAGTGGCCCCTTTCCCATCAGAGCTCAGTTACTGGGAGCTTGGCTGGTCGCGCCTTCGCCAGAATGGCCATGGGGAACAGCATTGTTCTCTGCTTGGTGACCCGAAGGCCAGACACTATCCCAAATTCAGACGTGATCCACAGCAACACTCCAACCGACTGCTCAGAGTGGGTGACATACATGAGTTCATCGTCCGCATATAGAGAGACAACATGGGTAATGCCCCCCACCACAATAACCCACTCCGCCGTGTTGCGGCGAAGGCAAATCGTCAGCGGCCCCATCGCCAAAGTGAAGAGGAACGGAGACAGGGGGCTTCCCTGTCTAGTACCCCTCCCATAATAAAAGCACTCTGACACCACACTTTCAGTATGGACCAGGCCAGCATAGAGCAGTTTCACCAATTACAGAAATACTGGTCCAAACCCTATTCTTCGGAGAACCTCTGTAGGAGGCTGGCTTAGTATATGGTGCACACCTAGTCAAGTGAAGCACCTTGCACTAATACAGACAAACATTATGGTGATTTTAGTGGTCTTAGACAACCATAGAAAGCTCTCTGATTGGTAGCTGTGGAGAGCAGCCTTCATGCTTAGTCCGGAAGGAGTGTTATGCAGCTTGTTTTACCAGATCTAATTATGTAGTGTAGGATAAAAGAAAAAGAACCACACAGTGTATTTATAAAAATGTCTATTTATTACACAACACTCGCTATCACATTGGTATATCTCCTACCAGGAGATATCAACACAAATACACAATAATACTTAAATTGCAAGAGATAAGTATGCACAATACGCAGTGGTCTCCAGGGGAGGACCAACCCATATACCAAGAAAGTGGAATGCAAACGGCGTCCGAAGTGGAGACTTGGACCAGGAGACTCACAAGAGCTGGGGAGACAAGGAACCCCGTGGAAATTGTGTGCAAAGTGGAAACACAGCTGTGTACTCAATTCAAGTCAACGGGTAAGTCGTGGTTGCAGTTATTGAGTATAAGGACCCTTCCCAGAGGACCCTGAAGAAACACAGTGGAGACAGAGGTTGGAAAGTCACCCCACCCGTGGATACCCCAGGAACCAGGATACCTACACCAGGGAAGCCGGGTGCATAAGCATGAAGTGACGTCGTAAACCGTCGTGGACAACAATGGAGGACTTCAGTAAAGATGTCGCTGGCGAATACTGTGCAAGAGTCTGGTGGAATCCAAAGGTTGATTTTTGAATAGAAGAACCTGCAAGCAGAGGGGACAGAGTCTATGCCAATCGGAGGTGACCAGGGGACACAGTAGAGCAATGCCCACCGATGACGGAAGATGCAGGAGTGATGACTGTGACCTTGTCGCTGCATCTGTGAGGACCAGGCATCGCTGAGGAAGACCAGGAGTCGTGCACGAGCTGTCCCACATCGGAAGTCGAGAAGCAGCGGGTCTGTGTTAGACGGGAGCACCAACAAGCCTTGGCAGCAGCAACAGACGTGGTAAACGAGAAAAGAGCAACGTTGGGACCAGCAATGTCCAAGGGACTCACCAAGTGCAGGAGAGTCAGAGCAAGCCCCGAGCAAGAGAAGACTCTTGATAGGACCCATAGGCCAGAGGCACAGGAGTCGTAAGAGGACCTCGAGCAGCTCCCCAAAGATGCAGACCCGCGGTGCAGAGGATGCGGTGAGGACAAAGATCTTGGAAGGAAGAGGTGCTGGAAGCTGGAGCTTCTGTGAGCCCCAAGATCTCTGGAGTGCAGATACAACAAGCCTTGGCAATAGCAAGTCAACGTGGTGAACCGAGGTTTGGTCCCAGCGGTTCGGACGAGGGATACTGGCCTCAATCCTGCTGAGAAGACAGGTCAGCCCTCGAGGGAGTTTTAGAAATACCACCTGTGTTGCTGAGCCTTTGGAAGTCCGTGGGACATCAATAGCAGCAGACCAGTCATATTTGTTGCGGTGCCTACAGATTTAAGGGAGTGGCTCCTTCACTCCATGGGAGGTTACTTCAGGTGTCCATGCTGCCCGCAGGTCTGTTGAAGATCCTGAAAGAAGCACAAACACAGATGGCAAAGACGACTTTCAGAACATAGTTACCAGGGAGAAGCAGGAGTCTTCCTTGATGCTGTCTCGGTTCCAGGCGAAGTTCAGTGAAGTTCAGGTGTCCAGACGGTTGATGAGTGACGTGGTTTCAGGCTTGAGTATTTTGCCCCGACGAATCCCACAGGTAAGCCCTTTTATACCCTAAGAAAGGGGTTAGACAGACTTGGGGGTCCCTCCCAGAGCAGGGCTGGACGGAGGGGAGGATGCCCCCCTCTCCTTTGTCCAGCTTCGCTCCAGAGCAGGAGCCAGGGGCTCCCTGAACTGGTTCAAACCAGAGTATGCAAGTAGGGCACCAAATCAAGCCTTGTGCTGATGTGTATTGGGGCTGGGCAGGAGCACACTCTGGTGCTTTGAAGTCCTGCACTGGGGGCACACTTGGTGTCCCTGTGCATACTCCAGTTCAAACCGGTTGCAGGGGCTACCTGCCCCTGCTCTGGTGCGAAACTGGACAAAGGAAATGGGTGTAACCGCCCCTCTTTCCTGGCCCACCCATATGTGGGACCTTAGAGTTAGTCCATCCCCTAAACATACTATAAATATAGGAATCCAGTCCCTAGGACTTTAGATTACCCTGGACGAAACTCTTCAACATATATCCTGGACCTTCGACGTTCTATCCTGACTAGAAGACTGAAAACATCTCCCTTGGGGTCAAGGAGTGACTCCCCTGCTTGGCAGGCACCAAAGAAGCAACTGACCGGTCTGCATCGCTGAAGCTCCCGCCGGACACCGAAGTCTTTGCATCACCAGAGGTGATTTCCAGACTTCCCCGAGGCTACCCTGAGTCCACAGCAAAGCTGAGGCCCGTGGCTATCGTGGGTGACGTGGAACCATGACCCCTGGACACCGTGAACTTTTGCAGCAACACTATCTTCCTGGTCCTCCTCCAAGTTGTGCTTTGGGCTCTGAGTAGCCCCAGCCTTGAGCACCTCCTGCACCAAAGATTGTTGGCCTCCACTCCGCGAGTGATCCGTGGGTCAGCTTCAAGTGCGACCGCTTGAGGCTCCTTCGCGATCACTAGCCCGTTGGCTAGCAGGTCCCCACGAAGGTGACTCCTTTTCTGATTGGGCTTACCTGGTTGCTCCAGACGTGCCCCGACTTACCCTCGTTGGATGAGTCCTCAGACCTTGCTGGTCTGCACCGCAGTCCTTTCTCTGAATTCCAGTGACTTGCCGTTGCCAAGGCTTGTTGGGTCCGTTCTGGTCGCCGACACGCAGCACTTGACAGACTTCGTGGGACAGCTCGAATCTGGCTCGTAGACTTCGATGCCTCCTGGACCTCGTGGCTGAAGAGTCAAGACACCCATCAACTCACCTTAAGCACCCGAAATCTGTGGGCATTGGTCCATCCTGCCGTCGGTCACTGGCTAGTGACCCAGACTCTCTCCCCTCTGCTTTCAGGTTCCTTACATCCTAGATCCAGGCTTGGATCTCTTCGGACACTTCTCTTCGCGGCAGCAGCAGTTCTTTGCAGGCTTCCATTGAAATCGACGACGCGACCCGACACCAAAAGACACCTATGCACCCGGCTTCCCTGGGTGAGGTAACTCGAGTACTCCGGTGCTCCCGTGGGTGCTAGCCCTAGAACTTCTTAAATCCAAAAGGGTTTGGTTCAGACTCGATTGGAAGTGTCCCTAATCTTTAAATTTCCAACCGCGACATTGCCCATCGAAGATAATAGGAACCCGCGGTTGTGTTTACACACTGACTGTCCCCGTGGGTCCCCTGTGTCACTACCTTGGGTAGTTCCTTGGGGTCCCAGCGATTCTAGAGGCAATAGGCCTAGTGCCTGTGCCAGTGGTGGTTCTTATACCACTTTTTTGGTATATGGTTTGGTACGCCCCTGTGGCCCAAACGTGTATTTGTGCTTTTACTGATGATTGCTATCTTGTAACTTAAGTACTTCGAACTCCAGTCTCATAAAGAGACTAGAGGGGTGTGTGTTAACCTAAATACATATATTTTAAATATATACCTGGTGTGGTTGTCCTTTCATTTGATCATTCAAGAGATTATAGACTGGTAAAACAAGCTGCTTTACATTCCTTCAAGACTTAGCCTGAAGGCTGCTCTCCATAGCTACCACTAGGATAGCTTTCAATAAAGGTTTACTTTAACCTATCACCATAAGGGATTGTTTGGACTGATACAAGGTGCCCACTAGAACTAGTGGACAGCATATATCAGGCCACCTTCTCACACTAACCCCCAAATTTCACCCACGTAAGTTGAGTTCTTACCTTCAAAACCTATAACCATTTTTTTCCCATAGGAACCCATGTTATAAGATTTTGGGCCTAAAAATGTTGTGTTAATGTATGGGGAAAAGTGAATTCAATTGCAAAGTATAAAAAGTCTAACTTACCTTGTATGTAGAGACCCTATGGTGTGGTATCTAGGTATACCACCCCCTGAAATCAAAGTAATCCAAAAGTAACGAAAGAGTAATTACTGTGTAAGTTGAACTGTTTCCAAAGCATTTACCAACCTGTAACATGTGTAATTTCAAGCACAAGCGAGTTACCTTGAACAGTCTTGCATTTTGAAAGCATATATCACTTACCTGTGCCAAGTCCTGGTTGGTTCTAAAATAAAAAATAAGTATACCTTTTTTATACTTACCTAATTGGTCTGGATTCTGTCTCCGAGTGTGTGTATCTGATAGAGACATCTAGCTGCAGATTCCTTAACTTCTAATATCCCCAGGCGCCAGACTGGAACCGGAAAACTTTTTCCCCAGCCGTACCTCTGAACGCCGGGGGCGGCTTCACCCGGCTCCGTCCTGACGTAGTCCATGGAAGTGACGTCAATGGAGCCATATAAGACCCCTCCCTCCTCGGCGTGCTGAGGTAAGGTTCCTCTGGCCTGTTTCGATTTTAGGCCTTTACGATGCCTTTTCGCGACGGGAACATTGTGTCAATGCCTACTGGCTTCAAGTCGTGTGCGTCCTGTTCACGGCAGATGTCAGTGACGGATCCATACGACATCTGTATGTGGTGCTTGGTCGAGCATCACGACTCAGTTTGAGTGCAACACCTGCCGGCAGCTGAAGCCAAAGTCCCTTCGGGAACGACAGATGAAATTGATGTCCGCCTGGTTGTCCTGGTCGTAATCCTCGCGGTGCCGGCTACTGGCGGAGGGCTCCCAACTGCGCAGCTCTTCCTCCCACGCTGAGGTTCCTGTTCGGGACAGGTCCTGGAGTCGTTCCCATGGATGTCGTTCGCCTGCCTCTGGTAAACACCGAAAGAAATAATGGAGGTCGTCAACCTCTCACAAGCGTGACGTTGGGGCCCGCTGCTCCCGGTTTTCACCTGACATTGGACCTCAAGAGTCGTCCCCCGCCTACCCGCCGTTTCCTGGTGCTGGGGCGACTCAGACGGAGGCCTATTCCAGGGCTCTCTAGGCCATCTTTGGGTCACCCCCACTCCCTGGCGCGCCTTCGGGTCCCACAGTAGGGGTAGACACTCAGGTAGGGAGTTTGCCGGCAGGTTCGCTCTCGGCACTGACCGAGTGCCTGGACTCCGTTCTGGAGTTGCTGCCCGGAGGGTCATCCCACTCAGACATCTAGTCCTCCTGATGCGTCTTTGCACAGTCCTGCGGGGCTGCTTGTGTCGTCGCTGGATGCAGCTGCAGCATGGAGCTCGACTCCGAGTCAACTTCGTTCCTCCCGCTGGTCCCAGCCTTGGTGAAAGTTGTTGAAGCCGGTCCGGCGAGTCCTCTTCAGGGGTCGTCGACGTCATTCTGATGTCGTCTCGATGTTGGTCGATGCCGGTTCTGTCCCCGGCTGTTCCTCTGCTGGTGGAGGACGTGACCCCAGTGGGTTCCCCTCCCCCAGGGTTTTTTCAGTGCTCCACGGAGCAGGGGCCCATGAGGCACTGGCCAGTTCATTCTACTTCAGGGCCTCTCTCGTTGGGTGGACGGATTAGCCTGCAACCGTTACCAACGGATGACTTGCTGTCTCCTCCACGGATGGTCACTGAGGCTGGCACAGAGTTTGTGACAGCGGTTCGCAGGGCTGCGGATATCCTTCAGATGCAGCCGCCCTGTCTCCCTACCTTCGGATATCTTCGTTGGATCTTCTCCACCAGGGCACGGTGGATGTGGAGCCCTTATTGCCTTTTAGCAGGTCATTACATGATGTCCTTCTTGGGACTTGGAACCAGACCCTCATCAGGTGACCATGTGTGTCGTGCTATTGCACATCACCATCGTTGGGCACCAGAAGACCCTGCCTGTTTGTCCCTCCATCCTAGGGTGCATAGACTTGTAGTCCAGGCAGCGCTCCCTTCCTCTCCTCCTCTGTTACTTCCTCCCACTTGGAAGGCTAGGTGGTTGGAGTCATGTGGCCGCGATGTCTTTGCGTTCACCAGCTCAGGCCTCCGGTCCCTGAACACGATCTGTGTGTTTGCTCGGGCTACTTTTGTCCTTTGGGAGTCAGTTGGACAACACCTTCTTTCTTTGCCGGAGGGCCCCCGCACTGACCTGACCCTACTTATTCGGGATGGCCGCGACGTGACGCAGTTTTCCGTTAGTTCGGCCATGGACACCACTGACTCCGTTGGTCGAGCTATGGCCAGGTCAGTTGCTCTGCATCGCCATGCGATGGCAGTTTCCCCGAAAATGTTTGGGAATGACTCAGGGATCTGCCCTTTGATGGAGTCAATCTTTTTAATGAGCATGCCGACTCAGCGGTCCGGCGCCTCCTATCTGGATTCCCATGACTGACAGGTTTTTAGTCCTCTATAGTGGACTTGTGTTTTTGTTTGCAGTTTTGTCACTGCTTTTATGATTTCCGCCTCTGGGTTCAACACATTATTTCCCAGACAGACTGTATGGCTTTCAGCCGTGGTTCTTTCCTTCCTTTGGTAAGGCCAGCTGTTTATATGGCTCTTTTTGACCTCTGCCTATGAGCTTGTCTCAAGAGGTGACCTTTGCTTTTTATAGGGATGTGATATACCCTAGGTGGGCTATTTGTTCGCTATTGTGTAGCTGCTCTTCCTTACCAGGAAGTTTCGGAGGCTCCCGTGGAGTTCTCTTCATTCTTTCTGTCCCACTGGAGATTTTTCCTGTGGGTTATGCTGTGTGCATCTCCCTTTGTTCCATGCTACCTGTTGTGGTGGAACGTCTCCTCTGTTGAGACCCACGGACTGATGTGGCCCTCTCCTGGAGTTCCTGTAGTGCTGCCCACGGTTGTTCCATCGCACTCTCATGCGTCTGTGGACCCAGACTGCTCTGGTGTATTGTTGGGGTTTTGTCGTATCCGTCTCGCCCCAGATGGTTTCCGTCCTCCTGCCCTGCATTTGGCTCATCTTTCCGTCTTAATTCTGGCCCTTGCACTGTTGGCTGTCTTGGGCATGGGTACGTGCCCCTTTGGGTGCTTGTTCCATTCCGCTCTGGATTGGATCTTCTGTGTTTTGGGCGGGCACCACCTATGGCCCACACTGAGGGTTTGTGCTATCCCTTGGGACCTGTGGTGTTCCTGGAGCCAATGTCTTGGCTGCGTTCTCTTCCTGTTGCCTTCTTCCCTGGTGTGGGGAAGGGCTTGGCCACCCCCTGCCTGGGGTTTGTCTAGGGGCGTTAGAGTTTTTGCCACGGCGGACCCCTGTTGCGTTTTGCCTTGTGCCCTTCCTTATCTCGGCCAATCCCTGGCCTAGTCTCGAGGTTTTTCTGTTTGTGCCACTTAGGGCTTAGGTGTTCTCCTCCTGGCTTCTGCTGTGCTTTTCAACAGATGTATTTTATCAACGGATGCTTTCTGGCATCCTTCTATATACATGTCTATACTTTTTCAGACATCCTATGCTTGAGTGTTACTGACTTCTTCTGCTTCTTCGTTGGTGTGATGGTCAGAATTCCCCCCTGTTGTGCAGTGGTTCGATCCTCCCTTCCCGAGCGGGGGGTTGGGATCTCTTTCTTATGTGGTTGAACTCAATGTCCTAATATGTGTCACATCGGTGCCATGGGTACCTCTTGGGCTATTTTTTATTCTTTAGGGGTAGTCTTCCAGTTTCCCCTTGGTGGTCAATCTCTTGACGTTTCATATATTTCTGTGTTGAGTGTGCACGTGTGTAGGCAAGCATGCAGGATTTCCCTGCTGTAGTTTCCGGGGATTGTCCCAGATTTCCTCTCTGTTTTTCTATTTATCTTTCCTCTTCCTCCCTCTTGGGAGATAGGTTTAGGGGTGTCCAACTTGCTGGTGGTCCTTGGTCCTTGCACCTGTGGGTACAGTTGACTGGTTGGCTTTCTGGTGCTGCACACGTCTTTTCTGTCGACGTGAACATGCTGTTGCGGTTCCACTTCTTCGAGTGATGCAGTGTATGGTGTGGTTCTCATGGTACGCAATGTCTGTTCTGTGTATTCTTGTAATTCGCACCTCTGTATCTTCTGGTAGTCTTGGCTCGTATATCTCGGCATGATACCTTCTGCCCTGACATGTCGTTTGTTGACACCTGATGTTGTGCTGCTCACATTGTGTGTTCTGAATCTGTCATCATGTTTAAGTCCATTTGCTGGGCCTTTGTCTCTTACGGATCCTGGGATACTCTCCGCAGGCTTCCTCTTATTCTAAGAAGATATGGCATTGTGCACCGCCTTTCTGGTTCTGTGATTTCGTTTGTCCCTGTCTGACCGACGGAGGCCTTGTGCTGTCCTTTGACGGATTGTGGTACTTAGCTTTCCCTGCTCATGCTCCGCCCTGAGCTTCTTGGTCTGGTGTCAGCTCCGCTGTCAATGCTGAGCCTTATGGGTTTGGTGTCAGCGCGCTGCCATTGCGGCCCCCACCTTGTTTCAGTCACTGTTCTTGACGGACTATGTCCTTTGGACACTTGGTGGTTTCGGCCACAGGCCCTCCTCCTATGGGGTATAGCTTTGGTATCTATTCTAAGTTAAGGGATCTGTGGCTAGATGTCTCTATCAGATGAACGAGTTACTTAACTTCGGTAACAATGTAACTGGTAGAGACACAGTCTAGCCGCAGATTCCTTAACGCCCACCCATCCTCCTCGTTCTGGGAGTACCTTTCCAGGTGGGATTTTACCACCTTGCATCCCTACAGGCGACCTTGGTCTTCCTTAGGGGTGCTCTAGTTCCCTACCTCCGGGGCAGGGTGTGTCATTCTTGTTGGCACGTTAGCTCTTCACCCGTTCTCATTCTTTGGTGGCTTAGTTACGTGTTTTTCAACGTTCTTCCGCCGGTTTCTTCCGGCGTAGAGATTCTCATGTTCTTCTACCCTCCCTCCGCTCTCGTTTATCTCGATTGGGTTGCGATTTTACTTGACTCTGCTACAGTTCATAGGTCACTGTGGGGGGTGTGGTGCACATTCTATGTTGTTGTTCACTTCTGTACATGTTGTTCCAGTCTTGTGGTCCCTTACAATTACATCCTGTGGTTGCAGGTTGTTTTCATACAGTTCTATCCTGTGGTTGCATACTGTTCTTCGTTTGTCATGCCATTCGTTTCTACTACCATTGCCTTTTAGGGAGAAAACGGTTCTTCTCCTTGATGGGATTTTTGCTGGAACAGGTGCTCTGGTCGCTCCCTTCAGTCCCTTCCAGTGTTGAATACTTTTTCAACATGGTGTTGTTTCTCACTCTATGCTTTCTTATCATTGTTGATGCAATGGTTTTGTTCTTTTTTGACACACTGATCCTATACTCTGACAGTTTTTGTCGTGGCTCAGCGTTGTGGCGCAGAAAGGTTTCACTGTAGAAAACTGACGTCAGCACGCCTGAAGGGGGGGGGAAGAGTCTTATATGGCTCCATTGATGTCACTTCCGTGGACGACGTCAGGACGGAGCTGTGCGACGCCGCCTCCCGGCGTTCAGAGGTACTGCTGGGAAAAAGTTTTCCGGATCCAATCTGACGCCTGGGGATTTTCTAAGTTAAGGAATCTGCGGCTAGACTGTGTCTCTACCAGATACATTGTTACCAAAGGTAAGTAACTCGTTCATCAGTCCTTGATTGAGTGAATACAATAAATCCTCAGCACACCCTCTGGATAAGCCTAACTGCTCGCCCACACTACCACTAAGAGAGCTGTTAATACTTACCTAACGTATCCTCTGCTATACCCCTGGGAACTCCCTGGACTCTGTGCACATTATACCTCATTTTGGTATAGCATATACAGAGCCAGCTTCCTACATGGATCCAATGCTGTTTAACATAGGATTTGAGCTGCTAAACATTCCATGTCTCTACTTTGAAGTGAGTCGACATAATGTCATGGAAACCACAGTACCGCGCCTGCCACAGATTGCACCGCTGCAACATAAAAACAGATCAAACAATAACATCCAATCCCTCACACCTGATAAACACACCAGAACAACACGTGTCTTCCCAAGCATCACAGTCCCGCCACACCTGCCCTAACAAAATATTTACTCTGTCATACCATAAAGATCTCACCCCTGAAAATCCCTGCAATCCCCAGTCAACCCACAACCTCAGTATTATTGTGAGGGGGCAGCACCCGGGGACTGCAACTGTAATTGCTGCCCCCAAACCTGCCTAGCCCTTTTCACACACCCACACCACACCAGTGACACGCCTATACAATCAACACATATAGTCACTCATACCAAATACCCCTATATCAATCCAAAAATCAGCCTGAAAAACGTAGGATCTAATAACTAAAACTAACTACAGGGGAACAATGAGCAGCACATCATCGCATCTGTTGTTGGAGGAAATCAAAGAATGATATAGTGCAGTTACTAAATGTACTGCAAACAGTCCTTCAGCCCCAGACCCCCAAGTTATCTAATTGTTCTGTTACTTAGGTTTGAAAAATATAAAATAGGGAGGACCCCCAAAGTTCTACAAATTGTGATTAAGAAAAAATATACTGGATGGTGTATCTGCATTCTTCTTCTCGGAATGTCCTTCTTGGGTGCAGGGCTGATTAAACCGGTCTGGTATGCTTGAGTGTTATGGAGCTTTCATGTATACAGAACCATGCGCAGGAAACCAGGACCTCGGTGGATAGTGGTGTACCAACCTATCACCTCAGCGCCCAAAATCCCAGAAACCGACTAGCAATAGTGTCTCATTTGTTCTCCGAGCAATAGCGAAGCTACCAATGATTAGACAACCTAGAAAACGACACTCCCGACTCTCTCAGGAATCGCGAGATCAAGACAATTTTTTCGCTCACTCACTCTTACTTGTCCACTATAAGAGTATTAGGAGTCACTGTATAGTTTCAAATGTTTATTTTAAATAACGCATTCTATGGTACAGTACACGTGCCATAACTAGCAGCAAAATGCATAAAAACAATATTGTCAGCATTGTCACAATTCCATATAATACAAACTGGGATATCATTTTATAAAGATAGTGGAAAAGGGCTACAGTGCCTAACCACCCACTCCGTTATAAGATATAGTTTATTATAAAAAAAGACCACCTCTGGGCTTTGTCAGCAGACCCCATACCTCAAGGCCTAGATGAAAGGTTTACATCTCAGGACAAGCACAGCTCTTCTCTCTGGAAAGGTCTCTCTCCAACTGCCTGAACAACATGCTTCGCTAGCAATGTTAAAGCATATGACTTTCAGTATTGCAGCTGTGTGTCAAGTTATGTCTAGGTGCGAGGGACTGACCAGAACAGAAAAACAAGGGGCATTGTTTATCGACCTTGTGCATCGTGTGCAGACTAAACCTCAGAGCATAGCAGAGAACGTGAAAAGCAGACAGTTCTCATGTGAAAAGGGCACAAATAAAGTCTTGCAAAATAAACACATGTAGTGTTGTGCGCAAAAGCAGCCTCATAGCAGCGAAGACCATGCTAACTTAGCAATGTCGACAATGAACCCACCACCCATACTACACCCTCCCCCTGGTAAGTCCAGAGTATATAGACATAGGACAAAAACAGTGTTAAAAAGTGCAAGCAGAGTTCAAAACCTCTTCCATTTGTAAAAAACAAAGAAGACCGAGAAGAAAGGGTGCAAAAAAAAAACACATCGAAAAGGTAAGAACCTGCAACACCCTCCAGAAGGACATCATTGTCGTTGGTAGAAAAAAGGGATGCCATCCACTTCAGCAAGATGAATGAACAAGCGTGCTCCTCAGTCGGGGGCCTCCACGAGCAGCGTTGGATAACTTGCGCGATATTCAATGTAACTGTGAAGTAGGAGATTCTGTGTAGCCTCCCAGATATCCCATTGAGCCAAGACACCAAGTGCAGCCACACGTGCCATAAGGCCAATCCCAGAACAGTCCTGCTCATGGGCCAGCAAGGGACCAATGAACGGGTCGAAATCCGGTTCTGAACATGACGTATTGGAGAGGCATAAATCCAACGCCCAGGAAACGGACATCGTAAACATGAAAAGACTGGTTGCACGCAAGTGAAGTACGCAAAGTGGAAGGACACCCCATAAGTCACACTGAGTGTTGCCAGTCGTAGTGTACCGAAGCATGCATGCATACGGTCACGGAGCAATTGCAGCCGGCGCGGTCTGTGCAGCAGTACAAGAGGAGCAACCATTGCGCAGCAGGCACAGCAGGAGGAGGATTCCATCATCTAATGCCAGTAATAAAAGAAATCCACCAAAGACGCTGGAAAAGATAGAATAAATGAATGCAGGTATTACACCAAATATTGTCTGAAAAGAAGTCACCAGGCCAGAGCCAACAGCTTTAAATAAATGTGCAAGGCCGTGTGTATGAGACGCATTAAAAATGCGGTGTATAAGCTTCCCAAAATGTAGTGGGAGATTAGTGTTCAGAAGGGTCTGAATTTCGCTAGCAGTGCTGGCCACCTGCAAAGTGAAGGTCTCGCGCACGATAGTAAGGGGGTCTTCTTGTTAGAATTAAAGTGCTTTTAGTCTGCTCAATTTGTTGAAATCTGTTTTCAAAATTGGTATGGAAGGCCAAATTGAGCTATTGAGTTTCCCACACGGGGGAGGAAAAAGCACATTTTGACAACAAATCACGCGCTGTGAAACCGTTACAATGTACGGTATTCCAGAAAGCAAACCGCAGCATTCTTGGTTATTTAAAATAACTGCCGTTAGCAAGCAGAGTGAATGTAGGAGTTCTTTGCGGGAGCTGGATAACCTTTTAAAACGCAAGCAAGGTTCTGGGCGGACACATTACAACCCCCGTGCAACTTTGTATTTACAAACAAGGGAATGACCTACTGTAGAATCACAGGCCTCCCCCGTAAGGTATACCTCCTTCTCTTCCCGTAAGTATCTGTATGTGAAAGACAAAGACCACAATTCATGCAGAAAAGCGCTACCCAGAAGTTCAAAGCGGCCTAGCGGGTAATGTTTCATACAAGAGCTGAATTCAAACAGAGAGAAAGGTAGAGATATCACGCCATAAATTAGCCAAACAGCAGAGTCAGTCTCCGCCACAGAGAAAGGTAGAGGGTCTATTTTTTCTATGTGTAGAAGAGTGTAGGTTCAATGTATGATGTTACAACGCGGTCTTTACACCGCAATACGTTTACAATGCAGTCATTGCGACGCAAGTCGTTACAACGACTTGCGCTAGAGGCGTTGGATTTAGGAATAGTATGATTTACTATTCCAACTCCAGCCTAAGTAACAGAAGGGAAGGTGTTGGAATAGTAAATCATACTATTCCTTAGTGTATAGCGCCATCCAGCGCAAGTCGTCATAACGACTTGCGTTCTAATGACCACGTTGTAAACGTATTGCGGTGTAAAGACGGCGTTGTAACGGATTCCTCCCATGTAGGTTGCATCTTTCATGGACATGCTGCTGTTTGTCAGTTAAATTGAATGGCAAAAACAAAGCAGACATATTTAAATAATCCCATGGGACTTTTCCCATTTTTAGAGTTTGTAAAGTCCATGTGAATTCCATCACAGAACGCAATTGATTTTGACCATGATATAGCAAGGACACATCTTCTTGTACTATGTTAATAACAGAAGAAACAATATTATCCAAAGTATAAATGCGGAAAGACCGAGTGCTAATAATATTGTCAACAATAGCAGGAACCTTTTCTAAGTTCGCTTGGTCAATTTCCCGCAGACAAGACGCTGCTTCGATCTGTGAAAGTTTCCATATTTCATTGTAAGCTGCGTAAATGAATCTCTTTGGTCTAGGAACCCCTGGGTCCCAAGACAAAGTCGGCCAAATTGATGTTACTGGCTAACAACGATTAGTGTTGTTCAACGGACGATAGTGTAGAGTGCTGCAACCACTGTTGACATAATTTGCCCACCGAATAGGTGGTTACCGAATGTGTATCTGAAAATCTTGTGTCGGGTCTATCTTGTGTATAACTTGACCTAGTGTTAGAAAAAAAGAGTTGGCACGCATTAGAATTCGTCTGCCATACCAGCCAGCCTAAAGGATCCGCTTCAGAGACATTAAATGTGTTATTTTTAAATAAAGCTTGTAAGACATCAATGGTATAATTTGTGTATGTGTGCCAATTATTATACTCAGCTAAAGAGGGAATGGCAGGGGCGTTAAACTTTTTTACAGTTGCTAAACCAAAGCAAGTTGTCTGGTACACAGTATGACTTAAAAACAAAATTTGCGATGGGATGAGGCAGGCACGATGTAAGGCTTCAGTGCCTTGCACATGCCAGTTCTTAGAACCCCAGACAGATTTCAAATTAATGGTGGCTTTCCAGTGATCATAGCCCCTTACAGACATATCATGTCTGAAAGAATTAGACTAAATTAACTTTGTATGGGTCAACATGACTTTGGGAGTTGAAGAAATATTTCATTTAAAATAATAGGACCCAGGTGTTGACCTATCATAATCTGTAAAGTAAGTACATTTATTTTTAAGTGTTTTTGAACTCCCTGTCAACGGTGTTGGGCAATGTTCCCACTGCTAGTAATTAAAAACAAGTTGTAACGTATTAGTATTATGTAGGAAATGATGCCCATAATGTTGATAACAGAATAAATCGGCATAATTGGCAGAATTTACATATAAATCTTCAGGATTTAAAAGCAGCATAATACTTCAAATCTGAAAACAAAGATTGTATTGCATGCACATCACAGTCGTCTGAACGTATGTCCTGTGTTACCACATCACCCATGGAGACACGAAATATGTATGGCACGTTGATGATTTCAGCAGGACCATGGACCTTAAAATCCACTTTATCCCAAACAATGCCATCTGCCACTGGGAATGCTGAAATGTTAACAAAAGGCCGGTCACGTTTCATGATGTGGGGAGATGAGTGGGGAGCCAAAATACCATCAACGAAGTTCACAGCGGAGCGTTCGGGTGAGTAGTGACCATTGATGAGTAGGAAAAACACTGTTGAAAAAACAATTGACATGAAGGGAAAAATCAGGATGAGCTTCCAAGGAGGGACTAAGTAAGTCTGTTTAATCCAGGAGACAAAAATAGTCAATTTGGTAGGGCCAATTGAGGTGTGGGAGGACGAGTCATAAGAAAATCTGCCATGGTGTAAAGGACTATCAGGCAATCCATGCAAAGACTCTCCTGTGGGGTATGCATATTCAACTTCCTCGTTGCAGGAGGGACAGGCAAATGTTCAACAATAGGGTCTATCTCAATGACAGTGTCGTGTGGTGTGTTGAAAGATGCGCCAACAGCACACTAATCTGAAACACGTAGTTATAGATTCCTTACCTTAGAATTACCCTCAGGCGTCAGGCTGGATCCGGAAAGTTTTAGTCAGCAGTACCCCTGCGCGTCGGTAGGTGGCGTCGTGCGGATCCGCGTCCGTCGTGATCGCCGGGATGACTTCGCAGGCAGTACTTAGACGCCGCCCACGTGGGCTGACGTCAGTTCTTTCTTTTTCCGCGCCAGCACGCGCAGATCTGGGAAGAGCGAGTACCCCAGTCATTTTTTGACTGAGCTTTTTGAGGCTTTTTGTCTCCTATTTTTTCTTGAGTCGATCGACTCCTGGTGCCGTAGGGATGCCCGGGTTTAAGAACTGTGGAGACTGTCACCGCATGATGTCGGTGACGGACCCACACCGAGTGTGCCTCTACTGCCTGGGGCGCGACCAGGACTCCAAATCGTGCCTCGACTGCCGGGCCATGGCGCCGAAAACTTTGTGGGAGCGGTCCCGAAAGTTGCTGTAAGTCCAGCAGTCGGCTCCGCGCCATTCAAGGTCCCGGTCCCATGGGAGGTTGAGGGACCTGTCGCGGAGTTGTCACCATCATTCTTCTGGATCTAAGTCTTCGCACTCAGGTCATGTAAGTCGAAGCATTAAAAAAAGTAGAAGCAGCGTCGTTGTTCTTCGACTTCCCCTCGCGCGACACGACTGAGGGTGCGGGCGGTGCCACCCCCTCGGCTCCGACAGAGCCTGTGATGCCGCCGCCGGCATGCCCGCTCTTCCCGGGTCCAGCGGCGACGCCTGCTCAGGTGCAAGAGTTTCTTGCTGCCATGGCCCGACTCTTTGGGTTGTCTGACCCCGCTGGTGCACCTCTGGGCCCCGCGGGCCCGACTCGGGGTCCTGTTGTTCCATCGCCGCGGGCTCCGGCCCCGGTGTCGCCAATGGCTGTGGCGCCGCAGGCTCCCATGGGATCCGGGATCGGACCCCGGTCGATGCCGGTTGACTTTGGTACACCGACGTCGACCCCCACCGGCACTGCTTTCGACTTCGCCTGCTCGGAACAACGTCGTCCCCGGTTTCAGCCCTGAACCGGACACGGAGCCGGATCGGCATCGATCGACTCAGATTCCGGCGCCGATGGGATTTGTTCCCTATGTCCGTCCTCCGTATTTTCAGCCTGTTCCACAGACTTCGGAGGAAGGGGATGACAGGGAGGGGTCTAAGGACCCTCTTGCACAGGACTGTACTTATGATCCGGACTGGGCAGAGGATTTGGGGGACGCCAGTGGTCTTGACACATCGCCGGACCCTGGCATGCTGTCTCCTCCTACCGTGGCTACTGGGGAGGGAGCAGGTTACGCAGTGTTGTTGCGTAGGGCGGCCGAGGCCCTCCACCTCGAACTCCCTACAGTGGCCGTCAGGACGAACATCCTGACTGAAGTGCTCCAACCGGCGGCAACCTCTTCGGAGCCCTTGCTGCCCTTTAACGACGTGCTTTCTGATGATATTTTGGGCACTTGGTCCAGGCCCAACACAGGGACTCCTGTGGACAGGAACGTGGCCTGACGCCATCGCCCGGCTCCGTGCGAGCCCCTCTTCCTCTGTCACCACCCTACTCCTAAGAGCTTGGTTGTCCAGGTCTCTGTGTCCCAAAGAGCGTTCCCTTCCTCACCTCCGGATAGGGAATCCAAGAAGCTGGAGCAGCTTGGCAAGAAGCTGTTTTCATCTGCCAGCTTAGGGCTGCGGTCGGTGAACCACGCATGCCTCTTGGGCCGTTATTCCCACTCTCTGTGGGACACAGTTGTGTAGGTGCTGCCTGTGTGAAGTTGGCCTGGTATGTGCTGTCCACTAGTTATAGTGGGCACCTTGCACCAGTCCAAACAACCCCTTATTGATGATAGGTTAAAGACGTCCTTTATTGAAAGCTATCCTAGTGGTAGCTCTTCAGGCTAAGTCTTGAAGGAATGTAAAGCAGCTTGTTTTACCAGTCTATAATCTCTTGAGTGGCTAAATGAAAGGAGACCACACCAGGTATGTATCTAAAATATATGTATTTATTTCTAAACAAAGCCTACTAGTCTCTTTATGATGCTAGAGGTAAAAGCACATATGTTACACTTCAAATATCACAGTAAATTAGCACAGTATACGATAGGCCCTAGTGGCGAACCAAACCATATATTAAGAAAGTGGTATAAGAACAACGACTTGACTAGACACAAGGCCTAGAGCCTGTAGAATCGCTGGGACCCCAAGGAACCACCCAAAGTAGTGACACAGGGGACCCACGGGGGACGTGTGCAGTGTGAGAACACAGCCGCAAGCTCACGTTAGCTTCTATGGGGAAAGTCGCGGTTAGAATTTTAAAGTTTAAGGACACTTAGGAGTGGACTTGGAAACAAACCCTTTTGGACTTAGATGGTTCTAGGGCCAACACCCACAGTAGCACGGAGTACTCGGGTTACCTCACCTAGGGAAGCCGGGTGCATAGGTGTCAAATGGTGTCGGGACGCGTCGTCGTTTTCAATGGCAGCTTGCTGAAAAGTGCTGCTGCCGGGAAGATGAGAAGTGTCCGAAGGGATCCAAGCCTGGATCGCAGATGTGAAGAACCTGAAAGCAGAGGGGACAGAGTCTGGGTCACCTGCCAGTGACCAGGGGCACAATAGACGAATGCCCACCGATGTCGGGTGCTTCAGGTGCGAAGAGGGGAAGTTTGACTTCAGCCACGAGGACTAGGAGGCGTTGAGGATGACCAGGAACTGGATTCGAGCTGTCCCACGAAGGATATCGAGTGCTTCAGCATCGGTGCCCGGATTGGACACAACAAGCCTAGGCAACAGCAACCCATGCAGGAAGAGGAAAGATTCTTCGGTGTGGACCAGCAAGGTCCTGGGGACTCCCCAAGCGATGGAGAGTCAGGGCACGTCTGGAGTAACCAGGGAAGCCCAATTAAAGTTAAAGTTGCCTTCACAGGGACCCACCAGTCAACGGACCAGGGATAGAGAAGGATCCTCGAGCGAAAACACAAAGAGTGGGCTCACGGAACACTCGTGGACTGTAGGCCAGCAATCTTCGGTGTAAAAGGTGCTCGGGGTCTGGGCTACAAGTAAACCAATGCACAGCCTCAAAGGACGTGGAGAAGCTGATGCACTTGCAAATGTGCACGGTGTCCAGGGTTTCTGGTTCCACGCTACCCACGAGGGCTACGGGTCTCAGCTTTGCTGGGGACTCTGGTGAGCCTTTGTGAAGTCTGGGAACCCACCTCCTGTGTTGCAAATTCTTCAGCGTCTGGCGGGAGCTTCGGAGATGCAGACCGGACAGATGCGTCTTTGGTGCCTGCCAAGCAGGGGAGTAACTCCTTTACTCCAAGGGAGATTCTTCAGTCATCCAGGTGTAATCTAAAGTCCTGTAGCCAGGGGTTCCTTTCTTATACCCAAGGAAGGGGTTGGACACAATCTGGGGACCCACCTATGGGAGGGTCATGAAAGAGGGGTGGCTACACCCATTTCCTTTGACCAGTTTCGCGCCAGTTACTGGTGTGGAGGTATGATTCCAAGGTGTTTGACACCAAACACAACCTGTTTCCGTGCAGCCAGTCCAACGTTAGCATTTACTGTTTGGTTATATTGCCAGGCTGCATCACAGACAGCCACGGAGAAGCGATTCCAAAGGCTGCAGAGGGCTCTGCTCGTGCATGGGCACCCTCTCACACAAAACCAAGCACCCTGCCTTCAGGATCGATAAGGCCTGCCATGGGGGTGACTGATAGGGTTATATGTGCAGTGATTGGGTGAGATATAGTGAACCTATATCTCTGTAAGGGGTGCATGCACCACCTTACCCAGACTGCAGTAGCAGACCTGTGGTGTCAGTTTGGAAGGCTTCCCAGGGGTGGCATAATACATGCTGCAGCCCCTGGTAGGCCTCTGGGGTACCTATGCCCTTGGTACATAGTATACCATATACTAGGGACTTATAAGGGCACCCCAGAATCCAATCTGTGGTGTACCTAAGGTACTAGGAATCAATTTAGAGAGGAAGCAGCTAGGCTGGTGTCCTGAATAGCAGGGCCCCAGCCAGACTAAAGTTGAGAAACAGTGAAACATCAAAAAAAAGTGGGGGTAACCATAAGCAGATCCTACTCTCCTACACTGCCTAGCTGTCCGGAGGAGGTCCAGACAGTACTCACCCAAGCTGTTGCTGCTGGGAGAGACGCAGCTAAGTTCACCATTCGTTGTCGGCTCGACACCGCCGACTCTCTGGGCAGGGCGATTTCCACGATGGTGGCGCTTAGGCGCCACGCTTGGCTGAGAACAACTGGCTTTTCGGGGGATGTCCAGAATACCCTGATGGACATGCCCTTTGGTGGCATTTGCCTTTTGGCAATAAGGCAGATAGTGCGCTGGAGCGTTTTAAGGACTCACCGGCTACGGCCAAGTCCTTGGGCCTGTCGGCCATTCTGTTTCCTCCGCCTTCTGCCTTTCGCTCCGTTCGTGGCCGTGGAAGGGGTGCCCACTACATTCGCAGAGCCACAGGCTGGCACAGCAACAACCTCAGTGCGGCCGCGGACGTGGGAACCGTCGAGGCGGTTCAGGGGGCCAGCGGACGGGTCCGTCCACCTCCACCCCCACGGCATCCACTGCTAAGCCTTCCTAGTCTGTCCTTTCAGGTCCATCAAACGCTAGTGGGCGGATGGATTCGCCATCATCTTCCGCACTGGCTCACCATCACATCGGACCAGTGGGTGCTGCAAATTGTCCGAAGGGGCTACTCCCTCCCCTTCGAGACTACCCCTCCAGCCATGCCACCTCAGTGAGACCACATGTCGGGGGATTACTTGGCACTTCTCCAGCAGGAAGTTGCGGCCCTCTTGGCCAAGGGGGCCATCGAGCGCGTTCCGATGTCCAAAGTAGGTTGTGGCTGTTATTCCCACTACGTGGTTCCAAAGAAGAACAACGGCCTGGGTCCTATCATAGACCTTCGGAACGTCAACGGCTCCCTCCGGAAGGAGAAGTTCAAGATACTCACATTGGCTCAGGTCTTGTCTGCCCTAGACCCGCAAGACTGGATGGTAGCGTTAGACTTGCAGGACGCCTACTTTCATATTCCCGTCCTGCCGGCCCACCGGCGTTACCTACGGTTCATGGTTGGCCACAAGCACTTTCAGTTCACCGTGCTCCCTTTTGTCCTTACCAGCGCCCCTCGGGTGTTCACGAAAGTGATGGCGGTGGTAACAGCTCATCTGTGCAGATCAGGTGTTTCAATCTTCCCCTATCTCCACGACTGGCTGTTGAAGGCTGGCTCGCCCCAGGCAGTCGTCTCCCACCTCCAGACAACGGCCTACCTCCTGCATTTGCTGGGGTTCTCCATCAATGTGCCGAAGTCGCACCTGGTACCCTCTTAGAAGCTCCTTTTCATCGGAGCGGTTCTGGACACGGCGCAGTTTCAGGTTTATCCTCCCGAACACAGAGTCCGGGACATTCGGGCTATTATTCCGATCTTTCAGTCCTTGTCCTGGGTTTCGGTCAGGATGACCCTGAGGCTGCTGGGCCTCATGCATCCTGCTGAACAACCACGCCAGATGACATATGCGGGCTCTGCAGTGGGACCTGTAGTTCCAGTGGGCGCAGCATCAGGGGGACCTGTCCGGACTCGTCCAGATCTCGGAGGGCACAGCAGTTGCAGTGTGCTCATGAACCAACATTGGGTCAGCGGCAGATCTGTCTCCCTTCCCCAAACGGAGCACACGGTGGTGACGGATGCGTCCCTCCTGGGATGGGGTGGCCACATGGGAGAGGCTGAGATCAGAGGCCTCTGGTGTCCGGCGGATTCCAAGCTCCATATCAACCTTTTGGAGCTTCGGGTGATCCGTCTTGCACTGAAGGCATTCCTTCCCTCTGTCAAGGGGGAGCGTAGTGCAGGTGTTCACGGACAACACCACCGCCATGTTGTAGTGCAACAAGCAGGGCGGGGTGGGGTCGTGGACCCTATGTCAGGAAGTTTTACGCCTCTGGACATGCCTGGAACATCAGGGCATTTCCCTGGTGGTTCAGCACCTGGCAGGTTCACTGAACGCCAGGGCAGACGAGTTCATCCGCAGGTGCATGATGGATCACGAATGGCATCTTCACTCAGACGTGGCACAAGGTCTCTTTCCACAGTGGGGAGAGCCTTGGTTAGATCTTTTCGCCACCAAAGAGAAAGCACAATGTCAGCAGTTCTGCGCGTTGGAATTTCCAAGGCGGCTCTCGCTCGGAGACGCTTTTCGCCGTGAGTGGAGTTGCGGTCTATTGTATGCCTTTCCGCCTATGCCACTTATGCCCAGAGTCCTGAAGAAGATGAGACACAACCGGGCCCAAGTCATTCTTGTGGCGCCGGACTGGGCTCGAAGAGTTTGGTATCCCGAGCTACTCAGTATGAGCATGGATCCCCCCAATTCGTCTGCCTCTTCGCGAGGATCTTCTGTCGCAGCAACAGGGGACGGTACTGCACCCGAACCTGTCCAGTCTCCACCTCCTTGCGTGGAGATTGAGCGGAGACAGTTGATTCCATTTGACTTGCCTCCTGAAGTCTGTGATGTCATTCTGGCAGTCAGGCGTCCCTCCACTAAAGTGGTATACGCCTGCAGGTGGAACAAATTTGTGGCATGGTCCACAGCAAAGGCTGTGGATCCCCTTTCTGCCCCTCTTTCCGAGGTCCTTTTGTTCCTTCTTTCTTTGGCCCGGCAGGGCTCTGTCTGGGCACTAGTAAAGGCTATCTTTCTGCCATTTCGGCCTTCCGCAGACTACCTGATCAGCTCTCTTTTCAAGTCCCCTGTTGCAAATAGATTTCTCAAAGGCATTACACACCTTTTCCCTCCTATTCCGTTTGTGATGCCACAGTGGGACTTGAATCTAGTTCTAACTTATCTGATGTGCGCTCCTTTCGAGCCTCTTCATAACTGTCCTCTTCGTCTTTTGACTCTGAAGACTGCCTTCCTGATCGCCATAACCTCCGCTAGGCGAGTGAGTGAGCTCCAGGCTCTTTCGTGTAAGCCTCCTTTCCTTTCCATTCATCCGGACAAGGTGGTGCTCAGGCCCCGGCCTTCCTTTTTGCCAAAAGTTGTCACAGCCTTTCATATTGGGCAGACTGTTACCTTACCCACTTTCTTCCCGCCTCCACATCCTTCCAGAGAGGAAGAAAGGCTTCACTGCCTGGACCCAAAACGTACGCTTTTGTTTTACCTCCTCCGCACACAACAGTTCTGGATGGACGACCAACTATTTCTTGGCTACGTTGGCACCAAGAAAGGTCGGGCGGTGCACAAGAGGATTATCTCCCACTGGGTTGTCTTGTGCATCAAAGCCTGTTACTCTTTGGCTGAAAAAGAGCCTCCGGTGGGGCTTCGTGCTCATTCCACTCGAGCCACTGCAGCCACTACTGCATTGGGACGGGGTGTACCCCTGCAAGACATTTGTCAGGCAGCTACGTGGGCCTCGCTGCACACATTTACAAAACATTATTGCCTGGACAGCCAAGTCCGGAGAGACTGCTTTTTTGGCCGTTCTGTTCTCCAGGACTTTCTGGTGTGATCTTGGTTCGCAGACCCACCACCGGGGTTGGTATTGCTGGGGTATCTATTCTAAGGTAAGGAATCTATCACTACGTGTTTCTTTCAGATGAAGAAGTTACTTACCTTCGGTAACGATGTCTCTGTAAGAAACATTAGTAGTGATAGATTCCTTACCGCCCCACCCATCCTCCCCGTTCTACGAACTAATTTCTAGGGTTAAGGTCATCCCTTTCAGGGCCCTAGTTTCAAGGCACCAGTGGTCAGTATTTGGATGGCTCTGCGTTCCTGGCGTGGAAAGTCGTGTACAGAACTGACGTCAGCGTGGGCGGCGTCTAAGTACTGTCCGCAACGTCATCGCGGCGATCACGCCGCCGATGACGGACGCGGAGTCGCATGACGCCACCTACCGACGCGCAGGGGTACTGCTGATGAAAACTTTCTGGATCCAGCCTGACGCCTGGGGGTAATTCTAAGGTAAGGAATCTATCACTACTAATGTTTCTTACAGATACATCGTTACCAAAGGTAAGTAACTTGTTCTTCAGAATCGGCCAGGCGTTGTAACTTGACATTGTCCACTGAGATGTATCTGTTATATTTGCGACCAAGAAGCGGTAGTAAAATGACTGTACGAGTACCCTTCAAGCCAAGGACTGGAACCGGTGCACGATAAGAGGGACCAAATTCCTTTTTGTTCTCCAACCTCTCTCGGACCAGAACACCAACTTTCGGAAGCCAGCCGGCCACCGGAATCAGCAGTGCAGTATCAGTGACAGAGGGCAAATGTTCAGTTGCAAGACTGTCACGGGTCTCTTGTAGGTCCTGTAACATAGTAGAATGATTATCTACGTCAAAGGTTGTAGCAGCCGCCGCAACGTCTAGACCATCAAGGTCTGGCACAAGCATTTTGATGCCAAAGAGCATCTCGTATGGGGTCCACCCACCCAGAGCTCTTCTAGGGAGATTTTTAAGTGCACGTTGAACCCCATACAAATGGGCTAGCCAGTTCCTGCCAGTACCTAAGACTCTAGCTGTCAAAGATTGCTTTAAGTCACAGTTCATCCGCTCCACAATTGAATTGCCCTCAGGCCTGTATGGAGACGAAAACTGCACCAGCACCCCCAAAGACTTCATTGCGTCCTTGTACGCCTTAGAGGCGAGCGCTGGATCTTGGTCTGAATGAAAGGTGCCACAGGCAAAGATCCCTACAAAGACACACAAATCCCTGATGACATTTCGAGCGTCAGCACTGCGTTGTGACCAAACCCAATGGAATCTAGTGCACAAATCAACTGCAACCAAAATGTATTTATATGCAGTATCTGATGAAAATGGACCGCAGTGATCAAGCTATACACAACCAAAAGGTTGATTTGAAATGCATAGCTGTGTTAGTGGTGGACATGTTACCGTAGAAGGCTTAAGTTGCTGACAGATGTCACAAGAAAGTACATAGTTACGGGTCTGTTTATATAACCCATGCTACCAGTAACATTGCTGCAAGATAGAAACATGCAAAAATAACAATTGATGGACAGAATGCAGAACAATGTCATACATTCACCCCAGTACAGAGATCTGGGCCTAGATCCATCATATTTTTGCTCACCATGCCCTTCCAGTTTGGACCCAGCCATATGATTCAGTCTTGACTCTGTGCCCAAGATAGAAACAGTCGCAGACACTCCGGCATGAGCTGAAGCCATGCCTTCGTGTGCGTCCTTGATCAAAGAGTATCTGCGGTCTGCTTTGGGGATCAGCCGATCACCAACGTCTGGTATTCTTGCAAAAGGAACTTGCTCAGGAGTTAACTGATAAGAATATTTTGTTAGAAAACCCTCTGGGTAATTAGTGCCCTTCGTAGTTGCAGCTATAGCTGTCAAAATCTCATTATCAATCTTAGTCATAGACCTTGTAACGGCTGCTACAGAACACGTGGCTACTGCAGATTTGGCTGCTTCATCAGCCAAAGAATTACCAAGAGCATGTGCTCCCACACGCTGATGGCCAAGAGTATGTATAACGTGTGAGAGGCAGTCGTTGTTTAAGATCTGCCACTTGAACCCAAAGCGTTTCGTGCTTAATCTCGAATCTTAATCTTAGAATCTCGATAATCATTTTGAGACCAAAAGAGTAAGTTGTCATTGAAAGAATTAAAACAGTAATAATAATCACACACATTGAGAGTAGACACATTTGGATCTGCCAACTCGAGAGCAAGAACCAGAGCCCGCAGCTCAGCCAATTGGGCGGGTCATTCGCCAAGCGCCTGTGTATGCCCTATATTAGACTTGAATACTCCATTTACTATAGTACCAGCCACAATAGCACAAGCCGCTGAATAAGCATGTTTAGAATCTGTGGACGGTTGCGCCCAGCCATCGGTGTAAATAATACATGTGTACTCCTCTAAAGGAAGCAAAGACAAAGGAGGGGGATGAACGTGTTTTACGATAATGTATGAAATTTCTCTTGTAGCCTACTTCAGGAAGTGGAGTTTGTCCTCAAACTCAGGGGGTTCACCCAGAATTTGATCAGCTAAATCACTTGAGTCTGACTAAGTGCCTTCATCCTCTTACTGTGCCGTTTCAGGAACAGTGTAATCTATTGGTATGAAGTGTTGGTTCATTTTTGTTATGATCAGTCTCTCCACGTTTTGAGGTGAGATTGGTCTTTCTGAGTATGACAACTGCGCCAGCTGCACTGAACATGTCAGAAGACACACTGGTTACGGTACAAGCCAGACACTTTGCTAGCCTTCTGAGTACTGGCCATTTTCGCACCTTCCCATACAAATAGACCAATGGATTTTGATCCAGTTAGACCTCTTTTTGATCATCCTTCTTGTCTTAGATCATCCTCTGAATATTCATTGGTGCTGCCACTTGCTTGAACTCTGTTGCCTTTGCATCTGCACTTGACTTAAGTCCACCCACTGGAAACCAAGCCATTACAGAGGTTGGGTTTGATTCTTTTGTTGCTGATGATGATGGTGTTGGGGGTGAGACAACAACATTCCTCTCTTCTACGTGGGCCTCTTACTTCCAGCCGCTCTCCCAGGTCTCTTGCTTGTTCAACAATCCCATTCTATTGGTTAGGGGTATACCCATCAATAACCCTCCTATTTACCTGGGTATCTGAAACGCAATTTATAAACAATTGGTAAGGAGGAAAGGATACATAAATATTTTTGAACACGGATACCTTTAATTATCCTGTCATCTGCGTCTGAATTCGCATTTTCTTATTTGACCATTTAGTCGTTGAGCATATACAATAAACATATATTTACCATTAACACCTCTAAAACACAAACAAACTATGGCTACTGTCCGCCAGAGAATATTTCTTGTTGTGGAGCCACCTTTAAATAGTGTGGACTACCCAGAAGGTTCACACATTGCATATAGGGACATCACTTTCCGAATTATTCATAAGAGGCAATGTGAGATTGTAACATCCAGAAACAATTCAATAAATTTGTAGTCCTTCTGTTAAACAACTGTCGACGCGGTCGCGTTTCAGCCGGTCTATTTCTTATGGCTTCTTCAGGACAAAAGCAACAGCAGCATTCTTATCGCCCATAAGGGTCAAACAAATATGCCTGGGCTGGGAGGTGTTAGCACTCAGCTAACGTCATGTCCGCTGGAAGGGGCTTGCATCTATCGCGATGTGGACGCTTCTACGTTTTTTCTTTAGTCCTTAATGGTCTAGGTACCGTTTCTCCAAGTGTCGAGGTACTACTGCAACACGAGGTGCTCAGGCGTGAAACTCATTCGGCTACCATCGTGTCAATAATGTGGAATTTCTTCCACCGCGGTGTGAAAGCTTCTCAGGTTTTTTATTGTTTCTCTACAGTCCAAATCCCGTCCTTCCGACTACACTGACCCCAGTCTTGAAAAGTGAAACATCCCCTTCTGGAAAAGTAATGAAAGTGGTGAGTGTTGTTTTGTACTGTGGATCAAGTATTGTGACACACATGTAGTCTTTGGAGGACACAATCTCTTTTTGCGATCATGGATTAACAGCCACGCAAAGGATTAAGTTCATATACTTCTACATGTACACCAGTGAACCTTTGCTCCCCCTTTTTCAACTGGTCCTGTAGCAGATGCAACAACAGGTTTGCTTGGCTCATTGCACTGTCCTCCTTGCTGACTTCCCATGGGAAAACCTCAAAAGGAAGTAGCATTTGTGTCAGGCATTTGACTAGCCCCCATTTGTCTACCTCCATTGTCATGCTGTTCCCAGTTTCATCCCCTCTTTGAAAGAAATAGTCAGTGATCAGTCTGCACTGCACAGACATAAGTTGCAACATGCAGTAGGTCGATTTCCAGCGTGTTGGTACCTCCTGTATGAGGGCTTTAACTGTTACTCTTCTTAGCACACTAAATGATCCTTAATTGCTTCTGGGCTTTGAAAGAATGAAAAATGAGTGCAGATTCTTCAGCATGCTGCCAGTATGTTGCGGTCTATGTCTTCTCTTTTTAGAAAGTCCTGCACAATAAGGTTGACACAATGTGGCACCAATAGGACCCTGAAGTATTCACCATCTGCCATTGGCTTGACTATATTTTTGCCATTATCTGTGGCAACAGATCCAATTCTGAGGCCTTTGGGTCAAAGCCATTCAAACACCTTACTGTTAAACTCTTCCAAGATGTTTGCAGCTGTATGTGATTTCTCCATGGCGAACATCACTACTGTTGCATGCCGCAGAATGCCCCTAAAACTTTCTTCAACACAGAGACCTACAGATAGCTGTACCTTAACCCCAACAAAAAAAGATCCATTGTGCAGTGACACACAAGTAATCGGTTGCTTGACAACTGGTCCATATGTATTTCGGCAGGTGGAGAGTGTGAACAGCACTATGTTGCATAGCTTGGCCAACCAATTGCAGCACATTATGATGGAGCGCTGGAACAGCAATTCTGGCAAAATAAGTCCAGCTGGTAACCTTCCATTTTGGGCAGACGGCCGCCACAAATTCTAAAAATCTCACTCTTTCCACAATTAAAAAAAGGAGGAGGTCCAGCGCTAACATTTTAGCTAATTTCCACTTGTTCAAACGTGCTGTATGATGTTTGCGTTTGTAGGGCCCCTCCTGCCTAAAGATGCCCATATACTACCTCAAATTATTTTTCTTTTGTGGGTCCACTAACACAGGCGACTTACGGAGAAAACCAGGAGGTTGTAGACTCAATGTGCGTCTTGAGGGAATCACTCTATGCGGCTTAGGTATTTGCATCTGAGTCTTGTGCCATCTCGAGGTTGCTGAGGCAGGTTATGCTGGTACACTACAGTGGACAGGGCTGCTTTGTGCAATACAGTCATCCACTTCTTCCTCATGACCACCACCTTCTATCACTGTGCACTCAGCTGCTTCCCCTCTCTAATCACCGCAACCAGCTATCTTTTTGTAGTGCTCCTCCCACCAGATTGTATAATGTTTTCTCAGATGGGATGCTTGGCCTCCAGAACTGTATTGCAAACCTGGGTTACCTCGACAAACTCTTGTGTGGTAAATGGAGCATATTTCAATGTTATCCTCCTGCTTGCTAACAGTAAAGAAGTCGCAAACTAGGGGAGTTCAGCTTTTTTAGTGTGCCGATGCCTGAAGAACTGGTGGTAGGTGCATGTGTTGTTTGCCTCTCTTAAGGGCATACATCAACTTTGGTAGTGGTGGATGCAGGTTTCAATGGAGACCTTACAAATATGGAAGCTGGCTGTGGTGGTAGTGGAACCTACATCGTTATGAACAGGTTGATTAGGAGGGTGTTATCTCGGTGTCCTTTGAGCTCCCCTCCTTACTGACAATCACTGACTCATCTGCAGCACTGTCACTTTTCATAATTCTAAGGCTTTCAGGAACTTTCCTTTTACCTTGTCTCTCAGGATGAGTCTCTGACTCGACCAGTGTCCAATCTCCATGTCCAGATCATCAGAAGGGGGATCTTGCAGAAGATGATGAAATGAAATTTAGATTTGTAACACACGCTAATACCCGGAGGTGTCTAGGCACGGCGGCCCCCATGATGTGCTAGCCAGAGAGGGTATTTAGGATTTTGTCTTGGAGCTATTTAATAAAGAGTTGAGTTTTTAAAAGTTTACGAAACGCCAGAAGGTTGTTTTCTGCCTTAAGTCCCAGTGGGAGGTAGTTCCACAATCTGGCTGTGCCTGCAATAAAACTTCTCCCCCCTAAGAGTCTGTTTTGGCCCTGGGGATTATCAGGTTTGCGGTGGTTGCAGCGAGGAGCTGCCTCTGGAATATACCACTTGAACTTGTTTGCGAGGTAGTTGGGGCCAAGGCTGTGGAGGGCTTTAGAGGCGATGCAGAAGGCCTTCAATTCTATCCTTCTTTTGACTTGTAGCCAGTGTAATATTGGGAGGGCATGAGCCACTGATTGATGTTTCGGGATGGCAAGCAGTAGACGAGCTGCTGTGTGTGGAGGACCTGCATTTTGTTGAGGAGGCGTGACTGTATGCTCAGGAACAGCCCACTACAAGAATCTATTCTAAACAGGATCAGGGCTGTTAACACTGTTTTCTGGAGTTCTAGCGGGATGAAGGGAAGAATTTTCCTGATAGTTTTTATCATGTAGAAACATGCGGAGGTGATTGCATTGATTTGCCCCTCGAAGGAGAACTTGGTGTCAAAGTATACTCCTAAGTTTTTCATCTTGGAGATGGGAGTTGGGATCTCTCCCATTTTTCTGTGGCAACCAGCTAGGTTGCCAAAAAGAGGTATTGTGCCCAAATAAAAGTACCTCTGTGTTGGACTTGGCCCTTTTTGGCAGGTTCACCCCTAAACTTTTTTTTGCCTTTTTCCTGACATGGTATTGGTGGTTTGTGGCCTATGGGCACTTTAGCACTGTGGTCCAGTGTAAAGTGCGTGCGCTCTCTGTGTTAGATTTGTACGGTTGGCATGCCCTCCCATAGGAATGCATTGGGGATTCCCTGATCAGTGTGTGTCAGTGGTATTCCTGGTATGAGAGGAGCAGTGTGGTCAAGTCTGGTATGTATGAAATTGTGTGAATAAATGCTGCGCAATGGTGTGCGCAGATTTATTGTGGTTATTTTAGAAATGCAACTTTTAGAAGTTATCATTTCTGTGTGCTATGTGTCTGCCTGCCTGATGTCAATTGCATGTCTGGCTTGTGAGTGACAGGAGCTGAGAGGTGAGGGTGCTCCAGGAGGGGCAGGGTGAGTCAGCGCTAGGCTGAATGGGACACCTGGGCTAAGAGTGGTGGGACGGGTAATCCCCCTGACTGAATAGGATGGTGCCTGCCCTAGTGAATGCTGGCTCTGCCCCCCTGCGGTGTGTCTGATGGCGAGCCCCCACCTGACAAAGGGGAATAGGAGATTGAAAAACAAAGTGCTCCAAATCCCCCCTGAACCAGTTGCATCTGGTTCCCCCATGCCCTGCACTAAATACAAAGGATTGTGTGATATAAATATAGGGGCTGTGACCCCATGAAAATGTTCAGTTCTTGTTCCGACTTGGGGGCGTGCTGCTGTTGGGGCCGGGGAGGAACCGCCATGGGGACTTACCTCCCTGCCTAAGGGCCCTGTGTGCTGGCCTCCCTGGACCCCACCATGCCTCTTGATCTCCAGGACTCTGTTCTTTTCCTTTGCCATGAATTTCAGGGTTTCTAGCGCCTTGTGAGCACTTTATTTTGATGTGGCCAGGAGAGAGGAGCTGGCGTTTGGGCTGCATAAAGGATTTCTTTTGGAGGGAATCTCCAGTGTAGGGATTCCCCCGTGCCGGTTTGCCCACCCCGCATTTCAGTGGTCCCAAAGTGCAGCAGGGACCTGCCCTGCCTTGTGAGTATTTTAGCGGCAGAGCAGGAGCCCACCCCGCCCTGCCGGTGCCGCTGGATTATGTCTCATTAGGCGGGAGCCCACCCTGTATGTTGTGTCCGTTAGCGGGTGCCCACCCCGCTTTATAGATATTGAAAATGGCAGGTGCCCACCCCCCTTACGGTGCCTGAAGGCGGGTGCCCATCCCGCTTGTGCCTTATTTTAAATGACGGGAGCCTACCCCGTATTACCGCCATGGAGGAGAATCACTGCCACCGGCCCGAGCCGCAGAGAACTCAGAAAATAGGAAGTCAGGCAACGTGATGCCTGACGTGGGGTGGGACTTCCGACTCCCCGAGGGTAGCCCCGCGCCCACGGAATTGCTGAGACGGAAGGAGAAGTCGTCTGGAGCCATGCAGGCTCACCTGCCAAGTCCCGTGTCCCCGGGGAGGGACCGGGTGTAGGAGCGTGCTGGGGGAGCCTCGCGTGACGGAAGTCAGCTCGTGTGAAGCAGGGCTCCCGTGACCGGTGAGAGCCCTGTTGTGTCTGCCGCCGAGAATCCCCCCCAGGAGCTGGTGAGTGAAGGGCTCGATTGGGGGGAGGGGGGGGAATGCAGATCAAAGCAGAGTGACACTGCCTATGTCCTGGGAGGCCCCTGCCTGTTAGGGGGCTGCTCCAACGTTGGAGGCCATTTCTTTTTGCTAAGAGTGGGACTCAGACGGCACCGGTAGTGCCCGCACCATTTCTTCCAACGATGGGGGCCAATTTAATTTAAAGACCTAGTAGGGCCCCGAGGGCACAAATGTGCCAGGGCCCCTTCATTTTGTTTATCCCAGCTGCCCCGCTTGCAGAGGGCAGCTACAACAATTGGGCAGTATTCTTGTTAGAGAGTCCCAGAGAGGGGCTCAGGCAGCACCATGGTGCCAGTTCTGATTTCTTCACCTCAGCTGCGCCGCACCAGAGCGGGCAGCTGCATCCATTGGCATATTGGTTTTGGAGAGTCCCAGTGGGTACCCCGAGGGCACAGAGGTGCCAGTGTCCACGTTTCATTCACAGCTGCACGGTAATTAGCGTCAGCGGCAATGTTTAGGCATTTTTTTGGGGCACCTTTCTGAGAGATAGGAGTGAGATACACTCCTACTCCAGTGCAATGACGTGCTTTTGGATATTGTTGCATTAGCAGCACGCCCTGACTTTTGGACATAGGGCATTTGAGCCCCTTTTGAGAAGGCCAGTTGGCCAGGGGGACTGTTAGGTTTGTAGGGCGCCAGGCCCTGATGTGATTTATGTGGTGCAAGGAAATGTGATTTAAATAGTATGATTTATGCTCCCTGTTTTATGCCTCTAATGTGGTTTTATGATTGAGGTTTTGCATACTGTTATGTTTGGGTTATTCTCTACTATGGTTTAGGTATTAGGTTATTTTCCTACTGTGGTTTAAGCTAGTGAGATTATTTCCTAATGTGAGTTATGCTTAGGAGGTTAGGGTCTAAAGTGTTTAGACTTATGAGATGATTGAATAATGTGTTTATGCTGGTGAGGGTGGCGCAGAATGTATTTCACGCCTAAATGTGATACTGTGCATAATGTGGTTTATGTTACAGTATGATGCTGAGTACAGTGGTTAACAGTGATTACTGGGTGTACGTTGATTATATGTCTTACTCTTACGAAGTTCACTTTGTGATGGTTCTGATAGTGGTCCAAGTGGCCCAGTCATGTGTATATAATCCCCTGTAAATATTGACCAGTGCCAGTGTATATTGTGTGATTACTATTCTAATGTGTTTTATGATAATACAAAGGCTGTTTTTGATATAACCTTGTGTAGAGTTCCTTTTGTGGTGTGCCTAGTATGTTGTTGCTGTGTGTGTTGCGCAAATGCTTTACACATTGCATCCGGGATAAGCCTGTCTGCTCGTGCCAAGCTACCAAGGGGGTGAGCAGGGGTTATCTTTGGCGTGTAACTCCCTTGCCCCGGCTAGAGCGGTGGTCTCTGCCTGGCTTTGGCGCAAGCCTTAGCCAACCAGAGATCCCATTTCTAACACACTGTTTTCCCTGTGTATAGATTCAGGCAGTTTTGGGACATCCAATGCCCAACCTCACGCATGCAGTCATGAAATCTCCGTGCAATGTCCGTTGAGTCCCCTGACAAGGACGCCATGATTTGTGTGTCATCGGCGTATGACACTGTCTTGAAGCCGAAGGACCTTATGAGAGAGCAGAGGGGGGCTCAGCGAGGAACCTTGTGGCACCCCACATGGAAAGGTGAACCATGACAACCTGCGTCCGCCAAGCTCCACTTGTTGCTTCCTGTCACAGATAAAGGAATTTAGAAGAGCTAGAGCCTTGCCCCTGATCCCTACGGCTTATTAGAAGATCATGATCAACCATGTTGAGTTCCGCCAAGAGGTCTAAGAGGATCAGGGCTGTCTTCCCACCTTTGTCCGGTACCTCTTATTTCCTCTGACACACTAATCGGGGCCAGGTCAGTGCTATGTTGACTTCTAAAATCATATTGGGAGCTGTCTAGAAGTTTGTTATCCTGAATAAACAGGGTGAGTTCTATATTCAAAGCCTTCTCTACGATCTTGGCTGGGAGAGGTAGTCGAGAAATAGGCCTGTAATTGTTCAGATCAGTATTGTCAAGGTTTGGTTTTTTCAGTAGTGGGAGGATAGATGCCTTCTTCCAAGGTATCAGAAAGTACCCATTGGAGAACATACAGTTGAAGATGTCTGTAAGATAGTTATTTGTAACCTCCGGGCCAGGTGGAGAATTTTAGAGGCGCAAGGGTCCCAGGGGGATCCTGATCTCGTCTGGCTGAGAACTGTCATGACCTGTGTTTCCCAGAGGGTGTTAAATGCATAGAAACAAGGGAAAGTAGCTGCTGGCATGCCTTCACCACGTGAAACCTCTATCGTGGTGGAAGAGGGACCATTTAGACGCCCTTCCACCTCTTCACAGGTAGAGAGAAATTAGTCTGAGACTGTTTTAACTTTGGCTTGGAAAGAGTCTGCTAGCAGATTCCAAAAATCTTGGTCTACCCCAGTGTTTTTCTGGCCAGGAAGTTTACTCAATTTCTGCACTGTGGAAAAGGGTTCTTTGGTGGAATTGAGGGATGCGCTAATTTTGGCAGAGTAGTAGTGTTTGGTTATTTTTGTTAAGATTTTTGCTTTGTAATCTGCAATGGCTTTTTTGTAGGTGATCTTGTTGTGGTGATCATAATGCAGGCACCATTTCCTTTCGAGCCTTTGACAGGCTTGCTTCTGTTGTCTCAGGCTATTGTCGAACCATGGCTCAGAGGGGGAAGTCCTTTTGTTTGTTGTAATTTCTAGGGGCGCTATGATGTCAAGACTGTCGGTAATCCAGTTGTGGTAAGTATTTGTGGCCACGTCCAGGTCCACTGGGAGACTCGGTTGGGGGAGAGGTGTAAGTGGCTTGTGAAAGTTTCTGTGGTTACTTTATACCAGGGGCAATTTTAAAAAAAACAATATTTTTTTTCCTCATTCGCCTCCGACCACAACCACTCCAGGTGCCTGCACCCATATACCTCGGACACGGTATCAAAACTTCCCAACTTTGGATACACTTGCGCACAGGAGGGTACTGTACCAAACCGGTAAAAGTCACTCTCAAATTTGGTCCGGTATAAGCCAGCAGGTGCTGATAGGGAGTTTTAGGAAGCGGGGATTACAATCCCTCGCAGCCTGGAGAGATTTAAACAAAGTTTAACCATAGGGCAAAGAATGTGACAGGATTAATGGACACCTCAATCAATATTCTCCCACCTCTTTGTCCAGCCATCTCAATAGGAAGCTCCAAAGGGCCTTCTTTCTTTTAGATGTATTCCCCTTAGATTTAACTTGGATGTAGTGAATAAAGAATCCAACCATCTGGTATGCCGGGGGGGACAGGCATTCAACCCAATTGCAGCAAATTTCCCTTCTAGCAAGCAGTATGGCAAAGAATAGAAAAGATCTTGCAGGACCAGCAATTTAGTTGGTGATTCCAAAGATGATAAAAGAAATGCGTACCTCGATTTGCAACCCTAGAATATTCTAGATGGTGTTACCGACCTTCACCCAAAATTCAAGGATGGCAGGACATTGCTGGAACATGTGGACGTTCGATGCTCTTTCCTGGTCACATTTCTTGCATTTCACGGGAGGCCCTTTTGACATCTTTGAAAGCCTTCATGGGGTTAAATAGGCCCTATGGATAGTAAAGCGATGATTTCTCCTTAGCAAAGCCGGCTTAACCACACGAAACAAAGTGCTCATTGATACTTGCCAAAGTTGTTCCCAATTTTCTCCCGGCATATATGCACCCCACAAATCTTCTTCCAGGTTGAAGTCCCCATCTATTGCCTCTTAAATTCTCCAGTACAAGAAGGATACCTCTTTCCTCCCCGGAGGTTTCACCACCAGATGTTCTTCTAGAAGGCTGCCTACGCTAATTGGGGATTTCTGATTTTGAGCCCAGCTACTCATTTGGATATATTTAAATTTTTAGATATCCCCTTCCAGGGTACTATGAAAAGTTGACCACGGTAGTAACGTGCCTTCTTGGGTAAGGTCTCCCCACACACTAAGCCTAGCCCTTCTCAATGGCTGCGCCAACTTGTTTTTAACGCAGTCTTGTGTTCCCTGGGAGTCCCACAGAGGGGCTAGGCTTGAAAAATAGCTAATGTCTGCTGACTGTCTGATGCTGGCCCACATTCTAACTGTGGCCTGTAATACTTTAAGCTTAATCTTTTTTTAAAAAAACTTTGAGTCTCCAAATGTAACCATAAAACCATCATTTTCTTTTTTGCCTTCTTTTCCATAAAATTCAATAAAGATCATTTGAAATTAAAAAAGAAATTAAAAAAAATCCTTATCTATGTTGGCCCCTTACAGCATGGCTAGAAACATACACCCAATACCAGAAGAGTCCGGGGATTTTAATAACATTCTAGAGTGAGAAAGTTGCAAGGCCCATGCATAATATTGCAGGTCCAGGAGGGATAAACCCCATTTCTCCCTTCTTCGCCTCAATTTTTCCCAGGAGATTCTTGTTGCTTTATAGTCCCAGATGAAGGAGTTTATTGCCTGCTGGAGTTTATCAATTAAAGTAATCTTTGGTAATATCATAACTTTCACCAAATTCACCCTCCCAAGGATTGACCAAGGGAAGAGAGCCCAGTTTTTCCTAAGTCACGTACATTCCTTGGTGATGTTTAACATATTTATTTAGGTGATTTTTCCAATATCCTGCACTATCTTTAACCCCAAGTATCTCATCTCGTTTTTGATCAGATGGTGACTCTTCTCTAAGTTCCACACTATGATCTCTGTTTTCACCTCGTACCCGGACACTTTCCTAGACTCCTCATCGTGCTTTAAGATGACAGGGAGGACAGCACAGAGGTCTGTGGATTAAATCATAAGGTCATCAGCATACAGGACCACTTTCCTTTCCCACCATTCATACCTATACAAGGGATATTCACCTCATCTCTGAGCTTCTGTGCGAAAGGCTCGATGTAAAGATTAAAAAGGAGGGGGGATGGGGGCAACTCTGCCTAGTACCCCTCGTTATTCTAAATGGTTTAGTTGGATAGCCATTAAGTTTTTGCCTAAATTGTACTTTTCTAATACCACCGCCAGATAGGCCCAGCTGACTATCGAACGCCTTTGTGGCGTCAAGGGTCATTACTACCAGAGAGATAGAATATGATGTAGCTAGATCTAATGCACCAGTTAAATCGTATGTAAGTTTGTGTATGTGTCTACCCTTCACAAAACCCTTCTGATCACCCTGCAATATATCACCTACTACTGTGCCTAGCCCATCTGCTAAGATTTTAGCAAAGATCTTGTAATCTGCATTAAGCAGTGATATAGGCCTGTATGATTAACATTTAGCCGGATTTTTCCTCGGCTTTAATATCAGGGTGATGGTTGCCTCATCCCAAGAAGAAGGTAGATTTACACCTGAAATTAAGATCTCATTGAACAATAAAGTCATAAGTGGAATTGAAGCTTCGGCTAGATTTTTATAGAGCTCTGTTTGTAGACCATCCAGCCCTGCTGCTTTTCCTTTTTTGCTTGACTGTATAGCCCTTTTTACCTCCTCCTGGGTGAGTTTCTGCTATAGGGGATACGGCTGTGATGTATCTAAGGATTTAAGTACTATCGAGCTTACCCATTCCTTGATTGTCTTTATTGGCTACTCTTTCCTCGGTATACAGCTTCTGAAAGAAGTCATGGATGGCATTCTCGATTTCTGAGTCTGTATTTAATTTTGCCGTGCTCAGACGGAGGAGCCTAGCGCGCAACCAAGATGGCCGCGTAGGTGCGAGGCTCCCGAGGACCTCCGCGACCTCCTACGTTTATCCTGTCTTCATCCTGCATCGGTTGAGGGGACTGTGTCGGTGAGCCTGAGCCGAGGTGGTACCCGTTTCCCGTTCTCGAATCGGACCTCGGGTGCCGGAGTGAGCACCGATTGAAGTTTGCGGCCTCCTTCGCTCCTGACCCCGGACTCGCGTTTGGGGGCGACCCGGTGGCAAAGTGAACAACAACGGCGGGCTGGGCCTGGCGAGTCGCGTACCCCGCACTTTCACTTTCACTTTCGCGCCCCCTTGCTGTCTTTGCAAGTGGAATCGCGGCGCTCTTTGTGTTGGGGTGGCCTCGCTGGGTGACCCAGCCTGCCTGCCTGCTGTGGCCCGCTCCGCCGTCCTGGGGTGACCCCCCGGACCCCGTGGCCTTGATTGCTTGCCTTTTACTGCGTGGCTGGTGAGGATGAGACCCGCGACGATGGCCACAAAACAAGATGGCGATCGGTCAACATCATGGACCGCTACACCCTCCCGAAAGGATCTCCCGGTGGACCGCACAAGTCCTCTGAGTGCCCTCCGGATGCCCCGGATTTGCCCACAGAGTTGACTCTGCAAGACGTCATGGGCGCCATTGCTGAGATGAAGGCCTCGGTGGGCCAGCGGTTTGACACCTTAGCCCATAAAATCGACGCGATCCTAGTGGATGTCAACCTGGTGAGGGCTGATCTCTCCAAAACCAACGACCGGGTCGATTCTTTGGCCCACACCGCGTCGGGCCTCACGACTGAGGTGGCGGCCCTCCAAACGGAGGTTCGCCGACTTAGTCAGGCGAGTGTGCTTATGGATCGGCGCCTGGAAGATTCCGAGAGTCGGGCCCGGAGGAATAACATCCGCATCATCGGAGTACCCGAGGGACGGGAGGAAGCGGCGGCGGATCTTTTTGTAGAGGACCTGATCGTTACCCATCTCCAGCCTAGGGGACTGAGTAAATTCTTTGCAGTGGAGAGGGCCCACAGAGTTCCCGGGGGGAAGGCCGAAGGTCGGAGCCCCTCCGCGGCCTCTCATTGCCCGGATTTTTAACTTTCGGGACAGGGACGCGATCTTGCAAGCCTCCAGACTGCAAGGGCCGATGAAGCTGCAAAATATGGAGGTGAACTTTTATCCCGATTTCACTCAAGCGGTCCAGAAACAGAGACTGAGTTTCCTGGGTGTTAAGCGCCGGCTCCGGGACATGAACTTAAAATACGCCATGCTCTTCCCGGCCAAGCTGCGGGTAGAGGTGGATGGTCGCACGCACTTTTTTGATCGTCCCGAGGCGGCCGGGGACTGGCTGGACACTCTGTCTGGGGGTAGTGCTCGGGATGGTGGGGTGGGGGGGCGGCGGGAGGAGACGGCCCACTGGATCGGGACTGAGGGGTGGATATTGGACCTCACTCTGGACGATTATGATGCCACTTTCGACCAAAGCTTCTGTCTTTGTTCTTTCCCCTCTTTTGGAGGTTGTGTGGGGTCTAGAAGGGGTGCTCTTTCCTCCTCTAGGGGGTCTAGCTAGTTTCACTATATAGGGGCGACAGGCACACTGCAAGTTGGGGGGGCTGTCTGGGCTCATGCAGGGGTGCAGGGAGGGGGGAGTTTTGTTGGGGTGGGTGGGTTGGGGTGGGGTGTTGTTCGTTTCTACCACAAGGCAAAAACATCGTTGTATCATTTCTAAAGTGCTCTCTGGGGGACGAGTGATGGCTTCTGTTTATGATGGGGGGTAGGGGACTGAGCTTGTTGTCCTGGAATGTTAATGGATTGGGGGACAGGATAAAACGAGGTGTGGTCCTGCAGTTCTTGAAGCGAATCTCGCCCGATATAGTTTTTCTGCAGGAGACACACCTCATTGGCAACTCCTTTTGTGCCATGAATAGACGGGGCTACCGCCTTGTGGCCCATTCGGGCTTCACGTCTGGTTCAAGGGGTGTGGGCATTATGGTTAAGAACTCGCTCCCGTTGGAGATTGATGAGGTGCACCATGACGACAGGGGACGTTACACGGTTTTGGTGGGTAGAATGGAGGGCAGAGTGGTCGTTTTTGTGTCTGTCTATGTCCCGCCGGGGCTGCAGACGACCACCTTTGCGGATCTGGGGCGCCTCCTCCTTAGCCTTCCGGAGGGGATTCTAGTGGTGGGGGGGGACTTTAATGCTGTGGTTTCCGGAACTGTGGATCGTCACCCCCCTAGGGATCTCCCCCGTGCCCAGGCCTGGTTGTCTGGCCTCTTGGATACCTTGGGGCTGGTGGATTGTTGGCGTTTGAAACATCCCACGCAGCTGCAGTACACCTTCCATTCAGGGGCTCATGGTAGTCTCTCGCGGCTAGATTATGTCCTGGTTCCGGCGGCGCACGTTGGGAGGATAGGGGAGGTGCGCCATTTGGCACGGGGTATTTCGGACCACTCTCCACTCTTGTTGCACTTTGATATTCTTCCGAGGGGAGAGGGTAGGGTGGTCCCGATTAATCCCTGGTACCTGCGTGACCTCACCATTCGCGCAGAGCTGGTTAAATCCCTTAAGCGCTACTTTGACGAGAATGTGGGGTCTGTGTCATCAGCGATCTCATTGTGGGAGGCGTTCAAGACGGTACTCAGGGGAGAGGCCTTGTCCCTTATTTCCCATTCCCGGAGGCGCGAGTGGGAGGAGGTGACTCGTATTGAAGCGGAGATAACCGAGTTGGAGGGTGATCTAGAATATGGGGTGACGGATGACAAATTACATGTTCTTCGACTCAAGCAATCGGCTTATAAGGCCCTCGTCACGGAGGCGGCCAGGGGCCTCAGTAGAGAGCAACAGGGGAGATTGTATGATGTGGGTGACAAGGCTGGTAAATTGATTGCATGGTTGGACAAAAAGGAGAGAGCGAGTCGAGTTGTCCCGTTGATTGAGAAACAGAATGGTGTGTGTGTCACTGAACCAGAAGAAATTGTCGCCTGCTTTGCAGACTATTTCCGTGGGGTGTATTCCCCGGTGTCCTCCCGCTCTGAAGAGGATTCCCACGCCCTGCTCAGGGATATCGCGCTGCCTTCCCTTTCGGAGGAGGACAGAGTGTCGTTGGACGCTGCTCCAACTTCCGAAGAAATTGCCCTCGCCATACGATCGGTCGCTTCCGGCAAGGCCATGGGCCCTAATGGTCTTCCCATCGAGTTGTATAAGTTGCGACCGGATACGCTGGCGCCACATCTCCGTGCTATGTTCCTCGCGGTCCACTCGGCGGGTTCCCTCCCGCTAGACCAGCGTCTAGCTACTATCGTGGTTATCCATAAGGAGGGGAGGCCACGGGACCGGGTCACATCCTATCGGCCTATTTCGTTATTGAATGCAGAGCCCAAAATCCTCGCCACGGTGTTGGCCAATCGGCTGGTCGGCGTAGTGTGTGACTTGATTCACCAGGATCAGTCCGGCTTCATCCCTCATCGCAATACAGCGCTTAACCTGCGGCGTTTGCATGGGGTGCTCGCACGTGTCCCGTTCATACGAGAGCCGGCCATTTTGGCGTCCTTGGACGCCACTATGGCGTTTGACACGCTTGAATGGCCCTATATTTGGGCGACGCTCGTGAAGTTTGGGTTTGGCCCAGGATTCATCAGTTGGGTAAAATTGTTGTACTCTGGCCCGCTGGCGCAGGTCGTGGTCAACGGTAGAGTGTCGGCCTCGTTCGAGCTGGGCAGGGGCACGCGGCAGGGCTGCCCGTTATCGCCGCTCCTTTTCGCGCTCGCTTTGGAGCCCCTGGCGGAGTGGCTGCGGTGGGAACCTTCTATTCGTGGTCTCCGCTGGACCCCCGAGTATGAGGACCGCGTATCTCTATATGCTGACGATATCCTCCTGTACCTGGCTTCCCCACGTAAATCACTGATAGTGCTGGTTGATGTATTGCATTCATTTGGTCTTAACTCCGGCCTTATCATCAACTGGGCTAAATCGTGCGTCTATGTTCTCTCTGGGGAGGACCCTATCCTTCCGCGGGGCTGTCCTATCCAGATCGCCCCGCAGGGATTTCGGTACCTGGGTGTCTTCATTACCCTGGACGCGGAGGCCCGACATAGTCAGAACTTGCTTCCCCCCCTCCAGCGCCTGAAGGAGGATGTTGCGCGTTGGAGGCGCTTGCCGCTCTCGCCGCTCGGCCGGGCGGCATTGTTTAAGATGATGTCGCTGCCGCGTTTCCTGTACGCTCTGCAGAACACAATGGACGTCGTCCCGGCGCGCTACTTTCGCGAGGTGGAGAGTTTGCAGCGCCGACTGCTCTGGGAGGGTAGACCGCATATCGCCTTGGCGAAGCTGATGCTCCCGTGGTATGACGGGGGGATCGTCCTCCAGGATATCAAACGGTATTATTGGGCCTCCCAGCTGGCTGCGATTAATCACGGCCTGTACGGGCCCGCTCTAAACCCGGCTTTTGAAATGGATAAGATTTTACTGCCGGGTGGTGACTATAACCGAGCGCTGTACTCCGGCTCGCTTGACGCACGTCTGACGGGCCCCCTCGTGTCATGGTACGAGTGTGGCACGCGGCTAATGTGGCGATGGGGTGGAAAGGTCGTTTGACCCGGGCGTCGCCACTATACGCATCTGAGCAGTTGGGCTCCCTGTGGACCTCGAAGGGCTTTGAAAAGTGGGACATGATAGGCATCAGCAGGGTGGGTGATCTCTGGACGAGGGGGGGATTCAAAACGTTCGAGATGTTACGGACAGAATTCCAGTTGCAGGACAGGGAGTACTTTCGGTATATGCAGATCCATCATGCGCTATGCTCCGTATTCCCGGACGTTGCCTCCATCCCGGAGTATTCCCCTCTGGAGGATAGAGTGCTAGATGGACATGTACCGGACAGCACGATTTCATTGATCTATAAAAAACTTATCAATGACCGCTCGGGACTGCTGACTAACTTTCGTGAGGCATGGGTGGCCGATGGATTGGAGCTGGATGACGAGGACTGGGTATCGGCGGTGGCCTCCCCGAAAGAGGTGGCCATACCGGCCCGCCTTCGCTTCGTCCAGCTCAAGGTACTCCATAGGGTCTATGTCACGGGGCCAAGGCTACTGCGTATGGGATATGCTGTAGACGGGCTGTGTAAGCGTGGGTGTGGTTCTTTGGGGACCTTTTTCCATATTTTGTGGGAATGCCCGGAGGTGGAGCGATTCTGGCGTGGTGTGCATGAGGTCCTGCGGTTGGTTACGCATGTGTCGCTGCTGCCCGAAGCGAGGAGATGCCTGTTGAATGTGTGGGAGCCAACCGACTACTCGGTACCACAGACGCGGTGGGTGACTCTGGGATATATGGTGGCCAAACGCGACATAGCTCAACTGTGGGGTTCCCAGAGGTCCCCGACTGTCTCGGCATGGAAGGATAACATGGATTGGTGCATGTTTCGGGAAAAAGTGGTGTATGTTGCGAGAGGTAAGCCTGGGACATGGGTGAACGTATGGGGCCCCTGGAACGCCTACCGCGGGGGAATCTGTACCCCGCCGTTATTGCCCGATCCGTCACCGGCCCCATCCCCTTAGCCAGTCTATCTCCCCGGTCCCGGACACTGAGTCCACCTAATCCCAGTCTTGCCCTTTTTCCCCCCCCCTTGCTACTCCTATGGATTGGTAGGGTCCCCCCCCGCTAGGGGAGCACATGCTGCTGTTTCCGATTGTGGGTTGCCTTGTGGATTTGTTCTTGTGTTGTTATTTATATTAAAATGAAACCGTTATGTGTGCTCGGATGGTGTGGCTACCACCGCTTCTAACTCCTGTGCATTTCCCTTCGCCGCGGCATGGGCACTATTGTTTGTATCCAATGCTCCTCTTGCTTGCTAGCGGCCGGCCTGAAGGTTGTAGGCCCATCTCTGTATATTTTTTGAATTTTGTAATAAACGGTTTAAAAAAAAAAAAAAATTTTGCCGTGCTCTCAAGAGCCTCTATTTCCCTTATCAGGTTGCGTGTTCTGTCCGCTTTTGCTTTCCATGCCAACAATCTCCCTGCCCCTTCCCCATACTCAAAATGAGCCAGTTTACTCACCTTCTAACGATTTGTGACCCTTGTCTGCAGGATGGTATCTAGCTGCTCCTTCAATTTCTTCACAACCTTCTGCCTTCTCATCATCCCCAGTACACCACATGTTTGCCTCCAAGTACTTAATTTCCCTTTCTATCCAGCCAATCTCCTCTCTATAACATCTATAGCTGTAGCATACTCTGTTGGTGATGTTACCCCTTAGGTACGTAATTAAGGTGTCCCAAACTATCTGGATAGAGGCAGTCCCTATATTAAGGTTTAAAAATTCCTCCGTCTCAGAGCACAGGTAGCTCATTTTATCTACATCATATAGCACTGTCCGGCCCAGACCCTTCCAGTCTTTCTATGGTTTAAGTCCAGGTCCATATAAACCCCTGAGTGATCGGACAAATGGGCAGTCAAGTACCCAATTTCATCTGTTAGGCTTAGACTCACCAGGAAATAATCTATTCTGGACCTGTGGCTGTATTTCCTGTTGTAATAAGAGGCTCCGAGCATGGTGCCGCACCGCTCCTACCAGATATCAAAGAGCCCCATCTGCTTCATCATTGAATTAAAAAAGGCTCAAGATTTAGGGGTCGCCACAGCTCAATTGTTATTTGATTTATCCAGTTTGGGGTTTATTGTAATGTCAAAATCACCTGCCATGATTACAGGATCCGGAAAATCCAATAGGTTGGAGGAAATTGTTTTTAAGGGTTCAGGATCGTCGCAATTTGGGCCATAGTATCCAGCTAGTGTTACTAGACTATCCATCAATATTAACTTAAGAATTACCTATTTGCAACTTGAATCCACTAAGGAGTTGATTGCGTGTGCCTTAACTTGCCGCTTAATTATGATCGCCACTCCTCTTATATTAGCACTCTGATCAGTGCAGATAATAGGCCCTACCCACTTTAGATTTTTAAAAGTTGCCATACATTCATTATTGATCAAGTGAGTTTCTTGCAGGATAATTATCTGTGCAGGAGAGTCCCTCAAATATTGTAGCATTTTTGCACTTTTTTTACGCGTGAATCATTAACATTCCAGGATTAGAACAGGATCATACTTTAAATGATTATTTTTTTTTTTTTTCTTTTTTTTAAAAAAACCTTTATTTGTGCATATTAAAAGAACAAATACGGGCCTACAACCATCGGGCCGGCCACAAAACGGTTAAGCACTGAGACAAACATTACATCCCCTGTGCATCAATGGTCAAGATTAGCAACGATTCAGGAGTTATACACTGGAGAGATCCTTGACACCAGGGGAAGGAGAAGTAAAGGTTAATTTTAAGGTTTTCAAAATAATTTTATCGAGGAAAAAAGTCAGTAGAGGATAGAACCCAGGAGATTCGAGTCCGCAAGATGGCTTCATCACACAGGAGAGCAGCAGCATCATTAGAAACGGCCATAGAAAATCTCAGACAGTGAGGCGTTGCAGTTATATAACAGGATAGTCACATGAGTAAATACGCACCCCTCCAAAGCCGCCCCCACTCAATCCACCCCACACCCGGACCCCGAATCGGAAACAAGGATAGCGCAGAGACATAGAAGAAAAAGGCCCATAGAACTAAAAAGAAACAGTTAATTACCCCCCCACCCTACACCAATGCGGAGGCTACGGCCTGCCCCCCCCCAGCATAGTGCCTGTCGCCCAATGAACCCGAAATGTAGACAAGAGAGAAAGTAGGAATAAAGGAAAGAAAATAAGAAAACAAAGAAGAAAGCGGGGAGGAGCCCACGTAACCTCGGAGCGCCCGAAACCACCGGCCAACTACGTCTCCACACACTGAGAACCCACTACACCCAAAGGCGGTCGTGTGAAGATAACGTGTCACAACAATATAAGGAAGGCAGACAAATCGCGACGAGTGCGCACAACCTATGCAGACAGTTCGAGTCCCAGTCCAGCCCATCCGTGAAACCATGGTGATAGAAAGCAATCTAGCCCTGGCCCGATCGCGGGCGTAAGATTAGACTAGCCCCCACATGAAGGCCCCGCAGCCCGTGCAAACAAAGACAATATGGCCGCTTGGGAGAAGATGGAGAAGTAGAGTCACAAAATGGCCGCCGATCATCTATTGAGGTCCCCTTGTGCACCATATAAAATCCAGACCTGGCCTGTAAAGTACAGGAGTTCCACATAAAAGAAGCCGTAGGCCACCGTGAACAGTTCCTCGAGGACGTCAGGTGTCGCTCAGCTGGATACTCTTGCGGGCGCGGTGAGGCAGGCAACAACAAAGCAGGCAGCAATGAACGGGGAAACAAAGTGTCCACAATTGAGCAGGAGATCGATTGATCCTGGGTGCCGGGAAAGCCAGATGCAGACACCAGTGCAGCACGGTTATACCCAGTCGTTGCGTCCCCGCAAGAGGACAGAAGCACTGGCAGACCCACGTCTTGTTGAGAACAAACGGGGCGCTCACGACCCGCAGCCGACAGTATGGAGTCGAACCGCTCACTCAGCGTTTGCAAGCCATCACACAATTGCAGACGAAAGTCCCGCAGGGCAGCCAGAACGGAGCCGCATGTCAGCGGAAGCTGCGCCCCCACATCGGCAGCAATCCGGGACGGCACTGTGGAGCTGGAGTCTGGTAGAGGGAGGGCGAAGCAGGCAGCGGGCGAGACCGGAGCATCACCCCCCAGCAGCGAGCAGGCAATCAACGCCATGTTTTACCGCTGAACGGTACAGTGGCCAGGGGGGGGTCGTAACAAGGAGGCAATTCCCCGCAGGTCTGCGCCGCAACAGGTGAAAGCCAACAGTCGCTTCCCCTCTCTCGGACTCTCTTTGCAGCCGACTAGGCAATAGAAGAAGGGGGTCTGCAGCCTTCCACAGCGCGGGCCACAGAGCGGGGCAGGAGACCCGCCACACCGGGGCTTACCCTATAGCTCCAGCCCGTCAGGTGAAAGGTGAAGGAGGTGTCCGGGCGTCTCTCCCCCGGCTCGTCTGGCGACAGTCCGTGGTGTGAGGCGGGATCGGGGCCGCGGGGCTCTGATTTGCGCCGGGGGTCCAGTGACTGCGGAGCTTCCAGGGGGCCGACCAAGGCCACAATGGAGCAGGGGTCCAGCGCGGAGAACAAAGGCACCAAGAGCTCCGGCATCCGGGCGGGCTCAGACTCCGGGAAAGCGGCGGCGCGGTCAGCGCGTCGTCGCGCACGTTGCACCTCGAAAATCGGCGAGGATAGGAATCAGGATGATAGTCCGAGGCCAAGGGCCGGCGGAGCCGGGCGCTCAAGCGTCTGCTCCGGTCGCCATCTTGGCTCCTCCCACCCTTTAAATTATTCTTATTTGAAATGTTGAGATGTACTACCCGGACCATTACATTTGTATATACTAACCAATGTGACCAACTTAGTAGAGGCAAATGAGGAATTTATTTTTCCCTACATGCTCCCTACCCAGTGCACCCATCCCAATCCCCCCGCCCTGGAGAACCCAACCCACTATATATCTAGACTTGATGTTAATCCTGATGGCTACGTCTGGGCACCCCTACCACAACCCTCTAATGTGCAATATCTGTGACCGCATGACTTCCAAGTATCTTTTAAATATCTTTTAAAGACCCCCAACATACCACACCCCGCCCCTTCCCTATTTTAACATTAGTTTTGCATTGAAAGACTTAACTAAAAAGGGAATGGAGAGGATGCGAGAAAAAGAAGAAAGAAAGGAAACCTCAAATAGTTTCAAGGCTAAAGGATATTATGCGTCTCCCTTGTTTTAATACTGTCTAGGAATTCTTCCGCTTTTTGCTTGCTCCTTATGTTCTGCATCTTATTCTTGTGCATTACTTTTAAAGAGGCAGGGAACTTAAGTTGGGATACTGTTCCTAGCTTTTTAAACTTGTCAAGTTTTTCCCCAGCTCCCATTGCCTGTCTAGGATTGCACATGAGAGATCGGATCTTATTTCAAAGGAAAAGTCTTTCCCCTTCAGCGACTTTGTTGTCAAGGCTTAGTCAGGATTTTTTCTTTTAATCAATACGTATGGAAGTTCACTAGGATTTTCCGGATTTTAGCTTTGTTGGGGTTCCTTCTAAATGGATCCCTATGCACCCTTTGGATGTCTTTACTTAGTTCACCTTCGGATTCCTCAATCTGCACCGCTTCCTTAATTAACATAATAACAAAAGCCCTTAGATCCTCTCCTTTACCTTCTGGGACGTTCAGGATATGGAGGTTGTTCCTCCTTGAGTTATTTTCCAGTTGTTCCAGTTTTTCGCGGACCTCCTGTTCATCCTTTTTTAAGTCTGCTATGTCTGCCTTCGCCGCACCCAGTTCACATTTTAACTCATCTACAGAGCTCTCCAAAGTCTGGGTCGTAGTATTTAATGGGTCAATTTTCTTTTCCAGTGACTCGCAAAAAGACTGTATCTCTCCCTGGTTGGATTCTGAGACAGCGAACCCTTTCTTGATTTCCTCCGATAAAGTCTGGAACATAACTTCAATGGGCAATGATGGCCCTGACACTGGGGTAGTAGGTTCTGACTCTCCCCCCCTGAGAAATCATTGTTAGGGCCTCAAGCGTGGTTATTTCATCACTCTCACCTAAGGGAGTCTGTTCCCGACCAACCAGCAGGTTTGAAAAGGGGGATTCCCTCTTAGCGGCCATTTGCTTCCCTTTAGTTTCGCCCGCTGACAGTTTCCTAAGGGCCTCTGCCTGTCTTATGATGTCCACCACTATAGGCTGAACTTTGAAGAAGGGTCTCAAGGAGGGGGTCATTTTCTGTTTCTGTACATGTTCTTCAGCTTTCTTTCCCCCCTTCCTTGGTTTAATACTCCTGCCCTTAACCTCGCCTTGAAGGTAGACGTAGAACCTCCCTCTAATTCCTGTATAGACTCTAGAGAAAATGATGAAGAAACCTCTCCCGCCTCCCTCTAGTCGCTGTTTTCTTTGTGAAGCTTTGCTTTTTTCCCCATAGGGGGTGATTTATGGGGCTTCTGGAGTCCCTCCTTACCCTCCTCAACCCTTGTACCTCTTCTTGTTGCTCCAAGACACAAGGGAAGATCAAACCCTTGTTGTGGCACACTCTGGGGCTGCCCCAGTACCTCCTGCAGCTCCTCCATCTCGCTCTGACCTTCTGCCTCCAGGATTGTGCAAACATTCCCCGAGCTGCTGCCCTGCGGCTCCTCAACTTCAGGGCTACCTCACCCCAGAGAGTGGACGAAGTAGGAACGACCTGGAGGCAGAGCTCATCTCAGAACATATCCAGGTAACGGGGGGTCTTTACTCGTATGCGGAGCACGGCACTCAGCTGTAGGCCCTCTACAGCATTTTAACGGGAGCAGGTGTCTCGGACGTGCAGCAGCCGACTCAGACGGCGGCCGCCATGGTGTCCGCCAGGGGCGTTTCAGTAATTGGGGCAGGGGAGAGGGCCCCAATTTAGTTGACATATCCGGACAAATGCTGAACATCACGGCTGAGTGGTCAGACCATATTAACGGAATGATCTAGAGGAATTTAAGATAAGGGTTATCTGAGAAAATACCATCTAAGGCATGACCTGCCTTATGGGTAGGGCTATCAACTAACTGTATAAGGCAGACACTTCCCATAAGGTCGGTGAGAGCAACCGCATCTCTGGATGCTACATTTTCGAGGTGAATATTGAAGTCCTCCAAGATGGTGAAATCAGGAAAAAGGACTTTAATGTCTAACAGCTGACTGTATTCTTATTTTTTTATATATCTTTATTAACCTTTTTTGAACATACAGGTTGTACAAATATCAGCATTTACCATGCCAGGGGTATATCACATCGAGGGGGGCTGTTGTGTAAAAATGTTGCACTAGGACCTGGGGGTCTGTAAAGTAGCACTTCATTGAAGGAGTACCGGCTGGTCAAAGTGATCTAATAGACCAGAGCTTTGCAGTTAGGGGTGGCTTGAACGGGCCCGAATGACATTTTCAGATGCTCCTGGGAAATATTTGCAAGCTCTGCGCCCTTTTTATAAGGACGGTCTAGTCTGGAGATGGCAAAACTCGGAGGTGTGGCCATGATGAGGTCTGGGTCAGGCCCAGTGTCTGCCCATGTTTCCGTGACAAATGCTAGGCTCAGATCCTGAGGGTCTATGAATTCAGCAAAGGCCAGTGCATTTTTTATCAGCAACCTTGTGTTGACAAGTGCCGCTTTAAAGCGGCTTGCGGGGTAGGATCTAAGATTGTGGTATTTGGGCCAGGTGTCGTACTTGTTGTTATGTGGGGAAAGGGGGGAGAGTGCGCTTAATTTTGTGGTCAGTCACTAAATGTTGACAGTGGGGACAGGACTTCAAGCTCAGATGGTCCAGATGTTCTAATATGGGGCCGGGGCAATAAGTGCCGGTATCGCGAATCTAGGTCCACTCCACTTGTGAGTATTGCAGTAGTTTAAGAATGCAATTGGCAGAGTGTCTGGCACTGAGCGCAGGCCGAGCGCGGACGGGCGCAGACTGGCTTGCCTGAGGTGCGTCTGCTGCGCATCAGCTGTGCCATAGAGTGTAAGTAGTGAGAGAAATCTGAACCACTAGCCCATCGCCCTAAGGTGCACCGGAAGTGGTCAGGCCTCTCTTCCTCTCCCAACACTTTCTCCACAGCAATCGGGAAGAATCCCGTGGTAGACCGGAGAGCGGGGGAAGGAAAACCTCCATGAAGTGTTACAAAAGTGCCCCAATAAAATCAGTCAACAAGGTGAGTTTTAGAAGCTAGGTAACGTGCAAATTAAAAATACCGCCTTCGTTTTTCAGCCAGCTGCATTTTGCTAGCGTGTTAGTCTGCTGCACGTCAGTGGTGCCATAGAGTTAAGTAGTAGTGAGAGTAACGTGAACCACTAGACCGTCGCCCTAAGGTGCACTGGAAGTGGTCAGGCCTCTCTTCCTCTCCCGACGCTCTCTTCACAACAATCGGGAAGAATCCTGTGGTGGACCGGAGAGAGGGGGAAGGAAATCTCCAGGAAGTGTTACATATGAACCCCAATAAAATCAGTCAACATGGTGGGCCCGATTCACAGAACTAACTTAAGACAAAATCCTAAACTTACTACTTTCGGTATTCACAGAAGTTAGGATTTTGTCTTAAGTTTGTCTTAAGACAAACTTAAGACAGACTTAAGACAGACTTAAGACAAACTTAAGACAGACTTAAGACAGACTTAAGACAAACTTAAGACAGACTTAAGACTGACTTAAGACAGCCTTAAGTTAGGATTTTGTCTTAAGTCTGTCTTAAGTCTGTCTTAAGTCTGTCTTAAGTCTGTCTTAAGTCTGTCTTAAGTCTGTCTTAAGTTTGTCTTAAGTCTGTCTTAAGTTTGTCTTAAGTCTGTCTTAAGTCTGTCTTAAGTCTGTCTTAAGTCTGTCTTAAGTCTGTCTTAAGTCTGTCTTAAGTCTGTCTTAAGTTTGTCTTAAGACAAACTTAAGACAAAATCCTAACTTCTGTGAATACCAAAAGTAGTAAGTTTAGGATTTTGTCTTAAGTTAGTTCTGTGAATCGGCCCCTCCGAGTTTTAAAAGCTACGTAACGTGCAAATTAAAAAATGCTGCCTATGATGTAGTACCCTTTTGTTTTCCTGCAGGAGATTGTGAAGCCCATGATTGAAGAGTAAGATCTTGCGTAGCAGAAGGCTCAACTTCCTGTTCTGCTCCTACTTCAGGAAGAACTGTTGCTGGCTGCAGCTTCTGTTGGCCACTATCTTGCAACAGTTGGGTACTACTTTGCGGCTGAGACAACTGCAGTTCAAACTCGCTGCTAGTCACCATGACTGCAGGTGCTACATTGCTGAGAGACATGGGCTTGGCCATAGGTTGGAATGGTGCCGTTGATGATGCCGGAGTGCTGCTCCCAGCCTTAGGCTGCCCAGAGGAGGGTGCAGCAGTTACACCACATTTCCTGAAAAAGTTGGAGGGCGGAACACCAGTGTTGGCAATATCCGATTTCTTCGCCTTTTCACCAGCCACTTTACTAGGCAGGAACACTGGGGCCATCTTGAAGTTCTTTCTTAGCTCAGGCAGTTGGCACTTAGCTACACAAGTGGAAGCAGAGGAGACCTCCAGCGGTGTATATCAATGCTGGCCTTCTGTCTGGCTTACTATGTGTGATTATGTCTCTTGTGCACCTAAAAGCATACAAACAAGAAAAATTCAGTTTGAATCTACAGACAATATAGTTTAGTGAGATATCATCACAAATAATTAACAATAGTGTTTCCATTCCAAACCATAACAAAACATTGCCATAACATACAAATTAAAAAGTTTACTTTATGTACCTCAAAGGCCTTTGGGACGCATGTGGCATGTAGGGGGAACATTGAATAATTCTTAAAACAATTATTGGTGGTGTGTGCCAATGCCAGGCAGGGGGTTTCAGGAGGAAATGGAATAATCCTTAAAAAAGATATTGCTGGTGTACGCCTATTGCAGGCAGGGTGTGCAGGAGGAAAAAGAAATAATCCTTAAAAAAAAGTATTGCAGGTGTGTGCCTATGTCCGGCACAGGGTTCAGGGGAAAAATTGAATAATACTTAAAAAAATGATTGCTTTTGTGCACCTATGGCAGGCAGTGGGTGCACAGGGAAAATGAACTAATCCTTAAAAGAAATTATTGAGGGTGTGCCTATGACAAGCAGGGTGTGCAGGAGAAAATGGAATAATTCATAAAACTATTGTTGTTGTGCACCTGTGGCAGGCAAGGGTTGCAGAGAAGAATCAAATAATTGAAAAAAATGATGCTGGTATCTCTCTAGGGAATATGATAAAACCTGTTGGAGGCATGGAGGCGCAGGTAAAAATGGAAAAGATGCATAATATTACAGTGTACGTACATACTATAATCATCTTTCATTAGATTAAAATCACATCCAGGAAGAAAAAAAATGAAGAAAAAACAAAAAGGCATAGGACCCTTCTATCAATGTCCCTAGAAAATGCCTTGAAAAGTGGAAGAAAAGGAAAACAGTGGCTATACAAAATGTCCACCCTGACATGGCCACCAAGGGTGAAGGCATGGACAAGAACGAGCTCATGCAGGTCTTTGGCAAAAGTATGGGCAACAAAGAAAACATGCAGGTCTACGGCAAAAAGCACACTGACTATACAACACACAAACTGCCTACACTACCACATGGCATGGAGAACAAAAACAAAATGGTGGCCTAACACACACACACAATCAACTTTAAAAACTCATGAACCACAAACATCCTAAGGCATCTAAAATTACCCCACCAAAATACCTAAACAGTTTACCGAAAAACGTAAAACACAAAAAAAACATTTTTTATTTAATCCAAGGCCATTCCTAAATCAATAGATGTTTTAAAAAAACATATAACACAGAAACAGTTGATTAATATATACTCAATGCCTAGTAGTGACTGGCTGGCCTTGGCCCGAGGGCTGACTAGGCCCATTAAAATGAGCAAAATAATAGTACAAAATTCACAAACACACCGAGAAAAAAGTACTTTCAAATTTTTAAAGCCAGGCAATCAGCCCACCTAAACATGTTCAAACCTTTTCCCTTAGAAAAAAACTAGAAACATTAATGCAAAATAGATTCCTACTACAACCTAGGGATGAACAAAGCACAGGAAGAAGAAGTTGGAGCCTCTCTATTCAATTTCTTCTTGTGCAGAAAAAAAAAAGTAATGGGTTTCGCATAAAAATAAACCTAAACTGCACATTCTGGTAGAATAGTTACTCGAAAATCCAATTTAGAGATGATTTTGCTAGAGAAGCAACCCTTGGAACGGACCTGCTCCTAACCGCCCGCATTAGGAAATAGCACCAGATGCCTTCATAGAGACCGGAAATTGTGCTAGGGAATGCTAATTGTTCCCATTGTCAATGCGTTGCTCAAATGGGAGCAAAAGTTTGCCATGTGGCAATTAGCAGAATTTGGTCGGAACTCCGCATTACGAGAGTAACACGGAATGACCAAATTCTGCCAATTCCGCATGCGGAGTGACATTTTCTGCCCAAGCTCATCTGTATGTTATTGACGGACAGAACTCCCAGTAGACGTATAAAGTCAGTCTGCCGCCATTTTATATGAACCTCCAGAGGCTGCCATTTTATGTGCACTACATGTAGCTTGCTAGAAAGGTAACAAGAACTTTCTAAAATGGTGGTTGTGTAAGATATTTGCTATATGTTTCATTATTGCATCCCATATATTTCCTAAATCTATAAACATGGAATACTGTTAGTGTACATTGTACCTATATTGTATGAGGTTTTTTAAAAAAAAAAAAACCTCAGTAGAAGGTGAATTAAAACATTTAAATTTTTTTTTTTACAAATAGCTGTCAAGTTTCCCAGGTTCATAGATGATGATGTGCTTTTGTAGGCCAGGTTTTTTCTTTAACCCGTTCCCTGCGTGCGTCGGCCAACGGCCGTCGCAAGCACTACCTGGCTAGTGCTGCGCACATTCCATTGCTCGATGCGGCCCCGCCCACTCATTAAAAGTCCCCCGGCGGAATTTGCGCCGCGGTTAATGGGTTAAATTCTGGGACTTGTAGTCTTGTTTATTTTATTATAAACAAGACTACAAATAACCTAATTCAAAAAACCTGGACTGGAAAAGCATATTATGCATGGAACTGGGAAATTTTGCAGCAATTATTATAACAAATATGAGATGTCATAATGTTCAGTTTTATATCCGACATTATGGTAACCTTGTGTTATTTGTGCATATAAAGAATTGAATAATATTTAAAAATATTTTTGAAGCACCTCGTCCAACCACCAAATATGGACCATATCAGTGTGAGAAGAGGCTAGCCTAGAGTGTTCCGTCCCTTCCAAGACCTTTCTACCATGCAAGAAAGGGCAGTAATAAAACATATAGAGTGAACTGCAAAACAATATTGGATTTAGCTCAACAGCTGGAGCCTCAAATCCTCAATCTTAATCAAAATCACACAGCTATTACACCACTTGCCAAAACTATGACAGTACTACATTTTGCTGCCACTGGATCCTTTCAGTACACAGTCGGAGATTTTAATGGGATATCACAAGCAACTTTCTATGGTGTTCTACAGCAAATCCTTACTGGGATGAAGAGCGACAGGAACAATTGTATTCAATTTCCTCAGAATGGATAATCTATCAACAATATAAAGTCACAGTTTTATGCTCTCTGTGGCATACCACGTGGTTGGTGCCATTAATTGAGCATACATTGCTTCGGTTCCACCACACTACAGAGGACAAATCTACGCAACCAGGAAACATTTCCATTCAACAATGCAGTTTGTGTTCTTCACAAGTGTTTGTGCTTGTTTTCCTGTATCCACCCATGATTTATTTGTGCTACCCAATAACAGCATACAACAGCAAGTGGCAAAACCTGGACATGTGAGGGCCTGGCTTGTTGATAAGTGCCATTTATAAATGCATAAGCCTGAAAATACTTTATTGACGTAAATTGGATGACTCAAATAAAAAATTAAGGAGACTCTGCTTATCCAAACCGACCATGGTTGTTACCACTTTTGAGAAATTCAATAATGCTAATGGAAGTCCGCTTCAGTGAGCCACCTAGTAAAACTAGAAGGCCTGTGGAGTGGACTTTTGGTTCCAGAAAGCAAGATTTGGTTGTCTGGATAAGTCTGGTGGAACCTTCCTCTGCTCACCTGATAAGGTGAGCCAAATAAGAATGTTCTGTTGTATGCTGCACAACATTAACCTGCAGTGGAACATTCTTCTCATCCCAGATGATGACTAAAGCAAGGAGGCCCCGGGTGATGTTGATTTGATGATTTGCAAAATGAAGATGACAGCGGTGAGGAAGAAGGAAATGATCTGAAACGAGATGTAATAGACAATTTCTTCACATGAGGGTAATTTGTAATAAATATACTTACAAAAAATCTTTGGTCTATAGTTTTATGCAGCTGAAAGTAAATTGTAGAAAATTATTAAGATGGCAGTCTTTTAACATGTATCACACTGAAGGGTTCAAATAATTGGAGTGAATTAAAGCATCCAACAACACTTACTCCTAACGAATGTTACTCACAAAGAATGATGGGATGCTGCTACACAAGAGGGGGAGAAAGGGTGTGTGTAAACCGGGAATATATGTTTATAAAGACGAGAACCCTCACTCACCCAAGGGTGACATGCTTCATCATTGGGTCCCCTCTTACACACTGCAACTGCACGGTGTACAGTGTGGGCTACAACTCTCAAAAAAATATAGGAGAGGAGCGTGAGGTGTTTTATGAGGATACCAACTTAGGCAGGGGGAGTAAGGGGCAGAGTGTAAATCAGAAAAAATGTGAGTGTATAAAACTAGCTACTGGGTGACAAAATTCAATTTACTGTTAGTCCCCATCAGCTAGGATTAAAACGAGGTGATATAGGATTGAAATTATATCCTAATTATTTACAATCCTATTTAGTATCAAGGTGAGGCCTTCGCAGACTTTTTTTGTTATCCAACGTTTATTAATTTTGAACAGGTCATGCAGGAGGCAGTACACAGCTTATGCGCCTACAACCTTATAGGCCGGCAGCGAATAGCCGACACACAGCACAGAGCAACCTCGGAGTCAGGGAAGCCCGAGGGCCCCAGTGATGCCCCGGAGACAAGCCTATGGGCAGGCGGTCCCCAGCCAGGTCCCACTGTAAAGGCTCTATGCCCTGCGCGAGCCTTCTACCTGACAAGCAAGTTTATAACCTTACAATATTCGTCAAGCTAAATCGATCAAGTTGAGCTTCACCAAGCTTGCCCTTAAGGGCCAATGACCTTACATTCCAAAGATCTCAGCTGTCCCAATTGCTATACATTCCCCTGTGAGCGTATCTGTCGTCACCTGCAATTTGTCCAGCATATCGTACAATTCGGTTATGACAAGCAGTGCATCTCAACATATCGCGCCCGTCGAACGGACAGCTTACAGGGATACCTTCCATCATACCCTCTATAGCACCCCATTCATAGCCTGCAGTAAGCATAGCATGAGAGGACTAGCAACCGCTGGATGCTGAGTGGGATAGGCTCGCTAGTATCCAACAGGGTCTTATTGAGTATTGCGTAGTTCAGCAACCAGCATGAAGGGCATGGCACAATAACAACAAAGTAGGAACCACTCCGTCCTCCCCGCGCTGTGTTCGTGCTAAGGCCATCCGCCACCGCACCTGCAGTAGATATTTAGGAAGGAGGCGGCCAACCATCAAACGGGGGAGGGAGGAAAAACCAAGGGATAAGAAGGGGGGGTGGGGGGTCTAGGGAGGGAGGCTCAGCATGGGGGAGGGAGTGCGGACCCCACTATTACCACAAGACGGAGGCTGGAGGTCGAGGCCATCCAGGGGCGGGTTCCCCCCTATCCCGGGGGTGTCTGCAAGAGTCGGGGACCTCAAATTGTTTGCCTGTCTCCAGACATTCCCCGGCTCAGTAGGGCCCACTACATCATCGAAGAGCTTCAGGGCTCAGAGCCGCGGTGGCTGCAGTCTCACATGTTCTAGTCTCCCCAAATGGTCGATTAAGGGCTTCCAACGTTGGCGATATTGGGTATCGCGGAGTTGAAGACGCGCCGTGAGGGACTCCACCGCCACCACATGCCACAGGCGGGTAAACCATACATTGATAGAGGGTGTGTCGGGTTTCTTCCAGTAAAGAGCCACCGTTTGTTTCGCAGCACCCAGCATGTGGAGGCTAAGGTGTCGGTCACGGCCCGTCATAGCCCGTAGAGTCGTCGGCCGAAGGCCCAAGAGCACCACCAGTGGGTCCTCCGGGAGAGGATACCCTAACACCTTTTTGATGTGGCTAAGGACTTCTTTCCAAAAGGTAATCAGGAGAGGGCATGTCCACCAAATGTGGATGAAATCTCCCGTCGCCTGATTGCAGCGCCAGCAGAGGGGGGGATGCCGTAGGGAACATTCTTTGGAGTCTAGCGGGGGTGTAATACCATTGGGTCATCACTTTATAAGCCGATTCCTGTTGGGGGATGCTACGCAGGATTTTGGGAATGTCGCTCCAGAGCCGAGACCACTGGGAGGGGGCAACACCTGAGCCAGTGACGTTGTGCCATCTCACCTGGTAGGGGTGGGGATCCGGTCGCTGTGCATGGTGGAGCACCTTGTATATGCGGGATATCAGCCCCTTATAGGTGCCGAAGGTGCGCACCAACTGCTCGAACGGCGTGTAGGGCCGCGTGGCCGCCTGTGTCAACGAAAAGCCCTGTATCCAGTGGCGCAATTGTATATATTGGAACCTATCTCTCTCCGTGAGCCCAAACTCTCGCTTGCATTGAGCGAAAGTTTTGAGACAGTCCCCAACGAAAAGGTCTCGGATCGTCCTGCAGCCAGTTTCCGTCCAGTTCCGGAAGTGGGGAGGGCGACATGCCGGCGGGAACTGTGGATTACGAGCAATCGGGGTGTGGGGAGACGGGAAAGTGGTCAGACCCCGCCGAACCGCCACCCTGTCCCAGACCTCAAGGACCGTTTTGGTAGGGACCGCCATGTAGGCACTACGGTGGCGAGCCTCCCGGGGTAACCAGGCATGGTCCCAGAGCGGACGACAGGTGACTGCCCGATCCATGTGGAACCACACTTTTTCACTCTCCCACGCTCCCCACTCCAGTACAAAGCGGAGGTGGGACGCCCAGTAGTAATCTAAGAGGTTGGGGCAGGCCAGCCCTCCCCGATCCCGAGGAAGTTTCAGGATTTTGCTGGAAAAGCGGGGTTTCTTCCCCCCCCATATAAATGCGGTAAGGTCGAGCTGCAGCCCCTCGATGTGATGTTCCGGAATAGGAGTCGGCAAGGTTTGGAAAAGGTATAGGATCTTCGGCGAGATAGACATTTTGACCGTATTTAGTCTGCCAAGCCAGGAGAGGGGCAGGGCCTTCCACGTTCGGAGGTCGGCCAAGACAGAGTTTGTATTCCTGCCAATTGGCCTGCGTCCAAGTATCCAGGTCTGGAGTTAAGTTGAGACCCAGGTACCGCACCGACTTGCTCGCCCATTGGTACGGGACAGAAGCTTGGATCGTCGCAAGTTCCCCGTCTGGGATCGTTAGGTTAAGGGCCCAGGACTTCGTGTGATTGATTTTCAGCCCAGAGGCCCTTTCGTACGTTTGAAGCAGCGAGTGCACCGCTGGTAGCGAGCGTAGAGGATCAGAGAGAGTGAGGAGGAGGTCGTCCGCGAACAGAGCGATCTTGTGCTCGACCCCCCGGAGAGATATACCACCGATAGCTGGGGACTGGCGTATCATAATGGCCAGAGGTTCCACCACGAGGGCGAACAGCAGGGGCGACAAGGGGCAACCCTGCCGAGTGCCTCTACAAATGGGGAAGGGCTGTGTGAGCTGGCAGTAACACCCGTACTCTGGCCACCGGTGAGATATACGGGGCCATAATACGCGCCACCATCCTAGGGCCCCATCCCACTTTCCGCAGGACCGCCCGGAGGAAATTCCAGTCCACCCGATCAAAGGCCTTTTCCGCATCGAGTGATAATAGGCATGCTGGGATCTTCCAATGCTTGGCCTTCCCCACAATATGCGCTATGCGGCACACGTTGTCCGCCCCCTGGCGTTGGTGGATAAACCCCACCTGGTCGGGCTCGATGAGGTTCGGGAGGTGGGTACTAAGACGTTTAGCCAGAATTTTGGTGTACAGTTTCAAGTCCGTGTTTAACAGGGCAATAGGCCGGTAAGAGGAGCAAAGAGTATGATCTTTCCCGGGTTTCGGAATGAGGGCTATTTCAGCCATCGCCATGTCTGACGAGGGCCCCACTGATTCCGCGAACGAGTTGAAAAGGCGCCAGAGATACGGCTGTAATTGCGGCAAAAAGGCACAATAGAATGACACTAGCAGCCCGTCCGGGCCCGGCGTTTTGCCGAGCGGAAGGTCCATCAGGGCCTCCGCTATTTCCGTCTGGGTGATGGAGTCCTCCAGGGTCTCCGATTGACGCTCGCTCAGCGGCTCCCAGCAACAAGCGTCAACGGCTTCCGAGATCAGGTCCGCCGCAGGCGGGTCGCTAGTATAGAGAGCCGCGTAGTATTCGCGGAACGTTTGGAGCTTTGCCGTTTCCGCAACGGCCCATGAGCCGTCCGTCTTTTGTAACTTGGCAATATGGGCTTTAGCCGCTCTCGTTCGCAGGCGCCGCGCCAACACAGCACCCACCTTATCCCCGCCCTCGTAGTACCGCTGCTTGAGCGAGAGCAGGGCGCGTTCGGCCTTGTTGGTCCGGTGCGCACGAAGCTGCCCGCGTAGGACTGCCAAGCGTCTCTTACGCGACGCCATCGAGCGTTCCTGGTTCAGCTTCTCCAACGTCTTAACTTCGCGCTCGATTTTGGTTTCATAGAGCCGGGCTTCGCGCGCCCTGGCAGCAGCTATTGCTGTAAGGGTGCCCCGTATCGTAGCCTTGAAGGCATCCCAGAGAAGAGGGAGAGAAGTCCCCGGTATGTCGTTGTCCGCGAAGTAAGCCAGGATGGCCGCCTGGACCTCCTCCCTATCTACCGGGTCACGAAGGACGTGATCCGGGAATCTCCAGCGACTCAATCGCGTCGGGCGAGTGGGACACTCCCGTATAAGTAATTCCACATGAGCGTGGTCCGAAATCGAAATGTTGGAGTGAGACACCGATATAATGTCTTTGAGCAAGGAGTGCGACGCAAAGAGAAGGTCGATGCGAGAGTATGAGCGGTGTACATGGGAGTAGAAGGTGTAGTCCCGCAGTCCCGGAGAATAGTACCGCCAGGTGTCCACCAAGTTTAAGGAGGTGAGGGAGTTCTTCACCGCCGCAGACATGGCCCCCATCCCGTGGAAAGCCCCCCCACAGCGATCCATCTCCGCGTCCCACACCAGATTAAAGTCACCTCCAACTATAAGGTCGGAGTCCACTGGCTCAAGGTGCTCCCTAATGATCCCGCGTAGAAAGGCATCCTGACCCTGGTTGGGGGAATAGATATTACACAAAGTGAGTGGGCGATTCCCTCTCTGGACCTCCACCCGTACGAATCGACCCTCGGCATCCCTATTGACCTTAGAGTCTCCCCAGAGGAACCCTGCCCTGCAAAGGATGGCTACTCCCGCTGACTTAGTGCTGGCCGAGGACCAGAATTGGTGGGGGAAGCGGGGGTGCGCCATCCGCACCACATCCGATTTGAGAAGGTGGGTTTCTTGAAGGAAAATGACGTCCGGGCTCTGCAGAAGCAGGTAGCGCCATATTTGGCGTCTCTTGTTGGGTGAATTGAGCCCTTTCACATTGAGGGAGACAATCTTCCAAGAAGGCAAGGCAGTCATTGACACAGAACCACTAGCAAGACATCTCCCATGCAGCCGCCCTCCTCAGTCTTGAGCCCCCCCCCACCAAGAGGATACCGAAGGAGATGGAGAGGAGGGAAGGGGAGAGAGGCAAGGAAAACAACCAAAACACTTAATCGGCCAACAGGGCCAGCAAGACCTATTCCAGTCTAGGGAGTAGCCAGGCACAACGGCACAGGCTGTCCCGGAGATGTCACTCTCCCAGAAATAGGAGTGGGGGTTAGTCATCGCTTATCTGTAAATCCATGATGTCGAGGGTCCGCTCCGGACCACCGCCGCAGCAGTACAGGTGTCACACCAAAGACGAGGTAGGCATACGCCCCCCTGGAGACCATCCCGGGCGCCGTGAGAGGAAAGTCCAGGGCAGCCGCAAGCAGACCATGCCCACAGCCATCCCAGTTCCAAAGCTGCCACCAGAGAGGGGGTTACACCGAGAAGACATTCATTTGGAAGCGAGCGCTTGCGATCCAGACAGTGACGGGCCACCCTCCAGGGAGTTTATGTGCTCTATGATGTCCTGTTTGTCACGGGAGGAGCGGCTTCCATCCGGCGAGGAGGGGTGTCTAGAGCGGCGTACCGTGGACCACTGCGTCTTCAGCGGGAGTCGGAGGTTGGCAGGGCGGCGCGAGGGGCTAGCCGGCGGGGAGTCCGGGATCTGAAGCAGCTGGGCCGCCTCACGGTAGGAGCGCAGCACACGACGCTTAGATTCCCACTGGAACATGAGGGCAAAGGGATGTGCCCATTGATATCGAATGTTGAGCTCCCTCAGCTTGTCCGTAATGGGCCGGAAGTCCCGCCTGCGTCGGAGCGTAGTAGGGGCCAGGTCTTGAAACAGCTGGATGGGCTTGCCCCCACAGAGGATTTCAGGTTTGCTTCTAGCCGCTTTAAGAATAGCTTCTTTCTCGACGAAGAAGTGGACCCGTGTCAAGATGTCAGGGATAAGTCCTGGCCTTCCAGACGGTCCGGAGACCCTGTGTGCGCGGTCCAGGGTGGGCGGCGAAGTGTCATCGTCTCCTCGGATGTCATGGAGCAGGTCCGCCACGAATGACATGATGTCAGCTCCTTCTGCTCCAGTTGGTACCCCCCGTATGCGGATGTTGTTCCGGCGCCCCCTATTTTCCAAATCTTCTTGCTTGATTTGGAGCTCGACATGTTGTTCCTCTAGAGTGACGAGCCGCTGCCATAGGTGTTCTTGGTCTTCCGTGCGTGCGTCCAAGGTTTTCTCCAAGTCGTCGACCCGGCCACCGAGCTCCCCCACATCTCTCCGCAGCTCTTTGACACAAGCCTGGACCTCCGTGCGCAGTGATCCGATTTCCGTTTTGAGCTCCTGCATGAACGACGCCATGAAGGATTGTGTGACTGGTGCAGCAGAGGCCCCAAGGTCCGACAATGCCGCATTCGTCGATGACGCGCTCGGCTTACTCCACAAGTCCCTGACCGAAGCGTCCTTGGGGGCCGCGGGTGGCTCTTTCCCTGGCTTCGTGCGGGTCATGCTGCCAGAGGGTCGGAGGGCAGCGTCTCAGCAGAAAGAAGCAAGGACCCCGGAACCCTCGAACGCTCACTCAGCGTAAAGCACAATCCACTGGGCCACGCAGTCTAGGAGTGGCGGCGGGGCCCCAGTCCACAAGTCTGCGACTCCGAGCGCCGCGTTCCAGAGGGCCCTCCAGAAGCAGCGCAGCAGGGGGGGAAGCGTCAGGTTCTCAAACTACTGCGTGGCGCATGGCTGTCCCCAAAGAGAGATCCCCCCAGCTCAGCCGAACGGGGGGGTGCAGTGGGAGCACCGCAGCACTCGTCGAGTCGCCGCTCCAGTCCCGGTCCATCAGTTGGGGCCCCGATCAATCCAGCGGCAGGGCCCGGGGGGCGCCCTCGTGCAGCCTCGAGCCTCTTTCCTCGCCCCCGACAGCCCAGGCCGGCCCCAAGCAGATCTAGGCCTCAGCGCCCCAGGCAGAGGCGTCCTCCCTCAGTCAGCAATAGGCCTCAAGCCGGGCTGCCAGTGCGGTGTTGTCGTCTCCTGGTCGGGGGCCCCAGAGCAACCCCCAGGGACAGCGCAGCAGTGCAAGGCTCCGTGATCCTCCCTGCCCCGCTCCGGCAGCTCGCTCGCCCGTCTCAGCTCCTCCCCGAGCGCCGGCAGTCGCAGGTCTCCAGTGCGCGGTGCAGCAGGCGCCCCCCGCCGAAGCAGCGCCAAGCGGGGTGCAGCCAGGTAGGGCACTGGGCAATTACAGCATCCGCATAAGGTGGGGGGGCCAGCAGTCGGCTAGCAACAGTTCGCCAAAGTCCGGGCTCACCAATAGCGCTGCTCTCCCCCCAGCCGCCGTCCACATCAAGCCGCCACGTAACTGTCCTCTCTGCCAGGCCGCCTCCCCGGACTATGCAAAATGGCGGCGGGCGCTCCCCTGCCACCGCACCGTGCCTCCAGTCGCACCAAACAGCCAGGGATCACCCTCCGCATGTTGCCGCTCTCGCTCCTCCACTGCGGGCCCCTCGCTTCACTCAATGCCGTCTGCATCCCCCGCCGGGTCCGCAACAGGTCCCCAGCACACCCAGGAGTGTCCCGGCCTACCAGGTCTAGATGCCGGAGATCACCGCCGTCACTCAGGCCAGGAAGTCGCCACCCCCACAGCTCTCGCAGGCCGGGATCCTCAGCCGCCGGAGCCCTCCGGCAAGAATTCCGCCGCTGCCATCAGCGTGATGTCTCCGCCGTTCCGGACTCGCCCAGTGCCGGGCGCGCAGTTCGGGGGAAGAGAAAATGGCGGCCAGCCCGGCCGGCGCTCGACTCCTCGTCCGTGCGGTGTGAATCAGCCTCAATAGCCGCCACCCACCACCTATGCTGGTTCCCCCAGTGTTCCGCTCTCCCCGGGTTGTGTCCCCGGTCCAAAGGCTGCCGTCACACCGCTGTTAGTGGCAGTTGTAAACAGCGGCGGTCCGGAGCGGCCACGACCCGCGTCCTACTCCATTCCTGGCGAGACCACGCCCCATATCCTAATTATTAATGGTCGACATGTTTCTGCCAGATGACTACGAGTTCGCGGCATTCATCAGGACCTCTCAATATTATCACTCTGCTTCAAGAACAATAAATCAATGCAATAAAAACCATACTCAATATTATGGTGATTTGCGACAACAGAACCAGCTGCAGTCCGGTCCAGTGTCTATAGAAAATAAACATAATTAACAAATTCATTATCATTTCAAAACATAATAGATTCCCTTCACAGGCACCACACACGTGATTTTGTGCTACACACGTGATTTAAAAGCCAACAAATGTTGAGGTAAGTATCAAATAACTCACCTATAAGGTAATGTTAATTTACCTCCACCTTTAAAGGGATGGTGCCTCAGATCGCAGATTACTGAGAAAAAGAAGAAAGCAACTCAGACTGGCACTCCCAAATTGCACAGAACTTGAACGAATATAATAAAAGCCTAGCGCTTCCACAAATGTGCCAGGTACTTAATATTTATTTAGGACAAAGGTGGTCTGTTTAACTCCTAAATTGAAATTATCAAAAGGGAACAGATCAATAAAAAACGACAAAGAACCCAGACACAGCCCAGCTTAACTAGGAATAGTGGCTATGCATCTCACGCATCCTAAAAAAGCGAGTGGCTCACCGTCCCTGGACTCAGGCGTCCGGCTCTAGGATTATGGAGCGTGTGGTGGATAATATCAGCAAATCTTTGCTGTATAGTATGGAATATACGCTCGACATATCATTATCAACAGTACACACATCACTATAGACAACAACCGCTCTCAGCCCCAATACCTTCGGTTAATCTGTGTCCTTCCGTTCAGGGCACTCACCAAAGGGGAGAGTGAGCGTGTATCCAAATGTTTTTATCCCCAACAAGCGACTCCATGAATACGTCTAACCCGGAAGTAAAGCAATTAACATCCGGGTTAGGCGGAGTCAAGGGAATGGTAGTTCTAGAACACGGAGCAAAATAAACATGCTACTAAGGGACCGTAAAAAAAGCGTGATCCCCCTCATGTATTCCAAATATGTCCACGCATATGCGTAAACAATCCCAATATGGAAAACAATGCTGCCACAGTGTGTCGATATCCCCGAGTCTAAGTAAATAGACAGGGGAGGTGCACTACCAGATCACTCGTGCACGATACAAAAATATAGCACTTAAAGGCAATGGGGATCGAAACATTCATCATCCAAGCATAAATCAGGTTACAGCCACCCAGCCTAATTGCACACTGAATAATCAGTGCATAATTAAAAAGGGGTATCACTGACTTGTCTGAGAAATTTTGAAACAACAATGTTGTAGGGGCAAAAAATATATATATATATATATATATGTTTTTTTTTATTTATTGCAGGGGCAAAAAGATTTTTTTTTAAAACAGGGACCTTACACTTTCTCCATAAAAAATGTCAAAATATGTACCCTGGTAATCCTTCTTGAAACCTCCCACAATATATGTCACACTAACGGTTGGAACTCGTCAGTTAATCAGGAGGTATGGCTGACTCAAATGAAATGCATCTAAAAAAGACGTTGCAGAGTTAACCAAACTCCAGGGGATGTCCTCATTTAGACCTGTCACATGACTCTTGGTACGAAAAACCCACCGCTGTTCGCGGCGGAATAAAACCCTATCCAGAGGTCCCATGTTGACATCATAGTGAGGTTTTTCAATAATGACCCATTGGAGGTCATTTTCTGTGTGTCCCTTTTCTAAGTAGTGTTTTGTCATGCGTGTGTTTGATTTCTTACACCGAAAAGTGCTACGATGTTCAATAATCCTGTGGCGTACTTTGCGACAAGTCATGCCAATGTAAATTATCGAGCAGGGGCACGTGATCATATATATCACCCCACTAGTATTACAATTAGTATGACTATTCAGTTTCCATAGTCTACCCGGTAGAATATCAATTTCTGTTAGATGGCATGTAAAAGGGCAACATGAACATGAACCACACGGAAAATGCCCAGTCACAGGATTTAGATTCCACAGTGTTGATTGACTGTTATGACAAGTAGTAGTTCTTGGTCTCGTATGTACCATTAGGTCTTGTAAATTGCTACTCCGTTTCAGTGCAGAAAGCGGGGAGTCTAATGTCAGTTTTCCTGTGTTAAGTATATGCCAGTTCTTGTTAATGGCCCTCTTAACACTTGTAGTCAAATTGCTAAAAGTAGTAACACACATCAATCTTTCCGATTTTGGTTTGGTATATGTTTTCAACAAAACCCCCTTATCATTGTTACGTGCTCTTTTGGAGGCTCTTTTAATCAATTGTGTCAGATAGTGTCTAGCAGACAATTCCTCAGTCAACTTAATGGCATATTCATGATATTGGGCCAACAACAATTTCTCCTCAATCTGAGGAATTGGCCTACTAGTAGATTGGTAAGTAGTGCCCTTGGATGAAAGCTATGGAAACTCAACAGGGAATTACGGGCCATCGGTTTTTGATATAGCTCAGTGTGAATTCTACCATCCTTAGGATATAATCTGAGATCCAAAAAGGGAATGGAAAAGTTGTTATTTTCACCAGTAAACCGAAGGTTCACATCCCGTGTGTTCAGCAATCCAGAAAAATCATCTAGAGACTCCTGGTCACCTTCCCAAATGACCAAGATATCGCCTATATAGCGCTTCCATAGTTTAAGTTGACCATGGAAAGGGTTCTGTTGGGGATAGATGTGTTTAATCTCAAAACCATGCATGTAAAGATTGGACATGCTGGGTGCACGGTGGTTTGCCAATAAAGTTGCCCTTCAAAACTGAAAAAGTTTTCTTTAAGTGCTAACGTGGCACACCGCATGACAAAGTCATTAGGGGTTTGGTCATCATGTGGGTTGTTATCTAAAAGATCCCGTATTGTCTCAAGGGTGGCATCTTAAGGTATATTTGTATACAATGCTTCCACATCGTATGTTGCCATCAATTGACAATTGGGATCGAAAGAAAGAGATTCAAAACACTGGAGCACATGCTTAGTATCCTGTAAATAGGATGGCATCTGGGATACAAAAGGTCGAAGAAAATAATCCACAAATTTTGATAAAGGCTCTAGAAGAGAGCCACTTCCAGACACTAAAGGCCTGCCAGGTGGAGGTCGCTGATGTTTGTGTATTTTTGGAAGGATATAGAAGGCTGGTATTCTGGGATTTTTCTGTATCAAGAATTCAGCCTCATTCTTCGTTATCCAACCAGTCTCTTTCCCTTCTTCCACCAGTGACTTGATTCTCTGTTGTAACCGTCTAGTGGGGTCTAATGCAATACGAGTGTAGAAAGTAACATTGTCCAGCTGTCTAAGGCATTCCTCTCGATATACCTCCGTATCTAAAATCACCGTCGCTCCCCCCTTATCCGCTGGTTTAATCGTAATAAGGGGATCATTACCCAGAGTGGAGACACATTGTCTCTCTAAATTAGACAGATTACAAAATATCTTGTGTATATGACTCAGGCCGGATTCGTAGTCTTTCAAAACGGCCTTTTCAAAAGTAAGAACTTCTGATGGTACCTGTTGTGATGTAGGCAAAAATGTAGACTTATTTCGGAGACCTGTATTTGAGCTCTGATCAGGTGACTCTTTATCAAAATCACTACAAAAGAAACACAGACGTATTTTTCGAAAGAATTCCGCCAATTCTTTGTGTCATAAAATCGTCTCCAAGTTTGGTAGGTACAAAACCTAAACCCTTAGACATGACACAGATCTCCAGTTGTGTGAGTGTTTTACTACTCAAGTTGACGATTAAGTTGTTGGTTCGCTCGTGGAGGCTGTCATGCTCCTCGTGATCCTCTGTTCCAATGTTGGGTCCCAATTGACTCGGGGAGTCTCCGGAGTCTGTCCTCTGTTGCCTCTCCTGCGTCCTCTTCGTCCTCTGTCCTGTCCCAAAAAAGGTTGGTAAGACGGACCCCCATAGGGTGGACAGGGATGAAAAAGAGGTGGTGGAAAAGCCCATGGTTGTGGTGGCCACCAAGACGCCTGTTGATTTGGAGGAAAAGAATAGCCTCTACCTCTACCTCTCCTGGGTTGACGGAAAAGAGTTTGATCCGAGTCAGTGGAATCACTCCACTCGTCAGAGTTGGAGGTCCACTCATCCGTATCTCTACGCCAACCCCGTGTACCTTTCTTGTTTACCTTTTTTTTTTTTTTTTTTTAGTTTTTTTTTTTTTTTGAAACCGTTTATTACAAATCTCAATAATATACAATTATGGGCCCACAACCTTCCGGCCGGCCGCTAGGAATGGCAGAAACATATGGCATACGTTCATAGAACCCTTGGCATTACAAAGGAGCATAAGCAGGAGTCATCAACATCATGGGCCACAGCCATAATACGTCACAGTGCGGTTTCATTTTATACAAACAACAAAAAACAACACCCACAAGGCTACCCTACAGTCGAAAGTAGCAGCACGTGCTCCCCAATGGGGAACCCCAACTATTAGAGGAGTCCAAAGAGGGGAAGGGAAACAGAGCGAGGACTGGGGGAACCCCGTGCCCGGGGCTAGGGGAAGGGGTCAGCTAAGGGGACGGGGCTGGTGAGGCAGCAGGCAGCAATGGTGGCGCGCAAATACTCCCACGGTAGGCGTTCCAGGGGCCCCACACTTTCACCCATGTCGCAGGCTTACCCCTCGCCACATACACCACCTTTTCTCGAAACATGCACCAGTCCATGTGCTCTTTCCAGGCCGACACCGTCGGGGGGGTTCTGGGATCCCCACAGTTGCGCAATGTCACGCTTAGCAATCATATATCCCAGAGTCACCCACCACGTTTGCGGAGCCGAGTAGTCAGTTGGTTCCCACACATTCAACAGGCATCTCCTCGCTTCCGGCAGCAGCGCAACACGCGTAACCACTCGCAGGACCTCGTGCACACCACGCCAGAGTCGCTCCACCTTCGGGCATTCCCATAAAATGTGCAGGAAGGTCGCCACGGCACCACAACCACGCTTACACAAACCATCCACAGTGTAGCCCATGCGCTGAAGCCTTGGCCCCGTCATGTAGACCCGGTGGAGTATTTTGAGCTGGACGAAGCGAAGGCGAGCCGGTATAGCCACCTCCTTCGGAGAGGCCACCGCGGAGATCCAGTCCTCATCGTCCAATTCCAGACCGTCGGCAACCCAAGCCTCGCGAAGGCCAATCAGCAAGCCCGATCGATCATTAATCAGTTTTTTATAAATAAGGGAGATCGTACTGTCTGGGACGTGGCCATCTAGCACTCTATCCTCCAGGGGGCAAGACTCCGGGATGGAGGCGACGTCTGGGAAGACGGAGCCCAGTGCATGACGGATCTGCAGGTATCGAAAGTATTCACTACCCTGCAACTGAAACTCCGTCTGCAGCATCTCGAATGTTTTAAATCCTCCCCTCGACCAGAGATCCCCCACTTTACTGATGCCTATCATGTCCCATTTCGCGAAGCCCTTCGAGGTCCAGAGAGAGCCCAACTTCTCAGACGCATACAGCGGTGACGCCCGGGTCAAACGGTCCTTCCACCCCATAGCTGCATTAGCCGCATGCCATACTCTGACCATGACACGCGTAGGTCCCGTCAAGCGAGCGTCGGGCGCGCCAGAGTAGAGCGCTCGATTGTAGTCGCCACCGGGCAGTAGCATCTTGTCCATCTCAAACGCCGGGTTCAAGGCGGGCCCATAGAGGCCATGGTTAATTGCAGCTAGCTGGGAGGCCCAGTAATACCGTTTAATGTCCGGGAGGGCAATCCCCCCGTCATACCATGGGAGCGTCAACTTCGCCAGGGCAATGCGCGGCCTCCCGTCCCAGAACAGGCGGCGCTGTAAAGTCTCCACCTCACGGAAGTAGGACGCCGGGACTGGGTCCATAGTGTTCTGGAGAGCGTATAAGAAACGTGGCAACGACATCATCTTAAACAACGCCGCCCGGCCGAGCGGCGAAAGCGGCAGGCGCCGCCAGCGCACGACGACGTCCTTCAAGCGCTGGAGAGGGGGAAGCAAGTTCCGCTCGTAGCGAGCCTCTGGGTCCAGAGTAATGTAGACACCCAGGTATCGAAACCCCTGAGAGGCAATCTGAATCGGACAACCCCGCGGAAGGACAGGAGCCTCCCCAGAGAGCACATACACGCATGATTTAGCCCAGTTGATGACAAGGCCTGAGTTCCGGCCGAATGAACGTAAAACATCAACCAGGACTATGAGTGACTTACGTGGGGAGGCTAGGTACAAAAGGATGTCGTCAGCGTATAGGGACACACGGTCCTCATATTCGGGGGTCCAACGGAGTCCACGGATGGAGGGGTGCCACCGCAGCCACTCCGCCAAGGGCTCCAAGGCCAGCGCAAACAGGAGCGGCGACAAGGGGCAGCCCTGTCGCGTGCCCCGGCCCAGCTCGAATGGGGACGAAACTCTTCCATTCACCACCACCTGCGCCAATGGGCCCGAATACAACAATTTGACCCAACTGATGAAGCCCGGGCCGAATCCAAACTTCGCCAGCATCGCCCAAATGTATGGCCACTCAAGCGTGTCAAACGCCATAGTGGCGTCTAAGGACGCCAAAATGGCCGGCTCCCGCACGAATGGGACACGTGCGAGCACCCCGTGCAAGCGCCGCAGATTAAGGGCTGTATTGCGATGGGGGATAAAGCCGGACTGGTCTTGGTGAACCAGGTCGCCCACCACGCCGACCAGCCGATTGGCCAGCACCTTGGCGAGAATTTTGGACTCCGCATTCAAAAGCGAGATAGGCCGATAGGATGTGACCCGGTCCCGAGGCCTCCCCTCCTTGTGGATCACCACGATAGTAGCCAGACGCTGGTCCGGCGGGAGGGAGCCCAGCGAGTGGGCCGCCAGGAACATCGCGCGGAGGTGGGGCGCCAATACATCTGGTCGCAGCTTATATAACTCGATAGGGATGCCATTTGGGCCCATGGCCTTGCCAGAGGCAACCGAACGTATGGCGAGGGCAATTTCGTCGGATGTAGGAGCGGCATCCAGCGACACCCTGTCCTCCTCCGAGAGGGAAGGCAGCGCGATATCCCTAAGCAGGGAATGGGAGTCCTCCTCCGAGCAAGGAGAGACCGGAGAATACACCTTGCGGAAATAATCCGCGAAACAGGAGACAATTTCTTCTGGCTCAGTTACACTCACACCATCCATCCTCTCAATCAGCGGGACCACACGATTCACTCTCTCCTTTTTATCCAACCACGCTATCAGTTTGCCCGCCTTATCACCCACATCATACAGTCGCCCCTGCTGCTCCCTACTGAGGCCCCTGGCCGCCTCCGTAACGAGGGCCCTGTAGGCCGCCTGCTTAAGTTGTAGGACATGCAGTGCAGCATCCGTCACTCCGCCCTCTAAATCACCCTCCAATTCAGCAATTTCGGCCTCCACCCGGGTAACCTCCTCCCGCTCGCGCCTCCGGGCATGGGAAATGAGGGACAGGGCCTCTCCTCTGAGAACTGTCTTGAAGGCTTCCCACAAGGAGATAGCCGAAGGGACGGACCCCACATTCTCATCAAAGTATCGCTGCAGGGATTTAATCACAGCAGCGCGAATGGTGGGGTCGCGCAGGTACCAGGCATTGATGGGAACTACCCTGCCCTCACCCCTCGGAAGGACATCAAAATGGAACAGGAGCGGGGAGTGATCTGAAATACCCCGCGCCAGATGGCGCACCTCCCCCACACTCCCAGCGTAGGCCGCCGGGACAAGGACATGATCAAGCCGTGAGAGGCTACCATGTGCCCCCGAGTGGAAAGTGTACTGCTGCTGCGTGGGATGTTTTAAGCGCCAGCAGTCCACCAATCCCAGTGTATCCAAGAGGCCAGATAGCCACGCCTGGGCCCGGGGGAGGTCCCTAGGGGGGTGACGATCCAGAGTCCCAGAAACCACCGCATTGAAGTCCCCCCCAACCACTAGGAGTCCCCCCGGAAGGCCCAGGAGGAGGCGCCCCAGGTCTGCAAAAGTGGTCGCCTGCAACCCCGGTGGGACGTATACCGATACAAAAACCACCACTTTGCCTTCCATTCTCCCCACTAAAACAGCATAGCGCCCCCTATCATCATGGCGCACCTCATCAATTTCCAACGGGAGCGAGTTCTTCACCATAATGCCCACACCCCGTGAGCCCGACGTGAAGCCCGAATGGGCCACCAAACGATAGCCACGCCGATTCATGGCACAGAAAGAGTTTCCAATAAGGTGTCTCCTGCAGGAAGACTACATCGGGTGAGAGTCGTTTCAAATACTGCAGGACCACACCTCGCTTGATCCTATCCCCCAGTCCATTAACGTTCCAAGACAACAAAGTCAACTCCCTACCCCCCATAACACACAGGAGCCATCAATCGTCCCCCGGAGAGCACCTGAAAAACAATACAGATAAGGGTTTGCCTTGTGGTAAAAACGAACAACAACACCCCACCCCAACTCCCCCCCCCCCAACAGAACTCCCCCCTCCCTGCACCCCTGCATGAGCCCAAACAGCCCCCCCAAAGTGCAGTGTGCCTGTCGCCCCATAGATGGTGAAACTAACTAAACCCCCAGAGGAGGAGGGAGAACCCCCAAGAGACCCCACACGACCTCCACAGGAGGAGACTTACTCAAACAGGCGAACAGTCAAAAGTGATATCAATTTTGTCCAGAGCGAGGCATAATATTAGTCCCTCAGTCCTGATCCGGCGGGCCCTCTCCCCCCACCGCTACCCCCCCCACCCCCCCGATCCCGATCCCCAGGCAAAGTATCTAACCAGTCCCCGGCTGCTTCGGGACGATCAAAGAAGTGCGTACGGCCATCCAACTCCACCCGCAGCTTAGCCGGGAAAAGCATAGCGTACTTGAGATTTAGGTCCCGTAGACGACGTTTGACTCCGAGAAAGCTTAGTCTCTGCTTTTGGACCGCTGGGGTGAAGTCAGGATAAAAGTTTATATCCATATTGTCGAGTTTGACCGGCCCCTGTAGTCTGGAGGATTGCAGGATAGCGTCTCTGTCTCGGAAGTTGAAAATCCGGGCGATGAGAGGCCTCGGGGGGGCTCCGGCCTTAGGCCTTCCCCCGGGAACCCTGTGGGCCCGCTCCACCGCGAAGAATTTACTCAGTCCCCGGGGCTGGAGGTGGGTGAGAATCAAGTCCTCCACGAATAGATCCGCCGCCGCCTCCTCCCGTCCCTCAGGCACCCCGAGAATACGGACATTGTTCCTCCGGGCCCGACCCTCAGAATCCTCCAAGTGACGATCCATCAGCGCGCTCGCCTGGCCAAGCCGGCGCACCTCCTTTTGGAGGGCTGCCACATCCGTCGTGAGGCCCGATGTGGTGTGGGCCAACGAATCAACCCGGTCATTAGTCTTGGATAAATCGGCCCTTACCAGGCCAAGATCCACAAGGACCGAGTCGATTTTCTGCGCCAGTGTATCAAAGCGCTGGTCCACCGAGGCCTTCATCTCAGCGATGGCGCCCATCACGTCTCGCAGGGTCAGGTCCGCGGGCAGAGCAGGAGCATCAGTCGGGCCCTCAGGGGACCTACGCGGCACCTCGGGAGATCCCTTCTGGAGGGTGTAGCCGTCCATGCTGTTAGACTGGGGGACTGCGCCACGTCGGGTCGATTTCACCTTTGCCCGATCTCCATCTTGCTTTGTGGACATGGTTCCAGTCCCACGGCCGTGCCAGGCACGTCGTAAAGGGCGGGCAAGCCGGTTCACGGGATCCGGGGGGGGGTTCACCGCAGGGCCACGGGGCAAGTCACAGCCGGCGGGTCGGCAGGGCACCCCAACTGGGCCACACTACCTCACAGTGCCCCGCGACCCAACCTCGCCGAAACAGCAAGGAGGGTGCAAAAGCGAAAGTGAAAGTGCGGGGTACGCGAGCCGCCGCGCCCAGCCCGCCGCTGTTGTTGACTTTGCCTCCGGATCACCCCACAACTCCAATCCGGGGTCCGGCGTGGAGAAGGCCGGAAATCTCAATCGGTGCTACCGCCGGAGTCCGAGGTCCAATTTGGAAGCGGAAAGCGGGTGCCACCTCAGCTCGGGCTCACCAACACAGTCCCCTCATCTAGGACAGGATATTGTCAGGATATATGTAGGAGGTCGCGGAGGTCCTCGGGAGCCTCGCACCTACGCGGCCATCTTGGTTGCGCGCTAGGCTCCTCCTCCCTTGTTTACCTTTTTGTTAAGGTTAGCCTGATAACCATCTGCGATGTAGGGGTACACCTTATCAAGGGAGAATCTGTCAAGGTCTTTCTTTAGTTTGCCAATTTTGTATTTAACCAAATCGTCTTTGACCTCATTCAAATTTTTAGTAATTTCGTCTAGCTTTGTTTTGTATGCAGAGATCTGTATACCTGTTTTCAGCTGTGTTTCCAAAGATTGAATTTCTATGACTAACAAGTCAGCTGTTTCTTTGGCTGTCGTAATTATCAAGACAAGCCAATCTCTGGTACAGCGCCAGGCTATTTTTGACCAATTGGTAACAAAAACCTTGTTATCTAAAAAAAGTCTCGGAGTATTTGATACAATGAGGCCAGGAGGAGCTATATGACCTCTAAGGTATTCAATAAGAATCGCAGCATGTAGAATGGTGCGTCATTGTTGTTTCTTAATGTTACTAAGTTTAGTCCATTCTTCTGAATTGAATAGGGTCTGTGAAATGTGTTTATCAAGTATACTGGGTGTGTCTAATATTGCCTGTACTGTATCTTTATCAAAAGCTAATCCTGTATATTCAGTCATAGCCTAGCAGGGGATGGCTAAAACAACATAGACTAACTATATTTATAAGAACAATTCCGGTCTACTGCAAAAAGAAAAAAACAGTCTAAATAAGGTAAAAATAAGTACCCACAGCAATTGCTGTACTAAATATATATCACACTGAAGGGTTCAAATAATTGGAGTGAATTAAAGCATCCAACAACACTTACTCCTAACGAATGTTACTCACAAAGAATGATGGGTTGCTGCTACAAAAGAGGGGGAGAAAGGGTGTGTGTAAACCGGGAATATATGTTTATAAAGAAGAGAACTCTGCAACGTCATTTTTAGATGCATTTCATTTGAGTCAGCCATTCCTCCTGATTAACTGACGAGTTCCAACCGTTAGTGTGACATATATTGTGGGAGGTTTCTAGAAGGCCATTACCAGGGTACATATTTTGACATTTTTTATGGAGAAAAAGCCAGGTCCCTGTTTTAAAAAAAAATCTTTTTGCCCCTGCAATAAATAAAAAAAATATATATATATTTTTTTTGCCCCTACAACATTGTTGTTTAAAAATTTCTCAGACAAGTCAGTGATACCCCTTTTTAATTATGCACTGATTATTCAGTGTGCAATTAGGCTGGGTGGCTGTGACCTGATTTATGCTTGGATGATGAATGTTTCGATCCCCATTGCCTTTAAGTGCTATATTTTTGTATTGTGCACGAGTGATCTGGTAGTGCACCTCCCCTGTCTATTTACTTAGACTCGGGGATATCGACACACTGTGGCAGCATTGTTTTCCATATTGGGATTGTTTACGCATATGCGTGGACATATTTGGAATACATGAGGAGGATCACGCTTTTTTTACGGTCCCTTAGTAGCATGTTTATTTTGCTCCGTGTTCTAGAACTACCATTCCCTTGACTTCTCCTAACCCGGATGCTAATTGCTTTACTTCCGGGTTAGACGTATTCATGGAGTCACTTGTTGGGGATAAAAACATTTGGATACACGCTCACTCTCCGCTTGGGCGAGTGCCCTGAACGGAAGGACACAGATTAACCTAAGGTATTGGGGCTGAGAGCGGTTGTTGTCTATAGTGATGTGTGTACTGTTGATAATGATATGTCGAGCTTATATTCCATACTATACGGCAAAGATTTGCTGATATTATCCACCACACGCGCCATGATCCTAGTGCCGGACGCCTGAGTCCAGGGACGGCGAGCCACTCGCTTTTTTAGGATGCGTGAGATGCATAGCCACTATTCCTAGTTAAGCTGGGCTGTGTCTGGTTTCTTTGTCATTTTTTATTGATCTGTTCCCTTTTGATAATTTCAATTTAGGAGTTAAACAAACCACCTTTGTCCTAAATAAATATTAAGTACCTGGCACATTTGTGGAAGCGCTAGGCTTTTATTATATTCGTTCAAGTTCTGTGCAATTTGGGAGTGCCAGTCTGAGTTGCTTTCTTCTTTTTCTCAGTAATCTGCGATCTGAGGCACCATCCCTTTAAAGGTGGAGGTAAATTAACATTACCTTATAGGTGAGTTATTTGATACTTACCTCAACATTTGTTGGCTTTTAAATCACGTGGGTAGCACAAAATCACGTGTGTGGTGCCTGTGAAGGGAATCTATTATGTTTTGAAATGATAATGAATTTGTTAATTATGTTTATTTTCTATAGACACTGGACCGGACTGCAGCTGGTTCTGTTGTCGCAAATCACCATAATATTGAGTGTGGTTTTTATTGCATTGATTTATTGTTCTTGAAGCAGAGTGATAATATTGAGAGGTCCTGATGAATGCCGCGAACTCGTAGTCATCTGGCAGAAACATGTCGACCATTAATAATTAGGATATTATTTCAATCCTATATCACCTCGTTTTAATCCTAGCTGATGGGGACTAACAGTAAATTGAATTTTGTCACCCAGTAGCTAGTTTTATACACACACATTTTTTCTGATTTACAGTCTGCCCCTTACTCCCCCTGCCTAAGTTGGTATTCTCATAAAACACCTCGCGCTCCTCTCCTATATTTTTTTGAGAGTTGTAGCCCACACTGTATACCTTGCGGTTGCAGTTTGTAAGAGGGGACCCAATGATGAAGCATGTCACCCTTGGGTGAGTGAGGGTTCTCGTCTTTATAAACATATATTCCCGGTTTACACACACCCTTACTCCCCCTCTTGTGTAGCAGCATCCCATCATTCTTTGTGAGTAACAGTCTTTTAACATGTACACTGAAGATGGTTATACTTTTTGATGTGTTTTTATGTCTTATGTTTGTCACATAGGACATTGACATAGCTTGTATATTCACAATATATCTTCTGTTAGTGTTAGATGGAAAGGTACCAATTGTAATTAGGAAAATGATGTCTTGTGATTGTCGATTTTCAGTTGCAATTGTGCAAAATAAAATACTTGAATGAATCATACACTTTTATGTTATATGCCACATCACACTGTCATATATATATATATATATATATATATATATATATATATATATATATATATATTTATTTATTATAAATGTATGTCAGCTCAATAACATGAATGATTTAATGTTAGGTCATTTAGTGTGGGGTTAACCCCCAATACAGTTTTTTTGTGTGTGAAAACCATAACTGATGTAATTTTTATGTTGACACATGTTTATTTATTTTTTATGTAAAATGTCCTATACATTGCCTTTTTGCAATGTTGCCTGTGCCCCAAGATTATGAGGAAGTGTAACTTCCATTTTTCGTTAACTAACATATATAGGGTTATAGAACCTAATGTGTTAACTTAGTGTCTGAATGTTTAGATGACTTTATAACATTTATCACAATTAATTTATTACTTCAACCTATTATTACCAATCCAGCAAAAAGCACTTAAGGGACTTTTAAATTTACTGAAGAATAAATGTTTATTTGTCTAAAAAGTAAAATGTTATAATAAACTTTACTGACGATGAAAGACATTGAAGTTACAAATCTAATTTCAGACACAGAATTAACAAGCATGGTGGACCTAATTTATCAGAGTAAAAACACAGTTGTTTAGAATCCGTGTCCACAATAGATATTTTCATTCGAAAGGAAATGTGTTCAAAAAATTTGTGGTAGTCTTGGTGGAATCCTCTTCCACCGGTCCAGAATAATGACCCCCTCCACAGTTAGAGTACAATGTAGTAGCAGGTGACTCCAGTGGTTTGCAGGGCCTCCCTTTCTGTGTTGAAGCCTGGTAGAGCATTGTCTGATATAGAAGGTCTGCAGAAAGGGGTAGATGACTGTCTGATAGCCCAAAGTATGTCTTTATACCCATCCTACTCCACCCCAGAAAGGGAGCACTATATATATAAATCCGCCTCTCCATAATATCATTGTGCTCTATTTGCAACTGGTTTTGATCCCCCAGGCGCTGATTGTTTTATTTGATGAACCCTTTGAGCTGGTCTTCCTGTCTAGAGGCTGCTCTATCGATGTTGTGGCTCATAGTTTCAAGAAACCTCTATGGGCATCAGTGGTCTAACTCAGCTGTCCCAATGCTGGCTTACCCCCACTGTGCTGTGGTTTTGTACAGTTTACACCATAACACTGGATCCTGGGTCAACCGTAGATGTTGGCAATACAGGAGCTAGGACTGAGGTGCACATTACAGAAGTTGTGATAAATTTTGGGCCACAGAGAGCATTGACAACTGTAGGCTGTTGAGGAGGTGCAGGCACAACATGACTATTATTGTAGGAATAGTAGGCAATTTCAGGCTCACCCTAGCAGCCTAACAAAACACACCTGAAGGCCAGGCTGCTCTCAGTCAGGATCCAGACCAGCAGGAGTCTTAACACTGTTAAAGGAGTTATGGACCATATTTAAGATTGACTCATAATATAAATGGACCTGTCTTAGATAAAACAATATATATTACAATATATAAGGACAAAAAACTGCTCAGGTTTTTGACCAGAGGCATACAAAGAAACAGACAACATGCGGTAGATGAACTATGATGAAAATACTGAAAAAAAACCAACATAAATATAATAGGCACTTGTTTACAAAGTGGAACACATACAGATGCTGGGTTTGGGTGCGCCATCTGCAGACAGATCACCCGCGGTCTGCAAATCATGTGCACAAAAAGAGCGCTGCACCAGTTGTTCAAAAGTGAGCGGGATTCAGGGGTTCTTTCGTAGTGATACAGGGAATAGAGGGTGTCACCACCGAGATATCGTAGGAATTTGAACCAAGCCCAGCTAGTAGTGACGAGCATCTGTATAGTGTTAGGGTCATGCAGAAGGCCTTGTGGCAATATAGTAGACATTAGAACGTGTGACAACTGGGCCCCTTTGGGTTTGAGGAACAGTTAACAGGCATCTGGGTGATATCAGTAGTAAGCATAATGAGCCTGGGCTCTGTAAAAATATAGTTGAAAATCAGGGACTCCAAAACCGCCATGCTCATAGGGAAAGGAAATGCCAACGAATGCAGGGTCAGGAACCGGCCAATGTTAATCGAATGAGTAGACTACGCAAGGAGGTGAAGAAACTGTTAGTAAGGGAAAAGGGAATATGTAAAAAATATATATAAAAAGCGAGGCAGTACAATCATTTTTATAATGGCTTTCCGCCCAGTCACACCCAATGGGAGTTTACTACATTGTTCCACTTGCGTCCCGAGTCTGCATAATTTCGATGAACGACTTCGGAGTGGTCTCTATGAACATGATACCTAAACATTTGGTGGAGTTGGGGCACCACTGCAGGGGAAACGCAAGATCGTACGGTACAGTGACATCTGTAAGTAGGAATAATTTGGATTTACTCCAGTTAATATGGAGGCCAGAAAAAACGCCAAAGCGCTGCACCTCACGAACAAGTGAAGGTATATTTACAGAGGGGTCATGAACAAAAAGCAAAATATCATCTGCATAAAGGAAAGCTAATAATGTCCCTTGTAGGAACCTGAGGCCCATATGCAAATGCTTCTCTTGTAGATGATTGACTAAAGGGTCCATGGCAGTTGTAAACAAAAGAGGAGAGATAGGGCAGCCCTGCTGAGTGCCACGTAATAAGGGGAATGGCTCTGTTAGTGTGCATTGAGTTGTAGTCAGGCCATAGGGTCACAGTGTAACAAGCAGATCAAATTACGGAAACCATTAGGGATTCCCAGTTTAGCTAAAGTAGCATGGAGAAAGGACCATTCATTTGAAACAAATGCCTTTTCAGCATCCAACTGCCGATGGGGTGGTCGGGGAAATTTTATTGATCACAGCTAAAAGAGTGTGAAGATTATTGGAAGTGGAGAGATGGAGTAAAAAAAAAACTGCATCGGAGAAATTATGCGATCCATTAATAAAGAAAGGTAGGTGGCTAATACCTTGGCCAATATTTTGTTTTCATGGTTTATAAGGAACAATGGAAGATATGAGGATCAGAGATAAGGAGGCTTATTAGGTTTGAGCAATAATGTGATGACTGCTCCCCGTAGCATTGGTGGGAGGAAGCCGTGGTCAAGAGATTCAGCATACATCTCACACAAGTGAGGGACCAAAAGCGACTTATATGCTTTATAAAAGTCTCTGAGGAATCCACCCAGACCTGGAGCCCTAACCACTCAAATCATCAATGGCCTGTGACAGTTCCTCACACATAATAGGGGAGGCAAGAAATTGTTGTTGGCCAGCCTCGAGCCAGACCATAGCAATTTCAGATAAATAATCGGCCACTGCATCTTTGTCACCGCTGGGGCAAGCCACGTAAAGTGTTTTATAGTAGTGCGTAAAATCTGCCAGTATGGCTGGACCACCACTGCTATCACGCCACTGCAAGTAAGTCACAAATGTGGCATGATGGGAAGGCAGAGCAAGCGGGCCAACGTTCGACCAGGGTGTTCACCCTCACCATACCTGCGTGCCCTAGCATACTTCCCCAGATAAGCAGTTTCATGTTTAGCAAGGTCGAGGAATGTGTGCATTAGTTGTGACCTTTCATGGTTATGGTGAGCGTATGCTGCAGCTCTATCAGCGGAGTCAAATATCCTAAGCTTGTCCTCTACGTTGGTGAGATCTTGAAGAATGCTGCATGTTTCAAGATACAAACTCCTCTGATATAGGCCTTGAAGGCCTCCCATAGGGTAGTGTGTTTCTCAACAGATTCAACATTAGTGGAAAACAATTCGTGATAGCCTCCTGAACTTAAGAACGGAAGACTGTTTTGTATAACGCAGCCGCAGGGAAACGCCAATGATGGACCATTGAGATATGTGTAGGTATGGTTAATGTGATTAAAACCGGAGCATGGTCTGATAGTATGTAGTGGAAGTGCGTGATAGTGCAAAGCCATAGAGGACCACCTTGGGACAGGTACCAATGGTCAATGCGGGTCCATACATTGTGCAGAGAGGGATAGAATGTATAATTGCGTTGACAGGGTAATTTATATCTAAGTTGAGTAGGTCCTGAAGTGTCTCCAGGGAATGAGGTTTAGTAATACGTGTCGACTCAGTAGAATCAAGCAAGGGATGGCAGATAAGATTGAAATCTTCACCCATAATAACATAATCAGTCGGGTATTGATTAATCTGTGAAGATAAGTCAAGAAAGAAATCGGGGGAGTCAGTGTTTGGTGCATATACATTAACAAGAAGTATGATCTCACCTACCAGTTCCCCAAGCACAATTAAATATCAACTAGCGGGATCACAGGTATTCCTGATCATTTTGAAGGGGACCCCACTACGTTTTAAGATGCATACTCCACGGGAGTAGGAACTGTAACAACAGAAGTATCGATGGGAACCTCATGAGGTAGCATAATTACACTTTGGTCGTGCCGCTAAATGTGTTTCCTGAAGGAAAGCCAACTGAACTCTATGCAAGGACCTGTTTCCCTTTTCGGGAATTGTTCAATCCTCCAATGTTCCACGTGAGACAGGAAAAGTGAAAGAATAGGTCTTTAATAGTGTGTGAATATGTAATGTGGATATTAATTATACTATAAAATCATGAATTTTATAGATAGACCTAGTGTGTAGCACAATAGTGAATAGGATTATTGAACAAAATACCAATAACACAACCACCCTTCCCGCCCAACCACTCCAGCCAAAACAATAGCCGGAGAACCAAAATAACGCCAATAAAAAATCAAAAGCACAAACATAATGGGGGTGACAAAGTCCTAGGGAGTAAGGCCCAGTACGCAATGAATATAGTAAGGGGATAGAACATTGAGCATAATATCAAATAACAAAAAAGATAAATAAGAAAAAGAAATTATTTGCAATGCCGGCCAAAGAAAACATATACATGTTAGGCGAAAGACCAATAGTTGAAGAGTCATATTTGGTTGACCATACATATGTATTCCAGAATGCGAGGGGTACCCTAAGATGAGTGCACACCAGGTGAAGTAGCGATAAGTGAGTAGGAGCTGAAGCATTAGAACTGCCGGCAGAAGGGGATCGGCTGGATGAGTGTGTTTTGCAGAACTGCACAGCATCCTCGGGGGTACTGAAGATTTGGTGATGGCCGTCCAGTTCCACACGGTGGAATGATGGGTAAAGCATCCCATATTTCAGTCTGAGTTCCTGAAGAGAACGTTTAACATCAGTGAACTTGGGTGGAGCCTCCTAGACCTTTGGTGTATAGTCTGAAAAGAGTGAAACAGTGGAGCCCTGATATTGTAACGAGCCCTTGTCACTAGCCAGGCGAAGTGCAGTGGACCGATCTCTAAAGTTGAGAATCCTAGCGATGATTTGCCATGGGGGCACTCCAGGATTGAGCCGGGAGCTGAGTGTTCGTGGCACCCTCTTAACCACAAAGGTATCAGTAAATGAGGTTCTGTCGAAAAATTCTTTTTAGGAGATGTTCCATAAAAACATCCATGCGTCCAGTATTAGTCAATTCTGATAGGCCAGCTATGCGGATGTTGTTGCGGTGAGATCTGGCCTCCAGATCTTCATTCCTTGCAGCTGTGGTCTTAAGAATGTGCTCAACATGCTCAAGACATTTCAGCATTGCCTCTTTGCCATCCTCCATCTCTGAAATCTAGTGTTCCGCACCCTCACTTCTAGCATTGTGACGTACTAGGTGCTCAGCCATGGTGTCTACGTAATTTGTTAGAGTATCTAATCCGGAATCAATTGCCTTTAACTTGGTCTAGAGCTCAGAAATGATCGCAGCAGTGCCATCATGAGGGGGAACGGGAGGGTGAACGCTGGCAGCGCAGGATTCTGGCTGGTTCGAAAGTAAGCTGTTTCTGTTTAGGATCGCCGCATCCCATTGTAGCAGTGTTGCGCATGATAATAATGCACACCGTAGTCATCAAAGAAAGCAAGGAAAGGAGTCTAAATCGAGAATCACATTCTTAAAAGGATGATGAAGACAGGCACACTGCATAGCGCCATAGGGATAGCTGCAATACAGAATGCAAAGTCAAAGGAGCAAGAACTAGCCTTCAACCCCACATAGGGGACAAGAGACCTGGAGGTTACTAAAGCAGAACAATTCCAATGTAGATCACTGTTGGACTTGGCCCTTTTTCCCTCATTTTTTTCGTTTTTGCAGTGTTAAGGTGCAGGTGCTTACTTCTCCCAAGATGGCTGCCACAGACCCCTGCTACTGCAGGGTGGTCGTTTTTCATAGTAGCACCCTAGCTGCCAGGAGCTGGCTGGGACCCACAACAATGTTGCGATACCAGCCCGCCTTTTTGTCCCATAGTTAGAGTGGGGAAGCTCCTGGAAGAAGCTGGAACCTTCTAGAAGGGAGGTGGGGTTTTACTTTTGCCGCCTTGGCTAGAGGTCACCTGACCTAGGGCTACTTAAGAGTGGGAGGGAAGTTTTTGTGGTGAGTTGGCCATTGGGGTGAAGCAGAGCTGGAAGAATCCACCAGGAGTGTAGGCGGTAGGGCCTAGCCAGGGACTTATGCCTCTGAGAGTGACAGGATTTAGGTACTGCCTCTTAAGTGAGTGAGGTGCCCTGTGAATCCCACTGATCTTGCCCAGTAGTAGGAGGACCCAGAGACTCTCTGCCAGCCTGACTAGGAAGGACCTAGTCGCCCTCTCCATCCCTACCCCTGTAACAGAACCCCTTAAGGGCGCCAGATACATCTGCGCCAAAAGACTTCATCTGTCAACTGAGAACTGAAACCTAACTTTAAGAACTGAGACTGCATGACAAGAGCGAGCTGTAAGCCTTGAATGCCAGAGCTGAGACTGCGTGTCCAAGCTACCCTAGTGAACAAAATACTAAGCCGATTGCCAAGTCACCGGGGAACGACCAGGTACTAGCGCTGTGACCCCCGCGCTCCCTGCCCTGGTCTGGGACCCCCGGCAGCGTGCTCCGCTGAGCACCATATCCCCATCCTTAATTTGAGCCCCCCCCCCCCTGCGACGACGAAGCCAGCGCGCTCACCGCCGCGGCCTGGAGGCCTGGGAGAGTGCTCTGCTGTGTCGCGAGGCCCAGGCGAAGTCTGGGGCCCCGTCGCAGCCGTGTGAGGAGAAGCGCAAGGTCGGGGCCGAGTTCCCCCAACGTCGTGAGGACGGACGCCTGCTGACGCCGAGACGGAGGTAAGCCCGGAGGCCGAGATCCCCCCTGGTGCGCCCCCTGCTGGTCTGGAAACCACACCGCACTTGGCCCGGGTTGTCCCCTCCGTGGGAATCCCCTCCCCTGCCTGCGCGACGGAGAGACCCCGCCGAGGGATCCTGTCCGTGTCCCCCCTCCTGTGTTACTGAGCGCGGTGCTCTGTGAACTGCACCGGAGCATAGGGACTCGCTCCTCAAGTCCAGTAATCTTCCCCGCTGGAAGCCGTTCAAAGTACTGACTGACATTGCTCTCGTGTGGCGCTTCACGCCACCGACTCTGCTTCCTCAGTCGGAGAGACCGGGACGGCGAGTAACCCCATGTGTTATATGCACTGCTCGAAAGTAACTATATGCCAAGGAATGCGAGTAGCGCATTGTGTTATATGCTCTGCTCGAAAGTAATTACATGCCAAGGAATGCGAGTAGCGCATTGTGTTATATGCTCTGCTCGAAAGTAATTACATGCCAAGGAATGCGAGTAGCGCACTGTGTTACATGTTCTGCTCGAAAGTAACTATATGCCAAGGAATGCGAGTAGCGCATTGTGTTATATGCTCTGCTCGAAAGTAATTACATGCCAAGGAATGCGAGTAGCGCACTGTGTTACATGTTCTGCTCGAAAGTAATTACATGCCAAGGAATGAGAGTAGCGCATGGTGTTATATGCTCTACTCGAAAGTAGTCACATGCCCAGGAATGCGAGTAGCGCACTGTGTTATATGCTCTGCTCAAAGGTAATGACATGCGACTGATTACGAGTCACGCGATGTATTAAATGTTCTACGCAAACGTATCCACATGCAACTGATTGCGCGTAGCGCTATGTTTATATGCCTTGCTTCACAGTACTAGGGGCCCTTGATCACGAGGAGCGCTCAGTTCTACAGGCGCCATGTTAGTGAACCCAATGTGTCCCCTTTCAAGTATTACGCTTAGTTAGACGGCCGGTTCAGGGAAAGACTTTACGTAACGCGCACGGCGCTAGAACAAGGTTAGGCACTGCATAGATATCACCCAGAGTGTCGAATGTAATGTCACAATGGTATTATGATTCATGTATTACCTTGTTATTTCCTGAACTGCATCTGACCAGCTATACTTGGATAAACTTGAAGTATTTGCATAATTTAAACGGTGTGGCGTCCCTTATTGTGTGTGACTCTAGTCCATGAGAAGCGTGTGGTGTATGGTTGCTTAACACATAGCCCTCTGGTTGCCCGACCGGCTCGCGCCACGCTACCGCCTATAGGGCCTGGTGACCCCAGGTTCCTACATTGGTGGCAGCGGTGGGATCCTTGGGACTTGTGACCATACAGCACCCTTCCGTGAGGCGAAGGGCGCCACAATTAAACGCCTATCCTACATTTTTTTTGTTCCACAGCTCAGAAACCATTGTTGCTGGATCATTAGTTCCACTGTCCAGGTAGAGAGTGCAAGAAGCCTGGTTAGCTATTGACTGTTGCCTACACCCTAGGAATTTTCTCCTTAGTGTCTAGGTCCCCATCTGCCGGAATGGAATCCCGGTTAGCTGACCTCGAGGGGTACACAGCGAAGCAACTAAGGGAGTTCGCGCAGGAGTTGGGGGTGCCTGGGATGCGGAGGGCCAAAGGGCCGGAACTCCGTACCGCCATTAGGGCATGGGTAGAAGCCCACCCAGACGGGAGAGGGGATGAGGGACAGGAAGCGCCAGAGGCACCTCAGGGGGAGAGCGCCCAGGAAGTCCTAGACATCTTGAATGTAGACATGTCTGAGAATGTGCCCCCAGGAAGACGTTCTGGGGCCAGTAGTAGGACAGGGTCCAGGAGGAGCGCGTCTCCACAAGAGTACGAGGACAGGAGGGAAGAGAGGCAATTAAAATGGGAGCTGGCCAAATTAGAGCAGGAAAAAGAAAGGGAAAGGGCCAGACTGGAACAAGAAAGGGAGAATAAGAAATGAGCAATGGAGGAGAGGAGGATGGCGCACGAGCTTCGGATGAAGGAGTTGGAGCTGCGTGCCCTCCAGATGAGTGTGTCCAGTGAGGACACTGGTGGCAGCATACCGGAAGCTCCACAGGAGCTAGAAGTTTATTTACCCCAGGATGACATCACCAGGGTGTCTGAGGTGGCATTGGGGTGTGAACCTGAAGGGGGTGGTGCAGGGATCTCCCAACCCAGCGAGGTGGGAGAAGTGGCAGATAGCCCAGCTAGGTCCCAGGGAGAGAGGGTTGTAGGGCCTCACGACCTATCTATAGGAAGGCGTGAGACGGGGAGGTGTCCCGAGGTGCCCCAACCGAAGTCTCAGGGCCTGGAGAGTTCCGCAAGGGAGCCCCAGGTTGGGAGTCTAAGCTGTCCCGATGTGCCATCCAGTGCAGGGGAGCCCCTAGTGTCAGGAGGACCCAGGGCGACTGTAACCAGCGCGCCTGAGGTTCTGGGGTTGGCCCAGTCGCAGGGTTTAGATCCTGTGCTGGGATGCCAGGCTCAGGGGTTGCCTGACCTGGCGGGTGGGGCCTCTGTTAACAGGGTCCCCCCGAAATTGACTTCCAGGGGTACTTTTCCCGTTAGGAGGGTGCTGAAATCTGGAAGGGGGTGCAGAGGGAGGAAGGTCTCGCCTCGGGCACCGACTCAGCCTAAGGGTTTAGACCCTAGGTTGAGGAATCAGTTGAAGGGTCAAGGCCCTAGACTGAGGAGGAAGTGGTGGTCGGAGGGTGCCTCGCAGGGTAGGGTGAGGAACCCCAGAAGGAGAGTTAGGAGGAGGAGAGCCTCGCCCCGGAAGGCTGGTCAGCCTAAGGGTGTGAACCCCAGGAGTAAGGACCAGAGGCAGTTTAGGACTGCAAGGAGGAGGACCGGAGTGGTCAACGGGCACTACAGGCCTGGGGCTACTGCCCCCCACTCCGCGAGATCACCCGGGCCAGAGACATCTGGACGGCCCAGGGGCCGGTCCTGGCCACAACTAGCTAGGGAGTCCCAGTGGGGTGGTTTCGTTGGTCCAGGGAGGTTTGTTAGGGAACCATCGGGTTACAGAGCGGAGGAGAACCTGCGGGTGCTCCTGCCGTTGCGGGCCTGCGTCCACCTTTTCTCGCCCCAAGCAGGGAAGACCATCAAGGCATTGATCGGTCTACCCTGGCTTTCGGCTGGAAGGGGGTTATGTTGGACTTGGCCCTTTTTCCCTCATTTTTTTCGTTTTTGCAGTGTTAAGGTGCAGGTGCTTACTTCTCCCAAGATGGCTGCCACAGACCCCTGCTACTGCAGGGTGGTCGTTTTTCATAGTAGCACCCTAGCTGCCAGGAGCTGGCTGGGACCCACAACAATGTTGCGATACCAGCCCGCCTTTTTGTCCCATAGTTAGAGTGGGGAAGCTCCTGGAAGAAGCTGGAACGTTCTAGAAGGGAGGTGGGGTTTTACTTTTGCCGCCTTGGCTAGAGGTCACCTGACCAGGGCTACTTAAGAGTGGGAGGGAAGCTTTTGTGGTGAGTTGGCCATTGGGGTGAAGCAGAGCTGGAAGAATCCACCAGGAGTGTAGGCGGTAGGACCTAGCCAGGGACTTATGCCTCTGAGAGTGACAGGATTTAGGTACTGCCTCTTAAGTGAGTGAGGTGCCCTGTAAATCCCACTGATCTTGCCCAGTAGTAGGAGGACCCAGAGACTCTCTGCCAGCCTGACTAGGAAGGACCTAGTCGCCCTCTCCATCCCTACCCCTGTAACAGAACCCCTTAAGGGCGCCAGATACATCTGTGCCAAAAGTCTTCATCTGTCAACTGAGAACTGAAACCTAACTTTAAGAACTGAGACTGCATGACAAGAGCGAGCTGTAAGCCTTGAATGCCAGAGCTGAGACTGCGTGTCCAAGCTACCCTAGTGAACAAAATACTAAGCCGATTGCCAAGTCACCGGGGATCGACCAGGTACTAGCGCTGTGACCCCCGCGCTCCCTGCCCTGGTCTGGGACCCCCGGCAGCGTGCTCCGCTGAGCACCATATCCCCATCCTTAATTTGAGCCCCCCCCTGCGACGACGAAGCCAGCGCGCTCACCGCCGCGGCCTGGAGGCCTGGGAGAGTGCTCTGCTGTGTCGCGAGGCCCAGGCGAAGTCCGGGGCCCCGTCGCAGCTGTGTGAGGAGAAGCGCAAGGTCGGGGCCGAGTTCCCCCAACGTCGTGAGGACGGACGCCTGCTGACGCCGAGACGGAGGTAAGCCCGGAGGCCGAGATCCCCCCTGGTGCGCCCCCTGCTGGTCTGGAAACCACACCGCACTTGGCCCGGGTTGTCCCCTCCGTGGGAATCCCCTCCCCTGCCTGCGCGACGGAGAGACCCCGCCGAGGGATCCTGTCCGTGTCCCCCCTCCTGTGTTACTGAGCGTGGTGCTCTGTGAACTGCACCGGAGCATAGGGACTCGCTCCTCAAGTCCAGTAATCTTCCCCGCTGGAAGCCGTTCAAAGTACTGACTGACATTGCTCTCGTGTGGCGCTTCACGCCACCGACTCTGCTTCCTCAGCCGGAGAGACCGGGACGGCGAGTAACCCCATGTGTTATATGCACTGCTCGAAAGTAACTATATGCCAAGGAATGCGAGTAGCGCATTGTGTTATATGCTCTGCTCGAAAGTAATTACATGCCAAGGAATGCGAGTAGCGCATTGTGTTATATGCTCTGCTCGAAAGTAATTACATGCCAAGGAATGCGAGTAGCGCACTGTGTTACATGTTCTGCTCGAAAGTAACTATATGCCAAGGAATGCGAGTAGCGCATTGTGTTATATGCTCTGCTCGAAAGTAATTACATGCCAAGGAATGCGAGTAGCGCACTGTGTTACATGTTCTGCTCGAAAGTAATTACATGCCAAGGAATGAGAGTAGCGCATGGTGTTCTATGCTCTACTCGAAAGTAGTCACATGCCCAGGAATGCGAGTAGCGCACTGTGTTATATGCTCTGCTCAAAGGTAATGACATGCGACTGATTACGAGTCACGCGATGTATTAAATGTTCTACGCAAACGTATCCACATGCAACTGATTGCGCGTAGCGCTATGTTTATATGCCTTGCTTCACAGTACTAGGGGCCCTTGATCACGAGGAGCGCTCAGTTCTACAGGCGCCATGTTAGTGAACCCAATGTGTCCCCTTTCAAGTATTACGCTTAGTTAGACGGCCGGTTCAGGGAAAGACTTTACGTAAGCGCGCACGGCGCTAGAACAAGGTTAGGCACTGCATAGATATCACCCAGAGTGTCGAATGTAATGTCACAATGGTATTATGATTCATGTATTACCTTGTTATTTCCTGAACTGCATCTGACCAGCTATACTTGGATAAACTTGAAGTATTTGCATAATTTAAACGGTGTGGCGTCCCTTATTGTGTGTGACTCTAGTCCATGAGAAGCGTGTGGTGTATGGTTGCTTAACACATAGCCCTCTGGTTGCCCGACCGGCTCGCGCCACGCTACCGCCTATAGGGCCTGGTGACCCCAGGTTCCTACAATCACTGACTGTTAATTGGTGTGGGGGGGATAGGGAAACCACCCCAAACCAGAGTCTCCAATGTAATCACTCTATGGCATAAAACAGATGAGGGCCAAAGCAACACAGTGAGCAGGACAGCAGAGGCAGGTGAGGTAAAGGTGTGGGATATGGAGCAGGTCACCCAGGTACAGCAGGAGCAGGGCCTGCTGTAATCGGCCCAAAAAAATCAGCTCAAACCACTGGGGCTGTGTACATTAAAGCAGTGGTCCAGATGTACAATATTAGTTCCAGCTGCTGGTGGGCGAATGCTCCCTCTGCCAACCGCCCGAGCGGCGGTGCGAGGAGGGCTGGGACGAGACCACAGTGAGAAATGGAAGGCCCAGAAGCATCATCAGACCACACCCGGCACCACGCTCAGGCCGCCGCCGCAGCAATCAGTGGCCGCAAATGTCCCTTGCAGGCATGGGCGATCCCATCAGTACTTCCTGAAGGAGTGGGTCCAGATAAGGCATTGAGACACCAACAGGCCTGCAGCGAGCCCAGATGTATGCCGCGGGCCCAGGGCTCACCACACAACGGGTCAAGTCCAACTTCAGCAGCGTCTCGATCCACGGTGTAAAGCAGCAGCACCCAGGTTGGGCACACCCCAGCAGGTCCGGCTCCGCTAAGGTAGAAGTGTAGCGGGGAATACCAACCGTCACCAGTACTCACGCCGCAACCCTACCTTCAGGCCCACCTGTGGGCCCTGGCCCCTGGGGTCTCCGAATTCTGCTGCGGGCAGCGTTATAAGTACTGGCCAGTTAGCGGCCGCTAGGAGGTTGGCGGCGCAGATTTTGCCTATAATACAGCTTAATCTGATAGAGACCTCTAGCCTCAGATTACTTAACTTTGAATCCTCCCCTGGGGCCAGACTAGATCTAGAAACATTTTCAGCAGTACCCCTGCGCCGGCGGCGTTGTCGACCGACTCCGCGCTGACAGCGACTTCGGATGTGATGTCAGTGGAGCCATAGAAGTCCCCTCTAGCGTGTGACGTCAGTTCCTTCTTTTCCTTGCTGCAACGTTGATCCAGAATAGCTGTTGCTCAGGCCGTTTTTGGGCCTACTTTGATGCCCTTTTGGCATCAGGCGACAGTTTGTATATGCCTTCAGGTTTTAAAATGTGTGAGTCCTTGTCCTGGAGCTGGGGTGACGATGACCCAGATGCAGGCAAACTACCATGCTCTACATGCCACTTTTGGGTCCTGGAGCGCCTTTTGGTCCTAAGGAGTTAAAGGGTACTCTGACTGGACCCATGCCGGTGGGTTTGCCTTCAGCGCCAGTCAATATCCCAAACTCTGTTCCTGGAGTCGTCACAGCGTCGCTGCACAGCGCGGTGCAGCTGGCAGCTGTGGCGTCAGCCGAGGTTTTTGAGGTTGAAGTAGATACAATGCTGGATGGTCCCGTTCAACCTCCTATGGAGGTTCCTTGAGCTGCATTGGGTGAGGATGGTCGTCTGTAACCCTTCCCTGTTTCTGACCTGCTTTCTCTGTCACGAATGGTGACTAAGGCTAGGGCAGCCTATGCAGAGGTTGTAAAGAGAGCTGCTGATATCTTGCAATTACAACTTGCTTCCGTAACTTTGTCATCTGATCACTTAGTTGATCTACTTCATCAGGGTGCGACTGTTGTTGAACCCTTACTGCCTACTGGAGAGTCTCTGTATGATATTTTACTTGGAACCTGGACGAGGCCAGTGACCGGGGTCCTTGTTGATCATGCCATTTCCCATCGCCATCATCCTGTTCCGGACAACCCGGTCTGTCTTTCTCAACACCCTGCCAATAAGGGGCTTGTGGTGCAAGCTGCTACGGCTTCCAGTGTGTAGAGAATCCAGGTGGTTGGATTTGTGTGGCCAAAATATATTTTCTTCTACTAGTTCGGCCTTGAGGTCGTTAAGCACATCTTGTGTCTTGGGCAGAGTTTCTTACGCTTTATGGGACTCTGTTGCCTATCTGCTCCGTTCCCTTCCTGAAGGGGTCAGGACTGAACTCTTTCAGTTTGTGCAAGATGGCATGTTGGTGACCAATTTGGCCACACCCCTACTTTTATGTTAAATTTTGAATCAAAATTCACATTTTAATATCTGGACATATAATAATGTAGAGACAGTTGCTGAATGACATGCAGTAATTCTACTCCTCTGTCTCCAATCTACCAGGAATCCTGCAAAGCCTCCAGTGTATAGGATTCCATACACCACCTCCTCCCATGGCAAGAGGTTCATAGTCCTGGGAGATCCATCACCAGTCTGCTGGGCCTGTGGGTGGGCTTTAGAGGCCAGGGTGCATTCTCTCCCCCGCAGATCATTCCAGAACTTACTAATTTTCTCCTTTGAGGTTCTGATACACGATTCACTCATGACCATTCTCTCCCACATTTGCCTTTTCTGCGTTAAAGTGGTATTCTGAACAAGGACTCAAAGCTAGTGCCGCTCTACCTTAATAATATCATCCAGCAAGACTGCTAATTTCTGTGTCTGTAAATCTGGGGTTCCTACTTCCAGACATGGTGCAGAAAACAGATTCAAATCACATGAATTGTAGATGGGGGAAAAAGAACAAAATTAACTAAAAAAGTACAAGGCGACAAAGAGTTTCTATATCTTGCTCTTCAAAATGAAAAAGGCAAAGTATCATGGTATAGAATGGGGTGTGTTTTGTAGTGTGCTCTGCAGGTGTGATTAGTTTGCCCATTCATCTCAGGTGTGTAACATGTGCGTCTGCCTCTTAGACTCATGGATATGACCAGGAAAAACAGGTCCGTGATATAATAACTCAGTACACCCGAGCAAGGCTGCCAATATGACAGACATATATAAATTTGGAGTGTGGCAGATGAAAGCAGATCTTTGATGGAGGAATACTTCTGGTCTGGCTGTTTTGCCTCCTTCAGGGTTGACGAATGTCCTCCCAGCCAATATATAAATCGGACAAGAGAAGCTCTGCCATCTCCACAGACAGATTGAAACCTCCGTCACAGAGGACGAATGGCCAAGATATAAATAGGGTCAGTTGAAGTTGTTGGTTTAGGCAGGAAAAGCTCAGAATAGGAAAATTCAAAATTCTCACCTTGCTGGCCAGATACTTTGTGCCTTCACCCGGTCAAGTTTTCTACATTTAGACTTAGTCACATTTTTAGAACTGTATTCCCTTCAGCAGGGCAAGGCTACCAAAGGAAGTGACCCACTTAGTGCCGCCCAGGTCACCACTGACCTCCTCTCAGCCTTCCGTGCCAAATGAAGTCGGTCAGACAGTGGAGAAAACAAACCAATGCCTGTTTATTCATATACACTGTGAGTGGAGCCCTGTCTGTACAGTCGCTAGGAGTGCTACAGAGGGAACTAACAACAGCAAGCATAGAGATACATTATGTACGTTTCATACCCAGGCAAAGACAAGCCCATAGTGGAATTTTCCAGTTAGATACAACTGGACAGTGAAATCCCCCCAAAAGTTTTAGTTCTCGTATCTTGCACAGCCTAACATAGTCCAAGGTGGTTTCACCCTGGGTCAGCCACCCACCAGGCAAGTGGGAGAGGGCCTCTATCTACTGAGAAAGCTATGCGCTGACATGAACAGTTTATTCATTACTGAAACAGAACTTAAAATGTCAGAAACAAAACTTAGCAGAGGGCATTTCTCAGAAATGAACAAGATCAGTATCGAACAGCCTCAAATGGCGCCTGCAAAGAAAATGGCGCAGCGAATGCTGATTAAAACATGACATTACGTGAGCATTTTACGGGCCTAATCTAACAAACCCTCCTTTTAGCATGAGCTAAGAACATTTTCTAATATCCAAAAGAAAGGACCAATATATTTGTGCAATAATACTAGAACAAAAACAATATTTTGAAAATCAATCAAGCTCACAAAGCAATATGTAAATACGAATAAATCATGGGCATTCCTCATAGTCCTCATTAGAGAGGGGTACAGCAAGCAGAGAAGAATCCTCAAATATTCCTTCAACAATATGCATTAGATCATGGATATAATTCTGTAACATCATGGCAGCATTTGTAACAAGGGCTGATATTTTCAGTTTGAGCATGAAACAGAAGCACGATAAGAACAACAAAGAGGAAGACAATGAATAAGGATGCATCATAATACCAACACCACTATGAGATAAATCAGCTGCTGGAAAATCCAACCCCAATTACCAAAAAGGGACCAACTGCAATGTCCGCTTTCCATGCCCCTGACATTTTCAATGATATCTAGAATGTTTTGTGTTATGTTTTTCTCCAAGAATTCTATCCCCATAACACACTGATCCGAAATTAAAGCGCAAACACCACCGGACTTGGCCTATATAAAATCTACAGCATATCTAGTCTGTTCAGAATACACCCGCATTCTTTCCAATTGGGTAGTAATATGTTTCCAAGCTGCTACTGTAGTATTGGACGGAATTTGCAATTTAAATCCAAAATATTCCCTAGATTTTTCTTCCCTGGCCATAGCTGTACCAACCAGAGTAAATATGGAGGACAGGCTATGACCAAATGTGATACCATTGCTATCGCCTCTTCTAAATCTAAGACTCCTTCACAAAACTTTTGTTAATGTTCTTTTCACCCATTTCTTTTTCAGCTCGATATCCTTACATGGGACACCTAAAGGATACACCATCCCAAAAGCTACATCGTCAGTCTCATTATAAACGTTGGATAAGTCCCGTTAGACAAAAAATAAAACCCAGGATGTGCAAATATCGGCCCCTCATAATTCACTGCTGAGTACCTAGAATTCATCCAAAGTGTATTTGGATCAGATTTGTGCTCAAGGGAAAATGTTTGTTTATACAATATTTTTCCTGAACAATTGATTTACAGAGATGTATCCATAAAATTCACTATTGGAAACAAGCAGCATAATAACTCGCTTTTTGAGGTACTCTTATCTCTTTATAATGCCAACCCATGAGTGTTCTATTTTGTTCTTCCATATCGAAAATTATCACAATATGTGCTGTTGTCACACCCAGTGTAACCCTCCCCCTGTGGCGGTCTATAATATAGACATGGCCCGGGATAACCAAGTCCTAACATACCCTTGACTTGTACGAAATCTGGTGGCCGGGTGTACGTATAATTAACAAGGGACAAGGGGTATGCTGTCCAAAGGCTTGCAACAGAGCCAATAGGATAACAAGCAGTCCCATTCCGAAAGAATCTCTTATGTTCGGCCACAGACACATTATTTGTCATAGCCCTCTTGTCTCTTCCCTAAGAGATGGTTTCATTCAGATCAAGGGTGGGTGCAGCTTATACATCCTCCAAAAACCATAACACCCCCCACACCATTTCCAGAGCAATGACACATACAACTTTACTTCAAATGGACCAAATTACAAGACGTTGACTTGGAATGATCAGCTGCTGCTCCTCATCAACTGGTCTACCAAAAGGATACATAATGAAGTAGAACAAAGAAACGCAAAGTGACAAAGAACGTGAATGTTCCCAGTGTCCGTCAGAGCCTCACTGGTACAGGCTCCTATTGTCCATCAAGCAGTTGGCGCTCTTGAGCACCGGCGGTGGATCTTGCTCTGCCCTATGCTCGTCCTGCTCTATCCCATGCTGACCCAAGCGGTATGCTCTCAGGGTGTACCTTTTCCCTAACTAATGTTCAGATAACAATGGAAAAGTAAACGCAGAATCTTTCAAACCTTCTGTTGGTACTGCCACTCAGTACTGGCCTACCTTATGCAGTCCATCCCTATTCTGTTTTCTCTTGCAGCTCGGTGGTCCTCGTCTGAGGACATAGATTGTATCTGGTAGCCCCAGGCACTGTAGGATCTGAAAACAGAGGCTCTTGGATAGCTCGTATTTCAGGGTGAACAGCCTTGTTTAAAACATCATCCATATCAACTGGGCGTCCCTGAAGGGCACAAACCTAGGCACTTGTTCACATTCGTCGTCCAACTGGTCATAAGGCAATGGCAAAGGTATCTTCTTGCAGTGAGTGGCATGCACCCAATTCTTCAGACCTGCAACTTTCACAACCGTTTGAGTAACCAGTAGAACCTGCTCAGGACCTTTCCAGCTTGGCTCCAGACTTTTCTTCCTCTGAAAATGTTTTATGAGAATAAAATCGCCAGGCTCGATGTCTTGCCCAGGTCTCTCATGTTTCGTCACTATGGAATCACAAACCTGTTGGTGAATAGAACGCAGACTTTGTGTTAACTGGCCAAGATAATCAAGCAACACAGGACATTCAATCTCAGAAAAACGTTTAGGGCGGGGGACACCCCAGACATTCGCTGGGCCCCCAAAGACCACCTCGAAGGGAGACAAACCAGTTCTAGAGTGTGCTGTTCTAGTTGACAAAAGAGATAACGAAAGAGCCATTGCAACCCTACCGTTTCTTGAATTTTCGACAATTTCAGTTTGAGAGTACCATTGTACTTCTCTCAAGGCCAGCTGACTGCGGGTGGTTGGCAGCATGACATTTTCTGTTTAATATGCAGACCCACAAAAATTAAATTAATCACTTTCTCATTAAAATGAGACCCATTGTCACTCCAGATAATTTGGGGCAAACCAAATCGAGGAAAATACTCTTTAAGGAGTACTTTCGCAGTTGTAATGGCTGTATTGTCTTTACTGGGATAAGCCTCAACCCATTTACTAAACGTACATATAACCACTAAAACATACTTGATATTATTGCATCATTCTAATTCAATGAAATCCATTTGGAGGACCTCAAAAGGAAAAGTGCAAAATTACCAGGCGGTGTAGGGGTACCTTTTCCTAGGTTTTGTTTCATGCAAATCACAGTGTTTCACCAAATGTGCAGCCGTATTAGAAATGTTATCATTATGCCATACAGGGGCTAACAATTTGCAAATGCCTTTCGCGTTAATATGGGCTGGACCATGAGCCATAATAACCACAGGCAGTACATATGCATCAGGCAACATCCATTTCTGTTCCCAGATTTATCAATCCAACATCCTTCCTCATCTAAATGTGCTGTACTTTGCTGCCATTCTGCTAATTCCTCTATCGTGGCTTCACTCTGTATCTCCTTTACACTCTGGACGGTATTTTCAAACATAGCGACCTCGGGAAACCATCTAGCTGGACCTGCAACAAACATTCTTTTCATCTTACTTCGGGCAGTCTCCTTGACTACCTGATCCGCGAATGCATTTCCTCTACCCACGTCATCAGTAACCTTTTTATGGGCACTACTTTTAATTATTGCCAATTTCTTCTGTAGTGTTAGTGCAGACAACATTCACTATATGAGGTGTTCATGCTGTAGTCTAGTGCCATGTGAGGTAAGGAACCCTCTCTCCTCCCACAATTGGCCAAAAGTATAGGCAACCCCAAATGCGTACTGGCTATCTGTGTAAACATGGACAACCAATCCTTCACTCAATTCGCAAGTTCATATAGGGGCAGCAAGCGCAGCGGCTTGAGCCGACTGATAGACGACCTGTGATGTCTCTACCAACGTGCGAAACGTAGTGATATCATAAGCTGCAGTGGTGGTGCCATCTGGTAATTTGAAACGATTCATCGCCATATAGTTCTCCTTGGGGGTCAAATAAGGGAACATCAGTTAGGTCTACCCGTCCTTTTGTATCTCCTTCTGTTTGGAAAATAGTCATATTTGTCAACTGCATCATTCTTGGAAGGGAGGGGCAGTAACGTGGCTAGGTTCAGAGTGGCACATCTTTTGATTGTAATATGCTTAGCAAACAGTGTCAATTCACAACCAGTAAGACGTGCACTGGTGAGTTGCTCTGTCTTGGTCTTATTCAAGAGTGTATCCACAGCATGGGGTACCATATCTGTGAGGTCTGTATCAAGTACGAGTCTAGCCGATTGCCTGATTGAAGTGGCCACAGCCGCGACCGCTCTCAGACAGATTGGAAGGGCACTAGCAACAGGGTCAAGCACAGCAGAAAAAAAAGCTCAAGGCCTCCGTCTATCCCCTAATTTCTGGGTCAAGACAGAAAGTGTGCAGCCAGTCATCTCGTGGACATAAAGCACAAACTGTTTCCTATAGTTTGGTCTGCCAAGCACTGGAGCCAAGCAAAGCGCAGTTTTTAATTGCTCAAAAGATTGCTGACATTCTGGCGTTCAAGGCAAATCTTCGTGCATTCCTTTTTTTGTTGCAAGTAAAGGTTTGATTAATAAAGAATAATTCGGAATCCCCTGACGACAGTAGGAAGTTATGCCTATAAAAGCACGTACATCTTTTTGAGTTTGTGGAATGGGCATTGTAACAATGGTACTAATACGCTCAGGGGTCAACTTCCTACCCTCCTTCGACAGTAGGTGACCTAAGTAGGTAACCTCCTGTCGACAATACTGAAACTTTGAAAGAGACCTTATGTCCATGGTGCGCCAAATGGAACAACAGTTTCACTGTACTATCCCTACAACCTTGTTCCGTATCAGAAGCAATTAACAGATCATCGACTTACTGCACCAATACATTACCTGGGGAAAGCGAGAGTGAATCCAACTGACTTCTTCATGCCGGACTATAAATACTAGGACTCTCTGTATAGCTTTGAGGAGCACAACAGAATCTAAAGCTTCTGCCGGCCAGTGTAAATCCAAACGAATACCTACTATCCGGATGTATGGGAATACTAAAGAATGCATTTTTCAGATCAATAACAGAAAATAACGTAGCGGTAGATGGAATCATTGTTAAAAGGGTAGTGATATGAGGAACCACCGGAAATTGCGGAACCCCTATTTTATTGACCTCTCGAATATCAGTCACAAAACGATAAACATCATCAACAGCATCAGAAGAACGTGAAGGTGCCCTTTTACAAACGGGAAGAATGAGACTATTACAAATGTTGGCAGACGTTTCTTCAACCACTCCCTTTCGTATCAAATCCTGAATAATCTGAGGAAGAGCCCGTTCTCCTGCTTGCGGTATTTTATACTGAGGAATACGAGGCAAAATGGCATTATCTTTAACTCGTATAGAAATGGGTGGTATATGCAACAGGCCCACATCTGTATCACCAGTAGCCATAATGTGGGTGGTATCTGAGCAAACTCAGCTGGAAGGGGGCGCATCCGGAGACAGACACTGTCTAGTACTCACATCCAGACCCATGGTAATACAAACACCATCAAGAGCACAATAAATAGTAGTATGCAACTTTTTGAACAAGTCCAAATCCATCAAATTCTCACCACAATTTGATGTTAATAGAAATGGAGATTTCAGAATAAAAGGACCAACAGTAAGTGCAAGGGGTTGGGAAATGGGCTTACAACCGGTACACCTGAAAACCCTACCCAAACGTTATTATGGCCAGACAGGGCCCCCGGGATCATATGTGGAAAAACAGAACTTTTTGTTGCACCTGTGACATAAAGATCACGTTGATCTATGGGCATCTATACTGGTCCCTCCCCCTGTCTCTGGCTGCCCTAGCTGTCGGACATACCTATTACATCATCAAAGTCATAATTATCATGGTAATATTGTCCATCCCTTGGGTCATCAGAATAATTATCAGAGCGGCCCACAGGAGTCGCAGCATTCAGATTTTTGTCGGTCCCACGGCCCCTACCACCAGAACCACTTCCTTCAGGGGACGAAACCTTCTGTAAATGTACAGGACACTGGCTACGCCAATGTCCTTCCTCCTTACAGTACGCACACTGATTCAGCCCCAAAGGTGTCATTGAAGGCTGCCTAGTATGTGGGAGTGGTCGTACAAAACCTCCCCGTCCTCTGGTATTACCCCTATATGCCTGCTGCAACAACACCTTCGTCTTTAAATCCTTATGTTTCTTGTCATTCTTATTTTTTTCTTCCTTATCTCGGTGCTCATAATGTTGGACCATATTTCAAATAACAGAAGACGTAGACCGAGTACTTTCAGACACCCGCAAACAAGTCATTTTTTCAGCAAGAAGGTTAGTGACAAACCTGTCAACAAATGGACTCCCCCTTCTGTGGACATGTCCTGCCCACTGTAATCCAAAAATGTATCTTCAATCCCAGTAAAGAAATCGGACACGCTCTCATCCTTCTTCTACCGACAGGCAGTCAATCTATCCCAACTTACTTTCTTAGGTGGAATAAGTGTATGCATATAGGTAATAATCCGACCAGACAAACCAAGTATCTCAGCGCAGAGTTTATCTGCTGGCTTCCTTTCCTGATCCCATCCCTTAATTACATCTCATGTTCTGCCAAACTCTGCGACATGATCTTGAGTATGCACCTGCCGCCAATTATCATCCGGGACAAGGAGACCCAAGAACATTTCAATATCAGTCATTACAGTAGAGGCAGCCTCTGTCAATTCTATGCAATAGGCAGGAGGGTATTTTCTAAGATCAGTCAAAGTAGTCTTAAGGGCTAAAACCTCACTCCTTTTCCATGGAGTATAAACCCATTGCTCCTGGAAGCAGGCAGCCACGGCCGGTCTAGGGACCGTACAGCTCTGGTTTGTCAACTCGGGTATTTCTGCATGGTAAATTGGGAGGGCTTCCGCATAGGGTACTGAGCAATTTGATTAGGACTCTTGTCATACTATCAGCCTCTATAAGAAACTATGGTGGAAATGTTACCAAACACCTGTCCTGCCGCTAAGTCAGGAACTTAAACGCGGTCTCTAATATCAAATAGTACTTGGGGAGCCTCCGTTTTGATGTGTGTGTGTGTGCCAAGTCAATGTAGCAGACATGGGTTGAACAACATGCTGCTGTAGGAAATATTCAACCTCACATACCACCTGCCAAATATCCTCAATACTATAAACCGCATTGTGAGTCCACCGCATTGCTTGACCTGCTAATACCCTCTTCTCACCCTCTCCTACCTCAGATCGCAACAACAGGCCTGTTCCTTCCCTAAATCTCGCCAAATCCCTGTCTATCAAAACGCGTACAGTTGTGTCAGTACCCAAGAACAATGGAGGATAAATAACCAAAGCAGGAGTGATAGGAGTAGTAGGTAGAACTGTAGCCAGTGATTGCACCGGAGGCGAAAGCACAGAGAGCACAGGAGTCAAAACAGTAGAAGTGACAGATGTCACAGTCGTCAAAGATGGCGAGGGGAAAGAAAGAGTAGGGGGGACAGTAACCGGAGCAGTGGGTATAGCAGCCGTAGAGACGGGGTAGCTGGGGCAGGTGGCTGCACCTGAAAAGGAACAATGGGATATATCCTTTGCAGGGCATAAGTGGGCGGGTCGGGTATCTAACAACTCTTCCACAAAAGTATCGTCCTCCTGCTTGGCCACATAAGACTTATCAATATGCAACTGAAATCTCCTATCTTCACATTCTATTCCTGTCTCCTGTTTTTCTCTATCATATGTTACAGCTTTCTGTGTCAGTGTTTGCATCCTCCCTTTCCATGCTTCTTTCTCCAATTGCAACCGCCTCTGCTTAACCTCCTTCTGCAAAGTCTGAAGGGAGTCAAACATTGACTGTCTACTTTGTCTCTTAGACAACTGTTCCTGTAAAAATCCAATCTTCTGTTCATCAAAGGAGCCTGTAAGAGGCCATTGCAGTTCAGCATTGTCCCTCGCATATTTGTGCCTTAATGTACTAAACTTAATAGGGCCAACGCCATGTTTCACATGCATATCAAAATTAGGGCTGCCTTCAGGAGGCGAAGGCTGAGCTTCTCCCAACATCTTCAGAACAACAACGACAACACAAACTCCAAATTTTACTGAAACTAGGCATTGCAAAGGAAAAAACAGTGTTGTTATTTTTACCTGGCAAAGGATTTTTTAAACACTTTTTACCAAAACAGCCCTTAGACCGTAACAAACTCAAACCACAATGGTACCATATCCACATAGAACCAAAACAGATGCACCTGATATCAGAAGTACAAATGAACCAGTTCTCCTCTGCAGACTCTTCGGGCCAAACAGTCAGATCAAGGGTTTCACCATTCAGGACTCCAGTCAGGATGGGCCACTGGGCGAGGCACCCTCCGAGAAACTAAGCTCTTCGTGCTGGGATCCCTGAGCCGTCCGTCCAACCTGATGATGTCTTCGTCCACCCCTCTGTTCGTAGACAGGGTATCGGCCTGCCACCTGAAGGAGTCCCTGTTCGGGTGCCTATTGAAGGAAGTGACCACTGACCTCTTCTCAGCCTTCCGTACCAAATGAAGAGTCGGTCAGACAGTGGGGAAAACAAACCAATACCTGTATATTCATATACACTCAGAGTGGGCCCCCATCTGTACAGTCGCTAGAAGTGCTACAGAGGGAACTAACAACAGCAAGCATAGAGATACATTATGTACATTTCATACCCAGGCAAAGACACGCCCATAGTGGAATTTTCCAGGCAGATGCAACTGGACAGTGAAATACAAAAAAAAGGTTTCAGTTCTCGTTTCTTGCACAACCTTACATAGTTCTAGGTCGTTTCACCCTGGGCCCGCCACCAGACAAGCGGGAGAGGGCCTCTATCTACTGAGAAAGCTATGTGCTGATATAAACAGTTTACTCATTACTGAAACAGAAATTAACATTTCAGAAACAAAACTTAGCAGATGGCATTTCTCAGAAATGAACGAGATCAGTTTCGAACAGCCTAAAATGGTGCCTGCAACGAAAATGACGCAGCGAATGCTAGCTAAACTATAACATTACGTAATCATTTTACGGGCCTAATGTAACAGCAAAAAGTGTTCCGAGAGGCCGGACACCTTGTCCGTGAAGTTCCGCAGAAATGAATTTGCTGTTGCAGAAAATCTCAAAGTGGGAGACACCTGAATCTTCAGCCCAGCGGCAGCACACCTTTGTTGGATTTACTTGGTAGTTTTGTCCCGATCCTCTGGAAGTGTTTGGAGGAGTACACTTTGACACAGCCAGTAGTCCCAGGACCGCAGAAACAGCACTTGAGGGTTAAGACTCACTCCAACAGATGCCTCCAGCAGAGCAAACGGCAGCAGGGCTCTTAAGGAAAATATGTTTGCAACTGTTTCTTGCCCTGTAGCTTAACCGATGGTGAGCCACCTGACCCTTGGAGTCCACTTTGTCCTGGGTACAAGTGGGAGCAGGTCCAGCTCTTCTGGTCTGCTCACAGGTCTCAAGCAGCAGGGGCAGTCCTTTTTCTATTAGTTCAGAGTGTTATGAAGATGGTGCTGTGTGGTGCAACATTTATGCCTGACACTACCTTGTGGGTGGAGGAGACTCCTGGCACTTCCCTAACTAATAGAAAAAAAAGGTTCCTAGGAGGTTACTCTGACCCATGTTTGCAGCAGTGTCTGTGTGCCCTACTGAAAACAACCCCACAGAGCCTCTTACTCATTAAATATTCAAAATGGAGAAACCCTTTCCCCGTGTGAAGAGCCAGTGTGCCCACCCAGAGGTGTGGTTAGTCCCCTTCTCCTTCGATACTCTAAACCAGTTCTGGGGGCTGTTTCTATTCCACTGAGATAGGAGCATGCCTGACTGAGGAAATATATTAGATGCATGTACAGGTGGCATCTGCCTGTGACAGAGGAGGTCCTTTCAAAGTTAATCAAGTTCCTGGGCACTGCCCAAATAGTCATCCTGTCAGACAAACGGAAACATCTCCCCACACTCAAGCATTTGTTTTAGCCCAGGGAGGAGTTTTCACACCACATTGCGGGGTTGAGTACTCAGCAGGCTGTACTGGGAGGCTCATGCAAATTAGCTTCACAAGGCTCTATGCAGGGAAAAGATAACTTTTTTAAAGTATCTTTTCCTTAATATTTATTAAACGTCTGACTTTACCAGTGAATTGGACTTTTGATAAATATTACATACTCCAAGTCTGACACTTCTAGGTGTTTCGTAGTCTAACATAGTATAATGTAATTGTGCATCACAGTTGTTCTCCATGGAACAGCCAGCCTTGCTACAGAGAAAGTGGCTTTTATCGTCTAGCCACTGTAAGAACATATTTAATATTAACTTTCTACATGTCCTACTTTTAAATACATGGCACCTTGCTTTATGGGTTATAGGGTCTACTAAGGGATGACTTATTAATATTCAAAAGGAAGGTTTATTTATTCATTTATTTCGGAATTTTATATAGCGCTAGCCAGACCCGAAGGTATTGGAGCGCTTTACAACATTTGTTGAGTAACATTTTGTGTAGTATACAAAAGAGTGGAATATACATACAGTGTTCAAAGATAGGTCAATTACTCAGTATAAGTCCTATATAGATCGAATGCAGAATAGCAGTGTAGGTGATCATAGTCGGGAAGGGTAATGTGCGGGGTAGGACTAAGATGCTGTAAGGAGTTGGTTTTATCGTAGTGACTGGATCCCCAGTTGATGTCGAATCGGTAAATTGTAGGACCTTTGTCATTTTGGTGGAGCTCGATTGAGGAAGAGCACTTTGAGCTGACATTTGAATTCTTTGAAGGAAGGGTTAGTCCTGATATGTACAGGGATGGTGTTCCAAATTCTGGGTGCATTTCCAGAGAAAGATCGAGATAAGGTCTTTTGTTTACGGGTTTTCGGGGGGATGAGTAGCATAGTGTTGGTGCTCCTGAGATTTCTTGTCTGTCCCGCTTTGTTGAGTTTGGCGGCTAGATAGGAGGGTTGGCCAGTGTGGAGAGCTTTGTGGGTGAGACAGGCAGTCCTGAAGTTGGCACGCAATTCAGTTGGGAGCCAGTTGAGCTCTTTGAGAGCAGGGGAGACGTGATCGTATTTTTTTATCCCCGTCACCATTCTGGCAGCTGCATTTAAGGTAGATCTAAGAGGAGCGAGGTGTAGCTTAGCCGTGCCTGTGAGGGTGGCGTTCCCGTAGTCTAGCCTGGATAGCACTAGGGATTGTGTGACTTGCTTCAGGACTTTTGGAGGGCTGAATGGTTTGATTTTGTTTAGTAGTTTTAAGTTGAAGAATGCACATCTTGTGGTGTTTTTGGTGTGCTTGATCATGTCAAGGTTGGGGTCTAAAGCTATTCCCAGTGATTGCAGGGAGTCTGCTGGGATGAGAGAGCAGTTGAGAGCATCAATAGACTTTATCCATTCCGTGATTCGGGGGGTCTGTTCTTTGGTAGCTATGAGGAGGATTTCCGTTTTGTCCTGGTTAAGTTTCAGATAGTTTTGGGACAGCCAGTTTTGGACTTCAATCAGGGTGTCATTGAGTCTTTGCATGTCCGCTATGGAAGAGGTTTCTAGGTAGATCTGGGTGTCATCGGCGTAGAGGTGGAAGGGTATGTTGGCTTTTTTGAGGATGGTGGTGAGTGGCTCCATGTAGATGTTGAACAGTGCGGGTGAGAGAACTGAATCTTGGGGGGACGCCTCTAGTTATAGGGTGACGGTCGGACGTGAAGTCTCTGATTTTTATTCTTTGGGGGCGTTTTTGCAGGAAGGAGGTGAACCATTGTAAGACCACCCCATCTGCTCCTACCCTTTCTCTGAGTACGTTGATGAGTAGATTGTGGTCAACCGTATCAGAGGCCACTGAAAGGTCGAGGAGTATGAGTAGACAACAGCGATCCATGTCCAGTGATTTATGGATGTCATCAATGACATTTAGGATGGCAATCTCTGTGCTGCATCCTTTTCTGAAGCCCGATTGGTGAGGGTCTAGGAGAGCGTTGATGTCCGTGTGATGGGCGAGTTGACGGAGAAAACATTTTTCTAGTAGTTTTGCTAGGAATGGGAGATTGGAGACAGGCCTGTAGTTGTTGAGATCACTAGGGTCAGCGTTTGCTTTCTTCAGTAAAGGTGTTACCTGGCCGATTTTCAGGCAGTCGGGTATGATTCATGTTTCTAGGGAGCTGTTAATGATCTCCGACCAGCGTGGGACTAGGGAGAGTTGGGCGGGGAGGGGGTCCTCAGTGTGAGAAGAAGGTTTGGATCCAGTAGTCAGTTCAATAATTTCGGCTTCATTGATGGGTTCAAATGTTATCCAGTTTTTTGTGGAATGTCTGAGTGGGACACCTTTGTTGAGTAGTGGGTCTTCTTTGGGAGGACGGAGGTGGTCTTTGAGGGAGAGCTTGATCTTTATTTTTTCCTTGAAGAAATTGGCAAATTTGTTACAAAGATCTTTGGAGGCCAGAATTGCAGAAGGTGGTGGTTTGGATGTTTGTTGTCTAATGATGTTGAATAGTTATTTGGGGCGATTTTTAGCATTTTTGAGTGCATCACAGAAGAAGGTGGATTTTTCATTTATAATGTGCTTTTTATAGTTCCTACGTTCCTTTTTGAGTTGCTCAAGGTGGGTTGTTGAAGGGTTATTGCGCCTAATTCTTTCTGCAGCTCTTAGCTGCCTGGTTTCCATGTTGAGGTCAGTGTTGAACCACGATCTAGATGATAGGGAATTGTTTTTTTCTGTTTCAAGGGAGCTACTTGGTCCATCATGGCGGTCATATCGGCGTTGTATTGTGAGGTAAGTTCTGTTGTGGACCTGTCGGCTGTGGTGGAGGAGGGAAGTGAATTTAGCCTTTCTTCTAGTTGTTCTAGGGGGATTTGTTTCAGGTTCCTCGTCCAGTGAAAGTGGTTGTTTGAGCTATGCGGTCGATGGGTCTTATGATTGATATGAAAGAGAATGAGATGTTGGTCTGACCAGTCAACAGGGATGGTGCAGTCGATGGTGATAGCATCTTCGTGAGCTATGATGGCATCCAGGATTGAGCCTTTGTTGTGAGTTTGTTCGGTGCAGTGTTGGGTCAAATTGTTATTGTGAAGGAGTTAATTAAGAGTTTGTATCAGAGGGTTGTTTGTCTCGTTCCAGTGAAGGATTAGGTGTCCTAGGATTATAAAGTTTTCGTCTGATAGTGAGCAGTTAGTGATCAGGTCTGCCAGGTGTTCTCCAAATGTGGGAGTGTTGCCTGGTGGATGATAGAGGAGGTGACAGTGAAGCATTTTGTTGTCTGACGTCTTAATAGTGGCGGTAAGGTTTTCCAATGTATTGTATTTGAAGGAGTCTGTTTCTGTTATAGAGATGTTCCTTTTATGTATGATTGCTGTCCCCCCACCAAGCTGATTTTTTCTGTCCTTGTTGATGATTGAGAATCCCGGTGGTACTAGCAGATCCAAGATAGGGGGTGGGGGTTCGTTCAACCAGGTTTCTGTGATGAACGTGATGTCTGTCGTGTGTCAGTTGCGTGTTTGAGCGCAGATCTGCAGTTTATGAGCAAGCAGTTGGTCGCCTTCTTGTTGTTCAGCTTCTCCTTGGGGGGGGGGGGGGGCATGGGAATAGTGGCAACGTGCGCTAGAGGTCTTACTGTTCTCAGTGTAGTATGATCTCTCCCAAATCCAGTGATCACTTGGATCACAGCCATAGGAATAATGGTGAGGTGAGCAGGAGGTCTCATTGTTTTCGGAGCGGTATGATCTCTACAAATCCAGTGATTACTTGTATCCCAGAGCTAGGGGTGGCGGTATGATCTGCTTTATAGGATTCAGCGAGATTTCTTGCCTCTTGCATGGACATTGCAGCGCTGGTCCTTTTGGGCCTATGTGGTAGAGTTTTTAGGGGGGTTGTCAACCATCTGAGTTGTAGCGCCTTGTGGAGGTAAGTGTGTTTGGGCGTGACTGTGTGTGTGAGGGCTGGGTGTTGGGTGGTGGAAGAGGTGCGGTTGGATAGGATTTTATTGATACCCTGTATAACTATTTCTAGCTGGTATTCGAGTCATGCCAATCTTTCGGCTGTACTCATGGAGGAAGGGGTGGGGGAGTTTAGACCTGTCAATAGCTTTTAGTTGACAGGTTGGGTTGCGTATTTAAACTGCAGCTGCTAAGCTGCTGGGGTTGGCCTAGAGTCATGTTTGCACTGTCACTGTAGTGGATAGCACAATAGCTGCTGTGGTCCACTAGAGACATTTAACTTGCATGTCCTGGGTACATTTGTATCATATACTAGGGACTTATAAATGGGTAAAATATGCTAATTAGGAGGTCAACAAATTTCAGCACGTTTCGGGGTCAAAGCACATGCACTGGGTCCCAGTGAACTGAGTAAAAAAAAAACCAAGAGCATCAGTGCTCAAAAAATGTATGTGACCATGCAAAAAGAGTAATTTTCTCGCATAGGCTAATCATCTTTACGCAAAACAGGTTTCAAAACAAACACAAATGAAATTGTTTAGCAGGCAGTTAGAGGGTGACCACTTTTATTCAGCTGTTGAACACTTAAAGTGTGCTTGTGCTAAACATTGGCCTGTTAACATCATGGACTTTTGTTGTGCATGTAAATTATTGAAAACAAAAACACATTAAACCATTGACCGCTGAAAGATGGTATGATGTGTTTCTGAAACATGCCTAACATTCAAATGTGAATGCAGCATTGGAGCTGGTTTCAAACCCTCTCTGAGCTGCTGAAAATGGATTTATGTTTTGCATCAATCTTTTTTTGTTTTCATCCTAGGGTGTGGAGCAGGGTTCTTAATGATATATCTACGCAGTCCCACAAACCGGAGAGCCAGGGCTCCAATACTGCGGCGGTTCTGTCGGGCCTCCGGCAGCCCAAATTAACAGCAACAAATTCCTTCTTTTTAGGAACTGCCAGGACACTCTGGGATGCTTAAATTATATTTATTAAACACAGCCTTTGTACCAACGCGTTTCGGCTGTCGCCTTGCTCACGGTATGAATTTGTAAACATTGCGATGCATTACAACAGGTCTTAGATGTTTTTGGATATGGGATATGCATATGTCAAAGTGGCAGCCATTCTTTCCTGCACTTCGTATATTTTGCACATCTTGTAATGCGTTGTTAATTGCTGTGATAATGTGTATGTAATTGACAATGCCGGCTCTCGATCCATACCGTGAGCAAGGCGAAAGCCGAAGTGCCGTTGGTACAGAGGCTGTGTTTAATAAATTCTTGCGAGAAGCATCTGTGATTTAGCAGAGGGTCTTTGCTTGAATAAGGAGGGGATGCAGTTTGTTAAGGAATGAATCTATCTCAAATCGTCAGGTATGGATGTGCACAGGAATTTAAGACTGACGATATTATTTGCTAGTTTGGAGATAGAGGGGTGTTTTGAGAACTATAGAGCACGCTTTAAGTTGTGTGAACAGATGCCACCTTGTTTAGCAGTAGTGAGTCAAGAGTGTCTCATATGCCTCATTATATGTTGATTCAGTGGTATCCACCAATGAGAGAAATTAGCCCACCAGTAAAAATATTTGCTTGGCCATTGAATGGGAATGAGAAGGCTTTAGGGCAAGTGCAACATGAAGTTCAAGTGAATGTGGTGTGTAACTGAGTTGGCAGATCTCGCTTTGTCATTGAAAGAAATGTTTTTGTCCTAGAGTAAAAGGAGGTGATTGCAAGTAGCCCAGTGTAACAACAAAAAAACTCAAAGTTTATTCTTTAGGCAGTGGCATGCGGTGTAGGGATTGGATGATTATGCAGACTGAAACCGACCAACAGCAGACTTTATGGGGAGACCTAAAAAGGAATTTATTCGAGACTGTTGCAATTCTCATGCACCCTGAACCCAGTATTGAAAGGACATCATTGGGAACAGGAGAATCTCTAACAGACTGCCGGAGGTTAGCCAAGGATGTACCCAGTTATCGCAAAGGAACATTCAATCTGACATCACGGTTAGGTTGTACAGCTTTAGTTGTTCTAGGGCAACAGAGCAGAGGGCTTCCATAGGGTTGCTTTATTTACACTAGATGTGCAGACATTTATCTCTGGTCATGCTGAAGCGCAAAAACACTACAAAGATTGCTGGTATCAATTAAACACAGAGCTGGAATGTGAACTTGCAAGCGCTCATTGTTTGCTCAATAGTGAAAAGATTCAAGTTGAAAGTTGAAAACAAGTACAAATCTTGGAGAATACAAAGGAAATTCATAAAAAAGGACCGTAAAGGTTTCAAAAGTTAATAAACCTGAAAATATACAAGAAATGTGTTTTTTTTTTTTTTTTTTAATACAGTGTTGAATTTGCGTATCTAATCCACACCTGAACTCTGATCCAAACCATTTAAAATATTCCAGAGTGCGTAGCTGATCGTATGCTTGACTCCCTTAGTAACTTAGCAAGAAATGCACCAAAAAACACACCAGCGTTCAAAATGATTGATGTACCTGTGGGAAAATCCGTACCACCACTTGTCAAAGGTAGATTTAAGAGATGATTAAATTGAGATCTAAATGCCGTATACCTGAGTCTTCCTGCGAGGTCTAAAGATGAAGGGCATGTAACTCCGATCATTGCCCAAAAATAAAGACTGAATAAACTACGAAGTTGTATACTGGAGATTGAATGTTGACAACTATCCCATGGATCTCTATCCAAGAAAATACATGCAACCACATTTATTGGCTGTAACCATTGATAAAAAAAGTATTTTCTAACTCAAAAGCCAATGACGTTAAAGAAAATAGTACTTTTCAGGATAAAATGTAAGTTATTCTGTAGCATCTACATGCCACAAACTGCAAAAGTGATGATGCCAATCGGAAATTCTTTACAGGTTTAATAAGTGATGGTGACAGTGTTAACTTGCACTTATTGCTGAGTGATCGGGCAGTTGTGAACATGCACTCATTCATCTGTGCACTAACCTAAGCAGTCTCCAATTCATTCATCCATCGATGCCCTTACTCAGTCTTCTCTTATTTTTTATCCATGCACTCATTATCAGTTTGTTCGACCACCATTTAATTCATTCTCACATTTACTCACTTGCCTAGGCCCAAAACTGGGAACACACACACTCGCCAAATAATTAAGAATTACTTTCATATTGGCCTTCTAAATGCTTGTTTTATGTAAGTCAAGCGTATGAATTGGTAATACAAGTAAACTGTTTACAAAAAAGTCTGCCTTTATTAAACTGGCAAACCTCTCTTATCAAGTGCACTGTGGCAATCTTTTAAGCTGTATGTTAAAAAAAAATTGAAACAAGTAATATTTGTTCAAACTGTGTTTTAATATTATGCCACAGAATTTAATGTAAATATATTTCACCAAGTTTCCTTTTATTTATTGCAGCACTTGATATAGATTTGCAGACAGACGCACACAATCACCAATCAGCTGTGCCTTTTGTACCATAGAGTTGTCTTATTGCTTCAAAACAGGTGAGGTTGTTTTTTTTTTTTTGCTCATGGCACTAATCAGAAAAGCATTTTATAAGGGGGTGGTGGGAAAGATAAGCGAGCATTATAAGTGCTGTCAAATTATAGAAGCTTGCAATGCCATGAGAATTCACAGGTTTTCTCAATGTGTAACTTAATTTATAGACTCAAGAAAGTGTCAGAAAGCATTATCCTTGTAATGTGCTCTGAATCCAAGGAGACGGACACTCTCTTCTGCCCCTGTCAACACCCACCACTGACCATACAAAATATAATATGTTGGGCAGTAGTAGAAATTGGGAAATGGAATGAAAGAAAAGACAGGGACACTGGATACAACCACTCTGTCTTGTCGCCCTACTGAGTTCTGATGTCTGCAGATTTCTTCTAAATCTGTCAGGGCAGAGCACGCTGGCGAGCAGGAAATCCATCTTGTGAGCAGAACTTGAGTGTGTATGTCTCTCTTAATCCAGCTACTGTCAAGTGCGGGGCACTTGATGCCCTTTATAGGATGGGATTCTCTGGCTGCTCTCAGATTTGTTCAGAGCAGGAACTGACTAGCATTTGTTTCTGGGTTGCGCTGTAGATGTGCTTGGTGGCAAGCTCGTGTGGACAAAAACATTTGTTCCTAAAGTCTGTTCCTTTCCCCATGGAAAGTTGGAAATGCGTTTTCTTCTACTTTAATCTTCCCTAAACCTCTGTCCTAGATTTCGTGTTCATTCCTTCACATTACCTCCATGTTGGGGTTTCTTTTTACCCGGACCATGTGACTGGGGTGATGTAATTCTTCCCAATCCAAGATGTCTTCCTCCCATTCAGGATAACTATTACTAAGCAGTCTATCATGACCACCTTTGTTCGTCTTTAGTCACTTCTTGTTTCTCCATCCTCATTTCCTGTTTGCTCATTGTATAAGGTGCCTGGAGTTGCCACTCTGAGTCGCAGTTGCTCCAGTATCTCTAGTCAACAGTAGTCTTCTGAAGGTCCTGATTTTCTTCAATCCTGTTCCAAGTCCAGGCATCCATTTCTCTTCCAGTGTCTTTCCATTTCTAGAAATATGAGCTAGTCATAAACAATGATAGCCTTTTTTCAAGGTTTTTTGTTCCGTTGTGGCAAAAAAAAAATGCTCAAGAAATAAAATAGATCCTAAAACCTTTAACTGCTAAGGCCAATTTTTCAGAAAACAGTTTAGAGTTGGTATTCTAACACAACTTGAGTTTTATAGTGTTTTTCTGTATTCAAATGCTTTTTGCAAGCAGCTATAGTTCTCCCAGAACGAGTAACAAACCCAAAAGTAACAGGCAAAGCTGCAGCTCCATCTTGGTACCATTGCATAGCAAAGACGCTACAGAGCACAAGAGAAGATCTAATGAATGATCTAAAAGTTGCCATCCCATCTCAAAATAATTTGAGAGTTCAAGGATTTATGAAACTGGAATTTTCTTGAATGGTGCTATTTTGTAGTGAATTCTCCATTGATGCGAAGCCTTTTGCCAGGCAGCTTCGAAGTTGAATGACCACCGCCAGCCTTCCCTTCCTTGGAAGGGGATTTGAAATATTGCATTCCCACAACTGCCAGACCCTGACCACTTGGTTTTAAAGTATGTTTTTTGATGTAATACAACACATTTGTTTTAGCAAATGTGGTGATAGGAGTTACAGTGTCACTAATGGTAGTAATTCTTGAAGTGTGTTCTGTCTAATGGTAATAATTCTTGAAGTGTCTTCTGTCATACAACCAACCTTCAAGAGTAAGTCTCGACTGATTAGCTGTACTACCCTCGGAAAGTAAAGTTCCAAAAATAAGATACTCTCTTCAGTCAACTCACAAAATAGTAGCCGATCACTGAAGTATCAGGGACACAAAGGTTGCCCACTAGTTCCTAAGGCTCATCCCAGACATCTGACCTGGTTTTCGACATCTACAAAAGGACCAAATGTGAGTTTCCCCAGATTTCAGTCATCCATCTTTGTTGGATGTTACAGAAGTGGTTCAGAAGAACCAGTATTCATCATTGTTGGACTTGGCCCTTCTGGCAGGTTCACCCCTGAACTTTTTTTTGCTTTTTACTGGTGACTTGGTGTGGTGAGTTTTTGGTTTCTGCGCACTTTCCCTGTGTCCCAGGGTAAAGTGCGTGCGTGTTCTGAGTGCATGTGGTGAGATAGGCCTGCCCTCCCATAGGAATGCATGGGGAATGTATGTGTCCCTAGTAGTTCCTGATGCGTGGGGTGTGCAGGCCCGAGTTTGGTATGTGCGGACTCGTGGGAGTGAATGCTGCGCGATGATGTGTGCGGCGTGCATGTACCTAGTGTGGAAGTGCCACTTCTAGAAGTGGGCACTTCTGTGTGCAGTGTGTCTGTCGCGTGATTGGCTGGTCGTGTCATGTGACGGGCTAGGGATTCCCCAGAGTCAGGATGAGTCACCCAGTGGTGAATGGGGAGATCAGCAGCTAGATGGGTGGGAGGAGTACACCTGGGTCCTGAATAGGACAGGGTTTTCCACACACAATGCTGGCCCCGCCCCCTGTGGTGCGACTGACGACCCTAGCCTGCCAGTGAATAGAGTGAGGGGCTGAGCACATCAAGGGTGCTCCCCAACCAGCTGCGACTGGTTTTCCCCCTCACCCTGAACCCAGAACAAAGGGTTTGCCTGTATAAAAATGGGGCTGTGTCCCCACAGAAACGGTTCTCTGCCAGGATCTTACCTGAGGGGGGCTGCTGCTGCTGCTGGACCAGAGGACCGCCACCTGGACTACCTCCCTGCCTGGAGGCCCAGTGAGCTGGCTCTGGGTCCAGCCTTGCCCCCCACCCCTGCCCTGCTGCATGCAGGGAAGAACTTTGCTGGACTTTGTGGTGTTTTATTTTTATGCCTAAGCGCTGGGAGCGCTTTGTGTCCCTCAAGCGCCTGGAAGCGCTTTTATTTTCCGTTTAGCGCCGGAGCGCTTTATTTCTGAAAGCCGGTGCCCACCCGGTGTTTGCCCCGTCTTTTCAGATCCTGAAATCCCCTGGCAGGTGCCCACCCTGCCAGGGACCTTGCTGTGCTCGTTGGCGGGTGCCCACCCCGCTTATTTGTTTATTTTACGGCGGGTGCCCACCCCGCCGTACATCCACTGTAACGAGGGAGCCTACCCCTCTTGTGACGAAGAGAATCACCGCCGCTGCCCGGGACATCCAGGAAGCCAGGCAACCCGCGCTGAGACGTGGGCGGGGCCTGGCTCGGAGCAAAGGAAGTCCGTCGCCTGGCTCGCGGGCGGAAGCCGAGCCCAGCCGGAGGACGGGAGGAGACGCGCCGAGAATCCCTCAAGGGAGCCCCGCAAGCGCAACCAGAGTACCGGTGAGTGGGGCTCTGGCCTGGAGGGTGCAGGGAGCAGCCGGGTTGGCTGCAGAGCGCGAGTACGCTCCGATGGGGCCAGCATCATTTGTGTAGAGCGCTGGTGTGCTCCACCGGTCCGCAGTTATTCTCGAGCGGCCCCACTTGGCAGCGGGCCGCTCCAACGAGGCTCGCCTCTCCGTGGTGGAGGGGGCAGCGACTTGGGGGCAATTTGGTTAAAGAGCCTGTGAGGCTCCACCACGCGGGCCACAGTGTTTAAAGAGTCCCAGAGGGCTCCATCGTACGGGGGCATTCTGTGCTAATTAGAGCGGCCCCGGAAGGCAGCGGGCCGCTCCAACAACGGGGGCAGTATTTTGTAGAGTCCAGAGGGACTCCCACGAGCCACATTGTGTCTAGAGCCCCGTGGCTCCAACGTGGTGGCAGTGTCCACGAGCCCTGTGAGGCTCCCACGAGGCGCATTTCTTGATCATAGCCTGCGAGGCTCAGGGGGCCACAAGGGTTTTCTTAGAGCCCCGAGGGGCCCCACGTGACTGTGATTTGTGTAGGAGGGCACAGTGGTGCCCACGCTCATTCCTCCAGCTGCCCAGCACTTAGTGGGCAACTGCCACGTTTAGGTTGTGCTTTGTGTTCCTGGCTTGCGCAGCCTGTGCAAGTGCGCCCTGACTCTGCTGGACCTAGGGCGTCCTTGCCCCTGAGAGGCCAGGTTGGCCTGGGGACAGTTTTACTGTATTGTGCCCTCCCCTAGGGTACCTGGTGATTTTTATATATGTACTTTTGCGCCTGCGCAATGTCTTTATGAGATTCTCCTTCCTAAACTGTGTTTATACATTGGAGATTGTATTACTAATAGTAGTCATGCTATTGTGATGACGCTGAGGTCATTATTGCGCCAGTAGTTACTGGTTGTGTGCTATAGGTTCTATTTTTAGTGCTACAGTGATTGTAAGTGCTATGGTCTAAAGTTTTATTCCTATGTTCTAAAGTATTATTCCTACGTTCTAAGTGCTATTTCTACAAAGTGCTAATTCCTGACAGTGGTCCATGAGGCCCTGTCCCCTGTATATATAATCCCTTGTAAATTCTGCCCGTGCCTGTCGGCACATTGTAAAGTGTGTATTTTTATCTAATGTGTTGTGTATAATACAAAGGTTATTTTTATATAATACCTTGTGTGGAGTTTCCTTTGTGGTGGGCCTTGGGTGTTGTTGCTGGGTGCGCGCGCAAACGCTTTACACATCGCCTCAGGGATAAGCCTGTCTGCTCGTGCCAAGCTACCAAGGGGGTGAGCAGGGGTTATCTTTGGCGTGTAACTTCCTTGCCCTGACTAGAGTGGTGGTTTCTGTCTGGCTTTGGCGCAAGCCCTAGCCAACCAGAAATCCCATTTCTAACAATCATGAAGCCTGTTAGGATCCTCTGTGGCCAGGTAGTTCTCAACACAGATGTCAATTCAAACGCCTGTAAATTGATCCTCGAATTACAAGAAACCAAGTGAAGGTGGTGGTCAGAAGGGACACTGTTTTAGTTGAATTTGAGAGAATTGAGGGTTTCTAGCGAGTCTGTTGATCTTTACAGCTCAAATTGTAGGCAAAGCATTTTTGATCTAAGGAGATCACTGCATCACAATAGCGTACCTTGATGATTGGAGGATGTACTTTCTAAAGCATTTGCAGTTCTGACAGCAGTAACATTGGCGTGGGAAGAGGGCAGTCTAAAGTCACAAATAGTGGTTCAGATCCAAAGTCAGAATACTGAAGAAGTAGACTTCCTTACACAGATTTCTTCTCATCCCATGATTTTAGAATGTCAATGTAAGTTTTGGATTGTATGGTTTGGTTGGATCAATACCTTGGCAATTGCCTGGTGCCATGGCATCTTTCTCTTCTTTTACCCTTGTTTTCAAAGCATTAACAAAGAGGTCTCAATTCCTCTACTCAGACAACTAATCATTGATCTTAATTTTATACTGGGGGTAACTCTGTCCTCCCTAGATTATCTTCTTTTGTTACAGCTGCCCCACCTCGATCTGCCGGGTTGGAGTCAATCACACTGTAATTCAGCCCACAGGACATGTTACATAAAGTGAATGACTGGGTGAACACCCTTCGACCTTTAGCTCATGGGTAGAGTTAGTTCCATTTGAATCCTTCATTCAGTGTTTGGCTTGTTACATATTCTGATTGACAGCATTTTATCTGCTTACGGTCTGATTCTGCCCTGAAGGGACAACCACTAACGTTAATCTGTTAACATTTGGCGACCACGCTCTCCTAGTGAATGGCTGACTGTTGCACATAGAAGGCCCAGGTCCTGCTGTCCCTGGACTCCTCGTGAGTGTTTTACGAGTGGCCCACTCTTCTTGTGAATGCTACACTGCTGCTCACAGTGATACCTAATCCTGCTCTATCCTATCCTCCTTGTTACTGTGGTTCACAGTGGTCTTTGCTTTATCTCTGTCCTTCCTGTGGTGCAAGGCCTCTAATGATCTATACCTCAAGTGTTAGTAAGACTATATTGTGCTGTGGGGGGGGGGGCTGATTCTAAGATGGGCTGATACCTCTCCCAATGGCTGAGGGACAATCTCACACCCAAATGCTGCAGAGAGCCACCACAACAAATGTCTATCTTATTCTAACAGCATAATATCCTCTCATCACATTGTCACTTTTTTTTGGCTTTTCCTCTCCCTTGTGATAGACCAACATGCACAAGTGGGTACAGTTTTATTGGAAGAAAAGTGGGAATGCAGAATGGTATGACATTTATTTTCCATTGAATTTCTCTATATTTTTGGCTGCCTACTGTAAGTCAGTGTGCACAATAATATCACTATGCATGAAGCATTGTTCTTTGGTGTAAAAGTGCCTGCAAGAACAGATGACTTCCATTTGCCTAAATTGCGCACTCAAATCCTGGCTATTCCACTTGTCTGTATTGTTTTATATCTGATGGCAACTTCTTGCCACAGATTCCTACCTTAGAATGAACTCCAGGCATTAGATTGGATCCGGAAATTTTTTCATGAGCAGTACCCCTGCGCGCCGGTAGGTGGTGGTGTTCGGTCCACGTGGTGTTGTCAACCTCACCGGAAGTGACGTGCGTGGTGCCTATATAGGTGCCACCCCTTGCGCGCTGACATCAGTTCTTTGCTTTCTGCGCCAGTCAGCGCAGATCCGGAGAGAGATGTCGGCAAGGAAAGCTGGCTTCAAGACCTATGGCGCCTGTCACTGATAGATGTTGGTGACTAACCCCCATCTTGTTTGCCTCTGAAGCCTCGAGCACTACCATGATGCTAACACCTGCGTCGACTGCTACACCATTCACACCAAGGCCTTGAAGGAGCGCTTCCTCAAGTTTCCATCCCAGTCGAGAGGAAGGTCCTGGGATTGCTTGTGGAGCCGAAGATCCTCGTCGCACTTGAAGTTGTTTACGGGTAAGTTCCACCGTAAGAAGAAGAACAAGAAGTCGAAGTCCTCTGACGAGATGAGGGGGCATCGCCATGCAAGGCCTGGCTCTGCGGTTCAGCCTGAGCAGCTTCGCATCTCCACAGATTTCCGGGAGCCTGAGCGACCCCTGCCCAATTCTGCAAGTTTTATGAGGCCATGCACCTCATAGATGGGATTTGGGCGGGCCATTCCCGATGATCCAATTGAATACACTCTGTATACATTGAATTACGTCATACATTATATGTACAGTAACAAAGAAGACTATCTTTTTATATTTTGATATAATATATGATTGCAAATATTTTGTATTTTGTTCTTGCTGGTGTTTTTTTTTTTTTTATTCGACTGAGCATGTGGTGAATGAATGAGACATGCTTGAGGGTTTGTTGAAAGTCTTTTAGGATGATTGGGGTGTTAGGTTGAGCAACCTTGATAAAGCATATGGGTTTATTTTATTGTTCAAGTACTTGTTTTGTCCTTTCGGTAATATTCATACAGTGTTGTAATGTGTTAAAAATAGAAATAACGGGAGGAGCCTAGCGCGCAACCAAGATGGCCGCGTAGGTGCGAGGCTCCCGAGGACCTCCGCAACCTCCTACGATTATCCTGACATTATCCTGCCCTGGATGAGGGGACTATGTTGGTGAACCTGAGCTGAGGTGGCACCCGTTTCCCGCTTCCGAATCGGACCTCGGACACCGGAGTGAGCACCGATTGAAGTGTGCGGCCTTCCCCTCGCCGGACCCCGGATTTGCGCTGTGGGGTGATCCAGTGACAAAGTGAACAACAGCGGCAGGCAGGGCCTGGCGACTCGCGTGCCCCGCACTTTCGCTTTCGCTTTCGCACCACCTTGTCGTCTCTGCGAGGTTGGGTCGCGGAGCCCTTGGTGTTGGTGTGGTGTGGCCTTGCTGGGAGACCCTGCCTGCCTGCAGGCTGTGATCCACCCCGCTGCCCTGAGGGGGCCCCCCCGGAGCTCGTGTCTGCTTTCCTGCCCTACGCGACGTGGCTGGTGCGACTGGGAGACTGGTGGCCATGGCCACGAAACAAGATGGAGACCTGGCAAAGACCAAATCGACCCGGCGCGGCGCCGTCCATCAGGCCAACAGTATGGACCGCTATAGCCTCCAGAAGGGATCGCCCGATGGACCGCGCAAGTCCCCTGAGAGCCCTCCTGATGCCCCAGACCTGCCCGCAGATTTGACTCTGCGAGATGTTATGGGCGCCATTGCCGAGATGAAGGCCTCGGTGGGCCAGCGGTTTGATACACTGGCGCAGAAGATTGACTCGGTCCTCGTGGATGTTGGCCTGGTGAGGGCCGATCTTTCCAAAACCAATGACCGAGTAGAGTCTTTGGCCCACACCGCATCGGGCCTAACGACAGATGTGGCGGCCTTGCAAACAGAGGTGCGCCGACTTAGTCGGGCGACTGCGCTAATGGATCGACGCCTGGAGGACTCCGAGAGTCGGGCACGGAGGAACAACATCCGCATTATCGGGGTGCCCGAGGGACGCGAGGAGGCGGCGGCGGATCTCTTTGTGGAGGACCTGATTGCTACCCATCTCCAGCCACGGGGGCTGAGCAAATTCTTTGCTGTGGAGAGGGCTCACAGGGTTCTCGGGGGAAGGCCGAATGTCGGAGCCCCTCCGAGACCTCTCATCGCCCGGATTTTCAATTTTCGGGATAGAGACGCTATCCTGCAAACCTCCAGACTGCATGGACCGGTCAAGCTTGACAATATGGAGGTTAATTTCTATCCTGATTTCACCCCAGCGGTCCAGAAGCAGAGACTGAGCTTCCTAGGCGTTAAACGCCGTCTTCGGGACCTAAACCTCAAATATGCCATGCTTTTCCCGGCCAAGCTGCGTGTGGAGGTGGATGGTCGCACGCATTTCTTTGATCGTCCCGAGGCGGCCGGGGACTGGCTGGATACTCTGCCCGGGGATCGTGATCGGGGGGGCGGGGGGGGGGGGCGGCGGGGGGGCGGCGGGGGGAGACGGCACGCTGGATCAGGACTGAGGGTCTAATATTGGGCCTCACTCTGGACGAAAATGATGCCACTTTTGATTCTGCGTCAGTTTTTTGTAAGTTCCCCTCCTATGGAGGTTGTGTTGGGTCTATTGGGGGTTCTCCCTCCTCCTCTAGGGGGTTTAGTTAGTCTAACTACATATGGGGCGACAGGCACACTGCACGTTGGGGGGGCTGTTTGGGCTCATGCAGGGGTGCAGGGAGGGGGGAGTTCTGTTGGGGTGGGTGGGTAGGGATGGGGTGTTGTTCGTTTTTATCACAAGGCAAACGTATTATTGTGTTGGTTCTAAAGTGCTCTCCGGGGTACGAATGATGGCTTTTGTATATGATGGGGGGTAGGGAACTAACTTTGTTGTCCTGGAATGTGAATGGACTGGGGGACAGGTTCAAACGGGGTGTGGTCCTGCAGTTTTTGAAGCGAATCTCGCCCGATGTAGTCTTTCTGCAGGAGACACACCTCATTGGTAACTCCTTCTGCGCCATGAATCGGCGTGGCTATCGCCTAGTGGCTCACTCGGGCTTTACGTCCGGCTCACGGGGTGTGGGCATCATGGTGAAGAACTCGCTCCCGTTGGAGATTGATGAGGTGCTCCACGATGATAGGGGACGTTATACGGTCTTGGTGGGAAGACTGGAGGGCAAAGTGGTTGTCTTTGTGTCAGTATACATCCCACCGGGGCTGCAGTCGACCACCTTTGCGGACCTTGGGCGCCTTCTCCTTGGCCTTCCGGGGGGGCTTTTAGTTGTGGGGGGGGATTTTAATGCGGTGGTATCTGGATCTTTGGATCGTCACCCCCCTAGGGACCTCCCCCGGGCACAGGCGTGGCTACCCGGCCTCTTGGATACATTTGGATTAGTGGACTGCTGGCGTTTAAAACACCCCGCGCAGCTGCAGTATACTTTCCACTCGGGAGCCCATGGTAGTCTCTCACGACTAGACTATGTCCTTGTCCCGGCGGCCTATGTTGGGAGGGTGGGAGAGGTACGCCATTTGCCACGGGGTATTTCGGATCACTCCCCGCTCCTACTGCACTTTGATGTCTTTCCGAGGGGTGAGGGTAGGGTGGTCCCAATCAATCCTTGGTACCTGCGCGACCCCTCCATTCGCGCTGCATTGATTAAATCCCTTCAGCGATATTTTGATGAGAATGTGGGGTCTGTGCCTTCGGCCATACCGCTATGGGAGGCCTTCAAGACAGTACTCCGAGGGGAGGCCCTATCCCTTATTTCCCATGCCCGGAGGCGCGAGCGGGAGGAGGTGACCCGGATGGAGGCTGAAATAGCCGAGTTGGAGGGGAATTTAGAAGGTGGGGTGACGGATGCTGCATTACATGTCCTCCAACTCAAGCAGGCGGCCTACAGGGCCCTCGTCACGGAGGCGGCCAGGGGCCTCAGTAGAGAGCAACAGGGGCGTCTGTATGATGTGGGTGATAAGGCTGGTAAACTTATAGCGTGGTTGGACAAAAAAGAGAGAGCGAATCGTGTGGTCCCGCTAATTGAGAAAACGGATGGTGTGTGTGTAACTGAGCCAGAAGAAATTGTCTCCTGCTTCGCGGATTATTTCCATGGGGTGTATTCCCCGGTGTCTCCCTGCTCGGAAGAGGATTCCCTTGCCCTGCTCAGTGATATCGCGCTGCCGTCCCTTTCCGGGGAGGACAGGGTGTCGTTGGACGCCGCTCCCACCTCCGACGAGATCGCCCTCGCCATACGCTCGGTCGCTTCCGGCAAGGCCATGGGTCCGAATGGTCTCCCTATCGAGTTGTACAAGTTACGACCGGATACGCTGGCACCCCACCTCCGGGCTATGTTCCTGGCGGCACACTCGGTGGGCTCCCTCCCGCCGGACCAGCGTCTGGCTACAATCGTGGTCATCCACAAGGAGGGGAGACCTCGGGACCGGGTTACATCCTATCGGCCCATTTCGCTGCTGAATGCGGAGCCCAAGATTCTCGCTAAGGTACTGGCCAATCGGCTGGTCGGCGTGGTGGGCGATTTGGTTCATCAGGACCAGTCTGGCTTTATTCCTCATCGCAACACAGCCCTTAATCTGCGGCGTTTGCACGGTGTGCTCGCACGTGCCCCGTTCATACGGGAGCCGGCCATTTTGGCGTCCTTAGACGCCACCATGGCGTTTGACACGCTTGAATGGCCATATATCTGGGCGATGCTTGCGAAGTTTGGATTTGGCCCAGGGTTCATCAGTTGGGTCAAATTGCTATATTCGGGCCCATTGGCGCAGGTGGTGGTGAACGGAAGAGTATCGGCTCCGTTTGAGCTGGGCCGGGGCACTCGACAGGGCTGCCCCTTATCGCCGCTCCTCTTTGCACTTGCCTTGGAGCCCCTGGCGGAGTGGCTGCGGTGGGAGCCTTCCATCCGTGGTCTCCGCTGGACCCCCGAGTATGAGGACCGCGTATCCCTATACGCTGATGACATCCTCTTGTACCTAGCTTCCCCACGTAAATCACTCATAGTACTGGTTGATGTTCTGCATTCATTCGGTCGTAACTCCGGTCTGGTCATCAACTGGGCTAAATCGTGTGTGTACGTTCTCTCTGGGGAGGCTCCTATCCTCCCGCGGGGCTGTCCGATCCAGGTCGCCCCGCAGGGATTTAGGTACCTGGGTGTCTTCATTACTCTGGACCCGGAGGCTCGGTATGATCGGAACTTGCTTCCCCCCCTCCAGCGTCTGAAAGAGGATGTCGCGCGCTGGCGGCGTTTGCCGCTTTCGCCGCTCGGCCGGGCGGCATTGTTTAAAATGATGTCGTTGCCGCGTTTCCTATACGCGTTGCAGAACACGATGGACCTCGTCCCAGCGCGCTACTTCCGCGAAGTGGAGAGTTTGGAGCGCCGCCTGTTCTGGGACGGGAGGCCACGTATTGCCCTGGCTAAGCTGACGCTCCCCTGGTATGATGGGGGGATTGCCCTCCCGGATATTAAACGGTATTATTGGGCCTCCCAGCTAGCTGCAATTAATCAGGGCCTATATGGGCCAGCCTTAAACCCGGCGTTTGAAATGGATAGGATGCTACTTCCAGGTGGTGACTATAATCGAGCGCTCTACTCTAGCGCGCCCGACGCTCGCCTAACGGGCCCCACGCGTGTCATGGTGCGAGTGTGGCACGCGGCCAATGCTGCAATGGGGTGGAAGGACCGTTTGACCCGGGCGTCACCACTATACGCATCTGAGCGGTTGGGCTCCTTGTGGACCTCGAAGGGCTTTGAGAAGTGGGATTTAATAGGCATCAGCAAAGTGGGGGATCTCTGGACGAGGGGAGGATTTAAAACGTTCGAGATGCTGCAGACGGAATTTCAGTTGCAGGGCAGCGAGTACTTTCGGTACTTGCAGGTCCGGCATGCGCTGGGCTCCGTCTTTCCGGACGTTGCCTCCATCCCGGAGTGCTCCCCCCTGGAGGATAGAGTGCTGGATGGACACGTCCCTGACAGCACGATCTCACTGATCTACAAAAAACTGATCAACGATCGCTCAGACTTGCTGACTGCCCTTCGTGAGGCTTGGGTAGCCGATGGGCTGGAGCTGGACGACGAGGACTGGATCTCCGCGGTGGCCTCCCCGAAAGAGGTGGCCATACCGGCTCGCCTTCGTTTCGTCCAGCTCAAGATACTCCACAGGGTCTACATGACGGGGCCAAAGCTCCTGCGTATGGGCTATGCTGAGGACGGTTTGTGTAAGCGTGGGTGTGGTGCGCTGGGGACTTTTCTGCATATCCTGTGGGAGTGCCCGGAAGTGGAGGGGTTCTGGCGAGGTGTGCATGAGGTGCTGCGAGTGGTCACGCATGTGGCGCTGTTGCCCGAAGCGAGGAGATGCCTGCTGAATGTGTGGGAGCCTACCGATTACTCGGTGCCGCAGACGTGTTGGGTGACTCTGGGGTATATGGTTGCCAAGCGTGATATTGCCCAGCTGTGGGGATCCCAGAGGCCCCCGACTGTCTCGGCCTGGAAGGAACATATGGATTGGTGCATGTTTCGGGAAAAGGTGGTGTATGTGGCGAGAGGTAAGCCTGCGACATGGGTGAAAGTGTGGGGCCCCTGGAACGCCTACCGCGGGGGAATCTGTGCTCCACCGTTATTGCCCGATCCGTCGCCGTCCCCTTAGCCAACTCATCCCCCCGGTACCTGGGCATTAGGTGTCCCCAACCCTAGTTCTGATCTCTCCCCCCCCCTCTTGAGATTCCTATGGATGGCTAGAATCCCCCCCTCTAGGGGAGCACGTGTTGCTATTCCGATTGAGGATTGCCTTGTGGGTTTGTTTGTGTTTGTTGTTCTTTAAATTTAAAATGGAACCGTATAATGGGGTCTGGATAGTGTGGCGCGCAACGATGTTACCTCCTGTAAATGCTCGACCGCAGCACCATGTGTTTTATAAATGTATATCGTATGCTCCTTTTATTGCTAGCGGCCGGCCGGAAGGTTGTAGGCCCATATTTGTATAATTTTTTGAGTCTTGTAATAAACGGTTTCAGAAAAGAAAAAAAAAAAAAAATAGAAATACCACTAAATAAATATTACTTTTGTTATTTAGAATATTTGGTTATTTGTTTGGGCTAGAGATACTTTTGATTCTATAAATGTTCATATATTATAGTTATACCAATATAACGTAATAGAGTTGGCAGGTTTTTATGGTCTCTCCTCCTACAGTGGCTATGGAAGAGGGACCCTTGTTTGCTATGCTTCTTTTCCCATTTAATGAAACCCTCATGGACGTCCTGCTTGTTTCTTGGTCCAAACCCTGCACAAGGTCTCCTGTGTGTAGGGCGATTGCCCATCACCACTAACCCAAGCCCCCCCCCCCCCCACCTCACAAAACATCCTGTCCTATCCTGGAGAGGTTGGTGACCCAAGCCTCCACCTCCTGTGTAAATCCTGGTGCATTTTGTGCAACTCCACCGGATAGGGAATTCAAGAGGATGAACACTTTAGGAAAGAAAATGTTTCCTTCCATCAGCCTGGCACTGCGGTCCTTGAACACTGCGTGCCTTTTTGGCCGTTACTCGCAAGCTCTGTGGGATTAAGTGGCACAGGTGCTGCCCATGGTCCAGCCACACTTTACCAAGCTATTGCTGACAGAGATTCAGCGAAGTTCACAATCCGATGTGGGCTGGCTGCCACCGACTCGCCGGCCAGAGCAGTTTCTTCGTCTGTGGCCTTACGGTGCCACGCCTGTTTGAGGAAAACTGGCTTTTCTGGGGATGTCCAAGTGTTGATTATTGATATGCCCTTTAATGACTCCCGTCTCTTTGGAGACCAGGCAGTCTACGCGCTGCAGCGCTTTAAGGACAGCAGGGCTATGGCTGGGCCCTTGGATCTTCCCATGGCCCGTAGCCAACCCCAGTCTGCTTTTCGCGGATATGGAAGGGGCTTCCAGCCGTATCTGTGCAAGCCCAGCCACCACTGAGCACATGCTTCCCAGCCTCTGCGTGGCTGAGGACACAGTACCCATAGGCCAGTGGATCGGGCAGCCAGAGGTTGGGCCATTCCATCCACCTCCCTCGGCAGCTGCAGCCTCAAAACCCCTTTACTTTGCCCTCTCACCATCATGGATACCCAGTGGGAGGCATGATACGCCATCACCTGTCCCGCTGCAGGTCAATAACCTCAGACCACTGGGTTCTTCAAATTGTCCAAAGGGGCTATTCCCTCCCCTTTATGACCTCACCTCCACCCATACCACCCACTTGTGACAAGCTGGCAGAGGATCATCTCCCCTTGCTGTGCCACAAAGTGACCGTTCTCTTGTCCAAGGGAGCCATAGAGAGATGCAGATGCCAGAAGTAGGTCATTGTTGTTATTCCTGCTATTTTATGGTGTCCAAAAAGGACAGAGGCCTTCGTCCTATTCTAGACCGCCCCCCTCTCATTTTCTTCCTCAAGAAGAAGTTCAAAAGGCTCACACTCACTCAAGTCCTGTCTCCCCTGGGCCCAGGAGACTGGATTATAGCGCTGGACTTGCAGGATGCATACTTCCACTTTACCATCCTGTGGTTCACTATGAGCCACAAGCATTTTCAGTTTGCTGTGCTCCCTTTTGGCCTTACCAGTGCTCCTCGCATGTCCACCAAGGTGATGGTGGTGTTTGCAGCTCATCTGCGAGATCAGGAGCGCAAGTCTTCCCCTATCTTGATCCCTGACTTTTGAAGGTGGGTTTGCCCCAGTCTGTCGTCTCCTAACTTTAGACTACGTCGGACCTCCTGCCATTGCTAGGGTTCACTATCAACATGCCAAAGTCACACCTGACTCCCTCTCAGATACTCCGTTTCATCTGAGCTGTTCTGGACACGGTGCAAATAGGTTTTTGAAAGGTTTGCAACACATTTTCCTCCCTTTCCCTTCCATCATTCTTCACTGGGACCTTAAGCTTTTCATAATGTTTCTGATGTGCGCTCCCTTTGAGCACTTGCACAACTGTCCTCTTAGGCTCCTTACCATCAAGACAGCCTTCCTGGTGGCAATAACATTTGCCCGGAGGATCAGAGAGCTCCAGGCTTTGTCATCCAAGCTTCCATACCTGAACATCTACCCAGACAAGTTGGTTCTTTGCACTACAGCTTCTTCTCTGCCAAAAGTTGTCACTCCTTTTCATGTAGGCCCCTCCATCACCCTGCCTACCTCTTAAACTCTGCCACATCCCTCTAAAGATGAGGAGCAACTTCACCAACTGGATCCAAAAAGAACATTGCCATTCTACCTTGACCGAATGGGAGAGTTCCTGAGTGGACGACCAACTTTCTGAGGGGTACATCGGAGTGAAGAAGGGAAAGGCCATGCAGAAGTGGGCCATCTCCCAACGGATCACGCTCTGCATTAAGTTCTGCTACGCATTGGCCAAGAAGCAGCCCCTTGAGGGTTTGTGTGCTCTTACCACAAGAGCGAATGCTGCGACCCCTGCATTAGCACATGGAGTTCTATTCCTGCCAGGCAGGATCGGCTTCTCTGCCCACATTCATGAATCGCACATTCATGTAGTAATACTGCCAGGATAGTCGGGTCCGTCAGGACGGGCACTGTCCTAGTTCGGTCCTGCAGGACTTTGTAGTTTTAATCAGTTTCACAGACCCACTCCAGGGAGGTATTGCTTGGCTATTGTTTGTAAAGTACGGAATCTGCGGCTAAAACTAAAACAGGTTACTTACCTTTAGTAGCACCTTATGTGGTAGAGACAATATAGCTGCAGATTCCTTACTGACTAACCCATCCTTCCAGCGAACGTTGTTCTAGGGACAGGGCTTTTCTTTCAGGGCCCTAGTTTTCCATACCAGTGGTCAGTGTTCTTCGGGGCTCCGCGCTCTTGGTATGAAATGTCTTGAAAAGAAACTGACATCAGTGCGCTGGGGTGGTACCTGTAAGGTGTCGCATCCAGCGCGGATGATGCAGATGATGCCACGTGGAGTCGAACACCACCATCTACCAGCACACAGGGGTATTGCTACAAAAAAAAATATGAATCCAGTCTGACTCCTGGAGATAATTCTAAGATAAGCAATCTGCAGCTAGATAGTCTCTATTTGATAAGGCGTTACCAAAGGTAAGTTATTTGCTCTTCACGGGCCCTGTGTAAATGTATCTGAAAGAAACAGTTAGTTATAGATTCCTTACCTTAGAATTGCCCCCAGGCTTGAAACTGGATCCGGAAAGTTTTTCGTCAGCTGTACCCCTGTGCGTCGGAAGATGGCATCTGTCGACCCCGGGAGCGGTCCCGAAAGCTTCTCGAGGCCCGGTAGTTGGCTCCCCGCAGTTCGAGGTCCCGTTTGCGTAGGAGGTTGAGGGACCAGTCGCGGAGCCACCATCATTCTTCTACCAAGTCTTTGCACTCGGGGTCAGGTAAGTCGAAGCACAAGAAGAAGTCAAAGAAGCATCGTCGCTCTTTGACTTCTCGCCGGCCGATGTGATTGCGATGTGGTGTCTCTCCCGCAGATCCGTGCATGCCATCTTTTGGCAGCCCGACTCCGCTGGCGCGCCTTCGGGCCCCCGGACTCGGCTGGGGGCCCTGGGCCTTCGATGCCGGCAGCTCCGGCCTTGGCACCGCAGGGTCCCCTTGGATCCAGGCCTGGATCCGAATCGGCACCGGTCGACCTTGTTACACCTCCCCCGGCGCCGATTCCACCAGCACCACTTCTGCAGCCGGCCTCCACCTCGAGGTAAACATGGAGCCGGACGATCCGGCACCGATGGTTACTTTTGTGCCCCTGTTCTTCCCTGGCTCTTTGAGACCAGATTGGCAGCCAGAGGAAGGTTAGGCAGGATTGGGAGGGGTCCGGAGACCCTTTAACTGACCAGTTAGGTTATGAACTTGACTGGAGAGAGGAATTGGGGGAAGCCAGTGGTCTGGATACCTCACCAGAACTTGGCATGTTGTCTCCTCCTACCGTGGCTACGGAGGAGGGAGCGTCTTACGCAGTGGTGTTGCGTAGGACGGCCGAGGCTCTCAGCCTCAAGCTACCTACAGTGGCAGTCATGACTAACCTTCTGACAGAGGTGCTTCAACCGGCAGCGCGCTCTTTGTAGCCACTGCTGCTGTTTAATGAAGCCCTAACAGACATCCTTTTCGGCACCTGGTCCGGGCCCAACACAGGGGCTCCTGTAGATAGTATGATTGCCTGACGCCACTGCTCGGCCCCGGGCAACCCCATTTTCCTCTCCCAACACCCCGCCCCTGAGAGCTTAGTGGTCCAAGCCTCACCCTCCAAGGGCGCATTCCCTACCGCTCCACCTGATAGAGAATCTAAAAAGCTGGACCATCTTGGGAAGAAGATGTTTTCTTCCTCCATTTTGGAACTGTGGTCTGTAAACACTGCATGTCTGTTGGGCCTTTATACCCACTCCGTGTGGGATACAGTTGCGCAAGTGCTGCCTCCGTGCCCGGAGGAGGCCCAGGCCGTGCTCTCTCGGGCAGTTGCCGAAGGGAGGGACGCAGCGAAGTTTACCATCCGCTGTGGGCTGGATACCACTGACTCACTAGGCTGGACGATTTCCACGTCGGTAAACCTTCGACGTTACGCCTGTTTGAGGTCAACTGGTTTTTCAGGGGATGTCCAATCCACCCTTATGGACATGCCCTCTGATGGCAGTCGCGTATTCGGTGACAAAGCAGACAATGCGCTAGAGCGCTTTAAGGACTCGCGGGCTACAGCTAGGTCCTTGGGGCTCTCCACCAACCGCCCTGCGCAGTCTACTTTTCGGCCCTTTCTTTGCTACGGAAGGGGTGCCCTGCCACGTCCTGCCCAGAGCCACAGGCCAGCGCAAGCTGTTCAGGCCTTGCGCAGCCGGGGACGTGGTAACCAGCGCCGTGGTTCTGGGGGCCAGCGGGCGGGCCAGTCCACCACATCCCTCTCTGCAGCAGCCTCCAAACCCTCCTAGTTCGACCTTTCAGGGCCACCAATCGCCAGTGGGCGGCAGGATTTGCCATCACTTCCCCCACTGGTGTACCACCACGTCAGACGGTAGGCCCCGAGCACTTTGTTTACCGTGCTCCCCTTTGGCGTTACCAGCGCCCCTCAGATGTCCACGAAAGTGATGGCGGTGGGCGCAGCTCATCAGTGCAGATCAGGGGTTCAGTCTTCCCTTTTCTCGACGACTGGCTGTTGACAGCAGACTCCCCCTCACAAGCTCCTCTTCATCGGAGTGGTTCTGGATATGACTCAGTTTCGGGTCTATCCTCCCGAACAGTGAGTCCGGGATATTCGGGCTATGATTCAGATCTTTCAGCCTTAATCCCGAGGTTCGGTCAGGATGACCCTCAGGCTACTGGGCCTGATGGCCTCCTGCATCCTGCTGGTGGACCATGCCAGATGGCATATGCTGGCTCTGCAGTGGGACCCGAAGTTACAGTGGGCTCAACATCAGGGGAACCTGTCCGATTGCATCCAGATCTCAGAGGCCACTGCACACCAATTGCAGTGGTGGCTAACGAACCAGGATTTGGTCGACTGCAGATCCCTCTCCCTCCCCCAACCAGAGTTCACAGTGGTGACTGATGCATCACTTCTGGGATGGGGCGGCCACATGGGGGAGGCGGAGATCCGAGGCCTCTGATCTCCGGCGGAGTCCGGGCTCCACATCAACCTTCTGGAGCTTCGGGCGATTCGTCTTGCACTCAAAGCATTCTTTCCCTCTGTCCGGGGAAGAGTAGTGCATTTGTTCACAGACAACAGCACCACCATGTGGTACTGCAACAAACAAGGCGGGGTGAGGTCGTGGACCCTATGTCAGGAGGCCCTCCGCCTCTGGACATGGCTGGAACATCAGGACATATCCTTGGTGGTTCAACACCTGGCACGTTGCCTGAACGCCAGGGCAGACGAGCTCAGCTGCAGGTGCATGATGGATCACAAATGGCGTCTTCACTCGGAGGTGGTGCAAGGTCTCTTTCGCAAGTGGGGAGAGCCTTGGTTAGATCTATTAGCCACCGAAGAGAACGCGCAATGTCGGCAATTCTGCGCATTGGAATTTCCAAGGCGGCACTTGCTAGGCAACGCTTTTTGTCGCGAGCGGAGTTGCGGTCTTCTTTACGCCTTTCCTACTATACCACTGCTGCCCGGAGTGCTAAAGATCAAGCACGACCGGCCCAAGTTATTATTTTGGTTCTGGATTGGGCACGAAGAGTCTGGTAGCCGAGCTGCTACACATTGCCATCGATCCTCCGATCAGACTGCCTCTTCGGGAGGATCTTCTTTAGGGGACTGTCCTCCACCCTATCCTGTCCAGCCTCTACCTCCTTGCGTGGAGATTGAGTTGACGTTGTTTGCCCTGCCTCCCGAAGTCTGTGATGTTATCTTGGCAGCCGAGCGTCACTCCACTAAGAAGGTATACGTCTGCAGATGGAACAGATTTGTGGCATGGTGCACAGCAGAGGCTGTGGATCCCCTTCCCACTCCTCTTTCTGAGGTTCTCTTGTTCCTCCTTTCTTTGGCCCAGCAGGGCTCTGCTCTGGGCACTCTAAAGGACTACCTCTCTGCCATTCAGTTTCCTTAGGCTTCCTGATTAGCCTTCTCTTTTCAAGTCCCCGTTTCCTTAAGGGCATTACTCATCTTTTTCCTCCTGTTCCCTTCATAATGCCCCAGTGGGACTTGAACTTGGTTCTTACATATCTTATGTGCGCTTCCTTTGAGCCGTTACATAACTGTCCTCTCAGGCTTCTAACTTTGAAAACTGCCTTTCTGGTGCCCATCACCTCCTCGTGCAGGTGTGAGTGAGCTACAAGCTCTTTCTTCCAAGCCTCTCTTTCTGGCTGTTCATCCGGACAAGGTCGTCCTCAGAACTAGACCTTCCTTTCTTCCCAAAGTGGTTACTTCTTTCCACATTTGCCAGACCATCACTTTGCCCATCTTCTTTCTGCCTCTGCATCTTTCAAAAGAAGAGAGGCTCCACCCTCTGGATCCAAAACGTGCGCTTTCCTTCTACTTGGATTACACCATACATTTCCCGTGGATGACCAGCTCTTTGTTGGTTACGTGGGCACTAAGAAAAGTCGGGCCATGCACAAACTGACCACCTCCAGGTGGGTCATTATGTGCATCAAAGCTTGCTATTCTTTGGCAAAGAAGGAGCCTCCAGTGGGACTGCACGCCCATTCAACCAGGGTGACTGCAGCTGCCACTGCTTTGGGACAGGGAGTCCCCCTTAATGACATCTGTCACGCAGCTACGTGGGCATTGCTGCACACGTTCACCAAACACTATTGCCTGGACACCCAAGTCCGAAGAGACAGCTTTTTTGGCCGTTCTGATTTGAAAGAAACACGTTAGTTAGATTCCTCACCTTAGAATATCCCCAGGCGTCAGGCTGGATCCGGAAAGATTTTTGTAGCAATACCCCTTGCGTGTCGGTAGGCGTCATCTGCGGCTCCGCGTCCATCGTCGGCGTTGTGCGCCGGATGACGTCGTCGGAGTACTTAGACGCCGCCCTCGCGCGCTGACGTCAGTTCTTCTTTTTTCCGCGCCAGTAAGCGCCGATCCGGGAAGAGCTTACCCCTAGTCATTTTTTGACTAACTTTTTTGACTTATTTTGGTCTATCGACTCGACTCTGGTGCCGGTAGGATGCCTGGTTTCAAGGCCTGTGACGCCTGTCATCGCCTGATGTCGGTGACGGATCACCATCGCCGGTGCCTTTATTGCCTGGGGGCCGATCATGACGCGGAGTCGTGCCTCGATTGCAAGACCTTGACGTCAAAAGCTAGGCGGGAGCGGTCCCGTAAGCTTCTCGAGCTTCGGCACTCGGCTCCGCGCCGCTCTCGGTCTCGGTCCAGGAGGAGGTCCAAGGACCGATCGCGGAGCCTCATCCATCGTCATCGCTCGTCGGGGTCTTCGGGTAAGTCGAAGCACTCCAAGAAGTCCACGAGACGACATCGCTCTTCGGACTCCCCTCGCCGGTCGCGCGACTCGGCTGAGGGTCAGGGTGGTCCCACCGCCACGGCTCCGTCGGAGCCGCAGGAGCCGCGTCCGTCCCCATACCCGCCGGTCCCTGGGACTGACGCGACTCCGGCGGAGGTCAGTGCCTTCCTCTCGGCCATGAGGGGCCTGGCTCTGCCGTCGACGCCTGTAGGCGCGCTTCCGGGCCCCGCAGGTTCGACTGGGCGACCTCGCGTGCCGGCGGCTCCGGCGCCGTCGACGGCTCCGGCCCAGACGCCGCAGGTCCCCGAGGGGTCCAGGCCTGGATCTTGGTCGCCGACGGTCGACCTCACGACGCCTCCTCCGCCGGCGCCAACACCGGTTCCACCTCCGGTGCCCTCTCCGGACGACGCCGTTCCCCGGTTTAGCCCCTGTCCGGACCCGACGCCGGTACGGCGCCGTCCGGTCCCGCATCCGACGTCGATGGATGACCGTTTCATCTACCGTCCGGCTCCGATCGTTCCTCCTGTTTATCAGGAATCGGATGACGGGGGGACTGGGAGGGGTCTGAGGACCCTATGGCCCTCCAGGGTCAACTTTCACAGGACTGGGCAGACGAACTGGGGGATGCCAGCGGTCTGGATACCTCCCCGGACGCTGGTTTCATCTCTCCTCCGACTGTGGCCTCGGAGGAGTGTGCAGCCTTTTCAGTGGTGCTGCGCAAGGCGGCCGAAGTCCTAGGGCTGGAGTTGCCTGCTGTGGCCGTGAGGACTAACGTCCTCACAGAGGTCCTATAACCGACAGCAAGCTCCACTGAGCCTCTGCTGCAGTTTAATGAGGCCCTCAGACGTTCTGCAGGGCACTTGGTCCAAGCCCTCCACAGTTCCTCCTGTGGACCCGAACGTTGCCCGGCGCCACCGCCCTGCTCCGGGCGACCCCAGTTTCCTCTCCCAACACCCCACCCCCGAGAGTCTGGTTATCCAGGCCTCAACCTCCAAATCTTCCTTCCCGTCCGCTCCTCCGGATCGGGAATCCAAGAGGTTGGAACAGTTTGGCAAGAAACTGTTCTCGTCCCTGAGTTTGGGGCTGCGGTCTTTAAATATCGCTTGCCTTTTGGACCGTTATTCCCACTCTCTGTGGGATACAGTGGAGGACGTGCTGCCCTTGTGCCCGGTGGAGGCCCGGGCACGACTAACTCAAGCACTTGCTGATGGTCGAGATGCAGCACGGCACGGTGTGGACTTGACACCACGGACTCACTGGGTCGGGCGATTTCCACCACGGTTGCGCTTCGGCGTCACGCCTGGCTGAGGTCCACGTCATTTTCAGGGGATGTCCAGAGTTCCCTCATGGACATGCCTTTTGATGGCACTCGCCTTTTTGGTCAGAAGGCGGACAGTGCGCTGGCTCGGTTCAAGGACTCCCGGGCCACGGCCAAGTCCTTGGGTCTTTCGGCCCCGCGGCCGCAAACTTCCGCGTTTCGTCCCTTTCGTGGCGAAGGAAGGGGCGCCTCCTCACGTCCGCCCAGCCACCGGCCGCAAAACCAACCTGCACGCGGACGTGGATTCCGCCGAGGCGGTACTGGAAGTCAACGTGCCGGTCAGTCCACATACACCCCGGCAGCATCCGCCTCAAAGCCCTCCTAGTCCGCGCTTTCAGGCCCATTTAACACCAGTGGGCGGCAGAGTTCGCCATCACCTGCTCCACTGGCGCTCCATCACGTCGGACAGGTGAGTGCTGCAAATCGTCCGAAGGGGCTACTCCCTCCCCTTCAAGACGATCCCTCCAGCCATGCCGCCGCTGAACCACCGTATGTCGGGGGATCATTTGCATCTTCTACGAGAGGAAGTTTCGGCCCTCTTGGCCAAAGAGGCCGTCGAGCGCGTTCCTGGTCCAGAAGTAGGTCGTGGTTGTTATTCCCACTACTTTCTGGATGGTAGCGTTGGACTTGCAGGACGCTTATTTCCACATCCCCATCCTGCCGGCCCACCGGCGTTACCTGCGGTTCACGGTGGGTCAGGAGCACTTTCAGTTCACCGTGCTCCCCTTCGGCCTCACCAGTGCCCCTCGGGTGTTCACGAAAGTGATGGCGGTGGTCGCAGCTCATATGCGCCGATCAGGGGTTCCAGTCTTCCCCTATCTCGACGACTGGCTGTTGAAGGCGGGCTCGCCCCAGCAAGTCGTCTCCCACCTCTAGACTATGGCCGACCTCCTGCACTTGCTGGGGTTCTCCATTAATGTGCCGAAGTCGCACCTGAGTCTCGATTCAGCGCAGTTCCGGGTCTATCCGCCGGAACAGCGGGTCTGGGACATTCAGGCCCTGATTTCCATCTTCCGGCCTCTGTCCTGGGTTTCGGTCAGGTTGGTGCTGCGGCTTCTGGGGCTGATGGCCTCCTGCATCCTGTTGGTACCTCACGCCAGGTGGCGGATGCAGGCTCTGCAGTGGGACCTGAAGTTTCAGTGGGACCAGCATCGAGGCAACCTGTCCGACCATGTCTTGATCTCCGAGGACACTGCGAACCAGCTGCAGTGGTGGCTCAGGAATCGCGATTGGGTCAGCGGCAGATCCCTCTTCCTACCCCAACCGGAGCATGTCTTAGTGACAGATGTGTCCCTCCTGGGATGGGGGGCATATGGGAGAGGCGGAGATCAGAGGACTCTGGTCTCCGGCGGAGACTTGGCTCCATATCAACCTATTGGAGCTGAGGGCGATCCGACTTGCACTAAAAGCCTTCCTTCCCTCTGTCCGGGGAAGTGTCGTGCAGGTGTTCACCGACAACACCACCGCCATTTGGTATTGCAACAAACGGGGCGGGGTGGGGTCGTGGACCCTTTGTCAGGAGGCTCTGCGCCTCTGGACATGGCTGGAACACCAGGGCATCACCCTGGTGGTTCAACATCTGGCGGGCTCTCTGAACGCCAGAGCAGACAAACTCAGCCGCCGGTGCATGATGGATCACGAATGGAGTCTGAACTCCGAGGTGGCGCAAGGTCTCTTTCAGCAGTGGGGAGAGCCTTGGTTAGATCTATTCGCCACCGACGAGAACGCGCAATGTCAGCAGTTCTGCGCTTTGGAATTTCCAAGGCGGCACTCGCTCGGCGACGCTTTTCTTCGTGAGTGGAGTTGCGGTCTGTTGTACGCCTTTCCGCCTATACCACTTCTGCCCAGAGTTCTGAAGAAGATCAGGCGCGACCGGGCCCAAGTCATCTTGGTTGCTCCGGATTGGGCACAAAGGTACTGGTATCCCGAGCTACTCAGTATGTCCATCGATCCCCCGATACGACTTCCTCTTCAGGAGGACCTTCTGTCGTAGCAACAGGGGACGGTCCTCCACCCGAACCTGTCCAACCTCCACCTCCATGCGTGGAGATTGAGCGGCGACAGTTGATGCCATTTGACTTGCCTCCTGAAGTCTGTGATGTCATTCTGGCAGCCAGGCGTCCCTCCACAAAGACGGTATACGCCTGCCGGTGGAACAAATTTGTGGCATGGTGCACAGCAAAGGCTGTGGATCCCCTTTATGCCCCTCTTTCTGAGGTTCTCCTCTTTCTTCTTTCTTTGGCCCAGCAGGGCTCTGCTCTGGGCACCTTGAAGGGTTATCTTGCTGCAATCTCTGCTTTCTTAAGGCTTCCTGATCAGCCTTCTCTTTTCAAGTCCCCTGTTGTTTCACGTTTTCTCAAGGGCATTACTCATATGTTCCCTCCTGTTCCATTCGTAATGCCTCAGTGGGACTTGAACCTTGTTCTCACTTTTCTGATGTGCGCTCCCTTTGAGCCCCTTCACAACTGTCCCATTTGTCTACTGACTCTGAAAACTGCCTTCCTGGTGGCTATCACCTCCGCTAGGCGGGTGAGTGAGCTCCAGGCTCTGTCAGCTAAGCCTCCCTTCCTGTCGGTTCATCCGGATAAGGTTGTCCTCCGGACATGTCCTTCTTTTCTTCCTAAAGTCGTGACTCCCTTTCACATCGGGCAATCTGTCACGCTGCCCACCTTCTTTCCGCCTCTGCATCCTTCAAAAGATGAAGAGAGGCTCCACCGTCTGGACCCAAAACGTGTGCTGTCCTTTTATTTGGACCGCACAAAACAGTTCCGGGTGGACGACCAACTTTTTGTTGGATATGTAGGTGCTAAGAAGGGTAAAGCTGTGCACAAGCGGACCATCTCGCGATGGGTCGTGTTGTGTATTAAACTCTGCTATTCCTTGGCGAAAAAGGTCCCTCCTGTTGGGCTGAGAGCCCATTCCACCCGGGCCACAGCGGCGACAACTGCCCTGGGACGGGGAGTCCCCTTGCAAGACATCTGTCAGGCGGCGACGTGGGCTTCACTGCACACATTCGCCAAGCACTATTGCCTGGACAGCCAAGTCCGGAGAGATGGCCTTTTTGGCCGTTCTGTTCTCCAGGACTTTCTGGTGTGATCTTGGTTCGCAGGCCCACCTCCGGGGTTGGTATTGCTGGGGTATCTATTCTAAGGTGAGGAATCTAACTAACGTGTTACTTTCAGATGAACAAGTTACTTACCTTCGGTAACGATGTATCTGTGAGAAACATTAGTTAGTTAGATTCCTCACCGACCCAACCAGCCTTCCCGTTCTGCGAACCGACATCTAGGGTTAAGGTTCTCCCTTTCAGGGCCCTAGATTTTTTGGCACCAGTGTGAGAAGTTGGTCTGATGTATGATGTCACTAGTTCTAGTGTACACCTTATATCAGTCCAAACAACACTTATGGTGATTGGTTGTAAAGTCAACCTTATAGACCAGCTATCCTAGTGGTAGCAAGGACATGAGCAGTCTTAGGCTAAACTCTGAATGGCATGTGAAGCCAGCTGTTATACCATATATAATCCCTTGAATACCAAATGAAAGGACACCACAACAGATATATATATAAAATAAAGTGTATTTATTCTAGTCAAACCCTCAGCACTCTTTATGAGATTCGAGGTAAGTACAACACAGTCTTATTTAAGCATACATTAAGTCACACAGGTAAGTTATACAGTTAGGCCCTAGGGGCCACGCAAACCATATACTAAAGAAGTGGTATAAGGACCACTGTCACGGAAATAGAATAGGCCTAGGGAATTGCTGGGGCTACACTACACTATCAACAGTTAGGAAGTGGAGGCCCACGGGATTCAGGTGCAGAGTGGAAACACTCCCGTGTAATGCGTAAAAGTCGATAGAATCACTAGCAGTTAGAAATAAACAGTTTTAGGACACTTCTGATGTAGCTAGAAAGTCGAGACTCGGAAACTAGACCCTAGGATAGTCAATACCCTTCTGAGCACCGGAGTACCCAAGTTACCTAGCCCACGGGCTGCGGGTGCATAGGTGTGAACTTGCGTCGGGTTTCGTCGTGGACTTCTATGGATGCCTGAAGGAAAGTTGCTGACAGGCAGCCAGTGAAGAGTGTCCGGTGGATCCCAAGGCCGGGATCAAGAAGGAAGGATACCTGCAAGCAGAAGGGACAGAGTCTGGGTCACTAGCCAGTGACCACGTGGAACCAGGAAGGAACCAGGCGATGTCGTGAAGATTGCAGGTGAAGAGGTGAAGCTTGTCGCAGTAGCCACGGGTACCAGGAGACGTCGAGGACGACCAGGACCAGGAGGTGAGCTGTCCCACGAAAGCTCTTGCTGTCGGCGGCGTCGAAGTCGAACTAGGACTCACCAAGCCTTGGCAAGCGGAACCCACGAAGAATGGAGGACTTGCTTCTGGTGCAGACCAGGAAGGTCTGGGGTGCTTCTCTTTTGCAGAGGAGCAAGAGCCAGTCTGGAGGAGCCAAACCAGCAGTGGAAATTCAAAGGTGTGTCGTCGCAAAGGCCGCTAGCCAACGGGCAAGCAACCGGACAGACGCGGCAAGCAGGAAAATGCAGAAGGGCCCCACGCAGGACTCGTGGAGTGTGGGGGGCTGATCTTCGGTGCAGATGGTGCTTGGGGTTGGGGCTTCTCAATCCCCGGTGCACAACTTCGAGGGTGCCTCAGAAGCTGCGCTGGAAGATACTCGCCACTTTTCCCAGGTAGCCGGTCCCACGTCTCTCGTAGCCTCCACGGATTTCAGCTCGGCTGTGGATGTGGATCAGGGTCGGAGAAGTCTGGAAGTCAAGGCTCTGGTCAGGCTCTGCAGTCGGTCCCTCGTAGAACTTCAGCAAAGCAAAGGGTAAGTCTCTTAATGGTGCCTGTTTGCACAAGGTAGCCACTCCTTGGCCACAAGGGAGATTCTTCAGTCTTCTTCTTTCGTCGAATGTCGAAGGTCCAGAGTTTCTGTTCAAGTTGCAGGTTCAGGATAATCTAATCTCCTGGGGCCCAGCTACCACACTTATACTAATCTGGGGGGCTGGGTTGCCTGCTAGGTCACGCCTTGTGGGTGGGACCTGGGAGGGGGGTGGTTACACCCCCTTCCATTTGTCCAGTTTTGCGCCAGGACTGGGGCTGGAGTGCCCCAGCACCGGTTTGAACTGAACTATGCATGGAACACCTTGTGTGCCCCAGGCAGTGTCTCGTTTCTTTCATCCCTCCCTGCCCCAATACACTAAGGCCTGTCTGGGGTTGTGCTCGCACCTCCCAAGGCAGGAAACCTATTGTCCAAGCCTCCCGTGCCGGGATCACTCCCAGCAGCAGGAGGTCAGACTTGTGTCGTGGCAGCAGCATCCATTTTGTGATGCTGGGGCTCTGGTTAACTTTAACCGGGTAAGTAGGTTTCAACATGTCTTCTCCCTCTAGAAGGGAGGGATAATATCCTCATCCCCAGAAATGGGATGGGATGGGAGTATTATTCCAAAGTGTTAGACACCTTACACGACATGTTTTGATAAAGCCAAACCATAGTTACCATAACCGTCTAAGATTATAAGGCACTTTAAGAGTATATGGTAGGCTATATCATAGAACAGCTATAAGGACATGGTTCCGAAAGCTGCAGACAGGGTCAGCTCATGCTAGAGCACCATCTCACATGTTACCAAGCACTCTGCCTCCAGGATTGTTAAGGCCTGCCATAGGAGTGGCTGATAGGTACACGTGTGTCTATATATAAGGTAGGTATAGGAATACTACACCTAAGCAAGGGGTGATTACACGACCTTGCCCCAGCTGAGTGATCAGCCAGTTGTGTCATAATGGAAGTCCAGGCCAGGGGTGGCATAATACATGCTGCAGCCCCTGGTAGGCCTAGGGTACACCTATGCCCTGGGTACCTAAGGTACACTGTACAGGGGCCAATAAGGTGATCCTATCCAAATGGGTTATGCACCTAAAGTACATAGTATTAATGTAGAGAGAGAACAGCAGGGCTGTGGGTCTGATTAGCATGCCCACAGCCACATCTAAGTCGAAAACCAGTAAAGCAAAAGCAAAAAGTGGGGGTGAACATAGAAAGCAGACCCTACTCTCCTACACAACCCCCTCCCCCCCCCAAACTTAAGGACATTAAACTAACCTTGACCAGTTGAGTCTTCATGTTCTAAGTGGAAATATCTGGAGAGGCCATCTGCATTGGCATGGTCAGTCCCAGGTCTATGTTCCACTGTGAAGTCCATCCCCTGTAGGGAAATGGACCACCTAAGAAGTTTGGGATTTTCACCCTTCATCTGATTTAGCCACAAGAGGGGGCTTATGGTCTGTCTGAATCTTGAAGGGAGTGCCAAACAAGTATGGCCTCAGCTTCTTCAGGGCCCAAACCACAGCAAAGGCCTCCCTCTCAATAGCTGACCAACGTTTCTCTCTAGGGGTCAGCCTTCTACTTATAAAAGCAATGGGCTGGTCTTGACCATCTATATTAAGTTGTGAAAGAACAGCTCCCACACCCAACTCAGAAGCATCTGTCTGGACAATAAACTCTTTGGAGTAGTCTGGACTTTTCAGAATAGGTGCACTGCACATGGCCTGCTTCAGGTCATCAAATGCTTTTTGACAGTTTACTGTCCACTGAACTTTCTTTGGCATTTTCTTGGAGGTCAAGTCATTAAGTGGTGTCACAATGGACCCATAGTTCTTAACAAACATTCTGTAGTACCCAGTCAGGCCCAAGAAAGCTCTGACCTGAGTCTGGGTAGTTGGAGGAGTCCAGACCTTTATGGTCTGGATCTTGCTCTCCAGTGGTTGAACCTGACCCCCACCAACTAGGTGGCGCAGGTATACAACCTTGCTCTGCCCTATCTGGCACTTAGTGGCCTTGATAGTGAGGCCTGCCTTTTGCAGGGCCTCTAAAACATTCCTCAGGTGGACCAGGTGATCCTCCCAGGTGGAGCTAAAGACAGCAATATCATCAAGATAAGCTGCACAGTAGTCATCCAACCCAGTATGGACTTGATTTACCAACCTTTGGAAAGTGGCAGGTGCATTCTTCAAACCAAAGGGCATTACCACAAATTGATAATGTCCTCCCGGGTCGAGAAAGCAGTTTTGGCCTTTGCATTCTCAGCTAGTCTGATTTGCCAGTAGCCTGCTGTCAGGTCAAATGTGCTCAAAAACTTAGCAGCTGCCAGTCTGTCAATGAGCTCATCTGCCCTAGGTATTGGGTGGGCATCTGTCCTAGTGACAGCATTGAGACCTCTGTAGTCCACGCAAAACCTCATCTCTCTCTTACCATCTTGGGTGTGAGGTTTTGGCACAAGAACTACAGGACTAGCCCAAGGGCTCTCTGAAGGTTCAATGACTCCCAGCTCCAACATCTTTTGTACCTCAACTTTTATGCAGTCCCTGACATGGTCAGGTTGCCTGTAGATTTTACTTTTCACAGGCAGACTGTCACTAGTGTCCACCTCATGGGTGCACCAGTTTGTCTGACTTGGGGTCAGAGAGAACATATGTCTGTAGGATTGCAGAACTTGCCTGCAGTCCTGTTGCTGATGGACAGTGAGGCTGTCAGAAAAGACCACACCATCAACTGAGCCATCATCAGGGTTCTGAGTCAACAGGTCTGGGAGAGGGTCACTCTCTTCCTCCTGCCCCTCATCTGTAGCCATGAGTAAGCCCATGTCTGCCCTGTCAACATATGCCTTCAATCTGTTGACATGAAGCAACCTGTGGGGGCTTCTGGGAGTCCCAAGGTCCACCAAGTAGGTGACTTCTCCCTTTTTCTCAACAATAGTGTGGGGTCCAGACCATTTGTCTTGGAGTGCTGCTGGGGCCACTGGCTCCAACACCCACACTTTCTGCCTTGGCTGGTAAACAGTCAGCACAGCCTTTTGGTCATGCCAAGCTTTTTGGAGTTCTTGGCTTGCCTCAAGGTTTTTAGAAGCCTTCTTCATATACTCTGCCATCCTGGAGCGGAGACCAAGTACATAATCCACTATATCAAGTTTGGGTTGTCTGAGAGGTCTCTCCCATCCTTCCCTTACTAAACATAGGGGTCCTCTTACAGGATGCCCAAACAAAAGCTCAAAAGGGCTGTAGCCAACCCCTTTTTGTGGGACCTCTCTGTAAGCAAACAGAAGGCAGGGTAAAAGGATGTCCCATCTTCGCCTAAGCTTGTCTGGTAACCCTTTTATCATTCCCTTTAGGGTCTTGTTGAATCTCTCAACAAGCCCATTGCACTGTGGGTGATAGGGTGTGGTGAACTTGTAGTTCACACCACACTCCTTCCACATTGCAGTCAAATATCCTGACATGAAGTTGGCACCTCTGTCAGAAATGACCTCCTTTGGAAAGCCCACTCTGGAGAATACTCCAAGTAGGGCCCTTGCCACAACAGGAGCTGTTGTGGTCCTCAGGGGAATAGCTTCTGGATACCTGGTGGCATGGTCCACTATCACCAGTATGAATCTGTGCCCAGATGCTGTTTGTGGGCCCATTGGTCCTACAATATCTATGCCCACTCTTTCAAAGGGAACCCCCACCACAGGTAGTGGTATGAGGGGGGCCTTTGTGGTGCCACCTGATTTGCCACTGGCTTGGCAGGTGACACAGGAGCGACACAACTCATTGGTATTTTCTGACATATGAGGCCAGTGAATGCAAGGGGAATATCATGGGCCAAGGTAAGAAGGAAGCCTCTGAACTTCAGTGGTATGACCAACCTCCTGGATGCACCAGGCTTGGGGTCTCTAGCCTCTGAATACAGCAGCCCTTCATCCCAATACACTCTAAGGGTACCTTGAGCATTCCCTGCAGCCTCAGCAGCAGCCTGCTGTCTGAGGGGTTCAAGAGAGGGGCAGTGTAATTGTGCCTGCCTCAGATCTGCCCTTGAAGGTCCCCCTGTCCCAAGAAACTCAACCTGATCAGGTTCAAGTTCTTCTAGGACAGTTCCTCCAGGGCTCTCAGACTCATCCTCCTGTGAGGGCTGATCCAGTGCCTGAGGCAGGGGAGTAAGGCACAGCCTTTACCCTACTGCTCTTTCTCTTGGTTTGTGACTGGTCCATAGTTCCAGGATCCAGCACTTGTTCAGTGGTGCACTTTTTGGCCTGTGACCTGGTCACAGCAAGGACATGTGCATCTATCCCCAGCATTTCTGCATGGGTCCTATACTCCACTTCAGACCAAACTGAAGTTTCAAGATCATTGCCCAGTAAACACTCCACAGGAAGGTCTGAACTAACAACAACTTTCTTGAGGCCAGTTACCCCTCCCCAGGAGAAGTTAACAATTGCCACACTATGGGAAGTAGTGGCATTGCTAGCGTTGGTCACTAGGTAGTTCTCACCTAGTATGATCTGTCCAGGGTCCACAAAGGCAGGTGTCACCATTGTGACACTAGCCCCTGTGTCCCTGTAGGCCTGAGCCATCCTATCATTGATAAAAGGAGTCTGTCTGTACTTGCCCAGGTTACTGGGGCCTACAGTAGAGGACAAAGCTATGTCCCCATCACAGATCAGAACAGCCTGAGTAGGTATCCTGACTAGGCCAGAATCCTCCTCATTTCCCAGGGTTAACCCTACTACACCCTTTTGCTTGGAACCACCACTTACAGCTGAACTAGGGGGTACAGTTGCCTTAGAGGCAATGGTGGCTGGGGCCTTATCCTTTTTGGTGCACTCACTAAACCAATGTGAGTTGGACTTACAATAGTTGCACCATGGTTTCTTTTGGCCATCTTTCTTTTTATCCTTTTTGGGACCACCCTCCCCCTGAGCCTTTTGGGGGCCTGGTGAAGACTTCTGGTCTTTTTGTTTCTGATCATTACCCTTCTGGTCTGCCTTTTTCTGATCACCGCCCTGGTTCTGGTTTTTCTGCTTAACTCTAGTCCTGACCCATCTATCTGCCTTCTTTCCCAATTCTTGGGGAGAAGTCAGATCAGAATCAATCAGGTGTTGATGCAGTAGCTGGTTGTGACAGTTGTTAAGGATTTGTTCTCTCATGATCAAATTATACAATCCTGTATAGTCCTTAACCTTACTTCCCACTAGCCAGCCTTCCAGAGTCTTAGTGGCACAATCTACAAAGTCAGTCCAGTCCTGAGTCTGTGTCTTCTGGGTATCCCTGAACAACAACCTGTATTGTTCAGTGGTTAGGCCAAACCCATCAATTAGAGCACTCTTCAGGACAGTGTAATTGTCAGCATCCTCATCACTAACTGTGAGGAGCTTGTCTCTACCTTTCTCAGAGAAGGAGAGCCACAAGATAGCTGCCCACTGACTTTGGGGTACCTGCTGTACTTTGCAAGCCCTCTCCAAAGCAGTTATCCATTTGTGGATGTCATCCCCACACTTGTAGGGAGTGACAATCTTGCTCAGGTTTCTATTATCATAGGTCCTGTCTCTATCCTTAGGGATATTGCTGCCACCAGTGGGTTCTAACCCACTTAACTTTTGCTCTCTAGCCAGAGCAAGCTTCTCCTTGGCAAGGGCAAGTTCTTCCCTCTCAATCCTTAGATTAGCTTCCCTCATTCTGGCTTCATGCTCTTTTCTCGGGGGGGGGAGTCATTCCCCTGTGAGAAGAGGCATTAGAGATGCTAGAGACATGGGAGTGGATGGATTCCCTTGAAGGGGATCTGTCTCTCTTGCTTCTCTGGTTAAGTCCACTTGGGGGTCTGAATGGGGGGGAGCCCATGCAGCCTCCCATGTAAGCTTAAGTTAGCCTGGCTAAGTCTTCCTACTTTGCCCTGGCTGTCTACCTCCTCATCTGAAGTCCCATCTGACTCATCTGTAGTGGGTAGACCCTCCCCTGTACCTAGGGTACCAGCCTGGGAGGCCTAAGAGCATCATATTCCTCTAGGATCTCTACTAGCTGAAGGAGGGTAGGGTTTGCACCCTGTTTTAACTTTCTGGAGGTACACAATTGTCTCATCTCCTGAAAAGTTAGGGTATCATATCTAGAGGGGATCTTTCTCAGACCTACCCCTCCTGAGAGACAATCTACTTGATCTCCTCCCAGAGACATGATCTAGTGAGGGTGTGGTGTGTGCGCCTACCTACACTAGTTGTATCTACTAAACCTCTCTAGTAGTTGTAGTCAGGGAGTGTTAGGCCCTTCAACCTACAACAACTAAGTCCAGTAGGACTTAAGTATTATAATCTATGTTATATGTACCTAAACAATATCTGTGTGATCATTCAATTTAGTATCCCAAGATTACAACGGTATTACAACAGCAAGCTCAGATCCCAACCGCTGCTCACCAATGTGAGAAGTTGGCCTGATGTATGATGTCACTAGTTCTAGTGTACACCTTATATCAGTCCAAACAACCCTTATGGTGATTGGTTGTAAAGTCAAACTTATAGACCAGCTATCCTAGTGGTAGCATGGACAAGAGCAGTCTTAGGCTAAACTCTGAATGGCATGTGAAGCCAGCTGTTATACCATATATAATCCCTTGAATACCAAATGAAAGGACACCACAACAGATGTATATATAAAATAAAGTGTATTTATTCTAGTCAAACCCTCAGCACTCTTTATGAGATTCGAGGTAAGTACAACACAGTCTTATTTAAGCATACATTAAGTCACACAGGTAAGTAATACAGTTAGGCCCTAGGGGCCACGCAAACCATATACTAAAGAAGTGGTATAAGGACCACTGTCACGGAAATAGAATAGGCCTAGGCCTAGGGAATCGCTGCGGCTACACTACACTACCAACAGTTAGGAAGTGGGAGGCCCACGGGATTCAGGTGCAGAGTGGAAACACTCACGCGTAATGCGTAAAAGTCGATAGAATCACTAGCGGTTCGAAATAAACAGTTTTAGGACACTTCTGATGTAGCTAGAAAGTCGAGACGCGGATACTAGACCCTAGGATAGTCAATACCCTTGTGAGCACCGGAGTACCCAAGTTACCTAGCCCACGGGCTGCGGGTGCATAGGTGTGAACTTGCGTCGGGTTTCGTCGTGGACTTCTATGGATGCCTGAAGGAAAGTTGCTGACAGGCAGTCAGTGAAGAGTGTCCGGTGGATCCCAAGGCCGGGATCAAGAAGGAAGGATACCTGCAAGCAGAAGGGACAGAGTCTGGGTCACTAGCCAGTGACCACGTGGAACCAGGAAGGAACCAGGCGATGTCGTGAAGATTGCAGGTGAAGAGGTGAAGCTTGTCGCAGCAGCCACGGGTACCAGGAGACGTCGATGACGACCAGGACCAGGAGGCGAGCTGTCCCACGAATGCTCTTGCTGTCGGCGGCGTCGAAGTCGAACTAGGGCTCACCAAGCCTTGGCAAGCGGAACCCACGAAGAATGGAGGACTTGCTTCTGGTGCAGACCAGGAAGGTCTGGGGTGCTTCTCTTTTGCAGAGGTGCAGGAGCCAGTCTGGAGGAGCCAAACCAGCAGTGGAAATTCAAAGGTGTGTCGTCGCAAAGGCCGCTACCCAACGGGCAAGCAACCGGACAGACGCGGCAAGCAGGAAAATGCAGAAGGGCCCCACGCAGGACTCGTGGAGTGTGGGGGGCTGATCTTCGGGGCAGATGGTGCTTGGGGTTGGGGCTTCTCAATCCCCGGTGCACAACTTCGAGGGTGCCTCAGAAGCTGCGCTGGAAGATTCTCGCCACTTTTCCCAGGTAGCCGGTCTCTCGTCGCCTCCACGGATCTCAGCTCGGCTGTGGATGTGGATCAGGGTCGGAGAAGTCTGGAAGTCAAGGCTCTGGTCAGGCTCTGCAGTCGGTCCCTCGTAGAACTTAAGCAAAACAAAGGGCAAGTCTCTTGATGGTGCCTGTTTGCACAGGGTAGCCACTCCTTGGCCACAAGGGAGATTCTTCAGTCTTCTTCTTTCGTCGAATGTCGAAGGTCCAGAGTTTCTGTTCAAGTTGCAGGTTCAGGATAATCTAATCTCCTGGGGCCCAGCTACCACACTTATACTAATCTGGGGGGCTGGGTTGCATGCTAGGTAACGCCTTATGGGTGGGACCTGGGAGGGGGGTGGTTACACCCCCTTCCCTTTGTCCAGTTTCGCACCAGGACTGGGGCTGGAGTGCCCCAGCACCGGTTTGAACTGGACTATGCATGGGACACCTTGTGTGCCCCAGGCAGTGTCTCGTTTCTTTCATCCCTCCCTGCCCCAATACACTAAGGCCTGTCTGGGGTGGTGCTTGCACCTCCCAAGGCAGGAAACCTATTGTCCAAGCCTCCCGTGCCGGGATCACTCCCAGCAGCAGGAGGTCAGACTTGTGTTGTGGCAGCAGCATCCATTTTGTGATGCTGGGGCTCAGGTTAACTTTAACCGGGTAAGTAGGTTTCAACATGTCTTCTCCCTCTAGAAGGTAGGGATATTATCCTCATCCCCAGAAATGGGATGGGGGTATTATCCCATGGGGGTATTATTCCAAAGTGTTAGACACCTTACACGACATGTTTTGATAAAGCCAAGCCAAGGGGTGATTTCACGACCTTGCCCCAGCTGAGTGATCGGCCAGTTGTGTCATAATGGAAGGCCAGGCCAGGGGTGGCATAATACATGCTGCAGCCCCTGGTAGGCCTAGGGTACACCTATGCCCTGGGTACCTAAGGTACACTGTACAGGAGCCAATAAGGTGATCCTATCCAAATGGGTTATGCACCTAAAGTACATAGTATAATTTAGAGAGAGAACAGCAGGGCTGTGGGTCTGATTAGCAGGCCCACAGCCACATCTAAGTCGAAAACCAGTAAAGCAAAAGCAAAAAGTGGGGGTGAACATAGAAAGCAGACCCTACTCTCCTACAACCAGTGTCGGTCTCTTGCATGGCTCAGCGTCCCTGGCGCGGAAAACTATGTATAAGAACTGACGTCAGCGCGCGAGGGTGGCGTCTAAGTACTCCGTCATTCCGGCGCACAACGCCAACGATGGACGCGGAGCCGCAGATGACGCCTACCGACGCGTAAGGGGTATTGCTACAAAAATCTTTCCGGATCCAGCCTGACGCCTGGGGATATTCTAAGGTGAGGAATCTAACTAACTAATCTTTCTTACAGATACATCGTTACCGAAGGTAACTTGTTCTTCGCCAGGACTTTCTGGTGTGAACTTAGTTCACAGACCCACCTCCGGAGTTGGTATTGCTGGAGTGTCTATTCTAAGGTAAGGAATCTATAACTAACTGTTTCTTTCAGATGAACAAGTTACTTACCTTCGGTAATGATATATCTGTAAGAAACATGGGTTAGTTATAGATTCCTTACCGCCCCACCCATCCTCCCCGTTCTGCGAACTGACTTCCAGGGTTAAGGACTTCCTTTCAGGGCCCTAGTTTTGTGCACCAGTGGTCAGTATCTTGCATGGCTCTGCACTTCTGGCGTGGAAAGTCGTGTACAGAACTGACGTCAGCGCGCGAGGGCGTCGTCTATGTAGCAACCGCAATGTCATCCCGGTGACCATGAGGAACGCGAAGTTGACGGACGCCACCTTCCGACGCGCAGGGGTACTGCTGACGAAAAACTTTCTGTATCCAGTCTGACTCCTGGGGGTAATTCTAAGGTAAGGAATCTATAAGTAACCTATGTTTCTTACAGATATATCGTTACCGAAGGTAAGTAACTCGTTCATCTGAAAGAAACACAGGTGTTAAGCCAATTTTACCTGAGTGAATCCAAGTACTTTAGCACTAGTTAGCAGCAGAAAAGTGCACAGAATCCTAAAGCCATCAAAAACGAATTTGATAAGGCAAAAGGTTTTAGGAAGATCACACCAAAGCCTGTCGGGTTTAACAACTTCCTGTACCTGAACCCTAAAATCCCCTTTTAGCACTACTATTCCCTGCAGCCTAAAAACCCTTACTACCACGTAATGCTACCTTTTCCTGAACCCTAAAGATGCATTACTTCCCCCTAAACTGCACCCTTCCCTGAACCCTTCAAAAGTGCTTACTTCCCCTAAAAACTATCCATCACTAACCATAAAAATCCTTACTGCCCTTTGACTCTAGCAATCCCTATACTCCTTAATACCCCTTAGCAATAACCACCCCATAATCCTAAAAGCCCCTTGACACAACCCTGAAGCCAAAAACCCCTTAACAATACCCATGCCTAATCCCTAAAAGATCTTAAGCCCCTATACAGTGTGTTGAAAACGTAAAGTGTTTTAACCTAGCATGATGTAATTGTAGATTTATTGCAAAGTATACATTATCGTGTGTGGTGTTGGAAGCGTTGTAGTAGTTATAAGTAAATACTTGTACAATTTGATTATTGTTTGTACCTCTGCAAACGTTCAGAGTTTGAGATGAGTTTTGGCATACTTCGCCTTTTTGATTGTTTTTTTAAATATATATTTTTATGAGTAAGTAATGTATTGTCTGCATCAGTATGTTTTTGTTTATTTTCCCAGAACTCTGAGTGAAAAGTAGACTACGTTTGACAAGAAAGCGACCACTGACTGATTTGAAATTGAACACTTTGTGCTGTCTTACCTCATACTGGAGACTGAAGAATTGTTGTGACTTGCACTCCTCACGACTTTGAAACCAATGAGCTATTCCACTTTTGGCTGTTGTAAAACATGCCAACATATAATTTACATTGTCTCTCTGTTCTCGAGGTGTGTCCCTTCACCTGCCAGACTAGTTTATGTTCCTGTTTGTTGCCACGTGAAATATCCGATAACGGGAGGATCTTTTTGTTACTTTATGGCTCAGTGAAGGACTATCCCGAATGAAGAGCTGAGGTTTTTTTTTTTAAATTTATTGATATTATATACACCTCTTTCTGTCTTGGGGCTAAACACTGGAGGTGACTGTTTAGTGAAACAATTCTTCTGTTGCTTTTCTTACTAACTTTTTACGAAACTGTTACGAAATCAATCCAAAGCATATTACATTTTCACCATAATACGTTGATTACCACAGAATTTAGCACTTAAAAGCAGCTGGTTCAAGTTACGCTGTACTTGTTGTATTGGTATTAAAAATGTATTTTCTAATAAATATGAGTTTCGAGCGTTCCCTCTTTGGATGTGTGTAACTTATTTGGCTGCTGAGGCACAATTGGTAAAAGTGGGTCACTTGCCTACACTGTTTTGGTTCACATGCTTATTTTCTTCTTGCTAATTCCACGCCTTATTTGTAGCCATGCCAAATGTCACTCATCGGGGTTTAGACTTCATTAAATAGGTTACTGTTACTGCTCCGACATGTTTTGTAACGGCTTAGAGCTTGACAGATCGCTTGCGATAAATGTGTTCTCATGTAAATTATTTTGAAGCACTGTACACAGAGACAGGCTCAGTCAAAGTAGCTTTTAGCTGCTGCTGCTGCCCGATCTAGGATAACCAGTTTCGATAATAGGCCAAAGATTGAAGTGTAATTCTGCATCGTAGCCATGGTGTGCTGTCACGTGGTTGGTGCGCTGCAGCATCTTCATGCTCTCTGCTGCGTGATTGGGTAAAGAGCCAGGTATGGTTGTCTTAATCAATTGACCACTAAACTTGTGGTGGTCATCTGACCTGCTGAGTGCTCACTGAAGCCGACTCTTCACTTTCAGTACATGACTTTTAAATGCTCAGTGAAGTCTATTGCTCTTGCGACCTGGATTAGCACCTTTCTGAGGAGGACCACGCGGCACATCAACACAGCTGTGAGCAGGTAGTGGATGTCCAAGGAGACTAATGTGCAAAACACAGGTCACTGTAGCACCAAGGACATGATACACGAAGGGCATCACTGTGCATTACGCCACAGGCCCAAGCTGTGTGTGTTACTGTCCACCCACTCTCATCAACCCTTGATTGCACTGCACACTACTGGCTTATCCATCCCTGTACCCTAAACTCACAGCCCTCAAGAACTGTGCCCACAGCCATTGCTGGCTCATCCATCTTTGTACTGTAGCAAGCTGGCTCTGTATATACTATACCAAAGTAAGGTATAGTATGCACAGAGTTTAGGGAGTCCCCAGAGCAGAGGCTAAGTTATGTAAGTATTAACAGCTCTAATTGTGGTAGTGTGGGCGAGCAGTAAGGCTTAGCCAGAGGGTGTGTTAAGCATTGTATTCACTGAATCAAGGACTGATTACACACACTCCGAGACAGAATTCAGACCAATTAAGTAAGCATAAAAATATATACTTGTATTTTGTTTTGTAGAACCAAGCAGGACTTTGCACAGGTAGGTAAGTACACTTTCAAATGCATAGCTGTACACAGAACTGCCATTGTGGATTGTATTGGAATCGTTTACAGGTTTGTCTCACTTTTAAATCCTTTTAAAATACAGTGAGATTACTTTCGATTACTTTTGGATTACTTTGGTTACTTTTAGATCTTGAAGTGATATAACGAGATATATCACACTGGCTGATGGTACTTACAGGTAAGTGCGACAATCCTTGATTTAGAGCACACTTACTTTCTTTTCATACAAAAGTTCAACTCGGCAGAACATTTTTAGGAACAAAACATCACAACATTGGTTCCTATGGTGAAAAGAAGGTTATCGGTTTTCAGGTAAGTAAAGGACCTGCAAGAATAGTTTTTGTGGGTTGGGTTCCCCAAGGGTCAGGTAGTCACTCAATTTGTATCAGCAGCGACATTGGTGTGTAGGGGCCAAATGTTAGCCAATTGGGCTGAGGGGGCCGTCGGTCAGGTGCTGCTTACGAGCAGGCCATTTGGGTGAGGTGAGCAAAGCCCTTGGGTTAAGGTCAGCACTGCATGGGCCAACAATCAACAGAGGAGCTGCACCTGGGGCGGTCGGGTGCAGTGTGCCCAGGAGACGTCGGGGACTGTGTCGCTTCCAATGGAGACCTTCAGTTCTGAAAAATTGCTGCAGGCTCAATCAGGGAGACTTCCTGAAGACAACCACCAACTGGAGAGGTAAGTCGGGTTCTCGAGGGATGCCTGGACACCGTTGGTTGGGCCACCCAAGGCCGTGAGGCGTCTGGTGCAAGGGTGTCTTTTGGCGTGAGGGGATGCTGGACATGCTGGGGTTCTCACTTTAGGCAGGTTGAAGTCGGGACAAGCTAGTAGGTCTGGGGCCAAAGCAGTAAGTGTCATCTTCGTCCTGGGTCAGCACAGCTCTTTGGTCCTTTTTTCTTCCTCGAATCTGAGGAGGCAAGGTTCAGGGTTGCCCGTAAGTACTACATTTAGGGGTGTTAAAGGGGTGTGCAGGTCAGGACCAATGGGTCTCTTCCTTGGGGTGGGTACACCCCCTTTTATGCCACCCTCCAGAGGGAGGGGGGTATGAGCCTCTTCCTAATTGGTCAGATCCCCTCATCTCCAACATGAAGGGGACTAAGAGGAGTGCTTCACCTCGCCACCCTACAGTGGGCGACGGGTATGAGCCTCTTCCTAATTGGTCGGATCCATTCATCTCCAAGATGGAAGGACTGAGATAAGTTCTTCAACTCGCCTCCCCCACCTTAGGACTGGGATTGGCAAAGGTGGGCACACATCTCCTCCTAGCTTAGTTTTCTTACTGATTCTCCCACCCAAAGTGGGGGCTGAACCGGTTGGAGCCAGTTGATGGGGCACCAAAGGGCAGGGACAGCTTACAAAGGCGGCAAGCCTTTGAAGCGTCCCCTCTCACATGACACCTCTGCCCAGGTTGGGCTTTATTTCTGGGCCCAGAGAGTGGAGGCTCTCCACCCAGGGGTCCAGAAACCTGTCTGGTGGTGGCAAATGGCGGGTAGTCATTCAGGAACCATACCACGGCTAGTTGTTTTTCAGAGGGTATCTCTAGGATGCCCTCTGTGTGCATTGTACATGAAATCCCACACTGTCATCAGTGTGGGTTTAATGTGCTAAGATGTTTGCTATCAAACTTTCCAGGTTTAAGTAAAGCCATTATGGAGCTGTGGAGCTCGTAGTGACCAACTCCCAGACCATATACTCTTTATGGCTTTACTACACTTACAATGTCTAAGAATGGACTTAGACACTGGAGGGGTTCAAGGCTCAGGCCACTGTACCCTCACCTGGTGGCTAGTGCACCTTGCTAAAGGGGTGACTTACCTAGGCCCCAGGCAGTGGGTTGCAGGCATGGCACACAGAGATGTGTGCCATGTTAAGTCTTCACTTTGCTCTGCACCAAAACATGCAGCCTGCAGTGGTGGTGAGTGGGTGTTGAGGTACAGGGCCTTTAAGGGTAGCACAATAGGTGCTGCAGCCCTTAGATGCCTTCCCTGGTCACAGTTCCCTCGGTACCCATAGTACCTTTTACAAGGGGCTTACCTGTGGCCAGAGATGTGCCATTTGTGGGTACAGAGGTACAGCTTTGGGAAAGAACACAGGTCCTGGGAACCTGATTGTCAGGGACCCATGGAACACCAAGTCAAAGTGCATCATGTGTCAAAAATGGGGGGTAAACATGCAAAAAGGGGCACTTTCCTGCACGTCCCCCAAACTCTCATCCCATCCAAACTCTGCCCACATCCACTGCTGGCTCATCCATCCCTGAACCCTAAACTCACAGCCTACCCGAACTGTGCCTATAGCCAAAGCAGGGTGGATTACACTACTGAGGGGCAGTGCTAGTAATGCAGGAAAGACGGAGGACAGCTTTGTTTCCACACTAGAATTTTCACTGTATTGCTCCTTATGATTGCTCCCCTTCTGGCAGCATTATTTCATTCTGGCAACAGGTCACCTAGAATATGGATTACTGGGCATGAGCCAAATTTACTTTGAACACAATAGCTGCATGGATATGGAGCTCCACAAGTTTGTGTAGCATTATTGCCCCAACCATGGCGTGTAACATGCAAATAACTGTTCCTGTCCAGCATCTGTATTCAACTGTTTTTGTGTGTGCTTTCAACATTTATATTTTTGTGCATCATTAACAACGTGTAATATGTATTTTCACACATGATTTTATATCTACAGACTGATATAGTATAATTGTCTTTCAAATGAATTTCCAATGATTTATAGAAGTGTGTTTAAGATGGATTCCATCTCTTTCTCTCACTTGTGCTTCCCCCCTGCACACATCTTCTCCCTACAGGCTCCGCTACACACAGACAAGCTGAGGTCAAATTAGTTTATTTTCATTTCTATTTTGTTTTGTTGACAATAAACTTTCCATTGTGCTGATGCAAGGTTGTTACCACATCTTCCATTTCTACACTGGACCTTATCACTTGAAGAAAGTCTCATTGTCAATGTTTTGTATTTCGTTCAAATATCTCCAGATGACATAGCATAGGGGGTGTTGAATAATTATTAAGGAATGGGTTAGTGCTTGGGTGCTAAGGCAATATGAGGTTTATTTTCTCCAGGCTGTGACTTGCTGAAGAAATGATGCGTTTGCTCACACCATGATGAAACTGCAGAACTGTTTATTTAACATGCACAAATTGTGTATATAAACCCCTTGCTTTTGGGGATGAGCCAGAAGATTTTTCTGTTCTCAGGCCCCCACAGCAGAAATATATTTGGGACTTTTCAGGGACTATATGGCTGTGCAGAGGGAGAATAGTACTGATCTTGTTTCGGGGGACTTCGCTCAGGATGTAATTGCTTAGCTGAGTGTGTGTGGTGGAGTTCTCTGCTTTATTTTTTTTAGATAACTGTGCAACGATGATTGATTGTGCCCACTGCAGTTGTAGTCTCCCTTCTTTTTTTTTTTACAGCTTTGAGAATATGTTATTCTTGTAGTACTGTTTTTTCCATTACATTGCTAACTGGGAATTGCTCCTATATGTGATTTATCATATTAAGAGTGCAGAATAAATTATGCAAATTATTCAGAGTGTTGCTGGTTCGTAGGGTGCTCCATATAGGAGCTGCTTTCCACCTAAACTTGGGAACTTCCCAGTGTTTCTTGCTTCCCTTTTTGCATAATTTATTTGGCACTCTAAGCCTGAATGGGTATTGTTTTGAATTATACTGGGTGCTCACCTATACTTCTCTGAAGAGCTCATAACGAGATTGAAACTCGTGTCAGGGGATGATTTTGTTTATTCCAGGTTGGCTTGGGTGATATTTTACCAATCCAAACATGTAATATTGTGCCTGGAGTAGTAAAAGGCTTTTGTCATTTTTCAGCTTGGTATGGGTGGCACTAGCTAATCCTATGCTTATAGACTTTGCTGTACAAACAGCAAAAGACTTTGGGGTTGATTAAGATGACTGGCGGACCACTGTCCGTCCGCCTTTGTTCCGGGGATGGGGACCACCCGTCTTTAAGGCGCCGGTCCCACATATGGCATTACGATGCGGCCGCCACCACTGCGGACACAAGTGCCATGTTTTCCATTGCGCGGTGTGCTGCTGGCTGTAGCACCCGCCGCAATGGGAAAAATCCAGGATTTGCATTTCCCTGCACTACGTGGCAGGCACCACGCAGTGCCTGCCACGTGGTGCAGGAAATGGTGCCCCAAGTGCCTCGACCAACTGCCCCTGCACAAGAGGAACCCCAATGGGACCCAAAGGCCATCCCTGCCAGCCTTTCCATGACGGGTGAACCACCATGGAAATGCTGGTGGGGATCCAGCATCAAAATCTGCCTAGCAGGCACCGCCAGCATGTATTGCATGCTGAGGGCCTCCACTGCACCGCCGGGCTCTATGAGCCGGTCGCATTTCTGACAGTTGAAATTCCCGACTGCCACGATCCCGCCCGCCATCATAATATGGCGGGCGGGAAATGGGCACAAGATCGTGATGAACCCGCCATGGCAGCCTGCTGGTGGTAGGTTAACTGCGATCGATCGTGATCAGCCCCTTTGTCACTTTCTAGCTCAGCGTGGATGGCACTGCATTAATCCTGTGCCTGAAAACTTTGCTGAAAACAGACAATCAGATAAGACATCTAGTCGCAGATTCCTTACTTAACAATGTTCACCAGGGTGGATACTGAAACATTTTTCCCCCACAGTATGTCTGCGCGCCAGCAGAGGGCGCGGAGCGACTCCGCACTGACATCGTCCCCCGGATGTGACAGCAGCAGATCTGGGACTGAATGTGGGCTGTTATTGGGCCCTTCTTCTTCTTCTCTTCTCGTCTAGGGATCAGTGTGCCAACGATGCCATCTGGGTTTAAGCTATGTCGCTCTTGTGAGAGACCGATGACGATCACAGTTTCACATACTGTCTGTTTAAGGTGTCTTCGTGAGCACCACGATTCCCTCGACTACGGCCCCTGTCAGCGTCTCCGGTTGAAAGTGTGGAAGGAACGCCGTATGAAGCTCCTCACGGCGCAGTTTTCAGATGGACTGGGACGTCGTTCGTCTTCCACGAAACAAAGACAGGTCGGCGAGTCGCTCAGGTGAAGAGCGCTCGCCTTCGCAGAGGGAGCCGAAGACCCAGTGCACTAAACATAGGTTGGAAGTCGTCTAGCAACAGCAGGTTTCGGAGGCCCCTGAGGCAACCCCACACCTCCCTTCATACCCTGGAGTCAGGGTAAGCTTCGGCCAAATGAAAGAATATTTTCTTTTACTTCAACCGGTCCTTGACACTGACTTTCTCTGGTGCGCTTTCGAGCCCCAAGGAGGTAGGGAGTGTCCTAGCTGAATCCTCGCCAGTGTCTTCAGCCTCGGTTGCAGCGTTGCCCCTTGAACGCATTAGCGTATTCAACGTAGCGCCGGTGTACAGCCCTGCGGGGCTCACACCTTCGGTGTCGGTGTCTCTCCACCCTACGACATCGGCAGCGCCGCTCAATACGGATCCCAATGCCATTTCCAACATCAAGTCGACCCGGCACCGGAGGCACTGCCTAATGAGGACAATTCCACCATAGACCCTACTCGATCTCCTTCTGGTTTTCCTGTGGGCAATCCATGTTTTACAGGCTGTGAGGAGGATGTGGGGCAAACTTTTTTGGGTGCTCTTGACCCATCTTCCTTGGAAGATGCTTGGCTGGCTGATCTGGGGGGCGCTAGTGGCCTGCAGGCCTTCCCAGCGTCAGATTTGCTTTCTCCTCCAGGCATTGCAACAGAGTACAGTTCCTGTTTATCAGAGGTTTATGAAAGGGCGGCTGCACATCTGAATTGCCAATTTCCCTCTCTTCAGTTATCTACAGATCCCTTGATGCAGGTTCTCCATCAAGGTGGGATGGCAGCTGTCACGTTACTCCCCTACAATGAATCCCTCTTTGACATATTGCTCGGGATTTGGGCATAACCTGTCACAGAGCCACCTAATGACCGGGCAGTGGGGCATAGGCATCGTCCTGTCCCCGGGGATCCTCCCTGCCTCTTACGACATCCCACCACAAAAAGGCTGGTGGTACAGGCTACTACTGTGTCAGCAGATCTTAGTGCCCTTCCGGTGGTTCACCCTAGCAAGGATTCCAGGTGGTTGGATAATTGTGGTCGGAGTTTCTTTTTTTCTGCTAGTGCAGCCTTGATATCTTTAAACATTACCTGTGTTTTAGGTAGAATGTCTCATGCACTATGGGACTCTGTTGCGCAGAGTCTGCCCTCTCTGTTGGAGGAAGCCAGGCAGGAGCTCCTTCAGGTGGTACAGGATGGCAAAGAATCTGCCAAGTTTTCTATTAACTGCAGCATGGACAGGACAGATTCTGCCGGTAGAATTATGGCTCAAGTTTTTGCGTTGAGCAGGCATACGTGGCTGCGACTTTTGGGGTTTTCGGAGCCCTTCAAGGGCACTCTTCGAAATGCCATTTGATGGTGTCTTCTTTTTTGGGGAGCAGGCTTATTCAGCTTTGCGTCGCTTCAAAGCTAGCCAGTCTGATAAAACCACTTGATAAGTATTCATAGTTGTGGCTAGTTCCAGCATCAGGTCACTTTCTGCACGTCTAACTTTCCTGTTTTTCTCCTGGTGTCAGCACTTTTTCTTATGTGAGGAAATAGACTTATTCTGTTCCTTTTGCCTTCCAATCCCTTCAGTTTCACCTCTTTATTTCACTTGTAATGTTCAAGTGGGTTTTGCACAATTTTTGCAGTTTTCCTTTCTCTGCAAGATGCAGAATTGTCAACAGCAAATTCTCCAGTTTTTTTTTCATACGGTATTTCCTTACGTCATATTGACCGGTTTTCAGTTTTATACCTTCGCATATATACTATGCCCTATGTGGGGTGTTTCTAGTATACTTTCATTCAGCTTTTCTACCTCTGCCCATATTCTTTTATGTATGTGCGTATAAAATACTCGATATCTTTACCCAGATAGGCAGGTTACAGTGTGTGCATGTGTGTTTGAATGTGCATTTATATTCTGTATTCCTAACATGTATGTTGGTCTATATGTTTAATATATATATATATATATATACTTTATTTGACATATTTGGTTATAACTTCATGTGTAAGCCATGCTGGCTTCACTTGAGTTAAGTTTCTCCCCATTTTACGGGCATGCTTTTTCCTTTTTTATTGGGTTCCTTTGTCACATTATCCTGCATTTGTCTGTAGTACCTCTTGTAGGTACTGGCTCCTTGTACCCCAAAAGGCATTGGGGTGATCCTCTTTTCAACTTCATTCTCTTGATGAAGTATTTTTCTCTATATATATTTTTCTATATGTATATTTTTCTATTTCTTGGCTCGTTATATTTCTTTACGTGGTGGCACTGTCTATCCTGCCTCTACTTCGGCTATTACCCTTCAGTTAAGCTGATGCGTAAACTGCTGACTGTGGTTGCTTGGGGTTCTGGTGAACTTTCCTTCTTCTGGGAGCTCCTGCATTATGGGCCAGGAACTTCTTATATTGTGTTCTTGGTTCCCTTATCTATTGATACAACATGGCCTTACAGTACCATTACTCTGCGTTTTGTATGCTCTTTTTTTTCTTTGTAGTTTTATAATGCTATGCGTGAATATTCTTGCCTCCTCATATTCTGAAGGGCTTTTCCCACTATTTTGTGTTTTTTCTGGCTATGATGGTGTTTATAGCCATTACTCCATCAGAAGTATAGGCGTTAGTCTTCCAGATTTTCCACTTGTTGCTTCCTCTGTCTTCTCTCATTCAAGTTCTTGTTCCTATGGAGATGGTTACACATATGTGTGTGTGTGTGTGTGTGTGTGTGTGTGTGCACGTGTGTATATATATATATATATATATATATATATATATATATATATATATATATATATATATATATATATATATACGCTCCAAAAGTTGCCCACAGGCGAGGGAGCACTCGGGCTGCAGTGATCCCCAGTAGACCACACACATCGCAGGAGCAGCCTGACGCGTTTCGGATCAATTCCTTAATCACAGGCTCAGTTCCACCAAGTGCACAGCGTTTTTTGGCCACACCTCTTTATTTAAATGATTTACTGCCTTCTGATAGGTTAATTTCAAACAGCATTTGGCTCACGGTCCCCCACAGGATTATGGGACCTGTAGTGCGGCAATCCTACCCCGATGAGTGCCATGTCCTTAGGGTCCTCAATGCATCACCCTGAAATGGGCCCCGCAATGCGTGCAGTCTCGCTTTCTCTGGTGCTGCATGCCCCGTATGAAGCCCGATATGATTCAAGCTTAACGGCCCGCTTCCAATCCTCGCGGTGGTGCTCCCTCCACGGCCGGGCCGCCGTGAGTAGATTAACGCTCCAAAAGTTGCCCACAGGCGAGGGAGCACTCGGACTGCAGTGATCCCCAGTAGACCACACACATCGCAGGAGCAGCCTGACGCGTTTCGGATCAATTCCTTAATCATAGGCTCAGTTCCACCAAGTGCACAGCGTTTTTTGGCCACACCTCTTTATTTAAATGATTTACTGCCTTCTGATAGGTTAATTTCAAACAGCATTTGGCTCACGGTCCCCCACAGGATTATGGGACCTGTAGTGCGGCAATCCTACCCCGATGAGTGCCATGTCCTTAGGGTCCTCAATGCATCACCCTGAAATGGGCCCCGCAATGCGTGCAGTCTTGCTTTCTCTGGTGCTGCATGCCCCGTATGAAGCCCGATATGATTCAAGCTTGACGGCCCGCTTCCAATCCTCGCGGTGGTGCTCCCTCCTCGGCCGGGCCACCGTGAGTAGATTAACGCTCCAAAAGTTGCCCACAGGCGAGGGAGCACTCGGGCTGCAGTGATCCCCAGTAGACCACACACATCGCAGGAGCAGCCTGACGCGTTTCGGATCAATTCCTTAATCATAGGCTCAGTTCCACCAAGTGCACAGCGTTTTTTGGCCACACCTCTTATTGAAATGATTTACTGCCTTCTGATCCTCGGGTCCTCAATGCATCACCCGGAAATGGGCCCCGCAATGCGTGCAGTCTCGCTTTCTCTGGTGCTGCAAGCCCCGTATGAAGCCCGATATGATTCAAGCTTAACGAGTGCTCCCTCGCCTGTGGGCAACTTTTGGAGCGTGTATATATATATATATATATATATATATATATATATATATATATATATTCACTAAAAGAACCATAGGTTTCAGGGGCGTTATAGTTAGCTGGACTTTTCACTCTTACAAAACCATTGAAATTCCCCCGTTATAGTTAGTTCAGCTAACTATAACTCGCGCGCCCGCAATGCACTTCTGATGACGTCACATATTACATCACTCATGACATCACTGATGACATCATCCAGTGAATGTGTGTTGTTCTGAAAATTACATATGTTTTATATATGTATATCTCAAGGCCGATGGAATAGTAAATGGGTATGTAAGTGTCTAAATGGATGATTTGTCTGCAGCGTTTCTATCCTGATACAACTTTCCTTTGCCCCCGCTGTCAGGCGCAAGCCGCAGACTTTCACCATATGTTTTGGGCCTGTCCGGGTATCCACGCCTTCTGGTCGTCTATCCACACGACACTCCGAGATCTCACCGGACTCACCCACCTAGCCACATGGTAGTGTTGCACGCTTGGCATAGTCGGTCGGAGGAAACGGTATAAATTGCCCATACGTTTTGTCTCCCTAGCTCACCTATTGGCTAAGCACTGCATAGCCATGCATTGGCGCTCCCCTTCAGGCCCCCCGATTGCAGCATGGGTGGGGGCGGTGCTCAAATGGGCTGCAGCTGAAGAGGATGCAGTGCGAGAGGAGGAAGCGAAAGGCATACGAAAAATCCCAATTTCCCTGGAATTGGCGCTCTTGTTACACCAATTCAAACAGTCCCAGGCTCCTGATGAATCGACCACGAACGTGACAACCCATGACGACACACAGCTGTCCACTGCGCAGGCCCACACAACTGGAGATCCCCCTGATGATTAACACCCTCCCTGGGGCTTGCTAGTCTAACGCCCTTCCCACTAACCCGACCCACTCACCTATGCAGCATGTCCGCCCGCGAACCCCCATCCTCCATAGTGAGATACAACTGCGCCAACACTCAGATATTAGAGAGACCATGTGTGCCCTAGACTGGCCGTACCACCTAAAGTTCCATGAGGACCCCTAGTTTGATTTCCCCCCCCCCCCCACCCCACTCCCCAGTTTTCTTACTTGGCAAACACCTGCTGTAGCACATACTGCATCCACAGGAATTCGAAGTAATTGTACAGGTCTTTACCGATACTAGCTGATTGGATGTACTTGTACCATGACACTGTGGGAAAATATATATCTGTAACCATTGTACTAATAAATGCCAATAAAAAGAATTTGAAAAAAAAATGGATGATTTGTTTTTGAAAAATTGATTGTATAACTGACTAAGTGTATCTTAGTGAACACATGGCTTAGTGAGTAATGTTTAAATATGTAAATATCTGTATCAGTCTCTCACTTTGTGTATAAGTGGCTGTATGGGTTGGTGAGTAGCTACATGAGTGCCTATATAGGTTATTAGTTGGTTTTTTGAGTATCAGTATGAGTGAGTGTCTGTATGGTTCGGTGGGGGGTATTACGTAGTGCATAGGTACATGAATGAGTGACTCACTGTTTGTATGTGTTGATGACAGCATGTGTGCAGGCCTGTATGGGTGGATGAGTATGTGCATGGGTGTGTAAGTGAGTGAATGACTGTCTCAATAGTGTCTTTATGAGTAACTTCATATGTTTTAAACTAGTATATGTGACTATTGGTGTAGATAAGTGAGTATGTGAGAGTGAGAGATTGAAAGAGTTCCTGTATGAATAAGTATGTGCTTCTATAAGTGATTGTTTAAAAAACGAAGTATGTGTAAGTTTCTGTAGAAGTAAGTGTGGTGGTGTGTGTGTATAACTGTATATGCAAGTAAATGGATGTTTGATTCTTTATTAGCATGAGTGACTATGTGTGTGAGTAGCTCTATGGATGAATGGTGTTGTGTAACAGGATGTATAGGTGTATGAGTACATATGATGAGTGAGTACATGTATGAGTGACTGTATAGGAATGTTGGTAAATGAGTGGATGTGTATGTGGATCTTAGAATTACTGAATAGGTTGTTGTAACTGGTATTGGTATGTCCAATGTTTTGAAAATTTTAGTTTCTATTTTTGAATGTGTGTATCAAAGGTTATATTAGGGGGTGGGAGGTCTGCCACTCTATCACAAGGATGATGTCATCAGTGATGTCATTTAGGATGTCATCAGTGATGTCACTGACCATGTCATGAGTGATGTAATATGTGATGTCATCAGCAGTGCATTGCGGGCGCGCGAGTTATAGTTAGCTGAACTAACTAGAACGGGAGAATTTCAATGGTTTTGTAGGAGTGAATAGTCCAGCTAACTATAACGCCCCTGAAACCTATGGTTTTTTCAGCAAATTTCTAAGGTTTTTTAAATGATAATTCCTAACTATAACGTGCCTGAAACCTATGGTATTTTCAGTGAATTTCAAAGGTTTTTTTAAATGCTAATTTCTAACTATGCCTACAGAGATAGGACATATGAAGAAAGAAGAAAAAACGCACAGAAAGAAAAAAAAGATATGCAGAAAGAAGCAACAGAAGTCCTCAAAGACGAAGAAAAGTGCAGGAAGAAGGATAACGTGCAAACAAACAAACAGAATAGCAGAAAGAAGCCCTGTTGCAAAATCATCCTGTACCCTCAACTTTTTCAGACAGATACTGGTGGTAACTGAGTCTGACTAACCAGTCCTAGAGCCAGTGCTATGTTAAAAGACACTCAGAATACAGTGAAAACACCTACATACACTAGGGAACACGATGCGTTGGGGTCCCCCTGTGATTAGCATGACCTCCTCTGTAAGCCCCTAGTATATAATAGGGCAGGGGATTAAAACTACCTCTTAAAACGCGCCACAGGGCGTGTTTGCACACGTCACCTCAGGCCCCGTCCCCTCCCTTCCCCACTGTGTAAACACGCCCTGTGGCAGTTTTAAGTTGGGAGATTAAGTCCCCTTGAATCCTGAGGGTCCCTAGGGTCCAACTAGACCACTAGATACCTCCAGTAAGCGCCACAGAGCTGCGTTGCATAGAGATGTAAAAAGGGGCACAGCCTAGACCACCTCTCTGCAACGCAGCGCAGTGGCGCTTACTGGAAGCACCTGTTGGGCTAGTTAATTATTTTCCCAACTTAAAACGCGCCACAGGGCGTGTTTGCACACGTCACCTCATGCCCCGTCCCCTCCCTTCACCACTGTGTAAACGCGCCCTGTGGCCGTTCTAAGTTGAGAGATTAAGTCCCCTTGAATCCTAATGGTCCCTAGGGTCAAACTAGCCCACTAGGTACCTCCAGTAAGCGCCACAGAGCTGCGTTGCATAGAGGTGTAAAAAGGGGCTTGGCCTCAGAACACCTGTCTGCAACGCAGCTCCCTGGCGTATATTGGAGATACCTGTTGGGCTAGTTGGCCCTCAGTGACCCTCAGTATTGAAGGGGAATTAATTCCCCAACTTACAACTGGCCAGGGGGCGCGTTTGCAGAGTGCTGCAAGGAGGGGGCGTGGCCTCCGGCACGATGCCGGTCTTTTATTTATTTTATTTTTTTAAGAAGGAGGACTGTGTGGCCCCCCTTCTTTTTCTAATTTATTGGCCCTGGGGACCCCATCCCCCAGGGCCTGCACCCTAATTTTTTTGTTGAAAAAAATTAATTTGGCCCTCCCAAGGACTTAATCGGCCCCGGGGACACCAACCCACGGGTCATGGCCTTTTTTTAAAAAAAAAATCTTTGGGAGGGGGGCTGCGTTTCCCCACTCCTCAGGCCACTTATGGCCCCGGGGACCCAATTCCCCGGGGACAGCCTTTGTTTTTTATTATTTTAAAAAATATATATTTATAGAAACACCTAGGACATGCTGGACAAACCGTATGTACCTATCACCATGACGATTTGTGTGATATTCATTAAAAGGCGACTATGCATACAATTAATCCACGTGGAATGTATTTACACCGCTAGTGAAGCTCTGACATGTCTGACGCCCTACTGTGCCTAATCCCGGCGCCCCCGCCGGTGGGTACTCTCCAAGTAGACACCCTTGTCGTTTATTTATAAAAACATGGGTAGCTATTGACGGGCACATTTAATACACACGCACACCAAGCCATTCAAAGGGGATTCGACAAAAATCCGACCAAACTATGCAAGAAACCCCCCTCACGGTTAATAAAACACACATCCACCGCCGGATGTGTAATACTTTTTATTTTACTCTCTGGAAAGGAGACAATCCTCACTTGAGAGTCACAGCGTGCTCCTGGCTGAGCCCAATGCTGTGTTACACCCACCAGTGCCCGCCGAGTGCCACACACCTCTGTGTTGTATTCCACCAGCTAGTGCGTATGCTATGACACTCTATAGCCCATGTGCACTGTAACACCACCCCGTGAATATGTCATGCCACACTTGCCTTCACACGGGTTATATTGCCCCATCTAACGTGCCTTCCCCGATGCCTATGTTATAACGCACAGCGCTATGCCATACATATTACAATCTGGGATCCATATCTTTGTCACAGTGCATATGCAACGTTACACTCCCCAGCACATATTTTATATTACAACTTTAGAGACTAGTTAGGTTACACAACACTGACCTGTGCATATTACACTCCAAGGTGCATATCGCATAGCATGCGCTAGTGCCTGTGCTATCTCGCGCTCTCCAATGAATCTGTCACTGCGCACAATGTATTGCATATTATATTTCACGCCCCGGTTCATCTTATATCACACTTTTTGGTGCATAGTTTATACCATACCTATATCTAGTATTCATTTTCAATCGTGCTCTCAGGACTATGTTCTATATAACACTGCGTCCACCTACCCTTTTCACAGGCATTACATTTTGCGATGGGGGGTGGAGGGTCAGGGGGTGTTTCTGACAAGTGAGCCCGGAGTCACAGTCACAAACGTCCTCTTCTTCCTGAATAAAAGTGAGATTATGCTGCATACTTGTTCATATTTTAAGTAGTTCGCACAGACACACATTTTAAAAACAATAAAGTTCCTAATACCCACCTTCTCTGAACAGTTAGCTTGCTGCCCCATCCACCTCCTCCCTATCCTCTGTTGTCTGAATCCATGGACTAGCCTTCTCCCTCCTGCCATGCATGGTCTGATGTGCTGCCACTGCCCTCCATTTAGCATGATGTACCAGTCCACTCCTCCTGCCCTCCATTGCCCAATTCTATGGCCCATCATTAACCTCCTGCTTAGCCTCTGTGCTTAGCTTGCTGCCCCTATTCTCCTTCCCCCTGCCCCCGATGTCTTTGTGCATGCCCCTGCTCCATCCTTTTTGCCCACCATGTTCCATGGACCTGCCACTCCTATCTACTCTGAGTGTTCTATTGAGCTGCCACTCCCCTCCCACCTGCCTAGCATTGTCAGATGACTGTAACCTGTCCCTGCCACCTCCACCCTGCCTGTCCACATGTCATGCTCTTATCCCCTTCCTCCTGTCCTCCATGGTCCATTTTACTGCCACACCCTTCTGCCCTCCCTGGTCTGTTGTGCTGCAACTGCTCCTCCTGCCTGCCCCGCACGGTCTGTTGTGAGGCCCCTTCCCCTGAACTCTCTTGTCTGTGCCCAGGTCCTGACCCTCCCTTCTATCCTCCATGGTCCTTTGTGCATGTCCCTGCACCCTCCTTCTTGCCCATCATAGCCATTGTGCTGCCACTAACCCTCTCGCTTGCAATGCATGGTCTTCTGTGCTGCCATGGCCCCTCCCACCTTCCCTGTGTGGTCAGCTAGCTGCCCATGACCCCTCCCACCTTCCCTCCATGGTCTGTGTGTATGCCATCATAGTCTCACTGTTGCTCTCCATGGTGTGTCTTGTTTCTAGTGCCCATCCTGCCTGACCTCCATGGTCATCTTGCTGTCCCTGCCCTGCCCCCTTGCCCCCAGCCCTCTGTTTCCATGTGCAGACCCCTATTTCCTCCCTCCTGGCTTGTCTGTTCCATTGTAATGCCCCTGATCCACCCCTCCTGCCCTTTATGGTCTGTTATGCTGCAGCTTTCTCTCCTGTCTGTCTATTATGGTCAGCTAGCTACCATTGCCTCTTTCCCCTCTGTTCTCTGTTGTCCATGTGCATGGTCCTGTCCCCTCCCTATTGCTTTCTATGGATTGTTGTGCTGCACTCCCGTCCCGCATGCCCTGTGTGGTGTATTGTGCTGCTGCAAACCCTGATGCCTGCCCTGTAGGGTCAGTTTGGTGCAACTCTCCATGTCCCTCCTGTCCTGTTATCCGAGTCCATGTCCCTACCCCAATTCCTCCTACCTACCATGATCCAATGTACCATACTTGCGAACATTTTGAACTTGGTAAGAGGGAGATTTTGAAAAAAAACTGGGGTATTGATTCTCCCCTGTGAGTTACATTGAAAAAGAGGAGATTGTAGACAGGAGACAGATCAAATAAAGCCCATTTGAGCTTAAAAACATTGGACGTTTCCTGGCTGAAACGGGTCTGTTGGCATGTATGGTTGTACTACCACTGCCTCTTCCTTCTGCCAACAATGGTCTATTATATTGCTACAGCCTCTCTTGCCAGTCCTATATTGTTGGTTTGTTGCCCCTGCCCCTCTTTCCACTGCCCTCCATAGTCTGTTGTGCTGCCACTGCCCTTCCTGCCTGCCCAGTGTGGTCAAATTGTTGCCTCTGCACTCTCCTACCTGCCTTCAATTTTCAGAGTCCGTGCCCCTGTTCTCTGCCTCTCAACAGTATCCCAATGAACAACTAGATTGCTAACATTCTATATTTATTACAAAAGTGTGGAACGCCTGACGTCATCTTGATGTAATCAAAACTGTAATACCTAGAGCATTTCCTTTAGAAATTACATATATGAGAGGGTCTTATTTGCATCAAAATTATGGTTAGTGCTCTAAAAAATTAAAATGAGGACATATTTTCTGAGTTTTCAAATAGCGACAAAGAACTTTTAAATTATTTGTAATCTTTATGTTTTTTTATCCAGTTGACCACGTGATTAAATGTTGTACCTAGGGGAGAGGATGTGGTGTTACTTCCAGAGCTGCAGACTTTGCAATTGGGGAAACAGGTTGGAGCTTCTGCTTCAGCTCAACATTCTGTGATTCTGGTCAAATCACTTAATCTCCCCATGTCTACAACCAAAATGAATTTGTTCTTGTGTGATGTATCCAATGCTCATGTAAAGCACTCCAATACCTGAGAAGTCTGCACTATATAATACTGCAAATACACAAAAAATAAGTGTTCTGCACACTTCTGTCATTGTGCTACATGTGGGCTACATCTGGGTGATATTTGTGCTGCATTTGGGCTCTTTTGTCGCTGGTGGCCATCTTGGGAGATTTATTTGTTATGAAGTTTCCTAATTTCCTCATTTACTGCAGTCTCCTCAGTAGGAAATGCTTTCAGTTTTTTACTTTGATTCCATCAAGAAGGTATTCAGATATGTCACACATTTGCCATAAATTCTGAATGTTAGCACTCTAGTTGCTCATTAGATCACTGTAGTAAAGCTACTGCTCACCACGGAAGTCTGCTGCTGGTATTAAAAGTGCATGTTTCAGTCTGCATATCAGAAATTTTTAATGAAATAGAAGAGGATTTGAGAAGTCACTCAAAATGTGCCCTAATTTTTCTTTCTTCAGCACTAATCATAATTTCTATGGCAAAATGAACCCCCTCATTGTGTTCCTTTTTAAATTAAATGTTTTAAGTGTTACCAGTTTATTCCAATCAAGATGGCTTCAGGTGTGCAATATGTTTGTCATAAGGAGGACTGTTAGCGCTCTAGTTGTTCTTTAGAACACTCTGGGAAGCTGCAGTAGAACACAAAGGAATCAACTGACAGTCTCTGCCCTTGTTGGATGTACATGTTTTACTGAGAATGTCAGACTTCATTCTCACATGACTGAGAAAGATAATGTGAATTTACAGAAAATATGCTCTCAGTTTAGCTTATAGATCATGAGAAAATAGTTTTCTCTCAAACATGATTCATGATATCACAGGAGAAGGCTTTTTCACATGGTAAAATCACCTTAGAACACACCACAATTCCTAAAATGAGTATGGTACCATCAACAAATGATTTATAATGTAACTAAAGTCTTAAAACCTTCTATTAACGGCAATGCTTTTTAATGAGGTGCTATCATGTATATTGGTCCCAAGATGGCTGCCAACACTTCTTGGATGAAGTACTGACACCCAATCAGATCTCACGATGAGATGCGTGGTTAGGCTCCGCCCAGATATATCTATCTTTTTAACTCTAATTTTCTCAGGAACTACTGAACGGATTTGCACCATTTAAGCAAAAGGCACGAGTCTGAACTGAGGACTACCTCTTTGCCAAATTTGGTGTAATTCCGTTCAGCAGTTCGGGCTGTAGCTGCGTCAACAGGTCCTATGGGAAAATGCATGGGAAAACGTGTTTTGGGACCCCCCTTTTTTCTCGGCCCCCGCTTGATGCATCACTGTGGAATTTTCAGGATAGGAGCGGACCGGAGCTGGCCAAAAGTTTGGAAAATTTTGCGAAGATTCGTCAATCGGCGCCAACGTTATTCCAAATAGAATGTTGCGGATTTCCTATGGAAAATAGGTCCTAACTATAACTACCTACTGGCGACTGCCAGTAGGTAAAATATTTATATATATTTATATATATATTATGACCTACTGGCGGTCGCCAGTAGGTAGTTTCCATAGGATGAGCAATTTTTGTTTTGCTTATAACTTTGGCGTCGTTAGATGAATGTTCATTAAATTTTCCAGACTAATTCTTTGCTCATATCAGCTCCTGTGTTGAAAGTGTGGGGGTGATTCGTCAAGGGGGGGCCGAGGAAAAAGGGGGTTCCCAAAAAGTGTTTTCTCCATGCAATTTCCATAGGAAACTTCAGACAAGGCTACAGGTCGAACGGGTGAACGGAATTACCCCAAATTTGGCAGGGAGAAGGGTCTTGGTCTAGAAAGCACGCTTTTGTTTATTTGTTGTAAATCAGTTCAGTAGTTTTGGAGAAGTATCGAAATTGACAGATATTGATATTTGGGAATTCTGACATCTGATTGGCTGAGGTGTTACAAGCACGAGCTTGCTGCTTATTGGCTGCGAGCTGTTGCAACTAGGAAGTGTTGGCAGCCATTTTATGATTCCGTTGAAACGAGTAAGGGGAAAAAAGGGCGAAAAGAGTAGGAAACAGGAGGATAGGAGCACTGTAATGTCTGTGGGGGAGTGCGAAGCGAAGTACTCACTCCTACTGGTCTGAAAGTGCGATGTTGCTCAGAGTGACATGGTGCTGAGATGAGATGCTGCTACACTCGGGTATAAAACCGAGAGCCTAAACCGTGAGCTCATTGCTGTTAAGAGATGTGTTCTGGTCTTTGTAGCATACCTGTGCAAGTAGTGTTAGTAGGCATTTATACCATACAGGGAGTGGGAAGCAAACTACTGACCCCTACTGTGCGTTTATACTATACCGGAAGTGGGAAGCAAAGTACTCACGCCTACCGGTGTGAAGACTCCGGGATCAAACCGAGCTGATTGCTGTAAAGTGATGGGCTCTGGGCGCTGTAGCATACTGCCCGCTGTAGTATAACTGTGTAAGTAGTGTTAGTATGCGTTTATACTATACAGGGAGTGGGATGCGAACTACTCACCACTACTGGTCTGAAGACTCTGGGATTATACCGTGAGCTCATTGCTGTTAAGTGAGGTGCTCTGGGCGCTGTAGCATACCTGTGGAAGTAGTGTTAGTTTGTGTTTATACAATAGAGGGAGTGGGAAGCGAACTACTCACCCCTACTGGTCTGAAGTCTCTGGGATTAAACCGTGAGCTCATTGCTGTAAAGTCATGTGCTCTGTGTAGTATTCCAATGTTAGTCATAGTAGTATCTTAGTATGTAATGCTACTAGAATGTAAGTATGTAATGTTAGAATGTAGGGCTGTCATGAGGGGAATCTTGGGGAGTTTGTACATTGTGCTGGAGAAGACGGTTGCCTTGCTGTCTGCTCCTGTTGGTGGCTGTTTAAGCTGTCTTCTTTTCCTGCAATAAATCTACTTATCGGATCCACTGCTGTCTGCCTCTTCACTATATAAATATGGCGATGAGCGGGAGAAGGTAAAAAGAAGGCAGCAATCACCAATATTTCGAGCTACCTTGCGTTCTGCTGAAGACCCGTTTTCTTCGTGAAGCTGTTTCTACTCATCCCAGGGTCGTCGGCTCATCGAACTATGTCATCTGACCTCTGGTAGGATTTATATTTTTTGATTTTGGGCTTCCTCTGCCTCTTCACTACACTCTGGTCGCTGTACTACACGTGTTCAAGTAGTGTTAATATGCTTTTATACTAATTCTGTAGTTATGCAGTAACCAATGCATCATGGACCTATGGAGCACCACCTCCCAGGCGCAGCTCATACAATGTCCCGGGGTGTGCATCCGCGGGACATTTATGTTTGCTATTACAGGGCGGGAGCATGGCTTCCACCCTGTGATAGCAAATTGTTGTTTGCCTCGTTGAAGTTGAGGAGGAAAAGCTCATATCGCTTCAATAAAGCGGATCCGGATGGTAAAAATGGAGGGAAAAAAATTAAGCGGGGTCTCAACCGTTCATTTAAATGAGCCCCCTGGTGGGTAATGTTCCGGGGTCAATCCTAATATTATATTGTGGAGTCTCTGCAGCACAGGGGACCTTAATCTTACATGTAAATTTGACGCGGGAGGGCACAGAGACGTTTCGCAGCCTAGGGGATCGCCACCTCCCCGGGTACTGTTTACTAGTTGTTCGGCGGGCTTCGAGGCCAACTCAAGTCCGGGGATCGCCACCCTCCGGGGCTTTACTTAAATATACAGGGTGGGCCTCGCCAGTCCCAGAAGCCTCGGTGGCCCTAGGCAGGGCCTTATTGGTTCTATAATCACACGGGCAATACTCATGGTGTTATAAAGTGATACACTCATAGAACCCTTGCAGTTGTAGAATTACCCAGGTTTCATTTATATAATAGTCTGTTGGTTTATATTTGGTAGGTGCACCGCAAAATTACAAATGTTTTCCATCATAACCTCCTATCAACCGCCGATTTTCACAGTAAGCTACAGACAAGTGTTGTCAGAAAAAGAAGACTCATACACTCACTTATTTATTGGTAAAAAAAATAACCTTTATTAAAACAACACAAATAAATGGAAACGCAACTTTAGTCGAAGAAACAACAGTATAACATGAAATAAGTGGGTGGGAATCCTCAGGAAGCAGCGTACAAAACCTGCAAGACAAAAAAGAAGCATAAGTATGTGTGCATTGCCCAAAAGAAAGGTAGTCTGAATGAAAGGAAGAAAGTGAGAATGGGAGAGATCGAGTGGGTGGAAGGGAGAAGGGGAGGGAGAGTCAAAAGAACAGAGGGAGGAGGAGATAGAGCATCGGCACCCAGCCCTCACTGTTCTCCTCCTATCACCCGTGTGTGTGGGACGCTGGGGTCCGCGAGAAAGAGTGTGGTCCAGCAAGTCCTTAAAATGAAACCGAGATATGAAGGAGGCCAGAGATTACATTATTATCTATGACAACATCGCTTGCCTGCACCTGTGCACCCAGGCTGCTGCACCCCAGCCCCTTCCCCCACACTGTGCTCAATTGCAGCTCCTGCGCACCGAGGCTTCAGTGCTCACCTGCCACCACCGATGTGTCCAATGACGTGCCGGTGCTAGCTCCGACTTCGGGGTGCCTCTCTCAGGGTGGCACAGCAGGTCTCCGGTCGGGGACGGTGTCTTGATACCACGATGGAAGGCTTCAGAATGCTCAGGGCATCATCACGGGCTGAGTACCTGCTCCGCCGATTTTGGTGCAACTAACTCAGTGTCTGAAAAGGGAGGAATAATATAATGCTGGAAACGTCTTGAGGTAAATGAAGGTTTATTTCAAGCTTAATACAGAACACCAGTTGAGTGCATCCTTCCTTCTTGAAGTACGATCTACCAACTGTTAGTGGTAATCGTGGTTCAAAGAGGAGTTGGAGTGTACGAGAATACACAAGGTTAAATAATAATATGTTATGCCAACGTTCACATACAAAGGAACAGAGCGCATGCTAGAAGCATAATGTGCACGTCTAATGCAGTGGTGCAAGCCTGTGTGCATATACACTTAGTAATCAGCTCACTACAGTGCCCCAAAAGGCAATGCCACGTGTCTGTAGGGCAGTGCTCCCGCTGGATCAGGCCTACAGTACGTTCCAGTAGGTCCTTAAAATGAGACAGAGATGTGACTGAATGAGGTCAGAGATCACATCATTCCGCACGGCAACATCGCTTGTTCGCACCTGCGCACCCAGGCTGCACCACACCCCTCCTGCAACACCATGCTCAATTGCAGCCCCTGTGCACCCAGGCCCCACTGCTCACCTGCTGTCATTTTTGTGTGTCCAAACACGACGGCCAGCAGGGTTCACAATTCAAATTGAGTTTTGATTGCGAGGATGGTGTACACCTCATGGATCCCTTTTTTTTACTGTGCATTGTGATATGCGACGTGGATGCGGCCATATCACCTGAGGCAGCGTGGAAGAACTGGGACATGTGGCGTCGTCGTTATCCTATTTATACGTATGCAAAGTGGGATGGGCTTGCGTACACTAGGCCAGCATAGGGGTGTGAATAATTATTCCGGGGACCTGGGCATTGTTCAGTTCCTTCCCTGGCCAGGAAGTGTACTTATGTGTGTGTCCCTGTTGCAGTTTTGACGTCGCACAATCCGCAATTTACATTAATGTAGCATAGACCGAGTTTGAGAGTGCCGTTATAGCACTCTACCAAACCCGCTGATTGGGGATGGTTTGCCGCATGGAATTTCTGCCTGATACCAAGATTTTTCATAATTTGGCCCACAAATTCACTTCCATTGTCACTCCAGACAATGCGTGGCAAACCAAACCTAGGGAAGAACTCTTTTAGAAGAACTTTGGCAGTGGATAAAGCAGTGTTGTCTTTCAGGGGGTAGGCCTCTATCCATCTGGAGGAGGCACACACCACCACCAAAACATATTTGAGATTGTTGCATCGTTCCATGTGGATATAATCAATTTGCAACACCTCAAAAGGATATGTTGGGGGAGCAAAATGGCCTGCTGGAGTTGGGGTTCCCTTTCTTGGGTTATGCATCAAGCAAACGATACAATGCTTCACTAAATTATCTGCACATTTTGGAATCCCTTCGTTCAGCCACACTGGAGCCAGAAGCTTACATAATCCTTTCGCGCTGATGTGGGCTGGACCATGCGCCATAGCAACTACAGGCAGTACATAGGCATCTGGTGACAGCCAACGCTGATGTTCTGACAATTATATCCAACATCCCATCGCGTCTAACATTCCTGTACTCTCTTTCCACTTACTCAACTCTTTCTCTGTAGCCTCTCCTTGAATCGATCTCACACTTTCTATTGTATCCTCACACATTCCTTTTTCCTTGACCCAATTTGCAGGGCCCGCAATATACATGCGCGTCATAGCATCTCTGGCTGTTTCTTTTGCTATCTCATCTGCAAAAGCATTCCCGCGACCAACATCATCAGTAATCCTCTTATGCGCACTACACTTTATGATTGCTATCTGGGTAGGCAAAGCAAGTGACTCAAGAAGATCAGCTACCAACTGACCGTGCTGTTTTTTAGTACCGTGGGAGGTAAAGAATCCTCTTTGCTTCCACAAACTATGTGCCACACCAAACGCATACTGGCTGTCGGTATATACATTCACTCTCTTCCCCTTAGATAACACACACGCTCTGGTCAAAGCTATCAGTTCAGCCGTCTGAGCTGAATTATGTCTGATGCGTGCTGTCTCCACGATTGTATGCAAGGTGGTAACAGCATAAGCTGAAGTTGTTTCACCATTAGGGAGTTTAAAACAAGAACCATCCACCCATAGGATCCCATCCGGGTCCATTAGTGGTGTATCTTTCAAATCAATCCTACCTTTTGTCTCCTCCTCAGTACGGAGAAAACAATCATGTTGTTCCTGAATACCTTTCTCTTCTGGGAGAGGTAACAATGTGGCTGGATTTAAAGTGTTACATCGTTTGATGTGCACATGACTAGCCAAGAGCGCCAGCTCATACCCAGACAAGCGAGCACTCGTAAGATGCTACGTTTTCGTCCTATTTAGCAAGGTATCCACTGCATGTGGTACCATAACAATAAGGGTGTTATCTAGCACCACTCCAGCAGATTGATGAATAGAAATTGCTGCTGTAGCTTTAAGACAACTAGGCAATGCCTTGGTTACTGGATCTAATGTAGCCGAAAAGTAGGCACATGGCCGCTGCTTGTCTCCAAATCGTTGTGTTAAGACTGACAACGCACAATCCTCTCTTTCATGGACATAGAGCGTGAAGGGCTTACTGTAATCCAGAGTACCCAACACAGGAGCAGAGCACAGAGCAGCACGTAAATCAGAAAAACTCTTCTGACATTTGTCAGTCCAAGGAAGGGGTTGGGGTGTGTCTTTCAAAGTGAGTGCCAACAAAGGTTTAGCCAACAAAGAAAAATTTGGAATCCACTGTCTACAATAAGAGGTAATGCCCAGAAAGGCACGCACTTCTCTTTGTGTGGATGGCACAGACATTTGTGCAATTGCTTGAATACGTTCTGGGGTCAGTCGCCTTCCCTCCTTCGACAAGAGATGACCTAGATAGGTAACCTCTTGTCCGGCATATTGTAATTTAGAAGGTGAAACCTTATGGTGAAGGTCAGACAAGTGACGCAATAGTGCAATAGTCACGTTCTTGCAAATATCCTCTGAATCGGCAGCAATCAATAAATCATCCATATACTGAATAAGGGTAGCACCTGGCGGCAACGAAAAAGCATCAAGCTGGCATTTCAGAGCTTGGCTATAGATGGAGGGCATTTCACAATAGCCTTGGGGTGCGCGCTTGAACCGGAAACTTCGGCCTCCTAAAGAGAAGCCAAAAATATCCCTACTCTCTTCAGCAATGGGGATGCTGAAGAAAGCATTTTTCAGATCGATAACAGAAAACCAAGCTGCCGAGGCAGGTATCATAGTTAACAGGGCAGTGATATCTGGAACAACAGGAAACTGTGGTACAACAATTTTATTAACCTCCCGAAGATCAATAACAAAGCAATAAACAGGAGGCTGAGAAGGATCAGTGCGTTTAAGAACCGGGAGAACAGGACTATTGCATACATTTCCCCTCGTCTTCTCGACCACACCCTTCTGAACCAAATCATAAATAATAGCAAAAAGTGCTCTTTCACCATCATTGGGAATTTTGTATTGAGGGATGCGTGGCAATTTAGCATTGGGCTTGAGGGTAACAACATAGGGTGGGATCTCAAGACAACCAACATCATTTGGACCCGTAGCCCAAAGTGTCGCAGGGAGAGAGAGCAATTCAGGTGGAAATTGATCTTTAGACAAATACATTGGAGAAGTCAGTTTCTGCCCCAAAACGAGATGCACACCAGAAGGAGAACAATATATCGTTGCATGCAATCTTTTCAATAAATCCAAACCCAACAGATTTTCGCCGCAACCAGTCGTTAAAAGAAGCGGAGCTTCCAAATCATAAGGACCAACTGAAATAGGCAGAGGACAAGAGACCGGGCTATGAACTGGGGCGCCAGAAAATCCTACGGATACGTTTGTTAAGCCAGACAAAGGTGCCCCAGGGAGTTTGGAGTGAATAATAGAACTTCTCATCGCACCAGTATCTAAAAGAAATGGCTCTGAAACACCCATTGTAGTGACATTAATATAAGGCCCATTCTGATCTACTGGAATCGATACAACTCCCTCACTTTGTCTATGGCTGTCCTAGTTAGCGTGAAGACCGTCATTCTCACCTTCAACATAGTAATCATCATTGTAATACTATGTAGACTGAGTATTTTGCTGATCAAAGTAGTTCATAGAATGTGGAGGGGAACGCTGTGTCTGGGGCGACATACCTCGACCTCTACCCCTGGGCGCTAACTGGGAACCACCACGACCTCGTGGAGTAGATAGTCCTCCATTACGCTGTAATAAAACTGGGCAGCCATTCTTAAAATGACCTTCCTCCCTACAATGGCGCATTGGTTAGGACCTAACAAAGGCCGCGGAGTATAGGGCTCAGGCTTTTGAAACACCCTCTGAAACTGGGGAGGCTGTTGAAACTGGCGCTGAGCAGAGCGAAAAGGATAAGCTTGTTGCAGAAGAACCTTTGTTTTTAATTCTTTAGTCTTCTTCTCTTGCTTGTCTTTTTCCTCTTTGTCCCTGTTTTCGTAATATTGAGCAGTAGCCAATATCTGAGCAGAAGAAGAAACAGCCCATGAACTTTCAGAGTCTTTTAACTTATGTGACAACTCGTGGAGCAAATTAAATACGAATTCATCTACAAATAATCGCTGTCCACCCTTCGTAGTCATATCCTGACCACTGTGATCAATAAACGTCTCCTCAAAACGAGTGAAGAAATCGGAGACACTCTCATCTTTCTTCTGCCTACACGCAGCTAATTTATCCCAATTAACTCGTAAGGCGGGCATCATTGTTTTCATTAAAGTAATAATCCTACCAGGGAGTTCTGTGATCAAAACATCAGGCTTAGCACCACCCACTTGTGCTCTATCCGAGGCAGTTATAGCATCCCATGTACCACCCAATTCTTGAACGTGATCCTCTCTACGAATCCAAGCCCATAACGCTTGTGGGACTACATTTCCCATCAACATGTCAATATCGGCTAAATTCATAATACAGGCATCAACAGTCTGGGACAATTCTTTATAGTAACCAGTAGGGTTTTAACGGGGATCCGGTAAAGATTGTTTGAGGGCCAAAACATCAGATCTCTTCCAGGGGACATGTACCCATATACGCTGGAAGTGAGCGGGAATAGCTGGATTATTACCTGCTTGCGCAACCTCTTCCCTCCATATCGGAGGAACCTCTCTCATCGGGTAATGTTTCAATGTCTGCCGAACAGCAGATCAGAATCAAGAAAAGTTTGTGAAGAAAATAACGACCTAAAAGTAACAAGTGTCCTTACGGCGTCCTCAACCTTAGAACCCACAATGAGTCCTTTATCGAAATTAGCCTGAACATCCAACAGACCCTGGGGAAGTAAACCCAAATCCATATCCTCCCATCCTTTAGCGAGAGTGTCACACATAACATTAAATACATATCTCTGCGTGGGCGCATCCCACTGATGAAAGGTGATCATGATATCTTTCACACTATACTGGGGACCCTTCTCGATCCATTTGCGAGCGAGAGAGTCCAATACCACCCGTTCATCGGAACCTGGAAGTTGACTACGAGACTGTCTTCGAGAGAAAGCCGGAGACATGTTCAGAGTCCCAAAGAAAGGGGACAAAAAACCAGAGACAGTATCTGTTATTCGTTTGCGCACAGTAGGAGAATTAGACATAAGGACAGGGACAAGGTATTAGGCGATACAGGAGAGGAACTGGCAGTTATAAGGGGAGCCGAAGGCAAAGAAGATTGAGGTTCAAGAGATGGATACAAAGGAATCGGTAGCACGAGAGGTGGGAGTGGCAATACCGGAAGGGGCAAATGTGGAAGTACCGTAACAGGTGGGGGGACAACAGGCAACTGAACAGGTTGTAACAACAGGGGTGCATTAGCACCTTGTACATAGGGTGGAGGCAATCTCAATAGGTGAGACATCAAAGGGTCTTCCTCCAGATCCTTACTTTTATCAGAAGGGGAATTAGGCAACACCGGATAGCATCTATCTATTGCCATACGATGCTGTCTCACTGAAATTTCCATTGCATTATCAATCTCATTATCTTTAAACTGCTGTGCAGCCTGTATAATCGTCATATTTTGTGCTTTCTTATCTCGTTTTGCCTGCTTAATTTCTTTCTGTTTGGCTTCCTTACGCCAGAGGCGGAAAGAGTCAAACATTGCCGGCCGGGCTTGTCTTTTGAACAATATCGCTTCCAAATTGTCTAATATGTCAGGCTCAAAACTACCATTTTGTGGCCACTGTAGAACGCCATCGTTCTTCGTGTATCGGATCCATGCCCTATTAAAGGCAATGGGGCCGACACCATGTTTTGAATAGGGCTCATAGGTGGGAGTTCCAACTGGAGGAATCGGACAAGAGTCCTCCAGCCGGGAATCCCTATTACAACCAAGGCAACAGAACTTCCTAAACTTATTCAGACCAGGCATCGTTATTTCACTGGACTGTTCACAAACATCAAGGGGCTAAATCAAATAATACAGCACAAACGTACTCACCCCTCAGCTTCGGCTTTTGCAATAGCCGAATCAAAGACCCAAATCAAAACAAAACAAAATAATGGGAGCTACCCACCAATACTTAACTAAGTGTCTTCTTACGCCAACAGAGGCCCGTCTAATGTCTCGCGATACCAAACATCATCAAAGGGACCAAAGCAGGGCGGCAGTCAGGGCAGCAGTCGTCCGCAGCCGTCAGAAAGGAGAAACCGCGCTGCTAAAGACCTTCGGACCACTTCGACATACAGGGGTCGCTTGACGTGGTTCACGATTCCTCCAGAATTTTCTTGCGGGACTCCTCACGATCCTCGGGCAGAACTGCTACCTCTGAAGCCGGCCCACGTTCGGGCGTCAAATTGAAGAACCTAGACCTTATGGGTCTGGCGGCGCAGGGTACGCCTTAATCTCCTGAGTTCACCTGCTTTGTCGAACAGAGACACGGGACACTCGGTTAGGCGTAGAAGGTTTGGTTTATTAGCTGCAGCTAAGTACAGTTGTCCCAGAAGTACACACGGTATGTTCTTAGGAGACTGCCACTTTACTTCGTGGCGCACAATCTTTTATAACACACATATTCACAAAGAACACTCCCAATGAATACAGGGTTAACCAATGAGAAGAATGTGAAAACAAGATATTAAGTAACTCAAATAAGCCTCCCTTCCAACTGTGTTTGTCACCCTTCCCCGCAAGTTAATCAGTGGTAGTGTTTATAAGTCGACTTGAAGGTGACAGGACACATTTGTATGCCCCGAAGGACAGTTGTGAAATGAGAGAATACGAGGAAAGAATAGCGAAGGCCAGAGGATAAGATAAAGTCAGGAAAGAATGGTGCGAACCAACAGATGGTCGAGACAGGGATTAGTCAAACCAGACGAGGATTAGTGGAGTCGGCCAGACCCTGACACCAGCTATAAACAGAGGCAGGAGGTTATTTGACACGTTGCAGTAGGATGAGGGAAAACAACACTTGTTCACCGTGCCGCCTGAGTGTGGGCAACACAAAATGGCGGAAAGACACAAAATGGTGGCTAAATACGAAAACTGAATTACCTCAAAGGTCCAGGATATATGTTGCAGAGTTTCGTCCAGGATAATCTAAAGTCTCAAGGACTGGGTTCCCATACTTGTACTAAGTTTGGGAGTTGGACATACTCTGGGAACCCACCTATGGGAGGGTTTGGAAAGAGGGGTGGTTACACCCATTTCCTTTGTCTAGTTTCACGCCAGAGCGGGGGCAGGTAGCCCCTGCAACCGGTTTGAACTGGACTATGCACAGGGACACCACATGTGCCCCCAGTGCAGGACTTCAAAGCACCAGAGAGTTCTCCCGCCCAGCCCCAATACACATCTGCCTGTCTGGGTTGTCCAGGTCTCCCCTGCCAGAGTTTCGGTCAGCAGCAGGAGGCCAGACCAGTGTCTGTGGCAGAGGCATCCATTTTGTGATGCCAGGGCTCAGGAAAGTCCTACCGGGTTAGACCGGTGTGAACATGTCTCTCCCTCTTGAAAGGTGGAATGCTACCCCCGCCGCCAGAACTGGTGGGGGGTAGTATTCCAAGATGTTTGACACCAAACACGACATGTTTTGATGCAGCCATTCCACAGTTAGCATTTACCGCGAGGTTATAATGCACTTAAGAGCATATGGTATGGCTGTATCACAGAACAGCCATAAGGAAGTATTTCCGAAAGCTGCAGAGGGGCTCAGCTCATGCTTGGGCACCCTCTCACACAAAACCAAGCACTCTGCCTTCAGGATTGTCAAGGCCTGCCATAGGAGTGACTTATAGGTTTATATGTGTCTGTATATATAGGTGGATATAGGTAGCTTATACCACTGTAAGGGGTGCAAGCACCACCTTACCCAGGCTGCAGTAGCAGACCTGTGGTGTCATTTTGGAATGCTTCCCAGGGGTGGCATAATACATGCTTCAGCCCCTGGTAGGCCTCTGAGGTACATATGCCCTAGGTACATAGTATACCATAAACTTGGGGCTTATAAGGCACTCCAGAATCCAATTAGATATGTACCCAATGTACATGCAAACCATTTTAGAGAGGAAGCAGCTAGGCTGGGGTCCTGATTAGCAGGGCCACAGCCAGACTAAGGTCGAAAAACAGTGAAACATCGGCAAAAAGTGGGGGTACCCATGTGAAGCAGATCCTATTCTCCTACACAACCCCACCCCCCCAACGCAGGGATATTAAACTAACCTTGACCAGTTGGGTCTTCATGTTCTAAGTGGAAATATCTAGAGAGTCCATCTGCATTGGCATGGTTACTCCCAGGTCTATGTTCCACTGTAAAGTCCATCCGCTGTAGGGAAATGGACCACCTAAGCAGTTTCAGGTTTTCACCCTTCATTTGTTTTAGCCATAAGAGGGGCTTATGGTCTGTCTGAACAAGGAAGTGAGTACCAAACAAGTATGGCCTCAACCTCTTCAGAGCCCAAACCACATCAAAGGCCTCCCTCTCAATGGCTGACCAACGTTTCTCTCTAGGGATCAGCCTTCTGCTTATGAAAGCTACTGGCTGATCCTGACCTTCATCATTCAATTGTGACAGTACAGCCCCTACCCCCAATTCAGATGCATTTGTTTGGACAATTAACTTATTGGAGTAGTCAGGACTCTGCAGAATGGGAGCAGTGCACATGGCCTGCTTCAGGTCATCAAATGCCTTTTGACAGCTAGCTGTCCACTGAACTTTTTGGGCATCTTTTTAGAAGGTAAGTCATTCAAGGGTGTTACTATTGATCCATACCCTTTGACAAATCTCCTATAGTACCCAGTCAGGCCTACGAAGGCTCTCACCTGAGTCTGGGTAGTTGGAGCAACCCATTCCATTATCGTCTGGATTTTGCTCTGCAATAGTTGAACCTGGCTTCCACCTACAAGGTGGCCCAGGTACACAACCTGACTCTGCCCTATCTGGCACTTAGTAGCCTTGATAGTTAGGCCTGCTTTTTGCAGGGCCTCCAAAACATTCCTCAGGTGGACCAGGTGATCCTCCCAGGTGGAGCTAAAGACAGCAATATCATCTAGATATGCTGCACTAAAGTCTTCCAGGCCTGTAAGGACTTGATTCACCAACCTTTGGAAAGTAGCAGGTGCATTCTTCAAACCAAAGGGCATTACCACAAATTGATAGTGCCCACTAGGGGTATAAAATGCTGTCTTTGGCTTTGCATCATCAGCTAGTTTGATCTGCCAGTAGCCAGCTGTCAGGTCAAATGTGCTTAGAAGCTTGGCTGAGGCCAAAGTATCTATTATCTCATCTGCCCTGGGGATGGGATGGGCATCAGTCCTAGTGACTGCATTGAGACCCCTGTAGTCTTCATAAAACCTCATCTCTCTTTTCCCACCACTGGTGTGAGGTTTAGGTACCAGGACTACTGGGCTAGCCCAAGGGCTAACTGAGGGTTCAATCACACCCAAATCCAACATCTTTTGGACTTCTGTCCTTATACAGTCCCTGACATGGTCAGGTTGACTGTAGATCTTATTCTTCACAGGTAGACTGTCCCCAGTGTCCACTTCATGAGTGCACCAAGTGGTCTGACTTGGAGTCAGAGAAAACATATGTCTAAACTGGCTGAGAAGGTTTCTGCAGTCAGTTTGTTGCTGGGCAGTGAGGCTGCCTGCCAAGGCTACACCATCAACTGACCCATCATCAGGGTTCTGAGAAATCAGATCAGGGAGTGGGTCACTCTCTTCCTCCTGCCCTTCATCATTAGCCATGAGCAAGCCCATGTCTACCCTGTCAACATATGGTTTTAGTCTGTTGACATGAAGTACCCTATGGGGACTCCTAGGGGTTCCAAGGTCTACCAAGTAGGTAACCTCTCCTTTATGCTCAACAATTGTATGGGGGCCACTCCATTTGTCCTGGAGGGCTGCTGGGGCCACAGGCTCCAACACCCACACCTTTTGTCCTGGCTGGTAAACCGTCAGTACAGCCTTTTGGTCATGCCAGGCTTTTTGCAGTTCCTGGCTAGCCTCAAGGTTTTTTTTGCCTTTTTCATGTACTCAGCCATCCTGGAGCGGAGACGAAGTACATAGTCCACTATGTCTTGCTTTGGGGGCTTGAGAGGTAACTCCCATCCTTCCTTCACCAAACACAATGGACCCCTGACAGGTGTCCAAACAAAAGTTCAAATGGGCTGCAACCCCCTTTTGAGGCACCTCACTGTATGCAAATAAAAGGCAGGGCAAGAGCAGGTCTCATTTTCGCCTAAGCTTCTCTGGGAGTCCTTTGATCATGCCCTTTAAGGTTTTGTTGAATCTTTCAACTAAACCATTGCATTGTGGGTGATAGGATGTGGTAAACTTGTAGTTCACTCCACACTCCTTCCACATAGCAGTCAAGTAACTAGACATGAAGTTTGCATCCCTGTCAGATACTACCTCCTTAGGAAAGTCTACTCTTGAGAACACACTCGAGAGCTCTTGCCACCACAGGTGCTGTAGTGGTCCTTAGGGGAATTGTTTCTGGGTACCTGGTGGCATGATCCACCACCACCAGGATAAATCTGTGCCCAGATGCTGTTTGGGGATCCATGGGACCAACAATGTCAATCCCTACCCTTTCAAAGGGCACCCCCACCACAGGCAGTGGTATCAGGGGGCCTTTGTAGTGCCACCTGCTTTGCCAATGGCTTGGCAGGTTACACAGGAGCGACAAAACTCCTTTGTGTCTTCAGACATGTGGGGCCAGTGAAAGTGAGGAACAATTCTGTCCCAAGTCTTGTTCTGGCCCAGGTGTTCTGCTAGGGGAATATCATGGGCTAGTGTCAGTAGGAAACCCCTAAACGTCAGAGGTATAACCAACCTCCTGGATGCACCAGGCTTGGGGTCCCTACTCTCTGAGTATAGGAGTCAATCATCCCAGTAAACTTTTTGGGTGCCACTAGCATTCCCAGCAGCCTCATCAGCAGCTTGCTGTCTGAGGGGTTCAAGAGAGGGGCAGGTTTTCTGCTCCTGGCTCAGGTCAGACCTGGAAGGGCTCCCTGTCACCAAGAACTCAACCTGGTCAGGCTGAAGCTCCTCTGGGGCAGTTCCTTCTTCAGGCTCAAGATCATCTCCCTGAGGAGACTGATCAGCATTCTGAGTCAGGTGGGAAGGCTCTGCCTTAACCCTACTGCTCCTCCTCTTGTGAGGCACCTGGTCCATTATTCCAGAATCCAGGGCTTGTCCAGTTTTAGACATTTTGTCTTGTGACATAGTCACAGCAAAGACGTGCAGGGATCCCTAACATTTATGCATGTGTCCTGAGCTCCACTTCAGCCCAAGCTGAAGTCTCCAGACCATTGCCAAGCAAGCACTGTACTGGTAAGTCTGCACTTACCATAACCTTCTTAAGGCCAGTTACTCCTCCCCAGAAGAAGTTCACAACTGCCAGAGAATGGTCTGTTCTGACATTGCTAGCATTGGTCACTTGGTACACTTCACCAAGTATAATCTGCACAGGATCCACAAGATCTTTTGTCACTATTGTGACACTGGCTCCTGTGTCCCTGAATGCCCAAGCTTCTACTCCATTTATCAAAGGCTGCTGTCTGTATTTGCCCAAGTTACTGGGACTCACAAAGGGGGATATATCCATGCCCCCATCACTGACAAGCACAGCCTGAGTGGGAATTCTGACTAGGCCAGAGTCCATCTCAGAACCCAGGGTCAACCCTACTGCACCCTTATTCTGTGTATTCCCACCACCAATTGTAACTGCACTAGGCGGAGCAGGTGCCTTAGGGGCATTGGTGGGGGCTGGAGTATTCTCTTTGGCCTTGATGCAGTCACTGGTCCAGTGAGTTTTCTGCTTACAGATTTTGCACCAAGGTTTCTTTTGGCCTTTACCCTTACTTGACTGTGACTCCCCATTAGAAGAAGATTTTTGGGGCCCTTGAGAAGACTTCTTGTCATTGCCCTTGTCCCCACCCTTATCAGAGTTCTTGGAATCATGCTTCTTTGGGTCACTACCTTGGTTCTGTACCTTCTGCCTCACCCTGGTTCTGACCCATTTGTCTGCCTTCTTTCCCAATTCTTGGGGAGAGGTCAGATCAGAGTCTACCAGGTATTGGTGCAACAGCTGATTTTGACAGTTATTAAGAATCTGCTCCCTCATCAGATTGTACAATCCTATGAAGTCACACACTTTACTGCCCAATGACCAACCTTCCAGAGCCTTAGCAGCACAGTCAAAGTCAGCCCAGTCTTGATTTTGTGCTTTTTGGGTGTCTCTGAACTTTAACCTGTATTGTTCAGTGGTTAGGCCAAACCCATCTATCAGTGCACTTTTCAAGACCTGGTAATCATCAGCATCCTCTTCTCTTACAGTGAGGAGCTTGTCTCTACCTTTGTCTGCAAAGGAGAGCCATAAGATTGCTGCCCACTGACCTTGATGGACCTTCTGTACTTAACAGGCCCTCTCCAAGTCAGTTATCCATTTGTGGATGTCATACCCACTCTGGTAGGGAGGGACACTCTTGCTTAGGTTTCTATGGTCATAAGACCTCTTCCTATCTCTAGGAAAAATTGCTGCCACCAAGGGACTCTAGTCCCTCCTTTTTACTAGCTCTGTAGAGCTCTAGGGCTCCCCTATCTAAGGCCATCTGCTGCTTTCTGAGGTTGAACTTGTCTTGCTCATACTTCAGCAGTCTCTCTCTCCTCTCCTGGGAGGTTTCCCTCTCTATGTGAGAAGAGACAGAGGTCCCTATAGAGGAGTTAGACTGGACAGATCCCCTTGACAGAGATCTATCCCTTTTAGCCCTATGGTCAACTCTACCTGGAGGAATAAAGGCAGGAGCATTGTTGTCATCCTCCTCATCCTCATCCAGAAGAGCTGGGTTCACCAGATTCTGATCATTGTCATCAGTCTGGTCAGCATTAGAGGGAGGGTCAATGGAATTGCTACCCCTAGGCCCACCCTCACCTGCTGCCCCACCCACACTGTCTACCCCATCAGGCCCACTAGGCCCTGTGATATCATCCAGCTTAAGTATCGTTAGGAGATGCTGGGTGGATGGGCTTTTGCCTGTCTTCAGCTTCCTAATGGAACATAAGGCCCTAAGCTGAGCAAAGGAGAGATCCTCATATTTCTAGGGAAGGAGCTCACTGGTTCCTAGCAGGGACCCACTGGTTCCTGGCTGGTTAGACATTACTAATGTGGTGTGGTGTATTGCACTACCTACACTAGTGTGGCCTACTAAACTCTCTTGAGTTGTAGAAAGGGTGTGCTATCCCTTAAAACACAACTCTAAGTTCAGTAGAACTTACTGTAGCTAAACTTTATATGTACCTTGGGTACCTTTAGTGGTTTTCAGTTGATCAATTCAATTGAGATTATCTGGTAAAACAATAGCAAGCTGGAATCCCACACGCTGCACACCAATGTGAGAAGGTGGCCTGATATATGCTGTCCACTAGTTCTAGTGGGCACCTAGTATCAGTTCAAACAACCCCTTATGGTGAATTGGTTAAAGACAACCTTTATTGAAAGCTATCCTAGTGGTAGCTATGGAGAGCAGCCTTCAGGCTAAGTCTTGAAGGAATGTAAAGCAGCTTGTTTCACCAGTCTATAATCTTTTGAATGATCAAATGAAAGGACAACCACACCAGATAAATATTTAAAATATATGGGCCCGATTCACAGAACTAACTTAAGACAAAATCCTAAACTTACTACCATTTTGGTATTCACAGAAGGCACTTACTCATTTTGGTATTCACAGAAGGCACTTACTCATTTCGGTATTCACAGAAGTTAGGACTCCTAACTTTAGGACTCCTAAATGCCTTCTGTGAAAACCGAAAGTCTTAAAATTAGGATTTTTCTCAATTTAGTAGTAGTAAACATAGGACTCCTAACTTTAGGACTCCTAAATGCCTTCTGTGAATACCGAAAGCCTTAAAATTAGGATTTTTCTCAGTTTAGTAGTAGTAAAGTTAGGAGTCCTAACTTTAGGACTCCTAAACTGAGAAAAATCCTAATTTTAAGACTTTCGGTATTCACAGAAGGCATTTAGGAGTCCTAAAGTTAGGACTCCTAACTTCTGTGAATACCGAAGTGAGTAAGTGTCTTCTGTGAATACCAAAATGAGTAAGTGCCTTCTGTGAATACCAAAATGGTAGTAAGTTTAGGATTTTGTCTTAAGTTAGTTCTGTGAATCGGGCCCTATGTATTTAGGTTCAAATACACCCCTCTAGTCTCTTTATGAGACTGGAGTTCGAAGTACTTAAGTTACAAGTTAGCAATCAACAGTAATAGCACAAATACACGTTTGGGCCCTAGGGGCGTACCAAACCATATACCAAAAAAGTGGTATAAGAACGACGACTGAACTAGACACAAGGCCTAGAGCCTGTAGAATTGCTGGGACCCCAAGGAACCACCCAAGGTAGTGACACAGGGGACCCACGGGGGCCGTGTGCAGTGTGTAAACACAACTGTGGGTTCCCGTTACCTTCTATGGGCAATGTCGCGGTTGGAAATTTAAAGATTAGGGACACTTAGAATCGAGTCAGGACCAAACCCTTTTGGACTTAAGAAGTTCTAGGGCCACCACCAACGGGAGCACCGGAGTACTCGTGTTACCTCACCCAGGGAAGCCGGGTGCATAGGTGTCTTTTGTCGGGTTGTGTCATCGATTGCAATGGAAGCCTGCAAAGAACTGCTGCTGCCGTGAAGAGGAGAAGTGTCTGAAGAGATCCAAGCCTGGATCTAGGATGGAAGGAACCTGAAAGCAGAGGGGACAGAGTCTGGGTCACTAGCCAGTGACCGAAGGCAGGATGGACCAATGCCCACAGATATTGGGTGCTTCAGGTGAGTTGACGGGTGTCTTGACTCTTCAGCCACGAGGTCCAGGAGGCGTCAAAGTCCACGAGCCGGATTTGAGCTGTCCCACGAAGTCTGTCGAGTGCTGCAGTGTCGGCGACCAGATTGGACCCAACAAGCCTTGGCAATGGCAAGTCACAGGAATTCAGAGAAAGGACTGCGGTGCAGACCAGCAAGGTCTGAGGGACTCACCCAGCAAGGGGAAGTCGGAGCACGTCTGGAGCAACCAGGAAAGCCCAAGTAGAAGAGGAGTTGCCTTCGTGGGGACCCACTAGCCAACGGGCTAGCTATCACGAAGGAGCCTCGAGCGGTCGCACTTGAAACTGGCCCACGGGTCACTCGTGGAGTGGAGGCCAGCACTCTTCGGTGCAGGAGGTACTCAAGGCTGAGGCTACTCGGAGCCCAAAGCACAACTTCGAGGAAGTCCCAGAAGATAGTGTTGCTGCAAAAGTTCATGGTGTCCAGGGGTCATGGATCCACGTCACCCACGATAGCCACGGGCCTCAGCTTTGCTGTGGACTCAGTCTAGCCTCGGGGAAGTCTGGAAATCCACCTCTGGGAATGCAGAGACTTCGGCATCCGGCAGGAGCTTCAGAATTGCAGACCGGTCAGTTGCTTCTTTGGTGCCTGCCAAGCAGGGGAGTCACTCCTTGACCCTAAGGGAGATTTCTTCCGTCTTCTAGTCGAGATAGAAAGTCGTAGGTCCAGGATATATGTTGCAGAGTTTCGTCCAGGGTAATCTAAAGTCTCAAGGACTCGGTTCCCATACTTATACTAAGTTTGGGGGTTGGACATACTCTAGGGACCCACCTATGGGAGGGTTTGGAAAGAGGTGTGGTTATACCCATTTCCTTTCTCCAGTTTCGCGCCAGAGCAGGGGCAGGTAGCCCCTGCAACTGGTTTGAACTGGACTCTGCACAGGGACACCAAATGTGCCCCCAGTGCAAGACTTCACAGCACCAGAGAGTGCTCCCGCCCAGCCCCAATACACATCTGCCTGTCTCGACAGGAAACTTATTGTCCAGGCCTCCCCTGCCGGAGTTTCAGTCAGCAGCAGGAGACCAGATCCGTGTCTGTGGCAGAAGCATCCATTTTGTGATGCCAGGGCTCAGGAAAGTCCTTCCGTGTTAGACCAGTGTGAACATGTCTCTCCCTCTAGAAGGGTGGAATGCTACCCCCGCTGCCAGAACTGGCGGGGGGTAGTATTCCAAGATGTTTGACAGCAAACACGACCTGTTTTGATGCAGCCATCCCAAAGTTAGCATTTACCGCGAGGTTATAATGCACTTAAGAGCATATGGTATGGCTGTATCACAGAACAGCCATAAGGAAGTATTTCCGAAAGCTGCAGAGGGGCTCAGCTCATGCTTGGGCACCCTCTCACACAAAACCAAGCACTCTGCCTTCAGGATTGTCAAGGCCTGTCATAGGAGTGACTTAAAGGTTTATATGTGTCTGTATATATAGGTGGATAAAGGTAGCCTATACCACTGTAAGGGGTACAAGCACCACCTTACCCAGGCTGCAGTAGCAGACTTGTGGTGTCATTTTGGAGTGCTTCCCAGGGTTGGCATAATACATGCTACAGCCCCTGGTAAGCCTCTGAGGTACCTATGCCCTAGGTACATAGTGTATCATATACTAGGGGCTTATAAGGCACTCCAGAATCCAATTAGATATGTACCTAATGTACATGCAAACCATTTTATAGAGGAAGCAGCTAGGCTGGGGTCCTGATTAGCAGGGCCACAGCCAGACTAAGGTCGAAAAACAGTGAAACACCAGCAAAAAGTGGGGGTACCCATGTGAAGCAGATCCTACTCTCCTACAGTGTGTAGTATAAGATATGTGTACACAGCAAAAAACTTTTCAAAAAAGCTCTCTAAGCAGAAGAGGTGTCTCATCAAACGCTGTAGAGAGAATGACTAAAATGAGTGGGGTCCTCCAACTGTTACAATGGGAAATATTATGAACCAATCAAATACTTTTTTTTAAGGTCATATGGCAATCGCGCACCGAGCGCGCAAGGTGGCCTCACCTGACGCAATTGAGAAAATATATTTACCATAATATAAGTTTATTACAGTTAGAAATATATAAATGTTGAAAATATTTTAGATTATCGCTTGCACTCATATACACTTTAAACTTATTTACATATAGTTTTGAGACATAAAAAAATGAGGGAATGGTGCACCTGGCGCGACACCATACGTCTATGACGTAAGACAGGGCCTGGCAGCGTGCACTCGTCGCATACGCAACGCACAGCGGGAGCGACCCCATATGTACATGACGTAACGCGCAGCTTGGTACTGTGTAGCCATCGCATACCAAAGTAGCAGCTGGCGTGACCTCATACGTATATTTTGTTTCATGGGACATGGTGCCACGTACCCGTCGGATACGAAATGCGCATCATTTACGAGTTTAGCAATATGGTGGATAGGATTCGCGTGCTGATGGAGCTTGGTACACTACCGGTACGGCATGATATACATATTTTTTTGTAGATTTAAAACATTACATAATTTTTAAAGTAAAAAAAAAAAGATAATAGATTTCCAAAATATTACAAAAAAATTTAGAAAAAATATGGGTTTTATAAATATTAAAATATGAAATTAACATTTAAAAAACCTTCGAAATTCACTGAAAAAACCATAGGTTTTACAGACGTTATAGTTAGGAATTAGCATTTAAAAAAACCTTTGAAATTCATTATAAAACCATAGGTTTCAGGGACGTTAGTTAGTTGGACATTTGACTCGTATGAAACCATAGAAATTCCCCCGTTATAGTTAGTTAAGCTAACTATAACTCGCGCGCCCGCAATGCACTGCTGATGACGTCACATATTACATTACTCATGACATGGTCAGTGACATCTCAAATGACATCATCCAGTGAATGTGTGTTTCTGTAAAGTTTAAATATTTTTCATATATATCTATGCAAAGGTGTATTGAAGAATGAGTGGGTTTACAAGGTGCGTGACTGACTGTATAAGTGAGTGATTGAACGTGTGTTACTGAATTCATGGGTGTGTAAGCAACTGCATGGGTTGGTGAGTAGCTACATGAGTGTCTATATGGGTTATTGATTTGTTGTCTGAGTATCTGTGTGGGTGGGTGACTCTGTGCATAGATGTCTGAGTGGTTGATTCACTGGCTGTATGGATTCAAAAGTGCATCTGGGAAGGGCTGTATGGGTGAGTTAGTGTGTGTATGAGTGTGTTGGTGAGTGAATGAATGTCTCAGTAGTATATGAGTGACTAACTACATATGTTTTAAGGCAGTATATGTGAGTGTTGGAGTATATAAATGACTATACGTGAGAGTAAGTTATTTGAAGAGTGAGTGTATAAATGAGTTTCAGCTTGTATCAGTGATTGTATAAGACAGTAAGTATGTGTTAGTATCTGAATAAATAAGTGATGTGATGTGTGTATAAATAACGGAGTTGGTGTGTATAACTGTATACATAAGTAAATGGGTATGTGATTGATTATTTGCATGAGTGACTAGGTGTGTGAGTAACTCTATGGATGAGTGGCAGAGTGTGACTGTATGTATAGGAGTATGAGTGCATATCATATTACTGTATTGATGAGTAACTGCATGTATAAGTGACTGGATGTGTGTATAGACCTAGGAAATAGTCGTGGTATGTAGTATCTGGCATAGTTGTGTGTATGGTTTCGAAAATAGTAGTCTGTATTTTAGAGTGGATGTATCAAAGTTTATATCAGGGCATCAGTATGTGCATCAGATTATCATATGGATGATGTTATCAGTGATGTCATGAGTGATGTAACATGTGACGTCATCAGAAGTGCATTGCGGGCGCGCGAGTTATAGTTAGCGCAACTACCTATAACAGGGGAATTTCTATGGTTTCAAATGTCCAACTAACTATAACTTCCCTGAAACCTATATTTTTTTGTGAATTTCAAAGGTTTTTTTAAATGCTAATTCCTAACTATGTCTGTAAAACCTATGTTTTTTTCAGTGAATAAATATATATATATATATATATATATATATATGCGCTAGTTTATTCTGGTTACGAATTTATTGCTCGGAATCTGTCTTGAATTTCCGACTTTGGGCTGGGAATTTCTTTCCCGCATCATCTATGGATGCTTCTTTTGCACCACTTTAGGTCAGGTACTACACCACTTGAGGTCAGGCCCTACCTTGTGCTATTGTGGGTTCCTTTTGGTTGAACCCTTTCCTCTTCTTATGCTACCTTGTTTTATGGTGGTTTTTCTGTGCTTTGCTCACTATGTGGCTGGAATGCATTTGTTTTTTTCTGTGTACTATACTACTCCATGTCTCTATGTTGCCATATCGGTACTCTGTGCCATTATTTCCTGCCACTCTTACATATATTTTCTCTTTCTTGTGGTGGCACAAGCATACTCTGACGTTCTTTCTTTTCCCGTGGGGATATATGTATATATCGGTATTCTTTTATGTATATCTTAATGATATTTATATATCGTGTGTTTACACTTATATTTATATTTCAGTGGATTTTCCCAGAGATCTTCTATTGTCTCTGATTCTTCTATATAGGGCCACTCCTATCTAGATAGTTGTTGAGGTTGTTTCGAATTCACTAGCATGCCGCTTTCTACGATATTAAGAGATTGCTCAGTGGCATTTCAGACGTTTTGTGATCCACAGGGCCTCTTCAGTATTGTGGAATAGTTCTACGATCATGTTAGGTCAAATATTGGTGCTTTCTTCTTACCATGAGTGTTTTCTACTCACACTGTTGGTGTTCTTTGGTATTTTCTTGTCATGGGAATTTTCTCCTCACACTGTTGGTGTTATTTTGTCTATCCTATGACTCAGTTCACAGTTGTTGTCCTTTGTCAGATGCCATTGAGGTTGCTGCTTTTTGTTTCTCCTGCAGCATTCTTTTGGCATTGATGTTTCAGGTTAACCGGCAATCTGCTCCCATGGTTTTTAGGTTGTATGATTCTTCTGACCCTGGTCCCTTGTACAGGACTTAGTTGGCTGATTGTGATATTTTTTCCCCAGTCGTTCTCCCTCTCCGGTCTCCTTCTTTTCTAGACCAGGTTTATTCTACGTTTGCATTCTTTTGTAGTCTTAGTTTGAATGCCATCTTCTGGGGATGGCATGGCTTGGGTATCTGATTCTTAAGTAAGCAATTTGTGGCTAGATGTGTCTATCAGATGAACAAGTTACTTACCTTCGGAAACGCTGTATCTGGTGGTGACACGATCTAGCCGCAAATTCCTTACCGCCCTTCCTGTACTGCAAACTATTTTTCTTTCTTTCTTTCATTTTGTGCCTGATATGGGATATTCCACCTTGCAGATATCCTCTTTGTATTGCGGGTTCTATCGTGCTTGATAACTGTATATTCCTCCTTCTAACTATGTTGTATTGTTGGAGGTTATACAGGGACATTTCTGTTCCTACTTTCTATCCTAAGACCTTTTTGGCCTCCTGCATTGTTGGATTGTTTGGATTTTCCAGCTGTATGACATATGGTGTCGGTGACTTTGGCACACTGTTCCAATAGGCAGTTACTCTATATGGCTCCACTCCTTGAGTGCTGACAAGTGACTGAAGAAACTTGCATCAGCGAGGGAATTATATGGACTCCGCTGATGTTACATCCGGGGATCAACGTCTCTGCGGTCTCTCTCGGGATCTTATGCTGGAACGCAGACTTATTGTGGGGAAAAGAAATTCCAGATCCAATCTGGAACCTGGGGAAGATTCTTAAGTAGGGAATCTGGGGCTAGATCCTGTCTGAACTAGATACAGTGTTACCGAAGGTAAGTAACTTTTTCTTTGAGGTGAGCAGATTCCGAGTGTTGCTGGGCTTGTAGGGTGCTCTATATAAGACCTTCTGGTGCTCGCCAGAAGGTAGTTCTAGTTAAGACCTGGTTTCCATAGGATTTTTTTTTTTGTTTTGCTAATAACTTTGACGCAGTTCAATGAATCTTCTCAAAATATTAAAAACTACCAAGCCAGTCAGTCAGTTCAGCTGCTGTCTGGAAAGTTTCAGGGGGTATCATCAAGAGAGGGCGAGAGAAAAGGGGGTCCCAATATCCGTTTTCCCATGCAAATTCCTATATGGATTTTAGACAAGACTACAGCCTGAACCGCTGAACAGAATTACACCAAATTTGGCAGAAAACTAGATCTTGATCCAAAAAGAGCGTTTTTTAGGTTTCACCTGCATAGTGCATGCAAAATCTATTCTTTTTTATATGAACTTAAAAGGGACTTACATGCCGCCTCCTTTCTTTCCTGGCTTCCCATAGGGTCCTGTGCATGCTACTTACCTTTCCTCCATTTCTATTGGCTGTAGCATATTTTCCTGCATTTACCAATGCTTGTTCCTCCTCTGCTTCTCTTATCAATTTCCCGCCGCCGAAATACTGTTAACATCCGCTTTGGTGGAACAATACTTTCATAAAGTTTTGCTTTTTACTCTTGCATCATATTTATATGACAATTTATAACCCGGAGAGATTAAGTGATTTGCATAGAATCACGGGATGTTGTGCGGCACTGCCGAGACTCAAACTGGGATCCCCAGCTTTCCAGTCAGCTGCTCTGGCCGCTGCGCCACATCCTCCCCACTTCCATGTTATCTGGAATTGAGCTCTTTTCTTCTCCCAGACGATGATTGAGGAAAACAGCTCTTTATTCATTACATAGGTGAAACCGATGCATTGCCAATGCTTGTTGTAATTTAGTGTAAATCCAGTCGTTTTTCAGTAATTAAAAAAAATGTATGTATATCTAGCGACGAGGAGGGTCCCGGATCTGGTATATCTCATGCTGAGATTTGATTGGCTGCTACCACTTTAACCAGGAAGTAGTGGCAGACATCTTGGGACCCAAGACTCATCCCAAGAAAAATGAAAAAATTACCACAAGAGGGCAGTGTTTGAATACCTTGACCCCCACTAGGCCTGGTGGTGGGATCTGGCCTGTGCCTAAAAACTTAAAAAAATAAAATTGCCACAAATATGCAGAGAATCTGCCGCAAAATAAAATTTTTAAAAAAGTGCTTTGTACCATGCTTGTTTTTCTTTAACCCCACCCCCATCCCCGAGTAGGCCAGATCCTGGCGACCCCACCCCTGGGGCCTGGACAATATTGAGAAGGGGAAGGGAGCACGCGTCCCCCCTCCCATGCTGATTTCGAGCTTATGACCCCATCCATGGCACCCCTCCCCAAGCTGATTTTGGCCCGGCCTGGTTGCATAAGAAAGGGGATGGATGCCGCGTGGTCCCTTCCCGGAGCTATTAGTGGCCATGGGGATCCCATCCTCCAGGGATGACTCCAGCTATGTGTTTATTCTCGCTTGTTGGTAGCAATTTCAAAGCTCCCACCTAACGAGAGCAAACACAAAGTCTACTCCCAGTTGGCTGGAGCTTTTAAAATGCTCCTACCAGCTGGGAGCGTACTTCAGACCTTTGTCCCTGCCCGCAGTGATGCAGGCAGGGAAGCTTCTGAATACTTCTCTCACCTGCAGGATGCAGCATTTTTAGCTGCTTCCTGTGGGCTGAAGTAATGCCAGCTCCCGCTAGATGCGGGGAGCTGTGGGGGCCTTGGGGCAAGGATATGGTGAGTCGCCTGGGTGGTACTTGTACCCTAAGGTAAGTATAATTTGTGCCCTCGCCGTGGACTGCTAATAGCCCAATATATTACATCACTCGTGGCATCCTCAATGGCATAATTGATAATATAGGTGCAACATTTGCTATATGATTATTGATGAGAAAACTGCATGACAGGGGTGAAAGGTATAGTTACCTTAGGGCTCAAGTTATAGTTATCCGAGATAACTCGAAAAGCTGAATTTCTATGGTTTTGTGAGTGTAAAACTTAAACGTAACTATAACGTCCGTGTAACTTTTGGTTGTTAAGTGAATTTCTAAGGTATTTTTAAATTCTATTTCCACACTTTAACGTCCCTGTAACCTTTGTTTTTTTCAGTGAATACATATATGTATATATATATATATATATGTTGATTTCTTTGGTTTGTCCATAACTGTGGTGCCAGTTTGACGAATCTTAACAAGACTGTCAAAGGCTCATTCACCTCTGCCCGTTACTGGAAAGTTTCAGGGTGGAACCAGACTTTGAGTGATTGGATCTTGCGCTGGCTACTGTGTGAGGGAAATTGGGGGTATTAATGCTGCTAATGTATCACGGTGGTATGAAACCGGCAAATTGCTCATTTTAAAAATTATTTGTTCTAAATCCGTTTTCTGGGAAATAAAATACTGTTTTAAAGACTGCTTACCCGCACATAAAAATATTCCAGCTCACCCGCTGTTTTAGCGGGGTCCAAGGCTCTTCAATCCGGCATTAGCGCCATTTTGGGTGAGGGGATTAGAGGCTACTCGCCCCTTTCTCAGTGCCATTTTGGAGTGCGCTCTAGTGTCGGGCTGACTGCACTCGCCTGCCTATTTAAGACGGGCAATGCAAGCGCGCAGCACGCGCGCTGATGGCGCGCTAGAGGCAAGCCAGTCGGCGCCCGTCCGCGCTCCGGATGCGCTCAACGCCAGCCACGTTGACTGTTCCGACAGAGCGCAAGGTCGGACGACATACTCCAGGGATCAGCTGCTTAATATTGGTAAGAAGGAGGTTAAAGGACATCATCATTCACCACATGCCAAGGGCCATGATAATAAGCCCTTAAACTGCGGACTGATTAATAGCAGATCGCTAGTTAAACATCATCTGGAGGTGTCTTTCATGATAGAAGACATGGATCTGAATGTCCTATTTTTAACAGAGACTTGGACTAGTGCCGACTCTGCTGTAGAAATGGGATTTGCCTGCCCTGTAGGTTATAAAATCTTTCACAAACCGAGGGCTGCGGGTAGAGGAGGAGGGGTGGGAGTGATTTTTAAGGAGAAGTGGAATTTTGCGCCGTTAAAGATAGATGATGTCATAGGGATCGAACTCCTGGGTTTCTCGCTACAGGAGACTAAAGGCAGACTACTCACGGGAATGGTCTGTTATAGACCCCCAGGACAAGACACCCAATACCAAGCACTTCTGGACACTATTACCAACATGACCCTAACCCACTCCAGAATGATTCTATTGGGAGACTTTAATCTATGGGATAACGGGAGCCTAGGCAGTCATCTGAGAGATTTGAGGCACACATGTGCGAATCTTAATTTACAACAATTGGTACAGCAACCTGCTCATCAAGGGGGACATGCTCTAGACCTCTTGTTCGCCAATCAGACTGAGACTGAAGTGATAAATATATTGCCACAAAGTTGGACTGATCACAATTTAATCCATTTTTACATCAAGATACCCAGAGTAGAGGATAATAACAATCGCTCGGCGATATGCTTGAAAGGAGTAGAGTGGGCTAAATTGGGAAAAAATAGGACCCATCCGATCTTTCCAAATGTAAATCTCTTTGTTTCATCCATCACCATTGAGGAAAACTATCAAATATATTGTAACCACATAGCTGACATGCTAGACGTGTTAATCCCGGTAAAAAGGCTAAAAAATAGGAACAAAACTTCAGCTCCCTGGTATAATGAAGAATTGAAACTACTACGAGTGTCACGCAAGAAAGCTGAGAGGAAATGGAGAAAGAACTATTTAGAGCTACACAGGAAAGAACTGAAATTAGCACCGGCTAAATATAAGGAGTCTATCTTAAAGTCTAATGCAGACTTTTATGCCAATTCTATTCTACAAGTGCCCAATAGCACCAAAGAGCTTTTTAATATCTTCAGGGACCTCTCTAGCCCGACCTGCACGGGCAATAAGGTGGCTGCATCGCAGAAACTCTGTGATGAGATTGCCTCTCATTTTGAAGATAAAATTGCCAAGATTGTTGGAGATCTCCATCCTAACAATATTGGCAATCAGGATAATCTTGTCCAGAAGCAGGATGAGGAATCCCGGGTGAATATCTCTTTGGAAAGTTTTCAAGCCTTCACTGATGACTCTTTTAACATCCTGGCTCACAGTGTGTCCTCGGGCTCTCCTCTCGACCCCCTTCCACACAGAATCTGGAAAACATCCGGCCAGGATACTTTCCCTTGGCTGCGACAGATTTGCAACCAATACTTGGAAGAAGGAATGGTTCCGGAGGTGTGGAAGCAGGCAGTAGTGACACCCCTGCTTAAGAAGCCCTCATTGGACCCCACGATCCCAACAAATTTTAGACCTATCTCCCCTCTGCCACATCCGATTAAAATCTTGGAAAAACCAGTAGGTAAGACTATATCATGTTATCTGGAGGATAACTATTTGCTGGATAGGGACCAATTTGGGTTTCGCCCAGGACACGGCACCGAAACTGCTCTGGCAACCGTGTTGGACAACTTACGAATGCGAGCCGACAATGGGAATGCTACCGTCCTAGTGTTACTTGATATGCTGGCTGCATTTGACACGGTGAGCCATACAGTTCTGGTGGAGAGACTGGAGAAGATAGGGGTGAAAGGACGGGCCTTACAGTGGTTACAGTCCTATCTGTTAGGAAGGCATTAGGTGGTGACTATGGTACCGTTTACTTCCAGAAAATCGCCAGTACACCATGGGGTACCGCAGGGCTCTGCGATCAGCCCTATTCTTTTTAATATCTATCTACGACCCCTGTTCCCCATTATTAAATCTTTCGGAATCAACCAGGACAACTATGCTGACGATACCCAACTGGTGTTTTCCCTGGAAGGGAAACATGCAGTATCCATGGATACGTTCCAGGAGTGTATGCGTCAGACTGATGGTTGGCTCAGGAAAAATTATCTACAATTTAATGGGGGGGAAAACAGAGGTGGTATACTGCTCTGCTGCTAGGATGTCCCAGCATATACCACTGGAGTTTAGGCTCACTCCTAAGGAGGATCCTTTGATTCCAGTTAACACAGTGCGCAATCTGGGGTTTTGGTAGACGGTAATCTCCAAATGGAGTCGCAGGTCAACAAAACTGTTAGCGTATGCTTCTCTTTGATGCGTATGTTACGGCTGATTCTCCCGTTACTACCAAAGGACTCACGCTCCCTTGTAGTGAGGAACATAGTGCTGAGTAGGCTGGACTACTGCAACTTCCTGTATTTGGGAGTACCACAATACATCTTCCAGGGGCTGCAGAGAGTCCAGTCCATGGCAGGAAAGTTGGCGCTAAATAGGCAACGTAGGTCTTCTACTACTCTGGCCTTGAGAGATCTCCATTGGCTGCCTATTAAGGAAAGGGTCTGCTTTAAATCGCTCTGCATGGTATACAGAGCAGTACATGATTTGGGCCCAGTCCCACTGCAGGAGATGTTTACTTGGTATAATCCTAAGAGGCAGCTCCGCTCCTCCATTGCAAATCTGATGACGACTGCCAGAGTTAAGCGCTCTAGGATGGGGGCGAGGGCTTTTAATGTGGCTGCACATCTATGGAACGAGCTACCCCAGATCATCAGACAAGCCAGCTCCCTGACTGAGTTCAGAAAGAGTCTGAAAACCTGGCTCTTTCCTAAGGACTGATTTCCAATTTCCTGTTACTCCGGTCTGCACATATGATGGTCATACTGAAGCCAGGATACCCGTAGGGTGGCAGTATGCGCTATATAAGAACCTATTACAATTACAATCCATCAAAGGGGGTCCCAAAAAGTCGTTTTCCTCATGCAATTTTCCCCATGCAGTTTGTCATCTGAACTTTAGAGCTATAGCAAAAATGGCTGAACAGAATAACAATAAATTTGATATGTCTGTTCAGTAGCTTTTGAGAAATTAAGGTTAAAAATTCATAGATATTTCAGGTTAGTACTGCAGGACCAGCAAATCAAAATATAAGATCTGATTAGCTACCATTAACATCTACTAAGTTGGGGGGTTTTGTTAAGCAGTACTGCAGTAAAACATTTTTTAAAAAGGTTGTTCCGCCCTTTTTCAGTAAAATCACCTGGGGATGGATAGAGCCTAGGGGATTGATGAATTTTAAAGTTTTTTTTAAACATACTTGAGGAGGGGAAATGCCTAAGGGGGGCACCATGTCCCTGGGGGATGACACGTTGTATGGAGTTCCGGGACCCCGAAGAAAAGAAAAGGAGGGTGCCGCTACACACCCCTTTTTGGCTGTGTGCTGCTTCTGCACCCAATAACATGGAGATTAGGGTGCACATCATATCTGTACTCCCTGCTTGGCAGTGTGGAAGTGAGCTTCCCACACTGCCACACTGCCACTAAAAAAAGAAAGCCTCTGGCTATTCGGGGTGGAACCAGGGAACCCAAATCATTAGAAAAGGCAGATAGCAGCCTGGGAGCTGGCTCCCCTCACCTCCCCTACAGTTAAAACAAAACACAATGACAACAGTGGGTGACCTGAGTAGAATTGGGGCACCCAGTATATATATAAACAAGCATTGGCATAGCCAATAGGTCTCGCCTTTGGTGCCGTATAAGTATTTAGTTATGCAGCACAATATCCTTGGTGCAACAACATCAACTGTTGCATGGCTAAACATTTATAAGGTCCCAAAGGCAAGACCTATTGGCTATGCTGATTTTGCTTCTAAGGCTTACAGGGATTCTCTCTCTTCCCTGGGTTTGGAGATACATTACTCTTCTCCGTATAGGCCCGAGAGTAATTCTGTTGTGGAGAGGATTAACTGTGACTTGAAGCAATCCTTAACAGCTAGAGTATTAGCTGAAGGGCGTATTTCGATCCACCACCTATATGGGGTACAAAGAGCTCTTAATAATGTCCCTAAAGGATCTCTGCGCAGGCGGACCCCATACGAGGTCCTTTTTGGCATAAAAATGTACGTTTCAGACCTTAGCTGTCCACCATTTTGATGGCAGCCATGCCCTTTGATGTATATAATCGTTGTGCTGTTTTACAGGATTTACAAAACTTTTGCAACAGCTTATCCAACGAATAGTTGAAGACATCTGCCTCTGAAGGAATCAAGTAGCAGCTAGCACCTTCCTGCTGGATTTACCAAGCTGGGGATCTTGTGCGTGAAAGGATTGCAATAAAGAAGGAAATTGGCCCATTATACTGTGCACCAGTGCCAGTCCTTGGCATTCAAGATATAAGAACTGTAATATTGCCACCGCTTGCTGGGTCTAAAGACAATCACTTTGTCTTTATTGATCACATCAAGTTACGTCATGTGACTCATTAAAAATAGTAGGCACGTATGTTGTAAAGCACTTCAATACCCTCGGTTCTGGCCAGCGTTATATAAAACTCTTAAATAAATAAGTAGGCCATGAGTAGTCCTTGGTTGTGAGCACTATCAAAGCTGTTTCTCCCCAACTTGGGGGCCGGCAGAGAATGAGCTTTAGTTGATTCCCTAAACTGCTACAAATTCCAACCAGACGACTGAAATGAGTACTATACTTACTACTGCTTCTTCAGCAGCTTATGTTTTTTATACTGATCTACCCCTCTTGGAATCCTCCAGTTCTTAAACTGTGCCTATGGCTCCTGTTTTTCAATTAACTGTTTCTGGTTATTATATGGGACAGATGACTTTTCAGCAGACTCTTTTGACAGTTTCTCCATTTTAGACACTCCCACCTATACATCCTGTGTTTTCCTTTCATGGCTGAAACTCACTTATCTGGTCCCTCCTTGGATATATATTTGGATAACACTTTCCTTGTTTTTCTATTCCTTTGGATTGGATTTGTGACTGTTTTCTTCTTGCTGATAACTGGCCATTACCTTCCAGAACGCTCTGCCACAGAACTGGTCAACAAGGTGTTAACACCTCAGTCATCCTTTAAGCTAAAAAGAGACCTGTCCCTATTGAACATTTCAGCTGTCCCAGTAACTAATGGAATTTTTTGGGATGAGGTCCCCTTTGATATCTTGTGCCCTACAGAAATATTACAGATTCCTTATGTTTTTATGGTTTCCATGGGGTGTTGTTCTTCTACCTGGGTTACATTCTGATAATTAAGATGTTGAGACTGTAAACTCCCATGCTCTTGGAGCTGGAATATTACCCTGTTTTCGAGAGTGAAGATTTGTATCTATATTATGCTAATTATTGTGAAATATTCTCTTACCATCATTATTTACATTGAGCTAGTGTTCAATGCACACTTTTTAATTAGACACAGTGGGAACATTGTCCTACTCTCCACAGCAGAGCTTAAAAACATATAGGGATACATTCACAGATTTTTCTGGACAATGTACTAATGTACATTGTCCAGTAAAATCTGTGAATGAAAAATCCTTTTGTTTTAAACTTGTCCCTACACCAGCAAATAAATATATGCTCACACAAACCAAGCTAATATATCCAGACTACTTTGTCACATAATTTGCATTGAAAGGATAAAATCAATTTGAGATACCACAGACACCTTATTTAGAGCTTGCTTAATTCCATCATAAATGGTTTTTCTGATACAGCAGACTACTTGTCGAGGACTGACAAAAATGAAAGACATGAATTCACCAAACATTCCTTCTATTGCCCAATTTGTTAATTGGCAACATTTACCAAATTGCAGCGAAGAACAGCTCAAAAGTATGTTTCAGAATGGTACATTTAGCTTCACACTTTCTGGTCCAAATGGGTGGTTATTGTGTCCAGTGGATACAAATGGTTGTTATGCTTGTATTCTGATTTTTGCACCACCGGTTTTAAGGCAAGCAGCCCCGACCGCCATTACTCCCATTCGCAACACTCAGGGAAAGTCACCACCTATTTGATAGGGAAATTGTGCCAACAATGGTTTGAACATTCCACTCTGTCTTCAGTAAAACAACATCTTTCCCTCCTGTTGGAAGACATGGACCTATCTGATTTATGTTTTTGGGTCCTAAGTCTACACGTTCTAAAATATTTACTTATGCCACATATCATGAAATTTGGAAACTATCACAAATGGAAGCTGCTGCACATTTAAGACAAACTGATCAAGATAATTTGGTTAAAGTACTTGCTGTTGTTGATGATAGTATTAATTCATTGTTTTCTTCCATTTACAACTTTAATAACATTGTGTTGTATGTTATTGATATTATGCAAAGTGACATGTCTTCATTATACTATGGGCAAAGTCTGCTTACATGTATCATGCAGTTTAGTTAGACACTTAAGGTCCTCAAAAGTGTTCTCGTGCCATGGCTTTACCTTCATTCTACGTGCCTATTCTTGCCTTTCAACCTGACTCGTAAACAACTGCTTATGGCCAAGAAAAACACCTCTTACACAATGTAAGTTAGAACAGCACCCATTCACAATAGCAGAGACACCCTTCGCAGTGTGGTTAATACATTGGGTAATATTGTTGCCAATTTCAACAATTCTGTTCACAGCTTGCATTAAACATTTCCCAGTAGGTAGATATGAAGCCCTAGGCAGGAGTTTTATTCAGGAGTAATGGTCTTTACCATTCTGTTATAATTTTGAGTGGCAGGTATTTCTTCCTGGAAAGGAGTGCAAATCTTCTGTCGGTCACTCACTTGTATGTAAACACATTAACATTCACGACACAAGTAAATGATTCGGTAGTGAATTTGGGCTATTTTCTAAAATAAATACAAGCCCCTTCAATTCTTCCCCTCATTACAAATGGAAGCTATTTAATGTTAAGTGATCGGTACTGTTGGGGAATGAAGGCCGGGATTCCATATATTTTATCAGTCTCCCAGATAGTCACCTGCTGCACTGATGTGCTTTTCCCTCAGACGCATATGGTTTCTGATAGTTCGTTGCGGCCTTCGGATCCAACTTTGAAAGCAGACTTTAACAAGCTAAGCTGACTCAAAGCCTTATTGTTTCAAAAAGATGTGGCATTAACATCTGCCCAAAAAAACCTTTGAACTGCAGGTTGCAAGGACGTTGTAAAGTACGACACTTCACAAATTGGATAAAAAAGTTTGATCCTACTGGAAGCACCACAGAGAAGGTGGAAAACAGGACACCTTCAGTTCCCTTCTTGCTCGGCCGGCTCCTGGAACACTTGTCCTCACAATCTAGAATTAACGGGTTGTCACCAGGGATCGGCGCAAGCATGCACATTCAAGTAATTACATTTACAAGTAAACACAACACATCTTCCCCCTTTTACAAAAACTAAAAAGAAAGAAACATCTTATAATCCTAACAACAACAAAATTACAATAAGGTTAAAAATGTCATAATACTACTCTAAGCTGAGTCTAAACAAAAAACGCAAAGAGATAATTATTCTGCTTCACAATCATAGTCTGATAACCATTTGGGTTTGCTCCTTACTCGTTTACCAACCTCAGACGATCTCTCATGCCTCACTTTGGTAGAAGAACTCCTACAACTGGTTTCAATACTTTCATCCACATCTCGCATACCTTCTTCAATACTTTCTTCCACATCTAACATACCTTTTTCCACATCTTGTCTTTCCACACTTCATTCTCTTACACATACATCCTCTTCAGCACTTTCCCTGTTCATCACTACATTACTATCATTAATGACGTCATCACCATACCAGTCCAGATTTACTCCCTGCCCGGGTAAATCTTGATCCATCAACCGTTCCTGGTTGACAACAGCAATCCTTTTTTAATTCCAAACCTTCCCATCACTCAACATAAGAGCATTGCGTAATACTTTTACAACAGTTAAAGGCTCTGAAAATTGGCTTTCACCCTTCTTAACCTTCCATGGTTTCCTCACTTTCACCATCATGCCTACTTCCACCTTAGTATCTTTAGAATTCACTCTCAAATCGTGTTGCTCCTTATACTTCAAATGAGTCTCCTCAACCTTCTTCCTCATTTCCTCCATAGAAATTGTGGTACTCACAGGATGTAAAAGCCATTGAGGGTTAGCTTTTGTTCTGGCTTCCCTGCCTCTCATGACAACAAAAGGTGACACGCCTAAAGCATCAAGAGTAGTTGTTCTATAAGCTCATACCACTTTAACCACTTAAATTCCCCAATTTTCTTTGTTCTTCATAGCCAGTTGTACCACATTCTTGATCACCCTGTTGAAGCGTTCAATCATACCATTACCACTGGGATTATAAAGAGAAATAGTCTTATGTTTAATCCCCACCTTGGCAAAATAATCCTGTGCCTTAACAGATATAAATTGAACACCATTGTCACTTATTAATTGTCTCGAATGCCTTCATTAAGAAAAAACTCATCCAAGAATTTCAAAACAACCTCAGAATCAACTCTCTCTACAATTTTAAGGATTGGCCATCTGGAAAAAATATCGATTAAAGCTATAACATATTTCTGATTCTCTCTAATGGGGCCTGTGAAATCTATAGCCCATTCGGGAACATGGACCATTCGGAACAATAGGCTTACATATGCTAGGTTTTAATGTTTTTAATGACTAGTCAAAATTGGCACAAGTAAAACAATCTCACATATCTTTCCCCGTATAAATCTTATCCAGGCCACTAAAACCATTGTTTCACCTTCTCTTTAGTTTTGACTATTCCAGTATGTACTTCATGACATAGGTTGACAAGCTTTTTTTTTTTAAAGATTTTTCGGGGGAATTACTCTCTCCCCCCCTTTTCGTTATATTATCCTCAACTGTTAATTCACGTCTTGCTTCCCAAAATTGCTTCAACTCTTCAGTAAGGTTAGATTTACTTGGCCAACCAGATCAAAAATATACACTATTCTACAATCATCCCATTCAAATTCCTCACTTTCCGCTATATCCAAAGGCATTCTACATAGGAAATCTGCTCTAACATTATATGTACCTAGAAAGTATTCCATAGAATAAATGAAGTCCTGAAGTCTCATGGATATCTTAGCAATTCTAGCTGACGCCCTGAACATACCCTCATTGGTCAGCAGTTTGACAAAAGGTTTGTGATCTGACCTCACCACACATGCCTCACCCCATACAAATGGTCTGAAATGTTCTAGGACCCATGTACACACCAATGTTTCCTTTTCTATTACAGAAAACTTTTCTTCTATAGGTAACAAGGCCCTTGAGGAAAAGGCAATAGACCCTGCAAGCCCTTTGGAATCCTTCTGTATTAACACACCACTCAAACCTTTGTTACTCGCATCCACTGTAACAATATTTTCGAGCTCTGGACCAAAGTTTCTTACAGAAGGGGCATTAGCAATGTCTTTTTTGATTACCTGAAATTCCTGCTGACACAAAAAAGTCCAACAAAAGTTAATCTTTTGTTTTAACAATTGTCTTAAATTGTAGATCTTGCTGGAAAACCCCTCAACAAACTTGGAGTAAAACTCAAAAAGGATCTTGATTTCTCCTTGTTGGAAGGAGTTGGTGCTTTATTAATGGCCTCAATTAACTCTGGTTGAGGGGAAATTACATTCTCACTTAATACATGCCCCAGGTACGAAACAGATTTTTTGGCAAACTTGCATTTAGAAAACTCAACTGTAAGATTCCTGTCATTCAAAATTTCTAACACACAATTCAGAGTTAAATCATGCTCCAGTTTGTAGTTGGTGCATAAGCCCCTGAAAGACTGCAGCTGATGAGGCCAACCCAAAAGGCATTCTCTTATAGTGAAAACACCCCATAGGTGTGATGAATGCAGTGTATTTTTTTACAGTTTTCCTGTAAAGAGATTTGGTGATGCGCTGCAGATAAGTCTAAGGAAGTAAACCAACAAGCACCATTCACAGAAGCAAGCTTCTCCGCTATTTTTGGCAAGGGAAATTTGTCTATGACAATGTTATTATTGAGGTAGCGTAAATCAATGCATAATATGATTTTGCCATTACTCCGTCTGGCAATCATGACCGGAGGTAACCATCCAGATGCCTCAATTTCCTCAATGATCCCTGCCTGTAACAGTTTATCAAGTTCTTTTTGTACCTCATCCTTCAACAATACAGAGATATTCCTTGCTTTATCAGTTTTCGGTTGTGCAGTCTCCTTAAGGATGAAACAATATTCAAAGTTAGTAAGATTGCCAATTTTACCAGAAAATACATTAGATAATTTTCCTAACATTTCCTTGCCTATTTCATCCCCATCATCTACAATCATAACTGGTTCTGAACCATTAATATTAACATCATTCCCAGGTTGCCTTGGTCATGCCACCCTAACACTGATGGTCCCTTCTTAGCGATGTACAAATTTCCTTGACTCTCTCTATTCTTAAATCTGAAGAGCAATGACCTGTAACCCAACATTTCAGTTCTTTCACCAGAAAAACTTTCCGGCCTAATGTTATTGGGTAGTCATTTTTCTCCAATGTGCTTCACACATTTGTTTTTCCACACTTCCTTATTAATTATGGTGTAAGGTGAGCCTGAATCTGCATAAATATTGATTTCAACACCACCAATCCTCATCAAACAAATAGGTTTCTTTCTTATATTTCCTTCATCATTGTCCATCAACAAAAACAAGTCTTTTGCATGTAATACTCTATTAACTCGTTCTGCAACATCTGAATCCTCACTTTCCTCGATATACTTAACCTTATATCCCTTCTTAGACTTGCACACTTTAGTGTAATGACCTATTTTACCACAATTGGTACAATTCACTTTCAGCGCAGGACAAGCTTTACTGTGTGCCAAGTGTGATTCACTATTACAGCGATAGCACCTTAAAATCTCCTCCTTTTTGTTTTGTTGATACTTTAAACTTTTCCCAAACTTCTCCTTGTCACTAGTCTTATCAGTAGCCATATAACTCCTTTCCCTGCTCTTAATTTTGCTCACTATCTCATCTTGTTTTTCTACAATCTCACCTTTTAACTTTTTTCATACTGCGACTTGACATTTCTGCCTTCCTTACTATAACTAATATATTGGTTTAATCAGCATCACCATTAATCAAAAATCTTTTTTTGGCTTGCCGGATCCTTGACGTGCATCACAATTTGATCCCTAATAAATTGCTCTTGCAGTCCTTTAAATTTACAATCCAATGAAATTTTCCATAAAACTACTACGTATTCATCTACACTCTCATTGGCATTCTGTTTCCTTTTAAAAAATGTGTACTTGACAATACCAATGCATACATTAGGTGTAGAATACTTATCAAACGCAGTAATGGCCGCATCAAAAACATTGATATCACGTACACCCAAGGTGTTTGGTAACTGTTCAAATACCTTCAACCACATAGGTCCAATGGAATGTAGGAATATACGTTTTTTCTGTTCCGGTTTCATTTTTTCGTCAAGATTAATGGTGTTAAGGTAATTTTTAAAATACGACTTCCAGTCAAGCCATTTCATACAAGGCTCTCCCCCCGCTGGCCAAAATGCTTGGGGAGATGTCAATGAATAATTCTATGTACTTATTTAAAAAAATATATATATATTTCTTTTCAAAATGAGTTGAAAATCAAATTACAGTAGGAATTCCAATTTAAATGTACTTAAGCAATGCAGGTTAACCAAAAATGAAATTAAAACTTTTAAATTCTTGTAAACGGTGCATCTCCTATACACAATATTGTAATGTACCACAGATACTTAAATAATTAAAACAGCTGTGCGTATCAGCGGTGAACAGACACACATTTTCTAAGGCTGACAAAATTATTTGAAGAACGGTGCATGACAAAAAAAATACTTGAAGAGCAGTGTGTGTCCGCGTGTATCCATTGACTGCTCGGCTTAAATCAATAGCTGCCATCCAGAGGTACATCAGTAAATTAGGGTACCTGAATGAAATGTTACCAAAAGAGGGTTCGACAGTTTCAATTTACCCTTCAAATAAGATCGTCGTTGGGATGCTGATCCCAGTCCCGCTTCACAGGATGCTGTAAAACACTTTATGCACTGATGTCACTTTGTTGCTAGGAGATGCATGTTAAATGCTTGGGTGTCACAGAGATGAGCATCGCAGACACATTCACTACTTGACGTCATGAGAAGCAAGGTGGAGCAAAAGGAGACGCACGTTGTGAAATACAGCTCCGCAATTGCCAATTTGAAGGTTAACAGTATCCGATCCTTGTTGAGATTACGTTGAAGAGAAGTTCACTTTAGGATTACCAGTAGAGCAATCCGCTGCTGGTATTAATTTTCTTTGAATAATGACAGAGCATTAAGATCTCCGTAGGCGCGGCATAGATCAAAAAGTAGATACCCTTTGGTCCGTTGGCAATATCGTTAAAGGCTGATAAAGGTGTAAATATTCTCCTCCACTGGTAGGTTTGTGGTGCTTCAGCGCTGTCACCAGTAGTTGCCAAATTGTAAAGTACACCACTTCATGAATTAGATAAAAAGGTTTAATCCTGCTGGAAGCACCACAGAGAAGGTGGAAAACGGGACATCTTCAGTACCCCTCTTGCTCGGCCGGCTTCTGGAACACTTGTTCTCGCAATCTAGAATCAACGGGTTGTCACCAGGGAACGTCATAAGCATGCACATTTAAATAATAACATATACAAGTAAACAGATGTCCAGTGAAATGGAGTCCTTGTTAAACACAAATCTTCCATTTCATTTTGTCAAGCTTGTGCACCAAATGTTTAATGCTTCCAATACTGCCAGTATAGCACACTTTTTTTAAATCATTGGGACTGGCTTATTTAGTACCTTCCGGAAAATCTTTGGCGTAGTACTGACTTTTATCCATTCCCTGTTTTCTAATGTGTTTGGTGGCATACCTATGCCATTATTCCTAATTTGCTCCATTTTGTTTCTATTTTTGATATTCCGCCATGGATGTTCAATTTCGAAACCCATTGGTAATAGAACTACTACGGGTCCAGCCCTGCCATGAAAGCATAACGATACACTTTGGAGTCCCATTGCTCCAAGAACTGAACACTGACTAGTAATTGTCATTCCGACCCGCCTGGTTTACCTGCGTACAACCCTTGTTTCATTGCTTGTGGTGCCCTGTGGGCACTGGATATCTGCATGGCTCTGCAACTGCCTGTTCCTGTGGATATGAACCTGTTGTTAAGTCCGATAATGATCAATTCTCAGAGTTGTCCCATGAACTTGTGGCTGCTTCAAGATACATGGTATGAGCTGCTCCCTACTGGGCAGATGGGTGCTTCAGCACCAGGATTACCGCACTCTGGCTCTAATAACATGGATGCAGGATGCCAGGCTACATCAGATGATAACGAGGATCATGTCTGTTCTCTGAATCTTTTAAATGGGCACTCAGGGAATCATCATCTGCAAAGATGGAATCAATTCTTTATTCACTAAACATTGATCTTGTGGAAGAAATCCTGGGTGCTTCCTGCACAACCTAATGTGGCCACGTTTACAAAACGTTCATGTTACATTTTTTATGATTATATATTTTTAATGATATACTTATTAGCATTGCATTGACTTAGCTTTTTCTTGCGTCTTTTATTAATTTCTTAGTCCCCATGTTACTTTCCCCACCAAGGAGGGAGTGTAGTGATTTCCCTTTTGGGCCCACTTTAGTTCTCCCTTAGTTTCACGTATTAGCTGTTTTAGCTTGCCCCTGCTTTGCACAGCCACACATAATCGATTTGTTTTTGTGGCATGATGCTTTTTAGAAATACGCTGCATATATTATTTGGTATTCAGTGACTTTTCTTGGGTTCCAGTCTGAACATCTCATACAAGGTCGAATAACATGATGTACTGTTTTCTTGGGCCCAGTCAGCAACATCTCCTAACGTTTCTAAGCATAACACAGTAGCACAGCAGCAGTTTCCCAACACAGTAGTTCTTATCATATAAACCGTGTCTCACCCCCTTGGGGGCGTAGAGAGGAGAGTTCCGGCAGAGAATTTTGTCTTGGAACAGAGGCAGCAGCCTCGCGTAAACTGAATGTACACCTTTGATGCGGACCACCGAACTACATATACCAGGTTTGGGGTCTGTTGCTGATCCCAGAGATCACTAATATATCTCTGAGCTCACATAGTGAGAGTAGGTCTAGATAGATATATTAGTTGCCATTTTTGGGTTGTTCATTGTATACAGCCTGCTAGTAATGTTGATTACGTTGCTCAGTTGTATTGTTTTACTTATCACAGCACACTTGCTTCAAAATAGACTACAATAGTTAAATAACTATATTCTAAACGTCCTTCGTGTCTTTCTTTTGTTTACTATGGACATGCATGAGTAAGAAACGAAAGGTGATGATCTGCTTCCACAGTTCCCTTGGGGACTAGTGATTCATTTTCTAGGTTTGCCAAAATGACCTGCTACTGTGTGACGGTTAGGAGTTCAGGTGAGGCACTGTGAGCTAGTCGGATTTGAGCCTACAGGTAATGACATTGCAGAGACTCAGTCTCTACATTCCGACGTCCTGTTCTCTCAAGGTACAGTTCTGCTTCCCAACAGAATCCTTGCAATAGGTGCTCATTTAATATTCTCTGCTGCCAGCCCGGGAGCACCCCTTAATGCCCTGCATAGGTTTGCTGTTTCAACAGTAAAGTTCCTGTGGTGCCCCAAGGAGGGTAGGGACTCCATCAATTATTAAATTAAGTGTTGTGGGACACTGCAGGCAGCGCAGCAGGCCTCCAGGAATGTTTTTTTTTTAAAGTACGTCTCCTGGGTCATTGAGTGCATGACCCCCCTCCCTCAGGAGAGCTGTTGGCTCTTCAGCCAGAGTGTAGAGACCCTTGTGTTGGTGGTTTGACATTAATATGTGGTGTAGAGAGTTTAACAAAATACTCAAACACAGATGTCTATATATAGAGGTGCTAACCCCATTCATAAATCAGTAGGTCTGCCTTTTATATATTAATGTTCTTACCCTTTGAGAAAACCAGAATGTCTACCTTATTTAAAATGACACCCCTTCATATTGTTACTTTGCTTAAAAAATTGAATTTCACTGAAAAAAAACAAAGGGCCTCATTATGATGTCGGGCAGAGGTACCGGTCTGAAACTTTCCAACCATAGGTCATCCGTTCCAACCTCACAATTTTGATACAACCGCCCTATGGGCCCACAATGGTGGTGGGGACCTAAGCATGTACCACTAGCTGCTCCTGCCTCAGCTTCTGCTGTCCTAATAACTCTCCTCTCAGTCTTGCTCTGGTGCTGTAGGTGGCTTTAATTCCCTTCCCAAACCCCTTTTTGGTTGCCAACACATTGACACTGCTTTAGAATTTGGGCGCAACAGCACTGGTCCCCTTGTGGCTTACTTTCTGGGAGCCAGAAATTCAATATGATGGAGGTCATATTTAGGTCCAATTCGGATCCTATTCAAATATTACAGTGTGTGCCTCACAATGAAGATTGTGATGAGCAGGATGTTTCTCCCTTCTTTTTACACAAATGCTGGTCTTTATGTAAATCTGCAAAATACCAGCAGACTGGATACCTTGATTGAGTCATCCCTACAATTGCCCCATGACCCTTCCATGGAGGAAAGTGCTCCCTTTTGCAGTGGTTATCCTCATGGCTGAGGAAGTCTTAAAATTACTAGTTCCTACAGAGGAGACTAAAGAGAGTGTGTGTAGTAAGGTACTCCAAGACCAGATACAGTTGCACTTCAGTTTAATCCATGGTAAGACCACCACAACCAGGAGCGTCCGGCATCTGCGAGGTACAGCAGGCAACTGACCAACACCATCAAGTATTTTGCAGATACTGTTCGACCCCAGAACCAAGAATCCCCTTTTAACATATACAATGAACTCATACATGAGTGTGCGCTCAATACCACAACCTTGTGCACGGGCGCACGCTCAATGCACACACAACTTTAAAGTGTGCTCACATTAATACTGCAGCCAGGACCACCACCTTCTGACCCTCCTCTCCCTTTAATATATGCCACTGAGGACCCTGTTTTGGCAGTTTGGTCTGAGCCTTTCTAGGTGTCACAGACCACCCAGTGAGCACTCCAAATACTTGATATGACACCGTACACCAGAAAAACAATTTGTGCAGGCAACCCTAATGTATACTTAATACTAATACATTTTCTTTCAGTCTGCCAGACAGGGAATCGAAGACAATTGATGTCATGACCAAAAACAGCTTTTCTTTAGGCAGTTTGGCATTGAACTCCTTGAATGTCTCCTTTCTGCCACTAAGAGATTGCACAGGACGTTTGGTCCTGCTCTTTAAAAAAGACCTATGGATTGCATTTTTGCAAACTGTGCTAGATTGTCAGGATGTGGCAAAACAGATGTTGCACTCTGGTCTGAAGTCATTGTGTTTGATTACCCCTTCTGTGGGAACCACTGTGACCATTCACAGAAATGCCTGGATTTGTCCCTCCTGATTTGTGGGAGAAGTCCAGATTGCACTTAATTTGAAGTCCTTTCTTGGGGCTCGCCTCTTCACTGATAAGGCCCATTGAAGTCTGAAGAATTTCAAGCAGATGTATGCAGCTTGGGCCTTGCTTTACTCACACACCAGTTTCACCAACATTATTACTGGGACTTCCAAGGGTCCACAGAGGGTATTCCCTTCTGTCTGTCACAAACTTTACAACCCATTCAACAGCCCAGGAAAATATTTTTGTTTTTCAAGAGCAGATGCAGTGTGAAAGGTCAGGAGCACCAGCAGCAGTCCTCCTCTTCCTCCCCCGGCCAAATAACAAAATGTCTTTAGTTCGCCCTTTTAGACTACTGCTGTTTCATCACTTCAGACTGGTAGGTCTTACAGATTATTCAATTTGGGTAGGCCCTGCTGTTTCAAAGCCCTTCTCCCAGCATTCCTTCTTTTTACCCAGTGGTTACCATAGACTAATCCTGGATACTGCCTAGAGAGGAGGTGATTTGTCCACTAAAGAAGCGGGAGAGCTGATGCCCAAAGAAGAAATTGGGCAAGGCTGCTATTCCCACTTCTTCCTCGTTCCAGAGAAAGATGGGGGTCTATGATCCAACCCTGGAGCTTAGGGACCAGAAAAAAAGAGAAATTCAAAATGCTACCTCTTGCTCAGGTTTTGTTGGCCTTGAACCAAGAGCTCTGGATGGTGTCCTTAGACTTGCAAGATGTGGGACTTTGCAAATGTCATGTCAATGATCACTGCCCATCATTGCAGGTTGGAGACGCATGTATTGCCAAATCTTGCTGATTGGCTACTGAAGATGAGCTTGCCACAGCTGGTGTTTGACTAGCTGGAAAACACAGTGTCACTGTGTAGTAACATACTCCCACAAGAACTGGGAGTATAACGTAGAGATGTTAATTAGATCTGTCATCAAACAGCACCAGGAGGCAACTGCCACCCTGGACAAGAACATTCTAAGGGCAGAACATGTGACACAGAACATCATGTGTTCCACCAGTGCCTTACATCACTTAGTAGATCACCACACACTGCTGTTCAACCTCGGTTTCTCGATCAGTGGGTCAAGGTCAGAACTCCAGCCCACGCAGAGATTGCCCTCCATTGGGGCTATTCTGGAGACAGTTGCTTTGAAAGTATTGAAACCTTTGAAGTACATCCAAGACTTTCAGACAAAAGCTCTTCTTCCAGTGGTATTAGTTTAGTGACTTTTGTTTAATTAGGCCTTAATTTGTGGCATATAGGAGACTTCCACTGAAACTTGCATCTTCAGCAGAGCAGTCGAAGCACTGGGGATATCTTTAAAAAAAGGTATGCATTACCAAGGTAGCTTCTCAACATTTGAGATGGTGGATGTACAACAGCAATCTGATTTGCAGCAAAGACACCTGCTCTTCTCATTCAGTTGACATGAATGTGAATGATGCATTGTCCTTAGAACAACGTTTTTTGGTCTCTGTTGGAGCAGCACTTTTACATAAACCTATTGAATCTGTGTGCGAGTCATCTAGCCCTGAAATTGTCTATCCTTTTCGCCCAGGCCACTTCAGTGCAACAACACCACACCAAGTAGTACTGTAACTAATAGGGTAGCGTGGGCTCATGCATTCTTTCTAAAGGCTCTGAGTCTGTTGTCAGGGCTGCTAGGGGCAGAATTTCACTTTCGGGAAGCCACCTTTTGGGTTCCCTCAACATATTGTGGACAAGCTGGAGATATTATGTGGCTGACCCCAAATTGTTCCTTAATGCGTAGGGGTCGCAAGAGATCATTGCTCAGTTTGGCATGCCCTGAATGGAGCTCTTGACCAACTCAGAAAATGATCAGTGTCCCATCTTTTGTGCCCTGCAGTTTCCTCTTCAGGAGGCTCTGGGAGACTTGTTCTGTCTTCTTGAGCCTTAAATCTCCTTTATGCATTCCCACCATTCCCCCAGTGGATTCTATCACCATATTGGACTTCCAGAGTTCCCCAATGTTATCATTTTGACTAGCCAAGTTAGCAACCTTCAGGCTGTATCAGTCCATCCTCATTATGCTGCCTTCTTCCCAGACAAGCTGATGCTAAGGGCATGTGCCTCCTTTCTTCCAAAGGCTGTGTAACCGTTTCATATCGGACAGTCTATTACTCTTTCCTCCACAACCAGGAGGAGGGGGAGATGATATTGATTGGACTTCCGGCATCCCCTTAGCATCTATATTGACTGGACTATGGAGCACTATGTAGCTCAGTTGTTTATTGCATTTGCTGTTGCGAAGAAGGGAAAAATGGTCCAGAAAAAAACATTTGTCTCAAAGTATACTCTTGAAGGCCTCAGGGCTCATTCATCCAGAGTAAAGGTTGCAAATAAAATCCTGTTATACACACAAAATGTAACCTGATGGTTTCTTGTTGAGAAACCATCAGGTTACCTTTTGTGTGTATAATATTAGTGGAGTGGTACCGTGGATGGTAGAAATTCCTCCAAATGAGACCCTGGTGTGAGATAAAATACAATTCTGTCTCGGGGTGTTCCAGTTTTGGAAAACTGTCAAGCCTCTATATAGACTTTAGTCCACACTTTTACCAGGCACTGCTGTATAGATTCTCGGGATCCGCAGAGAGGGTCATTTTTAACCATTTGGTCCTGCATGGCTTCCTGGCGTAAATCCCTCTCCTCAGACCCACCTCCCATCACATAGGGACTACTTTGGTAATGCTTCAGAAAGGGGGGAAGGATATGTTACTTTCTTCAGTAATGCTCTTTCTAGTGAATAATCTATCTGTTCATGGTTACCTCAGCACCCACTTCCCCATACTGCGGCCGTCACCGATGACACCACCTACCAGTGTGGGGAAGCTATGGAAGCTTCTTTAGATGTTGCATTATACAGATTTGTAAAGCTCAACATTACCCAAGAGGATGGAATTTAAGAATTGAGAGGAGGCTCCTATGTGTAGTGTTAGGTCATTCCACGATTTAGGTATGATGCAGGTGAAGGCTTGACTGTGGGATCTTGTTTTCCATATGCATGGGATGTGTTCAGTTTGGCATCCAGATGAGCAGAGGTGTGTGAAAGCAGATGCGATTGAGGTATGCTGAGTCAGTGTTATGTGGTGCCTTGAAAGTGTGGGTGAGGTGTTTGAACTGTACTAATTTGTATATGTGGAGCCAGTGGAGGTCCTTCAGGTGGGATGTGACACAAGATTGGCATGGGAGATTGAGAGTGATTCTGGCTGCTGAGTTCTGGATGGTCTACAGCCTTCCAGTGAGCTTTTGTTGAACCCGGCATAGAGGGTGTTCCCGTAGTCCAGCCTCTTTGTGACCAGTGCGTGCATGGCAGTTTTCCAGGTGCTGGTTGGAAGCCATTTAAAAAATCTTCCTCAGCATCTTCAGGGTATGAAAGCATGAGGCGGTGACAGTTTTGACTTTGTCAGTCAAATACCAGATCAAGTCTGGCTCCTAAGACGACTCAAAATCTGAAAATTGAATATTGACCAGAAAGAGCATTGGCAAGGTTAAGCAGCGTATGCTTTATAACTTTATACAATTCATAATAAAGTTAACAAATCTCTGAACTTATACCTGGGAAACTGACAACCAGCACCGGATATGATTTATTTTATTCATTCATTTTTATGAGAAAATGACCATTCCGGGTCAAAATTGTTTTATATGTTTCTGGAAAGGCCATCTTTGTGTGGTAAATTAAGTGTTATTTATACAGTGATACTTTAGTTAGACAAAGATCCTTTGTGACTGGATACCTGAAATCTGTGTCTATATACCCTAACATAGGAAATCCTCATTTTCTGAGTGGTCACCCCTGGATTTTTAACCTTTTGCAGGACCCTATTTTATTGTTTGTTTTTAGACTTGGGGCACTGCTGTTCAGTGTATGTGCTCTAACACCTAAAACATGTAGAAATTGGTTAATCCTTGATTAGCATATTTAAGTTTTCTGTAAGGCCATAGTCTAGGGTGCTGCAATACACCCCTGGCATGAAAAGTTCACTGCCCCCTGTGGACTAAAGCACTTATTGTGCCATCCACTAGTGTGACAAAAGAAAACATGTTTTCAGGCCAACCCTGCGTAGCCTGACTGCTGCAGTGTGAAAGCTGCAGTGTTACCTGTTAACTCTTTTTGGCAGGTCAAAACCTCCTATTTAATATTTGTAAGCCACCCCTGTATAGGTCTTGTAGTCTAAAAGGTAGGGTGCCTGGCGTTTAAAAATGGGACATGTAGAAAATTAATTTTTACTGTGGCAGGCTTAGCTGTCTTGTGAAAAAAAACACAGTGCAGATTAAAATACTAATAGACAGACACCCTGTCGGAAGCAGGATCTAACCTTTTCTCAAGGGTTGGCAGCCCATCACTTCAGACCGATTCAGATTCAAAAATGTATTGCGCAGTTATTTAAAATCATTACAATAACATTAAAATAAGCATAATTAAAAAAAAATCATTCAGTCCACAGCTTGGAGGGAACCACCAATCACTATGTTCAGCAAAGGAGTATCGAAACAGCATATCAATAGCAGTGATTTCTGTAGTATCCTCCCCTTACGGCGTGTGCTAAGGCAGGATCCTAACTGGAGTCCAAGGTGGACTATTGTCCGTTTGAAAGATAAAGTGCTTTGTGCTACTGATCGCGAATCTTCTGCTGTAGAATCTGCTGGTTTCCGATCTCAGTGTGGCTGAAAATACCTCTTACTTAATAGTGTTTTTGGGCTTTTTGTAAGTGGAAGTACTGCAGGGGTCTCCAAACTATGGCCCGTGGAACACAACCAACCCCTTGAAAGATTTATTCAAGCCCGCAGCAACTTTAGTATTAATTGGCTATAATGTAATTTCTCTGTAGTTTTCCAAAGTCTCGGATTCTGATGATCAAAGGGAAATGTATAGCCTAGTCCTGTTGCAGCTTGTAGGTGGTAGCAGAGCCTTTTGAATCTTTTCAATTGTAAATTTTGGATTAGCTATGTTGTGAATGCCAGATCTTTTAAAATTGCTACTTCCTAGTACAGATAGTCCACACTGAAGAGCGCTGCAGACTGAGCACGTGTCCTTTAGAGCGCACTGTATGACATGACTTTCCTAGGATTCATGTTACACTGATGTTTTGACGTTGCCTTCAATCTGGCTCACACACATAGGCCTGTAATCAAAGAATGACAGTGTGTCTCCTTCAACTCTAGCAAACGTTTAAAAAAATGAAGTATACAAATAATTGACTCCTGAAGCTTGAACCCTCAGTTCAGTGATCTTTTTAAATTTAAAAATCAGTTCTGTCGGTTCACTGATAGAATATCGACGCCAAAAATATCCCCATACACAAATATTGAGTCATAAATATCGGTCAAAAATATCGACAACCTATATTTAGAATGGTAAGTATAAAAATATTGAGGAAAATATATGGAGAAAAAAATATCGATGTACAAAATATCGATTTTTTTTAATCTAAAAAATATGTTAAATATATTAAATAATATCTTAACTTTAACAAAATGATTTGAATTTAATATATATTTTTACAATATAAGAAATAAATTGAATTTAGAAAAAATGTATACATATATAAAATGTAATATATATATATATTTACTTTAAAACAAATAATCTATTAATTTTACTTTATTTTTACACTTTATAAATATATACAAAATTACAGATATATATATATATATATGTATATACATACACCTATAACATTAAATCTAATACAACAAACATTATATTATACATTAAAACATTTAATAGTCTTTAAACTTAAATGTTGCACTCCATTGAGTGCAACGGTAGGGAAAGTGTTGGATAGCGGAGGGATCAAAAATAACTATTCCCACTCCAGTGAGTGCAACAGTAGGGAAACTTTCTGATAGTGAAGGGGTAAAATATACTATTCCCACTCCACTGAGTGCAACAGTAGGGAAAGTGTTGGATAGCGGAGGGGTAAAAATTACTATTCCTACTCCAGTGAGTGCAAGAGTAGGGAAAGTGTTGGATAGGGAAGGGGTAAAAAATATTATTCCCACTCCAGTGAGTGCAACAGTACAGAAAGTGTTGGATAGCGGAGGGGTAAAAATTACTATTCCCACTCCAGTAAGTGAAACAGTAGAGAAAGTGTTGGATAGCGAAGGGGTAAAGATTACTATTCCCACGCCAAAGAGCGCAACAGTAGGGAAAGTGTTGGATAGCGGAGAGGTAAAACTTAATATTCCCACTCCAGTGAGTGCAACAGTAGGGAAATAGTTGGATAGCGGAGGGGTAAAAATTACTATTCCGACTCCAGGGAATGTAACCGTAGGAAAAGTGTTGGATAGCGAAGGGGTAAAAATTACTATTCCCACTCCGAATGCAACAGTAGAGAAAGTGTTGGATAGCGGAGGGGTAAAAATTAATATTCCCATTGAAGTCAGTTCAAAATTCAAAACAAACAAAATATCAACTACAACACAAACGATTTTTAAAAAACAAAAAAAGAAAGCATTTAATTTTTTTTTAAATTAATAACATATTATAATGTTAAAAAGATCCAACAAATACCAAGATTTTTTTTTTTTTTTAAAGTTTAAAAATAATTCACAAATAACTTTTGATAGAAATTATTTATAATCAAAAACAATTATTCCATAAATGTAAAGTTTTTTATTTCCTACCCACAACACCACACAATTCACAACACACATCTTAAAAATGTACTTCCATAATTACCATAATTATCAATTAAAGAAATATAATTAATTTAAAAACAAATTAAGGCCTAGGGAGGCTAGTCGGGAAGAAGGGGAGCCAGGTAGGAGGGGACGACTGGGGAATTCCTCTTCTTACGGCATGATGTGGCAGCGGGGTTGTGGGGCGAGGGTAGGGAGTCCATGGGCAGGGTGCGACACAGGGGCAGGGGTGGGGGGAGTTAGGGGGGGGTTGTTATTGTTCGATATGTATCCTTGCTAAATGCACAAATAGATTGCTACGACGATATACTGCAATGTCATGCTGTTGTTGACCCTGATATTCAGGGTCCTGTACCATCTGTGCAATCGCTCAATAAAATATGTTTAAAAAAAAAAAATAAACAAAATTAATACATAAAAATCAATTTCCTCCCCAAACGTTACCCCTATAAAACCGAAACCCACACACAAAATAAAAATAAACAATTACCAAAATATTTAAGAATTGATGCATTAATATTAATGATCAACTAATTATTAATTAAACATAAATTACTTTCCACCCTCTACCCCAATAAACCACAACCCACACCTAAAAATCATTACACAATTTCCATAACAAATTTTACATGAATAAATTATCAACAACTTATTAATTAATTTAAAAGATTTTACTCCACACCCTTCACCACTATAAACCCCACAACTCATATCTAAAATTAATTACACAATTGCCATATTTTAATTTTTATTAACTAACATTAATTAACAAATATTAATTAATTATAAATAAATTACGTCCCACCCTATTCGCTTATAAGCCCCACCACCTACTCCTAAAACATAACACAATTAACATAATTACCAATTATTATTAATAATAATTAACAAGTAATTACTAATTAATTCCCACAATTAACACCATAAATTATAAATTAAACATTAATAAATAAATAAAATAATAAAAGGATTATACTTAAATTACTTCCCACCCTATTCCCCTATAAACCCATAACCCGCTCCTAAACATATGACACAACAATAACAATTACCAATAGGGGAGGAGCCTAGCGCCGGACCAAGATGGCCGCGTGAGCTTTGAGCTCCCGAGACCCACGCGCCCTCCGTCGACTATCCTGTCTTCAATCCTGTATTATATGCACGGCATCTTGCAGATGACTCGTTATGGAGGTGATTGATGCCGCCCGAGTTCAGATCGCCCACCGGGAACCGGAGTTGTGCACGGCGGAAGATTGAGGCCTGTATCCGAGGGATGCCAGGGGCTGGCGTTGGCAGGATGCCCGACCTCTAATTGAACAACAGCGGCCAGGCGAGGTGTGAACTGTCGGACGGAAGATCCCGTCCTTTCACTTTCACTTTCTCACCCTTTGTCTGCCTTGGCCTGGGAGTGCTTTCGGCTGCTTTATTATCCTCTGGACGTTCTGCGCCCTACCCAGGCGGGCTATTGCAGATCTGACTTCTCCTGCTCCCTCTACCTGAGAGAGGGCCGTCTTTTGGCACCGGACTGCTTGGAGCCAGACATGTCGGGTAAAGCAGAGGTGGATCGTCTGAAACCCAAGGCTACCAGGCGGGGAGCTTATACTCAAGCCAATAACATGGATCGTTATGCCCAGCAGAAGGGGTTGCCCGGTGGATCGAGCCAGTCGCTGGATGGACAGAAGACTGCCTCACCCCCGGCCTCGGAGCTCTCGTTGCAGGACGTCATGGGCGTGCTCGAAGGGATGCAGGCCTCGATTGGGAGACAGTTTGATGCCCTGGCGCACAAAGTGGATACCATCTTGGTGGACGTTAACCTGATCCGCGCGGACTTGGGCAAAACTAATGAACGGGTAAAAACCCTTGATCTTAAGACCACGGGCCTCGCTGACGATGTCTCGGAACTTCAAACTGAGGTTCGTAAGCTGCGGGCCGAGAGTGACCTCTCCGCCCGTCGGCTCGAGGACTTCGAGAGCCGGGCCAGGCGCAACAACGTGCGCATTATCGGGGTCCCGGAGTCCTCGGACGAGGTTTCTGTGGACCTTCTTGTGGAGGACTTGGTGCTTAATCATCTGAAGCCTAAGGGCCTTGGGAAGTTCTTCTCAGTTGAGCGAGCCCACAGAGTGCCAGGCGGGAGGCCCAGGGTGGGAGCTCCACCGAGACCGATTGTCGCCAGGCTCTTTCACTTCCGAGATCGGGACGCTATCCTGCAAGCATCTCGGGTGACGGGCCCGGTCCCTTTTCAGAACGCGTCTGTGAGTTTCTATCCTGACTTCACCCAGCTGGTGCAAAAGCAAAGGCTGAGCTTCCTGGGGGTGAAGAGACGGCTTCGGGAGAGGGACCTGAAGTATGCCATGCTTTTCCCTGCCAGATTGCGGGTGGTGTATGAAGACCGAACTTTCTTCTTTGAGTCGCCTGCTATGGCCGGTGAATGGCTGGACGCTTTGCCCCGACGACGGACTGGTGAGGATGCCGCCACAGACGGGGACAGTGGCCGGGATGGGCAGGGTTGATGCCTTTGGAGCCGGACTGACTTGATTTGGTTCCGGATGATGACTTGAACTGATTGCAGTACAATACGGAGGGTTGCGGGAGGACGATGGGAGCTCTTTCCTCCCTCAGGGTACTTTTTGTAGATTTGGGTATTGGTAGGGCGACAGGCACACTGCAAGTTGGGGGGGCTTTGTAAGCTGCAGCAGGGGTGCAGGGTGGGGGGGATAGTTGGGATTTTGGGTTTGTTGTTGGGGGGTTTGTTTTTGCAAGGCGCAGTACTCATTGTCAGGATTTTTCCATGGTGGCTCTTCGGGTGGGGGGCGGGTCTCTTGTGGTGTGGGGATGGGGGGTAGGGGTTTAAAGGTTCTTAGCTGGAATGTTAATGGTTTGGGGGATCGCATTAAGCGGGGGATAGTCCTGCAGTTCTTGAAACGGTCTTTGCCGGATGTCGTCCTACTGCAGGAGACACACCTTATAGGTAATACTTGCCATGCTCTTAATAGGAAAGGTTACACATTCATAGCTCACTTGGGATTCTCCTCTGGATCCAGGGGTGTGGGCATCCTAGTTAGAGCTTCACTACCGTTTGAGGTGAACTCCACCATTGTTGATGATAGGGGGAGGTTTGTGGCGGTGGCGGGGAGGTGGGAAGGAAGAACTTTGGTTTTGGTTTCGGTCTATGTCCCTCCTGCCCTGCAGGCCTCCACGTTCACAGATCTGGTTAGGGCCTTGTTGGACCTCCCGGAGGGTATGTTAGTGGTGGGGGCGATTTCAATGCTGTCGGCTCTGGGCTGCTGGATAGGTACCCGCCCAGGGATACTGGGGGGGCTCAGAAGTGGCTTCCAGACTTCCTAGACACACTCGGCCTGGTAGACTGCTGGAGGCTCCGGCACCCCACACAGAGCCAATACACCTTCCACTCCGGGGCGCATGGTAGCCTCTCTAGGATAGATTACCTGCTCACCCTGGCTGCGCATGCCTCATTGGTATCTGAGGCCAGGCATATGGCGCGGGGCATATCGGATCATTCGCCAGTGTGGGTCCGGCTGGATGTCGGGCGCGAGGGAGGGGGCAGGGTTGCTCCTATTAACCCCTGGTACTTTCGGGACCCCAAGATGCGCAGTGCGCTGTTGAAGACAGTTGATCACTTTTTTAAGGACAACCAGGGGTCTGTTGACTCGGCCGTGTCGTTGTGGGAAGCATTTAAGACTGTGCTGAGGGGAGAGGCCCTCTCCCTGGTAGTGGCGGCCAAGCGGCGGAGAGATGGCGAGGTTATGCAGGTTGAGGAGGAGATCGCGGCTTTAGAGGTGGCCCTGGAGGAGGAGGTTACAGAGGCCTCACTGCATGAGCTGAGCCTGAAGCAAGCCGAATATAAGGACCTGGTGACTAATGCCGCCAAGACCCTCAGTAGGGAACAGCAGGGCCGCTTGTATGATGTTGGGGATAAGGCCGGGAAGCTCCTAGCTTGGCTGGACAAAAAAGAACGGGTTAATAGAGTGGTGCCGGAACGGACGAGAGAGGGGGGAGAGGTAGTTGTTGACCCTGAGGGGATAGTACAGTGTTTTTCGGATTATTTCAGTATGGTTTATGCCTCAGTTTCGGATAGGCCGACCGAGGACTCGCTTGACCTCCTGCGGGACATTGATCTGCCCTGCCTGTCTGACGTAGATAGGGACGATCTCGATGGAGACATAACGGTCGATGAGGTGGCGGGTGCCATCCGTGCGCTGAACTCGGGTAAGGCCTCAGGCCCTAATGGTTTGCCGATTGACTTGTATAAGCTGTTCCCGGATAGGGTTGCCCCTCACCTGCGCGCCATGTTTGTGGAGGCGCGGGGGGGAGGGTCCCTTCCGTTGGACCAGAGACTGGCGACGATTGTTGTAATACACAAGGAGGGTAAACCCCGAGATAAGTGTTCCTCCTATCGGCCAATATCACTCCTTAATGCTGAGCCGAAAATTCTGGCTAAAATTCTGGCAGGCCGCTTGGTCAGGGTGCTCGGAGACTTGATCCATCCGGATCAATCCGGCTTTATCCCGCACCGTAACACTGCGTTGAACCTTCGGCGCCTCCATGGAGTGATTGCCAGGGCGGGCACGATCCGAGAACCGGCTATTGTGGCATCTCTCGATGCCACGATGGCTTTTGATACGGTGGAATGGGCATATCTGTGGGCAGTGCTTGCCAAGTTCGGTTTTGGCCCTGGTTTTTTGAGCTGGGTGAGGTTGCTGTATGAGGGTCCCCTTGCGAGTGTTGTGGTAAACGGGAGGGCGTCGACTCCGTTCCAGCTTGGGAGGGGAACTCGGCAGGGATGCCCCTTGTCGCCTTTGTTGTTCGCCCTTGCCCTCGAGCCGCTGGCGGCGTGGATACGCTGGCATCCGGATATACGTGGACTTAGGTGGTCGCCCGAGCACGAGGACCGTATATCGCTATATGCCGATGACATCCTGTTATATCTCGCCTCGCCCAAGAACTCGCTTATAGTGGTTTGTGATGTTCTGACGTCCTTTGGCAGGAACTCGGGTCTCGTCATCAATTGGAGTAAATCGTATTTGTATGTTCTGAGCGGCGAGGTTCCGCCTGTCCCGCGAACGTGTTCGATCCAGATTGCCCAGCAGGGCTTTGTGTACCTGGGGATCTTTATCTCCACTGACTCCACCCTGCGGTATGAGAGAAACCTGCTCCCCCCACTGGCGCGCTTGCGGCGGGATGTTGCGGGCTGGCGGAAGCTGCCGCTCTCCCTCGTTGGGCGCGCCGCGTTGTTTAAAATGATGTCTCTCCCCCGGTTCCTCTATGCTTTGCAGAATACCCTTGATTGGGTACCGGCCAGTTACTTTCGGGAGGTTGAAAGCCTCCAACGATCGTTGTTGTGGGATGGTAGGCCGCGCATAGCGATTGCTAAGTTGACGCTTCCGTGGTACGACGGGGGTATTGCGTTTCCGGACATTCGACGCTATTATTGGGCCACCCAGTTGAGCGCGATTAATCATGGTTTCTATGGCCCGGCTCTAAGCCCCGGCTATGCCATGGACCGATGGTTGCTGCGCGGCGGTAATTATCATAGAGCGCTGTACTCTCGGGCGCTGGACTCGTCCCTCACGGGGCCCACGGGGGTGGCGGTGCGCGTGTGGAGGTTGGCGACTGACTCGTTGGGCTGGAAGGATAGGCTCACCCTAGCTACCCCGTTGTTTGAATCTGAAAAATTGGGGAGGCTCTGGCATACGAAAGGTTTTGATAAATGGGACTTGATTGGAATCTCCAGGGTTGGAGATTTGCTGATTAAGGGGAGGGTGAAGTCCTTTGAAGAGCTGCAGCAGGAGTACGAGTTGGGGAAATCCGAGTTCTTCCGCTATATTCAAGTGCGTCATGCCCTGCGATCAGTTCTCGTAGACGGAGAGAAGGTGCCTGAGTCCTCTCCATTGGAGGATCGGATCCTCGACGGCCATATGCCGGAGAGTACGATTTCTCTCATATATAAGAAATTGATAAACGTCCGGGCGGACCTGCTGTTGGGGCTGAGGGACCAGTGGACTAGGGACGGGCTCAAACTGGATGACGAGGATTGGCAGTCTGCGGTCTCCTCTCCTAAGGAGGTCGCGATCCCATCACGACTGAGGCTGGTGCAGCTCAAAATACTCCACAGAACCTATGTCACGGGGCCTAGGCTGGTTCGTATGGGATTCTCGGAGGAAGGTTTATGTAGGAGGGGATGCGGTATAGTGGGTACCTTTATGCATATCATTTGGGAATGTGGCGTTATCAGGGAATTCTGGAGGAGAATCCATACGGTGATGGGGGAGGTGACGGGCATTGTTATGCAGCCGGAGGCACGGTGCTGTCTCCTGAATGTTTGGGGGCCTACCGATCACGATGTGGGACAGACCCAGTGGGTGACCCTGGGTAATATGGTGGCTAAGCGAGACATCGCGCGCCTGTGGGGCTCGGCGGGTCCCCCCACATTGACTGCGTGGAAAGAAAACATGGACTGGAGTATGCTGAGGGAAAAGACAGTATATTGTGCTAGAGGGCGCCCCCGGAAGTGGCATGCCATTTGGGGGAGGTGGAACCAGTATAGGGGTGGCATATGTCTTGCCCCTGATTTGGACCCCCCCGATGAACAGCTCTCTCCTTAACATTCTTTCCAGCATTTGTATATATATCTGATTGATAATTGACTTTTTGGGCCTCTGCTTTTCCCCCCTTTTTCCTCTTAACACAGAGTTGTGACTGTTAGACGACGGGGGTCTGCTCTCCCCTGAGGGGCAATCACCAGTGGTATTCAGTGTCATTCGCCTTGCTGGGGTTTTTTGTGAGTTTGTGTTTATTTAAAATAGAACCTTTTTTGCTTCTCCTCTATGCACTGTGGACGTTTCCTTGTTTGCTTTCTCAAAGCTGCCGAACCTCCGGGATGTCGGCTAAATAGCTGTGTCCATGTTTTCAAGAATAAAGGTTTTTCAAAAAAAAAAAAAAAAACAATTACCAATAAATTAATTATTGCCAACCAATTAATAATAAATAATAAATGTATTCCCACAATAAACACTATGAAAACTTAATTAAATAAATACTTATAAATAAAAAAATTATGTAATTAAATTACTTCCCACCCTATTCCCCCTATAAATCTACAACCCGCTACTGAACAAAAAAACTAAAAATGTAATTAAAATAAATTTAGTAACTACTAAAAATGTAACACATATTAAAAAACAAAAAGCAATACTTATACAAAAAAAGTTCATACTTTTAAAATACATACTAAAATACATAACACTAAAACATTGATATTTTAAACAACTATATTTTTGCAAAAAATATGAATAACTATGATATTTTCAAAAACGATATTTCTTACCTCCAAGTCGATATTTCTGACCACGATATTCTTGCTGTCGATATTTCTGCATCACAATATTTCCAACTCGATATTTGTATATGTTGACATTTAAAACTCTATATTCTGTCTGTGCACCAGTTCTATCATTCCCATTAAACTTGGGCTTCATTTTTTGTTGTTTAAAAACCTAAATTCCCAGAATTGTGTTGAAAGGAGCAGACTGAATTCCAACCTTTATTAATGGTTCAAAGTTATTTTTAATTTCTTTGCTTTATTTTATTGGAAGTTCTTTCTTTGAGTGTGTTTATTTTTCTTATTGTGTGACACAAAATTGGACACAATCTCATTCCATGTAAATTTTGAAATTTTTTGTTTTTAAAGTGAATACAAAATTAATTGCATGCTTTTCTTATCTACAGTTAAGTAATTGATTATTTTGTCAGAGCATTTGCTAATGTTTGACATTTTTACTCAAAATATTTCTTTCTAAGTTTAAGCACAGCATTGTTTCTTTGTATTTGTCACATTTCTCTTTTGTTCTAAATCATATGCAGAACATAAAAGATCCAAGTAAACCTTATTCATGCAATTAAATTGTATTCAATTATATATAAAACTGTTTTTTCCGGCCCACGAATATTCGTGAAATATACGATATGGCTCTCGTACTGAAAAATTTGGGGACACTAGTGCTACTGCATTGCCATATTTAGCCATGAATCCATTAACTACATGGCTGTTATCGCCCTCTTCTGCCTGGCGGGGTGTCATGGGGTGGAAACAGTGGTTGACAGAAGCAGATTATATGTATTAGTATCTCTGCTTCCGTTGCGCACAATCTACATAGCCTACTTTCGTCCCCTTCTCTTCTTCCATAACATTAGGCTTTAAGCAGAATTAGGCTGAATCTCAATTTCATTAAGTTTGTTTTCATATCCTCGACAGTGTTTGCCATAGATACATCGGGAGTATTCCAGAGTCATCAATTGGTGGCCCAAATGCCATGGCCATTTCCTTTCAGGGCTTTCGTGTCTTGGTCCAGGGATATTAGCTTTGCTTGGCTGGAAAGCAATTTTCTTATATGTTTTGCTGGGATGTCTGCAACCCATATATCATGCTCTTCTAAATCCCAGTGAACTAGCCAGATCTTGCCACCAGTTTGATTATTTTCCATTTATTACTGGTCTTAGGACATGTTTTAATGTGCCAGAGGGAGCCTTATTTAGTTTCAGACAATAAGCTACAAGCCTTGCATTTAATGTTAGCTGTTGTGAAATTAGGTTAAATTCTAAGCGTACTTGGACATGAGTTGTACATTTAGGTAAGGCAAACATTTTCCTGTAGCTGGTGACTTGACCCCTCTCTAACCATTTAACCATTTTCCGCGGAACACAAACTCTCCATAAGTGATGGTAGGTAGTAGTTCACTAGCCACTACCTTTAGGAGCGCCTGCGAACTCTGGATAGATTTTTTTAGATTTAAAAAAGCCCAAGTTATGGAGTTGCCGGCTACCTGCTGTGTAAGTATGTTTGCTGCCATCAATAGTCCAACCATATGCTTAGGTATTTACAAGTGGATCTTCCAACGTGTCCATCTGGACTACGCCCCCCCAATGCTTTCTAACCCACTGTACCTTCCACCACCATCAGTATGGCTGACGGAAGACCATCTGTCCATGTTGCAGCAGAAAATACAGGCCTCTTTTGGCTAAAGTGGGTATAGAGGGTTCCAGCATCAGAAGTAGGGACTAGGTGTTACTCTTGCTACTTGCTTGTGCATAGGCCTTCTGCTATGTTGGGTCACCTCCCTCACAACGCCTTCCTGCAAAAGGACAAATTCAAAATGCTCGCTCTAGTCTAGGTCCTATCTGCCCTAAACTCCAGGGACTGGATGGTGGTGTTGGACCTATAGTTCACCTATTTCCATATCCCCAACCCTGCAGGCCCACAAGTGGGACCTGCAGCTCACAGTGGGCCAGGAGCATTTTTGTTGGCAGTACTCCCTTTTGGCCTCACCATTGCCCCTCAGGTGTTCACCAAAGCGATGGTGGTAGTCGCAGAACACCTTCAGAAGTCAGAGATACCAGTCTAGCTGCTGAACACAGGCAGTTGTCTACCACCTCCAGACGACGGTAAACCTCCTAATATCATTGGGGTTTGAAGTCAACGTGCTGGACTCCGCTGATGCTCCCATTCATTGGAGCTATTCTGTATAAGGTTAGGTTTTTTTTCCTTGCCCCCGGATCGGAGAATCCAGGGAATTCAGGCTGTGATCCTGATATTTCAGCCTCTGTTCTTGATCTCAGTGCCGATGACTCTGAGGCTCCTGGAATTGTTGGCCTCCTGCATCCTGCAAAACATCTGCAGCGGTCGCTACTGGACCTCAGTTCGCTTAATGGCAAACATCTCTCCTTATCTCACCCAAGGCTGACAGTGTTCATGACTGCATCACTAATGTGTTGGGGGAGGGGCATCTGTGAGAGGTGGGGATCAGTGGCCTCTGGTCTCGGACAGACTTGACTTCACATCAGTTTGTTAGAGTTGATGAGGATTTCCTTGGCATTGAAGGCCTTCCTGCCCAACATTAGAGGAAGGCTGGTGCTTATAAATAACACCACTGCAATGTGGTATTTCAAAAATAGGCCCTGTGTCAGGAGGCTCTGCACCTCCTGGAAGTGGCTGGACCACCAAGGAATTTCTCTAGTGGTAAACCACCTGTCAGGATCTCTAAACTCTAGGGCAGACGAATTCCAACAATGACACGTAGCGGATCACAAATGACAGTTGAACCTACCTCGGGTGGAACAGTATATCTTCCAGCCATGGGAATAGCCATGGCTTGATCTTTTTGGCATCCCAAGAATGCGCAGTGTCAACACTTTTGCATTTGTGAGTTTCCAAGGCAGCTCTCTCTTGGATACTCCTTCCATCTAGAGTGGAGCTCTGGACTCCTATATGCCTTTCTGCCACTGTCTCTCCTGCCCAGAGTTCCAAAGACAATCAATAATGGCCAGGCACAAGCCATCCTAGTGGCACCACATTGGGCCAGGAGAGAATGGTACCCAGAGCTCCTGGGCATGAGCATCTGCCCTCCAATCTAGCTGCTGCTTCAGGAGGATCTTCTGTCACAGCAGCACAGCAGAGTACTGCAACCAGACCTGCACAATTTGCATCTCCGTGCTTGGAGATTGAGTGGTTACAGTTGACCTCCTTCAGAATTTCCCCTGAGATCATTGATGTTATCTTGGCAGCGCGGCATCCTTCAACAAAATCAGTGTACACCAGTTGTTGGGCCAAATTTGTGGATGGGGCATCACCTGGAAAATTGACTCATTGGAAGCGAATATGTCTAAGGTGTTGTTTTGTCCTGTCCCTGGCATAGCAAGGACTTGCATTGGGCACTGTTAAAGGCTACTTATCTTTCTGCATTTTTGCAGTTGCCGGTAAGGGCTTACCTGTGGGTGGGTCCTGAGATTCGTGGTGGGACAAGATTCATTTCAGGACACCACTTCTTCAACCATCTGTGCACTCTAGACTTCGCTCTGTGCATCAAGGCTGCAACTGGGAAGACTCCTGCTGCTCTTGGTCTCGTCGCCCTGCTGGTCTGCTGCAACGTATGTGCTCCATACAGGAACCTTCCAAGGCCTGTGGACATCCAAGACACCTGAAGGAAACCCCCTTGAAGTGAAGAAGTCACTTCCCTGCATCTGCAGGCACCGCAACTACGCTGACCGGTCTGCTGATCCTGGACTCCCAGGGACTCCGAAAGGCTCAGCAACACAGGTGGTGGTTCTTCACATCCTGCGATGCCTGCCCTGTCCTCTCACCAAGTTCGAGGCCAGAATCCCTTGTCGGAGCCTCAGGAACCGAACGCCTGTTCACCTCGTAGATTTGCTGTTGCAAAGGCTTGTTGGCTTCCTTCCACCAAGATCTTCGGGCTCCAAGTAGCCCCAACCTCAAGCATCTCCTGTGATCAAGATCTTTGTCCTCACCGCATCTCTTGCATTGTGGGCTTGCATCTTTGGTGAGATGCTCGAGGTCCTCTTGAAACTCCAGTGCCTCCGGCCTGTGGGTCCTCTTGTGGGTATTCCTTGATCTCAGCGGGCTACCCTGAATGTTTGGGGCCTGCTCTGACTCACCTGCTTGTGGTGAGTCACCTGGACCTTGCTGGTCCCTACCTTTGCACCTTCTTCGCTTTCCATGTTGTTTGCAGTTACCAAGACTTGTTGGTGCTCCCATTGGACACGACCCCTCAACTCTCGACATGCAACGTGGGACAGCTCGTGAATGGCTCCTGGTCTTCCACAGCATCACCTGGTCCGCACATCTGCAGCTCCAGAGTCATCGTCAGCTCTCCTGAAGCACCCGACATTGGCGGGCATTCATCTCCTGTGCCTCCTGGTCACTCCTGAGTGGGATAGACTCTGTCCAATCTGTTTGCATGTACTTTTCATCTTGAATTCACCTTTGGGTTCTACCGGACACTTTTATCTTCTCCAGCAGCGGCATCTTCCTGAAGCCCTCCATTGAGTTCAACTGCAGTTTCCGATGCCACTTCATACCTATGCACCCGCGTTCCCTGGTGTAGGTATGCTGGCTTCTAGGGTATCCACGGGTAGGGTGGCTCTCCAACCTTCTGTCTTCCACGGGATTTAATCAGAGTCCACTGGGAAGGGTCCTTCTTCTTTAAATTTGCAACCGCTGACTTGTATTGAGTCCGCGGTGGTGTTCCCACTCTGCACACGGTCTCCGTTGGGTTCCTGGTTACTTACCTCAGGTGGGTCCTTGGGTCTCTGGCACTTCTACATCTCCTGGGTATAGTCTTGACTCGAGACATGGTTCACATACCACTATTTTAGCATATGGTTTGGTCTCCCCCTGGTGACCACTGTGTATTTCGTGATACTTAGCTGTTTCTATTGAAAAGTATTGTGTGCATTGTGTATATCTTTGATCTGAAAGAAACATATTAGTTATAGATTCCTTACCTTAGAATTACCCCCAGGCGTCAGTCTGGATCCGGAAAGTTTTTTCATCAGCAGTACCTCTGCGCGTCAGAAGGTGGCGTCGGTCGATTCCGCGTTCGGCGTCGTGGTCGCAAGGATGACGTTGAGGCAGCTACTTAGACGCCGCCCTCGCTTGCTGACGTCAGTTCTTTCTTTTTCCATGCCAGCCATCGCAGATCCAGGAAGAGCGGTACCTCAATCAATTTTTTTTTTTTTTTTGAATATATTTTTATTAGAAACCGTTAGCACACAATAAAAGACAGACAAGGGCCTACAACCACCAGGGCCGGCCGCTATAGAGCCCGAGGGCCCGCAGTGTAACGCCATACATTCAAACGAACCAGAGGCAACGCGCCCGGCAGTCCGTAAGCACCTATAACAGGCCATGGCCATAGGCCAGGAGCAATTTAAAACAACAGTTTCATTTTTTATTAAATATAAAACACACTCGAGGCAATGAGAGTCCGAGATAGCAGCGTGCTCTTCCCAGGACTGGGAATAACATAAAGTGTCCAAAGCAATTCTGGTCCGGAAGCGGTAAAGGGGGGCAATGGGAAAACAAAGCATGGAACACACCTCACACCCTCCCGCAGAATGCGCGGCTAGGGGGTCAAAGTAATATCGACCTCTAATGGCAAAGGCGGGGTGCAGATACGGCCTCGATATAAATTCCACGGACCCCATACCCTAATCCATTTCCCTGGCTTACCTCTCGCCACATACACCGTCTTTTCCCTAAACATACACCAGTCCATATTCTCCTTCCATACCTCAATCGTGGGCGGCCTCGGGGAGCCCCATAACTGCGCAATGTTACGCTTAGCCACCATGTACCCCAAGGTCACCCACTGCGTCTGTGCCGCAGTACAATCATTCGGTTCCCAAACATTCAATAAACACCTCCTAGCCTCTGGCAACAGGGCCACGCGCGTGACCTCCTCCATAACAGTGTGGACATCGTTCCAAAATCGCACAACCTCCGAACATTCCCACAAGATATGAAGAAAGGTGCCCGGTAGGCCACATCCACGCTTACACAGTCCATCCATCGAATAACCCATACGCAGCAAACCGGGCCCCGTGACATACACTCTATGAAGGATCTTCAGCTGAACAAACCGTAAGCGGGCCGGGATCGCCACCTCCTTCGGGGAGGCCACCGCCGATACCCAGTCCTCATCATCCAGTTCCAAGCCATCGCCCGTCCATGCCTCCCTCAGACGGAGCAGCAAGTCCGCACGATCATTGATGAGTTTCTTATAAATCAGAGAAATAGTGCTGTCGGGCACGTAGCCATCCAACACTCTATCTTCCAGTGGGGAATACTCGGGGATGGCAGCAGCGTCCGGAAAAACCGAACACAGCGCATGGTGGACTTGAGCATACCGGAAGTACTCTCTATCGTTTAAGTTGTATTCAATCTTGAGCATTTCGAACGTTTTGAAAGATCCCTTCGCCCACAGATCACCCACCTTACATATACCATTCATGTCCCATTTCTCAAAGCCTTTCGATCTCCACAAACAGCCCAACCGCCCAGAGGCATACAGCGGCGTCGCCCGAGTCAAGCGATCCCTCCACCCCATCGCAGCATTTGCCGCGTGCCACACATGCACCGCCACCCGCGTGGGTCCCGTCAGCCGCGTGTCCGGGGTCACCGCGTACAGCGCCCTGTTATAATCCCCACCCAGGAGCAGGAATTTATCCATCTCGAACGCCGGGTTTAAGGCAGGACCATATATCCCGTGGTTCACCGCCGCCAACTGAGACGCCCAATAGTATTGTTTAATATCGGGGAGGGCGACCCCCCCATCGTACCAAGGGAGCGTCAACTTGGCGAGAGCAATCCGCAGCCGCCCGTCCCAAAACAGTTGGCGCTGAAGACCCTCAACCTCCCGGAAATAGCGGGCCGGCACGACATCAAGAGTATTTTGCAAAGCGTACAAAAAGCGAGGCAGCGACATCATTTTAAACAATGCTGCCCGTCCGAGCGGCGAAAGCGGAAGTCGTCGCCATCTTGCGACGTCGGCCTTCAGTCGCTGGAGGGGAGGGAGAAGGTTTCGCTCATAGCGGACAGCGGGATCCAGTGAGATAAAGATTCCCAAATATTTGAACCCCAGGGTAGCAATCTGAACAGGGCAATCTTGCGGCAGGAGGGGGGCGTCCCCCGAGAGGACGTAGACGCACGACTTGGCCCAGTTGATGACCAGGCCGGAGTTGCGGCCAAAGGAATTCAATACGTCCACCAATACCATTAGTGACTGTCGGAGGGAAGTGAGATACAGAAGGATGTCGTCCGCGTAAAGGGAGACACGGTCTTCAAACTCCGGCGTCCATCTAATGCCTCGCAACGACGGCTCCCAACGCAACCAGGCGGCGAGAGGCTCCAAAGAAAGCGCAAAGAGAAGGGGTGATAGCGGACATCCCTGCCGCGTACCTCTCCCCAGTGCGAAGGGAGCCGACACCCTACCATTCACCACCACCTGAGCCAGTGGGTCAGCGTATAGTAATTTTACCCAACCAATAAACTCAGGGCCGAACCCAAATTTCGCCAAAACGGCCCAAATATATGGCCACTCCAAAGTGTCGAACGCCATAGTAGCATCTAAAGATGCCAAGATGGCCGGCTCCCGTATAAATTCGGCTCTAGCAAGCACACCGTGCAACCGCCTCAAATTTAGAGCGGTATTCCGATGGGGTATAAAACCGGACTGATCCTGATGAATCAAGTCGCCCACGACCCGAACCAGTCGGTTAGCCAACACCTTAGCCAGAATTTGGGGTTCTGCGTTCAACAGCGAAATGGGCCTATAGGAGGCGCAGCGATCTCGCGGCTTCCCTTCTTTGTGTATCACCACTATGGTGGCGAGGCGTTGGTCAGGGGGGAGGAAGCCCGCCGCACGTGCCGCCAAAAACATGTCTCGAAGATACGGCGCTATCTTATCAGGATGCAACTTATATAATTCAATGGGAAGACCATTAGGACCCACAGCCTTACCAGACGCGATCGAGCGAATGGCCAAAGCGATCTCATCTGACGACAACTTCGCCTCCATCAATATTGCATCAGCCTCCGATAGGGTTGGCAGTGCGATGTCTCTAAGCAACAGATGAGAATCCTCCTCCGAACGCACAGAAACCGGAGAGTATACCCCGCGGAAATAATCCGCGAAGCAGTCAACAATCTCCACAGGGTCAGTCACACGCACTCCATCCATTCTCTCCACAACGGGCACCACCCTGCTTGCTCTCTCCTTCTTATCCAACCAAGCAATCAACTTTCCGGCCCTATCCCCCACATCATACAGTCGCCCTTGCTGCTCTCTACACATCCCTTTAGCAGCTTCCGTGACTAGCGCTCTATAATCTAATTGTTTGAGGCTGAGAACATGCAATTTCTCATCAGTAACTCCACGCTCCAAGTCCTCCTCCAGTTCAGCTATTTCAGCCTCCAGGCGAACTACCTCAGCTCTCTCGCACCTCTTAGTATGAGAGATAAGGGACAAGGCCTGCCCCCTGACCACCACTTTATAAGCCTCCCATAGGGAGACGGCCGACGACACCGACCCCACATTATCAGTGAAGTAGTGATCAGTGGACTTGACCAGCTCCGCGCGGATCTTAGGGTTACGAAGATACCAGGGGCTAATGGGTGCCACTCTTCCCTTTGTCCCAGGGTCAACCCTCAATTGCAACCATATAGGGGAATGGTCAGAAATACCTCGGGCTACATGACGCACCTCCCCAATCATCCCAGCTTGGGTCGCCGGCATGAGCATATAGTCAAGTCTCGAGAGACTCCCATGGGCCCCCGAGTGAAAGGTATATTGCGCCTGTCCCGGGTGCATCAATCTCCAGCAATCTACAAGTCCCAAAGTGTCCAAAAAAAACCCCAACCAGGCCTGGGCCCTAGGGAGATCCCTGGGGGGGGGGTGACGGTCCTCCAATCCAGAGACCACGGCATTAAAGTCTCCACCCAACACCAAAACCCCCCCAGGGAGCCCCAGGACCAAACGCCCCAAATCAGCAAATGTAGCCGTCTGCAACCCCGGGGGCACATACACAGCCACAAGCGAAATGGTCCTGCCCTCCCATCTCCCCACCAGTGCCACATATCGCCCCCTATCATCGTGAAGCACCTCGTCCACTTCCAATCGGAGGGAGGTCCTAACCAGAATGCCCACTCCCCTAGAGCCAGAAGTGAAACCAGAGTGAGCGGCAAGGCGATAGCCCCTCCTATTTAGGGCCTGGAAGGAGTTCCCAACCAAATGTGTCTCCTGCAGGAAAACGATGTCGGGCGAGATCCGCTTCAAGAACTACAACACTACCCCGCGCTTGATCCTGTCCCCCAGACCATTCACATTCCACGAAAGGATTCGCAATCCCCTACCCCCCATCCCACTCCCGCACATGATACCCACATCCCGGAGAGCACAACCCGGAGAAATCAGCAGAAAACTTCACATTGCCTTGCAAAACGAAAAAACAACAATCCCCAACAACCCCCCTCCCCCACAGTCCCAAAACCACAACTCCCCCCTCCCTGCACCCCTGCTTGAGCCCGAACAGCCCCCCCAACTTGCAGTGTGCCTGTCGCCCTAACATATACCACAAAAGAACCCCAGAAGGAGGAAAAGACCCCAATAAGCTCCCCACAACCCCCAGGCATTTGAAGGGCATGGTGTGCCGGATTAGAGTGCAACTGAGCCAAGGTGCAAAAGATAGCCAGTCTAGTCCATCGCCAGGAACCAAGTTCTAGTCCTGCTCCACCACATCCCATCCGCTCTCCTCCGTCCGACCGTCTCGATCCTGTCCCCGCGGCAGGGCATCCAACCAGTCACCAACCGCCTCCGGTCGGTCAAAAAAGTGGGAACGACCCTGGAACTCAACCCGCAACCTCGCCGGGAATAACATCGCATATTTCAGCTCCATGTCCCTCAGGCGCCGTTTGACACCCAAAAATCCCAGCCGCTGTTTCTGGACCGCTTGCGTGAAGTCCGGATAAAAGCTGACATTGGAGTTCTCAAACTTCAGCGGCCCAGCCACCCTCGACGCCTGAAGGATAGCATCTCTAGCCCGAAAGTTAAAAAGTCGGGCGATTATAGGCCGCGGGGGAGCACCCACTTTGGGCGCACCACCCGGAATCATGTGAGGCCCGCTCCACCGCAGAGAACTTGCTCAATCCCTTGGGCGCGAGACGATTGATCACCAGATCCTCCACAAAAAGATCAGCAGCAGATTCCTCCGATCTTTCCGGCACTCCGATGATACGGACATTGTTCCGTCTAGCCCTGCTTTCCGAATCCTCAAGTCGACGATCCGTCTGGTCACTGGCAAGCCGCAACCTACGGACCTCCGTCTGCAGGGCGGCCACATCCACAGTTAGGCTCGACGCCGCTTGAGACAAGGAGTCGACCCGCTCGTTGGTTTTGGACAGGTCTGCCCTGACCAAATTCACATCGATCAGGACCGCGTCCAATTTATGTGCCAGGGTATCAAACCGCTGACCCACAGCAGCCTTCATCTCCTCAATGGCGCCCATGACGTCCTGCAGGGTAAATTCTGACGCTGGGCCCACAAGCTCTTTAGACCTCTCAGGCGATTTATGCAGGCCAGCGGGGGATCCCTTTAGCTGCGCATAGCGGTCCATGTTGTTGGCCTGAGCATAGGATCCCCTCCGGGTTGACTTGGGTTTCGACTTGTCTCCGTCGAGTCTCGCCGCCATCATCCGGAGGCCACCAAGGTTGGCACCCGCCAGCGCCAGGGACAGGGACCAGTTGGCTAATTTAAGCGGACACTGCAATCGCAGACAGGAAGTCCGTGTATAGTCCGAAGATCGGGCCAGACACTCCGCTGTCCGCGCTCCTCTGAAACACCAGGGTCCCTCAGCCGATCTCAAAAAACAGACTTGAAAACGAAAGTGAAAGTGCGGGGCACGCGGCAAGTCAAGCCCAGCATGCCGCTGTTGTTCACTTCGTACCCGGGCACCTCACCAACTCGAGACCGGGACCTAGACAATAGCAGGCCGCAAACTTCGGAGGGCAACCATTCGGGTTCCCGGCATCCGATCAGAATTCGGAAAACGGGTGGCACCTCAGCGCGAATGCATCAGCAAAAGCCCGTCGAATTTAGCAGGATTTAGTCAGGATAGATGTGGGAGGTTGCGGAGGCCCTCGAGAGCCGTAAGCCTATGCGGCCATCTTGGTTGCGCGCTAGGCTCCTCAGTCAATTTTTGACTAACTTTTTGTCGACTTCTTGTTTTGAGTCTCCGACTCCGAGCAGGTGCACGAGGGATGCCTGGTTTCAAGGCCTGCAGTTCCTGTAACTGACTGATGTTTGTGATGGATCCCCACCGCACGTTCCTCTTTTGCCTGAAGCGTGACTATGACCCCAAGTTGTGCTCCGACTGCCGTTCGATGGTGCCGAAAGCTTTGCGGGAGCGGTACCGAAAGCTGCTTGATCACCAACAGTCGGCTCCACGCCGTTCAATGTCCCAGTCGAGAGGGAGGTCTAGGGACCGGTTGCGGAGCCACCACCATTCCGGTTCAAAATCTTCACACTCTGGATCGGGTAAGTCGAAGCATAAGAAGAAGTCGAAGAAGCATTGTTGCTCTTCGACTTCTCATCGACGGTCGGCCGATCCGACTAGGCGCACGGGTGGTGCCCCTCCTGTGGCTCCGCGTGCAGAGCCCGAAGGGTCGACTCCGAGTTAACCTCCCATTCCGGGACCCGGAGCTACCCCCGCCCAGCTTCGTTTGTTCTGCGAGGCGATGTATGCCATCTTCGGGTGGACCGACCCCACCGGCGCGCCTTCGAGCCCCGTGGACTCAGTTGGGGGGCTAGGTATTAGCTGCCAGCGGCTCCGGCCTCTGCACCCCAGGCCTCCCTTGGATCCAGGCCTGGATCCGGATCGGTGCTGGTTGACCTGGTTACGCCTCCACCGGCGCCGCTTCTCACTGCACTACTACTGCGTTCATCGTCGGTTGGCTCCCCGGCCAATGTCGACCCCTGTCTCCATCCCGACATGGACACGGAGCCGGACGATGCCGGATCCGGGGCCCCTTTTTAACAACAATGGCACCCAGAGGATGAGGACGAGGACTGGGAGGGGTCCGGTGACCCTTTGACTGACTAGTTGGACACTGAGCAGGACTGGAGAGAGGAATTGGGGGATGCCAGTGGTTTGGACACCTCCCCTGACCTTGGCATGATGTCTCCTCCTACCGTGGCTACGTAGGAGGGAGATTCACACGCAGTGGTGTTGCGTAGGGTGGCCGAGGCTCTCAACCTCGAGCTTCCTACGGTGGCGGTCAGGATTAACCTCCTGACAGAGGTGCTTCAACCGGCTGCGAGCTCTTTTGAGCCCTTGCTGCAGTTTAATGAGGCCCTCCTTTTGGGCACGTGGTCCAGGCCCATCACAGGGCCTCCCGTGGACAGGATCATTGCCAAACGTCACTGTCCGGCTCCGGGCCACCCCACTTTCCTCTCCCAACATCCCATTCCGGAAATCTTGGTAGTTCAAGCTACCTCCAAGAGCGCCTTCCCTACTGCTCCACCGCAAAGGGAATCCAAGAAGCTGGACCACCTTGGCAAGAAAATTTTCTCTTCCGCCAGCTTAGGACTGCGGTCCGTAAACACTGCTTGTCTCTTGGGACGTTATTCGCACTCAGTGTGGGATATGGTGGCGCAAGTGCTGTGTCAGTGTCCGGAGGAGGCCCGGGCAGTGCTCTCCCAGGCTGTTGCTGCCGGGAGGGATGCAGCAAAGTTTACAATACTTTGTGTGCTGGACACCGCCGACTCTCTGGGCAGGACAATTTCAACGTCTGTAGCGCTTCGTCCCTACGCCTGGTTGATGTCCACTGGCTTTTCAGGGGATGTCCAGAACACCTTGATGTACATGCCCTTTGATGGCCGTCGCCTTTTTGCCGACAAAGCAGACAACGCTCTAGAGCGCTTCAAGGACTCACGGGCTACGGCCAAGTCCTTGGGCCTCTCCACCCGTCCGGCGCAGTCTGCTTTTCACCCCTTTCGTGGCTCCCGAAGGGGTGCCCCACTACATCCCACCCACAGCAAGTTACCGAACCTTCGCGCCGTGTGGTACGTGATAACAACCGGCGTGGTTCCGTGGCCAGCGGGCGGGCCAGTCCCCCAATCCCCCCTCTGCAGCAGCCTCCAAACCCTTCTAGTCCGGCCTTTCAGGCCCATCAAACGCCGATGGGCGGCAAGATTTGCCATCACCTCCCCCACTGGTGCACCATCACGTCGGACAGGTGGGTTTTGCAAATAGTCCGAAGGGGCTACTCCCTCCCCTTCGAGACTACCGCTCCAGCCATGCGATACCACCGCGATACCACTGCATGTCAGAGGATCATCTGGCCCTTCTCCAGCAGGAAGTTACGGCTCTCTTAGCCAAGGAAGCTATTGAGCGCGTTCCTGTCCCAGAAGTAGGTCGTGGTTGTTACTCCCACTACTTTCTGGTTCCCAAGAAGGACAAATGCATGCGTCCTATCTTGGACCTCAGGGACGTCAATCGCTTCCTCCGGAAGGAGAAGTTCAAGATCTTGACGCTTGCTCAGGTCTTGTCTGCCCTCGACCCGCAAGACAGGATGGTAGCATTGGACTTACAGGACGCTTATTTTCACATCCCCGTCCTGCCGGCCCACGGGCGTTACCTACGGTTCACTGTAGGCCACGAGCACTTTCAGCTTACCGTGCTCCCCTTTGGCTTCACCAGCGCCCTTCGGGTGTTCACGGAAGTGATAGTGGTGGTCGCAGCTCATATGCGCAGATCAGGAGTTTCAGTCTTCACCTATCTCGACGACTGGCTGTTGAAGGAAGGCTCGCCCCAGGCAGTCGTCTCCCACCTCCAGACTATGGTCGACCTCCTGCATTCACTGGGGTTCTCCATCAGCGTGCCGAAGTCGCACCTGATTCTCTCTCAGAAGCTCCTCTTCATCGGTGCGGTTCTGGACACGACGCGGTTTCAGGTCTATCCTCCCGAACAGCGAGTTTGGGATATTCAGGCGATGATTCCGCTCTTTCAGCCTCTATCCCGGGTTTCGGTCAGAATGACTCATGGCTTCCTGCATCCTGCTGGTCGATCATGCCAGGTGGCATATGTGGGCTCTGCAGTAGGACCTGAAGTTTCATTGGGCGCAGCATCATGAGAATCTGTCCGACTGCGTCCAGATCTCGGAGGGCACTGCTCAACAACTGCAGTGGTGGCTCACGAACCAGGATTGGGTCAGTGGCAGATCCCTCTCCCTTCCCCAACCAGACCACACTGTGGTGACGGATGCATTCATTCTGGGATGGGGCCCCCTTGTGAGAGAGGCGGAGATCAGAGGCCTCTGGTCTCTGGTGGAGTCCGAGCTTCACATCAACTTTCTAGAGCTCCGGGCAATTCGTTCCCTGTGTCCGGATAAGAGTAGTGCAGGTGTTCATGGACATCACCACCGCCATGTGGTACTGCAACAAACAGGGTGGGGTGGGGTCGTGGACCCCATGGCAGGATGCCCTCCGCCTCTGGACATGGCTGGAACATCAGGGCATATCCTTAGTGGTTCAACACCTGGCAGGTTCTTTGAACATCAGGGCAGACAAACTCAGCCGCAGGTGCATGATGGATCACAAATGGCGTCTTCACTCGGAGGTAGTGCAAGGTCTCTTTTGACAGTGGGGAGAGCCATGGTTAGATCTATTCGCCACCGAAGAGAAGGCACAATGTCAGTAATTCTGCGTGTTGGAATTTCCAAGACGGCCCTCACTCGGCGGCGCTTTTCGTCGCAAGTGGAGTTGCGGTCTGTTGCACACCTTTCCGCCTATACCACTTCTGCCCAGAGTGCTGAAGAAGGTCAGGCGAGACTGGGCCTAAGTCCTTCTTGTGGCTCCAGATTGGGCACAAAGAGTCTGGTATCCAGAGCTGCTCAACATGGCCATCAATCCTCCGATCAGACTGCCTCTTCGGGAGGATCTTCTGTCGCATCAGCAGGGTACGGTCCTCCACCCGAACCTGTCCTGTCTCCAACTCCTTGCGTGGAGATTGAGCAGCGGTAGTTGACTTCTTTCGATCTGCCTCCCGATGTCTGTGACGTAATCTTGGCAGCCAGGCGTCCCTCCACTAAGATGCTATACGTCTGCAGGTGGAACAAATTTGTGGCATGGTGCACAGCAAAGGCTGTGGATCCCCTTTCTGCACTTCCTTCTGAAGTACTCTTGTTTTTTCTCTCTGCTCTGGGCACTATCAAGGGCTATCTTTCAGACATCCTTGCCTTCCTTCTGTTGCCAGATCAGCCTTCTCTTTTCAAGTCCCCGGTACTTAACCGTTTCTTAAAAGGCTTAATGCATCTTTTTCCCCCAATACCCTTTGTTATGCCTCAGTGGGACTTGAATCTTGTGCTAACCTATTTAATGTGTGCTCCCTTTGAGCCTCTGCATAACTGTCCTTTACGTCTTTTGACCCTTAAGACTGCTTTCCTGGTAGCCATCACTTCTGCTAGAAGGGTGAGTGAGCTCCAGGCTCTTTCTTCCGAACCTCCTTTCCTGTCTGTTTATCCAGACAAGGTGGTTTTCCGGACTCCTCCATCCTTCCTTCCTAAGGTGGTCACTGCCTTCCACATCGGGCAGACCATTACTTTGCCCACCTTCTTTCTGCCTCCGCATCCTTCAAAGGAGGAAGAGAGGCTCCACCGCCTGGACCCAATATGTGCGCTCTCCTTCTATCTGGATCGCACAAAACAGTTCTGGGTGGATGATCAACTTTTTGTTGGTTACATGGGCGCGAAGAAGGGTCGGGCCATACTCAAAGTCACCATTTCCGAATCGGTTGTGTTGTGTATTAAGGCTTCTTATTCTCTGGCTAAAAAGGAGCCTCCAGTTGGGCTACGCGCTCACTCCACCAGGGCGACGGCAGCCACTACTGCCTTGGGAAGGGGAGTGCCTCTGAATGACATATGTCAGGCAGCCACGTGGGCATCGCTGCACATGTTCACCAAGCACTACTGCCTGGACAGCCAAGTCCGGAGAGACGGTTTCTTTGACCGTTCTGTTCTCCTGGACTTTCTGGTGTGATCTTGGTTTGCAGACCCACCACCAGGGTTGGTATTGCTGGGGTATCTATTCTAAGGTAAGGAATCTATACCTAACGTATTTTTTTTCAGATGCACAAGTTACTTACCTTCGGTAACGATATATCCTCACACTATGACCATCCCCCTTCAATAACCCTCCTGGTTTCGGCAGGTTGAGTATCAGCGCTGGGACGCCCCCGGGTAGCTACGCGCTTTATAAATCCTAAAATAAAAATCAAAATAAATAAGAAACATTAGTTAGTTACAGATTCCTTCCCGCCCCACCCATCCTCCCCGTTCTGTGAACTGATTTCTAGGGTTAAGGACATACTTTCAGGGCCTTGGTTTTGTGCACCAATGGTCAGTGTCTTGCATGGCTATGTGTTTCTGGCACGGAAAGTCGTGACAGAACTGATGTCAGCCCGCGAGGGCAGCGTCTAAGTAGCTGCTGCGATATCATCCCAGCAACCACGACGTAGACGACGGACACGGAGCCGACTGACGCCACCTTCCACGCGCAGAGGTACTCCTGACGAAAAAACTTTCCGGATCCTGGGGGTAATTCTAAGGTAAGGAATCTATGACTAACTAATGTTTCTTACAGATACATCGTTACCGAAGGTAAGTAACTTGTGCGTTAGGAGATATCTGTAGGTGTTAGTGAGTGTTCTATAATAAATACATATTTTATAACTACACTGTGTGGTTCAATCAATCAATCAATCAGATAAACTTTATTCTGTTTCACTTCGGAGAACCATAAAAGTTACAAAAATTACATGTACCTGAAAACAGTAATACATTCAAACATGATTTAAAAAGTAAAACCCCATACACAATTTATAAATGAAACCCAATACCCAGCCTCCCAAATTAATCAGTAACCATAAAGTGCAATGTGCCAGGAGCTAAGCATTCAAAATTAATAGTTCCTACATAGATCATCCATTATCTAAACATCAATACATGCCCTGGATTTGACAGTAGATTTTAAAAACCCAACTATGAAAATAATACAATCCTCTTTCAACAGTTGGAAATACATAAGGGCAGGACGGGCCTGAATAAAATTCATTATTTTTAAAATGGGAACCAGGAAATGCCTTCGAGGGGTTTCATAAAACTTACGTAAAAACATGAAGTGCAGCAGATCCTGTGGAGACTGTTCGTCGCAGCCACAAGGAGCTAACACTTGACCTCTACTGCATCCAATAGGCCTGGTTAACAGGAGGTGAAAAAGGTTCATCCGAAACCTAGTTAATAAAAACCTCTCGTGTATTGATAAAAACCCCATATGATAAGGTTCCGTTGTTGGAGTTGTTTTGAGCATTAAAAACGTACGAACGCTTGGTTTCAACATCTCCTGCTCCTCCCTGTCCAATTTCCTTGAGGTTAAGAAGGCTAACCCAATTAATTCCACATCCTTCTTAACAATGGATTCGGGCTTAAAAAATAAATCAGCGCGCCCTACCCCTTCAAGGCTACTTTTAATGTAATTAAGCCAAGGAAGTTGGGATGCATTATCGAGGGACATACACTTGCTTAAAATTAAATGGTTAAGGGTTGACTCCTTGTTCAGCCAGCACTTCAACCAAAACAGTAAACACAAGAGGGCGCAGAGCCAGGACATCACTTAGATAGGGGACCCCCAATTCCTCATGGGCCGCTAGGTTAGATATTCCACGCGGAACACACAACAGGTGCATCAAAAAGTCATTCTCAGCCACCTGGAGGGAATCCGCAGCAACGTGTCCCCAAATTTCACTTCCATAGCTAGCTATGGTCATGCTTTTGGCTTGATAAACTTTCAACATGGCTCCAATTGGTTTCTTCCCTATTTTTGAGACGAAATTAAAAATTGCCGCATTCACCCGAGCCAGGTCCCCCCTTTTCCTCAAGATTAATGGACCCCATTTTAAATGATCATCAAGGAGAACCCCTAAGTAGGAAAAAATATTAGTGCGGGGGATTTTAGCAGGGCCAACACTAAATTGAAAACTTTTTGGGGGTCGTTGCCCCACTTGCATTATATATAAGATTTGGAATTATTTATTGCCAAATCCCGATCTGTCATAAATTTAGAAAATGCCTTTAATAGAGATTGCAAACCTAGTGCAGTCCTAGATATAAGGACCGCATCGTCCGCATAAAGCAGAACAGGGATGCCACGTCGCCCTACACATGGGTAGTCTACCCCGGCGGCTCTTAATGCAGTATCCAGATCGTTAATATAGAGATTAAACAAGAATGGGGCCAAGATGCAACCTTGCCGTACTCCTCTCTTTGTTTGCAGATCCCTAGTGACCCAAAGTTCCTGAGAAAACCTGACAGCCTTGGTTAACTTGTGCAACTCCTCTAAAAAAAATTAACAATACTGTTATCCACCCCCATTGCCCTCATGGACTGCCACAATTTAACCCTGTTGACACAGTCAAATGCAGAGGACAAGTCCATAAAGGCAAGGTAGACCGTGCCGGGGCGGGCAACCGTATATTTGCTCAATAACATAGATAAATTGAGACACTGAGCAACGGTTGAACGTCCCGACCGAAATCCAAACTGGACATCTGACAGGATCTTATGCTCCTCCGCCCAAGTGGATAGTCTCTGCAAGAGAATACGTTCTACAACCTTAACCACTGAGTCAAGGATGGAGATTGGCCTGTAACAATGAGTGCTATTCCTGTCACCCTTCTTAAAGACAGGGTCTATAGTGGAAGAGGCCCAAGACTGTGGACAACCGTTCTTTGCAGCTGCGGTAAACACAGCCTCCAGTACCGGAGCCCAGAATGAAGGATCGGACTTAAACAGGTCCGGAGGACTACCATCTGGGCCCGTCGCTTTATTAGTGGATAGCCTGGCAATGCCTGCCACAACCTCACCCTGTTCAAAAATCATAACAAGGGCATTTATATGCCGACCTTCTTGGCAAGTGTGCTCCATAGGGCTGTCAAACATAGATTTAAAATGGAACTGTGTGGTTCTTTTTCACTTCATCTATACCTAAAAGATTACTTTCTGGTAAAACAAGCTGCTTTACACTCCTTTTGGACTAAGCCTGAAGGCTGCTCTCTAAAGCTACCATTTCGAGAGCTTTCTAAGGTTGTCTAAGACCACTAAAATCACCATAAGGGTTGACAGGATTACATAAGTGTACACCTTATACCATGCCAGCTTCTCACACTGGGTCAGGCCTCATTATTTAAATTACCCGTTGATGAGATATTTGAAAAGTTTGCAACGTTTATTTCTGCTAGATTGCATTATGATGCCACAGTAGGCTTGAACTTAGTCATCAATCAATCAATCAGAACATTTGTGAAGCGCACTACTTACCCGTGAGGGTCTCAAGGCGCTGTGGGGGGGGGGGGGGAATACTGCTACTGCTCGAATAGCCAGGTCTTGAGGAGTCTTCTGAAGGTAAGCAGGTCCTGGGTCTGCCGTAGGAGGATGGGGAGGGTGTTCCAGATCTGGTCGGCGAGGTAGGAGAACGATCTGTCACCGGAGGTCGCACCTCGGATGCGGGGGACTGTGGCGAGGGCGAGGTGAGCGGAGCTGGCGGTTGGGGGTGTAGAAGCTGAGTCTGTTGAGGTATGCTGGTCCGGTGTTGTGGAGTGCCTTTAGTGTGTGGGTGAGGAGCTTGAAGGTGATCCTTTTGTTGATGGGGAGCCAGTGCAGGTCTCTGAGGTGGGGTGTGATGTGGCTGAGGTGAGGGATGTCGAGGATCAGGCGAGCAGAGGCGTTTTGGATGTGTTGAAGTCGTTTCAGGAGTTTGGCCGAGGCTCCTGCATAGAGGGCGTTTCCGTAGTCCAACCTGCTGCTGACAAGGGCCTGGGTGACCGTTCTTCTTGTTTCGGTGGGGATCCATCTGTAGATCTTGCGGAGCATGCGGAGGGTGTTGAAGCAGGAGGACGAGATGGCGTTGACCTGCTTTGTCATGGAGAGAGTAGAGTTGAGGATGAACCCTAGGTTGTGTGCGTGGTCGGTGGGTGTTGGAGCCGTTCCCAGTGCAGTCGGCCACCAGGAGTCGTCCCAGGCCGAGGGGGTGGAGCCGAGGACGAGGACTTCCGTCTTGTCTGAAGTCCTCACTCTTTGATGTACAGCCCTTTCAGCCACTGCACTATTTGTCCATTAAGACTTCTGACATAGAAGACTGTCTTTCTCATCACCATAACATTGGCTAGCTATGGGGGCGAGCTACAGGCACATGCTGTCATTCCAACTTATACAATGTTCTTTCCGGAAAAGTTGGTGTTGAGGACCCAACCTTCTATTCTACCGAAAGTGGTCACTTTGTTTCATATCAGACAGGCTATCATCCTTCTGACATACTTTTCTCCACCTCACCCCTCTAAAGAGGAAGAGAGACTCCATCATTAAGAGCCCATGAGACCACTAAGCTTTTACAATAATCGCTCCACAGAACATTGAATGGATAATCAGTTTTGTGTAGTGCTTCCCAGGGCAACACAGTGCAAAAACGGGCAATCTCTCAGTGGTTTGTCCTCTGCATAAAGATTGACTACGTACTGGCTAAGAAGCAGCCCTGCTGAGGCTTACGGGCTCATTCCATCGTGGCCAAAATAGCTACCCCTGTGTTGGCTCATGGAGTGCCTGTCGTGGACATCTGTCTGGCGGCTACTTGGGCGTTGGTACATACGCTCACAAAGTGATACTGCCTCAACAGACATGTCCATTGAGAGGGGCATTTTGCTCACTCGGTCCTCCATGAATGTTTAATCTGAGCCAGTTCACAGACCCACCACCTTGGGAGATAACTGCTATGGTGTCTGTTTACAAGAGGAGGAATCTTCGGTAATAATATTTCTGGTGGATACTCTATCTAATTGAATATTCCCCAACAACCTTCCTGCCTCCCCATTCTAGGAACTGGAGTCTTTTTCCATGAAAAAAGTTTTCAATATAGAGATCTGCATGCTGGTCATGCCAAGTTTGCCTCTGAGGGCTTGGAGAGAACTTTAAGCAAATTATGCCAGTGCGCTTGGGTGGCGTGTATGTGCGCCCCGCTCATCACTTTCGGAGTAGAATGACATTAGTGCAGAGCCACACAACGCCATTGACAGACGGGATTACTTCTTCAAAGTGTCTAAATCCAGTGCGACTCCTGGGGAATATTCGCAAAATGAGGAATTTGTGGTTAGATACAGTAGCCACAAGAAAGATTGTAACCGAGGGTAAGTAGCTTGTTAGTTTGAGGGCTGCTGATGTGCCTATTATCGCTTTTATTTATACGCACTTGTTATACTCTAGAATAGTGTATAATAAATATTTATCACCCCATTGTTGTATTCATTGATTTCTTAGTCCCAAGCATGAGGGAGGGGCCTAAGGAAATCACCATCCTGGGGTCTCTGGAAGGTCTGGAACAGCTTCCCCCAACCCCCCAAAATACAATTCTTTGGAAATGCTGATGTCTGTTAAAATTTCAAATGTAGTATTTTAATTTTTTTTTTAATGTGGTTTTGTTTATACAAATTATAGATTGCAAAGTTAACACACATGGTCTACGAGATATACTATGTTCTCCTTGAGTTCTGTCTGAGGATAAGACACCGACGTGTCCAGAGATACGAACACAACAGCATCCTTCAAAATCACCTTCATTTATGTAATATGGACACGGGTTGTTGATCCGCCCTAATATTGTTGTTAAGGTTGCACAATTTGACACATACCCTGTTCAGTGTGACCATGTTTGCGGAACAAAACAGCAGCAGTGCAGGGAAGCTGCTGCCGCCATAAAGAAGACTTAACTGTACAATGTAAGTGTAAATAGCTTTAATCTGCTTAACGCTAGAAGAATATAGTAACACTGCTGCCAGCTCCCTTCCCAGGAGACGACTGTCCCCTAAGAGAATGTTAGCATCAAAACACAACTCAAGAATCTGTGTTGGTAGAACCTAAGTAAATGGATAGGGTCAACAGAATGTACCATTTAATGATTTTACCAGCAGATGATAAGACATCGAACCACATAAAACCCCAAATTCGGTAGGTACCTCACATGAATCCAAGCACTTAAATGCACACTAACCATATTCAGCGACTGCAACGTGTTAAAAACACGGCTGCAAAGTTAGCTCTGGCTAAAACCACGAGACTTTTCTGCCTCAAAGTGTCTAGCTGAGCTACACTGGCTCCCAGTGCTGCAAAGAGTACATTTTAAGTCCCTATGTATAGTGTTCAGGGCCTTGCATGGATTTGGTCCAAAACGACTACAAAAAGAATTACTCTGGTACATCCCCACCCAGCAACTTCGTTCCTCCTCGGCCTGTCTGGCAAAGGTTCCTATGTTCCACAGGGTTAGATTGGGAGGAAGAGCTTTCAGGACTGCTGCCGCGAGCCTGTGGAATGAATTGCCACTCGGTATTAGACAATGCAGCTCCCTGTCTGTGTTCAGAAAGAGGATTAAGACATGGTTGTTACCTAGAATTTGATTCTGTTCTCTTGAGTACCGTTTAATTTAACGTTTGCCCTCCTGATTAATATTGCTCTGTGTCTACGTATTGCAGCGCCAGGGTACCCATGGGGTGTTTGTTGCGCTTCATAAATACTATATACAATACAATGCAGGGCACTGAGGGTTCCAGCCCAGGTAGGACTACTGTACGACTTTACTGTAGCAATCTATGACAATATCTCCAGTGAGCTTCAGGTAAAAAGGCATCCACTAATAGAAACAATTGTCTACAACCGTTAGCAGTGTCACAACATGGGCACGAGCACAATAATGTGCTGTTCTGTTCCCAATAATTGTGTAATACTTTCACTGTGAAGTGACCCAAAACTCATTGGAGGGCAAGGCACTATTCACACGGAACAATAAACCCCAGTAATAGGAGTTGGTGTGCGGTGTTTCTTTTCTGTGTTTGAAGGACAAAGTGTTGGATATGTAAAGTTCTACGACTTTAATGCGGAGCACTAGTGTGGAGTGAAAGTGTCTCACTTTCCTATCAAAGCTGTGTACATATTTGACGCCTTTTATCTGTCATTTCACAGCTTGACTTTCAGCGCTGCCAATGTTCATAAAACAAAAGCACTGCTGTTTGACTGGAAACTCCAGTTCCGTCTCAGGGCAGGAAGGCGGAAGCAGTCCAATGAGTGGTGGAGCAGAAGGAAATATATGATGCCTTTAACCTTCCACTCTTGGCTTACTCGGTAAGGACGCTGCATGGCTCATTCCAGCACTGCAATGGCGAAGTCTCCACTACTCAGCTTTGAGGGGAGTCTGCTGAAGGCCTGTGAAAATCTAGGCAAAGGCCTCATCCAACAGTGTCTGCAGCATGAAGCGCTTCCTGCAGATGGCTCCTTCGCAGTTTTATCAGATGCGTGTCATGCTCTGGCCAAAGATATCCTGCAGCACGCGGACAAGAAAATCATAGAGGAGGGACGAGTTACACAGAAGGCCATCTTATCACTGGCTTGCCGAAAGCTGGCTGAAATCATAAAAGGTCAGTGTCCGCGAGGCGAGGGAGAGTTCAGCAGGACCTGGGACGCCGGTGAGTCAGTCCTGTCCGAGCCATCACTCAGCACGAAGCTCTCGGAGATCATCAACTCGCGGGAACTCGTGGAATGCGTGTGTGACCGGCACGAGGCCGGTCTCGGCACTGTGCTTCTGGCTGCATGCCATTGGTTGGTGGCGGACATGAAAACTCTCTTCTTGTGTGAGGAAGTGTGGGGCAATTTGTTCTGCAAAGAAGGATTTGTGCAACATGCACTGTACTCACAAATGCGCGTTTTACTAAACACAGCAGTTTTTCAGATCACACTCGAAGCGGGGATAAGAGTACCTTCATATCCGGGCTCCAGAGAACAAACACCCAGACATCAGAGAAAAGAGACATCCCTCTTTCAACCGCAGCAGCTCACGAACTGTGACGCGACAGCATTGCGTAAAGGTTTGAGGGCAGTTTTTGTGCACCGCGGTTTCGAGGACCCTGGATTCCAGTCTATGAGAGATCATCATGAACTGCAACTATTGAAGCTGAGCAGGGTAAAAGGAAATACAAATGATGTCCAGAGAGCTCGCCCCTTAGTAACAGAATTGGACAATGAGAGCGTGCACATAGACATGGTGATTAATGATAGGGCGAGGAATGTCAGCTATGTCATTGAGTTAAGGAAAGACCCAACAACTTCGGAATGCCGAGCTGCCATTAAAAAGCTGTGGCTTATTCTGACACAGCCTGTCCAGGAATTGTGTGATGAGAAAGTGTGCTACCTTTTGACAATTGGGCGCTGTCCGATTCATGAACTTGGATTGTGGGTTAGTGACAAGGACAGCGATGTGGACTTCCTCCGTGATGTCAGTGTGGTGAGAATCGGCCACCCGGTATGGCCAAAAGACAAATCTGTGATAAAGAGGTGGTTCCTTTATCCCGAAGACCAACAAAGAGAAGAAACAGGGGACCAGGGAAATAAGTGTCTGCAAATCTGGAGAGTTGGGTCTCTCTTACTGGAGAGGAGACTTGTTGGCAGACCAAGAGGGGTCATGAAGGATTTGGATAGTCTGAGAACTGGAAGTGACATTATGACAACCAAAGTCGTAGAAACCAAAGCTATTAGCTTTTTTCATTTTTTGAAGAAAAGCAGATAAATGTAACCCCAGCCCACCCCACCTCGGTCCTAGTTTTTAGAAGCGAGGGGAACTAGGCTGTACGGGTGGTGGAGTAGATGATAAACTGTCAGGTATGGTATCTCCCTGCTATGTTTCAATGCCTTCAAAATAATGTCCTCTATGTTTTGCCCATCCTACTGCTCATAGCTTACCCAACATTCCCCACGACCTTTCACAGGTCCAGTTTCAGAGAAAAGCTTTCTCAGTTTCAAAAACATGTACCTCTCTGTGTGTTGTACCTCTTCATGGTTTGCTGGATGCATGTCTGTCTATTCAGTCACAACCTACTTTTAACGTGGTTCGGATTCATTTTGCTCTTGCTACCAGCTCTTGCAGTCTTCTAAATGCGAACCCCTCTAACTTGATCTGTTCAACCCAGGGCTCTTCGTTGTCTTTCTTTTAACTGTGATACTTATTCTGATTTCTTTTTCCGACATAGAGCTGACTTTGCTCTCAGTGGTTTTTCATTGATAAAAAATTGACGGAATTGCTCACATGAGGTATAGCACCCCTTGTTAGGTTCAATATGGGATATAGACGCAGCAAGCTTCTGGCTTAATGATTATCTTAACAATACAATAAGCCTTCGTTTTCTAGGTTCAGGAGGCAGCTATGCATCTGCTGTACAGAATGTGGGTGCGGACTCCTAATGCAAGGCTAATAGAAGTACATTTTAGATTTCAAGGGAGTGGTTTTGGGTAGATTTAATCTAAAATGAAGATATCTCCCCATCATTTCTTCATGTCCTCTTTTGTGCGCATCTTTAGTCTTTGATTAAATGGAAGTTTTTATAATGTATGTGTTGTTTCGTTCGCTCAGCGCTTTTCTTGTGAATTGTCACTTTAATACACCTTGCACTTTTTGGGTCAGAAGAATTTTCAACTAGTCTATACATTATATTGTGCGTGAAAAGTTATTTTGAACCGAAAGCTTCTATACATTTTCGAATGACATCATCAATTTCTTTTTCTTGACCGTTTGTATCTTTTTTGTAAAGGAAAAATAGCAATTTCTTGTGCCATAATCATACATCAAATTCCCAGTACACCTAAATAGAGTTTGGGACACACCAATACTCTATATTTGTCTCGCCAAGCAGCTCTTTAGATTTGACAAATGATACCATTTGTGTCGGTCATGGCAAACGAATACAAGCAACACAGAACAAAGGGGGCTAGAGGAGGCTACTCTGTGGAATCGCTGTGCGCCGGTTAAGAAAGAAGCGTCATGGCAAATGGAACTTACATCTCTACAAGAGCGCCTCCCCCCCCCCCCCAGCACCCCTCCTGGGTTTACATAAGCCCAATCCCTTTTGTTGCATTGTCTTCATTTTCAGAACAGTGATCTCATCTCATACAGTGACTGAGCTCTTTGAGGCAATTGTCACAATTAAAATAAACATAGGCAGAGTTGGGTACGCCGTGTTTTGTAATTATATAGCACTTACTACTGCAAGTTGTTGAAGCGCTTTTTGGTGAGTAGCTCGCTACTCTGGCATCCAAAGTAGATTAGTGGTGGATTAGTATATGGAAAACTAAATGGTTAATTGGAGCGGTGGACATGTGAGTCTGTTAGTGTGATTGATTAGGATAAAAGAGGGCAATAATATAAGCACCAGCTGTGTGAGCCTTAAAGGCGCACTGGTGTATAGTTATTGCTACCTTCAATTCAGGTACGCTCTGCTTTTCGTGACCCCACTGCTTAGAAACCGCAATCCATAAACCACAATTTCAGCAACTGCAAAGAAGCGCAAATTATAATATATACATTTTTGTTTGATTAATCAACATAATTTAAACATAGTACTGTCCACAACATATCCAATATCGATAATTCGATGTGATTCAATCATTCAAGAGTCTTGTAAATGAGTTCAGATTCCAACTTAATATATTATTTCAAACAACGTTTGCCATTCAGCCCAGCCAACGCATTTCGTCCCTAAGGACTTCATCAAGGTTGTGCATTGCATCAATGTCAAATTTCTGAATGGTATGTGATCTTCTCCCCAATCCAGTATTTTTAGGAGGAACCAGTCAACGACGTGGGTGGTGTAATGTCCCTTGTTCTATGTTGCATTCAGCTGGTAAGGCCAGGGTGGTCCAAGATGATACATTCAGTGGTCTTGCTCCTGCAGTCTGTGCTCATGACTCTGGGTTTAGGGGGCAGCCAGGCCAAGATGGTTTCTATCTTGGCCTGAAGGGCTTGCATTTACTTCCTGCTCACCAAGTGTCCCAAGTACACCACAGACCCGTGCCCTCTCTGGCACTTACGTTCCTTGATAGTCAGGCCTGCCAGTTGCAGAGTCTGAAGCACTAATGGAGGTCAAAAAGGTTGCCCATCCAGCAGCCGCTGAAGACAGCTATGCCATCCAAATAAGTAGCAGGGCCCTGGTTCACCAGCATCTGGAAGGTGGCAGGGGGGTTCATTAATTCAAAGGGCATCCCTTAAACTGGTAGTGGCCCTCTGGAATGGAGATGGCAGACCTATCCTTTGTCCCTCTGTTTTAAGATTAATGGTACTTAAGTACTGGCCAGCCCTTAGCCTATCAATGAGCTCATCCGTCCTGGGGATGGTATGAGCATCGGTCTTTGTCACAGAATGTAGCCCATGATAATCCACATAGAACCTCAGTTCAGGTGGTGTGGCCGTTGGGGCAGCTTTTGATACCAGAACCACAGGACTGGACCAGGGGCTACTGGAGGGGTCTATCACCCTCAACCACAGCATTTTGGACACATCAGCCTTAATGCTGGACCTCACCTTATCTGTTAAGCTGTAAGATTTATTCTTAACAGGGAGATTGTCTCCTGAGTCCACATCATGGGTACACAGGTGGGCAGTCCCATGGATAGGGTGAGAGCAAATTTAGACTCTTGAAGACTGCTTCCATTAGTTTAATGCTTGCTGACACACTAAATGATCTTTTCTTAACAGCAATACTTATTAGCATATTTTTTACGAAAATACGATAAATGCAACGATTTAGTAACTATTTCTTTGCTTTACCCATGCAAATGGTTTTAAATAAATTTATATAGACTTTACATTTGTTAAGCATTAATACAAGTGGAGCGGTCATTTCTTTCAAATATAAATCTTTTTAATAGCAACAAACAATTCTATTAAGTGTGCAGTACTAAGATGGCCGCCACGCTTCCTTGCGATTGTGCGATGTATAGACTCTTTCTATTTCGGTAATTCGACAGGTGTTACCTGTCACAGGACCGGGATGGTTTAAATACGATCCACTTGAGATTGTGTTTATTCGTACGAGACCACCACGAAGAGAGCACGGGTTACTATGCCGCTCTGGTAAGTCTACAGGGGTGATTATCTCAGTATAAAATAACAAATTAATTATTTTTTTAGGGTTTTTCTGTACATGCCATATATCCTTCCATTTAAAGCAATTATTTCATATAGATTTTATTTCTTGGTCTTTATACGCTTTTTTCTGTTAGTGGTTGCTTTACCGACGTTTTAGCATTATTTGTTCATTTCCTTCATAAATTATTATCAGCTTACTTTGCCCTTATAAGATGGCCGCTGTTTTTAATGTTTGACTTCTCTAAGGAGGTCTCTTCACACGTAGGATTTCCTCTTGTGTTCGAAGCATTTACTGTGATTACTTTGTCATAAAATGCTTTAAATTCACATCGCTCATGCCATTCACGTTGTGGAACTTAGCACCTTGGGTACACTAGTACGCAACACTCTTTCATGCTATAGTATCGTTGAACAATTATTTTTGATAAGAGTTGATATCGCTTCAATTTGGTTGCGTGATTTGTCAGCCAGGTATTTTTAATTCATATCTCTCTTTCAGGTACTGAGTCTAGCGGATGACTTTAAGCAGCTTTCGCCCTTACATTAAATTATTTTACGAGTGCTCCTGTTACCACACTCAGAGATATACATATCTATTGGGTGAGTTGTCTTTAGGACATTTTATTATTTCTCTAAAAATACGGAAGTGTCTCTAGCTTGTTTTTAATTTTGGTCAGATGCTTTATCTTTCTCGGAATATTATTTCTTTGAAGGACAGTGATTGGGAATATTTGACCTTATGGGCACTGATCCATGGGCACTGCTCTAGTTTATATTAACAGGTCTCTTTTCTCTGCTAAACTTGAATAGAGTCTCCTGATATACTAACCATATGTGAGATTATTTTCTCTCGCAATTCTAACTTTGAATTGGTTTATCAATAAAATCTTCTTTCATGTGTATTTTTTCATAGGCATTATCCCTCACTTACTGAAGGTCTCTATATAACGTTTCCCGGACTGATGCAATTCTATGCAATAAATCTTTCTCTGGTAAGTGATATATGGCTAATAATATCTTTTCCTGATTTATATCGAGGCTATGATCACGTATGTATTAGTAAGCAGGTCTTTACTCATCTTTATTTGACCTAGGTGTCTGACGGTCATTTAGGGTTCACATGGTTCTCTTCTCCCCTCTTTTCATCACAAAGGTTTTTTCTTATATTCCATTAATCCATCTTAAGGAGTTTGGTGCACATGTTTGTGAAGGAATTTTCCTGACACGAATGGTTAATGAGATGATATGCCTAATATGAGCTCATTTACTAAGGTCTGTTAGTATTCAAATATAGGATTATTCCTATTCTAATTTTGAATGTTAGAAACCACAATCAAATAAATGTGATATAATGTCATGTTTTGTTTTGTCTTGTTCTTAGGCCCTCTTCCATTCAGTATGATTGAATTCCTTTTATAAATAACGTATTTTTGATGTTCCAAATAAGATGAACTGTTATTAATTTTGCTTTATAAATTTACGTGCATAGAATGATTATATATTTTAAATGTATAAATATGTTGGTGTTTTCTTTTGAGAATTAAAGTGTATTTTGTATGTATTTTTCTATAGCCCTGAAGAAGTTTCCTTTTAGGAGACGAAACGCGTCGGCTATGGCTTTCTTTTGCTAACAAGATTGTGATACTACATACCTGTGATATGATGTAATAAAGAGAAGACTGATTAAGAAAATCAAAGTGACTTCGTGGAAAATCCTATAAATATCATGGACTCTTTTAAATAGTGCTGAACCTATTTTGCATGTATGTTTGAAAAGGACACACGTCCTGATTTAAGGAGCTCAGAGGGAAGTGTTCCTTGGTTCCTTGCACTATTCTAGTTTACACTGAACGACACTATTCACTTGTCAGGTGCGGTGATATAGCCTTCTCCCTCTTCGCATTTGGTTATACTAAGGTTGTGCATTGCATCAATGTCAAATTTCTGAATGGTATGTGATCTTCTCCCCAATCCAGTATTTTTAGGAGGAACCAGTCAACGACGTGGGTGGTGTAATGTCCCTTGTTCTATGTTGCATTCAGCTGGTAAGGCCAGGGTGGTCCAAGATGATACATTCAGTGGTCTTGCTCCTGCAGTCTGTGCTCATGACTCTGGGTTTAGGGGGCAGCCAGGCCAAGATGGTTTCTATCTTGGCCTGAAGGGCTTGCATTTACTTCCTGCTCACCAAGTGTCCCAAGTACACCACAGACCCGTGCCCTCTCTGGCACTTACGTTCCTTGATAGTCAGGCCTGCCAGTTGCAGAGTCTGAAGCACTAATGGAGGTCAAAAAGGTTGCCCATCCAGCAGCCGCTGAAGACAGCTATGCCATCCAAATAAGTAGCAGGGCCCTGGTTCACCAGCATCTGGAAGGTGGCAGGGGGGTTCATTAATTCAAAGGGCATCCCTTAAACTGGTAGTGGCCCTCTGGAATGGAGATGGCAGACCTATCCTTTGTCCCTCTGTTTTAAGATTAATGGTACTTAAGTACTGGCCAGCCCTTAGCCTATCAATGAGCTCATCCGTCCTGGGGATGGTATGAGCATCGGTCTTTGTCACAGAATGTAGCCCATGATAATCCACATAGAACCTCAGTTCAGGTGGTGTGGCCGTTGGGGCAGCTTTTGATACCAGAACCACAGGACTGGACCAGGGGCTACTGGAGGGGTCTATCACCCTCAACCACAGCATTTTGGACACATCAGCCTTAATGCTGGACCTCACCTTATCTGTTAAGCTGTAAGATTTATTCTTAACAGGGAGATTGTCTCTTGAGTCCACATCATGGGTACACAGGTGGGCAGTCCCATGGATAGGGTGAGAGCAAATAAGACTATTGCCTTAACACTTGATGGCAGTCTCTCTGCTGTTCGGGAGTTAGAGTAGGGGAATAGACTACTCTTTCCACAGACCCATCCTTCTCCTTGGAGTCCAAGAGGTCAGGGAGAGGAACACTCTCTTCTTCTCCATCAGTCAACAACATCATGGTGAGCTCAGACTTCTCAAAGTGTAGTTTTAGTCAGTTTACATTGCAACGCCCAGTGGGGTTGCCTAGGGGTCTTGAGGTCCATCAGGTATGTGGCGTCACCCTTTCATTCAATGGCCTCATATGGCCCATTCCAGTGGTCCTGAAGGCCCCAGGGCTTTACCGGCTCCATCACCCACACTTTTTGACCAGGTTGAAATTCCACAGTGGTAGAATCTTTGTCATACGACTCCTTCATGACTTCTTGGCTGGCTTCAAGGTTAATGGATGCTTTCTTCCATAAGTTAGCCATCTGGCCCTGAAGGCCTGCGTGTAGCTGACTACATCCTGAGGTACCTTCCTGGGAGCTTGCTCCCACCCTTCTTTCACCAGACTCAGAGGTCTTCTTACTGGGTGCCCATACAACAGCTCAAATGGGCTGAAAGCCACTCCTCCCTGTTGCACCGCATGATAAGCAAACAACAGACATGGTAGAAGAATATCCCACTCTTTCCTCATGGCCTCTTACTAATGCTTTCAGGGTCTTGTTGAATCTCTCAACAAGTCCATTGGTTTGTGGATAGTAAGGGGTGGAGAACTTTTGTTACCCCATACTCCTTCCACATTGACTGCATAGAAGCAGACATGAAGTTTGTGCCCTGTCAGACACAACCTCCAACGGTAAACCCACTCTGGTAAAAATCCCCATCAGGGCTTTTGCCACTGCGGGTGCGATAGTAGTCCTCAGGGAGATTGCTTTTGGGTACCTAGTGGCATGATCCACCAGAACCAGGATTAAACTGTTGGCTGATGCAGTCAGGGGACCCGTAGGCCCTAAAATGTTGATGCCAACCCTCTCAAAGGGGGTGCTGATGACAGACAGTGCGTTAGGGGGGCTTTCATCCTCTGCCCTGGGTTTCCACTAGCCTAGCAGGTCACACATGTCCTACTGAATGCATCTGAGGAATTATTGATCCTAGGCCAATAAAAGTAAAAGCCTTGCAAAGGGTCTTGTCTTGACCTAGGTGTCCTGCCTGGAGAATCACATGTGCTAGCTCCAATAGGAAGGCTTGTAGCATTGAGGGACCACTAGGACCCTTGATGTCCAATGCGTAGTACAGGAGGTTGTCCTCCCAGTAAATGTGGTCTACCACAGGCATCACTTGCTGCTTGGTCTTCAGCCTGCTGCCTCATGCCCACAAGAGTTTGTCACTCCCTTTGTGCTCTACAGAACTTCTCTTGGTGGGCCCTCCTTTCACATGCCATCCAGAAAGCTCAGGCAGGTCATCAAGGGAAGCAATGTCTTCCTCCGTGAACTCCAGGGCAGCCACTGCAGGTGCCCCATCCATCTTACCAGAGCTACATTCAGGGGCTGGATTACTGCACCCTCTGCCTTTCATCTTCTTAGCAGCTGGCTGGGACATTGTTCAAGGCTCCAGCCCTTTTTGACTCCCTTTCCTGGCAACCATGGACTTTTTCTTGGCACAGATCCACTCAGGTAACCCTAACATCTCCACATGAGCCTCGAGCTCCACTTCCATCCAGGTAGTGTGCTCCAGGTCATTACCCAACAAACAGTCCAAAGGCATGGTAGGTTTTACTGCAACTTACAGAAGACCTGAAACCACCACCCCTACTCAAATTGAAGCAGTGCCTTAGGATAGTGACCCTCCCTGTTATCAGCCACCTCTACCTGGTGGAATTCATTAGGAATCATCTTCTCTGGGGAAACCAGCTGACTCCTTACCATAGTCATACCACCTCTTGTATCCATCAGAGCCTCCACACCTTGCCCATTGATGGTGACCCAATGCTTATACTTTGTAGTGTTTGAGGGCACATGGGCCTTAGGAACCATCTGACTGTCACCCAGGGACACAAAGGTAACCGCTGTGAACTCTCCCGCCCTCCCATTAACTGGGACAAACTCCTCCCTAAGCACTGTACTAGCCCTGCCCCTGGAATCTTTCCTCCAGTGGGAGGTGGTGCTCTGTTTAGACACATGGGATCCTCTTTGTAGTGTCCATACTCATAGCAGTATTAGCAATTGATGGGCTTGGACTGCTGACCTTTGTCAGGGTAAGTTTTCTTCTGGTGGCCAGTTTAGGAATGTGAACTATACTATTTCCACTGTGAGTTGTTTTGGGGGTCATTAGGGAAATCAGTCTTATCATCTCTTCCCTCCTTCTGGTTGGGACCTTGACCACCATTTTGGGAGTCTCCCCAGATACCCTTTAAGTGCTGGGGCTGACCCAGAGACCAATCTACTCAGCAAGCGTCCTGGTGTCAGTAAGCTTGCTATCAACCAGGTGTTGGTGCAGCTCTTGAAAACAAGTATCAAGAATGTGCTTTTTCAAAAACAAGTTGTACAGCCCTTCGCTATCATTAACTTTGCTGCCCATCAACCAGCCCTTCAGTGCCTGGCGCACTGCGGCCAAGCGCCAGGAAGCCGCTTGGCCGCAGTGCGCTCTATCAAATACCTTTTTCATTCATTTTCATTTCATTCATTCATTCATTCATTCAGTGCCTTACCAGCATAATCCAGAAAATCCACCTATGTTTGTGTAGAGAGTTTGTGAATAGGTATGAACCTTTGTCTGCACCTCTTAGGTGTCAGCCCAAACTTGCTGCCTAAATTGGTCTTCATGGCAATTTAGTTGGTCTGGTCCCCCACCTCTAGTGTAAGGAGAGTGTCCTTCCCCCATTGTGGGCATGTACCACCAAAGACTAACCTCCAGAACTCTTCTGGGACCTTGTGCACTTTCAAATCCACTTCAAAAGCTGCCAACCATTTACCTATGTCATCACTCACATTGTAACTGGGCACCATATATTTTTGGGATATGGAATCTGGATGTGCAGAGACTGGCAGGTATTCTGCCACCATTATTGTTGCTGCTGCCCCACACTTGGAGCGCTCTGATATCCAGCTCTCTGAGGCTAAGCTCATTGTCCATCTTTCCTTCCTCCATGGCCAGCCTCCTTTCCTCTAGGGACTGTTCTTTCTCAAGCTTAGCAAGTTCTAATTTTAGTTTTTTCTCCTCCTTCCTGTCCTCCAGCTCTGCTGGGGCCAGGCTCTTTGAAGACACACTGCTTCTTACTCTAGAGTAGACTACCAGTCCTGGTAAAAAATTGCTCCCCCCTCTGTATGTTGCATTACTGTCAGGTCTTGCTCTGATCCTTTCTCAGACACAGATCCCTTATCATCCACTTCTCTGTCTGGGTGGGCCTCTGCCCATGCTCTCAAGGCTTTCTGAAGCTCTGTCTTCTTAGAATTTCCCTTGAGAACAGCCCTTTCTCCTGGCAGAACCCCTTGCTTTGAGCCACTGTGTATAATTCCAGGTTGGCCATCTCAATTTCCATCTTGCCAGGTAGGACCACAGACGTTGTGGAGAAAAATGGGACTTGGGCAAAAGGACTTTGGTAAAATCAAAAGATGTCAGGTCTTTGAGAATTGAAAAAGGCTTGAATTGGTCTCATAGTCATTATAGAGTTATAGTGAACAATGAATTACTATGTGGTATTGCACAAACCCTATCTTCACCTCTGATCACCAATGTTAGAAATGGAATTCCTAGTTTGGCTGAGGTATGCACCCAGGCCAGGCAGGAACCACCACTCTAGTCAGGGTAAGCTAGATACACAATCAGATAACCTTTGCTCACACTCTGGTAGCTTGTCACAGAGTAGTCATGGTTATCTACAAAGGCAATTTGTATCTGAGCAAAGTAAGATCAATATGTTAGAAATCCAATTAGTAGAAGTCACAAAATTAATTTTTAAAGATTAAACCAAAAATAGTGCTTCAAAGTCACTAGCGGTCAAAAAGTTGCTTGAGGTTGTGAGGAACTGGCACAAATCCGCAGTTCAGGCCAACCACAATAGAGGGCAGGCCTCGCTGAGAAAGTACCTTTGATGTAGCAAAACGTCACTGCTGAGTGCTTGATGCGTTAATCTTTTCCACACAGTCGGGTTCCTGGGTTGCTGTTGAGCTCTGCAAAAGTGAAGGCAATGCGTCATCGTCAATCCACGCAGAGCGTCCTTGTCGAGCCACTGAGGCTGTTGAGCCGCTGTAGTCGTGCAGCCGCTGCTTTGGCATTGAAGGGCGATGCAGCTTAATTCCTCACGCTGTTGATGCAATGTGTCAGTTTTTGATAAACACCAGCAGAACCCTCTTCTGAGGCGCAGAGCTTGGAGTCAAGGGTAGGACTTGCAGAAGGCAGAATCTAGGAGCACCAGCAGGATTGTAGGAAGCATTTTGTGCCCCTGAGACTTCAGACAACCGGAGACAAGCCAGCAAGCCCTTGGAGATCTCCTGGAGAGAAGGCAGAGTCCTTTCATCAGAGTCAGGGAGCAGCAGGCAGCAGGGCAACAAGCAGAAAAGCAGTTCTTCCGGAAAAGCAGTTTAGTTGAGTCCTTTAAGCAGCACAGTAGTCCTTTTGTCAGAGGTTCAGTTCAAGATCCAAAAGTGTCTAATTTTAGGCGGTTCAGAAACACAGTACTTATACCAAACAGTGCCTTTGATGTAGGGGGTGTCTTCAAAAGATCTGTCTAAAGTGCACAAGGATCCCTTTCAATCCAGTTCTGTCTTCCAGGCTAATCCTGGGGTGTAAATGAGTGCTTTGTGTGTGGACAGGACGCTAGCTATTGAAGTTCAAGTGTTAGACCCTCCCATTCTTTCTAGGCCAGGAAGACCCATCAGAATGTAGATGAATGCAGAGGAGTGCTCAGAATGCAGGTGAGCCTCACCTTCCTGTGTTTGTGGCTGTCTAGAGGGAATGCATAAAGGGTAGCTGTCACCCAACCCAGACGTATATTGGAGACAGGCTGCCAGGCACAAAGAGCAGTAAGTGCAGAGAAATATCCACGTTTGTAAAAGTATTTACTAGTACCCAAACTGAAATTATTCACTTTGCTCTTTTTTTTCAGGGTCAAGTAATAAAGTACCTTGACCCGTGTTTTTATTTTTTTAAAATTGGTAATCAAGCAAATATGTCATGTGCACTTTGACATAGCTTTCAGACTACATTCAAATATAAGGCACATTATTTCATCATATAATCATATTTCAACACAACATATACAAAAAAAAATATTCAAAAAACATTATGGGGCCGATAACGATGTCGGTCGGTAAGCCTCCGACCTCTCATTGGAGGCTTACCTACCGACATGGTAAATTTACAGTCCGACTGGCCAATTATAATGTGGGCCGTTGGACTGTAATCCTGCCTGTCTTTCAGACTGGCTAAAGGAGCCTGTTGGCCAGCCGGAAACCTTTCATAATCCCCTAATGACAGCGTTTCCGCCGTCAGGAGTATGGTGTCTGTTTCTGACGGGCTTTTCATGTCGGGCTTTCTGACATGAAAAGGCCTGTCAGAAAACAACTTTGCCCTCAGTGGGCTCCGGTTGGGGGCCGGGGCGGGGCAGTTAATCCCTGCACACTGTGGCAGGCACTGTGAGGTGCGGGGATTAACAGAAGCTCCCTTTTCTCCATGGGAGTTTGTGTTGCGGCAGTCTCAATGTACTTGCAGTGTCTGGACCGCAGACCGGTGGTGGGTCGTCCCTAGACCGCAACAGATCATAATGATGCCCTAAGTGCGTAACTCAAAAGTGATCTCACCTAGAACCAGTTTGATATTTAACATTGCAAATAGGTTACAATTATTACTTTTGTTTGGATAGTCAACCTCTTGTTTAAATTGTACCTTGGGGATTATAGAAAACTCTGTTTTAGTAGACCCCTAAGGTTTTTATACGATTGCCTCCCCAAGTGTAGTCATCGATGAATTTCAAACCTCTCATTGCTTTTGGGTTCTCCTCAGGACCCTGACTCGATGGTTCTGTGAAACAATGTGTAAATTATCATTTAGTAAACATATCCTTGTATTTTAAGCTTTTTTTCTATGAGCTTTAAATTTCTTTACACCAATTTGGTTCTCTTATTACCTCAGTCTTCTTTTTGTTCAGCTTGTTTTATGACATTAATGGAGCAACTTCTGTCCCATATAGTTTTTTTTTCTTTTCTTTATAATGTGATTATGTTGTCCCATTCAATTCTTCAACTCTTATTCTATAAGAGAGGAGATTAAACACTAATTGTGTATTTTTGGGATGAAAATCTATTTAGCTGAGCTTGAGCTGTTCTGTATGGAACGTTCTGCTTAGCCCTAGTGCGGTCCCTCTGGTGCTTAGTATTCTGAGACGTCAGATAACAGGAGGCGACATCTCAGTCTTCTGGTTCTTTGTGTTTTTAGGCTACACACCTTTCTTATGGTACGCTCGTACTTCGTTTAAAAATAAATGTTCAGTGATTATGAATGCCTGTATATGTGTGCAGGTAGTTTTTGTATTTTTTAGAGGCAGTGTATTAATTATCAGGCCTTTTGCTCATTGTTGCGGGCATGTAAGATGAAGCCTCATCTGTTCTGTCAACTCGCAGTTAGACATGAAAAAGACCCAATTCCTAGGTTGCGTTAGTGTATGATACTGCGTTTCACAATGTTTGCTTTAACTAATGAATTCCCTTAGTGGCTTCTATTTCATGTCTGCCGGTGTGCAACATTGTATCTTTGGCATGCTATGGTTCCCTATTTACAAACAATATTTGGTTATGGGACGTCTATTTGTAGATTGCTTATACCCTTCTTAGGCGAGGGCTTCCATCTGCTGGGGTGATTTATTTAAAGTGTCACACACTTGTTATTTAGCCCTCTCTTATTAGTAAGCCCCTATTTGCAAAAAGACTCTGTTGACTAGGTTTTAAAACTGTGGTATAGTTGTGTTTAAATACTCGCTTGCCTTCTTTAAATCTTCAAGTATTGGAAATTTACTTCTTGAAAATTTCCATTGGGGCTTTCGTCTATCCAGCTACTGTTCACTCGGCTTCCAGCACGTCTGGTCGTTAGTGATTCTGTTGGTAGTTTTCAGACTCAAAAAGTTGAATGCATATTGGGCACCTCAATAAATGCTGCTTGTTGTAGCTCCCATTACACTTGTGCACCTTAGTTTTGATATCTCACGGAGCATTATATTTTTGGGAAATCATTTTTTATATTATCTGGATCAGTTTTCTTTAGATATGTTTTATTTGAGGCGTCTCTTGTCTAATTAGCTCCACATTCTATATCATCTTTTTTCTTTTTTTGGGGAATTACAATCTCTGTAATTCTGTCATTTCATTGAGGCCATTAATCACTGTATTGAATCTCAAAATCAAGTATTCTACATTTTGCACAAGGCTCGCTTCTAAGTCTCCTCCTCTCGATTTGATTGTATCGCACTTAGTACTGTCCATTGAAAATCTTTCTCTGTGTCCCTTGGTGATGAAATTATTTACCAGGGGGACTGTAACAGGTTTTGTTCTAATCCGGAACTTGTGTTCTATTCTCTGTTTTATTTTCTAATTTCTTGATTGGTTTTGCCAATTTATATTTTTCCACATGTGCAGATAATTGCGTACACCCCATTTTTGGTTCTGCAATTCAAGAAGTTAGTATGTTTCCATTGTATGTGGCCTTTTTGGAACACTGTTCCTTCAATTGTTTTACTGCAAGCTACACAATTGTTGCATTTGTGGTGGCCTTCAAGGGTTTTCATATTCCATTGAGTTCTTAAGTCCATTTTTCTTACTTCATGGGCGGTACAAGCTCTTACTAGATGTTTCCCTAGACTTGCATTCTATTTCTTTGCAAATAATGAACACACAAACCCACGCTCAGGTTTTTTTTATCAGATGCCAATTATTTCGAATTATGTTTTTTGAAGTTGTTAGTCTGTGGACAATATGCGGAAACACATACACAATGTTTGAGGGATTTCTTTTCTTTCTTGATAAGAAGGCACTCTCTTGGTGTGTACCACGCTCTTTTAATGAATGTTTCAAAAGTTTATGAGGATAACCACTTTCTTTAAGATTGTCCATTAGCATGGCCGCACTGGTGAAATAATCTACTTTTGTAGTGCAGCTTCTTCTGATCCACAAGTATTGCCAACAAGGCAGATTGTCTCATACGTTCCAAGGATGAAAACATTTATAGTGCAATGCATTGTTCTTCTCATTTGGCTTCCGGTGCAGGGTTGTGACTAACTTTCCCTCTGTTACTTTGACTTCCACATCCAGAAATGTCAGATTCTTTTGACTTTTAGCCATGCTGAATCTAGTGTCTGGGCTTTTATTATTGAGCCATGTGTACAAAAAAGACAGGGTTTCATAGTCTCCACTACATAGGCACAAAATGTCCTCTATATACCTTAGCCATTTTGTTACATAGATGGTACAAGGTTTGTTACTATATATGAATTTATCTTCGAATAATGGCATATAAATTACTGTCATTTCCGGCGCAAAAGAACAGTCCATGGCAGTCACTTAGGTTTGAATGAAATGCTCATCCTCAAATTTGATTAAAAACATTCTTAAGGGCTATAGCTGCCAACTGTAGAATACATTGTGTTGGGATCCTGTGGGGTCGGGCCTTGACTTCAGATAGAACTCCATGGCTTCCAATCCTTCATCTTGGGGAATTTGTGTGTACAATGAGAAAACATCAAATGTTGCCATCCAGTGTGTACTTGAATTGAATTGTTGTCCTTCAACTTTATCGATAAAATCCATTGTATCTCTCAAATAGGATGGTGCATCATTAATAAAAGGCTTTAATAATGTGTCTACATATTGATAAATTGGTTTCAGGATTTCTATATATGGCTCAATAATAAAAGCCCAGACATTATATTTAGCATAGCAAAAAATCAAATAAATTTGACATTTCTGGATGTGAAAGTCAAAGTAACAGATGGAAAGTTAGTCACAACCCTGAGCCAAAAACCAACTGACAAGAACAATACACTGCACTATAAAAGTTTCCACCCCCAGAACTTACGAGTCAATCTGCCTTATGATTAATACTTAAGAATCAGAAGAAACTGTACTACAAAAGAAGATTATTTCCCCAGTGCCGCCATACTAACAGATAAACTTAAAGAAAAGGGTTATCCTCATAAACTCTAGAAACATTAATTAAAAAGAGCGTGGTACACACCAAGAGTGCTTTCTTGTCAAGAAAGAAAAGAAACCCCTTAAAAATTTAGTATGTGTTTCCACATATTGTCCACAGAAAAACTCTGAGGGCCTGATTACGATGTCGGATGGACGCACCATCTCTGTCCTGGGACCGACCGACCTCTGGTTGGTGGTCCTGACCGGACAATTACAATACGACCGAACATTGCTCTGTCGCATACTTCCATTTCTCAATGGGAGCTAGTGTTACTGCCATAAAACGGCCTAAACACAAGTTTCCATTGAGAAATAGGAGGTGTTGCTCATTCCTTCACCCTGTGGCAGGCAAAGGTGCAGGGATCAACAGGGCGGCATCTTAGGTGCCTCCACTGCCCCCAACCTGAGGCTGCACGCACAAGAGGGCCCTGCTGCAGGGCCCCCAAACATGCTTTCCGAAAATGTTTCCATGGCGGTCAGACCGGCATGGAAACCATATCGAAAACAGTGCATTATAATCCCAAGGGCGACTGGCTCCTTGAGCCCTTTGTAAGCAGCCAGAATGACTGTCTGGTTTACTTTCCGACCACCAGCATTGTAACTCTGTGGTCGGAAAGTAAACTTAGCGGCTGATTACAATGCGGCCTGGAAGGCCATGTTAATCGGCCCAGAGTAATGGTTCGAGTATGTGCAATGAAAAAGAATGCAAGTCTAGGGAAACGTTTAGTAAGAGCCTGTAGCACCCATAAAGTAAGAACAATTGACTTAAGGACTCACTGGAATATAAAATCCAATTGAAGGCCACCACAAATGTGGCAATTGCATAGCTTGCAGTAAAATAATTGAAGGCACGATGTTTCAAAACGACCACATACAATGGAAATATACTAACCTATCGAATTGCAGAACAAAAAATGAGGTGTACGCAATTATCTGCCCATGTGGAAAAATATATATTGGCAAAATCAATCAAGAAATAAGACAAAGAATAGTATAACAGAAATCCCAGATTAGAATAAAAATAGTTACAGCACTCCTGGTAAATCATTTCATCACTAAGAGACACACAGAGAACAATTTCCAATGGACAGTACTAAGTACGATACAGTCAAATCCGAGAGGAGAAGATTTAGAAGCCGAGTGAACAGTAGTTGGAGAGACGAAAGCTCTGGTGGCTACTTTTAAAAAGTATGTTTCCAATAATAGAAGATACGAAGAAGGCAAGCGAGTATTTAAAGAAAACTATACCGCAGTTTTAACACCTTGTCAATAGTGTGTTTTTGCAAATAGGGTCTGTTAGAACCGGCGGTCTCTAGTTGGCAGAGGTATACACTTCTGACAAATAGGGACCAACCAACTCTAGTCAGGGCAAGGGGATTACACACTCAGATAACCCCTGCTACCCCCTTGGTAGCTTGGCAGAGCAGACAGGCTTATCTCAGAGGCAGTGTGTTAAGCATTTATGACCACATACAGTAATAAAGTGAATACACTACAGATGGACACGACACAGAAGTTATTATAAAAAATAGTATTTTTATATAAGGCTTAGCACAAGACCAAATAACGACAAAAATATACCACAGACTTAATAAATACTCTTTGGAAGGAAAAATAATAGTTCAAGTAAGGTTTCTTCTTGGCAAATAGTTCTTTAGCAAAGTATTCTTCTGAGCACAGTCTTTGGCAACAATGTAACCCCCACAGGAGTCACACGACGTCGAGTCTACAAGATTCCCAAGGTTCGGCGTCGACCGCGAGGAGCGCTACGTCAAGCCTGGAGTCGCAACAGACCCCACAAGTACAGTACCTTGAGAAACGAAGAAAACGATGATCCACGGCGTCGAGATGTCGGCGTCGAGGTCGGCGTCGATCGTGCCTCGGAGTCGGGCCAATCCACAGCGGCGTCGAGGGATGTCGGGCCGGAGCAGCGCTCACGGCGTCGAGACGGGCGTCGAGTCGATGCGATCAGCAGCGGCGTCGGGACGGGGTCGCTTGGAGGCAGAGCCGATACTCACTCCTCACTGGCGTCGATACCGGCGTCGAGACGGGGTCACTTGGAGCCGGGGCCGATACCCACTGCTCACTGGCGTTGCTGCTGGCGTCGAGACTGCAGATTTTCCCTTGTGTACTGGAAACAACACTTTCCAGCAATTCAGCAATTCAGTAGATGGTGAAGTCCTTTGGCCCTGTGACTTCAACAGGAGACTGGCACTCTTCCAGTCCTTGGAGATTTTCTAGCAAGTGTTCAGAGAGTACACACCAAGTTCCTCTCTCCTTGTTCCTTGGCAAAAATAAAGAAGCAGCTTTCCGGTTCCTCCACAGCAAAACAGCACTCTGGCAGAAAGGGGAGGCAAGTCCTTAGATCAGCAGGCTTCTTGTCCTTGGTACAGGTTTCCTTGTCAGAAGTGATCTGAGTTCTTGGTTCAGGGGTCCTTCTCTTATACCCCTTTTTCCCTTTGTTCCCTTTGTCCAAGCAGGGAGATTCCCACCAGCTCAGGTTTGTTGTGGGTGTTGCCAGGCAGAGGCACCTGGCCTATTCACTGAGCAGGGCAGAGTCCTCAGCCGCCCAGCAGGAGGCGGAGCCAGTATCGTCACTGGCAGGAGCAGGGCTATCAGTCGCCCAGCAGGAGGCAGAGCCAGTATTGTGTCAGGCAGGGCAGGCTACTCTTCCCTCACTCTATGTGTAAACGCCCCATTCACCCCACACTGACTCATTCAGACCTCTGGAGCCACCCAGCCCCTGACACACACACCAAACCAGCAGAGACCGGTAGATAGTTGGACAAGAAAATAGCCACTTTCTAAAAGTGCTATTTTCAAACATAGAATTTAAAAACCATCCATCCTAAATGGTGTGTTATTAAATTCTGAGTTCAGGGATACTAAACTCGACTTGCTACCATGCTCCCTGAGTCAGATAGATTATAATGGAGTTAATAATCAGTCTGCCCAGTCTGGCCTATTGGAGGCAGGTAGCCCTTCAATAGTGAAAAACGAAAATGGCTGTAATTCACTATTAGGTCATGTCGCACACATCAGGGCATGACCTACCTTTTACCAACAATGCACCCTGCCCTAGGGCCTACCATAGAGGTGTCTGAAATGTGGCAAAGTGAAGGTTTAGAGACTGGCAAGTAGGCTTCCTTGCCAAGTCGACATGGCAGTCAGGGACTGCACGCAGGCGCTGCGGTGGCAGGCCTGAGACACATTTTACACGCTGCTTCTGTGGGTGGCACAACCAGTGCTGCAAGCCCACCAGCAGCAGTTAACTTACACGCCCTTGGCACACGCAGTGCACTAGACTAGGGTCTGAACAGTAAGTCAACCAAGCCAATCATGGTAACACCAATCAATGTAACAATTTAACATAGGGAGCACTTGCACTGTGGCACTGATCAGCAGTGGCACAGTGCCCAAAGCAATAATCCAGCAAAAACATTGTAAACAGAGGAGGCAAACAGGAAAAAAATGGAGGAGAGACTCATGCCAATGATGCCAGGTCTAACACGTGTCCCCTCCAGCTGAAATGTGGGGAGAACTACCCTTCACCCAGGGAGTCCTCATCACTAAGGCGGAAAAATCTGGACAGACCATCAGCATTGGCGTGATCTGTACCAGGGCGGTGTTCCACCGTAAAGTCCATCCCCTGTAGGGAAATGGACCACCTCAACAGCTTTGGGTTCTCACCCCTCATCTGCATTAACCATCTGAGGGGCCTGTGGTCTGTCTGAACCCGGAAGTGAGACCCAAACAAGTAGGGTCTTAGCTTCTTCAGCGCCCAGACCACAGCAAATGCCTCACGCTCTATCGCACTCCACCTTTGTTCCCTGGGAAGTAACCTCCGGCTGATGAAGGCTACAGGTAAGTCTCGGCCCTCCTCATTCATCTGTGCTAGAACAGCCCCCACACCATGCTCTGAAGCGTCCGTCTGGACAATGAATTCTTTTGAAAAGTCGGGTGCCTGGAGGACCGGTGCTGTGCACATTGCAGTTTTCAGGGTGTCAAAGGCTTTCTGACAGGCGTCAGTCCAGATCACAAGTCTCGGCTGCTTCCGGGAAGTCAGCGAGGTCAAGGGGTGCACAATGTTGCCATACCCCTTGACAAACCTCCTGTAGTAACCCGTGAGACCCAAGAAGGCTCTCACCTGAGTCTGGGTTTTGGGCGGTTCCCAAGCCAGGATGGTATCTATCTTGGGTTGCAGGGGGGCCACCTTGCCGCTCCCTACTTGGTGCCCCAAGTACACCACGGAACCCTGCCCAATCTGGCACTTACTAGCCTTGATTGTGAGGCCTGCTCTGCGCAGGGCCAACAACACTTCCTGGAGGTGGCGCAAGTGTTCCTCCCAGCTGGCGCTGAACACTGCTATATCGTCCAGGTAGGCGGCGCTGAAATCTTCCAGCCCGGCCAATACCTGGTTAACCAACCTCTGGAATGTGGCAGGGGCATTCTTCATCCCAAAGGGCATCACACGGAACTGGTAGTGCCCATCTGGTGTGGAGAATGCAGACCTCTCTTTTGCCCCATCAGTCAAGGCGATCTGCCAGTACCCAGACGTTAGATCAAACGTACTAAGGTACCGGGCAGCCCCCAACCGATCGATGAGCTCATCAGCTCTGGGGATGGGGTGCGCGTCAGTCTTGGTGACCGAATTGAGTCCTCGGTAATCCACACAGAACCGAAGTTCTGGTGAAGCACCAGGCGCCGCAGCCTTTGGGACCAAGACCACTGGGCTGGCCCAAGGACTGCTAGAGGACTCAACCACCCCTAAGGCAAACATCTTGGAGACCTCCGCCTTGATATATGCTCTGACCTTTTCAGTCACCCTGTAGGCCTTGTGCCTCACAGGAGTGCTGTCCCCAGTGTCCACATCATGGACACACCACTGAGTGACACCAGGGATTAAGGAGAACAGATCAGGGAATTGTACCAACAGATGGCGACAATCTTGCTGCTGCTCAGGGGTCAGTGTGTCAGAGAGGACAACACCATCCACTGACCCATCTTTTTCTTTTGCACACAGGAGGTCAGGAAGAGGCTCACTCTCCTCCTCCATCCCAGCATCTGTGGCAAGGAGCATGCCCACTTCGGACCTTTCTAAGTGGGGCTTTAACCGGTTGACATGCAGGACCCTTAAGGGGTTCCTGGGAGACTTCAAGTCCACCAAGTAGGTGACATCGCTCTTTTTCTCCACAACCTCAAATGGTCCAGTCCACCTGTCCTTGAGCGCACAAGGTTCCACAGGGGCCATGACCCAAACTTTCTGACCAGGTTGAAGCTCAACCAGAGTGGCATTCTGATCGTACCACCGCTTCATCTCTTCCTGGCTGGCCTCCAGATTTGCCTGAGCAAGATCTCTGAAGCGCCGAGTCTGGTTCCTAAAGGCCAGCATGTAACTATATACATCCTGGGGAGGTTTCCTGGGAGATTGCTCCCAGCCTTCTTTAACCAGACTCAAAGGTCCTCTTACCGGGTGACCATACAAAAGCTCAAAGGGGCTGAACCCTAGAGACTTCTGTGGCACCTCACGGTAAGCAAACAGCAGGCATGGCAAGAGGACGTCCCATTTACGCCTCATTGGTTCTTCAAGACCCATGATCATGCCTTTTAGGGTCCGGTTGAATCTCTCAACCAGCCCATTACCTTGAGGGTGGTAAGGAGTGGTAAACTTGTAGGTTACCCCACACTCCTTCCACAGAGACTTCATATAATTCGAAATGAAGTTGGTGCCCCGGTCTGACACCACCTCTCTGGGGAACCCCATGCGGGAGAAAACACCCATCAGTGCCCGTCCCACCACGGGGGCCGTCACTGTTCGGAGAGGGATGGCTTCCGGGTACCGGGTGGCATGGTCCACCAAGACCAGGATAAACCTGTTGCCCATGGCTGTCTTGGGGTCCAGTGGCCCCACAATGTCAATTCCCACTCGCTCAAAGGGGGTACTGACGACGGGAAAAGGTTGGAGGGGAGCCTTCTGCTTCCGCCCACTTTTCCCACTTGCCTGGCAAGTTTGACAGGTCCTACAATGGATATCTGAATCCCTTCTCATCTGGGGCCAATAAAAATGGGTGACAAGCCTGTCATAGGTCTTGTCCTGCCCCAGATGTCCAGCTAACGGAACGTCATGAGCCAACCCCAGTAGGAAGGCTCTGAAGCGCTGGGGTACCACCAGCACACGGGCTGACCCAGGTTCAGCAGCCTTAGGCTCGCTATACAGGAGGTCGTTCTCCCAGTAGACCCAATGTGATCCTGACTGATCACCTGTCGTTTGGGCTGAGGCCTGCTGCCTCATACCCACAAGAGAAGGGCACACTTTCTGTTCAGCACAAAATTCCTCCCTGGAGGGACCACCATCCTGCTGCCAATGGGTCAGCTCGGGCAGGTCTCCCAGTTCGGCCACTTGTTCTCCTGTCGGTTCCAGGGCATCCCCCTCAGGGTCTGCTCCCTCCTGGACCGCGGGAACGATGGGGGACGGTTTCCCGCGCCCCCTGCCTCTTCTCTTCACGGTTGGGACCTGGGCCATACTTTCAGGCTCCGGGCCCCCATCAACACCCTTACTGACTGACATGGACCGGGTGGTCGCACACACCCACTCAGGCAGACCCAACATTTCCAGATGCGCTTTTCTCTCCACCTTAGCCCAAGGGGAGTCCTCCAGATCATTGCCCAAGAGACAATCAACAGGCATGGCGGGCCTCACAGCAACCTGAAGAGTACCTGAGACCCCCCCCCACTCAAAAGGAACTTGAGCTACCTCACACTGACTCTGTGAGTTGTCAGCAGCTACAACGGGGTAGAATGCATGCGGGACCACCTGCTCTCTGGACACCAAGTGACACTTGACAGCTGTCACACTTGCTCCGGTGTCTCTGAGAGCTTCCACCCTATGGCCATTAATGGTCACCCACTGCCTATATTTCTTAGTGTTACTAGGCAGAGGGGTTGGAGGGACCATTTCCACGTCTCCTAAAGAGACCAGGGACATTTCTGCGGGACCCCACCCACCGGGGGCACCCATCTCCTCCCCTCCCAGGGCTACACTCGCTACCTGACGAGGGGGTGCACGCGGTGGTGCATTCGAATCCTTCATGGGACACTGGGGATCATAATAACGGTGTCCCACCTGCTTACAGGCATAGCAGGTCATGGGGCCCCTGTGAACAGGTTTACCTGTCGGGGCCTCTGGCTTCTTTCCAGGGGGAGGCTGGGAACCCTTCCCTTGGTTCCCTTGGGGACTACTTTGGGGCCCTTTCTGAAACTCCCTCTGTTTACCCCTGTCCCCCCCACTCTTCTGCTGGGGACCCTGCCCACCTTTGGCTGAGTCTCCCACTGGACCCTTGTGGACCCTGGTACTGACCCAGCGGTCCGCCTCCTCAGCAAGTTTTCTAGGGTTAGATAGCTTGCTATCAACAAGGTGCTGGCGTAGCTCGGGAAAACAGTTATTAGACAAGTGCTCCCAAGCAAACAAATCATAAAGAGCATCATAACTATCAACCTTGCTACCCTTTATCCAACCATCCATGGTTCTGCAGAAAAAAGACACATATTCAACCCACGTAGTACCAGGCAACTTCTTACATTCTCTAAAGGTTTGTCTGTACTTTTCTGGAGTTAAGCCATATCTCAGCATTAAAGCATCTTTCATATGAGTATAAGACATCCTATCCTCAGCAGGAAGGCTCAACAAGGTATCTCTCCCCTCGTTTGTAAAGCGGCTCCACAACCCCGTTCCCCAATCCTTCTCAGGGACCCGGTGGGCCAACAATGCTAACTCATACGCTTTAAACCATTGGCTAATATCTTCATTCTTACTGTAATCTTTGATCACATCCTTAGGAAAATAAAACCTACTTTCTGCAGGCACGGATGGAGTGCTGCCACCAGAGGGATTCAACTCTAAACTCTTAGTTTTAAGCTCCATCTCCCTCACCATCTTCTCACGTTCAAACGCTAATTTCTCTCTCTCAAAATCTAATCTTTTGCTCTCCATTTCAGCTTCTCTCTTGCTTCTTGCATTCTCTAATTCCAACTGCCCTCCTAATTTAAGTTTTGCCATTTCCAACTTGTACCCCCTCTCCTTCTCCCTGTCTTCTAACTCTTCGGGGGAAAGGCTCCTAGAGGACGCACTACTGCCTGGAGATGACACTGGCCCACCTGTGGGCTCTTCCTCTTCCTCTTCTTCTTCCTCTTCCGGTACCACCACCGGATCAGAGGGATTTCTGGCCTCTAACCAGGCCTTCAGCGCTTTGAGGAAGCCCTCTTTCTTTGAGACACCTGTGGTAGGAACTTTAAACTGCTTGCAAAATCCTTTTAGATCTTTTAGCGTGTAGGAATCTATCTTCTCCTTATCAAATTCCCCCACAACATTCTCCACAGGTGTAGCAGCTCCGGCATTCTCCATGGTCAAAACTGGCAGTGTTTAAAGAAATAAGCTCCAGGAAAGCGGAGAACAAAAATAGAATATCCTACCAAACAGACTGTGGCTGCGTTATGGTCTGCTTTCACTATGTAGCGTACACTAATCACTGCACATGAGTCATAAATGCAAAGTTCAAATCCTCACCGCTGACCACCAATGTTAGAACCGGCGGTCTCTAGTTGGCAGAGGTATACACTTCTGACAAATAGGGACCAACCAACTCTAGTCAGGGCAAGGGGATTACACACTCAGATAACCCCTGCTACCCCCTTGGTAGCTTGGCAGAGCAGACAGGCTTATCTCAGAGGCAGTGTGTTAAGCATTTATGACCACATACAGTAATAAAGTGAATACACTACAGATGGACACGACACAGGAGTTATTATAAAAAATAGTATTTTTATATAAGGCTTAGCACAAGACCAAATAACGACAAAAATATACCACAGACTTAATAAATACTCTTTGGAAGGAAAAATAATAGTTCAAGTAAGGTTTCTTCTTGGCAAATAGTTCTTTAGCAAAGTATTCTTCTGAGCACAGTCTTTGGCAACAATGTAACCCCCACAGGAGTCACACGACGTCGAGTCTACAAGATTCCCAAGGTTCGGCGTCGACCGCGAGGAGCGCTACGTCAAGCCTGGAGTCGCAACAGACCCCACAAGTACAGTACCTTGAGAAACGAAGAAAACGATGATCCACGGCGTCGAGATGTCGGCGTCGAGGTCGGCGTCGATCGTGCCTCGGAGTCGGGCCAATCCACAGCGGCGTCGAGGGATGTCGGGCCGGAGCAGCGCTCACGGCGTCGAGACGGGCGTCGAGTCGATGCGATCAGCAGCGGCGTCGGGACGGGGTCGCTTGGAGGCAGAGCCGATACTCACTCCTCACTGGCGTCGATACCGGCGTCGAGACGGGGTCACTTGGAGCCGGGGCCGATACCCACTGCTCACTGGCGTTGCTGCTGGCGTCGAGACTGCAGATTTTCCCTTGTGTACTGGAAACAACACTTTCCAGCAATTCAGCAATTCAGTAGATGGTGAAGTCCTTTGGCCCTGTGACTTCAACAGGAGACTGGCACTCTTCCAGTCCTTGGAGATTTTCTAGCAAGTGTTCAGAGAGTACACACCAAGTTCCTCTCTCCTTGTTCCTTGGCAAAAATAAAGAAGCAGCTTTCCGGTTCCTCCACAGCAAAACAGCACTCTGGCAGAAAGGGGAGGCAAGTCCTTAGATCAGCAGGCTTCTTGTCCTTGGTACAGGTTTCCTTGTCAGAAGTGATCTGAGTTCTTGGTTCAGGGGTCCTTCTCTTATACCCCTTTTTCCCTTTGTTCCCTTTGTCCAAGCAGGGAGATTCCCACCAGCTCAGGTTTGTTGTGGGTGTTGCCAGGCAGAGGCACCTGGCCTATTCACTGAGCAGGGCAGAGTCCTCAGCCGCCCAGCAGGAGGCGGAGCCAGTATCGTCACTGGCAGGAGCAGGGCTATCAGTCGCCCAGCAGGAGGCAGAGCCAGTATTGTGTCAGGCAGGGCAGGCTACTCTTCCCTCACTCTATGTGTAAACGCCCCATTCACCCCACACTGACTCATTCAGACCTCTGGAGCCACCCAGCCCCTGACACACACACCAAACCAGCAGAGACCGGTAGATAGTTGGACAAGAAAATAGCCACTTTCTAAAAGTGCTATTTTCAAACATAGAATTTAAAAACCATCCATCCTAAATGGTGTGTTATTAAATTCTGAGTTCAGGGATACTAAACTCGACTTGCTACCATGCTCCCTGAGTCAGATAGATTATAATGGAGTTAATAATCAGTCTGCCCAGTCTGGCCTATTGGAGGCAGGTAGCCCTTCAATAGTGAAAAACGAAAATGGCTGTAATTCACTATTAGGTCATGTCGCACACATCAGGGCATGACCTACCTTTTACCAACAATGCACCCTGCCCTAGGGCCTACCATAGAGGTGTCTGAAATGTGGCAAAGTGAAGGTTTAGAGACTGGCAAGTAGGCTTCCTTGCCAAGTCGACATGGCAGTCAGGGACTGCACGCAGGCGCTGCGGTGGCAGGCCTGAGACACATTTTACACGCTGCTTCTGTGGGTGGCACAACCAGTGCTGCAAGCCCACCAGCAGCAGTTAACTTACACGCCCTTGGCACACGCAGTGCACTAGACTAGGGTCTGAACAGTAAGTCAACCAAGCCAATCATGGTAACACCAATCAATGTAACAATTTAACATAGGGAGCACTTGCACTGTGGCACTGATCAGCAGTGGCACAGTGCCCAAAGCAATAATCCAGCAAAAACATTGTAAACAGAGGAGGCAAACAGGAAAAAAATGGAGGAGAGACTCATGCCAATGATGCCAGGTCTAACAGGGTCTTACTATCACATGCTGTCTAAATAACAAGCGTGTGACACTTTAAATAAATCACCGCAGCAGATATAAGCCCTCGCCTATAAAGGATATGAGCAATCTACAAATAGACATCCCGTAATCAAACCTTGCTGGTAAAAGGGGAAACTGAGCATGCAAAAGATGCAATGTTGCACTCCGGCAGTCACAAAAGGAATTAATTAGTTAAAGCAAACAATGTGAAACCTAGCATCATACACAAACGCAACCCTGGAATGGCATGTCGAACTGCGAGTTGACAGAACAGAAGAGGCTACATTTTACACGCCCACAACCATTAGCAAGAGGCTGGATGATTAATACACTGCATCTACGATACTTGAAAACTAATGCCCGACATGAATGTGCTTTCATTATCACTGAAAATGTTTGTTTAAACAAATTACGCGCATACCATAAGAAAGGTGCGTAGCCAAAAAACACATGAAGAAGCAGCAGACTGAGAAGTCGCCTCCTGTAATCAAACCTCTGTCAGGCAACGCACTAGGGCGAAGCAGAACGCTCCCTATAAAAATACAGAACAGTGCGGCCTTGCCTCAATTTATTTTCATTCAACAAATACACAATTATTGTTTAATCTCCGCTTACAGAACAAAAGTTGAAAAACTGAATGTGACAACATAATCACCTTTCATAGAAAAGAAAAAAAACTATTATATGCAACAGAAGTTGCTCCATTATGAACCAAAGAAAGACTTATGTAATAAGAGAACCAAAGTGGCGTAAAGAAATGTGAAGCTCACAGACAAAAAGCTTAAAATAAAGAATATGTTTCTAAATGTGGATTCATTCATTGTTTCACAGAACCAACCAGCCAGGGTCCTGAGGAGAACCCAAAAGCAATGAGAGGTTCAAAATGCATCAACTCCTACACTTGGGGAGTTTTACATGGGAATTAATCCTCTATAATTGGCAATCGTACAAAAGAGGCCTATTCAAACATGGCTTTCTATACCCACCAAGGGACAATATAAACAAGAGGTTGATTTTCTAAACAACATTAATAATTGTAATCTCTTCGCAATGTTAAATATCAGACTGGATCTAAGTGAGAATACTTTTGAGTTATGCGCTTAATGTTTTTTGCATATGTTGTGTTGAATTATGATTGTATAAAGCAATGATGTGCCCTATATTTGAATGTAGTCTGAAAGATATGTCAAAGTGCACATGAAACTTTTGCATAATATCCCAAACAATAAAAAAAATGGGTCAAAGTAATTTATTTACTTGAACCTGAACAAAAGTGCAAATTGAATAATTTCAGTTTGGGTAATTGTAAATACATATCATTATACTGGCCTAACCCAGCTGTTCAAAAGGGCCCAACCTCCTTGTGTGCACTTTCTAAAAGTGGCATTTCTAAAACAGTATTGTAAAATACAACTTCTCCAGTAAGGAGGATTTCTTATTACCATTCCAAACAAATCAAACGTGAAAAAGCGAATCCTCTCTGTTCATGAGTTACAGCTTAAAAGTGTATTAAGGAATTCACAATGCTGGCCTATGAGAGTGGTAGGCCTCATAGTAGTGAAAAACAAAATAGGCTGTTTGATCTACCAGGGCATGATGAAAAACATAAGGGTACATGTCCTACCTATTACTTACATAGCACTCTGCCCTTACTGTTCCTTAGAGCCTACCTTAGGGTCGACGTATATGTAATAAAAAGGGAGTTTAAGGCTTGGCAAGTAGTTTTAAATGGCAAGTCGAAGTGGCAGTCAACTGTACACAGAGGCACTGCAGTGGCAGTCCAGAGACAGGTTTACAAGTCTATGTCTGTGGGTGGCACAATCAGTGCTGCAGACCACTAGTAGCATTTGAAGTACAGTCTCTGGGTATATGATATACCACTTTACAAGGGACTTACTATTGCAACAAATATGCCAATCAGGTATACACCAATGTCATCATGTTTAGGGGAGAAGCACATACACTTTACCACTGGTTCATAGTGGTAGAGTGCTCAGAGTCTCAAAGCCAACAAAAAGAATCAGCAAAAATGGGAAACAAAAGGCAAAAAGTTGAGGTATAGACCACCCTAAGGATGTAGTGGCTGTTAGTACCATCAAAAGTCTTAAGTAATTCTCAGAACATGGATAGTTACATTGAATCCCGTGGTCTTAGCTCTCATTAGGTCTCTTTGTTTATCATTAAAGATTTGGCTCTTATTGTGTCTCCCTAAATTCTGTATGTGCCTCTGTTATCTGTTATAAATGGTGATGTTAGGTCGGTGGTGTTTTAAAATGTGTTAATATGGTGTAAGTGTCGGCTATAACATAGATGTTATAAGGTGTAGGTCAATCGTTAGATCCCAATTTTTGGTGTGGTGCAGGTCAATTGTTGCACTCCTTCTGCAAAGTGATGTGTGATATAGTCGGAGGATCCTAAACTCATTATGTTTGATATTGTAACTCGAGTCAAGGCTCTTGCACATTTACTGAGCAACAACCATGCCTGGTAAGCATTTGTTTTGCCTGGCCGTTTTTGGAAGCATCGGTTGATATTTATTTAAAATGTGAGGCTAACCCTGGCACATGCAACTGATGTATTTGTTAACATTCCTTTATATGTGTAAGAACCTGAATATGATGCGGTACAGATCAACAGAATTAAGTGAAGCGCTACTGCTCCGGGTGTAAAGTGCTAGGATTTTTAAACCAGAGTGGTTTTCATGCAGCATAACAACTATACTAAATGTGAGACCTGCCCAACTACAAAAAACTAGTGTATTCATTATGCTTCTGTAATGTGTGGGGGAATGTATGACCCCTTAACTATGGTGTGCTGTGGACCTCAATGGCATACTATAGAGCCTCCGATAACATTGGGTTTTTTGCATACTTTATTTAGGGTTCAAACAGGCCCCTTAGGATGTGGGACTGAGGTGGGCAGTCTTGTATTCAAACACTAGGGGTTAGGGGAAAGGCTTACGTGAATTAGAAAAAACTTTGTTTGAAAGGTATCTTAACGGAAAAATGCCAAACTGGAAATGTTGTCATTCAGGCCGTTGTGAAACGTCTTAAGGCGATAGACCCAGTGTTGTTCTTTTTGTAGAAGGAAGTGTTCAGCATGACTGTCAATGTGGTCTAAAATCTCTAGAACAACGCATTAGTAGTGTGTTTTGCTGTTAGGTAATGATTACTCATGTGAGTTGTTATCTTTTTGCATCTAAAATTGCTTCTATGCTCGCCTTTCCACGTTTTTATTTTCCTGCAAGTCATCCCTATATACCTGAGGCTGCATGGACAGGTAATCATGTAGATGACATGGGTGGGGTTACAGTTTGTGTGTTTCCGTAAGGTCCATTGTAAGTTGATATCCAGGTCAGTGACCTTTGTGACTTTAGTTAGATGGCACACTGAGCAAGAGCCACATGAGTAGTGTCCCATGACTGGTTGAAGGCGCCATGCTAAGGATATCATGTTGTTTTTTTCTGTTGTTCTTGGTGGTTGCGTGTGAACAAGCTGGTCTTGTATGTTAATCCCTCTCCTGTTGGCAAATTGTGGTTTGGAGCAGTTAAGTCACCCTGAATTAATGATGTTCCAGTTCTCGTTTATAATTTTTTTTATGTGGTTGGAGGCAATGTTGTATGTTGTGACGCATGTTTTATTTGTTGACCGCTTGCAGAACTTTTTTACGATAAGGTTCGGCTAGTCTCTATCTCTGTTTATCGATGAGTTTGCTTGCTTGGAGTGTGTAGTCTTGGGTATTGCTGCAGTTTCTGCATATTCGTAGTAACTGGCTGTATGGTTGGTTCTTCTTCTGTCGAACATCAACAAACTATGTTTGTCAGTCAGTTTGTAGTATGTTTTTGTCTATAACCCAGTCTCTTCCAAAAAGATAGTGACATCAAGGAAGGGGAGTGTGGTGTTGCTCCTGCTGCTTGTTAATTTAAAAAAATCATTGTGTCTATTAAGCGGAGTCAATAATTTTTTAATAGTGTGTTCTTCACCCTCCCAGATGATAAGTATGTCATCTATATAGTGTTTCAGCAGGATTATTGTTTGCTGGTGTGGGGCGGCATCAGTTAGTATGTGAACCTCCTCAAAATAGCTGGCATACAGACTAGTCCAACTTGGGGTGAATGGTGCTGCCCATTGATGTTCTGTGGGTTTTCAAGAATAGTGTTCCTTCGCGCTCCAAGTAGTTTTCCATCAGTGCTAATCTACAACATTCAGGTATAAAATGTCTTGGTGTATTGCATTGCCAGTTTTCTTACAGAGGACTTTTTCAAATGTTTACAGCGTGGCGTCTTGGGGCAGACGAGTACATAAACGCTCGCTATGTAAACCCACTAGGAGGTTCTTTTGTGGGTCAAATTCCAGTCTCCGAAGGTCTCCAGTGTCTTTCATGTACGTTTGCGTACAATCGGTCTCAGAAAGAAATTAGCAAACTGAGAAAGGTGTTCCAAAATGGAGCCGATGCCAGATACTATAGGTTGGCCCAGTGGGGGCGTCTTGTTCTCGTGCATCTTGGGTAGAGATTAGAAATATAGTATCATTTCATTTTTGATGTATAGAAATTCGGCTTCTTTCTTTGAAATCCATCCTTTTATTTTGGCATCTCCTATTATGTTAATGATAGTCCTTTGTAATCTGGCTGTAGTGTCCTCTTTGATGGTTTTATAGTATCTTTCATCTCTCAATAGCTTAATGCATTTTTTTTCGTAACCGGCCTTTCTGAGTAGGACCATTCCTCCTGCCTTATCTGTCAATTTTACAATCAGGTCTTGAGTGTTAGTTAGTCCCTTAGGGCTTGTAGTTATTTCTTGATGATGCTATTAAAATTATTAAATTTGGAAAATTCCAGTGATTCAACCGCCTTAAAAATTGCTTTTTCGAATGCTAGGATTTCTGCAGGGACCCTTGTGTATCAGAAGGCAAAACGTTTATTTTTTTCTCAAGTTGGTATCTCCTTCTATGGTGTTCTATTTATTCTTTAAACAGGGTTTGTGCTTTATCTTTCTAAAGAACTCCTCCATCTTGCTGTGTAGACAAAACCTTGGAATGTTGGAGTGGGGATAGAAGTCTTTTCTTCTGTAAGGTTTAAGTCAGTGAGGTTAAGTGCTAGCGAGTGCTGGTGCTTGTTCCTGGAGTCTGGGCCTTTGTTCTGTTCCTACTATGGATTCCTGGGTCTGCATCCTCCCATCGGACTTCCTATGTTTTTCTTCCTCTTTGTTGTTTCTGTCTTCTCCCTCAAAAAGGTGGTCTGAACATGGTAAGGAATCGTTTTAAAGAAAATTGTACCTCGGCACTCTAACAGTCAACATATAGTAATTTCAGTAAGAAGGTGAATGAGTATGACAAAATGGCCTGTTTGACCAATTCCGCATCAATAATTTCCTTATTTTGGGCCTCATGTAGGTAGCGAAATACCGGTCGGTAACGGCCGATTTTCGGTAAATATGCCGTTACCGACCGGTATTCAGACAAGTGAGATGTAGGAGTCCAAAAACCACTTTTCGGTAAATATGAGGCGGTAAATACCGATTCATAGTTACCGAATTCCAAAATACCGATTCATGTTTACCGAATACATAATTAACGAATCGGTAAATATGAAGTGGTAAATATGAAGTGGTAAAAATTTAAAATGACATGTAGGAGCAGGCGGTAATTAAGAAATCCAGGAAAATCGGTAAATAAGAGTCGGTAATTAACACGGATTGAAAGCAGGTGGTAACCATCAACAATGCACATAAGCAATCCCAAAATGCAACAGCGTGGACAACATGGCCGCCATGTACGTCATTGCAAGGCGCCTACGTCTACAGGCAGCAGGACTGAGGGTGTGGCGACGGGAGGAACAAATCTACAGACAGCGCATCACACTATTACAGCTGACTGATGCAGAGATACATGAGAGGTACAGGCTACACCCCGAAACCATCATGGACCTGATAAGGGACCTGCACCCACTCCTGGACCAGCCAACAAGAAGGGCGCACGCCATACCACCACATGTGCAGGTGCTCTGCAGCCTACATCTACTGGCATTCGGCAGTTATCAGGTGGTGATAGCTGCGGTGGGTGGTGTATCCCAGAGTTGCCTGTCCCGTTTCTTCAGGAAGTTCCTGGATGCCATGATGCAGAGAATGCACCACTACATAAGCTTCCCAAACACACAGGCTGCACTGCAGAAAACAAAAACAGACTTTTATCACATGGCACAGTTCCCCCATGTCATCGGCTGTATTGATGGTACACACATCCCAATCTGTCCACCAGCTGATACAGAGCACATCTACAGGAACAGGAAGTCCACCCACTCCATCAATGTGCAGGTGATCTGTGATGCAGGGAACATCATCACAGATATTGTTGCAAAGTTTCCTGGGAGCACCCACGACTCTTACATCTTCCAGAATAGTGGGATCTACACACGACTGAGTGCCGGCGAATTCGGAGAGGGATACCTGCTGGGTAAGTAACAGTGACGCCCCTTGAAACCTGCAAATCAGAGTGTATAGAGGCCTGTCCTGCGGCCTCGTTAATGTTAGGTCGCTTAGCCGTCACAAACATGACGTATATGACCTTCTCACTGATAAACATTATGATCTGCTGTTTATTACCGAAACGTGGCTAGACGCCAATTCTGATCCTGATACCATTCAGGCTTTACCTGATGACTATCAGATGGTGCGCCTGGACAGACCGATAGGCAGAGGAGGCGGGATTGCGATCGCCTTTAAACAACAATGGCCATGCAAACTAGAACTAGTTGACCTGGCGGGATGCGAAGCGGGTGTTTTCACCATAGCAATTGATGGGAGCATGACTATAAAGGGCATGATAATTTATCGCCCACCGGGACCTATGGCCAGTTTTAAAAGAAACCTCCTAGAGTGGGTCACAGAAACAGCGATCAGGAGGGACAAGTTTTTGCTGTTGGGAGATTTAAATATACACCTGCAAGACGCACTAGACAAAGGAGCAGTGGAGTTCCGGGAAGAACTTCACACCCTACAGCTAGAGCTAAAAGGTCAGCTGCCAACACACAACCGTGGGCACCTGCTCGACCCAATATTCGCCAATTGGGAGGGTGTTTTAGCCGCTCCCCCAGTGCCCTTGCCCTGGACAGATCATTTTCTTGTTCCGTTTACTATTTACTTGTCTAAGCATATAGCTAGCGCTCCCACCCCTCTTAACTACCCTCGACGTAGGTGGGCAAGATTCTCCCTGCGAGAGTTTAATAAGGCTCTTACCGTGGAAGGGCCCCCAGGAGGAAATGACGTGACAGCGGCAAATAAATTGCTGAATGACCGTATCACGGCTGCTCTGGACCACACAGCCCCATTGGGATGGTCTAATAAAGCTGTCCACAGACAAAGAACTGCTCCCTGGTTCAGCGAGGCGCTGCGCTGTGCCAAAAGGGACTGCAAACGAGCAGAAAGACAATGGAGAATGGCTTATGATGATCGGATGAAAGAGGCTTACCTCACAAAACGACGATCCTATCATAATAAAATCCGTATAGAAAAAGCCACCTACTATGCAGATAAAATTCACGAGGCTGAAAACTCGGCTAGGGAATTGTTTAGCATATATAAATCCCTTTCCACCCCAATAACCGTTACTCGAGATGAAGATCACTCAGTAACAGCATGCAATCGCATTGCTAACTACTTCGGAGACAAAGTGCGCAAGATTTACTCTGCTTTTCCCGACACGCCACCCTTAGCGGAAGAACCTGCAGATTTAGCAGGAGCTGAAGCTGACTCAGATCTGCTACTTCATTTTACCACTCCTCTATCGGAGGATCTCGTTAAAATCTGCAGATCCGTCAGATCTGGCTCCCCACGCGATCCTGCTTCCCCAAAAAGGCTGAGTGACAGCATAGAGACACTGGAACCTTACATCAGGCATTTGCTAGATGTCTCCTTTCGATCCAGTTCTCTACCTGTGGACTGGAAACAGGCTGTGGTGCTTCCCCTCCGCAAGAAGCCTAACATTGGCCTCGATAAGCTGGATAACTTACGCCCCATCTCTCTCCTGCCATATTTTTCGAAGGTAGCAGAGAAGGTGGTAAATAAGCAGCTAATGAAATATGTGGAGGACAGTAACCTTCTTCATCCGACTCAATTCGGGTTCCGGCCACGCCACTCCACCGAGTCTGCCCTTCTTAGGGCCTCCGAAACTCTCAGGCAGGGTGCTGACGAGGGTCAAACCATGGCTCTCATCCTTTTAGACCTTAGCGCGGCGTTCGACACTGTGGCACATTCCATCTTGCTACAGTGTCTGAGCAAAGGTGGGGTGAGAGGGGCAGCGTTGAAATGGATTTATTCATTTCTCGCAGGCCGAGGCTTCCAAGTGAGGCAGGGTGACTATTACTCTGAGCGAATTGCTCTGGACCAGGGGGTGCCGCAGGGCTCGTCCCTGAGCCCAACACTTTTTAATCTCTACGTAGCCCCGATTGCCTCCTTGGTAGAGAGCTACGGCCTCCGAATGGTTTCCTATGCCGACGACACGCAGTTGGTGATCTCCCTGTCGCGCGCACCCGATCTTTCGGCGGACATCTTCAGAGCCTGTATGCAAGACCTAGCTGCCTGGATGTCCGCAAACTGCCTTAAGCTTAACGGAAATAAGACCGAGGTGCTTGTCGTAGGGGGAGACCGATCGGCGTGGACGTCGGCATGGTGGCCTCCATGCCTTGGCTCAACACCTATCCCATGCCTGAAAGCAAAGAACTTGGGCATTTGGTTCGACTCCGACCTGACCTTCGGCCCTCAGATCAACCGGGTGGTCGGATCATGCTTTGGGACCCTCAAAAGTCTCAGGAAGGCATTGAAGTTTTTACCTGTAAAGGCCCGTCAAACCCTTGTGCATGCACTAGTCACCTCAAAGATGGACTATGGCAACCTCCTCTATCTAGGGACTCCGAAGAAGAATCTGAGCCGTTTACAGGTCCTACAGAATGCCGCTGCTAGGCTAGTACTTAGACTACCCAGAAGAGCCGCATCCTCGGTGGCCCTTCGGTCCTTGCACTGGCTCCCGATCAGAAGTAGGGCTGATTTCAAAGCACTCTGCATGTGCCATCGGATCATCAACGGGAGGTCTCCTCTCCCTTTGAAAGGACTGCTGACACCTTATGAACCGTCCCGCTCCCTCAGATCTTCTGGCTCGGGACGCCTTGTTGTCCCCAAGGTGTCCAGAGCACGGATGGGCGGAAGATCCTTTAGGTACCTTGCAGCCGTCAGATGGAACACATTACCCTTAATATTGCGTCTCGAACCATCTGAACTAATCTTTAGAGCCAAGCTCAAAACTACACTATTCGAACAGTAAAGTATTCCACTTCTGTAGGTTCCAGTTAGCAGCCGCTCCTTAGCGCGGGGACACGCCGCTGTGCGTCACCAAGCGCTTTACAAAACTCCCTAAATAGAAATAAATAGAAATGTAACTGATGGTTCCCTCTTACTCATCCAGGCGACAGTGCATATGCATGCCGTTCATTCATCCTCACTCCCTACCTACACCCAGCAACCCAGAGTGAGAGACGATACAACGTGGCCCACAAAACAACACGCAATGTGGTGGAGCGCACGTTTGGACTACTGAAGAGCAGGTTCCGCTGCCTCCACAAGAGCGGAGGCGCACGCCAGTACAAACCCATCACCTGCTGCAAGATTATTGCCACTTGTGCAATGCTGCACAACCTTGCCACGAAAAAAGGTACAGATGTGGAACTAACATATGTTGAGGACAACGAGGATGAGTCAGGCCAGCCAGAGGGCAGCGCAGCTAGAGTGCCAACTGCAATCGATGGGAGAGAGAGACGGGCAGAGATCACATGCAACTATTTCTGAGTAAGTGAGGGGACACAGCGAGTTGTGTGAATTCATGACGTAGTTTAATGTGGCACCACGCCATGAACACATGAACAGGCCAATCTGGCAATATACCATCTATACAAGGTTACGTCACCCAATGGGAAGTGGCTAAGCAGGGCCACATCAATGTTTGCGCATACGCGCTGCAGTGGTGGATTGCACGGCCTGTGCATCCTCACTAGAGCCAACCCCAAGCCGCCTGCTGCTCCTGCGTGCTTCTGGGACGGGGGGTGTGATGCTGCTGCTGGTGTCGATGCGCTCCGCAGCATCCCCTGCAGCAGTTGTCGACGCCTGACTAGTCAATAGCACCCCTAGTGCACTTGTCACCTGCACCATCCCCCGAGACAGGTCGCTGCAGCACTGTGTTAGGCCCTCCTGCATCGTCACAGAGCGCCGGCAAAGTAGGGAAGTCGCAGTTGCCAGACGGTTGAGTGCCCTGCTGGTAGTGTCCCTTCTCTGGCGTTCCCGGCGCCGTGCTTCGATGTCAGCATCTAATTTGCTGCACAACTGCTGGATTGACTGGGACATGTCCCGAATGCCCGCAGCCATGCCGCCAATGTTTGTGTCCATGTTGACTAAGCTTGTCTTCATCACCCGCATGTGCCTCTGGACTGACATAACTGCCTTTGATTGCAGGCGCTGTTGCTTCAACATTTGGCCCTCGAGCCCCAAGAAGACACCATGGCCGTCAGTGGGTGCTGGTGGACTCTGGACACGCGACCTGCGGCGCCCTCTTGCTCCCGTCTGTGCTGCCTGTGAGGTGTGGGGCACAGTGGGATGGCTCCCTTCCTGGTGCCCGGTGCGGTCTTCTGGGCCCATGCTGTCGTCTGACGAGGTGTCGAAGGCTCGTAGCCTGGCTGCTGGACGCCTCCTCATTCTCACACCTGCAAGCGGAGATGTGGCCGGTGATTCGAACATGAGTGGCGATGCTGGCTGTGGTTGTGGTGATGCTGGCTCTCGGTGAGGTGATGCTGGCTCTGTGTGCGGCGAGGCTGGCTGTGTTGGTGGTGCGGCTGCCAGTGGGCCTGCTCCCTGGTCTGAACTCGTGCTGGCTAGAGGTGATTTTTGTGGCAGGTGTGCCGTCTCCCCTGCAGCATGCCCTGTACTGCATGATGTCACATCTGTGGACAGAAAAACAACATTGGCTCAGTGTCCCCGAAGGGCTGCATTGCAAGCGTCACAATAAATCATTTCACATTCCAATCTGTCCTCTGTCTCCTTGTGCCTCGAGTGCGTGACATGCCCTGTTGCCCTGTGACATTTACGTCATGGTTAGTGTTGCCCTGACTACATCTCCCGGAATGCATTGCCTGTCTGCACTGACACGTGTGGACTGCAGTGTGATTCTCGTTTCACAATGGGGGATGTGGGATAGGGGTAGGGGGGGCTACATTGCTGTGCTTTCGTCTTACCTTGGTGTGTTGCGGCTCTGGCAGAGCTGTCGGCGTCCCCAAGACCCACGACGCTCTCTTGCTCGATTGTGGCCGCCACCAGCTCCTCCAGTTCGGTGAGGGCAGGTGCCCTGTTGGTTCCACCTCCGGTCTGGCTGGCCTCCTTCTGGATGTCGCCCATCTTCCTCTTGGTCACAATCCTCAGGTCATACCAGCGCTTTTTGAGGACCTCAATGTCCCTGTGGGTCACTCCCACAGCATTGACCTGCGCCTGGATGGCCAGCCATATGTTGCGCTTTTCGGCCTCAGGCACTTGCAGGGATTGCCTCCCAAACAGCTTCTGGTGCTGCTTCACCACCTCCTCCACCAGCACCTGGAGTTCCTTGGGGCTGAATTTGAGCTTCCTCCTCCTTTCCCCTCCGTCTTTCTGTGTTCTCTGGCTGGACATGCTGTTCGTTTCCCGCTCGCACATGCAACTGCTCCCTGCCTCTCCTCTGCACTCCAAGCCTCTCCAGGGTCGGCTAATTATGTACACCTGCCTGGGTGTGGCCACGTCGGCTAATTGTGTACACCTGCCTGGGTGTGGGCAGTTCCTGGTTGGGTGGGCTGTCGTTGCACAGGATTAGCTGTTTCGTCAAGTCATGTGATGTTATTTACCGAATCCGTGCATACCGATTCGGTATTTTCCGATTCGGTGGATACCACCTCGGTATTTTCCGAATCGGTAGATACCACCTCGGTATTTTCCGATTCGGTAATTATCACCTCGGTATTTACCGATTCGGTGAATTCCGATTCGTATTTACCGAATGTTACCGAATCGGTAACTGTTACCGAATTTTTACCTACATATAACTTACCGATTCTAATTTACCGATTCGGTACGGCTCGGTATTTAAGAACCGGTAAAATTTATTTACCTACATGAGGCCCTTTGTCTCATAAGCAAAAGAGCAAGAAAAAAGTACATTTTGTTTAAACAAAAAAGAGAACATCACTTAAGAATACTTATTTGTGTGGGATTTAATATTATTTGATCCAAAATTCTTTCTTTTTTAGAAAACACTATGTATGGTTCAGAACACAATACTTATGAGTTTAAACACAGCAAGGCGTATAATGTGTGACTTCTTCAGAACACAACAAGGCACATTATATATGATTTCAAATGCAATGCAAAATTTCAATGTTGCCTTAAAATATTCTTCACTGAGAGCACTGTAAACAAGTGTATGGGCCAAAGTGGAGGTCCTAGTCCTGTAACCTTTCAGAAGTTGGCGATTGAGAACAGTCATAGAACGGAATGTGCCTTATTGCTAGAAGATCTAAATGTGAAGCTGGCCTTCATCACAGAATCGTGGACTGATTTTTTTTTTTTGTTTAAACATTTTCTCTTTATTTGCATTCATCTGCATCATAACATCTTCATATTGGAACATACATCACATAGTTACTAACTGCCCGCTGCCCACTAAGTTCAGAGTTGTTATCTTTTCCAAACACAGTATTACATATTGTGATCTGGGCAGCCATTTACGGTTCCTCGTGGCAGTTCAGCAAGTACTTCATACTAGTGCCAATGTTACTCAACCCCCCCCAACAACAGAGCTACTTCCCTCCCCCACCCCTATCCCACCCTCCAGTGTGCTCCACTTCAATGCACAATTTCCAATGTGATCTGATCTGTAGGTATTATGTCTAAGATATGCCATCTCTGTGGGATGACCTCCATCCCCCTATTGTCTGCCACTCTCCCTGTCTATAACGTGTCCAATCCCCACGTCCCCCCCACAAACCCCCCGTGGTCAGCAGTCTAGAGGAGGGTCTAATTCTTCCTCCAGGTCTCTATCGGGCCTGCGCAATGCCTCAACTAGCGCCTCCCAGGCACGCGCCATTTCCAACATCGTTTCCTTCTGCAATCTATGCGCTACCCGTAGCTTAACCACACTTTCACTCGCTGCCCACTTAAGAAGTTCATGTTTCCATCTCTGCACCCTGGGTCCCTGATTGTGTTTCCAATGGCTGGTTATCTCCCTTTTAGCTAATATCAGTCCCAAATCTATAAACTTGCTGGTCCCTTTATTGTGTTTTGTATGCAGAAACCAGTGCAATAAACTCACCCCTGTGTCCTTGTTAAGTTTTCGCTCCGTAACCAACTCCAGTGCCGCAATTACCTCTCCCCAATATACTGTCAGATTCGGGCAGGACCACAGCATATGCCGAAAGTCCACACCTTCTGTCCCACATCTAGGGCAGCCAGCCTTTTCCACCCCAAAGATGTGCTTCGGGGCCATGTATGCCCTATGTAATACATAGAATTGTATTAGCTGGAACCTAGCGTTCCGTGTACTCTTCCATACTCTTTCCACAAGTTTAAGCCAAGTAGCTTCCGGGATGTCCCTCTCAGTCCTGCTCCCACTTCCCTTTTAGTCGATCCATCGGTTGCCTCCCCTCCCGTTCCATTCTCCGATTAAGACACGTGATGGCCTTAAACGTGCCGGCCGCCATAGCTACATATTGGCAGGTTAAGGACGTCTCTGGTTCTGACAGCCCTGTCTTCCACCTGCGTTGGATAGCCGCCACCAGCGCCGCGTGTAATAAGTAGTGTCCCCGCGACAGGTCATACCTGTCTCGCAAACTCGAGAACGGCAGTAAGGCGCCGTCTTCATAGAGGTCGCCCACCATAAATACTCCCTTCTCCTCCCAGTCCCCCAGAACCGACCAGTCTCCTTCGTGGGGTAACACCGTGCATGCCCCTATCGGGAGCTCGGGCGCGTAGGGGCGCTCCACGCCCAGCTTTTTATGACTCCTGACCCAGCAACGCTGCAGCGTTCTCTCTTCATTCGTAATGGTGTCTCTACGCAGCTTACGGAATCGTGGACTGATACTGCTTCAGGCCCAGACCTTGTGAAGGCAACCCCCCCTGGGTTTCATTGTTATACCCTGAATAGGCCACATAAAAAAGGGGGGGGGGCTTGCTGTCATCTACCACGACTCCCTGGGGCCTAATTTTCTCCCGGTCTCTAATACAGATTGCGAAGCATTAGCCTTTAATGTTCACTTGGTAAACCACAGAACATTTAAAGGCCTATTAATATATCGTCCACCGGGGCCTAAAAATGGATTCTTGGAGTCAATAGGTACCTTGCTTGAAGAGGGACTTTGTTTAGAATCATACACAGTCATGGGTGACTTTAATTTTTATCTAGAAAACCATTTTGATACTGATACTAACCGGTTGGAGCAAATTATGGGAGCTGGAGGACTTCATCAATTGGTGAAGGCCCCCACGCACGAAAAAGGACATACCCTTGATGATATTTATTCAAACAACCCTGATCTTGTTTGTACTTCTGTCCTTCCCATCTCGTGGTCATACCACTTTGCCATTCAGTTTGAACTGAAAGGTTATGAAAATCCCTTAGTCAATACTAAACCAGCCAAGGAAATCGTGACTAGAGCCTGGGGAAAATTGGACATTAATACATTCAGTGAGTCCCTTAGGAGCTCGATGCGACTCCCTCCCTTGGGAGTGGATAATGCTGCGGTAGTCTACAATCAATGGCTCTGTACATCCTGTAACTTATTAGCTCCCAGGAAACTGTGGACTCCTAAACGAGCCATACCAGCAGCCCCCTGGTACTCTGAAGATCTCAGAGCAAAAAAAATTGGACTGCAAACTGCTAGAAAGGGTGTGGCGAAAAAATTATAGTGAAGCAGATAAGAAGGAATATAAATACTGCATCACTTCTTATAAACAATTGTTACTGGAAGCTAAAAGAAAGCATTTCTCTACTCAGATAGATTCGGCTAAATCCAACTCTAAGGAACTTTTTAGTATTATTAAGAAACGTTCTATCCCACCTGCCCCCAAGACTCATAGCAACTTATCATTTTGTGACAAAATTGCTGACTTTTTTAAACACAAAGTAGATATCATATTCTCCTCTTTCACTGAAGCGGACATCATAGCACAGTTGAATGTCAATCAAGTTTGTAGCAGTGGTCTCCTGGTGGAATTTGAACAATTTTTACCTCTGGAGGTATCAGAGACCATTAAGGTTCTCACCTCGATTCGTTCAGGAGCCCCCAGTGATACTTGTCCTGCGTGGATCATAAAACAAGTGCCTGAAGCAATCGGAATGGCCCTGACTCCTTTGATAAACAATGTTTTTTCCTCTGGTACATTTCCTTTTATCTGGAAGCAAGCCTCTGTTCTTCCACTTTTGAAGAAGCAGAATCTGGATCCAGAGGACCCCAACAACTACAGGCCTATCTTGCGGCTCCCCTTTCCTGCTAAAATCTTGGAAAAGGAGATGAACATCCAACTCAGTGCATTTCTTCATTGTAATAACTTTCTGGACCCATCGCAATATGGGTTCAGGGCAGATCACAGCACTGAGTTGGCTCTGTTGAAGTCCACTGAGGAAATTAGAGAGGCCGTTGATGGAGGAGGGAGTGCAGTACTAATTCTGTTAGACTTGTCCGCGGCCTTTGATACGGTCCATCATAAATTATTGATGGACCGGTTGGCTGAGATTGGGGTTAAAGGATCAGCGTGGAAACTCTTACAATCTTTCCTAGCTGATAGATCTCAAACAGTGGATCTGGATGGCTTTTCTTCCAGACCATTTGTACTCCCCTGTGGGGTGCTACAGGGCTCGTCTCTTAGCCCAACCTTATTTAATATATATGTGGCTCCACTGGCAGGAGTCATTAGATCATTTGGCTTTCCAGCTCACCTCGTACGCTGACGACACACAAATAGTGTTGTCATTGACCAAGGGTGATGTGAAAGAAATTGGGGATCGTGTCCACGATTATATGAGTGCTATATCTCGATGGATGTCCTCCAATTGCCTAAAGCTTAATTCCAACAAGACTGAGGTCATGAAGTTTGGGAATAATCCACTGGTATGGACACCGGACTGGTGGCCGGAAGACCTGGGAACTTGCCCGGTACCCACCAGGAAGGCTAAAAACCTTGGGGTATCAGTGGATAACACACTCACTATGGGCGATCAAGTAAGCCTGGTAACGTCCGCCTGCTTTATGACTCTTAGAATCATGAGAAAAATTAAAACTGTTCTGACGGAGAGCAATCTTAAGACAGTAGTCATGGCTTTGATAACATCACGGTTGGACTACTGTAATAGCCTGTATCTGAACATACAAAAACAACACATGTGCAGGTTTCAATTAGTCCAAAACGCTGCAGCCAGACTACTCTCTGGAATACCCAAAGTTGCTCCCGTGAAAGAAGAGCTTAGGAAATTGCATTGGCTCCCGATAAAACAAAGAGTTCGCTTTAAGGCACTCTGTATTGTTTTTAAGGCTATTAATGGTATTGGTCCTCAATTTCTCAAACACAAGCTTCACTGGTATGTACCGGGTAGAGCACTACGCTCTGCCAGTGCTAAGCTAGTGCTAGTCCCCAAGACAAAAAAGTAAACTGGGGAGGCAGGAGCTTTACTCTCTGTGCTTCTGGAGCTTGGAACGAGCTTCCCTTCTTTCTTACGTCTGCCCCGGATTTTCTGTCCTTTCGTAGGGGCTTGAAGACATGGCTCTTCACGCAGTAGCTTTTTCTCGACTCTCAACTTCCCAGGCAACCAGTACTTAGCGCCAGGACACCTAAGGGTAATCGTGCACTCTATAAGTGCAATTAACATAATATAACATATGCAACAACAGGTTTCCTAGGAACACCTGTGTATCACACATCCATGGTAGTGGGATGTTTATGTCACCTTGAATGGCACCGTTACTTAAATCAATGATGTATTAATAAACAACGAGAACTACACAAACTATAGAATTTGATGTGTGACTGTCGGAAACCATCACTACCTTTGCGTGATATTATATGGTAAGGAATCGTGGTTGATGTCGGCCATGTATGGGTTTATCCAGCTACCAGATTTTGGTGGAAATGGTTGGAAGAAAGGAATTGGTTGTTTACCATACTTGTGTCATTGCCAGGAATAGTACAAGCCGCGGCCCCTCCTCTTCCTCTACGTCTGCCTCTATTTTCTTCTTCATTGCTTCAGCTGAGCTACCGCCAGAGAAATCATAATCGGATTGTTTCCTTTCTTGATAATTTTGGAGGTTGTAGTCCCCTCAGGTATAGGGATATACTTTCTCCTGGGAGAAGCATTTCAGATCTTTTCCCAGTTTTTGTATCTAGGATTGTGTTAGAAAGATTTCTTCTCAGACATCTCTTCGTTAATTTCTTAGTCTTTTTTTCAAAACAGTCACATGTACCATGGTTTTTAGTTTGTTCTCACTAATCTGGATTTTTATCAGGGTCTCTGAAAGCCTCTTAGTGGTGTTTACTATAAGGACTAGCCTGTGTACAGTGCGACGATATCAATGCCCAGTCTTTTCTAAACATAATGTCCTCCAAGAATATACATGGGGCATTGTTGGCCTCTGGGTGCAGCGATTCCGAGCAAGTATTCTGTCATCATGATTCTGTGACTGACGATTCTGATCTGTTCTCTTTTCAAATTTGTTAGAGTCCCCTTCATCAGTTTGTGCCAATGTGTGGGTAAAGTTTGTTTCTAAGAAGGGGAGGGCCTGAAAGGATTGAGTCAATCTCTTCATCTGTGTACGTGGGAGAGCCATATTGCTTTGCCAATCCTTGTTAGGTCGGGCACAGCAGGCTTTATCTGTGGGCTGACATAATGGCATTAATGCTTTAAACAAGCGAAGACAAAGTCAGTAGGTCTCAACATGTTTTTAAAGAGCACATTTGTATGCCTGGAAAGGTCAAGCTTTCCCCCTATCCTGAAGCACATCGAAGCCAACATGCCTGCAAAGAGAGGGAAAGAGCTTGGCAATCTTGCACGAGGTATGATAACCCAGGGTATGCCTGAAGCAGCTGACCCTGAAGCTTGAGTGTCTGTCCACCCAGGAAGAAAGAGAGCGATCTCTGCACTCCAGTAACGAGAGCACAGTCTCCGGAACTTTATTGTGAAGTTGTGCCTGAGCGGACTGTGCCACTGCATCATTGTGAAGTTGTACCTGAGCAGACTGAGCTGCTGTGACATCATAAAGCTGTACCTTAGTGGACTGGAGTGATTTGACTTTGAACTGCATCTAGGTGGACAAGGCCACTAACCTAGGACTTTGTGCTCTGTCTGGGTAGTTATGCTGGAAGAATAGTGCCTCAAGGCAACACTTTACCATGCCGCCCATCAATCCAACTCACAGAAGCAAACTTGCAACCAGGAAGAGACCTGTGGCAATGTCAGAGCCTGCACAGAATCTGGGTGGTGGCTTCTGACTTCCATTAATTTGACTGGAGTGGCAGAGCACTCGCAGCCACCGCATCTCCTCCTGGATCAAGGAGGGAGCGAGAGAGAGACACATGCTACAAGTCCGTACTGCAGCTGTTGAGCAGGTGAAACTTCACACTAGTGAGATGAAGACGTTTGGGACTAATAAGAGTAAAAGAGTCACACAAATTTAATAGAGTGGATAACACTGCACCTGTGCTGGAAACCTGTCCAAAACAGAACTCAAACTCAGAACAGGGGAGTGAGTGAGGGGAAGAGGAAAGGTGGGATTACCCAGCACCAAAAACTGTTGCCCCACACCAGTGATTCCATATCTAGTCTTCAAGTGTAAAGTGTTAAGTTTTTATGTACATTTTCTATTAACAAAGACAATAACTGGGTTAGACAGTCAATTACTGTACTGCTGGATGATTAAGTTCTGAACTGAAATGTCCAACCTCCATCCTCCCACACCTACTGCTATCTGGGGCACCCTTACAATAGCTAGGAAGTCAGGGCATCCCTACATTGCCCTCTTCTATTTGTTTTTAAAATATTATTAGGACGTGGGCATGATGTCCCCAAGCCCTGAAGTGGTAGCCGCAACATTTTTCTTCATGTCGAGGCCGACAATCCGACAATGTTGGACTGGTCAATCAGAATGTACTTTTTGTCGGAAACAGATATCTATACATTTTTAACTTCAATTTCTCAACTACGGCTGAGTAGAATTACACCAAATCACAAAAGGAATGCTTTCTGGATAAATATCTAGCTTTCTGCCAAATTTGGCGTAATTCTGTTTAGCCGGTTTTTTGTTTTTTTCTGTGTGAAAATGAGTGGAGCAAAAAGTGTTTTGTGAACCCCGCCCTTTTTCTAGGCTCCTGCTTCCCCGATCACCCTGAAACCTTTCCGGAAGGAGCGGAGGTGGTTGATTTTAGTTTTTTTAAAGTTTCACGAAGAGTCAGCAAACGGCATTAAAGTTATCAGCAATACAAAAAAATGCTCTGCTAGGAAAACTCAGGCTCACATATAACTACTCAGTGGCTACCGCCAGTGTCATAAATATATATATATGCCAGTAGGTAGTTATAGTTAGAACCTATTTTCCATAGGAAAAGCGTTTTTCCTATTGAAAAACGCTTTGGCGCGTTTGACGAATCTTTGCGTAATTTTCAAAACTAATGGGGCGCTTCGGTCAGCTCCTGTCTTGAAAGTTTCGGGGGTGATTTGTCGAGCAGGGGCCGAGAAAAAAGGGGGGGGTCCCAAAACGCGTTTTCCCCATGTTAATTCCATAGGAAACTTTGCGAACCCACCTGGGAACGAGCTTCACTCTGATTGGCTGCCAACACTCCAAACCAGGAAGTGTTGGCAGCCATCTTGTGACTCGGTAACAGAGTCACAAGAAAAGAGAGAAAAAAGGTGAAAAACAAGAAAAGGGGGCAGGGTATTAACACCCTGAGCCCCTAGGCCTGCTCAGTGGGTCCCACAAGGACCCCAGGGCCAAAGAAAACATTTTTCTTTTAAAAATTGGCCGAATTCGCGCTGGGTGTGTGAATCTGGCCGACAAAAAAAATGTGCGGGAGGCACGCATCCCTCCGCAGCCCTAGGGACCGCCACCTCCTTGGCTTTTAAAAAAAAATTAGGGTGGGGGGCCTTGCAGGCCCCCCAAGCCCCGGGGACCACCACCTCCCCGAGCCTTTGAAAATAATTAGTGTGGTGGGGTTCGAGCCCTCCCACACTTCCCCAGGGACCACCACCTCCCCTGGGCATTGATTTTGTAAATTCGGGGGTCTGTTACGGACCCCCGGCCCCGGAGTCCACCACCTCCCTGAGGCTATGTAAATAAAAGGAGGGGGGCCACCCCCCTCCTGGATTCCCTGAGGGCTGCTGGTGGGGCGATGAGGTCCTCTTGTGTCCTGAGGACCTCAGTATTCAAGGGGACTTAATCCCCCAACTTAGAACGCGCCAGGGGGTGTGTTTGCAGAGTAGTGAAAAAAGGGGGCGTGGCCTTTGTCCACCTCTCACCAATCCCACTGTGTGGAGCTCACTAGAGGTGAGAGGTAGGCTAGTTGGCCCCTAAAGGACCCTCAGCAGCGAAGGGGACTTCAATCCCCATCCAAGAGCGTGTGAGGGAGCGTGTTTGTAGAGTGGTGGGCAAAGGGGGCGTGGTCTGCTCTGAGAACTTAGCAATCTTGCTGTGTGGCACTTACTGAAGGTAATAGGATGGGTAATTGGCCCCCAACGATGTCCTTGGGGGCCAACTACCCCTCTTGCTACCTCCAGTAAGTCCCACACAGTGGGATTGCTAAAACGTCTTCGGAGGGCATGTCCCCCTTTCTCCACCACTCTGCAAACGCGCCTCCTGGCAGACTACGGGATGGAGGATGAAGTTCAATTTACTCCTGAGGGACTTTGGGGACCAAGAAGCCCTACTGGTACCTCCTGTAAACCCTACGCAGTGGAATTCCGGAGCGCTGGTCGGAGGCCCAGCACCCTTTCTCCACCTCTCTGCAAACACGACTACTAGTTAAAGAAGTGTTTGCAATGTAATAGGTTTCTCATTTGCGAGAATTAGAGCTATTGGCATTGTAAATGCAAACGTTTTTTACTAATGTTTTTTGGAGTGGAGTGGATGTATGATAAGTGTAGTGGAATTATGTGGTATGTTGTGCAGTAAAATTATGTGGATAGAAAGTATGTGGTATTTAGTGTATAGGAATTATGTAGAGTGGGATTATGTGTTATGGAGAGTAATTATGTGGTATGGTAGTCTGTGTTGTGGAGTGGTAACCTCGGGTTTAGTCTTCCTCGTTTCCGTAGAAGCTCAACAATGAACTCAGTGAGACAAAAAAAGATGGAATCACTGAGGAGCACTTGTGGACCAAATCAGAGGTATGAGCAGGGCCCCTGGAATTATGTTTGGGTGCACCGACTTTCGCACAATTATACATTTTCTGCATTAGCCACATAATTCATCATCTGCACCCTAATCTGCAGATTTGAACAAAAAAGCATTGTTTCTAGCTCAAAGAGCTCAAACGTTACCAAAAATGCAGCAACAAGTGTTACAGCGTGGTGGAAGGCCCTTTGCAAACTTAGAATGGTCACCTGTTACTTATTGCTAAATGTGGGTGTTAAGTTGGTACTAATGGTGTGCAAGCCACTCTTGCTTCCCTCTGCGCCTCTCTTGCCTCTTTCTGTTGCTTCTTTCTGCACTTTTCTTTCTTTTTCTGCACTTCTCTTGACCTCTTTCTGCAGGCGTGCCTAAGGCAAGCCCGTCTGCGCCCGTCCGCGTCTGGGCCGTGCCCAGCCTCAGAACCCCTGGCCCCCGCGACCGCCACGACACCCGACAACGCTACGATGCTAGCACCATCCACGCACTCAACACCGAACGATCACACACCTGCTTCCGGGCCCCCCCGAAGCGCACCCAAGGACCCTTCTCCTGCCGGAACTGCAGCTTCAACAGCGTCCGACCCGCCAACCCACCAACCAGGAAAAAACCCAACTACCTCAGATGCATTCTTCTCAACACCCGCTCCGCCCGCAAACACGCCGTTGAACTCTGGGACCTACTTGACTCTAACTCCCCAGACGTTGTGCTAATTCCTAACTATAACATGTGTGAAACCTATGGTTTTTTAAGTGAATTTGCAAGGTTTTTTAAATGCTAATTTATGAATGTATTGTTATATTTTTAAAATATTTATTATACAATAAGCTACCTATGTATATAGTTATAGATTGACTGTATCCTGTAATATGGAATGGCTCAGCTCTTTTTTTTTTTTTTATTTGGATAAAGTTGAACAGCATAGTTAATATCTTCTATAAACTTATAAACACTTTAATTTTTTATTTTGTTTTTTAAGGTTTTTTGACCGTGCGTGCTCCGTGTGCGCATGCGTACGTGCTCCACGTGCGCATGCGTACGTCGTGCGTGCTCCGTGCGTGTGTGCTCTGTACGCGCATGCGCGCGTGCTCCGTACGCGCATGCTCCGTACGCGCATGCGCGCGTGCTCCGTGCACGCACCGTGCGCGCACGGCAAGTCATGTGATTAAGAGACAACACTTTTCATTGGTTTATAGTAGTTTCTGTTCCAGAGACTTCCAACACCACACCCACTCCCCTCATTATTTCTTCTGATTCCCTGGGAGCAGAAGCTGAGCAGCTTTTCCAGTACTCCAGTACTTGAGAATGGCAGAGCAGCAGTCATCTTCTGGGAGTGAGCAGGAGACCCTTGTGCCACAGAGACAGAGGAAACAGAAAGACTCTTTTATTTGGCAATTTTTTACATTTCCAGAGGGGCAGAAGAAGGTGCATGCTCCAAAAGTCACCTGCACTATTTGTGGTGTTGTCTTATCAAGAGGAGATCCTAAAAAGAAATACTCTTTTAGTATTTTCACTATGATCAGGCACGTTAAAGGAGTACATCCTGTGGCTTATGCTCGAGCTGCTAGAGACAACCCTCCAGCAGCTCAGCCGAGCACATCCGCAGCAGCTCAGCCGAGCACATCATCGGCAGCTCAGCCGAGCACTTCACCTGCTTCTGTTCCTCTGGATATGCACCCTCTGTTCAAGAGGGTGCATATATGGTGCAATGCGTGCAATGCTCTTCTCTCTTATGGTGACACCAGCATTCCCCTAATAGAGAGCAAGATACAGCAGCACACATGCGGCACCCCATAATTTTGTTCATTTTCTTGTTGCTCTGTTCCTCAATTAACACAACGGCTCTTTTTAGAGCCACCTAACATCTAAACACTTAAATTTGATTTTTAATTCTATTTTTTTAATGATTTTTTTCTCGCAACGGTGCGCGCAACTCGCGATTTTTCGAAAAATGTTTTTTTCACCTTTCGGGGTCCTTCAGGGACCCCCTGACAAAAGCTAGGGGGTCAGGAACTCTGTTCACCCCCTCCACCTTTCTTTTTCACTGTCACACACAAAATGGCAGATGACACTTCCTGATTTCGACCGATTCGAATGTTGACTGACATGTAACCACCAATCACAATTACGCTCGCGCACGTTAGGGTGCGTGCACCGTGCGCGCACGGTGAGCGCACGGTGCGCGCTTATAGATATTTATGTACTTTTAACTGCAATCTTCTCAGGAACTACTGAACAGATTGACACCATATATGCAAAAGGCAAATCCCTGACCTGAGGACTACCTCTTTGCCAAATTTCAAGTAATTCTGTTCAGCCGTTCGGGCTGTACCTTCGACTAAAGGTCCTATGGAAAAATGCATGGGGAAAACGCGTTTTGGGACCCCCTTTTTTCTCAGCCCCCGCTTGACGAATCACCCCGAGACTTTCAGGGTAGGAGCTGAGCGGAGCGCCCCATTAGTTTTGAAAATTTCGCGAGGATTCGTCAACCGGCGCCAAAGTTATCCAAAATAGAATTTTCAGATTTCCTATGGAAACTCGGTCCTAACTATAACTATCTACTGGCGACTGCCAGTAGATAATATATGTATATATGTATATTCATATGTATATGTGTGTGTGTGTGTGTGTGTATATAAATATATATGTATATTTATGTGTGTGTGTGTGTGTGTATATATATATATATTAAACCACAGTTTGCTCAGCAAATAAGGGCGCACTCAGGAAACAGTAATCATCCTAAAAATATGAATAAGGAAATGTTTTCCGAAACGCGTCAGGCTGTTGTTATTATTAAAGCTTCTGCAGAGCCCAGAGGATGATTACTGTTTCCTGAGTGCGCCCTTATTTGCTGAGCAAACTGTGGTTTAATGTATGCGCGCCGGCTCCGGGCGTGAAGGGCTGCACCACCCAGCGGATTTGATGGGGCCACGAGGCGCAGAATTTGCTGTCGCCGCATATGTGGGGAAACAAGCCATGGATTATGGGCTCCACGGACGCTTTGCCGGCTCATTGAAGTGCCGATTCAAATGATTTTCCTTCCCATACAAGGGTGAATGTAGGCTGCAGCACTGCAAGTCCCAGCAAGCACTGGGGTCTCATCTGAGAAGCCCATTGGAGGGCAGGTAATTCAAATTCAGTGCTGCAGTAACGCGAGACTTTGGACAAATGCCTATGAATAAGGAAATGTTTTCCGAAACGCGTCAGGCTGTTGTTATTATTAAAGCTTCTGCAGAGCCCAGAGGATGATTACTGTTTCCTGAGTGCGCCCTTATTTGCTGAGCAAACTGTGGTTTAATGTATGCGCGCCGGCTCCGGGCGTGAAGGGCTGCACCACCCAGCGGATTTGATGGGGCCACGAGGCGCAGAATTTGCTGTCGCCGCATATGTGGGGAAACAAGCCATGGATTATGGGCTCCACGGACGCTTTGCCGGCTCATTGAAGTGCCGATTCAAATGATTTTCCTTCCCATACAAGGGTGAATGTAGGCTGCAGCACTGCAAGTCCCAGCAAGCACTGGGGTCTCATCTGAGAAGCCCATTGGAGGGCAGGTAATTCAAATTCAGTGCTGCAGTAACGCGAGACTTTGGACAAATGCCTATGAATAAGGAAATGTTTTCCGAAACACGTCAGGCTGTTGTTATTATTAAAGCTTCTGCAGAGCCCAGAGGATGATTACTGTTTCCTGAGTGCGCCCTTATTTGCTGAGCAAACTGTGGTTTAATATATATATATATATATATATATATATATATATATATATATATATATATATGTCAGGTAGTTATAGTTAGGACCTAGTTTTCATAGGAAGAAAATGTTTTGATTTGCAAATTACTTTGGCGCCTTTTCACAAATCTTCACGAAATTTTCTAAACTGATACAAAGCTCACTTCAGCTGCTATCCTAAAAGTTTCGAGGTGATCTGTCAAGCAGGAGTAGAGAACCAGGGGGTGCTTAAAAGCACCTTTTCACCATGTTAATTTCTGTTGGACCTTTAGACACGGCTACAGCCTGAACTACTGAATGGATTTACACAAAATTTGGCAGTAGGGTAGATGTTGGTCCAAGGAAGTGCCTTTTGTGATTTAGTGTAAATCCATTTAGTAGATTTGGAGTTATTAAAATAAATTTCCAGTTATATATATATATATTGGACACAGTGGATCTATGACCCCTCCGGATCTCATGCTGAGATGTGATTGGCTGCCAACACTTCAAATGTTTCAAAAAGAGGGCTTACTGTTCCGGGTAAATATAAGGGAAGTCTAGGTACTGCTGGATAGTATATAGGGGCAGTCAGCAAGACTGTTTCGTATTGCCCTCACACATCCCTATGGATTTGGTGCTTCATTATAGGGTGAGTACCCCTCATTGGGCCGGCACTGCAATGCCCTACGGATCCCCCTAAAGGTCACTTTAATGCAGATCATTTTGTTTTAATGCTGTTTGATAAGTGTGAGAGAGGCTTACAGGGGTGGTACAGATTAAAAGGCCTGGTAGGTTTGTGCTACTGTCGGAGCTGTAATGTCCACTAGTAGCCAAGTGTGATTTACTTAGTGAGATAGAAATGGGTCAGCATGTTTTGCACCCCTTTTGGTCTAAATAGATCCCTGTCGCTTCAACAGGGCCAAATAAATCCCCAAGGAAGGGTAAATAGCCTACCCCTCTTGTGATTCAACAATGAGCAGCCCCCTCTAACAGGTTGGTACCGACTCATGATTAATATCACTGGTTGTCGGACCTAGAAGAGAACGTCAGAAAAGAAGGAATCAAAGAGAAAAAACTGAAATTGTGGCAGGGTTAAATAATATTTCTGGCATAAATGCTCCTTAGTAACCAGAAGCTCACCTAGCATTGACCTATGTGTGAGTCTGGAGCTGGTATAATCTCCAGGCATATACACATACACACATACATGGTAATGTCACAACCACGAACATTAATATCCATATTGCTATTTTCAGCCAGTGTAGGGGGCATGGCTACGCTAGCAAAGATGGCATACGTGCTTGTATAGAGCTCCGCGTGCCGGCCCAACACATCGGCAATCATCCTGGTCATTGGGACTGAATAACAACCTGACAAGTTGCCCAAGCAAAGGTGACAACAGGCGCGAGGGCGTAAGCCCGAAATTTGAGATCGGGCATCAAAATCAGGCTAATAAATGCAAAGGATCAAACTGGTGCAAAATGGCGGCCCCCTGCGCCACGATCGTAAAGCCAAGAAAATGAGGAACGGAGCCACGAAGGGGCCTGAAGTCTTCTGAGAGCGGCCCTGGACTCAGCCCTACTGCTGTACCCAGTTGAGAAGTGTCTCTGAGGTGTGGGTCGAGTGCCGAGAGCGGCTGGCACCCATCCATCGGGGGAGGAGCAGACCCAGGCGCCCTGGAAAGATCCCGGCCGAGCACGAAGATAACAGGCCCCGTGGAAAAGCGACTCGCCCACCCCCGCAGCGTAGGACATAACAGCAGCAGCTGAGTGCTGCGGACAGCGGAGGCTCTACGGGGGGGGCTGCCATCGAGAGCGCTGACTGCCAGGGGGCTTAACAAGCATGGCGGGCCCCTGAGCAGGTGTTATGCCTGAAGAAAGCAAACACAAGGAGATGATGAACGCAGTGCTGAAACTTTTCAAACACTCACCCCCAGTCACAGATCTGGGTTGAATCCATCATCATTCTTTAGCTCACTTTGCCACACCAGTTCAGACACAGCTATATGCAAATCAGTCTTGACCCTGTGCCTCATAGGAACAGTCCAGCCCGAACTGCCAAGCCATGTCTTCCCTGGACCAGAAACAAGCATCCTGGTACCGGTTTCGGACTAACAGCCCTCATCAGCCAGGCTAGCTTGAATCCAGTGGCAAAGTGAGCAAGGGACCCACGTCTGGGCATACCCTGCCCCCTGTCGCCCTATTTATTCGCCCTCGCCATGGAGCCACTGGCGGCGTGGGTGCGTATAGACGCACAGTTGAGGGGGTTCGAGTGGGCCCCTGGCCTATCGGACAGGGTAGCATTATATGCCAATGATGTCCTATTCTTTTTAACAGCATTGGATAGGTCGGGACCATGCATACTGGAGATAATGCAAATTTTCGGGGAAGCGTCCGGGCTGTATATGAACCCCCGCAAGTCCACACTGTGGGTCTTGGGTACTCGGGTGGGGGTGGGCGCGTGGGCATCTGCGCTACAGGTAGCCGACGGAGGACTTAAATATCTAGAAGTTGTCCTGTCTGGGGTGCCAGAGATATCGTGGGAGCGGAACTTGGCGCCGGTGTGGGAGCATGTCCGTGCAGATGTTACGACCTGGTCCTGTATACCGCTGACTATATATGGTAGATCGGCAACCTTTAAGATGGTTGCGCTCCCCCGCTTGCTCTACCAACTACAGAATCACCCGTACCCCTCGCTGGTTCCAGCTGGTGAATTCGGTGCTAGGCTGGTTTCTATGGGGGTAGGGGGCAGTGCGGGGGGTGTTGCGCACGTGCTTTCTCTCCACTTACTGTGGAGGGCTGGCGACCTCAGATATGCTTTCGTACTATCAGGCATCGCACCTACTGGTCCTCAACGAGTGGTGGTATGGAGACCGAGGGGACCCGGCTTATGCGCTGGAGAGGCACCTAATGGGGCGTCACACTCTTCACACAATCCTCTACTCAGCACCGCTGCGGAATGCGCTGCTGCCGGTGTCCAGGGTGGTGTTCCAGATTTGGCGGCAGTCCTTAAGGAGAATGGGGTGGTGGAATACACTGACTGGGGAAACCCCTTTGTGGCACAATGGAAGGTTGCCGGAGCTGGCGGCACTGCAGGGGTTTAGCAGATGGGATGACATCGGCATGTCCACCCTGGGTGACATGATGAGGAGTGGGTCCCCTAAATCGTTCCGGAATCTGCAGGAAGAATTTGGCATGCCCCGGACACAGTTCTACCGGTAGCTCCAGCTCTGTCATGCGCTCTCCCCCAGCCTGGAGGGTCTCGCTGACATTCCCGAGTTCAGCCCATTGGAGGCGAAAGTCTTCATGGGTGATCTCGCAACCAAAAAGATCTCGCGGATATATCAGTCCCTGGTCACCCACAGTGCACCTCCTCTGGACAAGCTACGGAGGGTGTGGGAGGAGGATGTGGGTACGCTGGAGGAGGAGGATTGGCCCCTCGGGGAGCGGCCATTGCGATGCGCCCCCGCCTCCGCCTCATCCAATTCAAGTACCATCATCGGGTATACTATACCCGGGTGCGACTGTATTGGGTGGGCCTGGTTGCCTCCCCGGAATGTCTCAGGTGTGGTGGGGCGGAGGGCACATTCCTAAATACAGTCTGGCATTGTTCGTCGCTGGACCGCTTCTGGAGGGGGGTCTTCTCTTGTTTGTCTGAGGTCCTGGGGTGGTGGCTCCCGCGTACGCCACAGCTCGCACTGCTGCATGTCATGGATGGCATCGGGGGTAATATCTATAAACGGCACCTTATGCAGCTGGGCCTTACACTGGCGAAACGCGACATAGCCAGGATGTGGAAGGATGAGCGGGCTCCCTCGGTGGCCGCTTGGAAAAATGGCCTAGACTTCTGTATGGGGCTGGAATAGCCCATCTTTGTGGCCCGGGACTGTCCGCGTAAGCATTATAAAATATGGAAGCGGTGGGCAGACTATCGGGGCCTGTGGCTGGAGCCTCCAACGGCGACGGAAGATCTCCTAGTGGGATAAGGGCAGGGCTAGAGTGGCTGGGTCTGTTATCTGGGGGGGTGGGGCCGCCGGGGGTGTGTGTGTGCTCAGAGTGGGATGGTCCTCCACTAGATCGAGTTGGCCGCCATTTTCATTACTCTCATTGGTCCTTGAGTGTGGGCGGGTGAGCGGTCATCAGTGGGAATTGCGCAACTTGGGGGTGGGGGGAGTTGGGGGAGGGGGTTAGATATCCGAGATGACACTCAAGTTCAAAGAATGTGTTTGTTTTGTTTTCTTAAAAAACGAAAATGTCCTTTGCGGTCCTATTATTGTGTAACCTGATGCTGCAGTGGCCTCTGGGGTACAGAGCCCTGCGTATATTGTGCAAATGACAAATAAAATCTGTTGTTAAAAAAACCCCAAAAAAGCATGATATCTCCTACTTGTTGGTATATCCAGCCAAGCTACCAGTCCGGCAGGGTTCCAAGACACTCATCTTCCCGGATCCAAAGGCTGCCCTCGTCTTCGCCAAGAAGCTTGTTCGCACTCACCGCTCCACCCCTGTAAATTCTCAAGGATCAGCCCCTGACGCCCTGAGTGATAACGACTGACTTGATTCCCTGCAGTTGTACTACTGATATATCTTCACTCCTATGGCTCCCTGCTCTCTACCCTTCCTTTGATTAAATTCACTCAGCTGAGATCCAGGCTGCTCTGCTCCCTCATTATAATGCTCCGGGGCTAACCACCACTGCATGTTTGTTAGACTTTTATCACTCTGTTGTCTGCCACTACTGTTTGCTTGGTCACCCTGCTTTGTTGGCAGGGGTGTACGCCGAGCTTCGCCATGCTCCCGCGGGATAATTCCCACTTTGGACACTGACTTTTTCCTTCCAAGTTGGGGTTTCTTGGGGTGGTTGCGGGTGGTCTCTCAACCTGTTTGGGGGGTTGGTGTGGGTGGGGGGTAGGTGGTTCTTTGGGATTTGCTGCCTCCTTCCGAGGCGTGGTTATTTTTGTCAATGTGTATTGTTTTGTTCTTCAGTTTTCCTTGCAACACCATTCTGCACTTGCTCTGTTATGACGTGCCGTGCTGCTCTGTGTACTGTCCCAAGTGTTTGATCGTGGGCACGACCCTCATCAGCATCCTACCATCTGGGTTTGACGCTTGTGGTCCCCCCTTGCCGCTCGGCTCTCTGTCGCGGCGAATTCTTGGTCGTCCTCACCTATTTCCTTTGTTGTTGCACTGCTTTTTAACTTCATTGTTGGATTGCACTTCCATACGCACCTGCGTGAGGACCCTGGCCAGTTACACTATGCTCCGCCTGATAACCCCCCACACTATGACGGTATGACAGACACTATTCTCTGGACATGGAACATCCGTAGTCTAAATGACCACCTCAAAGCTCGACTAGTTCACGCGCATCTCCTCCGACACAAGTTAGATATCTGTCTGTTGCAGGAGACCCACCTGCTCCCTGCCTCTGCTGCCAGACTGCACTCCCGGCACTGGGGAGAATAGCACTCCTCTTTTTACTCCAACTACTCTCGTGGGGTCTCCATCCTAATCTGTAGAGGACTCCCTTGGCAAACCTCCCGCTCAATTACAGACCCTGCAGGGCGATTCGTTATCCTCCACTGCTCCCTACAGGCCCAACCCTTGACGATAGCTGCTATCTACAGCCCTAATAATGACGACCCTGACTTTTTGGTGCAGGTTTGGCAACACATCTCCCCCTTTGGCCACGCTGCGTTCCTCTGGGGGGAGGATTTTAATGTCATATTATCCATTGTCCTGGACCGTTCTGGCCCCCATGCCACCCACCCGCGCGCTGCTACGCTTTTAACTTCCATCCTCGCTGAGAACTCCTTGTACGACGTTTGGCGTCACAAGTGCCCTGATGCTTGTGAGGGCACCTGTATCTCTGACACCCATGGTTGTTGGTCCTGGCTAGATCTTTGGATCTCTTCTCCAGATATTCTCTCCTGGCTCACTTCTGTTGATCATCAGGCGTGCACTCTTTCAGACCATGCTCCAGTTCAACTATGTCTCCCTCTGCCTCAGTCCCCTCGGCATGCTTTCTCCTGGTGACTCCCTTCCAACGCGCTGCGCGATTCCGTCTTTTTCGACGAGATCCAGACCACGATCACTAACTACTTTGAGCTCAATGTGGGCTCTGTGGATTCTCCCTCCACTCTCTGGGAGGGATTCAAAGTAGTCATTCGCGGCGAATGTATCTCTAGACAGTCCGGGGTCCTGCGCTCCATCCGTAATGCTCCAAACAAACTGGATTCCGAAATTAAATTGTTGGACTCCTCCCACGCTCTTGATCCCAGCCCCATCAAACTCACACGTCTTCTTGAGAAACACACCGAATTCACCAAGGAGGCCGATAGAGAGCTCTGTTCCTTGGCAGAGAGGCACGGGCACGCCGCTTCGGTGAGGGCGACTCACCCGGTAAAACCCTGGCCGACCTCCTCCGTCCGCCCCCCGCTGCATCCTATATTACAGCACTCCAGGATGACGGCCCAGCTCGGGCCACCTCCCCCGAAGAAATTAAGGCGCTCTTCATGGAGTTTTAAATGCTCCTTTACACTGCAGGACCGGCCCCCCGCGTGAGGTCATTGACCAGTACTTCGATACCCTCGAACTCTTATGGCTCGAAAACTACCACCGAGAACACCTTGACGAGCCCTTCTCTAAAGATGAATTACTAGCCGCAATCAATGGCATGCCTGGTGACAAGGCCCCTGGTCTAGACAGTTTGCCCGTTTCTTTTTACAAAACTTTCGCTCCTCTTTTGGTGCCACATCTTGCCGCCATGTACAACGAATCCTTTGAGAGCGGTCAATTTCTGCCTTCGCTCTGAGAGGCCATACTGACTCTTCTCCTAAAACCAGACAAACCCTCTGAATTGCGTGATTCCTACCGCCCACTATTCCTCATTAATACTGATAACAAAATTTTCGCTAAATTGCTTGCCTCGCGTCTTCTCCCTCTTATGCCGCACATTGCTCGCACAGATCAGACCGGCTTCATTCCGGGCCGCGCAACCTCCCACAATCTCCGCACAATCTTCTCCGTCCTTCACCAAATCAATCCAGCGCTCCCTGCAGTGGCCACCCTGCTGGATGCCACCAAGGCATTTGATACTTTGGAGTGGCCCTTTTCATTCTCGCTCCTCCCGTGTCTTGGCTTCAGTCCAGTTTTTATATGCAACGTCTTACTCCTGTACAATCTTTCTACCGCTCGCCTCCAGATCAATGGCCTGGTGTCAGATCTCATCCCTATCGGACATGACACCCGCCAGGGGTGCCGGCTTTCGCCTATGCTATTCGCTATCGCGATGGAACCGCTGGCGGCTGGACTCCGGCAACACCACACCCAGAAGGGCATCGGGTTCGCAGCATACGCCCTCCTGGTCTCCATGTAAGTGGACGATATCACCTTATATATTCACCACCCCAGGAAAATCTTAGTCCTCTGGTGTGTGAGACTATACGGTTTGGTGGCTACTCTGGCATACAGGTCAACTGGAACAAGTCCATCCTTTTCCCCCTCATGGATGCCACCACCCCCTTTGCTTCAGACTACCCCTTCCTGTGGGCATCGGGTCCTACTCGCTATTTAGGTATCTGGTTGAGCAGGGACGTGGACGAACTTTGGAGCGCCAACTTCGGGCAAGCGGTGGACTGGCTCGAATCCAGGGTTCCGCCCTGGAGCCGGCTGCCCCTAGTGTTAGCCAGTCAAATAGCAATCGCCAAGATGGTGGCCCTACCCAAATTCCTATATTTGTTCCTAAATGTACCTGTTCCCCTCACCGCCCATTTTTTTTTGCAGGGTCCGCTCGTTGATCATCTCTCTTATCTGGGCCGGTAGGCAACCCAGGATAGCGTACGACATTCTCACTCTTCCGATGATGTGCGGTGGCCTCGGCGCCCCTGACTTCAAACTCTACGCAATGTGCACTCATGCCAGTTTTTTGCACTTTTGGCTTCACCCCACTCCTTTTCAGCCGCACGTGGCGGATCTTGCTGCCCCTTGGCCGCTCACTACTGCCCTGTTTTCCCCGGCTAAACTCCCACATACTGAAATAGACACGGTCGAGACCTTACAATTGGCCTGGGAGGAACTTCGCCACTCCTCTGGTGCCCCTATGCTTTCGGCAAATTCAATGCCGATAGTCCGCCACCCGGCTTTTCCCCCCTCTCCAACCCTCCGGAATGGTTAAACGCCACCCGCCTGGGGCTGAACACGGTAGCAGATCTCTATTCGGGAAATACCTTTTACTCCCTTGCTAATTACTCCGGCTCCATGGACACTTTGCTCTTTTATCAGCTACGGGCTCTCTGCAGGAAACTACATTCTACGTTCCCTCTGCCTCCTCCCTCGATGGCCGCTCTTGAGTTCCTATATTCGTCTTCCTCTCTTCAGAAATTGGTAACCAGGCTTTACGCCCACACGCTGGCTGCCACCTCTATCTCCACTGATCGTGCCTGCGTGGCGTGGGGCATGGACCTTGGTATTGAGATTTCCCAAGCTGATTGGCTCTATTGCTGTAAACAGACTAGGCGCCTGTCCCCTAATTATCGCCTGCGCCTTATTCACTTTAAATATCTGCATAGGCTCTACCTCACCCCTGTTCAGCTGCACAAGCTTGGACTTATTCCCACTGACAGATGTCTGCGCTGTTCTGCTCATGCAGCGGACTTCTGTCATCTTGCCTGGCTGTGTCCCAAGGTCTCGGCTTACTGGCGCGAGGTCTGTTCTGCTACTTCAGAGATCTCTTCCTTTCAGTTCAACCCAACCCCCCACTCTGCCCGGATGCTTCCCGCCACCTCATTGCCATGCTACTTGTTCTTGCACGGCGCAGGGTTTCCATGTGCTGGGGTCGCAAACCTGCACCTAAATTCGCACAGTGGCTCGAGGATGCATCACGCTGCCAGACCCTATTATCTGAATTCTGGGACCATCTGCCAACCAGATCTCGCCCACATGACATGTGGGGGCCCCTTGTGTCATACCTTCTTGCTCGTTCCCCCCAGCGCCTTCCTTCCTCTCCCGCGCTCCCCGCCGGCACTCCGCCCGCGGCCGACGCTGGTGTGGGATAGTAATCGGCCTTCTCCTCCTGTCCCTTCTCCTTCTATACGGCGCCCGCTTTTCCCTCCGTGACTTGCGCGCCTCATACCAATGACTGTTTATTGCCCAAAAGTGCCTGTATAACATCTGATATGCTGTTGCTTTATGATGTTCTGAGTTATGGTCCCCTTTGCGACTTTCCATTGTGCTCATGTGCATGGTGCTTTGATTCTAGTGCAAGAATGTAATCTGTCTCTGCAACTTTGTCAATAAAGGTTTTTTGAAAAATGTAAAAAATATATATATCTTCAATTTAGGCTGGAGTGCATTATATGTTTGCATAAGATATTGCGGCCCGTGGTGTATTGCTGTTTAGTAATGCTTGCTCAGTGGTGCTGACCAAAGGGTGCATACCGTAGCATCACCGTGCATTATTGATGGCTGGGAGGTAAGAGGTTTTACTATTCTTACATGAGTAAGTAATGTGATAGAAGGCTGATCGTTTTACTGGGTACCAAAGTTTACTGTAGAAAGCATGTTGTCAAAGTCTTTTGTGCTTCATTTCGAAAGACTACTTGTATTGTATATTGTTTTACTACAGCAGGCAGCCTCTTGATGGGCATGTGATACTGCCCATGATGCCTTCGTTTTTATTGAGTACAGTTTTGTCTTCACAGTTTAGCCTTGTATCATCGCATTTGTGATTTTAGAATGGGTGTCTCTGGGCATCACCCAAAGCGCTACGGCCCGCTTTAAGGGACTGCTGCCATGGACATCTTGGTTGTTTTGTCCCTTGGCCCAGCCAATTTGTGTGTTATTATGTATTGAGGGTGTGCAGACTGTCTTTGACTTTCTGAGCCAGTGTGCTTCTGGTGAGGGTTAATGTCCGTTATTTATTTATTAATGAGCTATTCACAACAGGACCACAATCTTCGGGGAATTGTTAACACAATCTCGTGAGGTTTGCTGAACTAATATTTTTTTTAAGCATTGTTTTCCACAAAAAGACAGTAAAATATGCATCAAGTGAGACTCGGTGTATAAACACAAAGCGAGTTGCTTTACTAGTAGAGTCAACAATTTGATCATTTGTATAGCACATGTGAACCCACAAAAGCAGAGTTAAAGCCGCATAAATAACAGACATTAATTCTCAACGGGGAATTATGAAATATGGTATTTGTGCATGTTCTTTCAAGGCTAAATAAACGGGCAGTGTTGTTGAGTTACCTAGCATTGAGTGTTTGCTGGTATCCTCATCTTATTGTCTAATTTAGTTTGTGAAGATCATTCTTTCACAAAATCCCTTTAGAGCTTAGAATAAGGGGACATTCCATTCCAGTCTTAGGGTTTCCTTGATACATCGCTTTAGAAGAGATCCCTCTAATTACTGGACGTGTTGCTGTATTACTGGTATAGGGCTGTTTAACTTTTTCATTTATCAGATTAGTTTGTTGAAGCAGAGTCCATTGCAAAGGACTCGATGCTGAAATTTAATTCTAGCACGCTGGTAAAGGGATCTGTGGCATAACGTATGACAAGGGCCCCAGCCTTTCTCACTTTCCCCATACAAGGCGTGGAGATCTCCTAAATGAGATTTTGTTCGCATTCGATATAGGTTTTGCTAATAATTTATGTTCCCCCACGGTCCCCTTTATACCGACTTTTAACGGCTGAGGAACCTTCTCAACGATAGATTTTGTTTTAGTTTCATGTAGATATTCCACCCACATTAAGGATTTTAGTACACACGAGATTGCGCTAAGTGATCATTTCCCTAATAGTATGGATATTGAAGTGCATAATAATTTTCAAAAGACCAGCGGTATTTCTACTCACCCTGTGGATAACATCACCCTGAACAGACAAAATGGCTACGCACTCAAATGGGTAAACGTGGATCCGGAGGTTTTTATGGGCAAAGTTGTGATAAACTGTAAAGAAATGCTTCTAACCTGCTTAAATGAGGAAATTGTAAAAAACTTAACGGAAATTTCTAATTTTGTTAAAGAAACTTTGGATGTGAAAGTAAGAAAGAATAGAAACCATTAACAAGGATGGTTTGATAATAACTGCACAAAGGCGTATTCCAAACTTAAAAACACACTTCATGCCTGATTGAAAGATCAGGAAAATATCAGAATGGCTAGAAATGAATATAAGAGGGCTATAAAGGCAAGAAAGATCGCCTTAAGAGAGGAAGCCTGGCAAGTCTTACGTGATGCGTCAGTTAATCGTGATCCCTCCGCCTTTTGGAAGGCTGTCAACGCCCCATTCTTGGCTGAGAGTGACAATGCAACCATAGAGATCGCAATAGCCGAACACAAATGGATTTCACATTACGCAGGGCTATATAAAAATGCGTTACAGGAAGAACAGGGTATTTTAGCAACTGAGGTAGAAACTGAGCATTAGTTAATATTCAAAAACTTACCTCTAAATTTTACTATTACTGAGGTCAATACTGCCATCAATTCAAGCCAGGGGGGAAGGCTGCAGGCCCTGACGGGATCCCAGTAGATCTTTTTAAATTTAATGTAGAATTTTGGGGTCCACTATTAACGCAGGTTTTTAATGCATGCTGCTCACAAGGCTTTTTACCGACTTGGTATGATTCAATAATTGTGCCTATTTTCAAAAAAGGTGACAGGGCAAATCCAGCCTGTTACCGCCCAATTTAATTGCTGGACTCCACAGTTAAGATTGTGGGACGAGTCCTCCTAGATAGGTTACAGTTATGGGCGGATGAGAAGACAATATTAAGTGACCTACAGTATGGTTTCCACAAGGGCCTGGGCACAATAGAACAGGGCTTAACCCCTTCGCTGCCAGGCCTTTTCCCCCTCCTGTGCCAAGCCTTTTTTTGGCTATTTGGCATAGTGCGCGCTTAGGCCCCTGTAACTTTTTGACCACATTAGATATCCACGCCAAATTTGCGTCCTTTTCTTCCAACATCATGGGGATTCTAAAAGTACTCCGGGTTTGTGGATTCCCCTGGAGGGGTCACAGAAATGAGCCAAAATACAGCAAAATTTTGTTTTTTTTTCGGAAAAATTGGAAAAACAGGCTGCAAATGAAAGCATCTGGGTTTTTTCCTGCAAATGTTATCAAAAAAGGGTTTGTGGGGTTGAAATCACAATTTTCCCAGCTTTTCGGGGAAACCAGACTTTTGTCAGAAATCCAACATTTTTTACACAGTTTTGGCATTTGTCTGGGACATAGCCTATTTTTGCTATTTTTTGTGCTTTCGACCTCCTTCCAGTTAATGGCAGAAATGAGTACAAAAGCAATAATGGATCTTGGAAAGCTATACATTTTCGAGAAGAAGACACAATTCTGAATTCAGCAAGGGGTCATTTGTGTAGATCCATCAAGGTTTTTTTATAGAAACAAACAGTTAAATATAGGATAAATTGAAAATTAGTTGAAAAAAACAGCCTTTTGTGTCAACGTTTTCACCTGTAACTTCTTCTAAATATGACAGCTCTTTGAAAGCAATATACCGTTGCATCCGCTGGACATTACTGGTTGTGGGGCTATATAGGACTTGTAGGTTCACCAAGAACCCGACGAGCACAGAGCCAAAAACTGAGCAGCAACTTGCAATGGTTTTTTATTATGTACCGGGTATATAGTAATTATTCTGTAAAAATGTGTACATGGAAATATCGGTATGTAAGACACCTATGTATTTCTGAAATGGAAACAAAATATAGAGTGTAGAAACAGTAGATATTTGCACATTTCTGAAATTGGGAATACTCATACTAGCATGAGAATTATCAGTCATTTTTTAGAATGACTTTTTTACACAATGTCTTTCATTTGGAAGGCAGAAATGCATCGAAAGTCAATAGATAATAACAGTTCCTTTACAAATCTGAATTACCCTAAGTCTCCCGATAAAAATGGTACCTCACTTGTGTGGGTAGGCATAGTGCCCGCGACAGGAAACGGCGCAAAACGCAACGTGGTCACAACTCAATATCGCAGTGAAAATGTACCCTTTATTGACAAAGTGCCTAGCTCTAGTTTTTTAACCCTAGCTCTGCGGGCACCTTGGGAAACCTAGTAAACCTATACATTTTTGAAAACTAGACACCCAGGGGAATCCAGGAGGGGGTGACTTGACTGCCTCCCACCAGGGTCTGTTACCCAGAATCCCTTGCAAACCTAAAAAATTGTCCAAAAAAATAAATTTTCCTCACATTTCTGTAGCGGAAAGTTCAGGACTCTGTGTGGATCCACAAATTTCCACCCACGCCCCGTTCCCCAAAGTCTTACGAGAAAAACGGTACCTCACTTGTGTGGGTTGGCCTAGTGCCCGCGACAGGAAATGGCGCAAAACGCAACGTGGTCACACCTCAATTTCGCAGTGAAAAATGACCCTTTTTTGGCAAAATGTCTAGCTGTAGTTTTTGAACCCTAGCTCTGCGCGCACCTTGGGAAACCCAGCAAACCTATACATTTTTTAAAACTAGACACCCAGGGGAATCCAAGATGGGGTGACTTGACTGCCTCCCACCAGGGTCTGTTACCCAGAATCCCTTGCAAACCTAAAAAATTGTCCAAAAAAACACATTTTCCCCAAATTTCTGTCGTGGAAAGTTCCGGAATCTGCGTGGATCCACAAATTTCCACCCATCCCGCATTCCCCAAAGTCTTACGAGAAAAACGGTACCTCACTTGTGTGGGTCGGCCTAGTGCCTGCGACAGGAAACGGCACAAAACGCAACGTGGTCACACCTCAATTTCGCAGTGAAAAATGACCCTTTTTTGGCAAAATGTCTAGCTGTAGTTTTTGAACCCTAGCTCTGCGGGCACCCTGGGAAACCTAGCAAACCTATACATTTTTGAAAACTAGACACCCAGGGGAATCCAGGATGGGGTGACTTGACTGCCTCCCACCAGGGTCTGTTACCCAGAATCCCTTGCAAACCTAAAAAATTGTCACAAAAAACACATTTTCCCCACATTTCTGTAGTGGAAAGTTCTGGAATCTGCGTGGATCCACAAATTTCGACCCACCCGGCGTTCCCCACAGTCTTACGAGAAAAACGGTACCTCACTTGTGTGGGTTGGCCTAGTGCCCGCGACAGGAAACGGCGCAAAACGTAGTGAGGTAACATCAAAATTGCCTATCTCAAAACCACCTGGTTTTGCAAGGGGGGTCCCTTGGGTTTTTGGCCCGGTGCTCGGCGGCCATCTAGGGAAACCTACCAAACCCATACATTTCTGAAAACTAGACACCCGGGGGCTTCCAGGGAGGTAAGGCTTGCGTGGATCCCCAACGTTTCCTTACCCAGAATCCCCTGCAAACCTCAATTTTAGCTGAAAAAATCACTTTTTTCACACATTTTTGTGTGGGAAAGTTGTGGCATCACCAGGCTCACTCAAATTTCCCACCTCCCACCGTTACCCTGGGTCTTCCGGTAAAAATGGTGCCTCACTTGGGTGGGAGGCCCAAGTACCCGCGACAGGCAAGGGCCCAAAACGTAGTGAGGCGACATCAAAATTGCCTATCTCAAAACCACCTTGTTTTGCAAGGGGGGTCACCTGGGTTTTTGGCCCGGTGCTCGGCGGCCATCTAGGGAAACCTACCAAACCCATACATTTCTGAAAACTAGACACCCGGGGGCTTCCAGGGAGGTATGGCTTGCGTGGATCCCCCAACGTTTCCTTACCCAGAATCCCTTGCAAATCTCAATTTTAGCCGAGCACCGGGCCAAAAACCCAGGTGACCCCCCTTGCAAAATCAGGTGGTTTTGAGATAGGCAATTTTGATGTCACCTCACTACGTTTTGGGCCCTTGCCTGTCGCGGGTACTTGGGCCTCCCACACAAGTGAGGCACCATTTTTACTGGGAGACCCAGGGGAACGCTGGGAGGTGGGAAATTTGAGTGAGCCCGGTGATGCCACAACTTTCCCACACAAAAATGTGTGAAAAAAGTGATTTTTTCAGCTAAAATTGAGGTTTGCAGGGGATTCTGGGTAAGGAAACGTTGGGGGATCCACGCAAGTCATACCTCCCTGGAAGCCCCCGGGTGTCTAGTTTTCAGAAATGTATAGGTCTGGTAGGTTTCCCTAGATGGCCGCCGAGCACCGGGCCAAAAATCCAGGTGACCCCCCTTGCAAAACCAGGTGGTTTTGAGATAGGCAATTTTGATGTCACCTCACTACGTTTTGGTCCCTTGCCTGTCGCGGGTACTTGGGCCTCCCACACAAGTGAAGCCCCATTTTTACTGGGAGACCCAGGGGAACACTGGGAGGTGGGAAATTTGAGTGAGCCCGGTGATGCCACAACTTTCCCACACAAAAATGTGTGAAAAAAGGGATTTTTTTCAGCTAAAATTGAGGTTTGCAGGGGATTCTGGGTAAGGAAACGTTGGGGGATCCACGCAAGCCATACTTCCCTGGAAGCCCCCGGGTGTCTAATTTTCAGAAATGTATGGGTCTGGTAGGTTTCCCTAGATGGCCGCCGAGCACCGGGCCAAAAACCCAGATGACCCCCCTTGCAAAACCAGGTGGTTTTGAGATAGGCAATTTTGATGTCACCTCACTACGTTTTGTTCCCTTGCCTGTCGCGGGTACTTGGGCCTCCCACACAAGTGAGACACCATTTTTACCGGGAGACCCAGGGGAACGCTGGGAGGTGGGAAATTTGAGTGAGCCCGGTGATGCCACAACTTTCCCACACAAAAATGTGTGAAAAAAGTGATTTTTTCAGCTAAAATTGTGGTTTGCAGGGGATTCTGGGTAAGGAAACGTTGGGGGATCCACGCAAGCCTTACCTCCCTGGAAGCCCCCAGCTGTCTAGTTTTCAGAAATGTATGGGTCTGGTAGGTTTCCCTAGATGGCCGCCGAGCACCGGGCCAAAAACCCAGGTAACCCCCCTTGCAAAACCAGGTGGTTTTGAGATAGGCAATTTTGATGTCACCTCACTACGTTTTGGTCCCTTGCCTGTCACGGGTACTTGGGCCTCCCACACAAGTGAGGCACCAATTTTACCGGGAGACCCAGGGGAACGCTGGGAGGGGGGAAATTTGAGTGAGCCCGGTGATGTCACAACTTTCCCACACAAAAATGTGTGAAAAAAGTGATTTTTTTCAGCTAAAATTGAGGTTTGCAGGGTATTCTGGGTAAGGAAACGTTGGGGGATCCATGCAAGCCTAACCTCCCTGGAAGCCCCCGGGTGTCTAGTTTTCAGAAATGTATGGGTTTGGTAGGTTTCCCTAGATGGCCGCCGAGCACCGGGCCAAAAACCCAGGTGACCCCCCTTGCAAAACCAGGTGGTTTTGAGATAGGCAATTTTGATGTCACCTCACTACGTTTTGGGCCCTTGCCTGTCACGGGTACTTGGGCCTCCCACACAAGTGAGGCACCATTTTTACCAGGAGACCCAGGGGAACGCTGGGAGGTGGGAAATTTGAGTGAGCCCGGTAATGCCACAACTTTCCCACACAAAAATGTGTGAAAAAAGTGATTTTTTTCAGCTAAAATTGAGGTTTGCAGGGGATTCTGGGTAAGGAAACGTTGGGGATCCACGCAAGCCATACCTCCCTAGAAGCCCCCGGGTGTCTAGTTTCCAGAAATGTATGCGTTTGGTAGGTTTCCCTAGATGGCTGCAGAGCACCAGGCCAAAAACCCAGGTGACACCCCTTGCGGAACCAGGTGGTTTTGAGATAGGCAATTTTGATGTCACCTCACTACGTTTTGGGCCCTTGCCTGTCGCGGGTACTTGGGCCTCCCACACAAGTGAGGCACTATTTTTACCGGGAGACCCAGGGGAACGCTGGGAGGTGGGAAATTTGAGATGGACTTCAGTATGGATTGTGGTGGACAGGCCTTCAAGGTTAACCCACAATTGACACCACTAGGATACACCTGCTTGTGCTTCGACATCAAGCCTTCTAAGGTCTAGTGGGGCCTTCTACGGTCTAGCATGGGAATGTGCTCCCTCAGCACAGTGGTGGGGTGGACTGGTCATGAATGCGGAACCCGGTTCCCCAGTTCCAAATTCCACAGCTCTGGCCATAGTGCCACATCCCCACTGAACACCATACTTGCCCACTGAAACTCGCACTGCCTTCAGCTGTAACCTAATTGTGCCCGCTATAAACACTTGGATGTGGCTCAATTCAAATTAGGCACTTGATAAGAGTAATATGCTGCCTAAAAAAAATAACAAAAAAGCAACCACTCATAGGGAATGCAAAGCATGTGAAATGTAAGCAGAAACAACATGGTTACCTAATCGATCTCTCACTAACTATTCAGAAATCAGCGAGTGGTTTCACCTGAAAAGTTATGGACATGACTAGAGGGCCCTGAAGGGAACCGTTTCACTGTCCATTGCTTACATCCTTACAAAACGTAAGCAGTATGGTATAAAAAGACCACATCCATAAACACAGAGCCATGGTACACATTGTGTTTTCCAATCCACCCATCAACCAGGTATTACAGTACCTCCAGGAATGGTACACTCTCCCAACCTGGAAACAACAATGCTCTTCAAAGAAAGACGAGAAAATGAAAGTAGCACTTCACTGGCAAACTCTGTAAAGTGATGCTGGTGTATTTGGATGTAAAGAAAACCAATCTGGCCACTTTGCAACCCCTCTGTCTTGCTATTATTCTCATGTAAGAAATTCTATTTCTCTACATGCTGCTGCACTTTGGATTTGAAAAATTACAAAGAAGGGCATTTCTCTGCATTTTTGGATCCATTTCACAGGGAAGCAACTAGAAAGATGAGCGTTTTTTAAATTTGGATCCATTTCACAGGGAAGCAACAACAGGCACACAGGAACGAAGCCGAGCCTCGTGGCATGCCTGGGCATACCAAAGTGCCCCCACCCTAACCCAAACGCACCGATGCTAAAATCATACTGCTGCACTTTGGATTTGAAAAATTACAAAGAAGGGCATTTCTCTGCATTTTTGGATCCATTTCACAGGGAAGCAACTAGAAAGACGAGCGTTTTTCAAATTTGAATCCATTTCACAGGGAAGCAACAACAGGCACACAGGAACGAAGCCGAGCCTCGTGGCATGCCTGGGCATACCAAAGTGCCCCCACCTTAACCCAAACCCACCGATGCAAAAAAAAAAAACCTCCCCAGCCCCAAAACTCACCTTTACTCTCCGACGCGCAGGAAGCCATTTGCTTCCTGCGCCACGGAGAGCAAACGGGAAACCTCCAATGACGTCAGCGTGGCTCGCGCGCTGATGTCATTGATGACGCAGGGGAGGCGGGGGAGACCTTCCCCTGCCTTCCCAGTAAAAAAAAAAAAGATCGACCACTCACGGGGGGAGCGCCAGCGCTTCCCCCGTGGGTGGGTGCCATGACGAGCTGGACTCGTCATGGGCACAGCGCGACTGTGCTTCATGACGAGTCCAGCTCGTCATGAGCACAGAAGGGGTTAAACTTACATATTTTGTTAGATAAGTATACAAAGGCCAAAAGGGAAAGTTTATACCTAACATTTGTCGACTTAACAGCGTCATTTGATTGTGTCATCCACGACAAGTTGTGGTCATTTTTAGAGGGCTTGGGAGTGGATGTTTTAATAGTCACATTTTTAAGGCAGCTGTATTCGGGGGCCAGGGTTCGGTATGGAAGGGGGGGTGAGTGCTCTAAACACTTTAAAGTGATGAGGGGCGTAAGACAAGGATGCATTTTAGCCCTGTTCCTCTTTACACTATATATTAATGAGTTAGAAACCGTATTGGTCCAGGAGTGTAAGGATTTACCAGCTGCAGCGACTCGTCCCATACCAGTACTCATGTATGCGGATGATGCAGTCCTTATGGCCCGCACACCGATCGGCCTACAAAAAGGTTGTTAACACGTTTGTTAATTTTATGTCAAGTCGGTATCTTACTGCTAACTGTTCTAAAACCTTTGTAATGAACTGCGGTGTTGGACTAAAAAGAAGACAAAAACCCTTTTTATACATTCTAAGGCAATAGAAAGTACAAAAACCTTCTCCTACCTAGGGATTTTATGCGACCAATCAGGGTCCTGGTGTCAGGCGATTAAGGCTCGAAGACTGTTATTTATTAAATCACTGTTAAATTTAAGCATAAAATTAGAAAGACGCTTCCCTGCTGAATTGCTACAGATTTATAGAGCAAAAAGTGTGGCTATTGCCACCTATGGAGCACGACTGTGGTGTTATACAGGGGTTAATACATTACAATCCGCTGAAAACAAGTTTTTTAGGTCACTCTTGGCCCAGACAGTACTTCAACCTACATATGCCATTAGGAACTGGGCATGCCATATTTAGAGGACATAATAAAGATCCAGCCAATCCTCCTGTGGCACAGAGTCTGGACCTCATAGGAGACAGATTTTAACCGCCACATTTTGAAAGATGTATTGGCGAATTAAAGAAATCTACGGTTCAAACACATTATTTGGCCCTGGTAACTACCTCTATTCAACCATATATTGTTTTAACAACTAATGATTATGATGGGTTTCTGTTAACCCACTTTAGTTTGAATATTTTACACAGATCTTTGAGTTTTCCTGTACAAAAGGATTGGTCGAGAGTTTTAAATAACTGCCCGTGTGATGACGTTTTGACACAATCGACGATACACATATTGTTTTTTTGCAAATTTTATTCAACCCCGAGAAGAAAATGGATCATCCCTGTACTAAAAAGATCCAATTTGAGACAAAGCCACCCAGCATTCCTATTCTTGCAATTGTTAGATAATGAATTTACCATTGCCTCTGTTACTGCGTTTTTAAAACACGTTTTTAAATACTGTAAATCAATTTTGAGATGTTCTTAACTACATTTTGCTGAAAAAAGATTATGTTGTTTTAAATTGTATCGATCTGTGTATGAAAACTTTTATGGTTAACTATATCAGTTACCGAATAAAGAATTTTTGATTTGAATTCTAGAGTGCTCATTGTCAGTACAGGAAAACCCCTCCTTTGAGTTTGCTAATTCATTGGAAGGATTTTTTCGCAGCTGTGCACAGTGTTTGATAGGCACGGATATGTGAGCAATCATAATGCTGATAGGTTGTATTTCATTGCACATTCTGGCTTACTTTGTCTGGCTTCTGTAGTGAGAGCGGTAATTGCACACATCTTAGTGGAGGGAACCAGGAAAGACGATGAGAACCATTGGTTGTGCGTGAAAGAATGCATGTGCGTTACAGCTGCTTTGAGTTTGTGTAGAAATTCGTTTTCAAGGTTTTGCAAAAGTGGCCATGTTGACAGGCTGATGTCTTGCAGGACAGAGAGGTATCCAGCATACTTCTTAAAGCATATACCTCTTGCTTTGCTGAGGTATTACTCACGCTGTGCTGGTTGGCAGAGAAAAAAAAAGTTGAAAATCACTAGGATTAAGACTAGGGCTCCCGGGTTTCTGGTATTCATTTTTTTTTACTTTTCCATCTGTATTTATTATATTTGTTTAGCCATTTTATTGGTATTTATCCATATTTAATTTATGGTTTGAGAATAAATGGAGTTGTTGAATGGTATATTTCCACATTTATCTAACTCCTAAAGATGCATTAATACTTTGATGCCTGTTGCGTTTTATCAAATTAAAAAGCCAAATATAACAAACACTACACCAACATGTAATTATTGGCATTATATACAAATATATGTTAACATATGCCTACAACTAAGGGAATCTCATCCTGTTTTTAAATCCCCCTGATGTTTAGCTGCTTAGAAGTTGGTCTGGAATTCATGAAGGACAAAAGAGTCACTTACAAGAAGCACAATTTTGTGTATTTTCCCGCTTTTAAAAATAAATACAGACAGGAAATAGATTGGTTTCTGGCTCTTTTTATCTGTAAAAATCAAAGACAACTGGAACCCTTGATTAAGCCAATGAAGGGTGATTATCGTTTTTTAATCTGATTGAATTTATTATCTGAGAACAGTTGATCTGCCTAGAGGAGAACCCTTTGGAGGGTGAGATATAATAGACAGGTACAGCATAGCAAGCTGTGCCCTGCTCAATACTCATGTGAATGGACCAAGACATTTTTCTACCCTGTGCCAAGCCGGTAAAACTCCTTGGTGGTGTGAGTCGAAGGATTAATCTTCGGTAAGTGAACTTGAGAGAGAGTGGTTTGTAGATCCAAGTCACATTTATTTTGCTTGCTTAATGGAATTGGTTTAGTCACTATGACTAAAATATCTGACATCCAAGATTTGTTCTTTCAAATTGATCTTGGAGACTAAATATTTTAATGTTTGTATTCTTCTGAAATCCCTTCTATGCTACTTTTCCTGTAGCACCTTGGTGCATGAGAAAGCCTCCAGATCAGTTTTTGCTTTCACCCAAGAATTCTCTATACTTGGAAGTAAGGTTAGCTAGAGATGCTTCACCTACTGCTCTCTTTCTTCTTCTGCTCTCTAATTCTGTAATTTATATGGACACGTGGCTGGATTGAGCTGCGGGAAGGATACTACAGCTTCTAAAAGTATAGAGGGACTGGCATGCTAGATAGTAACTGCCTGCTTGAGCCCTCAATCAAACCTTAGAGCATCTGCTTACTTCTAGTGAAATTTCTTTACAGCAAATAAAAGTCCCACGAAGCAGACTTGATTGTGACCCTCTCATGGCTCAGAAAGTGCACCAAGAGACTGTACTTTTCAGTTTATCAATGGTTAGCACTAACTTTCTGGCAGATGATACAACAGACCATTACATTCAAGTATTATTCTTTTGCTGTGGCATTCTTCATTTTTTTATTTTTCTAAGTGGACAGAGAGGTAGCTCTTAGTTTTGTATGAATTTAGCATCAAGAGGTAGGCTCAGAGGTTTCCAAATTTGTTGGGAAGTCTATTAGCATCTTCAAGATAGATCGCCCTGTGTTGAATTTGGCCATCAATTGCCTATTGAAAGGTGGATACTCAATACTGTACTGAGGTTAAGATCTACTGTGGCTCACCAAGAGGCCTGGACAGTTTAGTCATTAAATTGTCCATGAATCAATCAACCTGTCGAGGAGGACCTTGAGTCGCAAACAACACACACCTGTATCCAGGCCCCACCCACCCACAGCGCAAACTTTCAGCAGAGCAGCGAGTGTGATGGCGTTCATAGGTGTTCTTTGACCGCCGTGTGAATGAATCCTTGAGGCAGAGTGGCGCTGGCAAGTATTCTCATGGGAAAGGCACAATAGATTGTGCCGCAGCGGGAAAAGAAAGGCTGCGTTTTGAAGACGGTGCCCTGGAAGGCAGTGAGACGCCATAGCGGGAAGCCGAGGAGGGCTTTTTTTTCCAGCAGCTGAGGCGGCGGTTTGGACGAGGGTGAGACATCGCTCAGCGTGCGTGTGCCCTCAGTTAAAGTGCCTGTTCAGGTAAGAGCCTGCGAGGCAATGTGTATTTGGCCCTAATTCAATTGTCCAGTGCCATAAGGAATTTGGAATTTTTGGCAGGCAAGGTTTTCTCATTTTGAATGATAACAGCTGACCGCGAGGGGGAATTAAAGATATCAAAGAGACGGCTGAATGTGGCTATCTGTTTAGTAGGAATGCTGAGATGGCAGAGGAAGGGCGCAGAGGAGATAATGGGAGCAGGTGGCTGGTGAACTCTGGCGCTTAAATTTTCACGCAAGAATTCTGACATTTACTGACATTTTGAAGTACTGAGAAGTGATTATAGTCAGAGTATCTGCGAGTATTTCAGGAAGCCTCTCGCTCTGGCTCTGAGCTGTGAGTGAGTGAGGGGGCTTTTGTGAGTGGAGACGGGGAGCCTGCACCTACCTGGCTTTGGCAGTTGTACCTGGGTCGCCTACGCTGTTGGTCTCCCCTGCCGCCGACGGAGTTCACGGCCGCAGTTGGGGGAGACTACAGCTCCCAGCGTGCTTAGCGCCACCACCACATGACTTCCGCCTACCTTCGCGCCCGGAGGCGCAGAAAAAGGAGGGCTCCCTCCGCGTCGCGGGACGCGCGCGGGCGACGCCGGGCAAAGGGCAGGCCGTTGTGTGGTCGTTAGGGGGTCGGAAGAGGTCGGGCCGGGCCACCCCCCTAAGTCGTGAGGAGACAATCTAAGCTGCAAGTACTTTCATAACGACTTTAGTAGATCAATCGTGGTTTACAATCTAGTTGTGACAATTCCGTATCTATGTTGCATACTCTTGTTTTAATTGCGATATTGTTTGTTTATTTTAATTGGGAGTATATGTGAGACTGATAAATTTTAAATATTCTCTTGTGCTCTACTGACCCTGTGTTGGGCCACTACTACTAGCTAGCATCATCAGGTAACCCCTACCATTTTCCCGTGATCGTTAATTACGTGATCCCTGGCTTAATATGGCCAAAAATAAAACAACCATGGATAATTGCCTGGTTAAAATGGTGAGAAAGATTAATAATGAAAGAAGAAAATCACTAGGAAAGGAGTCTCTCACAGAAATCTTGCTTTCACCCATAGATGTTGGTAGTAGTCCTATTATGGCGGATTCTCCTAGCACCGAAGCCCCCCCTATTGGAGAACCCAGTAACTTAACTTTACCTTTAGATCATGATGCACTAAACCAAGCCCTATTGGAGATCCCTAGAGAGTCTGTATTACTTCACTCTCCTCCTAAAAGAGCTGTTAGAAAATGTAGGAAAACCCAATTTAAGCGGGGGAGTGCACACCTCAAGCCAGCGTTGGAACAAGGTCAGAGAAGCACTGTGGTTCGCAACGAGACGTTGACTATTAATGATGATGTAAACTCTGCCCTTTTGGGTCACATTGCCAAATTATTCGAGGCAAAATTAGAACTTATGACCAAACCACTTGTGGAAAAAATTGATTTGTTATCTACTGAGGTAACTAGACTGGGTGGTCTTTTAGCCAAGATTAATAAGGAACAGATTATAAAACTGCCAGAGATACCAGTACAACCTGGTCACCCTGCGCAGTCGGCCGTAATAGAGGGAGTAAGTTCACCCAAACTCAGGGAGTTATCGCGAACAGCTGGCAGTATTATTCAGACCAAAGTAGCCCCACCTAGTAGTGCGAGGTCTACTGCCTCTGCGAGAAAACCTTATCATACTAATCTTCCGCCAGACTGTGAACCCTATGTCATTGTCCTTTCAAATGTTCCACCCCTAGACCCTGTAGCACCTAATTTCCAAGAGGAACCACATGACTCACTCAAACGGAAATCAGTCGCTTGGCTGAATAAAAACTGTGGATTCCCCACAAATTTTTCTGATCAAATACTGTCTACTAGACGGGTCCCTTGGATAGGCAATGCAAGGAAAACATGCAAGGGGGACTGTATGATTATACATTTTAGACACCCCCAACATGTCGCAACTGTCCTACTTAGAGCCGCATCATTGGCCTTGGGGGAGAACGATGTGGGTGTGCACCCTTTGGGTTATTTTTATAGCCATTTAGATAGGACATCACAATCCACCAACAAAAGAAGGCCCTTGAGTACCAGTAGAAGCCCAATTTTTCATATCCCAACTGAAAATAGATATATGGCATTGAGCTCATTGGACCAAAATGATTGACTTCCACAGGCTGGGAAAAATATCACAGAGATATCGGCAGAAACCCAGGCGTGGGGGCCTAACCAGAGTATTGAGGATTTTGATTCCAAACTTTTAGTAACACCGAGCCTTTTAGATGTGTTGTCAGATGAGTTGCCAATTGGCGACGAATTTGCTGATGCTCGGTTGAGCGAGGTAGCCGGATTGGGCGTGGTTGATAAGTGTCATATAATGAGTCTGGAGGTAAAGGAAAATAATAATGATGACAACCATGCGGAAGAGGTAAATTCTATAGTCACACTTGAGGATGACATAGTTAGAGATGACATACTAATAGGAACATTTTTACCATGTGTAGAGGAAAACCCAAGCACCAGACTGATATCCTGGAATATAGCTGGTTTATCTAGGAACTTAAAGGACGCAGTAAGGTGTTCTTATATTGAGAACTATGATATTATACTCTTACAGGAAACTTGGATGGTAGAAACTCCCCATAGGCTAGGGTATAAAACTTTTAGCTCTAATGCGATACCGTCAACTAGAGGAAGAGCATCTGGGGGGTTGGTCATCTGGGTTAAAGTCACTTTGGAAATAGATGTCATCCAGTTATCCATCCCCTCTCCTGACTTATTAGGCCTCAAAATTGTGGCAAGAGGAAAAGAAGTTATATACTTAATAAATATATACAATAGACCGTATCCATCAAACAAGGAATCAAAGGTGGTAGAACTCTTGGATTCCATTTTAGACGCATTAGGACAAAACGTACAGGTGTTAGTCGGCGGGGATTTTAACTGTAAATATGAACCTGTTCAGGACCTGGAAACACTATTTGATGAGCAAGACGCTGCCAACGACATCTTGCCCTTAGATTCCATAGGATCAGTTAAAAGTACAATAGCCGCCACACAGATTTTACAGTTGACTGTGTCGCATGACTTAAGGGCATGTAATGGCCGCTTTCGATCTGATAGACCTCCAGTTCCAACTTATTCTAAGGGAAATTGTAGGTCACACATAGATTTTGTAATGGTCTCCCGGAGCCTATGGGGTCTAATAATCGACTTCAAGATAGACAACAGGACGGAGAGTGATCATTTCCCTCTCCAGCTATGGCTAGATCACCAACCTTTCATTACTAGACCGGATGGAGAGGTCTTATTAAATACATCGGTTGGGGAGTTACAGATAACTAACAATAGGCGTGCTCTAAGATGGCCATATATTTTGGGAACAGAAAAGACGTTGATAAACATCTATAATAAATTTGGTGTATGATCGCAGGCAACGGCGGACACAGTGACCGCACTATCCCAAAGTGTACCCTTAGTATTAACGTCCGTAATTTCTATGGGGAAGGTGTGTGTTAGCCACTTCCAGCACCTGCCGTTGTTGGGTGCTAGCTGCTGAGCAGAGAAATACTGAATTCGGGTTTTTGGAGTGGCGCACTACCAATGTATACACAAAGTTGTTATTCACAATGAGTCGCAAAGTCTTTATAGGGACTCGACTGGACGGAGCAGCAAGCAGCCTTTTCTTTGATCTACCAGACCACGAGCTCTTATCAAGGAGGCCCGGACTGGCAAGCAACACGCTACAGTGCACACAAGATAACACTCTCACATGCCCTGAAGAAGTTCATCTCTGAACGAAACGCGTTGGCTGACAATCGTCTTAAAAATGTCAAACATTTTCCAATAAAAGACATTATTGGTTTACTAACTATAAAGACTTTGCGACTCATTGTGAATAACAACTTTGTGTATACATTGGTAGTGCGCCACTCCAAAAACCCGAATCTATAATAAATGTACTGAAACTGTTGGAGCATCCCAGTTGCCCCTATTGGGTACACAGGGTGTTCTTAAATTACACTACAAGCTGGTAGATGCACTAACTCCCCTCTTGAGTAAAATATATAAAAAAGCTGGAAATAGGAAAGGGAACTATCTTGAGTTAGCGAACCCATGGTACAACAAAGATTGTCGAATAGCAAAGTCAAGGTTGATCCAGGCAGTAAAATCAAGGAACCAACTGGATATAAAAAATGGTAGACAGGCTTATAATAATACTATGGCCCAAGCAACAAAAGCTTGGGATGCAAGTATATGGGAGGCCCTCTTGAGCGCGGCCAAGTTACGCGATCAGAGCATGTTCTGGAATTTAATCGCCAAGGGAAATAAGAAGGGTAGATCGCCAAAGGATATCTTCCTAGATGAAAACACATGGTGTGATCACTTTTCCAAGCTTTACTCCAATAACAGGGAGAATTTGGTCCCCGGGGATAAAGAGATTAATTTAGAAACGAGAACTGTTCCTCTACATTTTAGCCTAGAAGAAACCAACCAGGCATTACAAGCTGTTAAAATGGGTAAAGCCCCAGGCCCTGACAAAATTCCCGGCGATTTACTAAAACACGATGTGGAAGTGTGGGGGCCATATATAAATTTTCTGAGTAATTCGATTGCGGCAGGTACACCGATCCCCGAATCATGGAAAGGGGCAGAAATTATTAAAAAAAATTAAAAAGGTGATCGCTATGATACGAGTAATTACCGCCCAATAAGTTTAATAGACATTTTACAAAAGATTTTTGCCAGACATATTTTAAATAGGCTTTTAGATTGGATTGAGGAGACTAAGATACTAACCAAATACCAAGCAGGATTTAGATAAAAAATTAGTACGGTCGACCAGGTGTTTAGGTTTATGTGTATCTGTTGGAAGTATATAAACATAAGGAAGGGTAGCCTTTATGTGGTGTTTGTGGATTTAAGGGCCGCCTTCGACCTTGTTCCGCGCAACCTGTTGTGGATCACACTAAGGAACATGGCGGTCCCAGGCGAGCTACTTAAAGAACTTATCAAGCTACACACAGGGAACTATGCTAAAATTAGATGGGGGAAGGGTGGTGAAATTTCAAGGGCCATACCTGTGGACCGTGGTGTGCGCCAAGGTTGCGTGTTAGCACCCACCCTCTTCTCGCTATATGTTAACGATATCCCGAGCTATCTAAGGAACTGTGCACACGACTCCCCGAAGCTAGGAGGCGAGACGATCACGGCATTACTATTTGCTGATGATACCATTCTCATCTCTCAGACTCCGAGGGGTTTACAAAATTTGGTTGACTCCTTCCAAAAGTATTGCGTGGGGAAGGGGTTAGAAATAAACCCAACCAAAACCAAATATATGTCCATAAACCCCCAAGAAATCCCTCAGGAAAAACCTGTTTTTAGAGAACCAAAAACTGGAACAGGTAGGGAGTTTCAACTATTTAGGACTAATGTTGGATAACAACTTGACTTGGAAAGGGCAGCTGGACAAAAGCACATTATCCCTTAAACAAAACTCAATGCCTATTTTAAAAGTGTACAGCGCTAGCTATTCTAAAGCTATTTCGCCGGCACTTGAGGTTTTTAAAGCGAAGGCTCAATCGGCCGCTCTTTACGGCGCCGAGGTTTGGGGTTACTGCTGTAAAAGCAATTTTGGGAAGGTGGAAAACCACTTTGTATGTAGGCTGCTCAAAATACCGACTAGAACCCCTCTAGTCCCTGTATTCCTTGATATTAACCTTAAAAGAACAGATTATCAAGCTACACTAAGACCACTATTGTATTGGGTTAGGTTATGGTCAACCCCGGAGCGGAGTGATTATAAGAGTGGATTGACTGAAATAATCCAGATTGATGGGCACATGAAAACCCCATGGTTAAAGTATATATTTAAGTGGTATGAAAGACTAGGGCTTTCTCATTTATGGGAGGTTCCCCAGAACATAACATTGTCTTCTAAAAAACTTGTAAAGGATACCTTCTGGTCCTATGTCAACGGTGAGCTAGTGCATAGTTCTACGATTGGCATACTGACCCAGAACTTCCTGAATATAAAAGACATACCCAACTTTGAACAATTCATGGATGAGATTGGTCCACCACTAGCAAAAACACTATATTTGCAATTTAGGTATGGGGTCTTACAGATTAGTGCATACACGTGTAGGTGGGGGGGGGAAAGGTTCTGATTTGTGCACTCTCTGCTCTCTAGGGGCTAAGGAAGATGATGCTCATCTACTCTTCTTTTGCCCGGCATATAAGAAACTGAGGGGTTGTTGGATCAAACCCCTATGTAAACACGTGGGGGCTAGATCCTACAAAGAAGCAGAGCGCATAATCAAGTCCAATACCTCACAACTAGTGGTGTTTGGCACGAGTAGATTCTTATTTAATGTGTACCTCATTAGGAAACGGTCTGGTCATAAACTGTAATGTACGGATGGGAGCCTTTTCCTTTCTCCTTCTGTATAGAAACATGATGCACTGTCCCCTTCAGTCCTAATTGTTTTTAGTTCTGGCTTTTAATTAATTTAAAATTGTTATTTATATTTTTATATGCGGTATTACTCAATCATGGAGACAACCAAAATATTTCTTGCCAATTGCATGTATTAATTTTATTGATAATTATGGTCATGTATATATGAGTGTTTTGTCATTTCTCTCTTGTACTTTGGCTTTTAAGGCTATATTAGCCGAAATAAAGTTTAAACAAACAAATACATTCTTTTCACAATAAAATTCACAAGCATTTCTTCCTGCTATAATTTCATGTTCAATTAAAATCTTTCTATCAATCCTCAATACATGTATTGTTTCACACAGAAATGTTATACACCCTCATAAAGTGTGGATCAGAAGTAACAGGATAGCTTGTTGCGTGTCCACGTGCATATACTTACATGCACAGTGAAGCTTAACATGAAGATCAGAGCTGTTTACTCAGTTACAAAGACTGCCTCAAACTAACACGTATATACCTATAAATTTCATCAGTTAAACTCCCTCGGAAAGCAGGTGTATTTTCTGTATGTAAGTGTCATAGCCCCAAATCCTTTATCGAGAAAGGCACATTGGTGTCATAAAATATGCATTTCCTAAAAGCCACAAATGGAAAGCATCCACAAAACCATTCAAAAGCCTTCATCTGTTCCACTCTGGAAAGTACATTATTTATTCACTCTGTTTCTTCCAGCGCAGAAAGGAGAAAGGACTATCAGCTGACCCTCTGTCCTTGGGTAAGGAGAAGTGGTGGGTGTGCTCTCGTGGTCTCCAGAAAAAGACAGCTTCAGCACTGAACCCGGAGATGTTTTGTATGGATTGACAAAGTGTGTGTCCAGACTATGAAGTGACTGGCCTGCAGCAGACGGTACTAGCAAGGGAGCCAGTTTGGATGGAAACATCTGAATTCTGAGACAGTTCTATTGCTTCATGCATGCTTCCACGGGTGTAGCTTCCATTGGTGCAGCAGGTGTCCCGTACTCTTCGTGCCTCTCTCATATGGTTAACTTCAAGTCTTCAAGCACAGTTTCTTTCCTTTACCTTTTCAATGTTTCACTCCCTCAAATCCACTCTATCCTCCTCTTTTCAGGGTGTCTTCTGCGTACACAGGTTCTTCATCTGTATGTGTCTGTAGCCTGCTCTCCCTTTCTTTCTCTCTTTTTCACACGATTTCTGCTCCTCTGTCCCAAGTTTATTCACCACTTCCTAAACAAACTGCCTATCTTATCTCTGTCTTCCTTTCTATCTATTCTGTTCAGCTCTCACCCCATCTATTCACCATCCCACATAATTCACCCTACACAAATCCACTATACACCACACAATCCCATCCCACACAATTCCACAACTAACAATGCCAATACAACCACATCATTCCAATACACAACACATACATCCACTACACTCCAAACGAAAAGATTAAGTTAAAGACATAGTCATTTGCAATGCTATTAGTTCTAACTCTCGCAAATACGCAACCTATTGCATTGCAAATGCTTGTTAAATATTGTTATAATTTCAGCCCTATGCCAAAAGTGTGGCAAATCACCCCTTGCTGCAATTGCATTAGATAGTAAATTTACCATTTCTGAGGCTCCATTTCTTATAAATCTCCACGGATTCTGTCTGGGCCTGGTGCTTTAGCAGAATTTAAGGAATCAATAGTTCTATTTGTGTCTTCAAGACTAAAGACCACCGTAACAATCCCATCAATAGGTTTTATAATATCCAATTTTTTAAAAACATTCAAGCTGCTATTAGTTCACTTGTGAATGTATACCACATAATTTGCTGAGAGATCTCTTGACGATTTTCTTTAATACTTGGTTGCTCGCATTGTATATTGTGTGAAGGAGTAGCAGATGAGTTATCAAGATCAGATCTTTTTTTGTTTCCCCCTACCTCATCCTCCCCCACTACAAGGACTGATTTATTGATCTATTGATAACACGACATCCCCATCTAGTTATCTTACGCCCCCATAGGTTCCATAATGATTAGGATGCCCATAATGCACGCATTATTCAATGGCATGCTTCAAGTTATCTGTGATTCCCATACAAAATTTAAATGCCTCTATTTAATTTTCTATTTTATTTTTACTTTTTCATATCCTTTTTTCACACCCCATCTTGGACATCTTGGACACTGACGGTTACCAGTCGGTGGTCTAGCCTTCCGTCACTGTCTCCTGGGAGGCAGTAACTGTCCATGTGTCTGTGTGCGCATACAAGCTTCAATTGCCACTAATGATTTATTATTTGTAATTTTATTTTCAATTTGTGTGTGTATATATATATATATATATATATATATATATATATATATATATATATACACACACACACACACGCACAAATTGAAGACATTTGAAACTGTGGTCCGTGTCCGTGTTTTCCTTGGAGCAATCCGGAGTATTGGTGGCAAGTGCAATATATATATATATTCACTGAAAAAAACATAGGTTTCAGGTACGTTATAGTTAGAAATTAGCATTTAAAAAACCTTAGAAATTCACTGAAAAAAACCAAAGTTTTCAGGGACGTTATAGTTAGCTAGACATTTCACTCTTACAAAACCATAGAAATTCGGCCGTTACAGTTAGTTCAGCTAACTATAACTCGCGCACCCGCAATGCACTGCTCATGACGTCACATATTACATCATTCATGGCATGGTCAGTGACATCACTGATGACATCATCCAGTGACTGTGTGTTTCTGTAAAGTTTAAATATCTTTTATATATATTCCAAGATGTATTGAAGAATGAGTGGGTGTATAAGTGTCTGGATGGAGGATTTAGTAGGTGCGTGACTGACTGTATAAGTGAGTGATTAAATGTGTCTTACTGAATGCATGGGTTAGTGGCTAAACTGTGTGAATGTCTGTATCAGTCTCTCTGTTGTGTAAGCTGCTGCATGGGTTGGTCAGTAGCTACATGAGTGTCTGTATAGGTTATTGATTGGTTGTCTGAGTATTTTTTGGTGAGATTCGGTGTATGGGTGTGTGTGGGTGGGAGGTGTGTGACTGTGCATAGATGTGTGATTGATTCATTCACTGGGTGTTTGGGTTCAAGAGTGCATGTGGAAACAGCTTTATGGGTACATGAGTGTGTGTACAGGTGTGTTGGTGAGTGAATGGATGTCTCAGTGGTACATGTCCAAGTAACTACATATGTAAAAGGCAGTGTCTGTGAGAGTTGAAGTATATAAATGACTCTACATGATAGTCAGTGATTGTGAGACTGGCTGTATGGATGATTGTGTACTTGTTTCTCTAATTATATAAGAGAGTAAATATGCGTTAGTATCTATATGAATAAGTGAGGTGGTGTGTGTATAATTGTATAGGTGAGTAAATGGGAGTTTGATTGATTCTTAGCATGACTGACTAGGTGTGTGAGTAACTGCATGGATGAGTGGCAGTGTGTGAGTGTCTGTATAGGTGTATGAGTGCATATGATAGTGTTGTATTGATGAGTGACTGCATGTATGAATGATTGTATGGATGAATGAGTGTATGTGTGTGTAGACCTAGGAATCAGTGAGTTACTATGTAGTAACTGGTATTGGTGTGTCAATGATTTAGAAAATGGTAGTCTGTATTTTACAGTGGGTGTATCAAAGGTTATATTAGAGTGTGAGGAGGTGCATCAGATTTTCACGTGGATGATGGCATCAGTGATGTCACTGACCATGTCATGGATGATGTAATATGTGACGTCATGAGCAGTGCATTGCGGGTGCGCGAGTTATAGTTAGCTGAACTAACCATAATGGCCCTGAAACCTATGGTTTTTTCAGTGAATTTCTAAGGTTTTTTAAATTCTAATTTCTAAGTGACATCCCTATTAAGTCCCCTTGAATCCTGAAGGTCCCTGGTGGCCAAGTAGCCCACCAGGTACATCCAGTAAGCACCGCAGAACTGCGTTTCAGAGAGGTGTTCTGAGGCCATGACCCCTTTTACACCACACTGCAAACGTGGCTTCTGGCGCACTGCTGCTCAGTGGATGAAGTCCACTTGTGTCTTGAGGTCCTCATGACACAAGAGGACCTCATCGCCCCACCAGCAGTGCGCCAGAGGCCACGTTTGCAGAGTGGTGTAAAAAGGGGTGTGGCCACGAGGCACCTCTTCGCAACAGAGCCCTGTGGCATTTACAAGAGGTACCTGGTGGACTAGTTGGCCCCCACGGGAAAGCAGCCTACATGGAGAAAATAGCCTCCCTTCAGGCGCCCGGCTGGGCGCCGTCCCCACCAATCGCAACACTGCCATCGCAACGTTGTGATGAGCTTGGGGAGGGGAGGGAGGAAGCCTGTGTCCAGACATGGGATCTGGACAGAGCAGCAGCATCAGAGGCGGCAGTGCGTGACCCGGGGGAAGGTACGTTTTTTTAATTTCAATTACTGTCCCGTCCTTTATTTTAATTACCGTCCCGGGCTGCTCCCCTCCCACCTCCCCCATGCCGGCCGCGTCTGAGAACCAGATACACAAACACTTCAGGGACGGGGCAGCGGGAGCGGTTTGAGCTTCCAGGTTATCCGGGAGGAAGTTTGAAACAGGCGTAATTTCTAGTTTTAATCTCTTCTCTTGAGTTTTTCAAACTAGATTCATGTCTGATGCTCCTCCGATGCACAGATTCTAGGCGCCAGGTTATCAGGCACCCTGTAGCACTCATTAGGAGTATATGATGGCATAACAAACGTGGTCAATGTATGCAGCGCGTTGCTCTGTGCACTTACCACAATTTTGGGGCCTCACGGAAAGAAGTGTGATTGCATCAAAAAATGACATACCGCAACCTTTTTTGCACTGGATAGCTGTGCCCATTAGCTGTTTCATATTTTATATGTATTAATTTCGCTGTAATTTCATATTGTCGGTTGCAGTAAGGATATTATAGAAAGTGGAGATTTGTGCGCGCGCTACAGCTGTCTAAGGATGTTTTACCGCTGTAAATAACAGACCTTATTCCCATCCATTGATGGAATATTGTAATTCTCGGAAGGACTGGACCTCGGACTCAGTAGGATGAACATGCATCTCTGCAGATGAGGCAGCAACCCACCAATCTATCACACTAGCGTCAAAGAGGCATCCACGGCTGAGGTGCCCTCAAGCACCACAGAGCACTGAAGCATTTTTCCTAAGCAGCTCACCTTACAAAGCCACCCCAGCTTGTGGGCCCCTAATCACTCAGATCATTTTCTAGGAAGAGAGCAGAGTTCATTTAAACGCAAGTGTTTACATAAAGATGTGTTTATCATTTTAAGTTAACACAACAAGACTTAATTCAGCAATTTGCTTTTCATGGGGACAAGGCTAGTAGTCGGGGTGGGTATTGGGATGGTTGTGAAAATGTGAAACTGCAAGTTATCTGTAGTTCACTCAGTTTGTTTTTAGGTCTCTCTAGAGCCAGCGCATGCGCTGCAAGACATTTAGTAGGGGCTTCGAAAAGTGCTACCACAAGCTGCTTTGGCTGGTCTAGCGCTTGCGTTCACGTGCGCGTGCACCGCCAGCTTTCAGCGATCGGGCGCCATCTGCCTTTCCTCTCACTTGATTGCTTTCACGCTCCTCCGCCCTCCCCTCCCCCGCCGTCTCGTGCTGCTTTCACTTTCGAGTGCGGCCAATGCTTGTTTTATAGTTACAAATGCAGTTAAGTCTATTTAACCCCCGAAAGCACAAATGGAAAATAAAATAAACTGACAGCCATGAACAAATCAACTGGATAATTTCTTCACAATAATTTACTCCAAATGTTTAATTGGCATTTACACATATGTCTTTCAACCAAATTAGTCGTTTTGGGTACGAATTTCTTTTTATACCTTGTACGCCATCTTGTGGCATTTTCTAGTAAATACACATTGAATACTTCAGTACAAAGCCTACCAATGAAACGAACCTTCTTCTTACTTTATGTGCTGATGGTGCTAAGCTTTTTCCAAAAATATTTGCAAATTAAATTTCAAGATTTTTGTCCCTATGGGTAATGCTCTCAATCTGTAAAATCCACTGTTTTCACTTTTCTGTAGCAAAAATTCCAGATTGCCTTCTCGTATTTTGAATATTATATTAATAATGAATAGCGAAAGAAGCAACTGGTGATCGTGTAAAGCGCTCGGATACCTCCGGGTCTAGTTCGCGCTATATAAAACTCCACAATTTTTTTTTAACCAAAAACATAATTAAGGGATGATCCAACTGATTTCACATTTCTGCCGAAGCAATTCTCGATAGCTTTCTCGTATTGTGAATATTATATCATTTATACCCCAAACTGTAATTCATCAAGCATCTCTATTCAATGATATGTTCTATTGCTCTTAATTTATTCAGAATTTTTTATTTTTGCAGTTGGTTAAACTTCATATAGTATACTTATTGTCACGATAACAATTATCAACTGTTTTGCTCTATTATTCCCACATTTGCAAGCTAAACATTTAGAAACCGATGCTTGTGGTTTCTAAAACAGTTATTATGTCTTACAAAAGTTTTGGTTTTTAAAAATGCAGCTTGTCCAAGAGCGTGCTGGGAACGCTGCCATATACAATCCTTGACTGACAATAACTTGAAACCAATTCATACGATGATTTAATAAAAATCTAGATATGCAAATATAAATTATTAAAATTGTTGGAATTCATTTTTTACATGCTAAAATTTTCCAAACCAGAAAGAAACAAAATGGAGCATTTCTTATTTGAAGAGATTACCAGCTAACAGCTGCCTTACTGATTCTCAATTCCAAAGAAAGCAGATTGTGCTCCTGGAATGTTTTCACCACAGGATCTATCCACATTGGACACAAGGCTGGCTTTAGTGCTATTGGCACCTGGTGCGTCAATCATTTTTGGCACCTCCGCACCATATGATCACCTCCTCGGTTTCTCCAACTACCACCGGGCAAAAGTGTCTCTCTTCTCTCTAATTATAAGTTGTTGCTAAACACAGTGCTCCTGAGGTCAGCGCCCCCCTACACAGGTCAGCGTCCAGTGCGGCTGCACCAGTTGCCCTGCCCTAAAGCCGGCCCTGAGTGTACATGAGACATTGACATCAGGATTAGCCATTTCTGGTCTCGCTAGAGCCAGCGCATGCGCATGCGCTGCTCTGCGAGACATTTAGTAGGGGCTTCAATAAGTGCTACCACAAGCTGCTTTGACTGGCCTAGCGCTTGCGTTCACGTGCGCGTGCACGCGCGCAACCGCCAGCTTTCAGCACCCGATCAGGCGCCATCTGTCTCTCCTCTCACATGATTGCTTTTACGCTCCTATGCCCCTCCCCTCCCCCGCCGCGTTGCACTGCTTTCACTTTCGCGCACGGCCAATGCTTGTTTTATAGTTACAAATGCACTTGTATACGTAGATTTACAGTGCAAACCTTACTGGGCCGCAACTGTTGAGCACAATTAACATTTTTGCACATTTAGAAATAGATTACCAGGCTAGTATTAGGCTAGTCTAATATGGGTTTCCGGTTAAAGAAGGAAGTAGACCCCTCTCTATTCGGCAAGAAGCTAATGTTTACACTCCAGCACTAAAAAACACATTTCCAGTCCTGTGTACTCTAGGGAGAGCCCGGTTGGTAAGTGCTTGGTACACTGGATAATATTCTGTGCACATATCTTCATATAAGCATCAATGTCACTAGGTTTGTATGGCGGCAGACTTCAGCTGCCATTTTTAGGTCTCGGCTAGCGATGGCTGCGCTTGCGCAGTCTCGCTCGCGAGAGATAATGACTTGGGAGAAGAGGGGCTTGAACCCGCCCCTCTTCTACCCTGTTCTCCATTGGCTGGCCTAGTAAATGCTGGCCAGCCACTGGAGAAGAGGTCCCGTCACTCCAATCATGCCCCGTCCTTTTCGGATCGAGGGGCGTGTTTTTTGCGAAAAGTCTCAGGGAGGAGACAACATCAAAACACTCCCCCGAATCCGAAAAGGACGCTCCCTTTCTCCGAGGCATTTCTACTCTGCCTCGGAGAAAGGCGGTGGTGTGCTTGGCTCTCCCGCTTTCATCAGACGCCGTCACACTTGTTTCTCTTTAAGAGACATCCCTCGTAGAGATTTCCGAGAGACAGCCAACCATATTTTCTCTAACAGCAGCAGCACCTCTCGCCCCCCCCCCCCTCGTAGGGTCTGACGTCCCTCTTGTCTCCCAGAGAGACAGTGTCAGCTCCTCTCTCGCTCACGCCATAGGTGAATTCTAGACACCTCAAGTGCTCATAGAAGCCCACGTGACAAGGTTGCGAGTTTTCTCGCTATAAGCTTATCTGAATATTTGTGTGAGCGCAAAGGACATACTAGCTCTATTGTACAGCGCTCGCGGACCGCGCTTTATAAAAATGCACTAAATAAATAAAACAAATTTAAAAAAAAACGCCGTGCGAATGGGGAAGAACCGCCTCGTGGCTCCCGCCAAACAATCACTGCCCGGGTCCAACTCCTGCCCACCAACAAGTCCGGCAGAGATTTGCGGGCAGGACAAGCCGTGCGTAGGGCAAGTACTGCCCCTTGGCTCCGGCCAACCAATCACTACCCGGACCGCGAGGTCCAACTTCAGAGTATAAACTAGAACATCATTCTATCCAGACAGTAACAGAAGGGAGGAGCCGCTGACACTGCGAGGCCGGCACCAACCGAGGAGCTCCCAGAGCTGCACTGATACCGCCCCGGCCCAGCTGACATGACCCTCCTGCGCTGCCTCCCGCTTCTCTGCTGCCTTGGGCTCCTGCAGGGAGCAGAGCCCCGGGGGCCCAAGGGTGAGTGTCAGGAGGGCACTGGAGGAGCCCTAAGGTGGGAGGGAGACCACAGGGGAGTGTAAGGGGCCCTGGTGGGGCCCCGGGTGAAGCTGCACAGATGCTGCTCCACCCCGCCGACATGACCCTGAAATAAAAGTGAATTTATTTTAACACAGTTTAATTAAGTAGGATAATTAAAGAGCGTCGTTGACTAATAGTGGAAGGCAAGTATAATCCAGGAATTAACCAATAGTGGAAAACATCCAAACAGTATTTGCATGATAATTCACTTAACATATTGGTGAAATTTATTCACAATGCTGGGAGGACACGGGAAACAAGTTCAGGATGTGCGGGGTGGGGGGGGAGGATGTGCGGGGGGGAGGGGGTTGTCAATACGCAGTTTTGCCACAAAGTCGATACCTCCCGCTTCAGATAGCCGAGACCATGACAGTTGAACCGTGAAGGCACCGACCTGATTTCCCGATACATTTTTATTGCAGCCCGCCTCGACAGAAGCGAGGGTGCGGGTAATAAGGTGAAACCGAAGAATCGAGTTTGCCAACCCTTTGAAGCAGGGCGGGCAGTGGAAATAAAGCCAAGGATAGTTCCTTGCCTCTCGTGCCCTGTTCAATGTTTAATTAACTTAGAAGGCAGACAGACAACAACGCTTCTTGCCAGTGTTCCGACTACGCATCTCACAGAAAGTGTTCATAGTGTCACCTTAGCCCACACAATTACATCATCTAGAGTGGGAGACACACGTCCGGGGGTGGTCATTCCTTCGTAAGCGGTAATCGGCAACACATTTAAAATGCGTTTTAATTTTTTTATTTACACTTGTTGTTTGGAATATTTAAAGATGACGGATAAAAAAGCAGCTTCAGGGGATGTTGCTTATTTTGACAGAGAAAATCGGTCAGGTGGGAACCCTGACTGCGCATGCCTGGCAAGTGGCAAGAAAAAAAGAATGAATGCTACTGTAGTGATTACAGCACTATAGTATTTGTGCCTTTTTAATTGCAGCAGGCACTATTAGAACTGTGTTGCTTCTTATTTGAGTGCAAAGTTGAGACGGACTCCTCGAAAGACCGTTGCTTTTGTTAAATGCCAAAAAGAGAGGATGTGCATCTCTTGTCCTGCTTGGGTGTTGGTACCCTGGTCCTTTTGAGGCCAGGAAAATGGGAATTCCTAGACCGAAGCGGTTCATGCCCTGAGCCCCAGCCCTGTGTTTATATGGGCATAAACCCACAGAACAACTGTGTTCTAACCTAATTAAAACTGCTGGTAGCTGCCACTCTCCCCCTCTTACGACAAACCCTTGTCGTGACATAATAAACGGGGGCCTCTAACAGAAGGAACGACACAATTAGTACAAACAGTGGGAAAGGAAAGCCTACCCCAGCCATGCCCTTGAGGCACACAAGTCCGCACCCCCCCCCCCCCCTAGTCCAGTTACTGGTCTCTGTCCCTCAAACTAGAATCCTTAAATGAAAACACTTTCTTAAAGGGGCGGTGGTATTTTTTGCCATTGTGCTGGTATCAGTGATCTATCTATCTATCTATCTATCTATCTATCTATCTATCTATCTATCTATCTATCTATCTATCTATCTATCTATCTATCTATCTATCTATCTATCTATCTATCTATCTATCTATCTATCTATCTATCTATCCATCCATCCATCCATCCATCCATCCATCCATCCATCCATCCATCCATCCATCCTGGGGGGTGGGGGAACTCCCCTTACGACATATATGGTCGGTCGCTCGTCACCAGTGGCGCCTCCTTTCAGCAAGAAGACGTCATGGGGGGGAACGAAGAGCAAGACAGATGGCAGCCGACGACCCCACCCGTGACATTCCGGCAGACCCCGGGCTCCAAGGCCATTCCCAGCATTCCACGGCATCCGTTTTGCCTTCCTTCTTCAGTCTGGTGGGCGAGGCTTGTGCTAGGCTCAGCTGACAGGGAGGGGGCAGCCTGCTGCCTTACAGAGCTCCCGTTCAAGGGGAGCCTGACCTTGAGGTTTACAGTCCCAGCCCTCCTGACGCCTTGGGAGGGGAAGGCGGATCTCACAGGTGCAGCATCTCCCTGTGTCCCCAGGCCTGTGTTTCCATCCCTTCGCCCTTCTAGTTGCAGCAGAGGGCCCCAGCATGGAAACAAGCTGCTGGCACCTGCAGCGAGGGGGCCCCAGGAGAGGGATGCCCAGCCTCCCTCGCTCTTGTCACCAGGAGGTGAGAGGACCCCAGGGGCCACGCCACCACGGGGCCATGCCCAGCCACAGCAAGGGCGCCGCCAAAGCAGTGCTGTGAGCTGCAGTTTCCAAAACAAGGCCTCAGTCACAGGAGACTGAGCTATGATGGAGAAGGGCGGAAGCACCGCAGGCTGCTGCCTCTAGAAGGTAGGGAGGGCTGGCCAGAGTCAGTCAGCATGAGATGACCTGCCTTTACCCTGCACCAACCTAATCTCTGCTTTGTGTTCATCAGAAGGCGTCCGTGTTTCAGGAAGTGCTTCATTTATGAACTCTTTTTCTGGGTTTAGATCTCCTCACTGAATTGTCATAATACAAAAGGGAGCATTATCTTGTCTTAGTTGTACCGTGTGTAGGAACCGTAAAGCGCCTAGACTTCTGTCTCATGAGGATAAGTAACCTGCAGAGCATTAGAAGGAGAAGGAGAGGTGAAGCACGAAAAGAATGAAGACAAGAAGAACGGAAAAGAACTAAACAAGTCTAAGGTGTCTAACTCATGGGCGGCTCCTCCGTAATGGCGGAGGAATGTGGCGCACTGGTCAGTCAGTCAGCGGTTTAGCCAAAAATAAAATGACCACTGACTGAGCCGAATCGATGCCAGCAGTTAAGGGGGGGGGGGGGCTGGGCATAGCAGAGTGGAGGGTGCACTGTAAGTGCGCATGTCTGTGTAGCCGGACGTTTTAGGCCTGCCAAACAGACATGCGCACTTAGGTTCGAAGGTAGTGTATTATTTATAGCTCATTACTTTGTTGTTTGAACCCTTTTAATGACATTTCTGAAACTTTACTAAGGTTCCTGTACTGACAGAAAGCATGCGCATGATATGGTATGATCGTTGGACTGGCCCACTGCTTTGCTCCAGTGCACTGCATTTGGGGAACCGGTCAGAGCTAGCACCTCTAACATGTAACACACTTTCACCTCCCAGGGACCCAAGAGCCTCTTGGTCCACCGAAGGTCAACGCAAGACAGATTATCAAGATATTCACATGCAATAGATTCATAACCAATCTATCTACACAGAGGTGACTTGAAAAGTTTGTAGTTATCATTCAGATCTGACGTACAATTGCCTCTCAGGTTATGTCATGTTTGGACAGTAATGAATTAAGTGAACCGATTTAAGGCTCATGGCTGTTGTCCACTTGCATTGAAACATCTGCCAACCATGCATAATCGATCTGTTGGACAGATTACAAGCATTAGCAGAGCAAATAGGTCCAGGTGGGGTGATGGTATTTTTGTTTTAACTGCAAGAATCTGGCACACAAATAAATAGTAAGAAATAAACATCATGCTGCCTAAATGTGATGATAATATGCTTGCAACAACATTTTAGATTTAAGAAAAAATAGCCATCAGATAGAATATTAATTGAGAAGTATAGGTGGTTCCCACCAGGTAGTGTAGTGGTATACAATATCTTTCTAGTTTTAACACACACAGGAAAACATTTGCAAACAGAAAACGCAGTATTGGTTTTCAATTAGTGTTTTCTAATGACACAGTTTAAACATTACTTGACAACTTAAAAGCATAAAACGGATAAAAGATGCATGGGCCCACCAGCTGTTGCAGTAAGATGAGGCAAAATGCATCACTTACACTGCCATAAAACCAAGCATTTACAATGCAATGGTCTCGGCATTGGTAAAGTTAGAGCTATTGGCATTGCTCATGACATTATTTTTGTTTATGTTTTTGTTTTTAAAATATATAAAGAAACGGCAGTCATGAGCAATGCCAATAGCTCTAACTTTAACAATGCCGAGACCGTTGCATTGTAAATGCTTGTTAAGAAGATCTTGTTACTATTGCGCTTAAGGCTGTTTCATATGCATTACGAACTCAAATTATTCTCAAAGTGCACAATTGTGCTCATTTTCTCGGTCGTGAAAGTGCAACATGCTGAGTTGCCCCTGACACATGTAGCTCCATTTTCCATGAAAGGCTTTAAGGAGCTTCTTAGCTGCTACTTGACATAAGCGACTCATTATAAATGTGATATTGATTTGAAAACTCTCGGAGGGTCAAATCATTATTACTACACCCAGTAAGAGCCGTGGGGATTGTAGGGGATTGTTTAAATAAAAGAGTTTTTAAAAACTCTCGGAATCTTATAATATTAGGTTCGGCACGAACCTCGAGAGGTAAATTGTTCCAGGCTTTCAGGCAACCCGCAAATAGCACAAAGATCTCCACAACGTGTGCTTTAACCCACTGAGTTTTCTTACTGGCATTGGATCCAGTCACTCACAGGGTCACACATGCCCTATTTTGAGAAAAGTGCATAAATCTGCTGTGATATCTTCCTGCGACTGAACCTGAGGGCCAAACTCGAGCTCACAGCCATGCATCCTTCATGTGCAGGAAATGCATATATGATGAGAACACGTGGCCTGCTGGGTAATCTATCTCGATAGAAGGTGCATTCATTTGCTACACTGTCTAACTGGAGTAAGAACATGTGATCCGCAATGTTCTACTCAGAGCTCTACAGGTGTGGCATTAACACATGACCTATTTTATTGGGTTTAGAACCTGTGACCTACAGGTTACAGCGTGTTTAAAGACGCTGGAATCTGGTCAAAGCCATGTGCGGGTGGCAGACCAAATGCTTCCTTGCTCATTACCAAAGCTGACATCTTACAATTCAACGTATTACTGTTAGTGCAACTGGGATTCTTAAAATTGAAACAATATTGTCACGTTTCAAAGTAAAACACTTTTCTATCAAGAAAAATAATTTCTCCAATCTTTTTGGTTCCATTTTTTTTCTGCTGGGTTCAAATATCAGTTCAGTGGATTACTGCCCCTGCTGCAAACATTATTGTTTGAACTCCAGAATTGGGCTCACTCGCCATATGGCATTCTGGACAGGCATTTATGCCCTACCACTTTTGAATGGCACCAGCCGCCACTGTTTCCACTTAAATCTTTAAAATTGCATATCTTCGGTTATAAGGATTGGATTTTTGTCCTTTTGGTCTCAAATGATCTATTAAATGTTAATCTAATTTTCTAAATTGGTGTAGGGGTTTTTCTTGTGTTGTGTTTTTGCTTTATCACTGTTTGAAGTGCTGCATCAATACTTTACATATTGCCTCTGTGACTGCTTTTGAGCAAGCTTCCACAGGATTAAACACAGGTTTATTTGGGGTTTGCTTGTGCTTCACCCTGACAAGAACTGTGGTTGCTTCCTGAGTATGTTTTCACCCCACTTCAACCAATAACCCAATTTCCTACATCTACCCATTCATAGATTAACCAGTTTGAGGTGATCCAGCACTGTCAAGCTTCCTTCAGGTAGATTTGTCTCAGGAGGCCCTGTCAGTCTCTAATTGATACAGGACCCTCTCTTCATGTTTGGCGAGGTAGTCATCCTCAAGTGCTAGGAACCTAACCTCGAGCTTGGCTATCTGTTGATTTTTCTAACTTTATTTATTTTTAAGGAATGTTTTGGCTGTGCCACGCCTGTTGCCTTTGGTGCCGCTCACAACAAACAAGGGGAGCCCAACATGTCTATGTTACGTTCAAAACAAGCTTTTACCTCCTGCATTACAAATTGTAAACATAGTGCATCAACTAGGCACCAAGTGTTCATACACCTTTTTGGGCAACAGCCCTCACTCGGGGTCTTGATTGTAATTGTGATTGCTGAATGATCTCAAATTCCATAAGGTAGGATATTTGCTGTAATTGTGCAAAAATTGTCTGCAGTGGGAAGAAATAGGAAGTCAATTCTAGACATAGTTTTATGCATAACTGAGATATGTGTGTTTTCCTTAACAAGGGGGTGTCATACTCTGCATATCACACAACTAGAAGTAGGATGTTCAGTTGACCAGTACAGCGGTCCCCATTGTTTTCATCATCCTGGGCCCAATCAAATGTAGCGTGGGCTCTAAGACAGTTTTGAAGTCCCACTCTCTGATATAGATGAGGCCTTAGGGTAATCCCAGGGTAACTGTTCTGACGTTGTTGTGGGTTTAGATAGGTGTGGTCAGATGTATGGACGATTGTATTGCTTCCCTTCCAGTCAGCCATCTATCACCACGTATCTCCTGTGTTCATCAATGATGACTTGAGAGGCAACCAGAGGAAGATTTAGTGCAACAGGACTGCAGTGCCCCTATAAATATTAGCCTGTCTTATCTGAATCTGTCCCAAGAAGCAAAGGAGAGTGGTTTCCTGCAGAAGCCGTGTAGTGTGGAAAGGATGTCTGACAAGCCTGAGAACCACCCCTCTATTGATGCAAACAGTTAAGCAGCTGATGTTCCATGACAGCATAGCAAAGCAGCCATGTGGTCTCTACTGACTGCAAAGGCATGTGTGCTCTACTCATGGGCGCTAGGATGAAATGCAACAAGGTCTGCAACTCCCCCTCAAACATCCTCCACCCTTTCTAAACAGAAGCATCTGTCGCCCTAACAATCCTCATATTTCAACTCATTTAACAATGGATAAAGGCAAGAAACCCCCGCTAAATATTGCAATATGCAAAGATGCTGTGTTACTGGCCTGATGTACAGTACAGACTTGCAAGTGAGCTGGGTAATCTTAATGTTCTGCCTTCCCATCAATTTGCTGTGCAGTAGATTAATGCAATCACAGTTGTAGGTGCTCCACTTGAGTGATACTCTGGGTCGTGAGTTTTGCGGCTGGGGGCTAATGACCATTCCTCAGTTTCTGGACAGCTTCAGTCAGTGTCTGTTGAGTCTAGTGGGCTGTGGGAGAGTATCCAATATCTACACCATTGCTACCTGGGGGGAACTTTGCAAACTGCAGCGCGAGGGTGCAGGCCACTCACCTGGACATCGCAGAGGAGTTAGAGGGGCCAGACGCTCTGATTCCTGTGCAGGGACGGCTGCAGCTTGTGTTTCCGGCCGCCGCTGCCACTGTTTGTTTGTTTGCCGCTACACGTTGGGGAGCACAGGACTACGGCTCCCAGGATCCCTGAAGACCCCGCCCCCACCCGCAGGCACTTCCGCGCCCGGAGGCGCTAAATTCGAGCGGCTCCCTCGGGGGAGCGGGGGAACTTTGCAAACTGCAGCGCGAGGGTGCAGGCCACTCACCTGGACATCGCAGAGGAGTTAGAGGGGCCAGACGCTCTGATTCCTGTGCAGGGACGGCTGCAGCTTGTGTTTCCGGCCGCCGCTGCCACTGTTTGTTTGTTTGCCGCTACACGTTGGGGAGCACAGGACTACGGCTCCCAGGATCCCTGAAGACCCCGCCCCCACCCGCAGGCACTTCCGCGCCCGGAGGCGCTAAATTCGAACGGCTCCCTCGGGGGAGCGGGGGAACTTTGCAAACTGCAGCGCGAGGGTGCAGGCCACTCACCTGGACATCGCAGAGGAGTTAGAGGGGCCAGACGCTCTGATTCCTGTGCAGGGACGGCTGCAGCTTGTGTTTCCGGCCGCCGCTGCCACTGTTTGTTTGTTTGCCGCTACACGTTGGGGAGCACAGGACTACGGCTCCCAGGATCCCTGAAGACCCCGCCCCCACCCGCAGGCACTTCCGCGCCCGGAGGCGCTAAATTCGAACGGCTCCCTCCGCGTCGCGGGACGCGCGCGGGCGGCGCCGGGCTAAGCCCGGGCAAAGGGCGGGCCGTCTGTGGCTGTCCGGGGCAGGAGGAGGCAGGGCGGGGCCATCCCCCTGACATCGGACCCCAGAATATCTGCCCCACTTCAGGTACTGCTGCTGTCGTTACATTTACTTTCTCGCCCTATGAGCGTTGCTGTGGAGGTGTTCAGCTTTAGTGTACTTCGGCTGTAATCTGGGTCTAGTCGTAGGGGACAGTTAACTTCGGCCATATTCTATGATGTCAGGCCCCAAGAAAAATAAGGTGGTCACGGGGGCTGGCTCCATGAATAATTTTCTAGTTAAGAGGGTGACCAAAATCAACGAGGATAGAAGAGCTTCCTTGGGCAAAGTAGACGCTCTGGATTACGCCCCCTCCCCAGCTACAGCTGCTACACTGGAGGATTTCCTAGATGGCGATAGAATCTTGGACTGTACGCCACAAGACCATAACGCTACCGAACTAACCTGTAATACAGTAGCTCCTATTCTCCAGGAGCATGATAATGCAGTAATGGTCTCCACAATGAATGATACGTTACGCCCTGACTCTGAGGAAGAGACAGAAACATTGGAAGAAACTAGGGGCAAGAGACCCGTTAAATCATGCAGAAGGCAACAAAGCAAGAGGGGAGGTAAGACCATCCACAGGAGAAGGGTGGAAAATCACCGGCCGGATAGTTACAATTCCCCCAAATCCAAACAAATTGCAGAGCCCATGAAGGAACCTAATATTACATTGAGCCCAGAGCAGTTTGATTTGCTGATCGAACGTATGGAGGCTGCGGTAGACCTAAAATTTAAAGCTTCCATTGACTGTCTTACTGTCAAATTGGATTCCGCAAATGCGGAGATTAAAAGACTTGGAGCTCTACTGGATCAACAGCTGGTTAAATTCTCTCAGGTGAATCCCTTACCCCCTCATAATAGTTTAGCAATCCCTAAAGTGACGGGAGGTAGTGCTACAACAGCTCCCAACTCTCTATCCTTGATCCCTCCTGTTATTAGCCCGGTCCACAATCTTACTGTTCCCCTAGCAGTCCATCCTCCACCAGCAGATTTGGATACCGTTCAGGCATGGGGTTTGCAGAGACCTGGCAATAACAATAACGTTGTACAAAGTAGATGCGCCAATACTATTAATTTGCCCCCGGAATGCGCTCCTTACGTCATCGTACTTGCAAATGTTCCGCTGTTTTGCTCAGGTAACACTGAGCCGCAAGTGGAAGCGCATGACTCCCTTAAAAACAAAGTGGTGGCCTGGTTAGGCGCTAAATGCGGTTTCCCTTCCAAACTTGCTGGAGATATTATTACGACAAGGAGAGTGAATTGGATTGGCCCATCAAGGAAATCTTGCAGAGGGGATTGCGTGGTTGTGAACTTTAAATACCCACAACACGTGGCCACTGTCCTCCTGCGGGCAGCATCCCTGTTGGAGGACAGTAATAGTATCCGTGTTCGTCCACTGGGGTATTTTTACAACAAGGCCAATTTTCCCTCCGTGTCGAGACCAAGACCTTATCCATTTACCCCGGTAGGGCCCAGTCGGGCGCAGCAATGTTCTTTGCAGGACCGTGATAATGCTAGTTCATGGGGTCCCCCCATTACAACGTATAATAGGTTTGATGCGCTCTCAGGCCTCGACCTCTGTGATTGACGGGAAGAGGGAGAGGGTACAGAGGACGCCGCTGTTGCGGCCCCAACATCAATGGTCCACGTACCTTCTTCTGAGGTGGTCAAGAACAATTTACCTGAGATCATTACTAGTGACAATGGGGGCACGGTTAGGCTGTTATCTTGGAACATTGCTGGGTTGCGGGCTAAGAAGGGAGACCCAAGTTGGGAAAACTTTGTAAAGAGTTATGATGTTATTGCCTTGCAAGAGACTTGGGACTTGGAGTGTGACTACTGGATAGATGGCTTTACATCTTTCTTTGTCCCTGCCTTGCCTTCCCCAGCTGGACGGAACAAAGGCGGCCTCATGATGCTGGTTTCGGTGAATTTAAAAGGCAAATTGATAATGTTGGATTGTGCTTCCAAAAATTTTATCTTTCTGGAGTTAACCTTAGAGGATGGTGGTAAATTATTGTTGGTTAACTGTTACAATGCCCCCAATAGTAACCCAGAATCCTCGCATTTTAATTGGTTATCAGATTTTTTAATTCTCTACGGAGACAAGCAAACCACTTTGTTTCGATTTATTTTAATGGGTGATTTTAATGTTCATTTGTGTTCTAAATGTGTTATGGTGGAATTGGAGGGGCCAGGCAGTGTGTCACCCCCTCATTTTGAACACACACAGAATGGTCGAGCACTTGAACATGTACTGCTGGAAAATGAGTTATTTGAACCTGAATTTTGTGACATTACTACACGGGTTGCCACCTACACGGGAAGGGCTAGCGATTCGATTATTGACTTCATTTTTATCTCGAGATACTTTCTTAATTACGTGATTACTTATAATGCAATTGCTATGCCCATGAGTGATCATAATCCTGTTGGACTGGTGCTAACAAATAGTGCCTTATTGTCAAAATCTGTTGTTCTCCAGCAGACTATATTGCCTATAAAAGTAAAGGATCAGGGGAGAAGACTTAAATGGGAGTCGGTTGTACCGGAAATTTTTTTTGTAACTTTATCTAATTCAGTCGCAGATGAGTTAAGGGTGTGTGCCACTCCTTTAGCTGGGCACAATGATATTATATCTTCATTTGAAGATATTTGCCGGTTTGTGTCTAGCAGTCTTTTAGCCAAAGGGCAGGGGGCTAAACAATACCCGGCGAAAGGCTGGTTTGATAAAAACTGTAGTAAAGCCCATAACCGCCTTAAAAAAGCCCTCAACATCCGCCCAAGGGACAAGGAGCTTGTGGCGCGATTGAGAAAGGATTACAACACGGCCATCATTCTGCGTAAAAATGAATTAAAAAGTAAAGCTTGGGAGGACTTAAGGGATAAAGCTACCCTAAAAAATAGTGCTGAGTTTTGGACAATAATAAATTCTCCATTTCTTACAGGCGCTCAAAACTCAGCTCAGGAATTAAACATCTCAGAGGTCGAGTGGCTATCCCATTTTGAAAAAATTTATGACAGCTACAGGGAGCCGGACCCTTTTATAACCCCTGCAATTGGTAGCCCCATGGAGCCTGTGAGTTTTGAAACCTGTGAGGTACTTAGAGCCATAGAGGAGACAGCAGGGCGCAAGGCACCTGGCCCCGATGGAGTGCCAGCAGACATGTACAGGGCAAATCCACTGTTTTGGGCAAACATTTTAACTAGAGTTTTTAACGCTGCCGCAATAGTGGGTTTCCCTGAGTCCTGGTCTCTTGCTACAATCGTCCCAATATTTTAAAAAGGGCAGAGAGGAGATCCAAAATGCTATCGACCTATATCGCTCCTGGACTCCTCGGTAAAAATTTTAGGTAAGGTTGTCCTGGCGAGGATCTCCGCGTGGGCCAAGGGAAATAACATCCTATCCGAGGCACAATTTGGCTTTAGGTCAGGGAGGAGTACTGAGGACCAATGCCTCAACCTCCACCTCATACTGTCCAAATATACCAAAGCAAAAGGGGGCAGCTTATTCCTGGGTTTTATGGACCTGTCCACAGCTTTTGATCTTGTTAATAGATCTAAGCTGTGGGCAATGTTGCTGGAGATGGGCCTCGACAGTTCCTTGGTGTACTTTCTGGCAGAGCTCCACAAAGATCTGAGGGCCCGTATTAGAATGACCACCGACGGAAAGTGCACCGAGAGCTTTAGATCCACTAGAGGGGTCCGCCAGGGATGCATCCTGGCACCAATGTTGTTCACGCTCTATGTGAACTCTTTGGAGGGTTACCTAACGTCTGCCACAAAAGATTTCCCGAGCATGGGGGGTGCACCAATCCCGGTGCTCCTCTATGCCAATGACGCGGTACTCATAGCCAGGACCCCAGTTGCCCTACAAAAGTTACTGGATGCCTTTTGTAATTTTATGAGTAGTCTCGACCTGGTGATCAACAAAAGTAAATCACATACCATGTCTGTTGGATGTGGTATGCGTAAAGAAAAATCCTTTTACTGTGACGGTGAGGTGATTACTAGTGTCAAGGTCTTTACCTACCTGGGAGTGATTTTTGACCAGAGGGGATCCTGGACACCGCAGGTAACATCTAAAATGAATGCGGTAAGAAGCTCATATGCTGCAATTCTGGGTTTTGCTAAGAGATTGGGGGGGAAACCCATGGAGGCTATTATGGCCATCTATAAAGCCAAGACAATTGCAATTGCTAGATATGGTGCAGCAGTCTGGGGTTACGTTAATGTCAAAGATATCCAGACTGAGGAAAACAAATTTTTCCGCTCATTGTTGGGTTTACCCCAGTCAACTGCTACCTTCTCAGTACACTTAGAGCTGGGAATGGGTTACATTCTAGACATATTAAATCTAGCCCCACTTTTGATGTGGATAAAGCTTTGGCTTAACCCAAACCTTAGCCTTAATCATCAGATCATCAAAGATTGTCTCCAACTTGATCACAGAAGGGACATTCAGTGGCTGTCTTATATTGAAACTATGACAGCTCTTTTGGGACGCCCTGAAATCTTTAGTAGTCCTGAAGCCTTGTGTAGAGCTGACCTGCAGTGGGTGAAAATAAATTTTCTGAGAATTCGCATGGCTGAGCGCGAAGCCCACGATTTATGTAAACCCTCTGTGAGGGCTCATGTTCTGATATCTCCATCCTGTGCTCTGGCCCCTTATTTAATTACGGTAATCAACCCTTTCCATAGATGGCTTTTATCCAAATTTCGGTTTAACCAAATTTATACAGTGCTGTGGGATGTGAAAGACTGGTGCAAGCTGGAGGAATCGGCCCCATGCAAATGTGATGGTTTCTCTATTCAGGATAATGCCCATTTTTTGTTCTTTTGTTCCTTCTATCACGAACCGCGTATAAGATACTTAAAATCTATTCTGAAGGACCTGGGCTTTATCCAGTATAAGCCTGCACTGTTTTATTTACAGATGTTGCTCTCTCCTCTAATAATGTACTGCACTGCTAGTTTTCTAGCTGCATCTGTGAGATGCAAGAGAATAAGGCTAAGATTGGAAGAACAATAGGAATTTGGTTCCAGCTATATTGCTCATTCGAGTGTTTTTTAATGTATTTTATGCAATTATCGCCCTTTTAATCTGCTTTTTAAATTTATCAATTGTTTAATACTGTATTAAATTTATCAACTGTTTTATAGATGAACTTTTAATATTTGCTGTAGAATGCTTTTATGATTTTAATTAATCGAATAAAGTGGAATTTGACTTGACTTGACAGTGTCTGTTGAGTCTAGTGGGCTGTGGGAGAGTATCCAATATCTACACCATTGCTACCTCCATTTCAGACTGGTGCTGTTGAAGTGGCTTCCATTGTTCCCTTGTTGTGCAGGAAGCCTCGCTGTGGGGGGGGGAGGGTCTTGTGCTTTAGCTCTTTCCTTTTGGCCACCCAGTCCCATGCGGCCTAAGAGAATCCAAAGAAGAAGCAAGAATTCTGGATTACTTTAGGCCTGGCTGGGAGCAGAAGCATATTTTTAACGTCCATTGCTTGAAGTTTCTATTTAAGTGCATCAAAAGTTACTCTACAACTTATTTTCCTTGAGGATCACATCCCTGTCCCTGTAGTTCGGTACTTCGGCAAGGATGGTAATCAGTTTTGGGGGAAGTGGGAGGAGTAGATGACCAGGCCGAGAGAGGGGGGTGAGGGGAGGAGATTTGTGACAGGAGATCTAGTTAGGTCGAACCTACAGCGTGCATGTGCCTGCTGTAATTTCTCTGTACGGCGTGTAATCAGGGGCGGCTCCTCAATATGGGTAGAGGAGCGTCGCGCCATTGCTTTCTTGCAGTGCAAGAAGCAGTAACATAAAATAGTATGAAAACCATTTTATGTTACTGCTTCTCGCATTGCGAGAAAGCAGAGGGGTTTGGTTGAAGGCGGGCGGACATGCAACAGGGCAGGGGAGGAGTGGCTAGCCTAATGTTGCAGGCCCTGACTGTTTGGTCGGCCCTCTGGGGCCGACCAAACCAGTCATGCATACTTGCAGTGTTGCCATTGCAGCGTTGTGTCCGGCTTAGGGGAGGGAAGGGAGGCTGCCTGCTTCTTATGAGGAGCAGAGACTATGCGGGACCTGATCGGCAGGGTTGGATTGGGATTCAAAATCGGCCTGGGCACGCAAAAAAAAAGTGGCCCACATTTGCATATTGTCTTTCCTCTGCTTCGGCGAAATCTTACCAAAAAAGGGGGGGGGGGATACAAAAAAATGCATGGATTAGTTTACACTGGTGAAACACATCTGAAAACAAGTGAGGCCACTTCTGCTCAGGCCCCCTGCCCCGCTAGGAATGCATACATTAATGGGCAGGCCCTGTGAGAGAAAGGGAGTGATACCTCTGCCTGTTGCTAAACGGGAGGTAATGAGCGCCCATCTGCCTCCAGAAAGGCCACTCAGACACCCACTGAGCCTCTGGCTGTATCCGAACAACAGCGGCACCTCCCAAATCTGCCCCCCCCCCCGACTGCTCAAAAAAGCAGCCCACAGCTGGAACTTGGACACCGGCCCCTCGTTACCAATCCGACACTGCTGCTCGGGCCGGCTAAGGTAAGTTTATGTTTTTTTAAATATATATCATTAAAATTACACAGCCCAACCTGGACATCCCCCCCACCCCCCGCGAGTCATGCCAGCCGCGACTGCGTGTAATCCCGCCTTTTGCCTCACTCCTGTGTCACTTATATTTCCTGGGTCCTTATTGGTGGTGCTCCCGATACTTCACTTCCAGGTTTCATAGTTCGGGAGCACCGGCCAACAACAGTTTTCTTACGCTGTAGTTGTATAAATGTTTATTTAGGGACTACTTGTTTAAACATGCAAGCGACACCTATTGGCTTTGCCAGTGCTTTTGTGTTGCTTACCTCACAGATGCATTGCAGCCTCGGGGTTTTGGCGCCAGCGCACATATGTACTTTTTGCCTGCCAAGGGTGGTATTGAAAATTGAACCGTGTACTTGTGACTCACCAGACTGGACTGCACAGGCCCACTTAAGGGTAATTGTAGTGCCTTGCTGCGATTTGAATGTCAACTTTTTTTGGACGATTTGTTTTTCTTTCTCGCTGTGTCTAGGCAATTATTGTCAAGGGGACCTCTAGACAAAACCACGGGTGGTGGCGTTGCAGTGCGTGATTAATTGAACAGATGAAGTGGCCACTGCGAGTTTCGGTCAGCAGCAGGAGGGCAGCCCGGTGTCTGTACTGATGGCATCCATTTTGTGATGCCAGGGCTCTGAAAGATTTCTACTGTGTAGTACAGTGTGTACATGTCGTCCCCTCTAGAAGGGTGGGATCCTACTCCCACACCAGTTACTGGTGTGGGGGTAGGATTCCAAGTTGTTTGACACCAAACATGACATGTTTTGATGCAGTCATTCCAAAGTTAGCATTTACCGCGAGGTTATAATGCACTTAAGAGTATATGGTTTAACCGCATCCACAAACAGCAGCAGAGAATAGACTCTGCCAGCTGCAGAGGGGTCCTGCTCAGGCAGAAGCACCCCCTCACATAGTAAACCAAGCACCCTGCCCTTAGGATTGATAGGGCCTACCATAGGGGTGACTGATATGTGTGTGTGTGGTGAGATATAGGAACCTATACCTCAGTGAGGAGTGCTAACACTACCTCACACAGGCTGCAGTAGCAGGCCTGTGGTGTCAGATTGTGAATGCTTCCCAGGGGTGGCATAATACATGCGCAGCCCCTGGTAGGCCTGTGAAGTACCAATGCCCTAGGTACCTAAGGTACCATATACTAGGGGCTCATAAGGTACCACAGTATCCAATCGCTAGTGCATCTAATATGCACACCAATCATTTAAGGGAGTAAGCAGATAGGCTGGGGTCCTGGATAGCAGGATCCCAGCCAGACTAGTCAAAAACCATTCAAACACCAGGAAAAAAGTGGGGGCAACCATATAGTCAGATTCCATCTTCCTACACCCCCTAATTAGCCGCCTGCAATAAAGCCCTTATCAGCTCCTAGCAGACTGCAGGCCGGGCACCCTTTCCGTAGCAGAAATCTCTGACACGCAGGAGGAGCTCCTATTGCCACAAAGTACTGTTGCCTCCAGTACCCTAAATAACTTTTAACTGGCACTAAAGCATACAATTAGGGAAGAGCCAGCTCACTGTCCGCGCTCTGTTAGTAATACACAGTGTTTTATAGTATGTGTACAATTTATGCTGAGTCACATAGTAGCACCATAAAATGCAGAAATACAATAATTTGCCCTCATCATTTTAGTAACCTGCTTCTATTTACAGTCCATGATTATGATAGTACTTTTAATACAGCTTTTAAGCATCCTAAAGGTGCCTTCAGCCCAGCTTCTTTACAGAGTAGAACATTCTGCATGTGAACGTGCACCAGTTGTGTCCTTATGTGATGCTGGAGGACACTAGAGATCATAGAGGTGCTGACATGCTGGAAAATAATAGCATTATGTCCTGCCATACTGATGTATCTGAAACACCTTCAGGTTGGGGCAGATTAGAACAGATACAGGTGTCTCAGGTGTATGACTAGCTCAGCCACAGTCCACTGGACCTTTCACAAGCCTAAATCTAGTATGCAAGTTAGCAGCTTGAGCTATATTTGATGATGGGTCAGTGGCATTATCAACAGCCCTTTACAAACTTGAGTCAAAAGAACCAACTACTATCCTTAATGACTTTAATATCTGGGTTTACAAATTACTTGGATCAGACTGCACATTTTTAACTTTACACTTACATATGCTGCCTCATAATAGTTAACTGCTGAAATAAAACAGGTACACAGATGTCATGACACTGGAACTGTTGCCTTTTAGCTACAGAGCTCTACATTTCACCGTAAAAATCTAAACATGTTCAGCCTATCCAGGTTCTCCTGCATCAATCAGAGCCAGCACAGCATCACTCAGCGCAACCACAGCATCACTCAGTGCAACCACAGCATCACTCAGCGCCACAACAGCATCACTCAGCGCCACCACATCATCACTCAGCGCCACCACAACATCACTCAGCACCACCACAGCATCACTCAGCACCACCACAGCACCACTCAGCACCACCACAGCATCACTCAGCACTACCACAGCTTCACTCAGCACCACCACACTATCACTCAGCGCCAGCACAACATTACTCAGTGCAACAACAACAACACTCAGCACCACCACAGCGTCCCTCAAGGCCACAACAATATCCCTAAGGAACACAACAAGATCACTCAGCGCCACCACAGCATCACTCTACACTACCACAGCAACACTCAGCACCACCACAGCATCACTCGGCACCACCACAGCTTTACTCAGTGACACCACATCATCGCTCAGGGCCAACACTGCATCACTCGACAACACCACAGGATCACTCAGCACCACCACAGCATCACTCAGCACCACCACAGCATCACTCATGGACACATCAATATCACTCAGTGCCACCACAGCATCAATCAGCTCCACCACAGCATCACTCAGGTCCACCACAGCATCACTTAGCACCACCACAGCATCACTATGCGCTACCACAGCATCACTCAGCGCCACCCCAGCATCACTCAACACCACCACAGCATCACTCAGCACCACACAGCATCACTCAGGGACACCACAACATCACTCAGGGACACCACAACATCACTCAGCACCACCACAGCAACACTCAGCACCACCACAGCGTCACTCAAGCACACAACAATATCGTTCAGGTCCACAACAGCATCACCACAGCATCAGTCAGCATCACCACAACATCACTCAGGTCCACCACAGCATCGCTCAGGGCCAGCACAGGATCACTCAATGCCACCACAGTATCAGTCAGCACCACCACAGCGTCGCTCAGCACCACCACTGCATCACTCAGGACCACCACAGGATCACTCAGCACCACCACAGCTTCACTCAACACCACCACAGCATCACTTTGGGACACAAAAATATCACTCAGCACCACCACAGCATCAATCAGCACCACCACAGCGTCACTCAGCACCGCCACAGTGTCAATCAGCACCACCACAGCATCACTCAGGGCCAGCACAGGATCACTCAACGCCACCATAGCATCAGTCAGCACCACCACAGCGTCACTCAGAACCACCACAGCATCACTCTGGACCACCACAGCATCACACAGCACCACCACAGCATCACTCAGGGCCACCACAGTATCACTCACCTTCACCACAGCATCACTCAGCACCACCACAGCATCACTCAGCAACACCACAGCATCACTCAGTACCACCACAACATCACTATGCGCTACCACAGCATCACTCTGCAGCGCCACAGCATCAAAAAACATCACCACATCATCAGTCGGCACCACCATAGCATCACTCAGGGCCACCACAGCATCACTCAACGCCACCGCTGCATAACTTAGGGCCAGCACAGCATCACTCAACCACCACAGCATCACTTAGTGCTTCTTACACTTTTTAATTACAACTTCTCAACATGCTGCACAGCAGCCACACTTCTCTACAGCACAGCTTAGAAACATTGGCAAAGTCAATAGCTCTACCTAAACACTTATAAGGCCCCCCAATGCATAGCCAATAGGTCTCGCCTTTGGGACAATATAAGTGTTTAGTTATCCAGCACAATATCCTTCATTAAACAACATCACGTTTTGCATGGCTAATCACTTATAAGGTCCCAAAAGCAAGACCTATTGGCTATGCCAATGCTTGTTTTCTGTTTGTTTACTTTTGTTAAAATCGCGGCACCTGCACTTTAACTTTCAGCATCTTAAGCCGCGATTGCTTCAAAAGTAAAAAAAAAAAGAAAAAAAAGTTGTTTTCTACTTTTTTACTTTTGAACCAATCATGGAACCCATGCCTTAGCTTAAGATGTTTACAGCTAAAGCGCGAGTGCCGCAATTGATTTTCAGTACAATAGCTCTCGCATTATTGAAAGTTTGAGCTATTGGCGTTGCATTATTATTAGCAACGCCAAGAACTTTCAGCAATGCGAGACCTATTGCATTGCACATGCTTGTTTTTTTAACATTTGGATGGCAGGCAATGGTATGTATGTATCCCCTATTACTCCTCTGCCACTTTATATATATATATATATTGAAAGCAGGGGCAGAGGATTTGGGATGACATATAAAACATGAAATTGTAGATGGCTAAAATGTGAATGATGGATATGTTTCACCTTTGGATTGTAAGTAACATTTAAGACAACTCAAGGTTGCTCTTGTTAATTAATTTGATGTCACTCAGTACACCTTGGTGAGAAACATTCCTTAGTCACAGTTATTCATCAGTAATTCTATATGTTACTAATCAGTACTGCACAGCTCTGAGTAAATCCACACTTACAATTTTCTCATATATTTTCTTTTATATATTTCATTTGCGTAAATATGTAGTTGAAATCTATTTGGAAATATTCGAGTAGAGAAGTAATTTAATTATAAACCAGCATTTCGAGAGCTGACCGGCGCTAACAGTTGGCAATAAAACTAACATCGATTGGAAAAAACCTCTTCATGCATAACCTTATGATGACATTGATTTGTTATTTACTGTAGGCTTTGTTTCACAATGATTGCCCGCTGAATGAGAAGCATTATAGAGAAGCGGTTTTCTCTCTTTTCTGCAGCCACTAATAAAACACACAGCTTGAAAAACGGGTTTGTCTGCTCATCGCCCGTCTGTTTTCATTCTGGCTCCGCTTGTGAAGCTACAGTTTGGGCACTTTTTTGGCTTCTTCGGCCAGGAAAAGTTTTCAGTGAACTATTTGTCAGGTAAAGCTGCATGCCAATGCACTTTAAGGACCCTGGCAAACTTCTTCACTGGAACTAAGATAAGTGAATTGTAGCTCTCGAGGCCGCTCTGTGACAGCGACTCCACCTTCAGGATTTTTATGTAGGTCAAAGTAAAGTACACGACGATTTCGTTTCGAGAAATGAGGCCTCTTGTCTTGTACTAAAGTTGTTTGTGGTCGCAGAGCCTGTGAATCAGGCTTTGCAACAGCAAGGCGCCTTTTCGCAATGTACAAAATCATGCACAATGTGGCCAATTCTTTACCACCCCTGAAACTAATTTTTCGACCCTATCTAAATTGCAAAGAGGAGGAGGTGTGATAGAGGCCTTCGACTCCCCGTTGCGAGTCCCAGAGTAATTATCAATGGTGTGTGGCCTCAATTGGGATCACGAACCCTTGAAAAGTTACATCTCAAGTTGGGGTGGTAATTGATCTGCAGGGGCAGAAGTACCTTGTGAAAGCCTTCCCCTTTTGCAACCCTGTCTGATGGCCAAAGAGGGCGCCGGCAGTAGGGCATGGGGACACTGGCTGTTCCTATCAACGTCTTCTCAAATGAGAAACATTTTTTTAAAGCACCCCCTGTCTCTGTAATGGACAGAGGCTTCTTCTGAAAAACATATTTTCAGGCCACAAACCATGCATTTGCCGTCCTTCACAGGGGGTCACAAAATGCCAGCTCTTTAATTGTTTTCTATTGATGGGTCATTTTGCGCCCCCTGGAAATGGGCCATGTGCCATGCAACCTATTAGTACATAGGTCACAGCAAAATTTACATACCTGTTTGCAAACCCGCTGGTGTGTAATTTGCACATCCCTTATTTGCAAAAGGGGAAAGTGCATCAGGCCTTAAGTGTGTAAAATATGGCAAATGTTCATTTTTATTAACATTTTGAGAGGCGATGAAGCATTGTAGATTTCCTGAAAACTTATTTTGCCCTAGTCACAAAACGACATGATAGTGTTGTCCTTCTGGTGCCCCAGAGAAATAGATTTGTAGCTGTTGACTGTAGGACAGAAGATGCAGAACCATTTTTCTACCTTCTGTTGTACTGTAAACGTAACGTCTTTTCTCTCCCTCTGCCTTAACTGTTCTCACTGTATAGATGCATATATATGTATATATACATATCTATCTATCTATCTATCTATCTATCTATCTATCTATCTATCTATCTATCTATCTATCTATCTATCTATCTATCTATCTATCTATCTATCTATCTATCTATCTATCTATCTATCTATCTATCTATCTATCTATCTATCTATCTATCTATCTATCTACATTTCCATATCCATATCCTACTGGCGGTCGCCAGTAGGTAGTTATAGTTAGGACCAGATTTCTATTAAAAAGCTGTTTTTTATTTGGCACCGCTTGACGAATCTTCATGAAATTTTCATAACTAATACACCAGTCCCTTCAGCTGCTGTCTTGAAAGTGTGATTAGTTAAGCGGGGGCCGAGAAAAAGGGGGAGGGTCCCAAAACGCTTTTTCTCCATGTTAATTTCCATTAGTAACTTTAGACACGGTTACAGCCTGTACTGCTGGATGTTAATTACACCAAATTTGGCAAAAGCAGCTCTTGGTCCAGAAAGCACTCTTTTTGTTAAATGGTGTAAATCCGTTCAGTAGTTTCTGAGAAATTTTAAGATTTCTCAGATATACAACTGTGACCGTGGTGGATCTGCGACCCCTCCTGATCTCGTACCTGAGAACTGATTGGCTGCCAACACTTCAAAACAGGAAATGTTGGCACCCATCTTGTGACATGGTTGAGCCGAGTCACCCAAAAAAACATTATTTTTTTAAAAAAGGGGGTAGGGTAGAAACACCCTGACCCCCTAGGCCTGTTCAGGGGATCCAACAGGGACCCTTAGACCAAAAAAATCATTTTTTGGCGGGAGTTGCATTGGGTCTGCAAATTCTGCTGAAAATTTTAAAGAAACAAAGCGCGGGTTGCCGCACTACATTTAAATAATCCCCTGGGTGGGCCAGGTCCCAGGGCAATTACAAATAATAATGTCGGGGCCTGTGCGAGCCCCTGCAGCCTTGGGGACCGCCACCTCCCAGGGGCTAAACACCCCAAAAAAAAAGGGGCATGTGCCCCCCCGCAGCCCCAGGGACCCCACCTCCCCAGGGTCTTACTAAATTAAAATGTGTGTCGGGGGCTCTAGCCCCCCCATGCATCCCCAGGGACCGCCACCTCCCTGGGCTCATATATTGGAATGCGGACGGCCATGCGGCCACCTGCAGCACTGGGGACCGCCTCCTCCCCAGGTCTATATTTAAAATAATCTGTGGGGGCTGGAGCCCCCCCACGCAGTCCTTGGGTTATATTAAATTAAAATGCATGGGGGGCTCCAGACCCCCATGCTGCCCCAGGGACGCTCACCTCTCCGGGGCTCGTATCCTGAAATGTGGGGGTCACGCGTCCCCCCGCAGCACCGGGGACCGCCACCTCCCTGAGCTATATGTAAAAAAGCATGAGGGTCCCCAGCCCCCCCATGCAGCACCAGGGACTGCCTCCGCCCAGGGGCTCTACAGAAGATGGGAGGTGGGTCACGGAGCTGCCCTACATGGCCATGGGGACTACCACCCCCTAGTGCTGGCTCCAGCAATGTCCCGGGGTGCCCACCCCCGGGACATTGCAGTTTCCTAAGGCTTGGATGGAGCACCGCTCCCGCCGAGCCATAGCAAACTCTGGTTCGCTTCATGGAAGCAAGAGCATGGAAAATGCTCTTGCTTCCATGAAGCGGAGCAGAATTGCTTTCGGACATAAGGAGCTGCATGTTTGCAGCTCCCTCTGTCCAAAAGCCATGCCGGCTCCCACAGGAGGTGGGGAGCCGAGAGGGACCCCAGGGAACTTGAGGTTCCCCCGCGGTCCCCAACAAGAGGCAATGCCCCGGGGATGGGGTCCCTGGGGCAATATTGGCCCGGGGAGGTTATCTCTCTGGCCCCCCTCCCCATTGAAAGAAAAAAAAGATAAAGGCCTGACCCAGGAGATGGGTACCTGGGGCCGAAAAAGGCCTGGGGAGGCAGGGGCCAAGCGGCCCCCTCCCAATTCTTTTTAAAAAATGGGCATGCCCCGGGGATGTGGTCCCGAGCAATATTGGCCCGGGGAGGGGGTGGCACAGGTTTCCCTCCCCATTTAGAAAGATAACAATTATGGCCTAGCGCCGGGGGATGGTGTCACTGAGGCCCAGAATGGTCCAGGGAAGGGGGGCATGCAGTAGCCCTCCCTAAAAAAAAAAAAAAAAAAAAAAACCTTTTCCACTACACTGCATATGCGCCTTCTGGTGCCTCAGGACTAAAGTGGACTTCTGCCCCAAAGCAGCAGTGATCCTGATGGCGCGTTTGCAGAGTGGTGGAGAAAGGGGCTTGCCTCTGACCTCCTCTCAGTAATCCAGCTGTATGGGCCTTACTGGAGGTAATAGGAGAGCTAGTTGGCCCCCCAAGGACCCTCAAAAGCCAAGTGAACTTCACCACCCCTACTAGTAGTGCGTCAGGAGGTGTGTTTGCAGAGTGGTGGATAAAGGGGCGTGGCCTGCTATCAGATCTCAGCAATGTATGAGTGGATATGTCAATAGCTGTATTAGTGAGTGGGCCTATGAGTGGCAGTATGGGTGAGCAAGTGGATGTGTGTGTAGATCTATGAATCAGTGAGTGGGTGTGTAAGTGCTGTTATGGCTCTGTGAATGGGTATCTGAATGGTTGTGTGGGAGTAGCAGTGGGTGTATAAAAGATTCTATAGGGGTGTGAGTGGGTGCGTCAGAGATGCTGCAGGTAATGTCCTCAGTGATGTCATTTGAGATGTCATCAGTGATGTCTCTAACCCTGTCATGAGTGATGTAATATTCATAAGCAGTGCATTGCGGGGCGCGAGTTAGAGTTAACTCAGGTAACCATAATGGCGGCATTCCCCTAGTTTTGTATGAGTAAAATCTGACTCTAACTATAACGTCCCTGTAACCTTTGTTTTTTTTTGTGAATATATCTTCAAATTTGATTTTGATTTAAATTGTGCCTCCCAAACTTGTAAATGAAAGTATTAAGTGCTTATTAGGCTTTATAATCAATATAAACAATCACAGATAATCAATAGCATAGAAATTTCAAATGATGTAACCGTTTTAAAATGCCTTCAAATTCCACTCCATTTACAACACAATTGGAGATCTTCTGAAAGATAAAACAAGACTGGTTGAAAACTCAATTTGTCTTGTAGAGTTTTACAAAAACATCAAATTTGTAATAGAAAGACAAAATATGTGCAACCGAAAACCCACCCTCAAGTTACATTCAGATCTGCCTTGATCCATAACAGCCTCACCCGAATCACCTTAAGGGTAGGGTCGGACTTGCCTAAAGGGCAAACAGTCAGTCCCTGATGGGCTGATCTGACAGGCCAGCGTGTGGGCCAGTTTTTTGGCTAGTTTTGGGCCTGATGCATGGTCTATTTGGCCAGTTTTTCTGTTGATTTCTCTATTATTAAAACAAACATTGCCTGCAGCAAGCTTAACCCCTTCAGTGCCCATGACGAGATAGTCTCGTCATGGAGCTCGGTTGCGCTGTGCCCATGACGAGACTATCTCGTCATGAACCCCGCCCGCTAATGCAACGCCCGGCACAGGGCGTGGAAAGGGCGGGGCACTGAAGAGGTTAAATCCCTGCACTCTTCCATACCTTGCAAAACACTTGTATAGCATGTATTTACACATTTGAAACTGCCCCAATTTGCAAACATGGGCCACTTTGTTAGCTATTTCACTAACGAGGGCCAGTTTTCTGTCCCAGTCCGACCCTGCTGAAGGGGTGGCTCCTCAAGACCCAAGCGCATTTTTATTAAAAACCTTTGGTACAAAGAAAGTGGCACAAACATCAAATAGGAGCTGACCTTTATAAAAGTTTTAAAAGTATACCACAGTTTCAATGATTTCTTATCTATTTCATTGTTTAAATCATTGACTTTACCTTTGCTAAATGCACATTTTGCTAATAGGTTCGGCTAGTAGTAAAATTAATCCGTGGTATATAATTTCATAATAAATTTCAAATAATTTGAAAGTCAGTTTAGGACATGGTCCTGCTCAGGAAAATGTATGGTTCCAGAATCGTCTCCCCTCCCCCCGCCCCCCCCCACGGATAAATCACCTCTCTGTAACAAGATAACAGAATGTGTCAGTTCGCACTGCTACATTGGAGTTCAGGAACTACCATGCTGATTTGGAGGTCAGGGGTCATTCCATGCACAGAGACAGTTTGTTCAATTGTATCACTTGGTCAATGTGGTCATAAGGTATAAAACAAGCATGTGACAGCACAGTCTATAATAATGCAGAAGCATTGCTTTATAAGTATTGTGTCACGACAGATACGATTTTTCCTGAATGTATGTAGGTGGGACCCAACGGCACTTCCTGGAAGCAAGTAAGGGAAATACGCACAGAGGGGAAAGAATGAGAAAGAGTGAGAAAACGACATAAAGGGAGAGAGCAGGAACCTGCAAGAGTGAGATAAAGGGGCAGGGAGTGTCTAGTAGCCCATTAAAGAGGAATGAACAGCAAACCAGACTATGCAGCCTTAGTATTTGGCGCGCTTACATGTAATTGCTCCTGCAGCAGATTCTGAGCAAGCTTTGGGCACCGGCTCTTATTCTTTTACAAATTAGGCACTGGAAGACCTATCAGTTACTATGGCTTAATAAAGATGTGCAACCATCACAAGCGTAAGTGTACCAGTAAATAGCTGTCACATTATTAGAGTGCAAAACGTATTGGTTAAAATGAATGGTTACACCTTAAACCTCTATAATGTGATGATTGACTCAAAGAAATGAGAACTCAGGTGAAAGGATAGTAAAGTAGTATGATAAATACCAATCCGTAGGAATTTTATAGTTGGTTCTATACGGAGAAAACCATAGAAAAATATGGTCGAATAATCCTCAAAAAAAATAATAGGCATTAATTCCTATGAAGAAACATTTCTACATTACTATAGGCTAAGCTTCCATATGCTTGTTTTATAGTGTTTATTGAAAGATTATTAGATCACTATTAAAGATCGCAGGGTGATATTTTGGTGAACACCATCACAATATAATTTGGACAGACACTTTTTCACCATTAGTGGATATACTGTAGCCATATTCTAGTGTCTGGGATGTGCAACTCCATTGCTACCATTGAAATAGTTGGAATCAAAAGCCACACAGAAGACAACTAAGTAGGCATAGCGATTTCCCCTGCCTTCCACAGTCTGCTTCCCTGAGAGATACAAGAAAGTACAAAAGTGATACTATATGCCCGTCTTCCCCTCTGCTTCCAAGGAATCTAGGCCCATATGTACGAAATTCCGATTTTGCGATTCCCAAACAGCGAATCCGTTACAAACCGCTAGATGGGAATCGCAAAACAGAATGTATGTAACCTGCAATTTCCTAGCAGTCATACCTATGGATTTCGCTTGCGCTATTAGGAAATTACAAATTAGGAAATCGCTAAATTGTGATTAACCTAAATGAGGAAACATCCTTTACATTGCGGTGATTACACCGCGATGCATTTAGAACGCTGCCATTACAACGCAAGCCTTACATCGATTTGCACTGGAGGGCGCTATAACCTAAGGAATAGTAAGATTTACTATTCCAACACCTTCCCCACTGTACGTAGATTGGTGTTGGAATAGTAAACCTTAATACTCCTAAATCCAGCGCCCTCCAACACAAGTCGTTGTAACGACTTGCGTTGTAAAAACTGCCATGTTGCATACCGCGATAATTCTTTTTTTTATTTTAAATTGTTTTTATTAACAGACATAAACATGTTGGTCACTTCACAGATTTTAGTTCTTTGGAGTTACAGTGGTTCAGCCTTGGACTCTTATACATTCTTATTACTTAACATGGCACAGTAGAGCGGGAGCATACATTCTCATCGTGCTATTGGGTTGACCTGTCCTCGAGGGGGGGAAGAGCTGGGGGCTCACAGATGTTACCACGGTAAGCTTTCCAGGGAGACCAGACCACCGCCCACTTCCCGGGGCACCCCCTTGAAACATAGACTGTCTTCTCCTGCAGCATACACCAGTCCTTGTCTTTCTTCCATGCACCAAGCAGTGGGGGCGCCTCTGCTCCCCACAAAGGTGCTATGTTACGCTTTGCAATCACCAGCCCCAGTGTTACCCATATTCTGCCCTTCACCGGTAGGTCCGTGGGCTCCCAAATGTTTAGGAGGCATCTTTTGGCTTCAGGCCGCAACTTCACTCCCCACACCGCGCTCATACAGTCATGCACCTTTGCCCAGTATGTGCAGACTTGAGGGCATTCCCATACTATATGAAGAAAGGTCCCCCTCTCCCCACAATGCCTTCGACAAAGCCCGTCCGCACTCCTCCCCATCAACGTTAGCCTGGTGACCGATACATACACCCGGTGTAGTATTTTGAGTTGTATCAGCCGTAACCTTGCCGATATCGCCACTTCTTTGGGAGACGAGAGCGCCTCTCTCCATTCTTCCTCATCGATTTCCAGGCCGTCCGCCTCTCACTTCCCTTTGAGTGAGCTCAGTGGATCTGGGGAGTGGTGTATGAGCTTCTTATACATGAGGGATATTGCCCTTTTCTGGTAAGTGCCCATCAAGCAGTCTATCCTCAAGGGGGGAGGATTCCGGGAGTGTCGTCCCTGGTGGGATGTTAGAGCCATGCGCGGTGTGCCACCCCATAGCAGGTCCCGCAGAGTGGTCTCGATATCTGCAAAGTATTTGTGCGGTATCAGATCTGGGTAGTTTTGGGAGCGCATATAAAAACCGCGGTAATGCCATCATTTTAAAGAGGGCCGCACGGCCCAACAACGATAGCGGGAGCTTCTTCCAGGTTGCCACGTCTGTCTGGAATCTCTGCAGAGGAGGCTTGAGGTTATTTTCAAAGCGTAGTTTTGCATCCCCGGAGATGTGGATTCCGAGATATCTGAACCCCTCCGTGGCTATCTGGATCGGGCATCCACGAGGAATAGGCGGAGGGGTCCCATGGAGCACGTAAAGCAATGACTTTCCCCAATTTATACTATACCCGGAGTTTTTCCCAAAGCTTGTAAGGATGTCTAAGGCCACCCGGAGCGATTTAGCGGGGGAGGCAAGGTATAGCAGGATGTCATCTGCATATAGCGAGATCCTGTCCTCCCATCCCTCGGCCCATTTCAGCCCACGCATGGAGGGGTCCTGCCTTATCCAGGCTGCCAGAGGCTCCAGACAAAGTGCAAACAGCAAGGGCGAGAGGGGGTAGCCCTGTCTTGTCCCCCTCTCGAGTGAAAAAACCCTGGAGATCTTATTGTTAACTACCACCTGCGCCAATGGTTCGGTATATAGGAGGCGCACCCACCCAATGAAGTTGGGTCCAAATCCCAGTCTTGCGAGGACCGCCATCATATAGGGCCATTCCAGCGTATCAAATGCCATAGCGGCATCCAATGATACCACCACCGCGTCTTCCTGGATCGCGTGGCTGCGTCCCATCACGCCATGGAGCCGCCGCAGATTGAGGGCCGTGTTTCGGTGAGGCATAAAGCCCGATTGGTCGGGGTGGACTAGTTTAGTGATTACTGGTTTGACCCAATTCGCCAGGAGCTTAGCCAGTATCTTAGGCTCGGCGTTCAGCAACAATATTGGCCTATAGGAGGAGCAGAGGTCCCTGGGCTTCCCTTCCTTGGGGATAGCCACCAGGGTGGCAATGCGTTGGTCTCTCGGTAGTTTCCCCAGCGGCTTGCTGTCTTCGAGCATATTTTTTAAATGCGTTCCCAGGCAGTCGGGCCGTAGCTTGTACAGCTCAATAGGTAGGCCGTTCGGGCCCAGGGCCTTTCCAGTCCGCCCCCTTTCTTGAAGAAATCTTTAATAGCTTCGGCGACGGTGAGTTCGCCATCTAGGGTTTCGCGATCCTCCTCAGAGAGCACAGGCAGGCTGATATCTTTCAGGAGCGCGGCGGAGTCCTCCTCTGACCTGTCTGTGCCCCTGCTGTACACTTCCTTAAAATGCGCCACAAAGGCGCCTACAATGTCCTGCGGTTCGGTCAGGGGGAGATCCCCTACAGAGCAGATTTCGGCCACCACCCTCTGTGTCATTTGTTTTTTATCCAGCCAGGCAATTAATTTGCCCGCCTTGTCCCCCTGGTCGTATAGGCGGCCTCCCTTGTGACTCGCTAAAGTCTTCGCAGCCTCCGTGGCTAGGGCCTTATACTCAGCAGCTTTCAGCTGCATTTGATGCCGGGCCTGCTGGGTCCCACGCACCTGCGCCTCTCTTTCCAGTGTGAGAAGGTCCCGCTCCATCCGGAGCATCTGTGCTTCCCTTTCCTTACGCTGTCCGGCGATTTTTGAGAGGGCCTCCCCCCTCACTACAGTCTTAAATGCCTCCCAGAGGGTAGACGGACCCTCCACTGTCCCGACATTTTCCGTGAAATAATGATCTATGGATCGCGAAAGTACTTTCTTAAGTTCGGGATTACGCATTAACCAGGGATTTATGGGCGCCACACATCCCACCCTCTGCTCCCCAATTGTTTGATGCGCCCACAGCGGGGAGTGGTCCGATATACCCCTTCCCAAGTGCCTGACGTCCTGGACCACCGTGTCATGCTGCATGAGAGTAAGGAGATAGTCTATCCTGGAGAAGGTGTGATGCGGTCCTGAAAAGAATGTGTATTGTAGCTGAGTGGGGTGACGTAAGCGCCAGAGGTCCACAAGCCCATACGCGTCCAGTAAGTTAGAGAGCCACTTTTGCCCCGGTGTAATGCTACGCGGCGGATGTCTATCCAAGTCTCCAGACACTACTGCATTAAAGTCCCCCCCAACTAAGAGTTGCCCTTCGGGAAGAGAGAGAAGGAGTTCCCCAAGATCCTGATAAGATTGATTCTGGAGACCAGGCGGTATATACACCGTCACCAGGTTGAGCGTGCGGCCTTCCCATTTTCCGGTGAGAACTGCGTAGCGGCCCAGAGGGTCCGTCCTTTTGTGCTGAATTACTATTGGGAAGTTGCGACGCACCAGAATGCCCACCCCCGGGATCCCGATGTGAAGCCAGAGTGCGCGGCCAGAGTGTACCCCCACCTGTTAAGTGCCTGACATGTGTTCCCGATAAGGTGCGTCTCCTGCAGTAGGACAATATCTGGAAGGTGTCTTTTGAGGAATTGAAGTACTATAGTTCTCTTAAGCTTGTCCCCCAGCCCATTGACATTCCAGCTAAGCAATTTGACACTCTTATCCCACTTCATAGCCATTCCCAAAGTTGATGCAAAACTGTTGTCCACGTGGCATGTCACGTCGCTCCATCTCACAAGGATCGCGTTCATGTGACCAAATAACACTCCCTCCCCCCCTAAACTTGTCCCTAACAGCCCCATGCCCCCCGAAACTGTAGTCCCCCCGCCTCCCGCCCCTCCCTGCTACCCTGCTGTGTAGGTTTACAACTACCCACATCCCCCAACTAGCAGAGCGCCTTTCGCCCTAAACAAAAAGGGGAGAGAAAATCTCTTCCCTCTACAAACGTATTGGTGAGGCGTGCGTTAGCACCAACTCCAGCCGGTGGGCACCTCCCCCAATCAACCTGTATGCCTTCTCCAGCCCATGCGAGCCCACCACCACAATTGTTTCGATATCCCCCACTACTTGGACCCGCCCCCTTTTTAAGTGTTGCATTCAATGTCAGCGGCCAATAGGGCCTACCTCCCACATCAAGAAGTCAATTAGATCCCAAACCCCTCCATGGCAGAGGCAGTCCCCAACACATCCCCGAGAGGGGCCCTCACACCCGCCACACCGCCCCGGGCATATCCTCCCTTCTGTATCTTAAAATAAATTTATACATTACAGTCCACTGTTTAATCGTCCCGGGGTGGAGGGGAAGACCTCCACTCCTCCACGCCCACGCCCCTGCGGTCTTTATATGCCAACCAGGTCCGGACTGCGGGATCTGGAGCGCCAGGAACATTGACGCGATTTATCCACCTCTGATCTGCCGACCTGAGGGGCCTGCGAGCCGGGCCGAGCCTCATCTCGATCGTTCCTTGTCGCACCGGCCGATGACCGTGAAGGTCCCCTGTCCAGCCAGTCCTGTACCTCCGAAGGCGCAGTGAAGAAGAAGGATCTACTGCCCTCGATGACTTTGAGCTTCGCTGGGAAGAACATCATATATTTAATGCCCGTCTCCCGCAGCGCCGCCTTCACCCCTTCAAAGGATCGTCGCTCCATTTGCACCTTGAGCGTGAAGTCGGAAAAGAATCTGATCGTCGGGTTTTCATACTGTATGTCCCCCTTTTGCCTCGCGGCCTGGAGGATGGCGTCCCGGTCCCTGTAGTTGAGGATCCGTGCGATAATAGTTCACGGCGGAGCTCCGGGTTTAGGCCTAGGGACCGGTGCACGGTGAGCCCTTTCAACTGAGAACATAGCGGAGAGTCGCTTTGATTTTAGGCTGTTGAGGATTAAGTCCTCGAGGAACAGGTCCACACTAGGCCCCTCCGAACCCTCCGGAACACCTACGACCCGTACGTTGTTCCTCCGGGCCCTCCCTTCCTGATACTCCAGCTTCAGGGCCACCCGACGGTGCTGATGGACAAGCTAGTTCACCCTCTGTTCAAGTTTCTTGGAGGAGGCCCTGAGTTCCGCGATGTCCATCTCGTTAGTTCTGGCCTTGTCCGAGGTTTTGTTAAGGTCTGTACGCAGTAGGTTCATTTCAATGGACATTTTATTGATTTTAGTCTCTAGGGTAGTTCCCAGGGTCTGTATGGCGGACATAATGGCCATCAAGGAGGGCTCCGCCGGCCCCTCCCGCTCCCTCGTTGTCACCTGTCTGGGGGGGCCGGCCTCGGGACTGCATACTTGTCGAGTTTGTTTGTTTGGGCCGCCGCCCCTCCCTTGGGCCTCATGGTTAGGTATCGGGCGAAGCCACCTGACCACCAGAGCGATTAGCGACCTAGGCCCCCTTTCCAGTGGCGCTCCACTGGCCGGCTGCTACCGCACCCCGTCTGCGATACCTCCGTGTCCTGCCACGCCGACTGCCACCCGGCCGCAGTGTGTCTCTGCAGGAAGGATAGTCGGACTGCTGTGCATCGGCCAGTTCCTCCCTGCGATTCAGCCTCCTCCGGGATATCGCCGAGCCAGTCCGATGAAACAGGGGGTGGGGTGGAAAGAAGGAGAGGGGGGGGGGCCCGAGCCAGAGGCCCACCCCACGGGTTTCCCCCGCCGTTAGGCCCAGCAGCCCGAAGGTGGACCAGCCGGCGACGTGCGAGTCTAATGTCCCTTCCCTAGGGCCCGTAGGTTGGATGATCCCCTCAATGTCCACTGGGGAGAGGCCCAGGCAGCTCATGGGTAACCCAGCTCAGCTTCACTTGCGGCCCCGAGGGCCTGTTCTGCCGGTCCGCTGCCCGATCCACCGCCTCCACGCCAGCTGGGTGCGCAGAGACGGGGCTCCAGGGGCCACCGTTTAGCTCCGACGGGTAACTCCTCCCCCAGGCGTCCCCCGCCATCCACCGATCCTGTTCCTCACCTCTGCATCCACGGATCTGCCGCTTGTGTGGTGGGCCCGCCCGGGCACCCCGCCGCCACTCCCGCCATCACGTGGAAGGCAGCACTCCGCAGCCCAAAGCCGTCACCGGCCCCCAATCTCACCAGGGCCACGTCCACCTCCGATGCATGACACGCCAGTGCCACAATTTTGGCTGAAGGCTTTAGGACAAGGCCGCCGAGCCGGGACGTTGCGTGCGTTCCTTTGCCCGCCTCTACGCCGCTCCCAAGCGCCGCCCGGCTCCAACGCTGTAGCTTTGCGGCGGAGGCGTCTTTCGCTCCCGAGGTCGCAGGATTCAGAAGAGCAAGTCGCCATCAGGATTTCAGTGTGGTGTGGCCAGTCTGCACGGGCGTTGTTAGGCAGATAATACCGGGTAGAGATGCCGCTGGCGCTTAGCCACGCCCCCTACCGCGATCATTTTGATTGCGTTGTAACATCACATATTCACCTAAACGTATCACTCTTTTTTTTAGAATTCTTTTTATTGAAAACAGGACATGACACTCAGCAGGGAAGTATACATTAGCAATGTTGACAAAATGACGACACAAGGTAGACATCAGCTACATAAGCACTTAAGCACACATTATAATAATCACAGTTTCCCAATTCTATGACCCATTGCTTCGATGTCATCTCTCGATTGTGGGGTCACACATATCCCTCCCCTGTAATTGTTCCATTTCTCCCAGATCTGTGTCAATTTGGTTGGGCACCCCCTAGCTTCGTATATGGTCTTTTCTGTAATCATACACCAATCCATATCTTTACTCCACTCAGCTAGATGCGGTGGGTCACCCGCTTTCCACTTGAACACTACATTTCGTTTGGCTATCATCAGTCCCAGAGTCACACATATTTGCTCCTTGGAATTGAAGTCAGTCAAGCCCCAGACATTCAACATACACAGCTTGATATTGCAATCAAACTTTAGTCCCAACACTTTCTTAATACGGCCCGAAACTGCTGACCAGTACTTTTGGATAGTCATACACTCCCAGAGCATGTGGATTAAAGTGCCCTCCTGCCTTCATTTTCTGGGGCACCCTCCCTCGGTGCAGTAGCCCATTCGCACCAGTAACAGGCCGGCCAAGTAGGACCTATGCAACACCTTCAATTGCACTAATCGGAGCTTGGAGGAAATGGCCACTTCTTTGGGTGAGTCCACCACTGCTGTCCATTCTTCGTCATCAAGCCCAGCTACATCATAATCCCACTTTGCCCGAAGCCAGAGCAGTGGGTCCACCGTGTTATTGATTAGTTTTTTATAAATAAATGATATGGCCTTCTCCGGCAGTTCTCCATCTAAGACCCTATCATCAAGCGGGGAGGATTCTGGAAGCGATTCTTTCTTGGACAGCAAGGCTAATAAAGCGTGCCTAATTTGCAAGTATCTAAAATACTCAGTGCCTGCCAGTTCATACTCCACTTGTAGCTGGGCAAAGGGAACCACGTCGCCCGCCTTCCACAAGTCTCCCACTCTTGAGATATCTATCAGTTCCCACCGGTAAAAGCCCTTTGTGTGAATCAACTTGCCCAGCTGTTCGGTGTACCAGAGTGGTGTGGCCTGCGCAATCTTATGCTCCCAATCCAGGCTCTTCGTGGCCGCCCTCCAAACCTGAAACGCATGTTCCGTGAATATATTGCCCCTTCAAAACTACCCCCAGGTAGGAGCCACCTGTCAATCTGGAATGTGGGGTCTGCCTGCGGTGTATAAGTGCACTGGTTAATAGCTGCGAGGTGGGACGCCCAATAATATTTTTTAATGTCTGGAAGGCTAATGCCCCCCATCTAACCACCCCAGAGTGAGCTTGTGAGTGGCAATTCGGGGTGGTTTGCCCTCCCACAGTAGGTTGCGAACAGTACTGTTGATTTCCCTAAAGTACGCTGACTCGACCTGATGTGGAGCCTTCTGCAAAGCGTACACAAATCTAAGGAGGGACATAATTTTAAATAGGGCTGCACACCCCAGAAGGGACAGAGCGAGCGATTTCCAATGCTGGCCTTCACTCTTGAACCGTTGCAGGGGAGGCTGGAGGTTGCGCTCAGAAACACGGGATGGGTCCATAGAGACCCAAATCCCCAAGTACTTAAAGTTATCTGTCGCTTCCGTGATCTAGAATACCCGGGGAAGCGAGGGCATCGTTCCATGAAGGAGATTAAGCACTGACTTGGCCCAATTTATTTTGTAGCCGGCAAATCTGCCAAACACCAAGAATATGTGCAAAATCCTGTTCAGGGAGGCCGCAGGTGACGCTAAGTAGAGCAAGATATCATCCGCATATAACGAGATGCGGTCCTGCCATCCCTGTGCCTACTTGAGGCCTCTGTTACCGGGATCTCTCCGAACCCACATCGCCAGTGGCTCAAGGGTCGGAGCAAAAAGCAGCGGGGACAGTGGACAGCCCTGTCTGGTGCCTCTACTAAGTGCAAAGGTGCAAGATTTTCTATTGTTGACTACAACTTGGGCCAACGGTTGCTGATAAAGGAGCCGAACCCGACCAATATATCCCTGGCCCAGTCCGAGTTTACTGAGCACTGCAAACAGGTAGGGCCACTCAATAGTATCGAATGCCATGGCAGCATCAAGCGATACCACCACAGCTTCCTCACCAATCAACGTGGCCCGGCTTATTACTCCGTGGAGTCTGTGCAGTTTAAGGGAGGTATTTCTGTCCGGCATACATACCGACTGGTCTGGGTGGACCAGTTTTGAAATGACCCTAAGTAAACGAGAGGCCAGGACTTTTGCCACTACTTTTTCTTCCACATTGAGAAGGGATATCGTTCTGTAGGAGGAGCACCTATTTTTTGGTTTGCCATCCTTGTGGATAACCACAATCATTGCTAGCCTTTGGGAAGCAAGCCCGCATCCTTGCTCTCATGAAACATTTTAGTGAGATAGGGAGCAGTCTTACTGGACGTGAGTTTAAACAATTCAATGGGTAAGCCATTGGGGCCCGTTGCCTTGCCTCAGCGTAGTCATGGATGGCCTTCCCTACCTCTGTGCTAGTTATCTCCTGATCAAGATCAGAGCGCTTCTCCTCGGTGAGTACTGGGAGCGAAATGTCTCTCAAGAAGGAGGTTGCCTCTTCCTTTGTATGCGGAGACTGAGACATATAAAACAGTTTGGTAGTATTGTCCAAATGTAACCGCGATTTCTTGCAGAGCAGTGAGTCGGTTCCCTGATTCAGTCTCTATCTCCCCCACGACACGGCTAGCTTGATCCCTTTGGTCCAGCCAGACCAGTAATTTGCCGGCCTTGACTCCAACATCGTAAATTCTACTAAGTGTAGCTCTGTGGTGTGGTTTGGCTATATCGGTGGCTAAATAAGTATATTCCTTAATTTTAATGTGCAGAGCCTGTTTTACCTCATCCGAGTCACGTGCCCGAAGCTTCCCCTCCAACTGTAGTATCTCTTCTTCCAGACGGATCATCCCGCTCGCTTTTTCCCTCCTTGACCCCACAATTTGTGCCAATGCTACCCCTCGAATTACCATCTTGTAGGCCTCCCACAATGATACAGCCAAATCTACTGACCCCTCATTTTCCTGGAAGTAGAATTCCGATTCACATGTGATTTTGTCCCTTATTTGGGGGACCTTAAGGTACCTTGGATTAATTGGAGCTGTTCTACCCACTGTGGCTCCCCCACCTCTAGTCGACACAGGATGGGCGAATGATCTGATATGCCCCTGGCTAAGTGATGTACTTTCTTAATGCTATCCACCTGATGCTCAAGAGTTAATATATTGTCAGTCCTGGACATGCTACGGTGTGCTTCGGAATAAAAAGTGCATTGCTGTTTCACTGGATGAAGCTGTCGCCAAGCATCCACCAGGACCATTGCTCCCAAAAAGCTATGAATCTGCCTTCGAGAAGGAGGCAGGACCTTCTGGGGCCAGCGGTCTAGGGAATCAGAGACAATAGAGTTAAAGTCGCCACCGGTCATCAATCTACCCTCCGGCAACTCCAAGAGGAGATGTCCTAGGTCTTTAAATGCTTGGGCGTGTAGGCCTGACGGTACATAAACAGAGATCAGGGTAATTGTACGCCCCTCCCATATCCCTGAGATCGCTACAGATCTACTCAGGCTGTCTATCCGAATATGGTCAATTGTCATGGGGAAGGATTTCTGCAGCATTATTCCCACTCCTCTAGACCCAGACCCAAATGCAGAATGTGCCACCAGCTTAAACCCCCAACCCAACATTGCTTTACAAGCATTTCCGAGTAAGTGCGTTTCCTGCAGTAAGATCACGTCTGGTGAATGTCTCTTTATAAATTGGTACAACCACAAGGGGTGCTTCAGTTGCGCACCCATCTGTCGCCCTGTGTAACGGATAAAAATTCCTTAATGGTACACCACTTCATCTCAAATTATCCATTTTATTACTGTTTGCCAATAGTTTTATCAATCCTTATTTCATCCATTTTGCTGTGTATTTAATCACTCCTGAGACAGCATGATTGAACCAGAATGCTTTATTCAACAGTTTCCAATGCCTCCTGCTGGCCAGCCAGGCTTTTTACAGTGGCACATGAGGAAAACCATATTTAATCGCTGACTCTTTCAATTACCCAATGCATTTCGAGTCATTACAACTCTTCTTCAGGGATCACTGCAACAGATGAAAAAAACAGCTCAACTGACTGCTCAAAACAACCTAATTCTGTGCCATGTAGTGCTTATATGCGCCAATGCCTCCACCCTCATTAACCCTACCCATCGTGTAGTCAACAAAAAAAAAAATCCTTCCCCGATTCCGTCCTCAACATCTTAAAAAAATTATATAGATATATAAACAATACGCATCTGATGTAAAAAACCGAAACTAAAACTAATGTTAAAAAACGCATATCCATTATCCAGCCCTCTACACTTCCTTGCAACCCCTCTATCCATTGTGAATCTCCTGGGTTTCTTAAACATCTCAACCCCACCTTCCTTTCAAACCTGCAGTCCCCATGTCCGGGAAAAACTCAGCAATTTACCTCTTGAAAACCACAACCGTCAGCCTGACCTCCTTGTGCTTGACTTCATGTTCTACAGTCCATAAGCACTCTCCCTGCTCGGTCCGTTATTTAAAATGTGCTTTACCTTGTGTACACAATCACTCATACTCTTTATAAATTGGAGCACTACTCCCCTCTTGATTTTGTACTCCAATCTGTTCACATTCCAAGACAGCAGTTTGAGTCCTTGCTTGACTGCCATCCCCATCTATTCCTTGGGTGCTTGTCTCCAATCGCGAGGGGAACTCCCCAGCGGTGCCGGTGGTCTGTACTATGCCCGCCACACTACCCCCCGTCATATGTCAGGGCATCATTGCTAAATATGTCAACTAATTTGTCACTAGTGTCTCCCGCCTTGTCATTCCTGTCTGAAACGTGTCTGAACTGATTTAAACTTCCCTTCCCCCGGCACCAGTATGTGGCGGTTTCTTATAAACATTTGGATTATAGCCTGAAACGGAGAGTCTAGGTGCACAAAGTCCCACCCCCTCGAGCGTGAACTACATTACCCCTCTCCCTGCATGGCGGTTCCGGAACCTCCCGCCACCCCAAACTTGAAGAGTGCCTATCGCCCACCCTTAAAACTATAAGTGGCGTGTGTCCAACCTGGCACCAGTTCGAGACTTTGAAGGCGAGTGTTGGAACTCTAATTCAATATGCCCATGATTACATCATTATATAAGAACAGGCAGTTCCCATGGCAGTCAATGCACAAGTTCATGTTCTAGCTGTTGACGTGTTTATTAAGAGATTTCAACCGTTTACTCACCTCTGAAGAAACATGGCTATGGGGCCGCCCCAATTGATACAGCTCATACAGACCAGTTCTCATTCGTCTCCTGTCGCTGCTGTACATTCACCTGGTGGGGATATAGCTTCTGAATCACTTCGCTTACCCCTCTGACCTGCCGAGCGCCAACACTCCAGCCAGTCCCAGGCCTCCTCGGGGGTGACAAAGAAGCAGGCCTTACCTTTTGACTCCACTCTCAATTTGGCCGGAAAATGCATCGCGTACTTAATGTTCTTGTCTCGTAGTGCCCTCTTTACTCAAGAAGGCTGTGTCTTTGCCATTGCACCCTGGGAGTGAAGTCCGGGAAGAAAGTCTCCCTACTGGTCTGAAATTTAAAAAATGTATCACTCTTAAGTACCCACTGCACTTGATGCATTGTTGGTCATCAGCAGTGCCCGTGCCCGTTCCACTATTGTGTTCCGGCCATATATTTACTCATTATGTAGTTGAGCATGTGTGGTGTTTGAGCTGCTTCTTTTGTTGTGTACCTTTGGTGCTTGGTGATCACATACTGTTGTTTTGAGGTAACACCTTGGCAGTCTCAGCTTTTTGCAATGTTGGATTCCCTCAGTAACTCCCATTCTTGCAGCGTGATTGAACAGGGTGAATTGCATTGTTATGTGGCTACACTACTTGCACCGTTGAGCAAATGTGGCGCCTGTGCTATTTTTTATTTTTGAACACTAGTTGTGCCTACACTTGACGTTCTGTGGTTTTTGCACTTTTTTTTGGGGGGGGGGGCCTTGGACAACTGCCCTTCTTACACTGCTGACGATCTTTGGTGCTTGCACTGATTTCATTGTCTCACACTTACGGTGTCTGCTGATTTCGCATTAATAGGAGGGAACCTATAGTGTGTCATAGTGCACCTATGATGCCTGTGCCTATTGGATTTTAAGCACCTGTGGTGTCTATGCTAGTAGCCTTGTTATACAAGCGCTGTGTGAATGCAAACCTTATTCCCTCTTTTATCCCTCCCCTCCCCTTCTTAATCCAAATAATTGAGTAGCATATCCACCACTCCAATTACTTTCATATTTCACTGGACTAATTCAACACTAATACTTTATGGGTTCCCGAGTAGCATGCTCCTTTGCCAAAAAGCGCTTCAACACCCCATCAGGGGTAACAAGCACTATATAAATACAAACCTTATTTCCCTCTTCTATCCTTCTGAATCCAAATAACTGACTAACCTATCCACCACTCAAATTACATTCCTATTTCACTATACTAATTCAACACGAATCCTTTATGGGTTTTGGAGTAGCGTGCTACTCGCCGAAAAAGCGCTTTGATGCCTTGTCAGGGGTAGTAAGTACTATATAAATGCAATTAGAATACAATACAATATGTGGTGTCTCTTCTTCTTGCACTATGAGGCACCTGTGCCTCTTGCATTGTTGGTAACTTGTTGTTCCTGCTTTCTCCTTTATAGGGTACCAGTGATGACTATGCTTTCACTATTGCTGTGCAACTGTAGTGTCTCGATTTACCCTGTACCTGTGTTGGCTGCCCTTCTTGCATCGTTGGGCATCTGTACCTTTGGTCTGTACTTGTGATGTCTATAATTGTCTGTGTATCTTTGGAGATCTCTGATGTCTGCACTTCTTACACTGTTGGGATTTTTTCATTCCAGCACTTCATACATTGTTGGTGATCTACGAAGCATGCACCTCTTACATTTCTGGGCTCTTGTAGTGTTTACCTATTGTTTGAATGTGATTCTTGCATCATTACTGACCTGAGATACCCCAATCCAACTTTATCAGTAATTTAAGTGGTTGGCATTTGTGATGTCCTGGAAGGACAAGTGCAGGTCACTGGGGTGGAGTAAAGTGCCTGAGTAACATGTTACTGGTTTTCTTACCCGACAGATCATTAAACACTGAACAAGGCCAGCAGCTTGAAACAACTTCTAGCTATATGAATAAGACTATCAAGGGAAACGTTGAAATGAGGCCCCATTCAACTATTAAAACATGACTAGCCTGACAGTTATATTTTCTCTTCAGTTGCCCAAAGGCTAGAAAACGGTAATGTGCAAAAAGAAATCGATGTTAGCATACACATAATGGAATATTTTATGTGTATAGTGTTTAGTTTTAGCCATAGATTTTTTTGTTCAACTTAATTGACCTTTCATCTGAAAACTAACTCAGTCTATTTGCTAGAAATTCTCTGAAGAAAACTAAGCAGTACATTAACAAATGTGTTTACATATATAGATATGTACGTGTGTTTATAGTTCACTGAATGGCATACCCACTTCCCTCTGTGAATTCTTTCAGTACAAGTTATGCTGGAAGATGAGCATGTCTGGTTCCTTTAGAGTTGGTCTTTGATTAGATTTCTGTTTTTTCTCTTCCTCTGTGGGGTAAGCAGATGTTTATTTGCTTAGTGAAATGAGTAATGGTATGTGCTCTATATAATAACTAGGAGTTTATGCATTTTGGGTGCCTTTTATAAGTTTGCACCTGGTTATAATCAGATACGAATCGATGGTAATAACATATCCTAAATGACCATTTTGCGACAAGCCGCAATTAGGAAATACTATGTACATGCGGTTACCGATTCGCAAATAGGAAATCCCTATTTGCGATTTCCTATTTTGCAAATTACAAAATGCTATTTCTACTGGGTGGAAATCACATTTTGCAACAACGCATATGCCTTTCATACAAATCGTAAGGCAATTTTGCATTTTTTAAAGGCCCAATGTAACGATTCGGATTATTAAGAAATGCAAAATTGATTCGTACATATGGGCCCTAGTTATTCAATGAGCACCCGAGATCATTGAGGAACAGATATTACAAAAGCATCCGAAATTCGAAAGCGAGTTTCTTCCAAAACCAGTTGGATCAAGCCAGTAACCGTCCCAAAAAACTTTTGAGTTTATAAAAGTACTGTCAAAGTGCACACCCAATCTGTGCCTCACCGTATCTAATTCGCTGCCAAACTGTGAGGAATTCATCTCTTTCTTTCTTCAGAACACAGAAAGCATGAGAAAAGACCTGCAGACGGCCTTGGAACAGGGCCCAACAGGGCCCTCAACCGATCCCCTCTGCCTCCTGGATTACTGTTCCCTCATGTCCCATTAGGCACTTCCCCAAAAACAGCACATCAAGGAACTCTGTCAAAACCCTTAATGAAAGTGCCATCCACAAGATTCTAACATCGCTGATGTTACCCTCTAACCCCTTCAATGACCCCCTACCTCCCAATTTCTTCAAGCAGATCTTACCCTTGATACTCTCACTCTGGGCAAAGATTGCTAATGCCACCCTCCTTCAAGGCACTATCCCAAATGGCCTAAAATTTGGTCAGGTTTCCCCTATCCTACAAAATCAAAAGCAGATCAAAATGACTAAAACTACTCCAATATTCCTACCCTAGCGTAGTTGCTTGAAAAATTTCTTCACATCCAACTTTGTAACCACATTGAACAATTCCAAATACTAGACTAATTTCAATACGGGCTTTCGCCCAGGGCACACTTAGTGGACACTTAGTGGACGATGCACTAAAAATGCTGCATCAGACCCCATCTTGTCTCTTTATCCTCCTTGATTCTCCTTAATCTATCATCGGCATTCAATACAGTTAATCATGACAACCTACTAGACATCTTCAAATACCATATGGGACTAACAGGAACAGTCCTTTACTGGTTCACGTCCTATCTACAAAACAGGGCTCAAAGAGAAAGGTTAATCATTCACTATCACAGACCACTCATTCACATTAGGTGTCCATCAGGACTCCTCACTTTCGCCCACTCTCTTCAACCTGTTCATGGAGCCTCTAATGGAAATTCTGAGCTCTTCCAATATCCACTACCACATGTACGCTGACGATGCACCACTTTACTTAAAAGTTGCCTCCCTAGAACTCATCAGCTCCCTCAACTCAACCCTTCAGAAAACTCAAACATTGCTAGCATCCAATCACCTTAAACTGAACCCTCATAGAACCGAATTCCTCCTAATCGCTCCACCCAACCAGACACCAGTCAATGAAGAATAGTTGAAGCATCTAACAGCTCTCAACTGAACTCCACAGGTCATTGACTCACCTAGATCACTGGGATTAATTCTTGACAAGAACCTCAACATGCAGAAGCACATCAGTGCCGCCACCAAAGGGGCAAATCACCAACTGAACATTCTAAGAACACTAAAACCATTCTTCCCCACCAACGATTTATAGTGCAAGCCCTATTGATTCCCAGGTTGGACTATGGAAGTGCAACCCTCTCAGGGTTGCCCAGATCCAAACTGGCTCCTCTGAGGTCTTCGCTCAACGCTGCTGCAAGGCTCATCACCGGTTCGAAAAGAAACAACCACATCACCCCTGATCTAAAATCCATACACTGGCTCCCATAGGCAGCTAGAATGCAGCAAAAGATTGCCTGGCACATAAAGCCCTCCCCTAGGTATCTTGGAAGCTCGAACTTTCCAGCGGTTCCAGATCATCAAGAAGCTCCAACACCTTTCTTCTGAAACCACAAGATTCTCCGGATGAAAACTAACAACCAACCTTTCACTGGCATGACCCTGAGAATCTGGAACACCTTGCCTCCTGAAGTCAGAATTAATCCATCAACTATTTTCTTCAAGAAAGAAGTCAAAGCACTCCTTTTTTTTGTTGAAACATTTTTTATTATTTTCAAAGCAACAACTCAACACACGTTCCACTACCCCCACCCTTCAAAGGAGTACTGTACATTTATCTTCGCTACCAATTATCCAGGAGTAGAAACATCCTTCCCACCCAGTCCCCTTCCCCCCCCTCCCCCACCCCATGTCAGTGTGCCCCCGTCACCTACCCCTCTTCTGATGTACCCCTCCTCCACAATGAAGTATGTACGGGTGCTCAACCTCTCCTTAACAAAACAGAGCCGTCCCTCGCGCCGAGCCAAAGTTTATGCGTCCAGGGCCTACCACTATTCCCCTCCTACTCCTCACTCCCTGCTACCTCCTGTCTCTCAGATGTGCTCTCCACTTCCCCTGCATCAGACATCAACCCCTGAAGTTCCACCACCAACGCCTCCCATGCCCGGGCCGTCGCTAGTGCCTTCTCATCGTCCCTCCGAAGGGCCAACTGCACCCGGAGTGTACTCTCCGCCCCCGCCCATCTCGCAAACGCCGCCCTCCACCGCAAGAAGCTAGGCCCCCCTGGGATTTCCAATACATAGTCAGTTCCCTCTTGGCCATTATCAATCCTAAATCGTAAAACTTGCTGGTGACCTTCGTTTGGCGGGTGTGGGGAAACCAAAGCAACAAGCAAGCCCCCATTTCCGGGGCAATAGAGCGGTCCGTCACCTGATTCAAACAATCCACAACATCTGCCCAGTAGTCACCCAACTGTGCGCAGGACCAAAACATATGACGAAAATCCGCCCCATCTCCCCCACACCGCGGGCACTGAGAGTGAACCCCCCCAAAATATTGCAATATCTTGGCCGGCGTCAGATACGCCCTGTGCAACGTAAAAAACTGAGCGTGGACCATGTGGTCTCGGGAATCGCTTTCGCAAGGTCCGTTTCCCACTTCTCCCTCAGGGCGGCCAGAGGTTGCAGGCCCTCCATCGACAGTCTGTGGTAAAGGCAAGTAATGGCCTTAGTCGTCACTACATATTGGCAACACGCGGCGGTCGGCGGCTCCAAGAGCCCCATATTCCAATGTTTCTGGAGGCTCACTACAAGGGCCGCATGGAGTAAAAAGTCCCCCCGCGGAAGCCCATAAGAGTCCTGCAAGTCAAAGCACTCCTTATGAGCAAATTTCCTCAAATACCTTTTTTTTCCCTCTGTCACATCCATGACTACTTTCTGTAGACATTTCAGTGTTTTTAAATTCACAGTCCTGACTTCACCCTCCCGTTTCTTGACACTGCCTGCCTCTACAGTTTTATTGACTATGATTCTTTGTATTTTATTGAGTTATCCCCCATGCACTTTTACATTGTAAATCGTATCCTCCCTTTCTGGGTTCTGACTATACCCTGTATTTTTATATTTCTTTTTACTGTACTTTATTGTTATCATAGGGGTGCCTCTGCAAATTTTGTAAAACGCTCTGATACCCGTAAGGGTCCAGTTCGGGCTATGAAAACCGATCAAAATAAATGAAAATAAAATAAAATTCTCAATATAGTTTACCATCAGACAGGCAAAGATGTTGGCCCCGGTATCTAGTAGGAAAATCCGTGAGTATGCAACAGAATCAGATTTACCAATTTCCTCAAAAATGGGTTTAATGTTTGTAACTTTTCAAGTAGCCAGCATGCAGTCACTAACTGGAAATATAGCTTAGCCTACCAGGATGGAACTGGTAATGCTATCTGGTCCAGGTGATGTTTTATTTTATGCTCAGTCAAGCCTTGGACAAAGGGTTGAAATATAACAAATTCCTTTGAAGTAATTAATTAATTAATTAATATATAGATGATTGCTTGTATCAAGATATGAGGTGCCAAATTCACAAGACTCAGCAGAGGACTAGACTGAGAAGACATCATAGGAGCCACAATCTTATAGAAGCCTGTCATGGATGGCATTATCCATGCTAAGCCAACCATGCCTAGCCACCTGTATCTTTTTATGCTAAGCAGTCTTTTGTACGTTGCGTTCTTTTTTTTTTTAAATGACTAAATTGGCTGAACAGAGAGATTGTAAGCATCAATTAAATAATTTTCATAAACAATGCCTAATTTTAAGTGATTGTCAATCTACGAATCCTGTACAAATTTTGATCTTGAATTAGCAAAAGTAGGCCATGTGATACTTGTGCATACAAAAAAGTAGTTTGGGAGCCTTGCAGGCACAGTTCAGCTGAGCACCACACGTCATGTGCCTACTGGGTATAACAGCCAGTTTGCTGAAGGTAATAGCTGAGTTTGTGCAAAGGTTCCTTGTCCTCACTGTTGGACTTGGCCCTTCTGGCAGGTTCACCCCTGAACTTTTTTGCTTTTTATTGGTGACTTGGTGTGGTGATTTTTCGTTTCTGCGCACTTTCCCTGTGTCCCAGGGTAAAGTGCGTGCGCACTCTGAGTGCGTGTGGTGAGATAGGCCTGCCCTCCCATAGGAATGCATGGGGAATGTATGTGTCCCTAGTAGATCCTGATGCGTGGGGTGTGCAGGCCCGAGTTTGGTATGTGCAGACTCGTGTGATTGAATGCTGCGCGATGATGTGTGTGGCGTGCATGTACCTAGTGTGGAAGTGCCACTTCTAGAAGTGGGCACTTCGGTGTGCAGTGTAAAATGTGTGCCTTGTCGCGTGATTGGCTGGTTGAGGTCATGTGACGGGCTAGGGATTCCCCAGAGTCAGGATGAGTCACCCAGTGGTGAATGGGGAGATCAGCAGCTAGATGGGTGGGAGGAGTACACCTGGGTCCTGAATAGGGAAGGGTTTTCCCCACACAATGCTGGCTCCGCCCCCTGTGGTGCGACTGACGACCCTAGCCCTGCCAGTGAATAGAGTGAGGGGCTGAGCACATCAAGGGTGCTCCCCAACCAGCTGCGACTGGTTTTCCCCCTCACCCTGAACCCAGAACAAAGGGTTTTTACTGTATAAAAATGGGGCTATGTCCCCACAGAAACTGTTCTCTGCCAGGATCTTACCTGAGGGGGGCTGCTGCTGCTGCTGGACCAGAGGACCGCCACTTGGACTACCTCCCTGCCTGGAGGCCCAGTGAGCTGGCTCTGGGTCCAGCCTTGCCCCCCACCCCTGCCCTGCTGCATGCAGGGAAGAACTTTGCTGGACTTTGTGGTTCTTTTTATCCTAAAGCGCTGGGAGCGCTTTATTTGTGTCCCCAAAGCGCCTGGAAGCGCTTCTTATTTGCCTTAGCGCTAGGAGCGCTTTATTTGGTGCCCCCAGCGCTTCTAGAGCGCTTTCACTTTGGCCGTAGCGCTAGGAGCGCTTTATTCTGGAGGCCGGTGCCCACCTGGCATTGTGGTGCACTTGCGGGTGCCTACCCCGCTTATTTAATTATTTTCTTACGGCGGGTGCCCACCCCACCGTATATTGCTTATTACGAGGGAGCCCACCCCTCTTGTGACGGGAAAAATCACCGCTGCAGCCCGGTTCTGGACGCACAGGAAGTCAGGCAAATCTGTGAGGGACGTGGGCGGGGCCTCGCCTCAAACAGGAAGCGGACGGGAGCCTACCCCGCGCTCCTGTGACGAGACCAGGAAGACGAGGGCGGGAGCCTACCCCGCCTCGGCCGGCGAAGGAGAGTCCCGCGTCGCCCGGAGGAAGCCAACGGATCCGGGGAGTGGTGCTGGTGCGCAAAGGATTCCCAAGTCCCAGAGCGGGACTTTACTGTAGCACTACCGCCGCCCGGGACCTGCGCGTGCACACCAGTGAGTGAGCTCAGCTACCGGGGGCATGAATGTCTAGAGCGCATGGACGCTCTAAACGTTGGGGGCAAATTATTTGTTAGAGAGCCTAGAGGGCTCCCACGTCTCCCGCATTGATTGCTTCATACAGCTTGCACGCTCCAACGTTACGGGGGCATTGTGTGTTCTAGAGCGCTGGTGCGCTCCAACGACGGGGCCCCATCATTTGTCTCGAGCCCACGAGGCTCCCACACAGGGCATATTTGTAGTTTAGAGCCTGCAAGGCTCAGGGGGCATTACTGCAGTGATAGAGCGGCCCCGGGGGCCGCGGACCTCTCCCCCCCTTGCCCCACAAAGTTGTTCAGAGCCACGGAGGCCCTAGGGGGGCATTTCTTGTTGTAGCGTCCAGGGGAGGCTCCAACCCCTGCTATAGTGATTTGAGAAGGCACAGTGGTGCCCCAGCATGACTCCAGTTGCCCAGCACTTAGTGGGCAACTGCCACATGTAGGTTGTGCTTTGTGCTCCTGGCTTGCGCAGCCTGCGCCGCATGGCCCTGACTCTGCTGGACACAGGGCGTCCTAGCCCCGACAAGGCCAGTTGGCCTAGGGACTGCCACAGGTGGTGGCTAATGTGAGTTTTGCGCTATTGTTTCTAACTTACACCTCTGAATGTATTTTATGCATCCTGTGTTTATGTGCTTAGACCCCTACAGGTAGAGTGATACTTAGGTGGTTGTTTTTCTCCTAGTACAGGTGGTACTGGTGAGGTCCTGATTCCCTGCGCAGTATTTTCATAAGGTGGTTAGGGTTGCGTAGGTGGTACTTTCTGGTTACCAGGAGTTACTGATTGTGTGTTATATATGTTATTGTGTGCTATGTTCTAAAGTATTATTCCTAAGTTCTAAGAGTGCTAATTTCGGACAGTGGTCCATGTGGCCCTGTCCCCTGTACATATAATCCCTTGTAAATTCTGCCCGTGCCTGTTGGCACATTGTAAAGTGTGTGTTTTTATCTGATGTGTTGTGTATCATACAAAGGCTATTTTTATAGAATACCTTGTGTGGAGTTTCCTTTGTGGTGGGCCTTGGGTGTTGTTGCTGGGTGCGCGCGCAAACGCTTTACACATCGCCTCAGGGATAAGCCTGTCTGCTCGTGCCAAGCTACCAAGGGGGTGAGCAGGGGTTATCTTTGGCGTGTACCTTCCTTGCCCTGACTAGAGTGGTGGTTTCTGCCTGGCTTTGGCGCAAGCCCTAGCCAACCAGAAATCCCATTTCTAACACTCACCGACAAGCGGCAGCACATCTCATGAAATGAAATGAAATGAAAATAGGTATTTAATAAAGCGCACAGCTACTCAAACAAGAGTGCCCTGGCGCTTAAGTAGCGATAGGAGAGAAGTGAAAGAAACCAGTTATTTATTGAACAGCCATGTCTTTAAGCTCTTTCTAAAAGAAAGTAAGTTTGGGTCAAGCCTCAGAGTTTCCGGCAGGCTGTTCCATAATTTTGCACCCAGAAAGCCGAAAGATCTACCGCCTGTACGAACAAGGCGTGTTTTGGCCACAGTGGTCATGTATAACTTTTCAAAATTTTAATCTGATGGCAACAAAATTGGTTTCTGTAGAGCATTGTGCTGTCACACATTGAATCTCCACTATCCTTATTTCGCTATATGTTGAAACAAGTGTTCATTTTATTTTTAAAAAAGAGGGAGGATATTAATAAACACAAGAACAAACACAATTTCTACTTTATTTATAATATTGCTGATAATTCACTAGGTCTACAGTCATGGAACACTGCAAGACTGTATAGACCTACCAAAGTTGTTGTGTCATACAAATAATTAAGACTAGAATCCTAACAAAGGTTCAAGTAATACATTACATACAAAATAAACAAAAAAATTGCAAAAAATACATCACATAAAACAAGAAAAACTATGCAAAACATAATGATATTACTAAGTGATACCCCTATACAAACTCAAATATGTAAATGTTTAATAAGACAGTAATATAAAATCAGAAGAAAATGGCAGTCTCTTAGTTACACAACAAACTAATATAAAGACAATTGTCAGTGTAAACATAAACAGTGGCTGAGGAAAAATTATTACACACAAACTGTTCATATAAAACAAAAAACAGAAATAGCAAAGACTGCTTCCTCTTCAACCAAGTCCACATATAGGTGTCAATGGCGTTTCGACCTACTGAATTTGGTCCTCATCAGGACAAACAGTATTTAGTGGTAGAGCGTCCAATAATTAAAATATTTTCTTTTGTCAATGGGAGTTAAAATATATTAATTTAAATTACTCCAGAGACATTCATTCCACACAAAGAGAATTGATGTGCATGAAGATCGCATATGTCGATATATACTTGATACAGATATTAAAGAGGAATCCAGTCCCTCTCATAGAGGCCAATAAATGCGTAATGAGTCACTCAATGAGAAAACATGACAGCTCGGAGATACGAGCAAGTCATCCTTACGAGCGCCGTGCAGACCTTAATAGCGTCTCAGGGATAATTACAAATAATTCAAGCCTTACTTCTGGTTTTGAGTGAACCACATTTTAATTCAACTTGCAGTTAACTGCCTTTTTAGGTAATAAATCGCCACCTTTTTTAAACAAACAAACCTTGAAAAGCTTCTAATGCAGTACAAACAAATATTCAGATTTTTCAAAAAGTGCAAGTTAGCAAAAGACTCCAATAGAGCATAATCTTCTGAATATAGAAGAACATGGGGTCTTCGATCAACTACCTTCCATAAATATTTGTACAGGTGTTGACACCAGGGATTATGTTTCATTTACCTAAGCATTAAAGAGTCTTAAACTTCACTGAAGATCTACTTGTGAACCTTTCTATTTGTGTTGATTCACTAAGATTTTGGCTGCTAATTGCGAATTTGAGACTATTGTAGATTTACATATGTGAGAACACTCTAGGTCGCTTCTTCAAGTTCGACTCAGGTCAATAGACCTTTTCAGTAGCCTGAGAGGAAAAGGGGTTAATAACAATTAACATCTTAAGGTACATTGTGATCATTAGGACCACATGATAAAAGTTTGAATCTGTAACTTGAAGTTCAAAGATTTATTACAAACTTAAAGCCAGACTAATATAAATCAATCTCGAGAACATACTGAAAAAATATAAGATTATCAAAGGAAGACTAAAGCGGCATACAATATTGGTCCTCAGCAGCCAAGAGCATAAAAGGATCTCGGTTGCAGCAATGCAAAAAATGAGAAAAAAGATTTGATGACTAGACAAATGGTTTTGATCCTTTTCCCTACACATGGAAAAGATTTGCAACATCTACTAAAACCCTACACTAGACTAAAGATAGGGGAAACCCTATGGAATCAAGGAAGCAAGAAAGGTGTCAGCATCAGAACCTCTGTAGATGTTCTATAGTTAAGAAGTCATGTATAGCATTAAGCCACACAATCAGAAATGACAAGAGAGGTATGTACCTCTCCAAGTCTAAAAGGATTCTGATCAAACCTGAGCAAACCAAAGGTGGGTTCATTAATTAAAATGCACAAAGAACATTAGAGAAATATGACCAAATACATATCACAGTACGTTTTCAGCTCCTAGAAAAGACTTGGCGCCTGGAACACTACTCCCATATTCCAGTCTCCACTTCCAAAGCGTCCTTGGTTCCTCCTTTCGCTTAATAGTACCAACTGGTAGCACTCCCTTTGCTCTTCATTTAAATTATTTGACCTTCCCAGTTCTTCCTCACCTCACTATCTGAGACACAATTGGCTTTTCGCTGACTAATGAATGCCTCTGGTCTGCACCTGCAGAGGAGAAACATGCAGAAAAACAACTTTCACATTAGAATTAAATGTCTCAACTGGAAGCTTAAGGCCCACGATCTCACTAAAATAATAGTTTTCTTTATTAGCTCTACTACATATATATAATCCAATAAATGAATTATTTACTAAAGAACTCAAGCTCTTTTTGTACTGTATCCTTATATGGAGCACAATAAACACATACATTTATTAATGAACAAAAACAACAACTGGTCACAATTTATAAAGTAAGCATTGCACACAACAAAACAGAATTCCCCTCTGTACTTAAATTTATGAAGATAGTGTCAAACCAATAGTAACCACTGAACCAAAAACTTCCCTGTTAATAAGTCATATAACAAAAATCATATATTCACAACAAATTTATTGTATCAAATTCATATTTAAACATACAAAATATTCCATAAAAGCAATATTATATTGATAAACTCAATTAAAATATAATGGGGAGGGATTAATCTTATTGAATGGTTTTTCACATAAATTTCATGGTCACATCACCATTTATATATTCCATCTAATTACATAAAAACAAATATGAATGATTATACGTGCGATTGGAACAAGCATGTAAATTCCAAGTAATGCAATTATTCACACAAAGATTTGCTTCAAATAAAACTGGTGTCGACGCAGCGTTTCGGCGATTATATCCCGCCTTCTTCAGGACTTTGCAAATCATTAAAATCAATTGATCTAAAAAACAATTTAAACAGAGAAAAAAAGATTTTTTTTATTTCATATTTCTTGTAACAGGTTGGTTCAGTGTGCACTATCATATTTTTATATTCATTTATTATTAAAATTATATAGTTGGGGTACTGTGACTAATATTGTCAGAAGTATCCCCTAAATTGTTTTCCTTTAAGCTATACTGTTTATTTTAGCTTAAATAAATCATGGTTGGATATCTCACCACTGGTTGCCTTAGTAGGTCAGAAATTACTGTTACGTGTCTGTCATCAAAGTTCGGGTACACGTTTTCTAATATGAGGTTGTTTTAATCAAAGTTGGTTAATCCATTAGAGGACCAATTCTCCCATGGAATGTCCTATATTATTAAAGGCGGGTATGTTATATTGTCTCCATAATGTGCAATATTTCTTCTAAAATAATGTATTTCTTCACACATATTTTAAGCCACTTACTTTATCCCTTTGTTCAAGGTTGCACAGAGGTCCACCAATGATCAAAGTTTATGTAGATTGTCACCCTGAAATATTTACAGAATTTGATTACAGTTTTCTGTCTGTGTTTTTTTAAGCCTCCAATAACATATGCCTATTCAATTGTTTGAGTCATGACTTACCCTAGTAAAATTTGGATAATTTTCAATTCTTTATCTGTTCTTTAAAAAGAATTTCCGTTGTCCTTTCTCCAGAGACAATTGTGATCATATCTTTTCAATTGTTATGATCCCGGTTTCTGATGAGTAAAGAATGGAATAATGAGACCCACATCCCTATTAGTTCATCATATATTGTTCTTTTCTTACTGATGTGGTTACTAGATCTAAAATTAGTATAATTTGTATAATTGCTTGTTGTTTATCTGGAGACCATCCGTTATCTTGGTAAAACCACTATAGTCTAATGAGGCATTATCCAGATATTTAGCATTGAACATGGTCCCAGTATAAATCCTTACTATAAATCCTATTTTGCCAATAGGGGGTATCTAAATTTACTGTTGGGTTTTCTTTTAGATGAGCATTTGCTGCTACTTTAGAAAACCCTCTATCTACTTTCTCTAGGTTCCTAATCCTTATCTCCCTCTTTACAAGGTTTAGAGCCCCCTCATACTTATTTTAACCGCTTTAGCAAGTTAACTGCGGTAACTTTTGGGGTTTTAAACGCACATTACCTACAACTTTGAAAAAACACTCTATTTATTTTCTCTAGGTTACTAATCATGGTCTCCCCTTTACAAAGTTTAAATCCCCTTGGTACTTATTTTACCTGCTTAAGCAAGGGAACCGCCTAACTCCTCACCTCTGTTTGCCGGTTTGTCGTGCGTCTCTGGCATCGAGTTTTCCTTCCGGGTTCAGAGTGCGGCGTTATATACACTGCCGAGTTAATTGGACGTATCACATACGTGTGTGTCGGCCATTTTATGGACAAAGTCTGTAAATTTCATAATTTACCCTTACATAATCTAATGTTGCATTTATAGAGTACATTTCAAGTTAAACTTAGAAAATATGTAATATGAGAGGATATGCGAACCCTCGCTTAGCCCACCAAGTCGGGTTCCATTTTGCGTAACCATCAACCATATTGAAATCAGGCATAGAGTTAGCCTTATTCCTGAGGTTAATCCTACACAAAAATAAAATGAAATAAAATAAAATAAATCTCTGCCTATCAATGTAGGACTTATTCCAATTTCGGTATAAGATGTAAACGGCTATTTAATCCCCGTTGTCTGTTATGTCCTCCATTGCGCATGCCTGGTGGCCATATTACAATCAGGCACGTTTTTGAGAGGACGTTCAGTCTTCAATAAAATTTACCATATATCGCTGATCAAGTCGTTAGACGAATGGATAAGTCTTCCATATTCTATTGCTATATAGCTTACTTGTTCTTATGCGATAAATATCCTATAAATGTTAGCAATTATTATTAGTAAGCATTGAACATACGTGATTCATTCTCACTAATCCGCTGTGCATTAAATGCATTTTAGCGCACCTTCTTACAACCTAAACCTATAGAAGATTAGTATCAGCAATCTAGTTTCTGAAAAGTAAAAAAGCCTTACTATATGCACACATATGTGTCAAGACACACAATAGGTGCACTTCCTATACCTTTGGTGCACCACATCTCATTAGTGTTATTGCATCACACAAGTACATAATGCCAAATGCAAATATATAGCCTAGCCAAACATAAAAGGATTGTGCCAAAATAATGCTACTCTAATCACCCCTCTGATGGCGATCAAGCCATCACAGATTAGAAACAGATCATTATCAGATTAGACCAATCAAAACCTAGTGGTCTTGAGCCTTTTTCATCTAGACTCCTCTAGATACTTCATATCATCATCATAATATCTGCTCTGACCTTCTTCTCACTCCACATCTGCTCCTTTTTCTTTTCACTCTCTGAACTCCCTGTCTAACTTGTGGATGCTGATGTCCCTTAACGATCGCGAATACGAATATCGCACAAAGGGCAAGTATTAAAAGAGGTTTCAAGATGGCGTCCATAATTCCACTTCCCAAGCTTCCAAACCATCGACCTACTGTAGCAATTTAATTTCCAATGGCTTCCCAAGCACCTGTCGCTTTCAACTCTTTCATATCCTTCATCAACCTGGATATATTCTTTTTTTTTTTTTCCAAAACCTTTATTTTGCATATCAGTGACACAGCTATTCAGCCGACAACCCGGAGGTACGGCAGCTTTAGAAACACAACACATACGAGCGTCCACATTTCACTGACAGGGTAGTCAAAGGTTCTGTTTTAAATAAACACAAATCCAAACCAAAACACAAGCAAGGCGATAATTACTATAAGCACCAAAAGGGTTCCCATCAGGGCGAGCGAGCCCCATTTCGTCCAACAGACACAGGTTTATAGTAAGGGAAAGGAGGGGAATTCAGGGACTCAAGAGGACAAACACATATCAGCAAGGAGGTCAAAGCCGGAAAAAAGGGCTAAGGGGAGAGCTGCTCCTCGGGCGGGTCCGGGTCTGGGGGCAGGCATATGCCCCCTCTGTACTGGTTCCATCGCCCCCATACAGAGTGCCATTTCCGAGGGCGCCCTCGAGCACAATACACTGTCTTTTCCCTAAACATGCTCCAATCCATGTTTTCCATCCACGCTGTCAATGTAGGTGGCCTATTAGAGCCCCACAGACGTGCGATGTCGCGCTTGGCTACCATATTCCCTAGGGTCACCCATTGAGTCTGTGCCGCGTCGTGGTCGGTAGGACCCCAAACATTCAGGAGACAGCACCGCGCCTCAGGCTGCATGACGATACCCGTCACCTCCCCCATCACCTCGTGAACTCGCCTCCAAAACTCCATGATCACACCGCATTCCCAAATAATATGTAGGAAGGTGCCCACCATACCACAGCCTCTCTTACATAAGCCCTCCTCAGAGAAACCCATATGAACCAGCCTAGGCCCCGTCACGTAGACCCTATGGAGTATTTTAAGCTGCACCAGCCGCAGGCGCGCGGGGATCGCGACCTCTTTGGGAGAAGAAACTGCATACTGCCAATCCTCGTCATCCAGTTCAAGGCCATCCCTGATCCATTGGCCGCGCAACCCTAGAAGAAGATCCGCCCGAACATTAATAAGTTTCTTATAAATGAGCGAGATCGTACTCTCTGGCATATGGCCATCCAGGATCTGGTCCTCTAACGGGGAGGACTCAGGCACCTTCTCCCCTTCTACCAGGACTGACCGCAAGGCGTGGCACACCTGGGCGTAGCGGAAGAACTCCGAGTTCCCTAGCTCATATTCCTTCTGCAGCTCCTCGAATGACTTTATCCTACCCTTAACCAAAAGGTCTCCAACCCTGGATATACCGATCAGGTCCCACTTCGCAAACCCTTTTGTATGCCAAAGCTTTCCCAGAATATCGGAGTCAAACAGAGGGGTGGCAAGGGTAAGCTTACCCCTCCAGCCCAGTGAATCCGTCGCCACCTTCCACACATGTACGGCCACCCTGGTGGGCCCCGTAAGGGTGAAGTCCGACGACTTCGAGTACAACGCTCTGTGGTAATTACCCCCACGCAGTAACCATCGGTCCATGGCGAAGCCGGGGCTCAGCGCCGGACCATATACACCATGGTTAATCGCGCTCAACTGGGTGGCCCAACAATAACGTCGAATGTCTGGAAGCGCGATACCACCGTCGTACCACGGGAGCGTCAACTTAGCAATCGCTATACGCGGACGCCCTTCCCACAATAGCGCGCGCTGGTGGCTTTCGACCTCACGGAAGTAGCTGGCCGGGACCAAGTCAAGGGTATTCTGCAGGGCATAGAGGAAACGGGGGAGAGACATCATTTTGAACAAAGCGGCACGGCCAAGGAGGGAAAGCGGCAACCGCCGCCAGCCCGCCACATCCCGCCGCAAACGTGCCAAGGGAGGGAGCAAGTTCTTCTCGTATCGTAAAATGGGGTCGGTGGAAATATAGATCCCCAAGTACAAAAAGCCCTGCTGGGCTATCTGGATCGAGCAGTTGCGCGGGACAGGCGGGACATCCCCACACAGGACGTACAAGTATGACTTACCCCAATTAATGACAAGACCAGAGTTCCTACCGAAAGAAGTCAAGACGTCACAGACCACTATCAGAGATTTCTTAGGCGAGGTGAGATATAGCAGAATATCGTCGGCGTAGAGTGAAATACGGTCTTCGTGGTCAGGCGACCAACGAATCCCACGTATATCCGGGTGCCATCGTATCCACGCCGCCAGCGGCTCAAGAGTAAGGGCGAACAACAACGGCGACAGGGGACAGCCCTGCCGGGTGCCTCTCCCGAGCTCGAACGGTGCCGACGCCCGCCCGTTCACCACGACGCTAGCAAGAGGCCCCTCATAGAGCAACCTCACCCAGCCTACAAATCCAGGCCCAAAGCCGAACTTGGCTAGCACAGCCCACAGGTATGCCCACTCCACCGTATCAAAGGCCATCGTGGCATCGAGGGACGCCACAATAGCTGGCTCTCGCATCGTGCCCGTCCTGGCAATCACTCCATGGAGGCGTCTAAGATTCAGTGCAGTGTTACGGTGCGGCATAAAGCCCGACTGATCCGGGTGGATCAAGTCGCCAAGCACCCGGACCAAGCGGTTAGCAAGGATCTTAGCAAGGATTTTCGGCTCGGCGTTGAGAAGTGATATCGGCCGATAGGAGCCACACTTGTCCCGGGGCTTACCGTCTTTATGTATTACCACAATCGTCGCCAGCCGTTGATCGAGCGGAAGAAACCCATTCACCCGCGCCTCCACGTACATGGCGCGCAGGTGAGGAGCCAATTTATCCGGATGGAGCTTGTACAGCTCAATCGGCAAACCATTTGGGCCCGAGGCCTTACCGGAGCGCAACGCACGGATAGCACACGCCACTTCATCTACAGTTATATCCCCATCGAGATCATCCCTATCAATGGCAGAAAGGCAGGGCAGAGTGATGTCTCGCAGAAGGTCACACGAGTCCTCAGTGGGCCTGTCCGAGACCGAGGTGTATACCGTACGAAAATAGTCCGAGAAACACTGAACTATACCGTCGGGGTCAGTGACAACCTCTCCCCCATCCGTCGACAACTCCGGCACCACGCGATTAACACGCTCTTTTTTATCCAACCACGCCAGCAATTTCCCGGCCTTATCACCAACATCGTACAATCGACCCTGCTGCTCCCTATTGAGGGTCTTGGCAGTGTTCGTCACCAGGTCCCTATATTCCAATTGCTTCAAGCTCAAATCATGCAGTGTGGCCGTTGCAACATCCTCTCCCAAGGCCACTTCTAAAGCCGCTATCTCGTCCTCTACTTGTGTCACCTCAGCGTCTCTCCGCCGCTTGGCGGCCACTACCAAGGAAAGGGCCTCCCCTCTCAATACAGTCTTAAAAGCTTCCCACAGGGACACCGCAGATTCAACGGAACCCTGATTTTCTTGAAAATAGTGGTCAACTGTCTTCAGCAACGCACTGCGCGTCTTGGGGTCACGAAAGTACCAGGGGTTAATGGGAGCCACCCTGCCCCCCACCACCCGGCCACTATCAAGACGGGCCCACACCGGTGAATGATCAGATATGCCCCGTGCCATGTGCCTAGCCTCAGATACCAAAGAGGCGTGGGCAGCCAGAGTGAGCAAGTAATCAATCCGAGAGAGACTCCAGTGGGCCCCGGAATGAAAGGTATATTGTCTCTGAGTGGGGTGCCGTAGCCTCCAACAATCTACCAGACCAAAAGTATCTATAAAGTCGGGAAGCCACTTCTGAGCACCCCCGGTGTCTCTGGGCGGGTGCCTATCGAGCATTCCAGAACCAACCGCATTGAAGTCTCCTCCCACCACTAGCATCCCTTCGGGGAGTTCCAACAAGGCCTTGCCCAGATCAGCAAACGTGGAGGCCTGCAGGGCTGGAGGGACATAAACAGAAACCAATACCAACGTTCTGCCCTCCCACCTCCCCGCCACAGCGCGCCCCCTGTCATCAACAATGGTGGAGTCAACCTCAAATGGTAGGGAAGCTCTGACGAGTATGCCCGCACCCCTGGAGCCCGTGGAGAACCCTGAGTGAGCAATGAATTTGTAACCCTTTCTGTTAAGTGCATAACACATATTCCCTATAAGGTGGGTCTCCTGCAGGAGGACCACATCTGGCGAGGTCCGTTTCAAGAATTGCAGGACTATCCCCCGTTTAATACGATCCCCTAAGCCATTAACATTCCAGAACCTGGATATATTCTTAATATGTTTCTCCATGTTCTTACTTTTGTCTGGAATATAAGTACAGCATTGCTGAACTTTCAACATCCAACAGACTCTGCCCTCTTTTGCGAGCAAAATGTCTAATGCAAGACAGTTCTACAAGACCATCAGCCTTATAGTCATCATCTCAGTATTTACAAGTAATAAGGAATTTGCTGTACTAGTAGCCAATTTGTCCACTATTGTAGATGGATTTCTAATTTTCAAATCATTCAGAATTACTTCCACAGAGAGTATTATGGCACCAAACATATCTCCTAATACCTCTGCTGCACTAACATCTCATTTAGTTCTGGAGTACTCCTCCTATGCAGGATCATTAAAATGTTCCACATGATAAATCTTCACGAAAACTATTCCAAGATAACAAGTACCATGCCATCCATGCGGCAATCTGAAATTTGCATTTTGTCCACAAATAAAATAGACTCCAGGAATCACAGCTTCCTGTCCCTCCAGGAGACAAGAATTGTTCCCTCTCACTTGCAAAGTATGTTTACATTCGCTCTCCCCTAGAAACAGTGGATCTATATAACTCTGATCAACATGTATACACAACTTACCTTTGTGTTTCTAATTTAAAACTAAGTCGGGCTCATTTCCTTTTTCCTGATGTTCCATTTCTTCGCTACTCCACTTGTGATTTATAAGATTCTGATCTGTTTCAGTTTGAGACTTTAGGTCCCTCCATCTATCCTCCACCAAATTCTAAAATGTATATTTCCATATCTGGCATCAAACAAGTCAAATTATGTTCATGTATACGAAGCGTCTGATGACATTAGAGATACAAAATATATGCCTGCAATCTCTGCACCTTTAAAATAAGGATTCTTATTTAAATGTTTAATAAGTGGAACTTGTGGGAGAACTATATCATAATTCAAAAAATATTAAAAACCGCCTTCTCCATAAAATATACATAACAGAAGACTGCAAGAAATACCAATTGTCAGAGGGAGATGCTAGTAGGTAACTTCTTCTGAAGCCGAAGTGGGTAAATGAGATCAAACATAGCAACTTCTAGCATTCAATGTATCCATGTACTCACAAAGCAATCTAAAATAAACATTCCAGGTATAATCACCCTTCACTACATCTATGTGTAATTTCTTAACCACCCACAACTGCGTGTTACTATCAAAAGAATGTGACATGGTTGGTACAACAGTAGACTTAGATTCTACTGAGCTTTCTGTAGCTGAATATAACCCTATAAGCACTATAACTAATACTACAACTAAAGCCATTAGTGTGCCCACTATGATGTATCTATACCTACTAGTATTAAGGTTGACTTCCATTACTTCGTTGGAATCTAAATCTCGGGTGGAACGTAGCAGCTGCAGAGACTTCTCTGTTGATTTCCACCTTTCCAAACAGCAAAACCAATTTTCAATCCATATGCAACAAATTATGTACAGGAATCTTTGTGAGACTTCTTTAGCCCTATTCCATGTTCTTTTTTTATTTATTTTAGCCTTTTTTACAGTGCCAACTAGACAGTTTCATTACACGGGGACACATTCATTTTTTTCAGGCTTTTGTTTTAGGCACAAACAAAAGCCTAAGATTGTCTTCTAAAGACAACCTTAGTCTCCTTTTCTTGCCTTTAGTCTCGGTACTCTTCTTTCTTCTCTACAAAGTCTATGAAATATCTTTAATAACAAATGGTTCTATTTCACTCACTATCAGTCCCAGTATGAAATTCTTCAGTTCATCAACTAGCATAGGAAACTCATTTGCATCCAAACAGGGAAATTCAGCCACATCTAAGATAAGATGTCTTAAGGCACTCAGCCTTGTCAACAAGGGAAATTCAAAGGTAGCTCAAACTGGGGATCAAGTTCCTGAAGTATCAATTGAACTTTCATAGGGATCCCAAAATTCCCAGAACTCGTTCTCCCTGTCATTTGTAAGAAAGTATGTCTATTTAGGTGGTGAGTACCTCCCACAGGCCACTCTCACTTGCTTTGACCTCCAGGGTTTTGTCTTTTCTCCTCCTTCACTCAGGTATGAATCATCTATATCCTCTGGGATATCTGGGAGATCACTTTCTCCTTGCAGGACCAGTCTCCCTCTCTCCTGCCTTCTTGGCAAATGTCCTTCTGCTGCCCCTTGCAGTTCTCTAGCATTAGTCCCTTTATCAGTCTCGGAGTTTCTCTGTTACGACCACCTGATTAGCATCTCCTTCACCAGTTTGGTTACTCAACTCTCCAGAATCCCCTTCAGGCCAATCAAGTGCTATTTCAGTTCCTGATTGCTCCCCTACAGCTTGACTAACCTTTTACTGTGAGCCCTCGACCACCACTTGCTCTTCTGGGAGAGGTGCTGTTATTTTATGAGGGGGACATGGAACCCTCTGAGTATGGGCAGCATAGGTCCAATGGGGAAACCTCTGCACTTCACAACAGTTGTAGTTATAAATATAACTTGGTATGGCCCACAGCAACGAGGCTCTAAGCGCGACTTCCATATGTGCTTCTCCACCACCACCCAGTCTACGGGACGTAGATCCTGGCACTGCGCCTGGTGTGATGGGTCTGTAGTAGCTTCAATCCGATGATACACAGAATGCACCACGTCAGCCAATCCTTTGCAGTAATGTATTATCAGATCATCAGTAACATTCACACATGCATTTGCAGGTACAGCTGGTAATCTCATTGCCCTTAGCATGATGATCTCATGAGGAGACAGTCCTGCCCTATGATTGGGTGTGCCTTGCAGACTCATCAACACCAACAGCAAAGCATCCGGCCATTTCAAAGATGTAGAAGAACACACTTTGATGAGTCTCGATTTCAGCATCCCATTGACTTGCTCCACCAGACCTGAAGCTTCTGCTCAGTAACAACAATGTAGTCTCTGTTGAACCTGCAAGGCAGCACATAGCATCCTCAGCATTTCTTTATTGAAGTGCATACCTCGGTCCAATTTGAAAGAAGTCAGGAAGCCAAACCTTGGTATCAACTCCCTCAACAACAACTTTGCTACTGTGAAACTATCATTCTTTCTTGTGGGATATGCCTCAACCCATCGTGAAAAGATGCACACAACAACCAACACATATCTCAACCCGTTGCACACAGGCATCTCAACAAAGTCTCTTTGCATCCTGTTGAAGGGACCACCTGACCTCCCTATGTGGCTCAATGTCACTGCCGTTCTTTTCCCTACATTGTTCTGTTGGCACACAACACATCTGTGACAAATTGCTTCTGCCATCAACCTGAACTTTGGATTAAACCATGTTGGGCGAAACAGTCTATCCATGGCATCTTTCCCTACATGAGGCGCACCATGGTAATTTCTAGCCATTGGCGGCAACAAACAATTTGACAACACAGGTTTGCCATTTCCTGAAACCCATCTTTCATCCTCATCTCTTTTAACAGAACCTGCATTTACCCAGCTCTGCTGTTCTGCATCTGACACCTCTTCCTGTAACGTCTTAACTTCTTCCCAGGTATCAGCAATTGTAAGCAAAAGATTGTAATTGGTCTCTTCTGGTCCTTCATTTACATACTCCCCATTAAATGTACAAGCATTGTAGGCAAAGTACCTTGCTACCACGTCAGCATATCAGTTGCAGACTGTCACATAGTCATCTCCCTTGCAATGTGCAGAACATTTTACAACCACAACTTGCACAGGCAACTGCAAAGCCTTAAACAGTTTTCTCACCTGCTCGCCATTACGGATAGGGTATCCTGATGACATCACAAATCCCCTCTGGGACCATAACTGTCCGAAGTCGTGCACCACACCGATGCCGTACTATCTGTATATATAGTCACCTGTAATCGATCTGAAACATAGCATGCTCGGGTAAGAGCAATCAATTCAGCCACTTGTGTGGAGACTACTCCTTTAAGCCAAGCAGCTTCCACTACTCCTGAAATGGTACAAACAGCATAAGTAGCTCTCAAATTTCCTTTGTGATCCTGAAAACACGAGCCATCCACAAAGAATATGTAATCAGACTTAGGGCAGAGGAGTTGACCTAATGTCTAGGGCGGTTGACCTTGAATCTGGGGAACTGGGTTCGAGTCTTGGCAATGATGCTGAACATCCTGTGATTCGGGGCAAATCACTTAATCTCCTCGTGCCTAACAAAAATTAATGTGTGTCCTCAGGTATCGTAACTGGTGCTATGTAAAGCGCTCTGATACCCGATTCGAGTCAAGTTTGCGCTAAATAAAACTCTGCCCAAAAGAAAAGAAAGGTAATGGTTCATCTTGAATATCTGGTCTCGGATTGGTGCATAGTTCAGTGACATCAAGACAGTCATGCTCCACTTCACCATCATCATTGTCATTCTCAGGAAGGGGTAGCAAAGTGGCAGGATTCAAAACAGAGCACCTTTTTAGGGACAATTTTATAGCCTCCAGTATGAGTTGCTCATACTGGGACAGGCGACTCTTCACGAGGTACTGTGTGTCCTCGTTCTAGTTCTAAAATCTCGACAAAATAAAGAACGAACACAATCAAGGGGTGACCCATTACTATACTTTCATACCTGTTGATGCTTTCCTGGCACTGTGACCCTTTAAGGCAGCCACTGGATCTAATGTAGCTGAGAAGCAAGCGACTGGTCTTCGAGCACCTCCATGATTTTGTGTGAACGCTGAAAGAGCTCAGGCCTCTCTTTCACTGCAGAAAAACATAAACTCTTTGTAATCAGGCATTCATAGTGCCGGGGCACAGCAGAGACTTTCTCTCAACTTTCGGAAGGCAATCAAACAATCATTGTCCCAAGGCACCAGATCTGACAGATCCTTGAGTGTCAGCCTTTGTAAAGGCTTGGGCACTAGGGAAAAGTTGGGTACCCACTGACGACAGTAGCCCTCCATTCCCAAAAACATCCTGACTTCTTTCTGTGTTATTGGCAGGTTCATTTGCATGATCAGCGAAATTATCTCTTGTGACACCCTTCTCGCACCTTTCTCAATGTGATGACCAAGATATATGACCTTCTCTCAAACAGTACTACAACGTATTAGGGGACAACTTGTGTCCATTCTCAGCCAAGTGGCTTAACAATGTAGTAGTGTAATTTTTGCATGCTTCACAAGTATTTGACGCAACCAGCAGGTTGTCAGTATATTGGACCAAGACAGAGTTACAAGGCATGACATGAGTCCTGATTTTTTTCTTAAGAATCTGAAAAAAAAGGGCTCCCTGTATACCCTTGGAAGAGACTGCACCATGCCAAAAGACGGTTCCCAACCTTAAATGCAGGAGAAACTGACTGTCCATATGCTATGCAAGGGGATGGAAAAGAACGCCTGGCAAAAATCAATGACTGACCACTCAGCCTTGCATGTAATTTGAAACAGACTCACAGCAGGATTTGTTATTTCGGGTTAACAAGGGACCACAATAATATTGAACTTTTTCAGATCTTGCAGTATGCGGTACCTACCACTAGGCTTCCATAATGAATGTGTTACATGGACTCCCCATGATCTCCTTCAGTATACCTTGTTGAATCATTGCCTCGGTCACCAGAGTTATCCCAGCAATCGTTTCAGGGGTCAAATTATACTGCAGTGTTCTGGGATATTCCGCATTCAGCTTTATTTTCAAGCGGAAAGGCTCAACTCCTTTAATGAGCCCATGTCATTCCCTGAAATATCCCAAACTTCTGGTCTCACTCAATCTCTGAGATCTAAAGGCAAGCCTTCTGTCGTAATCATTGAATATGTTCCAATAATTAGATTCTGATTTGGCTACTTAGAGGCAATGTCCTCATCATGACTTTGTAGCTCTATTCCTTTCTAGCTACAGTATATGGTGCAGTTCAGTTTGCATAACAAATTACGTCCTAACAATCTCACCGGACTCGAATCCCATACCACAAATGGATGATAATACTCAAAACTCCCTATCTGTCCATGGACATCCTCAGTAATGGGGTATTTCATTTGTTGATTAGCAACTCCAACTAGGTTTGGAACTTCGACTGATTCTCTCTTTCACCAACGAACCCACAGTCGCAAAGAACAACTTTCATGATGGGATAAAGGCAGTTGCTGCCTGGATGAAGAACAGCTGCCTCAAGCTCAACTCATAAAAGACCGAAGTCCTCCTCATGAGCTCCACCCCATTCACTTGGGATAGCTCTTGGTGGCCTGCAGAACTTGAAACCTCCCCACTCCCACAGACCATGCATGGAACCTCGGCATCATCCTGGACTCCTCACTCGCCTAAACCACAAGATCAACTCCGTCTCATCATCCTGCTTCCACACACTATGCCTGCTTTGAAAGATGATCCAATGGATCCCCACTGAGTCCAGAAAGACTGTCATCCGCGCACTCGTCAGCAGCAGAATCGACTAAGGTAGCTACCTCTACACTGGCATCACCCAGAAACTCCTCAAGAAACTGCAAAACATCTAGAACGCCTCTGCCAGACTCATCCTCAACATCCCTCACATTCAACCTCCTCACACATGCCTATAAAGCCATACACAGCCTCACATTCCATGTACCCACCAGAGACCTCTGCTCCGCCCAACTGGCCCTGGCTACCATCCCACGTAGTCACAAGACCAGAGCCGGAGGAAGAGTATTCTCCTACCTCGCAGCGAAGACCTGGAACACACTGCCTTTCCTTATTCAGGCAATCGCCATCAGTGCCTCAATTCAGGAAGGACCTCAAGAACTGGTGCTTCGACTGAACCAAAGTGTCTTGGACCGACTAGCAGCCCCCCCCCCCCCCCCCAGCACCTTGAGACCCTCATGGGTGAGTAGTCGTGCTTTACAAGCCATTGATTAATTTATTGATTGATCTCCCAGTAAAATGGGTCGCACCAGTATCAACCAAAATGATATGTTGTAACCATTCACTTCAGCATCTATAAATGAGCCACTCTAGTATACCTCCAAGACTGCGCCAAGCACACAATTTTCCTCCCCCCTCTGGCACTGTCAGGAAGACTGATTGATGCCAACATTTTCACTTGTCTCAAACATGAGAAATTGTTGGTAAGGATTATTATTCTGGAAAGCATTCTGGCTAAAATTCGAGACCTGGTTTGAAGAAAATCTAGGATCATTTGCAGCTTGCTGTGGCATAGGGATTGGGGAGCCTGCATCACTGAGGTTTGTGACACATGAAAATTCTGAGATTTAGGTCTGGGTACAATCTGTTGCTGCATGGTATTACTGTTCTGAGGTGGTACAAACCCTGGATTTTGACCCTGAGTTGCGTGATTAAGACAATATTCTCGCTTCCAGTGTTCCAGCCTATTACAGAAGTGACATTGATTAGACTTCTTCAATGCAGCTATATCAATTCCAGTACTCGGATCAATAGGGACACCCGACCTCTACCTAGTAACTGAAATCCACCTCCACCCTGTATCACCAGAGCTCCTTTTTGATACACTCCCGGCATTGGAGTGGTATTCCCTGCAAACATTGGATTTTAAATTCCTCTCTGAGCAGCTTTTATTAGTACCACCATTAATTTCTCAAACTTTTTCTGCCTTATTTCAATCTTGTCTTTGCAGTATTAAGTATATCACAAAATCTCAAAACCCAACTTATTCTGCCAACAAATCAGATGCTGTTGAATCCTCATACTAATCTCAGGCCTCAATCCTGTCACAGACCTGGGCACAAAATGTCCCATATCTTTAAGTTGCAGTGTTTTCATTCCACTATACTGTTTAATTGCCTGTAACAATCTCTCATAGTTTGCATGAATTGTCTCTTTTGGTTACTTGGTCGTCCGATCAATCTTGACCCAGTCAATATCTTGGGGTGGCACCCTAGACTTCAACCACATCATCACCTGATCATACTTTCTGATCACTATAGCTGAAGGACCATTAGTCGCAGTGTTAGAACTGGGGGTCTCTAGTTGGCAGAGGTAGGTACCTTTGACCAAATAGCGACCCTTGCTTCAAAGTCAGGGAAAGGGGATTACACTACTGGATAACCCCTGCTCACCCCCTTTATAGCTTTGCACGAGCAGACAGGCTTATCTCAGAGGCAGTGTGTTAAGCATTTGTGAACACATAGAGTAATACAGTGAAAACACTACAGATGGACACCACACAGGTTTTATAAAAATAAGTATGCTTTATATAGACTTAACACAAGACCACAAACGACAAAAATCCACAATACTGTACTTTAAATTGGTTTCAAGATGGTAGAATTAGCTTAGTTCAAGTTGTTGGTAAATGCGACACAGTTCTCCCAAAAGTACCTGGATGCATAACGCAAAATAAATAAAAGGCTTGCAACGTTGAAGATGCGTCGGTTCCTTGCTTCGGGGGAGACGATGCGTCGCGCCTCAATGCTTGCGCAGAGTAGAGGATGAGTCTTGATCCTTACCGGAGAGGAGGTGATGCATAGATTCTCGTGCTGCAGCCCGGTTGCGATGCGCAAGATGGCGCCTCGATGTGATGCGACAATCCGGTGCGATGCGATAAGATGGTGTCCTTGATGTGACGACATTGAGAAGATATGATAAGCCCTGGCAGCCTTGCGGCGACTCTCGTACTTTGGAGCCACAACAGGCCCTGCGACACGCTTCTCCGATGATGCGACTGCGACCCTCACGGTTGCGACTCGCTTCTCCGGTGATGCGACAGCAGACAGCTGCGACGAAGGCACGCTTCTGGGAGAAGCGGCGGCGGCACACTTCTCCGGCTATGCGATGACTACAGCTGCAGCGGCGACAGGCTTCTTCTTGGTGCGTCGCGCTTTTAGCTCCCAGCGACACGTAGGCTTCTGCAGATAGAATTCCCAGCAATTCAATTCAGAGGGGAGTTGGTGGTGAAGTCTGTTGTCCCGGAGACTTCAGCAGGAGGCAAGCACAAGTTCAAGCCCTTGGAGAAATATTCTGCAAGATGATGAAAGTTATGTAAAAAGTTCCTTCTCCTCTCCTTGGCAATGAAGACACCACTGCAGGCCAACCCAACAACACAGCACACTGGCAGGGGGGCAGCCCAACTCCTAAAGGTTCCTTTGGTTCTACTCCTTGGCAAAGGTTTCTTCTTGTTGTTCCAGAAGTGATCTAAACTCTTGGGGTTTTGGTCCCCATATTTATACTACTTTTCTCTTTGTTCTCTGAAGGCAGAGAGGCGTTTGCCTAGTCTAAACCAGTTCTGGTCAGTCCTGGAGCACTTTGTTTACCTGATTCCTTCTTTCCTTTCAGAGTGCAGGGCAGAGACATCAGACACACCACAGGAGGTGGAGCCAGCATTGTGGAGGGAAGGCACAGCCCTATTCAGGTCCCAAGTGCAACTCCTCCCACCCATTTACATGCAGATCCTCCTATTCAGCCCTGTGCTGACTCACCCTCTCCCCTGGAATCCCCAGCCCCTGTCACTCACAGAACCAGACACTCAATACACACCCTAGCAGAGGCAGGCTTGGACAGTTAAGCAAGAAAATACCTACCCTCTAAAAGTGGTATTTTCAAACACAGAATGTTAAAACCAACTTCACTAAAAGATGTATTTTGTCATTGTGAGTTCAGGCATACTAAATTCAAATTTCTACCATGTTCCCTGAGTCAGTTAGGATTATAAGATGTAATAATCAAACTGCCCATTCTGGCCTATGGAGAACAGATAGCCTTGCAATAGTGAAAAACGAAAATGGCTGTAATTCACTATTAGGACATGCTACACACACCAGGGCATGTCCTACCCTATACGTACAATGCACCCTGCCCTTGGGCCTACCATAGGGGTGTCTGATATGAAGATAAGGGAAGGTTTAGGGACTGGCAAGTGGGTGCACTTGGTCAGTCAGCATGGCAGTACCAGACTGCACATATGCTCTGCAATGGCAGGCCTGAGACACACTTTACAAGTTGTTTCTGTGGGTAGCACAACCAGTGCTGCAAGCCCAACAGCATCATTTGATTTACTAGCCGTGGGCACACATGGTGCACTGTACTAGGGTCTGACAAGTAAATCAAATAACCCAATCATGGAGTAACTAATCAATATATCAATTTAACATAGGGAGCACTTACACTGTGCACTGAATAGCAGTGGCACAGTGCCCAAAGCATCTAAACCAGAAAACATATCAAAAACAGAGAAGGCAATCAGAAAAAATGGAAGGGAGACCCACGCCAATGGTACCTGGTTTAACACGCAGGATCTCTTGTCAGCTCTCTCTTGGGCCATTCTATGGCTATTTTGCACACCGTCCACAAATCTCTTGGGACCACAATAACAAACAAGGTATTCAAATCAGTTCACCAAACTTTGAAATTTTCACAGACCGTTCAACTTATATATACCACTCAACAGGTTTCCCTTTTAATCTAGGGAATTAATTTGTGAATGACGCAAGATCACTCCTACTCCACGGTACATATATGTAACCTCCATACGGTACCTCCCGTAAAAGAAAGCTTATAGCTACTGTCTCCACCCCTACCCCCCCTGGGAGGAGACAGCTTTCCCATTGTTCTCTTGGGAGTCGTTCTTTTTGGAAATATAACTTCCCACTTCTCTAATTTACTCCAGTCTGTTGTGGATTAATTCCTGAATTTGCATCTTCATCCCCGGTATTCTCATATGCTCTATGTCCTGATCACTAAAAGCGAGTTGGCGACTTTTCTATAAAACGTCTGCTCCACATCTACCTCATATTTCTGAGCTAATTTCGATAATCTGTCATAGGTTTTGCCTTAATCTCCTAGTAAAAAGTTCATTCTGCTGATACGTTACTATTTGATCCAATGCAAGACAAACACTTATCATTCCATCTAATTCCAACTTTAATTTTGCTACAGCCACCAAGTTTACATTCAAAGTGGACTGAAGAGTTGCTGACTCACTTCCATACTCCCAATGTCATTCGATGTAGCATTACGATTTTTCAAGAAGTCTTCCTGGACATTAAAACCAGGGTGTAGCTTACGAACTTGAGATACTGTGCTGCTATGCATATTTAAAGGCAGTTCCAAGGTAGGTGAAACCAGATTTGGCAACCTTGGGAACTTCAAAGGTTCAAATTCAGTCTGATGAACAGATGGGTCTGCACTTGCACCACAAGGAGAACTTGCATTAATCGAACCTAAAAGAATGAATTCTCCTACCCTATGACACATGGGTGTAATTTTTGATGCTTGTGGTTCAGTGGGGACAGCTGAATTTTGAATCAATTTTTCCCGGGGTCAGGTTTATATATAGCAACCACTGATCCAATTGTAACAGGAACTGCAATTGCATCTAGAACTGTACAAGCATTGGAGGTCCTAGGAACGCAAGTACCTGAATTTCCTCCTATCATATTTTGATTCACTGTAATTGTCCCCATCAGTCTCTGGTCCTTCTGCACAAGAGAAATCCCCATCATACCAGGGCTTGTACTTACTGGTACAGTAGGCAATCCAGTATTCCCACCCGCAGCCTCGTTCCCCCTTCCCTATGTTCGAATCTCATTATACGGAGATGGTCACTCAGAAATTAATACATCTAAAAGACTGTCACCAGAATCACTATCACGGTTTTTATTTTTCTCTCCAGATTCTGTTGTTTTATCTTTCTTTCTCTTTTCTGTCCCTCTTTCCACTTCTCCACTTTGCAATAATGAGTATAATTTACCTTCATCTATAATGTCACTTCTCCACCTTTTCTGCTCTGTACCACACGCACTGCCTTTTTCACTCGTCCCTGATATCTCTCTTTTTCTCTTGCGTGAACCGCACGATCCTAATTTGTAAGGGATTCAAGTTCCGTGCGTCCAGGTTGTAATTTCATCTCATATAGAATTCTCCTCAAATTTTCAATAGTTCTCAAATCAAATGTACCATAACGCAGGGGCGTAACACAGGCCCCCGCAGCCCCCACGGTGTGGGGGGGCCCCACGCTCCAGGGGCCTCCTCACTCAGCGGAGTCTTCATGGACGCCCGGCCGCCCTCCCCATAAATTTAATGGTGCGCGCAGCATCGCACACCACGGCCAGGCTGCCTCTTCAGTAATTAAATGATGCCGTGCGCACGCCCGCCGGCCTGTTAATTAATTATATAGTTGGCGCGCACGCCCGGGCCCCGGAGGCTGTTCATAATTAAATGGTGCGCGGCGCGGCAGCGCGTGCACAGTTGTTTCCGGCTGCGTTTGCGCCATGTCTTCAGGGGTTTCCGGCGGCAGCTGAAAATGTTGTGGAAACCTTTTCCCTCTCTTTATACCTGGAGGCCCTGCTGGTTGCCGTCTGTTGGGGACTCCGTACATGTATGGCCGATGTGAGCAGAGAGGTGAGGGGGCATGGGTTCAGACTCTGCTGTGCTGCTCCCGGCAGAGAGGGGAGCGGCGTTTTTGTTGTGGGCAGAGTGTATCTCCTATTTGTTCGGTGCTTGGTTTAGACTTTATTGCTGGTTTTGTGAAAAGTTGACGTAATGGCAGTTGTTTTGCCGAGGCAGCAAGTGGTGCTATGGTGTACTTTTTGGGGATGTTTACTTGGCACAACCATATTACAGTTCTGAATAACCTGCTATGTTGTGAATTGTTTAATTCTTCTATCGTGCATTAATTGAAAAACACACGCACCTCTATTAATACCATATTGCTGGTAATTACAATGTTAGTCATGTTAAACGTTTCATTGCCAGAACTTTGCATGCCCATTCATATAGCTGCACTGTACAACTGCATATGCCCAGATACTTTGAGCTGCTCAATTGTTATGACTTTTTGTTCTCCGTATGATTGCATTACATTGGATCCTTCAGACCTATCAGGGGTCTCATGGGGCGTGTATTCAGTGGCACAAAACCAGTGGCAGCAATAAAGCTTTCTCACACCCCTCTGCTTCACTCAAAACACCTGAATCTGGGGCCTGACTTCAGCGACACACAGCCTCCAAGCAGCAAGCCCATGTATGTAGCCTTCTCACACCTCCTCCTTCCCTCACAACCCCTGAACCTGGGGCTTGGCTATAGCGACACACAGCCTTCAGGAAGCCCTCCCAAATAAGGAAACTAGTTAAGTGCTCTTCAATTTCTGGTGCTTTGCCGCATTTTGAAGGTTTGTTTAGAGTTTCTCGTTGCACAAATTAGTGTCATTTCTTCTATTTATATGTTTCCCCCGTCTTCAATGCTTGATTTTACTTGCAAGAAAGTGTCACTCATAGTCGTTGAATGTCACTCATAATTACACTGAAATTATGAAAATGTCACACATAGGCAATCTGAAACCTTGGCAGCTATGTATTTTATTTCGGAGCAGCCGGGCCGACCGACTCGAGGGAACTGGGTGAGGGAGAAGGCCCTGCTGCATCATGCAGTCAGGAGATGGCGGTCCGGTGAGAGGGCCGGTCTTCACCGGTGAAGAGTCACGCCGGTTCAGTAAGCCTGGGGGCAGAATAACAACAGCACAAACCGAGAGGATTGTGGTTTTGGCTTCCAGGAACTGTGATTCAGGGGATTCTGGGAGGAGAGACGAAACGTAAGTCATCAGGTAACAGGAAAGTGGTGCATTTTCCAGTAAGGGCACATTAGTGCCACACACAGTGAAATGCTGTTGCTGTATTTGTAGCAACAGTTGCAGAATGGTCATCCTCACCCGTAGTGAGGGCTGTGTCTGGTAGAACCATTGGTATGTGACTGTGCTGCTGCTGCATCGGGGTTGCACGCACTTTTGCCCACATCGATGTCTACTGTTGACATTATGTCACTGTCTGTGTCACATCTGAGCTTTACTTGACCATTATAGTGGTTCTGGTGATTACTCATGCCAGACTGGGTTGCTTTTGATTGCAAGCAGACGCCTGCTGAGGTTCTCTGCAGATGGCGCATTGATTATACAGTCTTATTTCCCGGTAGGGGTGAGCTGTACGCATCTTGTGAACATGCACTTATCTGAAGGTGGGCATTATGTATCCATAGGTGGCGCGTGTGCACTCATCACTCCTTTGGAGGTGAGCAGCTGAGCTCTGCACACATCGCCTCTGTATACGTGTTTTTTCAAATTGACACCTTGTGTATAGAGAACGCTCCTCTGTTTATGGACACTGTGTGTCTGCAGCACCCTCTGTAAAGGGAAAGTGGAGCGCATTCTCTTGCTAACGAACTCCCGGGGAACTTTTGTTATTCATAGGTGGGCACACATTGTACAAATCGTTTTTCCAGATGGGAACCTTCGACATTGCAATCATCTGCATATAAGCATGCTGCGTACACAGCACTTATTCACAGGTGTCTCACCATCTGTGCACAGCGCCTATCTACAACCAGGGCCCCTCTACTACAGAAGGTGCATCCTATGTACACCGCAACACCCCACAGAACAGAACCTGCACCGAGAGGGCTTTAGAAAGATAGGGCACTGTACACAGTTCTTCACTGACTCGGACAACCTTTCCAAGGTGAAGGAGGGCCAAATATGAAGAATGGTCTCTCAGGGTGCCAGGGAGGGGTGACTAGAGAGTGAGAGGGGGTGAACACAACGAAGTGATGGCAGCTACAATTAGTCTATCAGCTGTGGGGCTTCCCACCCTTGGTGGCACTTACACAGACTGGAAGGAGGGTGGCAGCAGAGGAGAGGTAGACTGAGCATTGCCCAAGAGGAGGAGGTATCCCCCTACATGAAGGTCATCCAAACTGGGATAGTACAGGAGGACGGAGATCCAGTCCGGGATTTGGAAGTGTGACCGGCGAGGTCTAGGCCATGAATGCAGGCAGGATGGCAATCCATGCTGGTGTGAGTGCAGGCTGGGTTAGTGCATAGTGATGGCACACCAGACGCTGCCGGCAGTGAGTTTCGAAATGTACAAATGTAAAAAGTGATGGGTAAAGAAAAACGGAATTTTGTAAGGTATGGAACTCGTAGAAAGCTATATGAGGTAGGGTAGTTTGGCTAGAGACTAATGAGGGTCTGTTTGTGCTACATATGTAGGGATACGTGCACATTTGCAGGCCCCGGGGGTCTTTTTAGTGTGCAATGAACGTTTGACATGCCTGTTTTAATTAAAACATCAGTGTATGAAGCTAACAGTGGTACCCAGAAATTATGTTTAGCTCTCCAATAAAATATACTTACTTCATCGAATGTCTGTTGTGGGAGAAACGGTGCACAAGAGACCGCTATATATTCATTGTCGGGTAGGAGTGTTTCACGCTGGCTTTGAATTTTCTTTGCATTGTGATGTTTGTCATTATTCGTACAAAAATGCAAAAAAGGAGAAAAACCAGACCAAGGCGAGACACAGTGAATAAGTAGAAATCACTTTACCCCCCCACACCCATTACAAGGCACTAGGGTAGTGTCCTTTCATTTCTGATGCTTTGCAGATGTTTTAAGATCCTCTTAGAGCTTCTCTTTGCTCAAATGGATGCAATTTCTGATATCTATGTTTCCCTGGTCTGCATTGTTTGATTTTGCTTGGGAGAAAGTGTCACTCATACTTGTTGAAATGTCACTTATAATTACACTGAAATTATGAAAATGTCACACATAGCAATCTGAAACCTTGGCAGCTATGCAGCAGTGATGGGGCCTCCCAGGCCTGGCACTGTGCTGATACCCCCACCGGGTCACAGCAGCTGACCCAGTGGTGGTGAGTGCAAAGATGCTGCACCAGTGATCCTCTGCACCTGCGTGGGGTCGTGCATCGCCCAGCCCTGTCCAACTTTGCAAGCGTGTTGAAGCCTGCTCTGGTAGTTCAATGAGATTTGTGACTTCTAGGCGCTCGCACGCAGCCCCCTGTGGCAAAGTCATCGACTCTTACAAAACAAGCCATTAGTTTCAAACCTGCCCTAGATCTCGACTGTCACCCGCGTTGGACATGCAAAGCAAAGTCATCATGCCAAACTGTATGAAGGCTCTATACCAACAATTCATGGGCACTGTGCCAACAATGCATATACAAGCCCGAAAACCCATCTAACAAGGCAACACAATCACTTAGAATCTATTTACTAAGGATGCTTATGCCCATGAACACTAGCATAGTAAACCTATATAGGAAAACACAAAGAACATCTCTGCAAACACTATATATACGAAAAGCTGCCCCTAAATAGGTACTAAATACTCTGTACGCCAGTAAAGTGCATGCCAAAATGTAGGCCTTTGCTTATAGCGCTATAGGTAGCGTAGAATGGATATTTTCCTTTAGCAGTATATCTGTTCGAATGCGAAGGTCTATTCCTTCATGGGCTTATGGTACATACAGAGGCCAGCTATCCCTAAACACCACCTTCAAGAGACAATAGGGCTTTACACACTGCACATATTCACATACTAGAGACTTCTTCACTGCACAAAAACAATCACTGGGGGGAGTGAGGGTCATAACTGAAAACACCATGGGCTCTCACTTACTTCACACAAATAAACATATGGTGTACGGCAAGGAGGGAGCAACGGGGCAGATGTCAAGGATTAGCTTTTAGCAGTTAGTTTGCAAAAAAAAGTGGCAAAATTCAGACGAATGGATGATTTCGGGATGTTGTGTTTTTAGCAAGTCAATGCCCTTAAATCGAATTTGTTAATGACAGAAGTTTGCAACAACCTCGAATATTTTATGGGTTTGGGAATCGTACGTGTAACAGTGTAAAATACTTTAATACATAAAAATGCCTGTGTGTATAACTCACACACTGGTATGTCACCCGATAACTTAGCACAACTTTGCTTCTAGCAATATGATTTCCAGCCTACATTTAACTGGCAAATAGAAGTGACTTGTACATTTTAGTTAATCTTATAAACTAGGGGTTCAGTTAGCAATTTCACTATGGCTGTCATTCTGAAAATGTTATACTATTTCAAACCCTAAAATCCCTTTGTGCCAGCATTCCTGCCCCGCCCTACACCCCCTCTGACTAACAATCTACTCCTGTGTTTCTAGGCCTCTTCTCTCAGCCCTGCATGCAAGGTGCAAATGAATAATACTGCTAGGTAATATCATGAGAGAGGGGTGTAGGTGGTAGGCTGGCATGGAGCAAGGAAATAGAGAAAGAGAAATTAGGGGAAACACCTTGATAAAGGGACAAATAGAAAAAGTGATTATGAGCGAAAGAAAAATTAAGGATGTGAAATAGCAGATGGTTCTATAAAGAAAGACAGAAAGAAAGACTGGAAGGAAAGAAACATGAAAGGAAATAAGGGAGAAAAGGCAGGATGGAAGGGTGAAAGGAATAATGAAAGAATGAATGAATAGAGTAGTGGATGAATTGATAGAGGAAATTTTGAAATGATGGATGGAAGAGTGAAAGATCAATTGTTTCAAGGGTGAATGAATTGAAGGGTGAAGAATAGATAGATTGGGAAGAGTGAAGGATGAATAGTTTATATAATGTGTAGATTGATCCATGTATATAATGATTAATGGATGCATGAAAGAAAGGCTATAAATATGTATATATGAAAGGACTACAGTCTTCCGATTGCATCCACCTGTCAGGGATGGTGCTCAGCAGTGGGAGCATGTCCCACTATAAAAATGCAAACAGCCCTGCATCATGGCCACACACAGCGGAAAGCTCACATTCTCAGATATAGTTGCCGTAGTAGTTTATTCAAAAGTTTATTCAAAAGACTGACGTGTTTCTACCGGAACAGTCTTTGTGGTGTTATTTCTGATATTTATATGTATTGATCGTCTTCATTGCTTAATTTTACTCGCAAGAAAGTGTCACTCATAATCGTTGAAATGTCACTCATAATTACACTGAAATCATGAAAATGTCACACATGGCAATCTGAAACCTTGGCAGCTATGCCCCCAGCAGCCCCCGTTTTCCAGCCTCCAGGGGCCCCATCAGCGCTGTAGCTCACACAGGCAGCACTACACTCTCTCGCCGGCGTTAGTTGCACCAGTGAGTTGCCTCATAACAGTCCTACTTTATAAATTGTACATTTACTGCTGTAGTATGAGAATGCATTTCATGTGAAGGAATATAAAGTAGGGTTGCCAAAAGAAAAATGCCAGCCATGTGTTTAAAGAACCTGGAAAGACCTCCTCTTGGCACTAAATAAGGTTCTAAATAAAACAGTTTGTAATGTGACTTTTCTGTCTTTGTTCCCTTTAATTATCAGTCATGGATCTCATCATTCAGGTAGCCCCAGAAGACAATTAAAGTGCATTCTATTTATATTTGCTGTTAGAGGTATGCACAGATAAGTGCTGACAATACGGCTTTAGGTGACTGCTTATTTCGTTGGTGGGGCAAAGTGGTAGGTGGTGGGGCAAAGTGGTAGGTGGTGGGCCCCCCCTCATGGTGCTTTGCAGGGGGCCCCCTCAAGTTTCGTTACGCCACTGCCATAACGTGGAAACACCAGTGCGCCTTCTTTCTTTTTTTAAAGACCTTTATTAGAGATATACAGTACACAGCTGACAGCCTACAACCCTGCGGGCCGGCCGCGTAGGTAATACGGTCATAAGTCATCAAATCACACAGCCCTGTGCCGACAACCCGGGGGTACGGCGGCGTGAATAGATGCGAGTGTACCAAGTTGTAGAGAAGGATATTGCAGGTCTCAATTTCTCTGTGAACAACCATACAGCAATGGCATGGTGCCTCAACAGGCGTAAAGATACCGAACAATCAAACTCAAAACACCCCCGAAACTCCCGATCAACACTGTGCGTACCGTATGTATCCACGTCCCGGTGCTGCGACCTCCGCCTCTCTCTCCCAGCACTCGGAGCAACTAGAGAGGTGGGATTCTACACATCTCCGGGGTCCTCCTGTGTGACGGAAGGAGGCTCGCAGATGCCCCCCCTGAAATCATTCCACTTGGACCATACCTCGACCTACTTACGGGGGCACCCCCTCGCCACATACACAGTTTTTTCCCGCAGCATGCACCAGTCCATATCACTGTTCCAATCTGACAGTTTGGGAGGAATAGGACTGCCCCAGAGCCTGGCTATGTTCCTCTTAGCTACCGCTTGACCGAGCGTCACCCAGAGCCTCCCTTTTGGTGGCAGGTCCGTTGGCTCCCATATGTTGAGGAGGCACCTCTTAGCCTCCGGGCGAATCTCCACCTCCCACACCTCCTCCATACACCGCACCACTCTTCGCCAGTACCTCTGAATCTTCGGGCAGCCCCATAGCACATGAAAAAAGGTACCCGTGCCCCCACAACCCTCCCCATCGTGTGGAGCCTCGTGCAGGAGATGTAGACTCTGTTTAGAATCTTCAGTTGGATAAGCCGCAATCAGGCTGATATCGCGACCGCACGCGGAGAAGCCAAGGCATAAAGCCACTCCTCGTCATCTATCTCTAGCCCTTCGGCGACCCATTTTTCTTTAAGGGGAATGAGCATATCTGGGGGTTATTAATACGTTTTTTTATAGATGAGGGATATGGCGTGTTCCGTGAGGTGTCCATCCAGCAGCCTATCTTCAAGTGGGGAGGCTGGTGGCAGCTTGGTCTCCGGTGGGTTGTTCGCCTGTAAGGAGTGACGTATCTGCAGATATCTAAAATATTCGGTGTCCGCCAGCTCATATGTTTCTTGCATTTGGGCGAACGTGCTGATCCCTGTAGGGCCCAAGATGTCTTTAATTTGAGAGATACCGATCAAGTCCCAGTTGCGGAACCCCTTGGTGCGTCCCAGATTGCCCAAAGTTTCGGAGGCCCAAAGTGGCGTGGCCATCGTGAGGACTCCGGGCCAGCCGAGCTTCTTCTGAGCGATGTCCCATATCTGCACCGAGTGGAGTGTAGGTCCGGTGAGTCGACGCGTACCCTGTCTCGAGTAAAGTGCTATTTCATAGTTCCCCCCGGGAAGCAGCCATCTGTCCATGCCGTAGGCTGGATCGTTCCCGGCTCCGTACGTCCCCTGGTTAATCGTGGACAGGTGGGCCGCCCAGTAATATTTACGGATGTCGGGGAGAGCTATACCGCCATCATACCACCCCAGTGTGAGCTTGGCCAGCGAGATTCGGGTTGACCCGGCCCAGAGGAGGTCGCGCAATGCGGCCTCGATAGCTAGGAAGTAGCTGTTTGGAACCAAGTCCGGGTAGTTTTGTAGCAGGTAGAGGAACCGTGGGAGCGCTAGCATCTTAAATAAGGCTGCCCGGCCCAGCAGGGACAGTGGCAGGTGCTGCCAGGATTTTGCCTCACTTTGGAGCCGGAGTAGCAGCGCCTTCTTTCTTAGTGATCTTGTGCCATTGTTCAAGCTAAATACATGTGTGCAACCCTACATTTATCGCCATATAATGGCATGCAGGGTCTTCAGGCGGGGCTTCCCCCCCCCCCAAGAGGTATCTTAACATCTCCTCTAAACAAATCTCGTACTTTAAACTGTAAAACATTTAATTTTCAATTAAAATGTATTAGTTTCCACACATCTCAATATTTTACCTAAAAATCTTGTTCCAAATCATAACCATTAACAGTGCAGCACATCATGACTTAGATAGCCAGTAACAGCGCAGCTTCACACCAACCGACCTATCTCAGCAACAATCTCGCTCTTCGCAGCAACTCACCCTCCTTTACCAATTTAACGAACGCAGTCTTTTCGGCAATACTCTTGCAACTAAATACAATGCAATAACAACAAATAACAATTGTCTGCTTTACAAATCAATTGACAGAAATCAATCATGCAAATGTGACACAAACACACATTCAAATGAAACCTCATCCTTGGGGGTAATCTCTCTGGTCAGTGCTGCTTTCTTCTGCGCAGAAGGTCCGCCATACAAAGCATACCTAACTTTCACATAAAAGATAAATGTCCCTATCTCATTTGGGCTGTCGACTTCACACGACAAACCCCCACAAAAGTTCAGCAGACAATCACAATACAGCGTCTTCTACACTTTTTAATATTATCCAAGGATTTTAAGCCACGTCGGACTCGATAACAACTTCTCCACAACATGCGCTACACTCACACAGTCAACTTACCACATCATATCATGCAATCTCTGCGAGACACCACACAATTGCCACGAACACCGCAGGCTAAGCATAAGCCATTTACACACAACCCTATTTATACTCACTCCTCCGCTGTTACAACTCGCTCTAGAGCACTGGAACATCACCAACACCAATTCTCCAAGTCCAAATATGGACACTAGGGACTGAGATTGGGTCTAGACTAATTCTAAAGTAACAGTTTCCTAACCCTTCTACTTCAAGTACTAACCACCCTTGGTATGCTACCTTCTGAGAACGATCTGGGCTGGTTCTTCAAATTTGACTCTGGTCAATAGACCTTTTTAGTATCCTAAGAGGAAAAGGGGATAACAACAATTTAAATCTTAAGGTACAGTGTAATCATTAGGACCACTAAAAGTCTGAATCAGTAACTTGAAGATAAAAGATTCATTACAAACTCAAAGCGAGACTAATATAAATCAATCTCAAGAACATACTGTAAAAATAAGATTTTCAAAGGCAGACCAAAGTAGCATTGGTCTTCAACAGCAAAGAACATATAAAGATCTTTATTGCAGCCATGCAATAAGAAGAAAAAGAATTTGATGACTAGACTAATGCTTTCGATCCTTCTCCCCATACATGGAAAAGATTGGCAACATCTGTTATATCCCTACACTGGACTTAAGATAGGGGAAATCCTATGGAATCCAGGAAGCAAGAAAGGTGTCAGCTTCCAAACCTCAGTAGAAATACTACAGGTAAGAAGTCATGTATAGTATGAACCCTAACCATCAGAGATGACAAGAAAGGTCTGTACCATTCCAAGTCTAAAGAGAATCTATTCAAACCCAAGGTGGGTTCACTAATTAAAATGTGCAAAGAACATTTGAGAAATATGACCTCATACATATCGCAGTACGTTTCCTGTTCCCAGAAAAGACTTGGCACCTTGAACACTACTCCCATATTCCAGTCTTTGCTTCCAAAGCGCCCTTTGTTCCTCCCTTTGTCTGATAGTACCAACTGGTAACACTCCCTTTGTTCTTCATGAAAATTATTTGACCTTGCCAGTTCTTCCTTGCCTTAATATTTCTGAAATACAATGTTCTTTTCACCAACCAATGAATGCCCTTTCACCAACCAGTGAATGCCTTTGGTATGCATCTGCAGAGGAGAAACATTCAGAAAAACAACTTTCACTTTGGTATTAAATGTCTCAACTATAAGCTTAAGACCCTCAATCACAATAATTTAACAGTTTTCTTTAAATGCATATTATTTCTACAACCTACATATAATCCAATAAATGAAATCTTTAATAAAAGAATCCAGCTCTTTATGTACTGTACTCTTATACGGGGCACAATAAACTAATGCATGTATTATTAAGCAAAAACGACAACTGGTCACAATTTATAAAGTAAGCATTGAAAACACATATGATTCATTCTCACTAATCCCTGGCAAATGCACAGCATTAAATGCATTTTAGGGCACGACCTTACAATCTAAACCTATAGATTAGTATTAGCAATTGAGATGCTTCTGAAAAGGAAAAAACTTTAATATGCACACACGTAAATGTCAAAACACACACTAGATGCTCTTTCTATACCTTTGGTGCACTGTATCTCATTAGTATCGAGTACAGAAGGCCAAATGTAAAGATATATGACCTAGCCAAATGTAAAGGGATGGAGTCAAAAGTATTCTTCTCCATTTGTGTGACTAGGTGATTATACAGTGTTCAAAATAATTCCTTTAGTATTTCATTGCAATTCCACATTCGCCGAAACAATAGATGTAGCCAAGAGGTTTGAGCAATCAATGTCAACTTTTAACACTTTGAATGTAGAAAACATTTTTGATAGGGAAGTAGCAGCAGTGACTAAACAAGACTAAGAAGGCTAAAAGTAAATATGATATGTGAAATGTAAATATAAGCTATTCCACAAGAGCATACAGCAAGGGCATTTTAGGAACAAATGTTCACAGGATGAGTTATCGACTCAGTGAGGCACTGGTAAATCATGTGCAGCACAACCTATTGTTCTAAAACTGGCCAATTTTCAAATGTTTTCTTAATAATAATGTTTCACTGATGCAAGACTAATCTAATTTATTTGATGAAAAAAGGTAAATAAAATATTGTCAATAAGTGAAGAATCTAAAAAGCTAGGTCGAACAGGTCTCCTAGGTCAGTGTGAAAGATTTTAAAGATAAGGACAATCAAGTCAAGTCAAAGAGATTTATTGAGCGCACATATCACCCAAGGGTCTCATGGCACTAGCATGAAACTCCTGTGAGGGCTGATGGCCAATTGAACAGAGAGGGCCATTTTAGGTGATCAAATAGTCTGGTTTTTAATCCCCTGCAGAACAGTTTGTGGTCTGTGATAATGCAGAGCTGTAATGGAATTTCATTCCAAAAAAGCAGGAGTCGGGTAGGAATGGTATGCTCGAACAGAAAATATTGATTTCAAGAATTAAATTAATGGCTATAACAGCAGTGAGAGTCCTTTGAGGTCTAATTAATATCAATATACACCATTATATTGTGAAATGATTATTGGTGGCATGAATGTAGAGGCTGAAGCAGATTTAGGGTGATCTTTCTCTATCATGTGTAAAGATTTTTACTACAAACATTGTGGTAACAAAACATTAGAATAAATGATGATATAGCAGCATATGGTTATGGGTGTAAGAAAATTGATATTTTAGGTTATTATGTCGGGACCATTTTGTTTCCAGAGAAAGAAAAGTATTGGTAAAGTTTACTTGTCAATTAATGGTTTACACTTGTTAGGATGTTGGCAACAAGGGTATCCAACTTGCTCCCAATGAAAGAATTCTGTATATTGCATATCAGATGTTAAATTTGATTATTTTGCATGATTATAGATGGTGACAGGCTGGACGGTATGTTAAATAAGTTGTGTTTTTGGATGAGCTTAGAAAAGTAGAAGGGTTTGGTATACAGTATTCAGTTAAAGAAAGGTGCTATACCTACGAGATACAAATTGAGATATGTAGGCTAGAAAAGAATAATCTAAAACTATTAAAGACTTATTAATAGGTACACAGTGTGGAGGCTCCGGGGTAGACAAGGGGTACTGGTCCTAATTGTAACAACGGGGGTCTTTTACCACTGGTATCCTTATGCATCTATACTGCAGAGGCCTTAACTGGGAGCCAAGTACCCCTTTTTAGCACTTCCATCTCAGGGTAACGAGGCAGGCCAACCCATTGCTTTCTCAGGTTAGGTGCTGTGGGCTAGAGACTTATCCAAAACACACCGGTTATGCCCTAATCCCCCAAACACAACTGGGCAAAAGTAAACAACGCTACAAGGAAATGATGTTTGGGGATTGATATGACACAATTATTTCCAGGGAAAAAATGTATTATTCCCCTGTATGGGAACCAAGTCCCCCAGCGTTATTCTCCCAAAACCTTTTTTGTGTAAGCACACACGGAGCTTTCCTCGATTTCTTCACATCTCTTTTAATATATTTTTTTTAAGATTTAAAAATATATATGTATGTTTTTTAGAGCACAAACAACATTATACATACACAACTCAGTAATCCAACAAAACAACTCCTACACCTTTCTGTACCCACCCGTTTTAACCCGGTTGTAAAGATAACATATAAGCAATCCGGGAGGAAGGTAATCCTATTGCACACAAAGTATCCAAGGGAAACTTCTCCTCTAATCAATCCGGATATTGTGTGTATTATCATATTCGTATATACATTTCTAATTCATTGGATTCCTCCTCTTCTTGTGGACAACGCGTTTCGGCCTATTGGTTCGGGCCTCATCAGGACATGGGTAACACAAACACCACCCAAACAAACAAATACATTTGAGCAGGCCATGGGCATATGCAGAAATAAATAGTCTAATCAGCCAAACCTTTGTCGGTCCCCTGTAATGGATCACCACAATGGATTCTTCGGAACAATTCCCCGAAGAGAACTCCTCACCCGTACTGGTCAGGCAGCGTGTAATAGACACGTTGTTCTTTAATTCTTAGTGCTCTTCAACGGAGCACAAACCTTACTGTGCTTCTTTGCGGGTGGTCCTGTCCTCACTGATAGAGACTTAGCATTTAGTAGGGCCACAAATAACACCTAATCATAGCTGTCCAGTCAGTGATTTTGCTTATAAAAGGGGAAAGTGCTATATTGCCCAATATTACATATTCATAAATATATGTAGACTGTCAGGCAAAAATGGCTCCGGTCACATCCTCTGAAGGGCCACAGAGAAGGGAACACTCTGAAGACAAGTCCCACAGATCGGGTGGCATACTGTATTGCCCACAGGGCTCTGGCCTTCCTTTTGGAGACTGAATACGGTGACGTGTAGAGGTGCTTTACTTTTAGGTTCCCTTCTAACCTTTCCTGGGGTTAATCCAAGAGGTTGGGGGTGGGATGCACTATTTGCTTGGGCAGTAGATTCTCCCTGAGACCCTGGCCATCCCTGGGGTAAAAGACAGTGGTGGGGGTCACCACTCATGCTCCTTCTCAAGCAAGTTACCCAAGGAGTTTGGCCCACCCCAGGGAGAGTGTGTGATGAAAATGTGGAATGCAGTTATACACCAGTCATCCCAGTGGCTTTGCGACCCACTGGGTAGACCCTTCACAAGTGCTCCCAACTAGCTTTTTTCTCCTGCCCAGTTAAACCAAATCAAATGGAAATGGTGTTTTTAGTGTTTTGTCCTTGATGGTGTGCTTCAATCACCAGGAGTGTTTTTTTTTTTTAAAACCTTTATTCGTGCATATTAAAAGAACAAATACGGGCCTACAACCTTCAGGCCGGCCACGATACGGTTAAGCACTGATACAAACATTACGGCCCCTGTGCTTCAACGGTCAAGGTTAGCAACGATTTATGAAACATACACTGGAGAGATCCTTGACCCCAGGGAAAGGAGAAGTGAAGGTTAATTTTAAAGTTTTCAAAATAATTTTATCAGGGAAATAGTCAGTGAAGAATAAGAACCAAGGAGATTCGAGTCCGCACGATATCTTCACCACACGGGAGAGCAGCAGCATCATTAAAACAGCAATGGAAGTAAAATCTCAGGCAGTGAGGCAATGCAGTTATATAACAGGATAGTCACATGAGCAATTACGCACCCCTCCAGTGCCGCCCCCACTCAGTCAACCCCACACCCGGACCCAGAATCGAAACAAGCATAGCGCAGAAACATAAAGAGAAAAAAAAAGGCCCATAGAACTAATTAGAAACAGTAAATTACCCCCCCACCCTACACCAATGCGGAGGCTACGGCCTTCCCCCCCCCCAGCATAGTGCCTGTCGCCCAATAAACCCGAAATATAGACAAGAAGAGAGTAAGAATAAAGTAAAGAAAGATAAGAAAACAATACACCTATGATAAAGGGGGTGAGAAAAGAATAGGACTATTCTAATCTAAACTCCCAAAAAAGAAGAAAGTGGGGAGGAGCCGACGTATCATCAGAGCGCCCTAAACCATCGGCCATCTTTGGCTTCCACACACTGAGAACCCACTACCCCAAAAGCGGTCGTGTGAAAATGAATTGTCACAACAATTTAAATGAAGGAAGACAAATCGCGACGAATGCGCACAAAGTACACATACAGTTCCAGTCCCAGTCCAGCCCCTCCGTGAAACCATGGCGATATTAATCAGTCTAGCCCTGGCCCGATCGCGGGCTTGAGATTAAGCCAGCCCCTACATGAAGGCCCCGCATCCCGTGCAGACAAAGACAATATGGCCGTTTGGGAGAAGATGGTGAAGTAGAATCCCAAAATGGCCGCTGACCATCTGTAGAGGTCCCTTTGTGCACCACATAAAGTCCAGACATGGCATGTAGAGTACAGGAGTGCCACAGAAAAGAAGCAGTAGGCCACCGTGAACGATTCCTCGAGGATGTTAGGTGTTGCTCAGCTGGATACTCTTGCAGACGCGGTGAGGCAGGCAACAATGAAGCAGGCAGCAATGAACGGGGAAACAAAGTATCCGCTGTTAAGCTGGAGAGCAATTGATCCTGGGTGCCGGGAAAGCCAGATGCAGGCACCAGTATAGCACGATCACACACAGCCGTTGCGTCCCCGCAAGAGGACAAAAGCACTGGCAGACCCACGCCGTGTTGATGACAGACGGAGCGCTCACGGCCCGCAGCCGACAGCATGGAGTCAAACTGCGCACTCAGCGCCTGAAAGCGAGCACACATTTGTAGACGAAAGTCCCGCAGGACGGCCAGTACGGAGCCGCATGTCAGCGGAAGCTGCACCCCCACATCGGCAGCAATCCGGGACGGCACTGTAAAGCTGGTGTCTGGTGGAGGGAGGGCGAAGCGGGCAGCGGGCAAGACTGGAGTATCACCCCCCAGCCGCGAGCAGGCAAACAACGCCATGTTTTACCGCCGGACGGTACAATGGCCAGGGGGGGGGGTCGTAGCAAGGAGTCAGTTCCCCTCAGGTCTGCGCCGCAACTGGGAAAGCCAACAGTCGCCTCCCTTCCCTCGGGTTCTCTTTGCAGCCGACTAGGCAATAGAAGAAGGGGGTCGGCAGCCTCCCACAGCGCGGTCCACAGAGCGGGGCAGGAGACCCGCCTCACCGGGGCTTACCTTACAGCCCCAGCCCTTCAGGCGCAGGGTGCAGGAGGTGTCTGGCCGTCCCTGCCCAGGCTCATCTGGCGACAGTCCGTGGTGGTAGGTGAGGTCGGGACCGCGGGGCTCGGATTTGCGCTAGCGGGTCCGGGGACTGCGGAGCTTCCAGGGGGCCGGCAAAGGCCACAATGGAGCAGGGGTCCAGGGCGGAGAACAAAAGCACCAAGAACTCCGGCATCCGGGCGGGCTGAGACTTCGGGGAAGCGGCGGCGTGGACAGCGCGTCGTCGCACACGTTTCACCTCGAGAATCGGCAAGGATAGGAATCAGGATAATAGTCCGGGGCCAAGGGCCGACGGAGCCGGGCGCTCAAGCGTCTGCTCCGGTCGCCATCTTGGCTCCTCCCCTAATCACCAGGAGTGTTGATTTTAGGCATCTAATTTTTCAGGGAGCCATTTAACTGGTCTTCCTCTGATGAGGGAAAACTCTTATAAAGCAAAACCAAAGGGGATGATGGACGGAGAGTTGAACATTGCAAGCACTCACTCCCAGTCAACTGATCTGGGTTTAATCCATCATCATTCTTTAGCTCACTCCGCCACCCCAGTTCAGACATGGTCATATGCAAATCAGTCTGACCCTGTGCCTCATGGGAACAGTCCAGCCCGAACTGCCAAGCCATGTCTTCCCTGGACCGGAAACAAGCATCCTGGGACCGGTTTTGGGTTCATAACCCTCATCAGCCAGGCTATCTTGAATCCAGTGGCAAAGTGAGCAAGGGACCCATGTCTGGGCATACTCTGCCTACTTAGGGCGAACAAAGCAAAACCAAAGGGGATGATGGACGGAGTGTTGAACATTGCAAGCACTCACCCCCAGTCAACTGATATGGGTTTAATCCATCATCATTCTTTAGCTCACTCCGCCACCCCAGTTCAGACATAGTCATATGCAAATCAGTCTGACCCTGTGCCTCATGGGAACAGTCCAGCCCAAACTGCCAAGCCATGTCTTCCCTGGACCGGAAACAAGCATCCTGGGACCGGTTTCGGGTTCATAGCCCTCATCAGCCAGGCTATCTTGAATCCAGTGGCAAACTGAGCAAGGGACCCACGTCTGGGCATACCCTGCCTACTTAGGGCGAACAAAGCAAAACCAAAGGGGATAATGGACGGAGTGTTTAACATTGCAAGCACTCACCCCCAGTCAACTGATCTGGGTTTAATCCATCATCATTCTTTAGCTCACTCCGCCCCCCCACTTCAGACATAGTCATATGTAAATCAGTCTGACCCTGTGCCTCATGGGAACAGTCCAGCCCGAACTGCCAAGCCTGAAAACCCTTATAACCTTTGGCTCCTCCCAGCCTGCTGGTAAAGCTTCTTGGTATTACCCAGCCCTCCTCCTCTAGTACTTCTCCATTGCCTGGGCTCTTCCTCAGCATCACCCCACAGTACTCAGGGCAAACTACCCTCTGTGTCTGCACTCCCTTGTCCTCAATTATTTACAGCAGAAGTCAGGAATTCCCCTGCCATGACCAGCCAACAAATTTTTCAGGTCCCATCTACTGTCTCCCAGGGGAGGTAGTAAGACCCTGGAGTCAGGTCCTAGTCCCTGGGTGCTAATTGGAGTCATGGCACGTATCATATGTACCAGGCCAACACTAGATGATTATTTTAAAACTCTATAAATCCAAACCTAAATCTATCAACTGTGATGTGTCTCAGGGCTCTGCCTTGTACCCACTGCTTTCTACGTGTGGCCTTTTGCGCTCCTTTTTTGCAGCAGCTGGGGGTGAGGTAGTATCTCTACATGGATGTCACCCAATTTCTTTTTGGATTTGCCCTAAACCTTGCTGATACTAATACCGTGTCACATCGTCTAACCAGGACCAGATTGTGATTTCTAACAACTTCATGAAATTGAATCCATCAAAACAGCACTGTTGATTATTCTCCCTTCTAGTATTTCCATGGAATCTTTGAACCCATCTATAACTATTGAACCTCCTCTATGACCAGCCACCTCATTTCGTAACCTGGGTAGTTGGATCCAATCATGTAAAAAGGTTAGCTACTACTTTTTTCTAACTAAAATCTCTGTGTCATATTCTTCTGTTTATTGACACAGCGAACCACATCCCCTTAGACAACGCTCTAATTCAATCACAGCTCAGTTATGGAAATTATATTTACCTTTCTTCTGAAAAAAAGGTATTCCAGCTACACAGGTCCAAAATGTCAAAGCTAGGCCCGGGTGGTAAATTCCGTTCCGTTCGCGGAATTTGCGGAGTTTGGGTAATTTCGCGTTCCGCGGAGGACGCGAAATTGCCCAAAAATCTGCGTTCCGCAACTTTGCGAAATTTTTTGCTTGTTCGCGTTCTCAATATGCGTGTTCGTGAGATATTTCACCCCGAGCACGCAAACAGCGATCGCGAACAGGAAAAAAGTATCGCGAACAAGCAATTCCGCGTGTTCGCGGAATTTCTGCATGTTCGCGGGGATTTTTACCGTTTCGCGGAGATTTGCGTAACGCGATTACGCAAATTCCGCCCACCCCTAGTCAAAGCACACTTGGTCACTCAACCCCCTAAATTACATCACATTACACCTATCTTGGAAAAGCTTCAGTGACTGCCTATTACGAAGCATGCCATTTTTAAACTAAATATAACTATTCACAAACCTGTGCATTTAGGCTTACCAGAACAGAGTGCAGCAAAATTTCATTGGCAACAGTCTGTTGTTCGCCGACATTCTCTATTTCTTTGGAAAATGCCTGCAGTTAAAACAGCACACTATGGAGACTGGCATTTTTCATTTGCTCCTACAGCAACCTGCCAATTTCTCCCCTTATCTTTAAGACAAGAATCATCCTTGTCTCTCTTTAGAAAATGTCCAAAAATGTTTCTATTCAGTAAATAACATGAATTCGTCATTAAGAACAATGTTCGGAAAGACTCCCATTGACTTCAATGAGAGCTTGTGTTCCGACCAACAACACAGGCTCCCATTGAAAAAAGGGGTGGTTACGGAAAACATGGCACCCTATCTCAGGCACTCCATGGTGCCTGCCACACTCTGCATAGTTTTAAAGGAGGGGTCCCATGGGTACACCCACAGGCCCCAACTGGAGGCCTCAGAGTGAAGGGGGGCCTGCCATGGGCCCCCAAAATCAGTTTCCGACAGCTATTGTGTGTCGGACAGACCAATTCAGAAAGGCTGTCCGAATCTGATATTGTAATGCATCTGTCGGAAATGCGACCATAGAGATGTACGATTCAGCTTCAACCAACTTGGAGTCTCTGAATGCCGGTCGAAACCGATTCAGATATACCGAATGCTTACCTTCTATCGTAATCGGTCGCTCAGAAATGTTTACGAGACGGTCGGAAACATAGATTCTGAAATGGTTTAGGAGAATCTGAATGCCGTTCGGAGCCTTTCCGACCAACATCGTAATGAGGCCCTTAGTAGTGGAACATAACAGAAGGCTTGAAAAAATAGTGACAATATTGAGGAAGAGGGCATTGACAGTCCAATTCAATAAAAGTAAATTTCTTTTATCTGAAGTTTAATATATTTGTCATACAATTTGAGATAGTATTTTTTCCAAGAATGATTACAGGCAATACAATTAGGTAACCAACCAAAAAAGAATGATCAATTAAGGTAGTAGTAGTAATAACTTTATTCGATTGTAATCTTTACAATCATAAAAGCACAATTAATAAACATACATTCAGTAAACAAATTTCATAAACAATTTAAAAACAAGCTATCCAGTTCATTTATGAGACAGGCAGATTATGTAAACATTATAAACAAGAGAACAGGCAGGATAAACAAGTTAAGAATATAAATAATTATACAAAGTTAAAAAGATTAAAAAGTTCAACGATAATAGCAGCATAGTTATCCCTCCATACTTTTCCTGAAGATGATAGCTAATTAAAAAAAACTGCATACATATAGAGTGCAGTCACAATTCAGGAGTTGAAGGAAATAAAGTGCTGGTTTAATCTGTGTGAATTTTTGTTTTTTTAAGCAAGGCTTTAAATATAGCCTCCGAGGTACTGAGTAATAAGGACAAATGAATAAAAAGTGCGCCAAATCTTGCAGAGACTTTCCGTCGCAGCCGCAAGCAGGCAACACTTGACCTCGATGGGCCCCTCTTGGTACCGCCAGTAAGAGGTGAAACAGGTCAAAACGGAACCTTGTCAACAGGAAACGATCGTAGCCAGACATTGGCCATGATAAATACGGTTCCATTTGTAGACATGTTTTAAGTAGGACGTGTTTCCTGACACTGTCTTTCAAAAGCTCACCCTCCTCCCGAGCAAGGTACCTAGTTGCCATAAATGTTTTTTTCACATATGTAACATCTGCTTTCGTTATAGTAATTGGAATTGAGAACAGGTCCGGCCGTCCCAATTCGGTAAGGCAGTCTTTTATGTACTTCAGCCACGGGACCTTAAGCCTACCATCCCAACTTAAGGCTTCTCTTAATATATCGTGAGTAAGAGGTATATCGTTGTTTAGCCAAGAGCTCATCCAACATAATAAGGGGTTTGCTGCTATTTTATCACTAAGAAAGGGTACACCTAACTCCTCATGAACCGAGAAGTTTCCGGTTCCCCTTGGCAGCCTCAAAACCTTCTTTAAAAAATTGTTTTCTGTAGCCTCCAGGTCTCGCATCTGGCTATAGCCCCAAAGCTCGCTACCGTAGCAAGCAACGGCAACGCTCTTGGCTTGATATAGTTTAAGCAAGGCAGCCACCGGGCTATTGCCCATTTTTCTCGCAAAACCAAGTATAGCTGCATTAACGCGAATTACCTCGCCCTTCTTTTTAAGGACAGCAGGGCCCCAAGATAATTGATCATCAAGAAGGACCCCGAGTTTTGAGAAGGTTTTGGACGTTGGAATTTTTTCCCCATTTATGATGAAAGAATTTGGTTTTCGTGACCCTTGGCCAATTTTCATAACAAAGGACTTGGAGTTATTGATACTAAGGGCTTGAGACTCCATAAAAAGATAAAATGAATTTAAGAGTGTCTGGAGACCAATTGCTGTCCTTGAAATCAGGACAGCATCATCTGCGTAGAGCAGGACTGGAACACCTCTTCGGCCTACATAAGGGTAATCCGCACCTGTTCTTAACAGTTAATCCTCTAGCTCATTAATATACAGGTTAAAGAGGAATGGGGCCAGGATACATCCTTGTCGAACACCCCGATTGATTCTAATGTCCCCTGTCACTTTCAAATCTTGAGTATAGCGAACATTAGCTCTTGTATCAGAGTGCAAATCAGCCAGTAAGTGAATTAGATTCTGCGCAACGCCCATCTTTAACATAATGTCCCATAATTTACCTCTGTCCACGCAATCAAAAGCGGACGATAGGTCCATAAAGGCCAAATGAATGGTTCCCTGCCGGGCCAAAGTATATTTGCCTACGATCAAATATAGATTCAGACACTGGGTTACTGTTGAATGTCCAGGTCTGAAGCCATATTGTATTGGGGATATAACTTTATTCTCAAGTGCCCATGTTGTTAACCTGTTCAAGATTACACCCCCTACTACTTTTGCTACAGAGTTAATTAATGAAATTGGCCTGTAGCATAATGGGCTACTACGACCACCCTTTTTAAACACAGGAACTATAGTCGATTGCCCCCATGACTTTGGACAACCAGAGATCGCAGCTGCATTTATTACATTGGTGAGAACAGGGGCCCAAAGTAAGGTACAAGATTTAAAAAGATCCGGAGGTAGACCATCCGGGCCTGGTGCCTTGTTACCAGTTAGCCCGTGAATGGCCTTTTCTACCTCGTTGACCAAAAAGCACAGAGAATTCTCCTTAGGAATTAAAAAAACATCATGTTCTGCCTGTTGCTCATTGCTTTTAAAGATTACACTAAAATGATTAATCCAATCCTCCTCTGGGATATTAGTACCTAATGCAGTATCACTGGGGTTATCAAACAAAGGTTTATTGATAATTTGCCAAAATTTACTGCTATTACCCAGGATTAAAGGGTCAAGCAAAGATTCCCAGGTACAGGCCTTAATTCTCTTTTTGCGTCTATCAAGTGATTTTTTGTAAATCAATCGAAGATTTTTAATTAGACCTGAATCTCTGGGTTTAATTTTTAATGCTTTTCTTAAATCTTTGCTTGCCTTAGAGCAAGAATGGTCAAACCATTTAGGATTATTTCTGACTTGTCCCTTCACTGAAACTAGCAACATAGAGCCTACTGTGGACACCACATCATCAAAAATAGCTATAATTTGCTCTGGAGGTGTGGATGTTGATGCACAAGCCGCAAGTTCCTGGCCACATAACTTATTAATTTCATTATAAAAATGTTCATGATTTACCAAGTGCCATTTCAGATGACGTTTTCCATTTATACATTTTAAGGTTCCCCGATCTTCACAGTGCTTTCGCTGTTCAAATACACCCCCACCCAATTTAATAGTTAAGGGGTTATGGTCACTGTGAATGTTCGTTTGAATAGTAAAACTGGAAGCCTGATTGGCAAGGTCTGCAGATAAGAGTATATGGTCTATAAAAGACCCATAGCTTGATCCTTTAAATGTTGGAACATCATGAACCTTAGACTCAGGCACCATAGACATAGCTACAGACAAGTTGTTTTCATTTAGCAAATCATTTAGGAGGAGTCCACACCTAGTGTGGTTAAAATGAAAACCATTCACGTTGTTACATCCCAGAGACCCCATGGGAGTAACTCGTGGGTTACCACAAGGGTGTACGTTAAAGTCTCCTACTATCAGTAGATTACATGACAATACACCTGCACCTTCTCTCAGCATTTCTTTTAGAGACAATATATTACACTCCCCTTGACTGGATATAGCGTTATAAAAATTGACCAGGGTCAGAGCATGTTTACCTCTCTTCAGTTCAAGTACTTGCACATTTCTATTTGCATGATGTTGATTACGTATAAGACAAGAAAGAGCCAAATTTATAAAAATAGCCAGGCCCCCCTTTGCTCTACCACTAGCTGAGGGGGCTGCTGGCCTAATAAAGCTTTGATACCCTTCAATAAAAACATTATTATCTACCATCCATGTCTCTTGAAGGCATATAAAGGCATGTTTTTTAACAAATGCCAACCATGCAGGATCACTTATTTTATCAGCCAAACCTGCTACATTCCAGGAGACTAAGCTCGCATTATAAACATCATCAGTCTCAATACCAGTGAAAACTTCAGTAAGAGTAGGTTCTAATAAACAATTTGATTGATCAACATGTGCATTATAAACATCATCAGTCTCAATACCAGTGAAAACTTCAGTAAGAGTAGGTTCTAATAAACAATTTGATTGATCAACATGTGTATCTCCCGTGTTTTCCATAGTAGGAGGAATTGGTTCTACATGGGCTGGATGAAGATTAAAAGTTTCAGACGGGGGGGTGTGGTAAATATTTCATTACCGGTACTATTTTTTATGCGGTAAAGTCTAGTAAGAATAACTCAGTAAATATAAGAGGCAGAATCCGTGGTATTAGAGGTTCTAAAAGGCTTTATTCCTATACAAAGGAATACAATTCGAATTGCAGGCTTTCTATTCCATCACCACGAAAGTTCAGGAAGGAAGGGCATACATTATTGACAGATAAGCAGTTTTATAGAAAATACATTACAGTGAAACAGATGCAAGAGGCGTAACAGCTGATAGTACAGATAAAATGTGCATACGTAACTAATAGAGGCGGATATATGGGCGTAGTTTAATAAACGTCATCATACATGATGTCACAAGTGGGTGGATCCATAAGAGAATCCTGCAATGTCAGCAGAAATATTTGGCAGAGATGCGCGCGCAGCCGCATGACGTGTGATTGACGTGCAACTAGAGGATGAAGGGGACTTGACATTTAGCTCTACATGTGAAGACAGAAGTCTGGGGGTCATGTCAACCTAATCCCAAATCATATCTAATATCCTATGTTTAAAGAACTGTGTTATCCAAAAGGAGAGGTCTCTAGGATAGAATCTATTCTATACTGACTGTTAGTGCGTGTACAAGCGTCTAAGTGTCTACACTAGATGCGAGGGGGTAGGAATATTCCATGGTAACGGGGCTATGAATTACTTGTATGAGGACAGCGAGGCCTGGCCCTTTGCACGGTAGCTGGAGGAATGTTTACCTAAACTACTAGACAGGAATGCATCGGATGAGGAGCGGAGTAGATAATCTTGAAGGTGAAATACAGTTTTTGGCAGGCGACAGGCTGGATCAGGCACCGTTAGCCGCGCAGGGAGTAGGACAAAGTTCATGGATACAGATGCAGGCTCAGACTGGAGCTTTCAGAGGCAGAAGGCAGGAAAAGGCTTGATGACAGAATTCTGGGCATACTCGCCTGAATCTGTAAAATGTGGAAAGTGAACCACATAAAGTCGGTGGCCTTTCATACTTAGGAATGGAATATCTGACCCATTCATGGCGGATCTGAAAGAGGACATGTTGACGGTGGACGCACATATATTTGCGTCTTCAAAACTGGAGCAGGAGGGAACATACATGTACTTATAGCATGCACATGGAGCCGTTGGGGTCTACGATAGGGGACATAACTGATCACAAAATTCATATTTCCTCATTCCCTCCTTGTCCCCTACGGACCCTCAGGAGATATCGATCTTCATCAATCCATCGATCTGTTCATATAGCATCATTTGTTCTTCTTTCTTCTTCCGGGATCTCGAACGAAAACGTGGATGTGGGATACACGATGTGGCACACAGACCACAAATCGCTGGCCCACATTGTAGACATAAGCAGCAACTGAATAGTATGAGAAAGCCAATACCTAGGAAGGATAGGATTCTCCATCCCCAGGCTGACAACACGCCCCAGAACCAACCGGACCAAGTCCAGGTGCCTGGACTCTGGTGTATCTGGCTTACAATCTTATGAAGGCGAGTTATGGCTTTATATACTGACGGCGAATTTTCTGGTATGAAAATGCAGCAACTTGATCCGATGACCCTACAAGCTCCGCCCCTATCGGCCAGGATGACGTCAAGGACAAGACGATTTTGAAGCACAACAATCCGCATAGCAGACTGCTCTTCTGTTAAATTGCCTAAGGCGGAAATAGTTTCGTTCACTACTGCTTCAAGGGTTCTGGTTAATCTACGTATCAGCTTACTATTAGTGACTGTACCTATATAGGGAAAGAAACCTTTATTGAAATCTGTGTATTTTTCCCATGCTGTTTCAGTGTAATCGACAATTGGGAGATCTCTCTGCTGTCTATTGTGTACTAAATGGGTATTTCTATGATAATCAGGAGGAGCTAGGAAAACAGGTGGTAGAAGGAATGCTATGTAACAGGTACCATCCCAGTCTAGAGGTAGACGTATATATGCGGTCTGGCCACATATAAAGTAGGAATGGCGAGAAGCTCTAAATGTAGACTTGCCTTGATCACTGAATTTTATTACAGTGGTGCATTTACTATGGCCCATGTGTATGGAACCATTCTTTCTTACACATAATTCCCCTTTTACTGGGAATACTGACATGGCGGGCAAGATTGGTGTAGCTTCGGATTCAACGTTCAGGATCATGAGGTTAAGTGTAAAATTACCTAATCCATATACTTCATTTTCTAGATCAGTTCCTGTTCTTTTGGGAAGTCCCTCCTTGTTAGGGTAGCAGACTTTAAGCAAAACTAGGTTCAGGTTTCCCCATACCCAGTTGTCTTGATAAACTGCGGAATTTGAATCTAAGGAATTAATCAAACTAAACCATGCTCCACAGGAGCCATTGTGTGTGAACGGATATGGAAAGAGGGGCAAAACTCCCTTATAGTTCTGATAGGGAGGGAGTCGGCCACATATCCAACAATTTGTGGCATTGCTGGTCTGATGGGAATGATGTAACATACTATTGAATGTGTTGTTGCGCAGCGCAAATCTATAAGACAATTCATGTGGAGGTAATTCGCTAAAAGAATGTTCTGCAGTTACATTGTAAGCACGCTTAAGAATAGGGTAATACATGTGCAATAGTATGCTGACAATGATGATCAGAAGACTTAAAAAAAACAAAATTAATAATGTTACTGTGCAGTGACTACGAAGTGATTTACAATACGCATGCTTCTTAAGCTGCATCTGTTGATTTCTTTCTCTATTCCGGTCTAGAGGATACATGTCAGAGACAAATTCAACCGATTCACCTTGGAGAGGACTTAAACAATCAAATTGTCTGACTTACTAGACCTTAATTTTAGTTTGTAAAGTTCAGAGTTTGTTAATTCAGCCAAGGGGAGCTTTGAGTCTGTCTGTGAGGGAATGCAGGGCTGAACGTTCACACTAGATGGTAGTCCATAAAATTTCTTGATATGACTCGAGTGCAACCACCCTTTGCGTCCTTCAATCTTCACGGCTGTCCTTGTAGTTAGTAGAACCAATTTTGGCGATGTCCATCTAGGCTCCAGTTGGGTCTTTCGGTCAAAATTCCTGACCAAAACCAGGTCGCCAGGAACCACGTCATGGGGCTTCACCTCAGTATTATCGGGAAAAGCTGCGGCTACCTGTGAACGACAAGATTGTAGTGCAGACATCAAGGAAGCCAGGTAATCTGTCAGCATATTACAGTCAACATCAGTGATTTTGCGAGGTATAGGCGTCCCCCACATATTTGGTGGTCTACCGAAGATCACCTCGTACGGGGATAGCCCTGTTCGAGAATGTGCTACCATTCTCATGTAAAAGAGCGCAACTGGTAAGGCTACTATCCAATCGACACCTTTTTCTCTACATATTTTGGACAATCTAATTTTCAGAGTTTGATTATGGCGTTCCACGAGACCTGCTGCCTCGGGATGTCGGACACAGTGGAATTTCCATTGGTAGCCTAACAAAAGGGAAACGTGTTTCATTAGTTCGGATGAGAACGGCTGGCCGTTATCTGAGTAGACAACACGTGGTAAACCGTATCGTGGGAAGAATTCTCGAACTAACTGTTTGGCAGTAGTCGGGGCAGTGTAATCTGAAACCGGGTATGCTTCTGTCCAACGGGAAAGAGCACAGACAACTACGAGAACATATTTGAATCCTCGACATCGTTCCATCTAGATATAATCCATCTGGAGGACTTCAAAAGCATGATCGGGAGTTTGAAATCCACCCTGCTCTACGGGGATGCTTTTACCTGGATTAAACTGACAACATATCATACAGGTACGAACTTTTTGTTTAGCTGCTGTTCGCAAGTGTTTGTTGAACCAAATGTGTTGAATGCTGTCTAGCATAGCTTTTTCTCCTAGGTGCGCTGGACTATGTATTGTGTTAATGATGACTTGAACCATGGAGTCGGGAAGAAACCATATAGATTTTTCCTTCGTCATCCATCCTTGATCTGTTTGGATCCCTCCTAAATCAGTCCATTTCTTTATTTCTTCTGGTGTAGCATGTGTCTGTATGTCAATTACATCAAGGGCGGGATCCTTAACTGTCATGCAATGTGTTGGTGTCAGAACTATTGTCTTTGTCACGTCAGTTGTATGAGTCTGATTCTGAGCAGTCTGTTTAGCTGTTCTGTCAGCTAGGTCATTACCCTGAGAAATGATATCGGTAACCTTTGTGTGGGCTTTGCATTTCATAATCGATATTGCAGTAGGTAGATGAATCGCGTCTAATAGGGCTTGAATGAGGGGTCCGTGTTGGATGTGGGCACCGTGAGAAGTTAAGTAACCTCTCTCTCGCCACAGTACGCCGAAGTCATGGACGACTCCGAATGCATAACGTGAATCTGTGTATATGTTGACTTTCTTATTTTTGGCTTGAGTACAGGCTTGTGTCAGAGCGATGAGCTCTGCTGCTTGAGCTGACAAAGTGTTAATACAATTTGTTTCAATGACTTCAGTGTCTGTTGTGACTGCATAAGCGGCCACTAACTCTCCTGTACTTGTTCTCATACATGACCCATCTACATACAATGTCAAGTCTGGATCTGACAAAGGGATATCTGTCAAGTCTTGTCTGGGTTTCGTCGTGATAGTAATGACTTCGACACAATCATGTGCCAATGGATCTGTTCCGCCCACTGGTAACAGTGTGGCAGGATTTAACGTATTACAACGTCTGATTTCTATGTGTGGCTGAAACAATGTTAATTCGTAACCCGTGAGTCTCGCTATAGTCAAGTGTTGTGTTTGTGTGCGGTTCAAGAGAACCTCTACTGCATGTGGTACTTGTACTGTCAATTGATGTCCTAACACTATGGCATCGCTTTGTCTGATTGCTAAAGCTGTTGCTGCCACCGATTTTAGGCACGCAGGAAGAGCCTGAGCTACTGGATCTAATGTACTAGAGAAATAAGCACATGGTTTGTGTGATCCTGCTTGTTCCTGAGTGAGTACTGACAAGGCAGTACCTTCGCGTTCTGTAACAAAGAGTGTAAACTGTTTACTGTAACATGGTGTTGCTAGGACAGGTGCTTGGCATAAAGCTTTCTTTAAGCTTTCAAAGGCGTGTGTATGTTCTGGAGTCCAAGGGAGGACAGTCGATGTGGCTGCCTCCTGTGTTGTCAACTGGATGAGTGGTTTTGCTAGAAATGCATATTGAGGGATCCACTGCCTACAGTATGAAGTGAGGCCTATAAAAGCCCGCACCTCCTTTTGTGTCTTGGGTGGTGGCATGTTAGCAATTAACTGGATGCGGTCGGATGTAAGCTGCCTTCCCTCCTTGGACAGCGAGTGCCCAAGGTAAACAACTCGCTGGACACAGAATTGCAGCTTAGAAGGGGACACCTTGTGCCCCTTGTCAGCCAGAAATTTCAAAACCGTCAGTGACGCTGTTTCACATTCAGGTTCGCTTCGGGCGGTGATCAGCAGATCATCGACATATTGAAGCAAGGCAGTGTTAACTGGCATGTGGATACTGTCAAGTTCTCGTTTCAGTGCTTGGCTATAGATGCTGGGGCTTTCTGTAAATCCTTGAGGTGCGCGTGTGAATTTAAAACTTCGTCCATTTAAACTGAATCCAAACAGATATTGGCTTTCCGGATCTATTGGGACACTAAAGAAAGCATTCTTGAGGTCAATTACAGTGAAGAACGTTGCTTCTGAATCAATAGCTGTGAGTAATGAAGAGATATCTGGGACCACAGGGTATTGTGGTACAATACATTTATTTAATTCGCGCAGATCAATAACTAATCGATATACTGGTGGTGCTTTTGGATCCGTTCTTTTAAGAATCGGAATTATCGGGGAATTACATACATTGGAGTCCGTTTCGACAACCACTCCTTGTGCAATGAGCTCGTCAATGATTTGCAGTAAAGCCACTACAGCATCTGGTGGTAACTTGTATTGTCGCATTCGTGGTAGTACTACTCCTGTTTTCAGTGTAACTCGATATGGTGTAATGTTCATGCAACCAACATCAGTGGGGCCTTGTGCCCATAAATGTGTAGGTAAATTCTGCAGTCGGTGATCCATGTCTCTGGACACGTAGTGACCTTTAAAGTCACGTAAAAATAGTCGTACTCCTTCCGGAGAACAACATATTATGGCTCCTAGAGCTTTCAATGTTTTTATACCTAACAAGTTTTCTGGACATGATTTAGTAAGCAATAAATCTGTAGTACGTGTCAATGGACCGACCGTAAGTGGAAGAGGTTGTGTTACGTCATTGATTATAGGTTTTCCTGAGAATCCAAGGGAAATATTCTGCGAGCCTGAGAGGGGTGCCCCTGGAACTTCACTGCGTCTTATAGTTGTTCTGCTTGCCCCTGTATCAAGTAAAAACTTTCTGTCTTCCCCTAATAGTTCACTATGTACATAAGGTCCCTCTTGGTCTACAGGAACCTCTATAAGGGGTAAGCCAACTTCCCTCTCTAGGCTATTTCATGTGTATCGCTGATAATCGGGATAATCTGCTTGTGCGTACTGATACATCTGTTGTGTTGTTGCTTGTGTTGCAGCAATAGGCTGCGCTTGTGGTGGTGCTACGATCTGTTGTGGTGCTGCCTGTTGTGGAGCTAATTGTTGCGGAGCTAACCTAGGTTGTGCATGCTGAAGGATTTGTTGTTGATTCTGATCCTGTCTAGGTGGACGTGGTCTCTCCTGGGTTCTACCTGTGGCAATATTATGTTTCAGGACTGGACAATCGTGTATATAATGACCTTGTTGTTTACAATAGTTGCATGTCCCTTTCGTAGGACCTGCGGAATCACCCCTTTGATGACCATCGGTTGGAACTGACTGTGCAACAAGCATTTTCATTTTTGTATCTTTCATACGTCTTTGTTCGTGTTCTTGTTCTTCTCTAATTCTATTGTGGTGATATTGTAACATCTGTAACATCTGTGATGGGGTATTACCTTGCCAGGTACTTTCGAATTTCAATACTCTATTCTTGATTTGCAGCAGAGAATTTTCAACTAATTTTGTCACAAACAGATGTGGATATGACTCACTACTGGCTTTTATGCCACTATTTATACTAAAACATTTTTCAAATCGGGAATAGAAATCACTAGTGTCTTCATCTGGCTTTTGTTTACAGGCTGAGATTGCACCCCAGTCTTCCTTTTTCGTAGTTAATAAACGTGGCAATACCTGTACTAGTAATCCTGCTAGTGCTGTAGTCTTTTCCCCAAGCCCTGCTCCTGCAGCTCAGGCCCTTTCTTCGTTTTCTAATTCTGTCCAATCTATCTTTTGGTCTCCCACCTCCCATTCCTTTTCTTTGAGTTTCTCATAAACACCGGCGGGTAATAGGACTTTTAATATTTTCATAATGTCGGGGTAGGTATACTCTCCCATGAGTAGCATGTCTTTTATCTCACGGTGGAAACCTGCTGGATCCTTGTCATGGCTGGGTACTACTTTCTTCATTTCTAATAATTCCAATTTAGTTATAGGCGTGTACACAAACACACGTGTAAAATTATTACCGTCACCTCTGATTGGGTGTACTTCGCGTAACGGGTTCTGTCTATCTATATGATACATTCTTCTTCCCATGATGGGAACTGGAACGTGTTCTGGGCATACGAAAGTTAAATATTGGTTTCGAAATTCTAGAATTTCCTTAATCAAATCAGTACCTGACCCTCTCCATTTATTCGTGAGTAGTTATGTCAATATGTCAGGTAAGGGTCCTGGATCGGAGTGTTGGCTTTTATATAATATAAGGAGGTGTTGAATCATGTATATACTAGCTAAACGCTGTTCGTATGGGTCAAGATTCAGAAACGTGTGTGCAAGTACATCATCATTGTATTCACTGGGACTGTCAGCCCATTGTACTGCTGATCTGGCTAATTCTTGTTCGTCCATGGAATCGAGCATGTGGTACCCCCTTCGATCTCGGAGTAATTTATCAACGGCTTGGAATAGGTGTTCAGGGGATCTTGTATTTAACGTAGGGTTTGGAAAATGTCTATTATGTTCTGGACGTATCGGACGTATCGGATCATTGAAACCTCTGGTATTATTATGGGGTCTTCCTCTAGTAATAGATTTTCTCGAGTTTTATTTGAATTCTCTCTACCTTTCTCTTCCTGTCTGAGTGCTTTTTCTGTACGTCTATATGATTCTTTACGCCATAATTCAATGGCATCTTTCTGTGACTGTCTGGCTTTCTTTTTCCATAATTCTTCTTCTACTCTCATGATGCAATCTGCATCCCAGGTCCCCGCTGCGGGCCATCTCTGACTCTCTGGTAATTCTTTGGTGTAGTCCACCCATAAATCAAGAAATAATACGGCATCTAGGCCATGTTTATGATACATAAAGTACCCTGGAGTGTCCCTAGGTGGGATGGGAACAGCTTCTTCGAGTACACCTTTTCTGGTTTTGATCTGTCTTAGTTTCGAAAAGAGCGGCATTTTTAGACCTTATTACTAGAACACACTTTATACAAAAAACACAATAATGAACAGTCATTCACACCACAATATATAGAACGTATTAAAACATTTAACACTTAACAGTTTTACGAACGATGATAACTAATAGAAAACTAATTACTGACATAATACTGACATTAGATAATACTTATTTATATGCAAGACATACTAGATATACTGCTAAACAGTACAGATACACTGCTGAAACAGTGCAGACCGGATTTGTGTACCCAAACCCGTCTTGACCGGCACAGACTATGTGCACGTTAAATGCCTCCCCGGTAATGGTACTCACCGGGTAGCTCGGAACGGAAGGCCTCGGAACGGAACTGAAACTGGACCGGACTGGACTCGACTCGACTGGACTCGGAACTTCGTAACCTGGTGGGCCTCTGTATACCTCGGATCTTGCTCTCTCAGCTAGGCTCTGGTCGGGATACTTCGCACTTCTCACCGCCTCGTCTGGGTGTTGATCGCAGCCTCAGTCGTCCCCGCTTGGCCGGAGGGAGATACAGGAAATCCTGCAGGTACGCGTTTTTGTCCGTTCAGCTGTGGCAGGAGACCGGGCCTGCAACGCACCGCCGGCGCGTGAGATGAGAAAGTGTCCCTGTTCGGGCGCCAATTTATGTGGTAAATATTTCATTACCGGTACTATTTTTTATGCGGTAAAGTCTAGTAAGAATAACTCAGTAAATATAAGAGGCAGAATCCGTGGTATTAGAGGTTCTAAAAGGCTTTATTCCTATACAAAGGAATACAATTCGAATTGCAGGCTTTCTATTCCATCACCACGAAAGTTCAGGAAGGAAGGGCATACATTATTGACAGATAAGCAGTTTTATAGAAAATACATTACAGTGAAACAGATGCAAGAGGCGTAACAGCTGATAGTACAGATAAAATGTGCATACGTAACTAATAGAGGCGGATATATGGGCGTAATTTAATAAACGTCATCATACATGATGTCACAAGTGGGTGGATCCATAAGAGAATCCTGCAATGTCAGCAGAAATATTTGACAGAGATGCGCGCACAGCCGCATGACGTGTGATTGACGTGCAACTAGAGGATGAAGGGGACTTGACATTTAGCTCTACATGTGAAGACAGAAGTCTGGGGGTCATGTCAACCTAATCCCAAATCATATCTAATATCCTATGTTTAAAGAACTGTGTTATCCAAAAGGAGAGGTCTCTAGGATAGAATCTATTCTATACTGACTGTTAGTGCGTGTACAAGCGTCTAAGTGTCTACACTAGATGCGAGGGGGTAGGAATATTCCATGGTAACGGGGCTATGAATTACTTGTATGAGGACAGAGAGGCCTGGCCCTTTGCACGGTAGCTGGAGGAATGTTTACCTAAACTACTAGACAGGAATGCATCGGATGAGGAGCGGAGTAGATAATCTTGAAGGTGAAATACAGTTTTTGGCAGGCGACAGGCTGGATCAGGCACCGTTAGCCGCGCAGGGAGTAGGACAAAGTTCATGGATACAGATGCAGGCTCAGACTGGAGCTTTCAGAGGCAGAAGGCAGGAAAAGGCTTGATGACAGAATTCTGGGCCTACTCGCCTGAATCTGTAAAATGTGGAAAGTGAACCACATAAAGTCGGTGGCCTTTCATACTTAGGAATGGAATATCTGACCCATTCATGGCGGATCTGAAAGAGGACATGTTGACGGTGGACGCACATATATTTGCGTCTTCAAAACTGGAGCAGGAGGGAACATACATGTACTTATAGCATGCACATGGAGCCGTTGGGGTCTACGATAGGGGACATAACTGATCACAAAATTCATATTTCCTCAGGGGGAGGAGCCTAGCGCGCAACCAAGATGGCCGCGTAGGTGCGAGGCTCCCGAGGACCTCCGTGACCTCCTACATAAATCCTGAAAATATCCTGTCCTAGATGAGGGGACTGTGTTGGTGAGCCCGAGCTGAGGTGTCACCCGTTTTCCGCTTCCAAATTGGACCTCGGACACCGGCGGGAGCACCGATTGAGGTTTGCGGCCTTCTCCACGCCGGCCCCCCGGATTGGAGTTGCGGGGCGATCCGGAGACAAAGTGATCAACAGCGGCGGGCAGGGCTGGGCGACTCGCGTACCCCGCGCTTTCACTTTCGCTTTTGCACCCTCCTTGCTGCGTAGGCGAGGTTGGGTTGCGGGGCGGTGTGCGGTGGTGTGGCCTCGTTGGGGTGCCCTGCTGGCCCGCCGGCTGTGATCCGTCCTGCGGACTTGTGGTTGCCCCCCCCCCCGGAGCCCGTGAACTGGTTCGTCGGCCTTTTCCGAGGTGCTTGGCACGATTTGGGGACTGAAACCATGTCCACAAAGCAAGATGGCGACCGGGCAAAGGTGAAATCGACCCGCCGTGGCGCAGCCCATCAGTTCAACAGCATGGACCGCTACACCCTCCAAAAGGGATCTCCCGAGGTGCCGCGTAGGTCCCCTGAGGGCCCGACTGATGCTCCTGCGCTGCCCGCGGATCTGACCCTGCGAGATGTCATGGGCGCTATCGCCGAGATGAAGGCCTCGGTGGACCAGCGCTTTGACACACTGGCGCAAAAGATTGACTCGGTCCACGTGGATGTTGGCCTGGTGAGGGCCGATTTATCCAAGGCCAATGACCGGGTCGATTCTTTGGCCCACACCACCTCGGGCATTACAGCGGACGTGGCGGCCCTCCAAAAGGAGGTGCGCCGGCTTGGCCAGGCGAGCGCCCTGATGGATCGTCGACTGGAGGATTCCGAGGGTCGGGCCCGGAGGAACAATGTCCGCATTGTCGGGGTGCTGGAGGGACGTGAGGAGGCGGCGGCGGACCTGTTTGTGGAGGACCTGATTCTCACCCATCTCCAGCCCCGGGGGCTGAGTAAATTCTTTGCGGTGGAACGTGCCCACAGGGTTCCCGGAGGAAGACCTAAGGCCGGAGCCCCTCCGAGGCCTCTCATTGCCCGGATTTTCAACTTTCGGGACAGAGACGCTATCCTTCAGACTTCTAGGCAACAAGGACCGGTCAGACTTGACAATATGGACGTAAACTTCTATCCTGATTTCACCCCAGCGGTCCAGAAGCAGAGGCTGAGCTTTCTCTGAGTCAAACGTCGTCTACGGGACCTGAACCTCAAGTATGCGATGCTTTTTCCAGCTAAGTTGCGGGTGGAGGTGGATGGCCGCACGCACTTTTTTGATCGTCCCGAGGCGGCCGGGGACTGGTTGGACTCCTTGCCCGGGGATCGGGGCCGGGGGGGTGGGGGGGCGCGGTTGGAGGGGAGGGCTCGCCGGATCAGGACTGAGGGACTAATAGTAGGCCTCGCTCTGGACAACATTGTCGTCATTTTTGACTGTTCGTTAAGTCTCCCTCCTGTGGAGGTGGTACGGGGTCTCTTGGGGGCTCTCCCTCCTCCTCTGGGGGACTAGTTAGTTTAATCATTCATGGGGCGACAGGCACACTGCACTTTGGGGGGGCTGTTTGGGCTCATGCAGGGGTGCAGGGAGGGGGGAGTTCTGTTGGGATGGGTGGGTTGGGGTGGGGTGTTGTTCGTTTTTACCGCAAGGCAAACCCTTTATTGTATTGGTGTTTTTAAGGTGCTCTCGGGGGGACGAATGATGGCTTCTGTATGTGATGGGGGGTAGGGACCTGACTTTATTGTCCTGGAACGTTAACGGACTGGGGGATAGGATTAAGCGAGGTGTGGTCCTGCAGTATTTGAAACGACTTTCGCCAGATGTGGTCTTTCTGCAGGAGACACACCTTATTGGTAATTCCTTTTGTGCCATGAATCGGGGTGGCTATCGCTTGGTGGCCCACTCGGGCTTCACGTCGGGCTCACGGGGGGTGGGCATCATGGTGAAGAACTCGCTCCCGTTGGAAATAGACGAGGTGCGCCATGATGAGAGGGGACGCTACACTGTCTTAGTGGGGAGAATGGAGGGTAAAGTAGTTGTCTTTGTATCAGTGTACGTCCCACCGGGGTTACAGTCTACGACTTTTGCAGACCTAGGGCGCCTCCTCCTTGACCTTCCGGGGGGGCTTCTGGTGGTTGGGGGGGACTTCAATGCGGTGGTTTCTGGGACCGTGGATCGTCACCCCCCTAGGGACCTCCCCCGGGCGCAGGCGTGGCTGTCCGGCTTCTTAGATACACTGGGATTGGTGGACTGCTGGCGCTTAAAACATCCCACGCAGCTGCAGTACACTTTTCACTCGGGTGCCCATGGTAGCCTCTCACGGCTTGATTATGTCCTTGTCCCTGCGGCCTATGTTGGGAGGGTAGGAGAGGTGCGCCATTTGGCGCGGGGTATTTCAGATCACTCCCCGCTCCTGTTGCACGTTGATGTCTTCCCGAGGGGGGAGGGCAGGGTAGCTCCAATCAATGCCTGGTACCTGCGCGACCCCACCATTCGCGCTGATTTGATTAAATCCTTGCAGCGGTACTTCGATGAGAATGTGGGGTCCGTCCCTTCGGCTATCTCCCTGTGGGAAGCCTTCAAAACAGTTCTTAGAGGGGAGGCCCTCTCCTTTATTTCCCATGCCCGGAGGCACGAGCAGGAGGAGGTGACCCGGGTGGAGGCTGAAATCGCTGAATTGGAGGGTGATCTAGAGGGTGGGGTGACGGATGCTGCACTACATGTCCTACAACTTAAGCAGGCGGCCTACAGGGCCCTCGTCACGGAGGCGGCCAGGGGCCTCTATAGAGAGCAACAGGGGCGACTGTATGATGTGGGTGATAAGGCTGGTAAACTGCTTGCATGGTTGGATAAAAAGGAGAGAGCGAGTCGTGTGGTCCCGCTGATTGAGAGGATGGATGGTGTGCGTGTCACCGAGCCAGAAGACATTGTCTCTTGTTTCGAGGATTATTTCCGCGAGGTGTATTCCCCGGTTTCTCCCTGCTCGGAGGAGGATTCCCATGCCCTGCTTAGGGATATCGCGCTGCCTTCCCTTTCGGTGGAGGACAGGGTGTCGTTAGATGCCGCTCCTACCTCCGACGAAATTGCCCTCGCCATACGCTCGGTCGCATCCGGCAAGGCCATGGGCCCGAACGGCATCCCTATCGAGTTGTATAAGCTGCGACCGGATGTACTGGCACCCCACCTCCGTGCGATGTTCCTGGCGGCCCACTCGCTGGGCTCCCTCCCGCCAGACCAACGTCTGGCTACAATCGTGGTGATCCACAAGGAAGGGAGACCTCGAGACCGGGTTACATCCTACCGGCCTATCTCGCTCTTGAATGCGGAGCCCAAAATCCTCGCCAAGGTGCTGGCCAACCGGCTGGTCGGCGTGGTGGGCGATCTGGTCCACCAAGACCAGTCCAGCTTTATTCCCCATCGCAACACGGCCCTTAATCTGCGGCGCTTGCACGGGGTGCTCGCGCGTGTCCTGTTTGTGCGAGAGCCGGCCATATTGGCGTCCTTAGACGCCACCATGGCGTTTGACACGCTCGAGTGGCCATACATCTGGGCTATGCTGGCGAAGTTTGGATTTGGCCCGGGGTTCATCAGCTGGGTCAAATTGTTGTATTCGGGCCCATTGGCGCAGGTGGTGGTGAATGGAAGAGTATCGGTCCCATTCGAGCTGGGACGGGGCACGCGACAGGGCTGTCCCTTGTCGCCGCTCCTGTTCGCGCTGGCCTTGGAACCCCTGGCGGAGTGGCTGCGGTGGCACCCTTCCATCCGTGGTCTCCGTTGGACCCCCGAGTATGAGGACCGCGTGTCCCTATACGCTGACGATATCCTTTTGTACCTAGCCTCCCCGCGTAAATCACTGATTGTCCTGGTTGATGTTTTGCGCTCATTCGGCCGCAACTCAGGCCTTGTCATCAACTGGGCTAAATCATGTGTGTATGTGCTTTCCGGGGAGGCTCCCGTCTTCCCGCGGGGCTGTCCGATCCAGATTGCCTCACAGGGGTTTCGGTACCTGGGGGTTTACATTACTCTGGACCCGGAGGCCCGCTACGAGCGGAATTTGCTTCGTCCCCTCCAGCGCTTGAAGGAGGACGTCGCGCGCTGGCGGCGCCTGCCGCTTTCGCCGCTCGGCCGGGCGGCATTGTTTAAGATGATGTCGTTGCCACGCTTCCTGTACGCTCTCCAGAATACTATGGATTTAGTCCCGGCGCGCTACTTCCGTGAGGTGGAGAGTCTACAGCGCCGCCTGTTCTGGGACGGGAGGCCGCGTATTGCCCTGGCGAAGTTGACGCTCCCATGGTACGACGGGGGGATTGCCCTCCCGGATATTAAACGGTATTACTGGGCCTCCCAGCTAGCTGCAATTAATCATGGCCTTTACGGGCCCGCCTTAAACCCGGCATTTGAAATGGACAAGATGCTCCTGCCTGGTGGCGACTATAATCGAGCGCTCTACTCTGGCGCGCCCGGCCCCCGCCTGACGGGACCTACGCCTGTCATGGTACGAGTATGGCACGCGGCTAACGCAGCTATGGGGTGGAAGGACCGTTTGACCCGGGCATCACCGTTGTACGCGTCTGAGAGATTGGGCTCCCTGTGGACCTCGAAGGGCTTCGAGAAGTGGGACACGATCGGCATCAGTAAAGTGGGGGACCTCTGGACGAGGGGGGGATTTAAAACATTCGAGACGCTGCAGACGGAGTTTCAGCTGCAGGGCAGTGAATACTTTCGGTACTTGCAGGTCCGTCACGCGCTGGGCTCAGTCTTCCCAGACGTCGCCTCCATCCCTGAGTCTTCCCCCCTGGAGGATAGAGTGCTGGATGGCCACGTTCCGGACAGCACGATCTCCCTTATTTACAAAAAATTGATTAATGACCGCTCGGGCTTGCTGACTGGCCTCCGCGAGGCTTGGGTTGCCGACGGGCTGGAGTTGGACGACGAAGACTGGATTTCCGTGGTGGCCTCTCCGAAGGAGGTGGCCATACCGGCTCGCCTTCGCTTCGTCCAGCTTAAGATACTCCATCGGGTTTACATGACGGGGCCAAGGCTTCTGCGTATGGGCTATGCTGAGGATGGGTTGTGTAAGCGTGGGTGTGGTGCTTTGGCGACTTTTTTGCATATTTTGTGGGAATGCCCGAAGGTGGAGCGATTCTGGCGTGGTGTGCATGAGGTCCTGCGAGTGGTTACGCATGTCGCGCTGCTGCCTGAAGCGAGGAGATGCCTGCTGAATGTGTGGGAACCAACTGACTACTCGGTTCCGCAGACGCGGTGGGTGACTCTGGGATATATGATAGCTAAGCGTGACATTGCTCAGCTGTGGGGATCCCAGAGGCCCCCGGCGGTGTCGGCCTGGAAAGAACACATGGATTGGTGCATGTTCCGAGAAAAGGTGGTGTATGTGGCGAGGGGTAAGCCTGCGGCATGGGTGAAAGTATGGGGCCCCTGGAACGCCTACCGCGGGGGTATCTGCGCGCCACCACTGCTGCCTGCGGCCTCACCAGCCCCGTCCCCTTAGTTGACTCCTTTCCCTAGCCCCGAGCACGGAGTTCCCCCAGTCCTCGATCTGTTCCCCTTCCCCTCTTTAGACTCCTGTGGATGGCTGGGGTCCCCCATTCGGGGAGCACGTGCTGTTACTTTCGATTGCGGGTTGCCTTGCGGGTGTGGTTTTTGTGTTGTTTGTATAAAATGAAACCGTATTGTGGGGTCAGAGTGATGTGGCCCACGACGCTGATACCTCCTGATTTTGCTTCTCTGCAACGCCAAGTGTTTTTGTACGTATGTCATATGCTCCTGTCATTCTAGCGGCCGGCCGGAAGGTTGTAGGCCCATACTTGTATATTCTTGAGATTGCAATAAACGGTTTCAAAAAAAAAAAAAAAAAGTTTCAGACGGATAATGCAATGTACTAATGTGCTCGTGTTCGACTGATTCGAGGCTATCTCTTAAAAAGTCTATATCTGGTTCTACATAATTATTACTAGCTAATTCAGTGGTTAAAGAGGGAACGATTGCTACTTGTGTGGACTCAATTTCACCATGGACGAAAGTGCTAAGCTTGTAATCAGTATACATGAATAAGGCTGGTATATCATGCAGTCAGTCAACCCCCTCTAGGCCTTTCTGCTCATAGAAGACATCAAACCTATTTGAAATAGGTACATTATAGTGGATGTCAGGATATTTTATTTGAAAATGATTACGGCGATGATGCAATCCGTATGGGGCCTCCCATTTTTCATAATAAGATGTTGGGTGGTTACCCTGTCTAGTCTCCCCTGGTATATCACTCCTATACTGTATATGGTTTCTTGTGATATAAGAACCATAGTTCTTTGGTGTTACATCGTCATAATATAAATTATGGTTAACGTAGTTTTCCTCTTGTTCTCTATTAAAGTTTGAAGATAGTTTATCAGAACTATAAGCACTTGGGGGATAAAAGTAACTTAAATCCATAGTGCGAATCAAGCTATTGATCGGGCCATCCTTCCAGCTAGTAATGTGCTTTACTACACAGTTACTACAGGTAACAACAATGCAATCACCCTCAGTGGATTTAAATCTGTGGCCCACCCAATCGACCCTCCTGACATTTATTATTTTACCACTAAAGTGGCGAGGGATCGGTCTATGTGCAGTTAGCCAATGATTAACTTTATTTTTCAAATCCCCATATCTCTCTACCTTACCCTCTTCTAATTGTGGTACACCTATCATTACTATGGTGTATGAGTAAGATTCAGGAGGGAGATTAATATGAATGGGTTTTTTATTTTGTTGAGACAATTTAGGTAATTTACTGATCGTGTATTAGTAGCTGTATTAATTGTTGGTATGGGCCTTTCAGGGTCAACCTGGTCATCAAATGGGACAGGAGATAAACCTTCCGTGGCCCATTCGCTATCATCGCTGCCCACTATTGGGCCATCTAAGATGGTAGGCATAGTCAACGCTACTGTTATTTCATTGTGTTCACTTATGGGAGGTTTTGAGTCATTATGATCTATTACACCCAGAGGAGAAAGAGATGCCAAGTTAAGATCGACAGTTTCTATATTGTCAATCTGTATAGATGTGATAGAAGATTTGGGCATGCTAATAAAATCCTTGCACTGAAGCTTCTCGAACTTCTCCAAAAATTGCTCAATGCTAAATATTTTTTCACTTATGGGCTGAAGGAGAGAACTAAATAACTGTTCAAAATCTGTTAAGTGTAATTTATCTAATATACCCACCCTATCGGTTTGGCTTGACTGATCTATTAGAATTTTGATATTCTCTGGCTGTTTTTCATTAGGCAATAATATGTCTTGCTTTGAAGGTTTAGCAATCACATTAGATGTGTTTTTAGTTGATTTAGCCAGTTCAAAATTTTGCCAAACGTCTTTTGCTGAGGGCTTATGATTACCTAGCGGTCTATAAGTTTTCCGCACAATTGATTTTGTTTTTTTACCATAACGCCGTTTCAGCTTTTTTGGGGGAGATACATTATCTACTGTTGTGTTGTTAACTAGGGGAGAACTTTCTGCAAGTACTTCCCTTGTGGGATTTGATGGTATGTTTCCTGAATGAGAAAGACGCAAGTTATCCCCACAAATAGGAACAAACAAGGGACTTCCTTCTATACTAATCGGTGGAACAAGTGAAATTAAAGATGTATTATTTAAACAACTTTTGCCACTAGGTAACCTTGTGAAAGATTGTAACAGAAGTGAATCCTCCGCATTAGAAAAGGACTCCACAGTAATATTATTAACAGTTGTGTGCAAGTCAAGATTTGGAAAGCACATATTTGGAGTTAGTGAGAGACGCCTCTCCGTGTTTTGAATAGCATCAGCAACTACACCTATAGTTTTTTGTAGCATTAGATCTATAGCTGTAAGTGATGGTAATGGTGTAGATGATACATTTTTATTTCTGGTAGTTGATCTTGTAGCCACGGGAGTCTTCCTTGTTTTAGTCATTCTATATGGAGTGACCGAAGGAATGGCTACAACACTAAACACGTAATTAAATCACCACTTTAACAGCTATATCAGCATACACAAACACTCATATGACCTATGAAAATAATTATAAAGTCACCTCAATGTTTAGGACCAGGGTAATAACTGAACAAAAGGGGGGTGGCCCGTCCCGTCTCCTTCGGTCCCCTGAGGGCCACAGAGGGCCCGCCCTTTGCCCGGGCTTAGCCCACGCGCGTCCCGCGTGGCGGGAGGCGTTCCGCTGTGAAGTAGCGCCACCGGGCGCTGGTGGTGACGTCAGGTGCGCGCCGGAAGTTGCTGGGGCACCTGGGGGATGAGGTTCGTGGCCGTTACGGCGTGTTCCTGCCTCACGCCACTGCCCCAATTCGCCGTTTTATCCTTTATCCGGGGGTGCCAGGAACACAAGAACTTCTGCGCCAGGAAGGTGAGCGTTTTTCACAATGTTAATAACAGTCAATGGCGGGGGTGCTGGGGGGAGTCAGAGAGCAGGGCTCGCTGGAGGTCGCAGGCCGCACCCTGCCTAGCTGGGCCGCCACCGCAAACTCTCCTGGGCACTTCACTCTGTGGCCTCCTGCTAAGGGGGGCCCCGCTCTCGCAGTCCACCAGTGACCCACCAGTGCTGCAGTGCACCTGCCCGCTTGCCTGCTTTGCTATTTAGCAGCTTGACTGCTGCCTGCACTGCTATCGAGTCTCTGGTCCGCCACCGCCTCCTGGCTGGAATCTCCTCTGCCCCCGCTCTCTACCGCGCTGCTTTCGCGGTTTTTGGTGCTGATTTTGCTCGGGGCTGGGGGGGGGGGGGGCTGCTGACTGCTGGCTATGGAGGCAGAGAAGACGAGGGGTGTGGCAAACGGGAACCGCGGCAATCAGGAATCAGGGCCGCAGACCACAAACTCGGCGTCCCGGCCGTCTGTACCCACTGCGGCTGAGTAAGTCTGCCGCCGCTGCTGAATCCATTAAGGTAATTTTTAGGATTTAGAAGTTTGTGAATTTTATTCAAGGTTTGCGAATACATTTTTATAAATTGCCTTTCTATTAAGAAAACTATTTAAACAATGTTAAATATGAGTGTTCAAATGATCAAGAAAAATCATTTAGTCAGCTTAAGATTCTATTATCAAGTCTACATCTCTCACGTTTTTGTTCACATAATGCTAAAATTATCTTGACAGTGGATGAATGACATAATATTGTTGAAAACAATATCTATTCAGAATAATATCGCGAAAAAATATTGCCATTCTATACTTAACCCTTTGGGTGCTCAGGATCGCCTGGAGCTTTTCTCAGCCATCGTGGTTGTGTGCTGAGGACACCTCCAGCCTATCCTGTCCCCCACTTGCGCTTCCCCACAGGCCCCTGTGACATGTCTCCATGGGGGGGTTGTACGTGCACTGCCACCCCTGAGCCCCCCCTCGGTCATCTGATGACGTTAGCACGTGCATGGTGTGCCAACATCATCAGATGGTGCAGGGAAAATGCTGAAGAGAGGAAGTATTTCGGAAAGTCCTTCTCCAGGGGTGAAGGTTTAGGGGCCATACAAACCAAGGGGCAAAGGTAACAGTTTTTCCTTTCTCCCTTTGTCTATATGTAGTGGATTCCTGTTCCACGATCGAGGATGGTTCTGCGATCGTGGAGCAGAATTCCAATCCACTAGCCCACCAGCATTTTTGTTATTGTTGGGGGAGCGGCCCCTTGGTCAAGGGTTGCTCCAGTTGGGGGCAATATGTATAATCCACCTTTCAACACCCCTGGGGCTAGTTCGGCAAGTCTGTCCCCACAGGGAGGGTAAGAAAACACTAGTTGCTAGAGATTATATTGGTTATGAAATTGTGGGGAACGACTCCTTGGGCAAGGGTCGCTCCCCTTGGGGGTAACATATTTAATCAACGATTCGCCATCCCCACCCCCGGGGCTAGTTCGGCCGTTCTTTTTAGCCGATCTGCCCCCCAGCGGGGGTTGAAACCCACTAGACACAAGGGATTGTATTTGTTTTTTATATTCTGCTCCCCGGATAGCAGATCTGCCGTTTGTAAGCCAATCTGCCCTTTGGGGGAAGAGGGTGAAAGCCTGCTAGATACCAGGGAATAATTGTTTGAAAGGGATCGATCCCTTTGGCAAGGGACGCTTCCCTAGGGGCGGCTATATTCTTTTTAATTCTGCCTCACCCTGAGGGCAGATTGGTGTTTTTAGGGCGATCTGCCCTCTGGGGGAGTGTCAGAAGCCCACTATACACCAGTGATTATGTTTGGAGGCGGAGCGAACACTTGGGCAAGGGTCGCTTTCCTCTGGGATAATTTGTTTTTGGTATTCTTCCCCCCGGTGGGCAGATCTGCAGTTTTTAGGCCAATATGTCCTGCGTGGGGGCATAATCCCTCCAGGGATTGGGTTTGAAGATGAGTGACCCTTGGGGACCATATTCTTTTCATTCTGCCCATCTGAAGGCAGATTGAGCCTTTTTGGGCCAATCTGCCCTCTTAGGAGGTGATGAAAGCCCACTATACACCAGGAAGTTTGTATGGGAGTGTACCCTTGGGCAACAGTCGCTCTCATTGGTGGGTCATATTATATTTTAATTCTGCCTTCCCTTTTGAGGGCAGATGGTTTTTATGATTTGTTTTTTTGTTTAGTGGATTGGGCCTCCGGGTGGGTGGTCACCTGGGAATAAGGTTATGTAAATGGTGGGGGATTTGCTTCTGGGGTAAGGTTTGCTTCCATCTGGTGGTGACTTTGTTTTGCCTTTGTCACACCTCCTTTCAGGGGACTACCATTGTCTTTTGATTGATATTTTGATATCACTTTGTTTTAATTTTTTCTTTTTATTGTAAGGCTAATGGTTTCCTTTGTCTTGCAGCATTGGCAGCTCTGTAGTTTGTGAAGTTGTGGTTGGTAAGCAACTCATTTTGTAATCTTTTCATTTAATGTGTATCCTTGACCTCTTTGTACACATATTTGACTTCTGTACTAATGTTTGAATCTTTAGCTTTTTGTGTGATTGTCTCTCAAAGTAACATATTGATTTGTGCACATTCTATACCACCTTGTGATAAGTGTAATGTGTTTTCTTTTTCCTTTCCAGTGGGACTTCTTTGATGCTTGCTGTGTCTGTGCATAGTAGGCGTAGTTGATCTTTAGTCATGCTGTCTCTGGCATAGGTCTTTGTGTGCTTTGTATTGATTTCCTTTTCCTTCCAGAATACTATATGGCAGTAGTTTTACTTTCCATTTGATAAAGCCACATTTTATTACCTATTTTACACAGTGTTGGGTATTGTTGACTTATGTGTTGTGTTACATTTATGAGCAAGGATTATGGCTAACCGCAGGTTGACCATTCAGCAGGTTGGCCTTGCAGCAGATTGCTTTTCAAATCTTCCTCTGACCAGGGTTCTGAGGCTGACTCTGCATCTGAGGCAGAGGACGAAGCCCAATATTCTTGCAGTGAATTTTCTGTATGAGAGGAATCATCTGAGGATGAAGCCACTATTAGTGCAGAGGAAGTGCCTTTTTTAGAGGAGAAAACTGAAATGATGTTAGTGCAGCACAAGGAATCTGGATTGCAGCCTGGGTCTGAAAGGCTTCCCATTGGAAGTGCTGAACTATGGGTTGCCCAAAACCCGGTGCAGCCTGTGTTGACTGCCTTTAGAGGGGTAACAGAGTTTAGAGTCAATACTGAAAACATTTTGCCTATAAATTACTTTCAGTGGCTTATGGCTGATGTATTTTTGGATGAGATTATTGACCAGACTAATTTGTATGTTGAACAGTATTTGAGTGAGAACAGTGCCAGACTTAAGTCCCACTCTAGAGCTGTCTAGTGGACTCACACAAATCTAGATGAGTTAAAGAAGTTCTCATGTTTAACTTTTTGATGGGATTGATAACAAAGTCGATGTTGTCTTCATATTGGTCTACTAGTCCCTTGATTGCAACTGCTATGAACCATGAATCATGATTGGTATATACTTCTGCTTCGGATACTGCATTTTGTTGCTAATGCTTCAGCATTTCCAAGGGATCACCCTGATTGTGACTGCCTCTTCAAGATTCGGCCTGTTCTTGATCACTTGGTAGATCAATCTTCAGAGATTTATGTTCCAGGGAAAGAAGTAGCTGTGGATGAGTCTTTGGTCCTGTTCAAGGGCTGTTTGGTTTTTAGGCAGTGCATCCCTAGTAAGAGGGCACCTTATGGAATTAGGATGTATATGGTGTCATGAGAGTTGTACTGGATATGTATATAATTTCAAGGTATACACAGGTAGGGATTCTTCTATTGACCCCTCTGGTTGTCTGTCCACTTTTGGAGTCAGTGAGAAAAGTGTGTGGGAACTTGGTAGAGGGTTTTTTAACGAAGGTCACCATTTACACGTAGATAACTTCTACACTGGTGTGCAGTTGTTCAAGGAATTGTTCAAAGTGGACACTGTTGCATGTGGCACAACCCACTCTATCCATAAATGTTACCCTAAAGAGCTTGTATGTAAAAAAGTCAGAGGGCAAAGTGCAGTGCCTTGCATAGTGATGAACTCCTAGCTGTGAAATTTTCGGACAGTAGAGATGTCCACATGCTGACAACCATTCATGATGAAAGCACTTCACCTGTGACTGGGGTCAGGTTGCCTAAGTGGGCAAACCTGTGAGCATTTTAGATGACAATAAGCACCTGGGTGTTGTATGTGAGAAGTTGGCCTGGTATATGCTGTCCACTAGTTATAGTGAGCACCTTGCACCTGTCTAAACAACCCCTTATTGATGATAGGTTAAAGACAACCTTTATTGAAAGCTACCCTAGTGGTAGCTATGGAGGGCAGCCTTCAGGCTAAGTCATGATGGAGTGTAAAGCAGCTTGTTTTACCAGTCTATAATCTCTGGAGTGGCTAAATGAAAGGAGACCACACCAGGTATATATATATAAAATCTATGTTTTTATTCCTAAACACACCCTACTAGTCTCTTTATGGGACTAGAGGTAAAAGCACATATGTTACCCTTCAAATATCACAGTAAATTAGCACAATATAGGAATGGCCCTAGGGGCGAACCAAACCATATATAAAGAAAGTGGTATAAGAACCATGACTTGACTAGACACAAGGCCTAGAGCCTGTAGAATCGCTGGGACCCCAAGGAAGCACCCAAGGTAGTGACACAGGGGACCCACGGGGGACATGTGCAGGCAGTGTGAGAACACAGCCGCGAGCTCCCGTTAGCTTCCTTGGGGAATGTCGCGGTTAGAATTTTAAAGTTTAAGGACACTTAGGAGTGGACTAGGAACAAACCCTTTTGGACTTAAGTGGTTCTAGGGCCAACACCCACGGAAGCACCGGAGTACTCATGTTACCTCACCCAGGGAAGCTCGGTGCATAGGTGTCAAATGGTGTCGGGTCGTGTAGTCGTTTTCAATGGCAGCTTGCTAAAAAGTGCTGCTGCCGGGAAGATGAGAAGTGTCCGGAGAGATCCAAGCCTGGATCAAAGATGTGAAGAACCTGAAAGCAGAGGGGACAGAGTCTGGGTCACTTGCCAGTGACCAGGGGAATGATAGTCGAATGCCACCCGTCATCGGGTGCTTCAGGTCAGAAGAGGGGAAGCTTGACTCTACAGCCACGAGGACCAAGAGGCGTCGACGACGACCAGGAGCTGGATTCGAGCTGTCCCATGAAGGATGTCGAGTGCTGCAGTGTCGGTGCCCGGATTGGACACAACAAGCCTTGGCAACAGCAACCCACCCAGGAAGAGTAAAGATGCTTCGGTGCGGACCTGCAAGGTCCTGAGGACTTCCCAAGCGATGGAGAGTCAGGGCACGTCTGCAGCAACCAGGGAAGCCCAATGGAAGCAAGAGTTGCCTTCACAGGGACCCACCAGTCAATGGACCAGGGATCGCAAAGGTACCTCAAGCGAGAACACAAACGGCGGGCTCACGGAACACTCGTGGAGTGTAGGCCAGCAATCTTCGGTGAGAAAGGTGCTCGGGTCTGGGCTACAAGTAACCCAATGCACAGCCTCAAAGGACGTCGAGAAGCTGATGCACTTGCAAATGTGCACGGTGTCCAGGGGTTCCGGTTCCACGGTACCCACGAGGGCTACAGGTCTCAGCTTTGCTGGGGACTCGGGTCAGCCTCTGGGAAGTCTGGAAACCCACCTCCTGTGTTGCAAAGTCTTCGGTGTCCGGCGGGAGCTTTAGAGATGCAGACGGGTCAGATGCGTCTTTGGTGCCTGTCAAGCAGGGGAGTAACTCCTTTACTCCATCGAAGTTCTGGGATTTCTGTAGAAGAGTTTCGTACAGGTGTAATCTAAAATCCTGTAGTCAGGGGTTCCTTCTTTATACCCAAGGAAGGGGTTGGAATAACTCTGGGGACCCACCTATGGGAGGGTTTGGAAAGAGGGGTGGCTACACCCATTTCCTTTGTCCAGTTTCATGCCAGAGCAGGGTCTGGTAGCCCCTGCAACCGGTTTGAACTGAACTATGCACAGGGGCACCAAATGTGCCCCCAGTGCAGGACTTCAAAGCACTCTTGGAGTGCACCCACCCAGCCCCAATCCACTAAGGCCTGTCTGGGAGGTGGTAACACCTCCCTGTGACAGGAAACCTATTGTCCAGGCCTCCCCTGCCGGAGTTTCGGTCAGCAGCAGGAGGCCAGACTTGTGTCTGTGGCTGGCAGCATCATTTTGTGATGCCAGGGCTCTGTTAGCTGTTACCGGGTATACCGGTACTGTCATGTCTCTCCCTCTAGAAGGGCGGGAACATACTCCCACACCAGTTACGTGTGAGAGTATGATTCCAAGGTGCTTGACACCAAACACGACATGTTTCAGTGCAGCCATCCCAAAGTTAGCATTTACGGCAAGGTTATAATGCACTTACGAGTATATGGTCAGGCTGCATCACAGACAACCCCGGAGAATAGATTCCGAAGGCTGCAGAGGGGCTCTGCTCATGCATGGGCACCCTCTCACACAAAACCAAGCACCCTGCCTTTAGGATTGATAAGGCCTGCCATGGGGTGACTGATAGGTTTATATGTGCAGTGATAGGGTGAGATATAGTGAACCTATGATCTCTGTAAGTGGTGCATGCACCACCTCACTCAGGCTGCTGTAGCAGTCCTGTGGTGTCATTTTGGAAGGCCTCCCAGGGGTGGCATAATACATGCTTCAGCCCCTGTTAGGCCTCTGGTGTACCTATGCCCTGGGTACATAGTATATCATATACTAAGGACTTATAAGGGCACCCCAGAATCTAATCTGTGGTGTACCTAAGGTACAGGGAATCAATTTACAGAGGAAGCAGCTAGGCTGGGGTCCTGAATAGCAGGGCCCTAGCCAGACTAAAGTCGCAAAACAGTGTTTCATCAGCAAAAAGTGAGAGTAACCATAAGAAGCAGATCCTACTCTCCTACCCCCCCCCCCCCACCAAAAGCACGGACATTAAACTAACCTTGACCAGTTGAGTCTTCATGTTCTAAGTGGAAATATCTGGAGAGTCCATCTGCATTGGCATGGTTACTCCCAGGTCTTTGTTCCACTGTATAGTCCATCCCCTGTAGGGAAATGGACCACATTAAAAGTTTGGGGTTTTCACCCTTCATCTGTTTTAACCATGAGAGGGGCTTATGGTCTGTGTGAACAATGAAGTGAGTGCCAAACAAGTATGGCCTCAACTTCTTCAGAGCTCAAACCACAGCAAAGGCCTCCCTCACAATAGCTGACCAATGTTTCTCTCTGGGGGTCAGCCTTCTGCTAATAAAAGCTACTGGCTGATCCTGACCTTCATAATTCAACTGTGACAATACAGCCCCTAGCCCCAACTCAGATGCATCTGTTTGCACAATGAACATTTTGGAGTGCTTCAGGTCATCAAATGTCTTTTGACAGCTAACTGTCCACTGAACCTTTTTGGGCATTTTCTTAGAGGTAAGGTCATTCAATGTAGTCACTATGGATCCATAACCTTTTACAAATCTTCTGTAGTACCCAGTCAGATGCAAGAAGGCTCTCACCTGAGTCTGGGTAGTGGGAACAACCCAGTCCATTATGGTCTGGATCTTGCTCTGCAATGGTTGAACCTGGCCTCCACCTACAAGGTGGCCCAGGTACACAACCTGACTCTACCCTATCTGGCACTTAGTAGCCTTGATAGTTAGGCCTGCTTTTTGCAGGGCCTTCAAAACAATTCTTAGGTGGACCAGGTGATCCTCCCAGGTGGAGCTAAAGACAGCAATATCATCTAGACATACTGCACTATAGGCTTACAGGCATGTAAGGACTTTATTCACCAACCTTTGGAAAGTGGCAGGTGCATTCTTCACACCAAAGGTCATCACCACAAATTGATAATGCCCACTAGGGGTAGAAAATGCTGTCTTTGGCTTTGCATCATCAGCTAGTCGGATCTGCCAGTAGCCAGCTGTCCGGTCAAATGTGCTCAGAAACTTAGCTGAGGCCAAAGTATCTATAAGCTCATCTGCCCTTGGGATGGGATGGGCATCAGTCCTAGTGACTGCATTGAGACCCCTGTAGTCTACACAAAACCTCATCAGTCTTTTACTAACCTGGGTGTGAGGTTTAGGCACTAAGACCTCTGGACTAGCCCAAGGGCTATCTGAGGGTTCAATAACTCCCAAATCCAACATCTTTTGGACTTCTGCCCTGATACAGTCCCGACATGATCAGGTTGCCTGTAAATCTTATTTTTAACAGGCAGACTGTCCCCAGTGTCCACTTTATGAGCGCACCAGGTGGTCTGACTTGGAGTCAGTGAGAACATATGTCTGAACTGGCTGAGAACCTTACTGCAGTCAGTTTGTTGCTGGACAGTGAGGCTGCCTGCCAAGGCTACACCTTTTACTGATCCATCATCAGGGTTCTGAGAGAGCAGGTCAGAGAGTGGGTCACTCTGTTCCTCCTGTCCCTTATCAGTAGCCATGAGAAAGCCCATGTCTGCCCTGTCAATATATGGTTTCAGTCTGTTGACATGGAGTACCCTATAGGTAATTGTATGGTGGCCACTCCATTTATCTTGGAGGGCTGCTGGAGCCACAGGCTCCAACACCCACACCTTCTGCCTTGGCTGGTTAACAGTCCGCACAACCTTTTGGTCATGCCAGGCCTTTTGCAATTCCTGGCTAGCCTCAAGGTTTTTAGTTGTCTTTTTCATATACTCTGCCATCCTGGAGTGGAGACCAAGTACATAGTCCACTATGTCCTGTTTAGGGGGTTTGAGAGGTAACTCCCATCCCTCCTTCACCAGACACAAAGGACCCCTAACAGGATGGCCAAACAAAAGTTCAAAAGGGCTGTAACCAACCCCCTTTTGAGGCACCTCCCTGTAGGCAAATGAAAGGCAGAGCAAAAGGATGTCCCATCTGCGCCTAAGCTTTTCTGAGAGACCTTTGATCATGCCCTTTAAAGTTTTGTTGAACCTTTCAACTAAACCATTGCATTGTGGGTGATAGGGTGTGGTGAATTTGTAATTCACTCCACACTCCTTCCGTATTGTAGTTAAGTAACTAGACATGGGGGGTGTGGTTAGCCGCCTAAGATGGCAGTCGACTCCTGGTGGAGCTCCGGTGCCTGCGGGGGCTTTAATTCCTGGTGCCGCCTTCACGACCACCAGTCGACCGGTGAACCTGACGACTAATGTCCTGGAGTCCCCTGCGTCACTGGATGCCCTGGGGGCCCGTCCGGAACGAGGTACGGGGCAGTTGTGCGCCCGGGCCGACTCGCTGCGGTGACTGAGCTGAAGCCGAGACCTGCGCTGTGGAGCAGGTCCGTGCGCGGTGCAAGCGGCCCGGGGTGCTGAGAGGCAGGGCTCCCGCTCGCTGCTGGCCACAGTCGGGAGCCCCGGAGAAACGGTCATACACACCAATGAACAGCCCGCTCGGCCGCATGGAAGGATCGCTGGCGGCCAGATGGGTCTAGGCTGCGTGCACCGGGAGGCGGCTATGGAGGGCCTCGCTGATGCGGAAATGCCCGGCGGTGACCGACTACGCGCAGCCTTACCCGGGAGGAATTGCGAGACATAGGCGGTGAGTGGCGAGGATTACTACGGTGTGGACACTCTGCCTACTGCCTAACTGTGCTGTGGGTGTGTGCAGCTGAACTTCCCCTACCCCCCCGTGACTCCCCCGGCATGATTTGGAGCCTGGAGGGGCCCTGTTGTACTGGACGTGGGGGGTTGATTCCTTTGGAGGGCCAGGGCAAGTCTTGGACCATGCACAAAGGGCACTGAACAACTCTCCGCCCTCATACAGTCATATTCATACAGCAACGCTGCTTTCTCCCTCACGTGCACACCCAACGGCGGGGCCTCCATTGCCCATTCCGGGTTCCACTACCAGTCAGGACACGTTGTGGAATCACTGCTCGGGCCAGCGGTGCTGTGCCGGAGTGGAAGGGGCGTGATCGGACAAAGTGGAGTGGCGCCATCACTAAGCAGCCTATCCTGACCAGCCGGCCATCCGCGTTCGACCCTGTGACCTACACCCGCCGGCTGGACCTTCCTAATGCAAACTTGATTCTTTGGCCTGTCGATTTGTGTGTCCGGCAGGGGGATGCCCTCACTGTCTCATATGCAAGACCCTCCCAGCCGATGGATCCTCCCACCCTTTTTTCCAAATGGCACAATGGACAGAGGCATGCACCCGTAACCCACCTAAAGGTAGCCTGGACCTCTCCTCCCGACCACATGGAAATCCATTAATAGTAATTTCAGGCGCTAACGGAGTAGGGATCACATTACCCTACCACAGTGAACTCACGTCATGGGCCGAACCAAGGCGAAGACGCAGGATGGCCGGCGAGAGGCGGGGGCCCACCCTGCCAGGGCGGACCCCTCCGGTCAGCGGTTCGAGGCCGTCTCCCTGGACCCGTCTGGGGCCGCTCCAGACAAACTGGACCTAATCCTGAAGGAAATTTGTGATTCCAGGGCGGAATTTGCGACGCAGCTCGATACACTTACAACCGGCCTCAGGGCGGACCACGGGAAACTAGCAGACACCGTCAAGGACCATGGACAATCCCTCAAGGACCTGGATCCTCGAGTGACCACGAATTCCACCGCGATACGGCTGCTGCAGCAACAAGTGTCGAGCCTTCTGGACAGGGTGGAGGATGCGGAGGGCAGAAACAGGCACAACAGCATCCGCGTAATTGGCTTACCAGAACGCAGCGAGGGTAACAAGGCGACGGACTTTATGGGGGCATGGTTCCGGGACCATGTAACGTCAGAGGGTCTCTCCCCGTACTTCTGTGTCGAACGGGCCCATAGAATACCAACCGGGACGCCCAAACCTGGCGCGCCACCCCGCCCATTGATAGTGAAAATCCTGAATTATAGGGACCGGGAAAAGCGAGGGAAAAATCATTAATTCAGTTTGAAAACCATCGCATTTCATTATATCCCAACTACACTATCATGGTCCAGAGGCAGTGAGCGTCTTACCAGGCGGTCAAGAAGAAATTGCAAAAAGTACAACTCAAATACGCACTCCTCTACCCTGCCAGGCTAAAATTCATCTATGATTAAAAAACTCACTTCTTTGAGAGCCCTGCAGACGCCGAGGAATGGATGGAAGTTATGTGCATAGGGTCTAGTCAGCTCAGCCATTTGGATCCATCGTCACAGGGCTCGGGCAAACCCCCGACCCCTCAGAACTCAGGCCCTTGCCGATCTCGGACCCCCACCCAGGAGAAAAGTGGAATGGGGCCATCGCGCGAACAACAACGTCGTGACCGGGAGGGGGCTCTGGCCGCTGCTGGGGCTTTCCGCGAAGACTCTAATAAAACCACTACAGATTCGGAGGACAGTACCCTGAATTCGAACCCACTTGTCGAGCGTAGAACTTTTCTGAACTGTGGATAGGCAAGTGATATGCAGAGGACATGGGAGCTAACTCCTGAAGAATATCATATCCTTTTCTGTATTCCTGCAATTGTTCTTTGTTATCTGTTATCTCGTAATAACCTATATAATAATGCTGGAGGTTGAATATTGTTGCTTAGATGGAATTTTCAGATACATTTTTCCCAGCAGACAAAAGGGAAATGGGTTACGGGGATTCCAGTTCTATTTCTTGCTTTTGTACATGTATGTTTTATTATGGCGGCACCACTGTCTCTGATCTATCTATTCATAATCCCCCCTCTTCGGGCCCCGTGGAGCCACTAGGTAACCGACCTTATCGTAAACATGGACATGATCAAGGGCGGCGGCCCCCCTACAAGCGTACGTACAATTATTTGTTATGAAATCATTGTATATTTGTGTTGGGCCCAGCGTAGTTCAGACGCGGTGCCAGGTTTTGTTGTAGTTTATGGGGAAGGGGGCTCCTGGTCGAAACTGGTTTGCAGGCTCTATATACATGGGAGCTTCTCCTTACATATAGTATCATGCCAACTACCACTACCACGTTAGGGTCTTATAACCTAGTCACATGGAATGTACGTGGGTTGGGGGCAATACATAAGAGACATCGCATACACGCTTATCTTCTCTGGCGTAAAGCACATATAGTGTTTTTACAGGAATCCCACTTAACAGACGCGGAAACGGTAAAAACACGGAAAAAATGGAGGGGACATATATACTCCACTAACTACTCGGCATTCGCCAGGGGAGCGACTATCTGGGTGCGCCATGGGGTACCATTTATGGAACTGGAACATCGGGTTGATGACCAAGGGAGGTACATATTATTAAAGGGCACGCTAGATGGTTCCCTGATAATCCTAGGTAGTGTATACGCCCCTTACTTTGAACAGGATCGTTTCCTGTACCGCCTGGGTATTGCACTGGCGGACTGGGAGGGTATCGCCTGGGTATTGGGAGGAGACTGGAATGCTGTGTTGGATGTTACCCTAGATAGATCTCACCCCCCCCCCCTTAACTGCTCAAATGCTACTAAGTTATCTGAACTGTTTGCTACCTGGGTGGATGGCTGGGCACTTGCGGACGTGTGGAGATGTTTATATCCTACTCACAAAGAGTATTCATTCTTCTCCCCAGTGCATGGTCTCCACACTAGAATTGATAGATTTCTCTGCTCTCGATCCAATATCACAAAGGTCTATCAAGCCACTTACCTAGCTAAAACCTTCCCAGACCACAACCCCCTAGAGCTTACACTAAACTGGGGTACTGTGCCTACCCCAGTGCCCACCTGGAAGTTACATCCGCAACTATTAGAGGACGCTCCTTTCTGGACAGTAATCTCTACCACTATTAGTAATTATCTAGTCGAAAATTGGAACACAGCCTCTTCTAACTTAATCGAATGGGATGCGCTCAAAGTGGTAGTACGGGGGCATCGATAGGACAATTAGTGGGGGCTCGCCAGGAAACGCACCAACAATTACACAGAGTTGAGCATCGGATGACTATATTGGAACAGGAAGCTGTGACTGACCCTGATAAACAAACAGAACTACAGACCGCCCGTATAGAACACGCTGAAACACTAGAAACACTACGGGTAATTGATCAGAGGGCATTTCTTCAACATAAACACACAGAAGCAGACAGATCTGGTACACTTCTAGCCCGCATAGTTCGGGATAGACCCAACTCACCGGTAATAACTAGTGTCCGTACAATTCATGGCAATATCGTCCATACCCAGCGGGACATAAACTTAGCCTTCCAGGACTACCTTACTACATTATATGCTACGCCTATACCTGTTGAAAACTCCACTATTGTAGAATTCCTGTGGGATTTACCCATGCCGGAACTTTCTGAAGAGATACAAGCGGGAATAGATGGTCCTATAACGCAACAAGAAATACGATTTGAGATAAAAGGTATAAATCGAAATAAAACACCTGGGATTGACGGGCTACCCATTGAATTTTACCACACGTACTCAGAGGCCATGGTGCCTGCACTAGAAGCAGTATATAAAGCAGCCTTCACGGAAGGCCACTTACCACACTCCACCATGCAAGCATTGGTCATATCCTTACCCAAACCAGGACGTGACAGCCTAGATCTCCATAATTATAGACCCCTCTCCTTACTAGCGACGGAGTATAAAATCTTAAGTAAGGTTCTTGCCAATCGTATACAACCCTCCCTCAATACGCTCATACATAGTGACCAGTGCGGGTTCCTGCCGAATCGTAGTACGTCTCTCAACACCAGGCGAATACATTATGTAATGGAGGCCACTCCGCACGCTCATCAGTCGGCGGGTTGCATAGCCCTGGACCTCCGTCAAGCCTTTGATTCTCTTTCTTGGGAATTTATGTTCGCAACCCTTCAAAGATTCGGATTCCCAGACACATACCTTAAATGGGTACGCCTTCTATATACGGCCCCTACGGTCCGGGCCCGCACGGGTCGCTACATCTCTAACCAATACACTATCCACAAGGGCACGTGACAGGGATGTCCGTTATCGCCATTATTATTTGTTCTTGCACTGGAACCCTTAGCGATAGCACTCAGAAGGTCGGCAGACCGGCTTGGTATACCCATTGATGGAGTGACCCACCTGACCTCCATCTACGCGGACGACATCCTGTTGTATTTACGTGACCTGTCAGCCAAGAATGCTCCCTTACCTGACATTTTTTACACCTTCGAACGCCTCTCGGGTCTGGCTATAAACCCGGGGAAATCTGTGGCCTTCTTTTTCATGGATAGACCATATCCGGATACCCTGCGATTTGGCGACTATACCCTGCCAGTGGCACCCACCACCTTTAAATACTTAGGTATCCAAGTTTATAGAACACCGGTAGATCAGATAGAAGCTAATATCACGCAAGCCATAACGGGGCTCCGGGCTAGCGTGGCCTTCTGGTCCTCTCTACCGCTCTCAGTGATGGGGCGGGTTGCCATCTCCAAGATGGTGATGCTCCCCCGTCCATTATACTACTTTGTGAACCTACCGGTCATAATCCCACAGTCTATCTTTAATACATTAAACACCTTATTGGTGGACCTTATCTGGGGCAAAGGCCGCAGACATATCAGCCTGCGGAAACTTCAACTAGAGAGCGGAGGTGGGGGTCTGGGAGTTCCCGACTTTCGTGCCTACTACTATGCTAGTCAGCTCCAGTGGCTATCTTATTGGACTGCAGGGAGACACCTACAGGAAATCGGGTACTCATCGGGAGAGATGGACCGGGGGTACTACACTCCCTGCTTTTGCCCAGGGTTAGGATCCCTGCGGACATTCCGCCCCTTTTGACTACTGTCTTATAATGCTGGAAGAAGGCATTAACATATACTTCCATGGCGACTCCTTACTCGACGAACATCCCTCTTTTAGGTATCCCCACACCACAAGGTAGGCTTGTGAAGACCAGTATACAGGGTTGGATAGAGGCCGGAGTAGAGGACATTGGAGCGTTCTTTAGCGACGGACACTTGATGGACCACAACACCTTTTTACAGACCACAGGCGCATCGCCACGATTATATCTATTGCATGCCACTATATCCCACTACATAAAGAACACATGGACACCACAGCGCAGTGAACCCCCACAGCACAACCTAGTACATCTTCTATATCACATGGGGAAGGGAGGACATTTGGTTTATTGGTTATACACAGGTATACGGACGCACGCTGCAATCACTCTCACTTCACTTAGAGAGCAATGGTCTGGGGACTCCACCACGGAGATTACCGATAAGGCTTGGCAGTGCATGCTAGAACACCCTAAAAGAGTTTCCCGTAACGCCAAATTGAAATTCATTCAGACCATGATCCTACATCGGGCATATCTCACCCCCAAGCGAAACCATCGTATGTTTCCTGATGCTCCACACTGTTGCCCCCGCTGTAAAGGAGATGAGGCGGACTTTCTCCATATGCTGTGGTCTTGCCCACACCTTCGAAACTACTGGGAGGGAATTCGCCAAGCCCTTGCCGAAACCACACAAACCCATATATCAGATGATGCCCCGAACTGCCTTATGGGCCTCCGCAGACGCTCGAGAGTCCAGAAAGTACGACTGAGATTCATAGACCTAGCCCTCATTTTAGCGGTAAGAACTCTCACTATGAGGTGGAAGTCTCCCAGGTGCCCAGCGTTATCCGGTTGGCAAGAGGACCTGATCCAATGGAGAAAGGCAGAAGGGGCGGCACTTCGGAGGGAGGAGGAGAAGGGGCTTCGGAAACAGCCCATCTCAATGGATTGGGAGGCAATGTTACACAAGTTTGAATCACTTGACTTACTGCCCCCTCCAGGTACTCAAATTTTGTAAGCACTTAGAGAGAATAGGCGCCTATACCTTAGTAGGCCTCAAGATTGGGACCCATACATTGCGTTCCATGATCATCGCGTACCAGATCGTACTACCCTGTTAGTACTCCCCTTTGAGGTTCTCCTGGACATAGAAAATACCGAACGACCAGGAGTGGGGCCGTCGGGAGGGTTAGGGAGGGAAGGGACGTAGTTGAATTTGTTATCTATGTTAACTGCAAAAAACAATAATACTATGCTACTCATTTATTTGCCATTACTGCAGAGGGCAGCTATACGAGCGGTCACCGGACCTTATTTATTTCCCATTTCCTGCCTAACGGAGGGAGGGGGGGAAAGATGGTAATTTCGCGAAGTATCTATGCTGTATCCATTGTAGGAAGAAAATGACTGCCTTTATGTAAATTTTCATTGTATTGGATTTGATATAATGGTCTTTAAATAAAGTATGTTACAAAAAAAAGTAACTAGACATGAAGTCTGCATCCCTGTCTGATACTACCTCCTTGGGAAAACCTACCCTTGAGAATACTCCCAAGAGGGCCCTTGCCACCACAGGTGCTGTGGTGGTCCTAAGTGGAATTGCTTCTGGGTATCTAGTGGCATGGTCCATGTAGAAGAGTAGGATTTGCTTTACCTGTATACCCCCACGTTTTGCGGGTGTTTCACTGTTTTTCGACTTTAGTCTGCCTGGGACCCTGGTATTCAGGGCCCCAGCCTAGCTGCTTCCTCTCTAAATTGATTGCATGTACTCTAGGTACACCATAGATTGGATACTGAGGTACCCTTGTGAGTCCCTAGTATATGGTACACTATGTACCCAGGGCATAGGTACCCAAGAGGCCTACCAGTGGCTGAATCATGTATTATGCCACCCCTGCAAAGCCACCCAAAATGACAACACAGGTCTGCTACTGCAGCCTGGGTAAGGTGGTGCATGCACCCCTTACTGTGATATAGGTTACTAATATCACTATATATATGCACACATATAAACCTATAAGTCACTCCTATGGCAGGCCTTATCAATCCTGAAGGCAGAGTGCTTGGTTCTTATGTGAGAGGGTGCCCCTGCATGAGCAGAGCCCCTCTGCAGCATTCGGAGACCCTTCTCTGATGCTGTTTGTAATGTAGCCTGACCATATACTCTTAAGTGCATTATAACCTCGCGGTAAATGCTAACTTTGGGATGGCTGCACAGAAACATGTCGTATTTGGTGTCAAATGCTTTGGAATACTACCCGCCCCGCCAGTTCTGGCAGCGGGGGTAGGATTCCACCCTTCTAGATGGAAAGACATGGTAGTACTGGGTTACCCGGTAGAAACTTAACAGAGCCCTGGCATCACAAAATGGATGCTGCGGGTCTGGCCTCCTGCTGCTGACCAAAACTCCGGCAGGGGAGGCCTGGACAATAGGTTTCCTGTCACAGGGAGGTGTAACCACCTCCCAGACAGGCTTATGTGTATTGGGGCTGGGTGGGAGCACTCTCTGAGTGTTTTGAAGTCCTGCACAGGGGACACATTTGGTATCCCTGTGCATAGTCCAGCTCAAACCGGACAAAGGAAATGGGTGTAGCCACCCCCCCTTTCCCAACCCTCCCATAGGTGGGTCCCCAGAGCTAGTCCAACCCCTTCCTTAGGTATAAGTAAGGAACCTCTGTAACCAGAACTTTAGCTATCCCTGGACGAAACTCTGGAGCTGAATCCTGGAACTTCGACGCTCTACTCAAGACTAAAGGACTGAAGAGATCTCCCTTGGGGTCAAGGAGTGACTCCCCTGCTTGGCAGGCACCAAAGAAGCAATTTGCCGGTCTGCATTATCGAAACTCCCGCTGGACTCTGAAGTATTTGCAGCCCAGGAAGAGGATTTCCAGACATCTAAGAGGCCGACTCGAGTCCCCAGCAAAGCTGAGACCCGCAGCCCTCGTGAGTAGCATGGAACCGGAACTCCTGGTCACCATGCATTTCTGCAAGTGCATTGACTTCTCGACGTCTCTTGAAATCATGCTTGGACTCACTAGTAGCCCCCACCTCGAGCACTGAATCCAACAAAGATTGTTAGCCTGGTCATTCCGAGTGACCCGTGGGCCACCATTTTGTGTTTCTTCTCGAGGTCCCCTTGCGATCCCTGGTCCGTTGACTGGTGGGACCCTGAAGGGGTAACTTTGTATTTTCTTTGGCTTCCCTAGTTGTTCCAGACGTGCCCTGACTCCCAACCAAGTGGTGAGCCCCACAGACCTTGCTGGTCTGTACAGAAGCATCTTTCTCGTTTCTGCGTGGGTTGCTGTTGCCAAGGCTTATTGTGCCCAATCCGGGTACCAATGCTTCAGCACTCGACATCCTTTGTGGGACAGCTCAAATCCAGCTCCTCGTCATCCTCGACGCCTCCTGGTCCTCGTGGCTGAAGAGTCAATCTTCACCTTCTTCACCTGAAATCAGCCGACATCGGTGGGCATCTGCCTATCGCCTTCCTGGTCACTGGCTAGTGACCCAGACTCGGTCCCCTCTGCTTTCAGGTTCTTCTCATCTTCGATCTAGGCTTGGATCTCTTCGGACACTTCGCATCTTCCCGGCAGCAGCACTTCTTCGCCAGCTCTCATTGAAATCGACAACGCGACCCGACATCAAAAGACACCTATGCACCCGGCTTCCCTGGGTGAGGTAACACAAATACTCCGGTGCTCCCGTGGGTGCTAGCCCTAGAACTTCCTAAGTCCAAAACGGCTTGGTCCTGACTCAATTCTAAGTGTCCCTAATCTTTAAAAATCTAACCGCGACTTTCCCCATAGAAGCTCACGGGAGCTCGCGGCTGTGTTCACACACTGTACACGGCCCCCGTGGGTCCCGTGTGTTACTACCTTGGGTGGTTCCTTGGGGTCCCAGCGATTCTACAGTCTCTAGGCCTTGTGTCTAGTTAAGTCATGGTTCTTATACCACTATTTTAGTATATGGTTTGGCTCGCCCCTAGGGCCTGACGTGTATTTGTGCTATTTTACTGTAATATTTGAAGTGTAACTTATGTGTTTTTACCTCTAGTCTCATAAAGAGACTAGGAGGGTGTGTTTAGTAATAAATACATATATTTTATATATATACCTGGTGTGGTTATCTTTCATTTAGGCACTCAAGAGATTATAGACTGGTAAAACAAGCTGCTTTACATTCCTTCAAGACTTAGCCTGAAGGCTGCTCTCCATAGCTACCACTAGGATAGCTTTCAATAAAGGTTGTCTTTAACCTATAACCAATAAGGGGTTGTTTGGACTGATACAGGGTGCCCACTATAACTAGTGGACAGCATATACCAGGCCAACTTCTCACAGTCCACCACCACCAGGATAAATCTGTGCCCAGATGCTGTCTGAGGATCCATGGGACCAACTATTTCAATCCCCACTCTCTCAAAGGGAACCCCCACCACCGGTAGTGGTATCAGGGGGGCCTCTGTGGTTCCACTTGCCTTCCCACTGGCTTTGCAGGTGACACATGAGCGACAAAACTCCTTGGTGTCTTCAGACATGTGGGGCCAATGAAAGTGAGGAACAATTCTGTCCCAAGTCTTCTTTTGGCCCAGGTGTGCTGCTAAGGGAATATCATGGGCTAGTGGCAATAAGAAGCCCCTAAACTTCAGAGGTATTACCAACCTCCTGGAAGCACCAGGCTTGGGGTCTCTACTCTCTGAATATAGGAGTACATCATCCCAATACATTTTATGGGTGCCACTAGCATTCCCAGCAGCCTCATCAGCAGCTTGCTTTCTGAGGGTTTCAAGAGAGGGGCAGCTTTGCTGCTCCTGGCTCAGATATGCCCTGGAAGGGCCCCCTGTCCCCAAGAACTCAACCTGATCAGGCTCAAGCTCCTCTGCGACAGTTCCTTCTTCAGGACTAAGATCATCTCCCTCAGGAGGCTGATCTGTATTCTGAGTCAGGGTGGAAGGCACTGCCTTAACCCTGCTGCTCCTCCTCTTGGGAGGCACCTGGTCCATTCTTCCAGGATCCAGGGCCTGTTCAGTGTTAGACATTTTGGCCTGTGACCTGGTCACAGCAAATACATGTGCAGGGATCCCTAGTATTTCTGCATGTATCCTGAGCTCCACTTCTGCCCAAGCTGAAGTTTCTAGATCATTGCCAAGCAAGCATTCAACAGGGAAGTCTGCACTTACCACAACCTTCATGAGGCCAGTTACCCCTCCCCAGGAGAAATTAACAACTGCCAAGGAATGGTCTGTTCTGACATTGCTAGCATTGGTCACTTGGTACATTTCACCAAGTATAATCTGCCCAGGAGCCACATTATCTTTTGTCACCATGGTGACACTTGCTCCTGTGTCCCTGAATGCCAAAGCCTCTTTTCCATTTATCAAAGGCTGCTGTCTGTATTTGCCCAAGTTACTGGGACTCAAAAGGAGGACATGTCCATGCCTCCATCACAGATCAGGACAGCCTGAGTTGGAACTTTGACTAGGCCAGAGTCCATCTCAGAACCCAGGGTTAACCCTACTACACCCTTATTCTGAGTACCACCAATAGTAGCTACTTTAGGGGGAACAGTTGCCTTAGGGGCAATGGTGGATGGAGTTGAGTCTTTGGACTTTGTACAGTCACTAGTCCAATGGGTTTTCTGCTTACAGATTTTGCACCATGGTTTCTTTTGGCCTTTACCTTTGTTAGATTGGGACTCCCCCCCAGATGAAGATTTTTGGGGACCTTGAGAAGTCTTATGGTCTTTACCCTTTTCCCCACCCTTGTCAGAGTTCTTAGAATCTTGCTTCTTTGGGTCACCACCTTGGTTCTAAACCTTCTGCCTCACCCTGGTTCTTACCCATTTGTCTGCCTTCTTTCCCAATTCTTGGGGAGAGGTCAGATCAGAGTCCACCAGGTACTGATGCAACAGTTGATTTTGACAATTATTAAGGATCTGCTCCCTCATAATTACGTTGTACAAGCCTTCGAAATCACACACCTTACTGCCAAGTAACCAGCCCTCCAAAGCCTTAGTAGCACAATGTACAAAGTCCACCCAGTCTTGATTCTGTGCCTTTTGGGTATCTCTGAACTTGAACCTATATTGTTCAGTGGTTAGGCCAAACCCTTCAATCAGTGCACTTTTCAAGATTTGGTAATCATCAGCATCCACTTCTCTTACAGTGAGGAGCTTATCTCTACCTTTGTCTGCAAAGGAGAGCCACAAGATTGCTGCCCACTGCTCCTGGGGGACCATCTGAACTTTACAGGCCTTTCCAGTGCAGTAATCCATTTGTCGATGTCATCCCCACTGTGGTAGGGAGGGCCAATCTTTTTTATTTTTTATTTTATTTATACAAACAACAACCGGGTACGGGCACATGTGGAAAATTAGTACATTGAAAGAAATCTTCCCACCACTACATACAGCAACGGAGTGACAATTCCCCATTAAGAAAGTAGGGAGGCATTCACAGCAACACAGGTCACTCCAGCTACAGGGAGCAATTGGAGACATCGCTATCTAAATAAGATGAATATGATGCAACAAGTGATCCGGTCCGCATAGTGCACGAGCTAGGGGGTGAAGCCAGCACTTCCGCCGTCAGCTGGTCCATTAGGGTTTGCCGTTCTCTCTGCAATTCCACAGTCGGGGAGATGCAAATGTTCCCTCTATACCTGATCCATTCCCCCCATTTCTGATCCCATATCTTGGGGCAACCCGCCCCTTAAATACAGACTTTTCAGTGACCATGGCTATGTCCATATCCTTTGCCCAGTCATCCAGGAGCGGGACCGCCTCCACCCCCCACTTCTGTGCTATATTTTGTTTCGCTATAATAAAACCCATAGAGCCCCAAGATTGTTCTGCGTGTGTAAGGTCCGGTGCCTCCCAAATATTGAGTAAACACAGCTAGTGAGAGAGCCCTTTGGGTTTGCCCCCCGCCCTCTCAAGCTGGCGAACAACCTTCCCCTAGTAATCCTGAATACGCGGGCAGTCCCATAAAATCTGAATGAAAGTGCCCTCTTGGTGACAGTGGCGGAGACAGAGTGAGGCTGAGCTTCTGCCTAGTTTGAACAACAGTCTGGCATCGAAGTATGCCCGGTGGAGGATCTTAAACTGGAGGATCTGCATGCACATGGGGATGGCGACTTCACAGGGCGAGGCCAAGGCGTCTCACCACATGTCGTCATCCAACACTCCCAAATCCCTCTCCCACCCCCCCTCATTTTCAGCATCGGGTCAGTGCGGTTGTTGACCAACTTTTTATAGGTGAGTGAGATAGCCTTCCGGTCCATGGGGTCCAATAATAGCTGGTCTTCTAGGGGGGACGAGTCGGGAAGAGGGCCCTCCCTCGGCAGGGCAGAGGATACAGCATGGGCAACCTGCAGATATCTAAATGTCTTGGACGGAGCCAGTTGGTATTTAGCCAGGAGTTCCGTAAGCGAGGCCAGCTTCCCTTTAACCCAGAGGTCTCTCACCGTGGAAATTCTTATCAGCTCCCATTTATCAAACCCGGCACAAGAGCTGAGACGGCCAAGTACATCAGGCTCCCATAGAGGGGTTGCTTTCGTCAGCCGTTTGTGCCATCCCAACTGTTTAGTGAGGCATAAAGAAACCGCTGGAGGGAAGCATTTTGAACAGGGACGCACGCCCAAGAAGTGTCAGGGGAAGAGAGCGCCAATGTGCGGCATTTGAATGAAGGCATTGAAGCGGGCCAAGTAGGTTGGTATTGAAGAAGAGATTGGCGTCAGGAGTGACGAAGATGCCCAAATACCGAAAGCCCCGGGGAGCCACCGGTATCTCATAAACCTGGGGACTTGTCGGGGGGAAACCCCTTAGCGCATACATCTGGGACTTGGACCAGTTTATCTGGTATCTGGAGTGGGCGCCAAAAATATGAAAAATATGAAGCAACCACCGCAGCGATCGCGCAGGGGAAGCCAAGTATAGGAGGATATCATCCGCATAAAATGAGATACGGTCCTCATGAGTCGCCGTCCACTTGAGCCCCCGTATCTCAGGATCACCACAGATCCACACCGTTAGCGGTTCTAAGACAAGAGCAAAAAGTAACGGCGACAGGGGGCAACCCTGCCTCGTGCCCCGGTGAAGCTCAAAGGTCGCGGAACGGTGATTATTAACTACAACGTGAGCTGTTGGGCGAGGATACAATAGTCGGATCCAGCGTATTAACTTAGGCCCAAACCCCAAGCGATCAAGCACGGCAAAGAGGAAGTCCCAATCAATGGTGTCAAATGCCATTGAGGCATCAAGGGATAACTGCATCGCGTCCTCCTCTATGGTGTGGAGCCTGCCGAGGACCCCGTGGACCCGGCGTAGATTACCCGCTGTGTCCCTCCCCAGCATAAACCCTGATTGATCTGGATGGACTAAATCAGTAATATAATGGAGGAGTCGATTCGCAAGGAGTTTGGCCAGGATCTTGGCCTCGACCATCAAAAGGGATATGGGGGCGATACAATTTGCACTCCTCACCAGGTTTGTTTGGTTTGTGAATAACCACTATGGCCGCAGTTCGGATCTCGATGGGAAGGACCCCTGATTCAAAACATTCATTGTAGAGATTTAACAGGTGTGGAGCCAATAGGTTCGACATGGTTTTAAATAATTCGATAGGAAGCCCATTAGGTCCCACAGCCTTCCCGGAACAGGCATCTTGTATGGCCTTTTGGACCTCAAGTGTTGTAATGTCTACCTCCAAGAGTCCTCCTTCATGTGCGGGAATAGTGGGGACGTCGATAGTAGCTAGGAGGTCATCCGTCAGGGAGGCCTGGAACGTGGGAGAGCTAGTGTAAACCTCCGCATAATAACTAGCAAAGGTGTCAGTGATTTGTTGAGGGTTAGTACAAAGAATGCCCTTAGTATTCTCTATCGCACGGACCCACCAAGTAGCTTGCTCTCGTCGTTCAAGCCACACCAGAAGTTTACCTGTCCGCTCGACCTGCTCGTATATCCGGTGTTGGGAGGCCAAGGAGCGGGCCGCTAGTCCTGTCTCTTAATCGCCAGGCTATGACATGTGGCCTTGTCGGGATCTCAAGCCACCGACTCCTCCAGAGCCGAGACATCCGTCTCCAGCTCCCGCATTCTCTTGGAAGGTTCCGCCCTATGTCCCACCATGAGCGATAAAGCCCTGCCTTTATAACTGCCCCGAATGCCCCCCACAATGTCACTGCAGAGTCGACAGAGCCAGTGTTTTCGGTAAAGTAATGTTTGGTGTCCTTGCGGAGAGCGTCCTTGAAGTGCGGAATTTTTAGCGCTCACGGGTGTATGGAAATGGCGGTAGGGTGACCCCCGCGCCGGTAATTCAAAGTCTCCAGGACAGGAGAGTGGTCGGAGATCCCACGGACCAAGCAACCGGCCGTGGTGAAAAGATGAACATCCTGAGCCTGGGTAAATATATAGTTGATTCGTGAGTGACTGCCATGCACCCCCGATTGAAACGTAAAACGGGCAAGTGACGGATGGAACCAGCGCCAAACATCCACGACCCCCAGGGCGTTCGCAAACTCCAACAAGTGTGAACCTCTCGGAGGGTCCCCCCAGGGAGGGAGACGGTCAAGAGAGCCCTCCATCGTAAGATTGAAATCCCCTCCCAACACCAGCGCCCCAAGGGGCAGATCTATAAGCAGGGTACCCAGGTCACGCAGCGTGGAGTGCTGCAAACCAGGGGGAGCATATACAGACACAACATTAACAACCCGCCCCTCCCAGGATCCTGAGACCATGGCATAGCTACCCTGGGGATCAGCCCATGTGCTGTGAACGACATAGGGACAACCCCGGCGAAGCAAGACCCCTACTCCCCTAGAACCCGAGGTAAAACCAGAGTTGACCACCGTTTTGTACTCTTTCCTGTTCAATGCACCACAGGAATTCCCAACCAGATAAGTCTCTTCCATAAGCACTAAATCTAGCTCATTACGCCTGACGTACTGCAACACCACTCCCCTCTTTATTTTATCTCCCAAGCCATTAATGTTCCAGGTAGATACGTTGAATGTCAGACCTCGTGCCATCATGGCGGTTCAGTGGCGATCAAATGAGTGCGGACAAGTAAGCATGGCCGTGAATGGCTGAGGTCAGTATCACGTATGTCAGTGGCAGCAACTATGAATGTTAGAGTGAAGAGGAGAACATTAAGAGAGACCAGTACTAAACATAACAAAGCCAAACACAACAATTCACCCATCCCCCCAAGTGACCCCCCCACCCTGCCTCCCTGCAAAACGGGCCTGAAACCACCCGCCACCCCAAATGTGCAAAGCGCCTGTCGCCCACCCACAACAACTTCGGGAACGTGTACAGCCCCACTCCCTAAAGCAGAATATAGTGAAACAAGCGCCTACAACGGCTCCAACGCCCCAAGCGAAAAACACAAAATGCGGTCTGAAGAAAAGAGTCAAGAAACAGAAAATGCCAAAGCCTGCGCATCAGAGTCCAAATAAACGTAGAAGCAGCAATGCTGGGTCCCAATGTACATTTGGCTGCTCATGCAAATATGACGGAGCCGCAGACCGCAAAACGAACAGCACCCCCACCATAGCCATACAAGCCATGAAAACATCCAGTAGCAGTTAGGTAAGTTCAGTCTTTCATGTTCACCCCGGTGGGCCTTGAGAACTTGCATCAGATTGAGGCGACGATCGAGATTGCTGTCGCCACTCGGTGAGATCCCCAGTACTCGGCGGCGACTTGTGGGATTTCTTGCCCACAACGTGCCAACCCTCGAGCCGGTCCCAGGCGTCCTCAGGATGAGTGAAAAACCACAGCTTGCTGTCTGACTCAATTCTAAGTTTCGCAGTGGAACAACATGGCGTATTTGACCTCCTGATCCCGTTTCACCTACAGGAAACTTTGTTGCTGCTTTTGGACTCTCAGTGTGAAATCCGGGAAAAACAAAACCACACTATTCTCAACAGTCAATGTAGGGGCCACTCTTGTTGTTTGAAGGATGAAGTCTCGGTCCCTATAGTTGAACACCCGGGCAAGGAGCGGGCGGGGGGGCCCTGGTTTGGGCTTGCCGCCAGGCACATGGTGGGCGCATTCAATCAAGAAACACTTGGAGAGACCCCCTAGGCTGAAGACATTTCAGGATAAGCTCCTCGACGTAGAGATCAGCGGTAGGCCCATCCGCCCGCTCTGGAATGCCTAGAATGCGGATATTGTTGTGGCGTATTCTACCTTCATAGTCATCAGGTTGAACTGCGAAGGCCTCTTGAGAGGAACGCAGCTCAGCCACCTGCTTCTTGAGGAGGACGGTATTGGTGGCCAACTCGACGGTCGAGACACGGTCGGCCATTTTTTGCATGTCTTCCCAGATGCGGGCCACCTCTGTTGCGACCGTGTCAATTCTGTGCTACAAAGAGGTCCACACCATGGTTATTGCCGCCAGGTGGTCTTTGTTGGTGGGTTCCGGATCTCCGTCAGGAGTCACAGCGGTGCCCTGCTTGTCCTCGTGGCTCCTCTGCCACGCAAACTTTTCTAGTTTGGCCTGTGCCGCACTGCGCCCACTCTGGCCCATCCCCATGATGCCTCCACAGTGGGAAGGCTACTAAGGGGTGAGATGCAGGAGCCACTCACCGCCGCCTGCTGCAGGAGACCCCACGCGGCCTGTTGGCTGTGGCACCTGCCCCACTAATACCCCCAAGGGCGTAGAGCAAACGACACGATGAGGGCCCAGAAAGGTGGAGGCTCCGGCGCCTTGAGCGGGGCAAAGGGCAAATGATGAGTCCGTATTCAAGCCCAGAGAGATCCACAACGAGCCTTAACCCGGGATAATCAACAGTCCACCCGCCACAAGAAGGCGGTCAGCAGAGTAGCACCACCAGGTGCGCACTTGGGCCCCCGCACCCCTGGCGTTTCCTGTGAGCAGTTGGAAAGCCAGAATGGTGTGGCACGACTCACCGGACTCCAACGCAGGATCTCCACTCGCAGGCTCACTCCACCAGCGGAGGGACAGAAGGTGCGGCGGCCCCGAGATGCCTGGGGCCCGCGGCGATGGTGATTCGGGCGTCCCCAAGGTGAGGGAGCGTTGCGTTGTCCATGCGCTCTCCTCGGCGGCGCCACTTGCAGTGAAAGCAGCCGTGGCGGCCTTGCAGGCACAGGGCCCCGTGATGACCTGGAACGAGGAAGCGCTGCAACTCGGTGCAGCGTGAAGATGAGGCGGCTGGAGTCCTCAGGCAGGGTCCTCGGGCCAGTGATCGCACCCCAGCAGGTGATCAGGCAGTCTCGGTGGCGCTCTGAGCGTGGGGCGAGTTGGGTGGCAGCTAACGACCACGCCGGACCAGGCCACATCCACGGCGTCTAGTAGGCGTCCGCCGCTGCGAGGGTACACTTCCAGTCGGCACGGACCTGGTTGGCGAGTCCGTCTCGCGGAGCGTCTAACCCCAGCGGCGCCCGTCAGGTCTGAAACTCACTCCGCACCACGGGTGAATGCACCGGAGGTCAGGCAGATGCCTGGGGCGAAGATCGGGCCGTGGCAGACGGAGAAATGCGGATTTTACGGGAGTGGCTCGACGGAGCTTAGCTACCGTGCGGCCATTCCCGCCCTGAGAGGGACAATCTTGCCTAGGTTTCTATGGTCATGAGACCTTTCCCTAACACTAGGGATGTTGCTGCCACTATGGCACTCTAGTCCCAATTTTCTTCTAGTTTTCTGAAGCTCTAGGGACTCCCTTTCTAAAGCCAACTGCTCTCTTCTGATTCTAAGCTGAGCTTCTTCATACTTGAGCAGTCTCTCTTTTCTCTCATGAGAGGATTACCTCCTATGAGAGGAAACAGTGATCCCTATGGAGGTATCAGAATGGTTAGACTCCTGAGAAGGAGATCTTGACCTTCTAGGCACACTCCCAACTCGCCCTGGTGGAATAAAGAGAGGGCCATTGTGGCCATCTTCCTCATCTTCAGGAGGAGCTGGATTATCCAGGTTAAGATCATTGTCATCTTCCTGGTCAGCTTCAGAGGTCAGGTCATGGGTATCTTCACCCCTTGACCCTCCCTCATCTGCTGCCCCACCCACTCTGCCTACCCCTTCAGACCCTAAGGGTCTTCTGAGATCATCCAACAGCAGTACCTTTATGAGGCGTTGGGTGTTTGCACTTTTCCCTGTCTTCAATCTCCTAGTACTACACAATGGTCTCATTTCCAAGAATGGGAGTTTGTCATACTTGGATGGTAGAAGCCCACTGGCTTCTGGCAGGGACCCACTGGTTCCTGGCCTTGAAGTCATCACTAGTGAGGTGTAGTGTATGCACTACCTACTCTAGTGTGGCCTACTAAGCTCTCTTGATTTGTAGAAAGGGTGTGCTAAGCCCTTGACACACAACTCTAAGTTCAGTAGAATTTACTGTAATTTTAAGCTTGAATTATATGTACCTCAGGTACCTTTAGTGGTTTTCAGCTAGTCACTCACTTGAGATTATCTGGTAAAACAATGGCAAGCTTGAATCCCAACCGCTGAACACCAATGTGAGAAGTTGGCCTGGTATATGCTGTCCACTAGTTATAGTGGGCACCTCGCACCAGTCCAAACAACCCCTTATTGATGATAGGTTAAAGACAACCTTTATTGAAAGCTATCCTAGTGGTAGCTATGGAGAGCAGCCTTCAGGCTAAGTCTTGAAGGAGTGTGAAGCAGCTTGTTTTACCAGTCTATAATCTCTTGAGTGGCTAAATGAAAGGAGACCACACCAGGTAGGTATATGTATATATATATATATATATATATATATATATATATATATATATATATATATATATATATATATATTTATATATGTCAAAAAGCAAGCTTTGTTGAACACAAAGACGCCGCACTCTTCCTGAGTTTTAAGTATTAAGATTTTATTTGCTCTTCACCTACGCGTTTCGAACTATGGCAGTTCTTGGTCACGGTAGTATACAAGAGTCCCTTCTCACTTTCCTTATTTATACCAGAACTCCACAATTACCCGCAATGAGGCATTATGGGTATGGTAGTTCTTTATACACAAAATGTATTAATTACATTGAGGATTTGGCGTCGGGTCTGAGTGACTACGTGGGCACTTATGTCTAAGGATGAGTGTGGTGCCTGAGTGGCAAAATTGTCTATTTGGGCAAGATGACATAACAATTCAATAAAGATATTTGTAGTAAATATCTGAATTTTAGCGTTAAGTCGCAAAGCATATCCAGAAAGGTTATGTGTAAATGTCAAAGTTGCTAAGGATTATTCTGATAGACAATATGGCTGATATACCATTGGTGAACTTATGTTTCCTCACTGCGACAATAGGATGACCACGCAGTACCACTGACATCGACAGTAATCCTCTAATGTATACAAAAATTATAATCTTAGTGAACTAATTTGCATTTAAGTTAAACTCTATCAATTCAAAATGTGTCCAGGGGAGCTTTTTTTGGCTGGAATAAAATGTCAAATGTTCATAAAGTTTTTACAAATGTACATAAAGTTCATCATCTCCGTTCAATCCTCCAGGGATTTTTGTCTTAAAGCGGATGATTAGTTTTGATTCTAATCGTCTCAGTTTTTGAGTCCTATTGCCACCTCTTTCATGTTCTTTGATGCATGCAATGCCCGAGTACTTGATGTCCTGCCAGGTCTTTCCAGTATGGCTCTGTAGATGTTTAGTCATTGCATATGTCATGTCATTGTTTTGTATTGCACGTATATGTTCAAGGATACGCTTTTTCAGCGGGCATATTGTCGATCCAATGTATCTTTTTCCACACAAGTTGCATTCAATCAAATAGACCACAAATTGAGTGTCACAGGTAATCTTGTCTTGGATTGTGAATGTGCGATCTCGAGGGTCTTTGATGGATTTTAAATTCTTGCCTATTTTACATGCTTTGCATGTCATGCATTTTGTGAATCCTTGTTGTCTTACTTCAAGCCAAGATTTCGTTGTTCTATTTTCAAAATGGCTGTTCACCAGTGTGTCTTGAAGTGACGGTGCCTTCCTGTATGATATTAGAGGATGACTTCCGATTGTTGGTCCAATGTCAGGATCCTTTTTGATGATGTTCCAATATTTTAGCAAGATTTTTCTGATGTTATAACTTTCTTTTGAGTAAGTTAAAATCAGTCGAGGTCTTTCTTCAGTAGTTTCTTTTGCTTTCTTTCTTACTGTCAAAGTTTGTGCTCTTGTTTTTTGTCTAGCTTTGTTTTCTCCACGTGTGATGTCACTCTGTTTATATCCTCGTGAGGCAAACCTTTGTTTAGTATCCAGAAATTTTCTCTCCATCTCCTCTGGCTCAGAACAGTTCCTCTTCATCCGTAGGAACTCACCATACGGGATGCTTTGCTTTAAGGATTGTGGATGAAAACTAGATCCGTGAAGGACGCTGTTTGTGGATGTCGCTTTTCTAAAGACTGTTGATTGAATCTTGTTCGATTTGATGTAGATTTTTGTATCCAAAAACTATCTCAGTCGATTGTATGTTAAAAGTAAATTTTAGGCCAACTTCATTGTGATTCAATATTGATATAAATTCCACCAGTTTTTCTTTCTCCCCCTTCCATATCAGGAAGAGGTCATCGATGAAGCGTAGCCATAATACTACATCCGCAGTATATGGTTCATTTTCCTCACTCCAAGCTATGCGTTTCTCCCACCAACCCATGGTGAGATTCGCATAGCTTGGAGAAAAAGAAACTCCCATGGCGGTTCCGCACTTTTGAGAGTACATCTTTTTATCAAACAGAAAAACATTGTTTCGTAGGCAAAGTTGGATCATTTCCATTAACATATTGGTATGTTGCAGTTCCCCGATGGGTCTTTGTTTAAGGAAATAGGCTGTAGCTGTCAATCCTATCTCATGGTTAATGGAGGTATATAATGAGACAACATCAATTGTCACCAGTAGGTATTCAGGTTGCCATTCTGTTTCCATTAAAATTCTCAAGAAGTCACCAGTGTCTCTGATGTAGGAGTTTAAGGTTGGGACTATTGGCAATAAGAAATGATCAACATAATCAGCTATCTTCTCGTATAGTGACCCACAGCTCGATATTATGGGTCGGCCTGGAGGTTTGTGCAGGGTCTTGTGGACTTTTGGTAAAAAATATATCGTGGGTGTTACTGGATTAGTTACCGTTAAAAAGTTTTTTTCTTCCGCACTTAAAAGGCCATCTTCGTGCCACTCATTTAATCGAGTGTGTATCTGTGTAGTCATCATTGGAATAGGATTGGATGATAAAGGTGTGTAATTGTTTTCATTGTTTAGTTGACGATTAGCTTCCTCTATGTATGCTTGTTTGTCTAGGATAACAATGTTTCCACCTTTGTCCGCAGGCTTTATTTCTATAGCATTGTTGGTTTTTAATGCCTATAATGCTTGACGCTCTTCTAGGGACAGGTTCTCTTTTTTGGATTTAGTTGTATTTTCCAAGGCTTCTAGCTCTGCCACAACCAGATCTTGGAATATGTCAATGCGGTTCCCCGGATGTAGCGATGGACAGAATTTTAATTTATTCTTTTTTTTTTTTTTTTTTTTTTAAATTTTATTGAACAATAAATCAATTACAAGCATGGGCCTACAACCACCAGGGCCGGCCGCTATATTCAGAAAGGATCATACAGATGTTAAGGCAGTAGTCGACTCCCGGGGTCCAGCCCCGTACATGACTCCGGATAGTCCTAGGGAAGCAGGATACATAAGTTTAACATAAATAACAAATAAAAACAAAAGGCGAGGCGTAAGGGCAAAAAATGTGGGTCAGGCTACATCCGGGGGACTCTACTTCTGACCTTCAAATAGCTATTTAAAAGGAAGGAGTAATGATAGGTCGGGGGGGGTCACGGGAGAGGAATGTCTATATTCGACTCTTCCAAAAGCCGCAAGGAACCATCAAGGGTCAGGGGGACAAGGCAATATCGGTGTCCACTAGGGGGGGGTCACAGATACCCCCACGATACGCGTTCCATTGCCCCCAGATTCTACCCCATGCCCCCGGTTTACCACGAGCCACATACACAGTCTTCTCCCTGAACATGCACCAGTCCATGTTCTCCTTCCATACGGACACGGTGGGAGGCCGCTGGGAACCCCAAAGCTGCGCTATATCTCTCTTGGCAATCATGTTACCCAGGGCCGCCCACCGAGTCTGAGCCGCGTTATAATCATTGGGCTCCCACACATTCAAGACACAGCGACGCACCTCCGGCAGCAGCACAACCCCGGTGACTTGTCCCATGACCACATGAACCCGGCGCCAGTATTCCGCCACCTCGCGACACTCCCAAAGGAGATGGAGAAAGGTGGCACTGAGTCCACATCCCCGCTTACAAAGCCCGTCTTCAGAAAATCCCATCGAGACCAAACGGGGACCCGTCACATACACCCGGTGGAGAATCTTAAGTTGGACCAGGCGGAGACGGGCTGGAATGGCCACTTCCTTGGGGGACGACAGTGCGGACTGCCAGTCCTCGTCGTCCAGTTCCACCCCATCCCCCGTCCACGCCTCCCGGAGGCGCACCAAGAGGTCAGCCCGATTATTGATAAGTTTTTTATAAATTAATGAAATAGTACTGTCGGGGACATGACCATCGAGTATGCGGTCCTCGAGGGGCGAAGAAGCCGGGATATTGGTCCCCTCCCCAAAAACAGAGAGCAGGGCATGCCGGATCTGGGCGTAGCGGAAGAACTCCCTTTCCGTGAGTTCGTATTCGCTCTGGAGCGCCGCGAATGTTTTAACAGCACCCTTAATCCATAAGTCTCCCACTCTACTAATACCAATCGTGTCCCAACGTTCAAACCCCTTCGTTGTCCAGAGGCTTCCCAGGCGGTCGGAGGCAAACAGAGGAGTAGCACATGTTAATCGCTCACTCCAGCCCAAGGCTACATTGGCCGCCTTCCAGATCCGTACCGCAATCTTAGTAGGGCCCGTAAGGGTCCGTCCAGCCGAGCTGGAGTAAAGTGCCCTGTTATAGTTTCCGCCGGGAAGCAGGAATTTATCCATCTCATACGCCGGATTCTAGCCAGGCGCATACGTGGCATGGTTAATGGCCGACAGCTGTGAGGCCCAATAATACCTGCGAATGTCGGGAAGCGCGATGCCCCCGTCGTACCAGGGGAGAGTAAGCTTTGCCAGAGCGATACGTGCCCGTCCGTCCCACACCAGTCTCCTCTGCAGGCTCTCCACCTCCCGAAAGTAGGACACAGGAATAACATCGAAGGAGTTCTGAAGTGCATAGAGAAATCTGGGAAGGGACATCATTTTAAACAGTGCTGCCCGACCCAGCGGGGACAAGGGCAGCTTACACCACCGAGCCGTGTCCTCCCTCAAACGACGAAGTGGAAGCAGGAGATTCTGCTCATAGCGAGCCACCGGGTCCATCGAGACGTATATTCCCAGGTATTTAAAGCCGGACAGAGATAATTGGATCGGAAGCCGAGGCGGCAAGAGAGGAGGGTCACCGGAGATAGGATAGACACAGGATTTAGACCAGCTGATCGTTAGACCCGAATTTCTCCCAAAGGAAGTCAGAACATCAAAGAGAACATTAAGCGACTGCCGCGGCGAGGTGAGATACAGGAGAATATCGTCCGCATACAACGAGACCCGATCCTCGAAGCCCGGGGCCCACCGGATCCCTCTGAGCGAGGGCTCCCAGCGGAGCCAAGCAGCGAGCGGCTCCAAGGCAAGAGCAAAGAGCAGAGGGGACAACGGGCACCCCTGCCTCGTACCCCTACCGAGAGCGAAGGGCCGAGAGACCCGCCCATTAACTACCACCTGAGCCATGGGTCCCGTGTAAAGAAGCTTCACCCAGCCAAGAAATCCCTCCCCAAAGCCGAATTTGGTCAAGACAGCCCAGAGAAATGGCCACTCGATGGTGTCAAAGGCCATCGTGGCGTCTAAAGAAACCAGCACGGCTGGTTCGGAGAGGTACTCCGCCCTGGCGAGGGCGCCGTGAAGACGCCGCAAGTTAAGAGCGGTGTTACGGTGAGGGATGAAGCCGCATTGATCAGGATGAATCAAATCGCAGATGACGCTCAACAAACGATTGGCAAGGACTTTCGCCAGGATTTTAGGCTCTGCATTTAGCAGCGAAATGGGCCTGTAGGAGGCACAGCGATCTCGTGGCTTACCGTCCTTAGGGATCACGACTATCGTTGCCAGACGTTGGTCGTCAGGAAGGGAGCCTGCCTCAAGGGACTCCTGAAACATACGACGGAGGAAGGGCGCGAGTTTATCCGGGCGCAACTTATATAATTCAATAGGCAGCCCGTTGGGACCCATCGCCTTGCCCGAACGAAGGGACCGAATCGCCGTTGCAATTTCATCTACAGACAAGGGGGCGTCCAGCTGCTCACGGTCTTCGACAGACAGGCCGGGCAAAGCAATATCCCTCAGCAGAAGGCAAGAGTCTTCTTCGTCCCTATCAGTCACCGGGGAGTACACGGCCCGGAGGTGGTCAGCGAAACATTCCACAATCTCACCAGGCTCAGTCACACACACTCCATCCGAGACACACAGCTCCGGGACCACACGGTTCACTCTTTCCTTCCTATCCAGCCACGCAATCAACTTTCCCGCCTTGTCCCCGGCATCATACAATCGACCCTGCTGCTCCCTATACAACGTTTTGGCGGCGTCAGTGACAAGAGACCTGTATTCAAACTGTTTCAGGCTGAGGGCATGGAGCCCGTCCGGAGTGACACCCGTCTCCAAGGCCGACTCCAGCCCCGAAATGTCAGTCTCCAGCTTCACCACTGCCTCACTCTTGAGCTTCTTAGCCACCACTATCTGGGAGAGGGCGTGTCCGCGGATTACGGTTTTAAAGGCTTCCCACAGGGACATTGCGGACGACACCGACCCCTCGTTTTCAAGGAAGTATTGGTCCATAGCCTTAACCAGGCTGTCGCGAGTCATAGGGTCTCGCAGGTACCACGGGTTGATGGGAGCAATCCGCCCTGCAGACCGCGTCTCGGTGTCAAAGAGCAGCCACAGCGGGGAATGATCGGAAATACCCCGCGCCAGGTGCCTAACCTCCCGAATCCGACCAGTCTGTGCCGCGGGCATAAGGAAATAGTCTAACCTAGAAAGACTCCCATGCGCCCCAGAGTGAAAGGTGTACTGACATTGGGTCGGATGCATTAATCTCCAGCTATCTACCAGGCCGAAGGTCTCCAGCAGGCCACCAAGCCATGCCTGGGCAGCGGGGAGGGCCCTGGGTGGGTGACGATCCAGGTCACCCGAAACCACCGAATTAAAATCCCCGCCCATAAGCAAAAGACCATCCGGAAGTTCAAGCAGCATTCGACCCAAGTCCGCGAAGGTGGAGTTCTGGAGGCCCGGGGGGACGTAAACTGAGACCAGGGAAAGGGGCTGCCCCTCCCACCTCCCAGTCAGACACACATAGCGCCCTCTGTCATCCGAGATTACCCTAGTGATATCCAACGGAAGTGAGGATCGCAGGAGAATGCCCGCCCCCCTGGAACCAGTTGTGAAACCAGAATGGGCCACGAGGCGGTATCCCCCCCTGTTCATTGCATGACAGACATTGCCCACCAGATGCGTCTCCTGGATAAACACCACATCAGGAGTAAGACGACGCAAATACTGCAGTACTATACCCCGTTTGATACGATCCCCCAACCCATTGACGTTCCATGACATCAGTCTCAACCCGTCCCCCCCCATCCCCTCCAATAGATCAAAGGCCCCCCAGTCAGTAGCACAGTTCCCATATCTGGACAATAATCAATACCTCGCCCTGTGAACAAAAAACACACAGCAAAACAACCCCTCCCTCCCCCCAACCCCCCCCCAAATCCAACTCCCCCCACCCTGCACCCCTGCGGGCCTGAAAACCCCCCCAACTTGCAGTGTGCCTGTCGCCCTACTAACCCCATTCTACGAAAAGACCCCGGAGGAGGAAAGAAACCCGTCCCCGCCCGCCCCCCACACAGGTCCTAGTGAGACAAAATGAACAAAAGAAGTAAAACCCAGCTGAACAATGCAAAATGGCAAAATCAAGGACCAAGAGTCACTCCAAAGGGGGCCCGTCACCTTCGGCGCCTGCAGAGGGCCCGGGACGGTCACCTCTGTCCGGCAGCGAGTCCAGCCAGTCACTCACGGCCACAGGAGAGTCAAAAAAGGCAGTCCGATCCTCATGTTCCACTCGGAGTTTTGCAGGGTAGAGCATAGAGTACTTTAGGCCCAGTTCACGGAGACGGCGCTTCACCCCCTGGAATCCCATCCGCTGTTTCTGGACAAGTTGGGTAAAGTCCGGATAAAAGTTAATGGATGAGTTCTCATGACGCACCGGGCCGTGGACCCGTGAGGCCTGCAGAATCGCATCTCGGTCTCTATAGTGGAACAGTTTGGCCACGATAGGCCTCGGGGGGGCCCCCGGCCGTGGCCGACCGCCCGGAACTCGATGGGCCCGCTCCACGGCAAAGAACTTACTTAGGCCTGCAGGGGCCAACTGTTGGAGGATGAGTTCCTCAACCAGGAGGTCAACCGGGCGGCTGCCGGAGGACTCCGGTACGCCTATGACACGGATGTTGTTGCGTCGGGCCCGTCCCTCGAAGTCCTCCAGCCGCCGGGCCATCTGGTCGTTGACCGCCTTAATGTCACCAAGCGCGGCCTGCAGGTCCGACACATCCGTACCAAGGGTGGAGGTCCGCACATCGAGAGCCTGAACCCTCTCATTAGTTTTGGAGAGATCTGCCCGAATTAAGGTGACATCGATTGCCACCGTGTCGATTTTACGGGCCAGGGCCTCGTATTGCGTGGCGATGGTTTCCCTGATGCCATCAATGGCGCCCATGATGTCCTGTAGGGAGAGCTCCGGAGAGACGGTCGTGCCACCACCGACGGCATCCGGGGGGGGGCCGGTCGCTCCAGGGGACCCTCTGCCCTGAGTGTAGCGGTCCATGTTGTTGGCCTGGACCGGTCCCCCGCGGAGGGAGGCCTTAGTCTTACGCCCCTCGGGGCCCCCCTTGCCCCCCATGTGGTCACGGACACCGAAGGGGACCTCCGATCAAGAGTCGTAGGGGCACCGGCACCGCAGACCAGCTCCTCACAGAGACCACAATGTAACGGTGCGGGGGGACCCAAGGCGATGGGCACTCTAGTAGCAGGTGGAGACAAGGCCTCGCGCAGAGGCCAAGGAAACATATTCTTGAATTCAGTCCGCGGATGATCGTCTGTACTGATACCCATTTCTTCTAACGCTTGGATGTCTGTTGTTTCTGATTGAGTGATTTCATGGGCAAGATCATAGGCAGTTCTTAAAGCTGATACTTCCGAAATGACGTATCCTTCTTGTGGTTCAGTTGAAATTGGGTTTATTTCTAAGTGACAAGTTTTCATTTGTTTTGGTAGTTTTGCAAAGAATTTCTTTAATTTCAATTTTCGAATGTACTTGTACATGTCGATTCTAGTTTCAATCGCATCTTGATGTTTCTCAGGACAAAATGTTAGGCCTTTGTTCAACAATGTACGTTCTGTTTGCGTCAGATTGTAGTTCGATAAATTGATTATTAAATTGGGATCTATTTGTTTGTTTATTTTCTTATCACTGTTCGGTTTCGTAGTTGGTATTTTTGTTTTTCTGCCTCTTCTTGTTTTTCGCCGTCGTTTGGTTTCCCATATTGGCTCCTTCCTCGGCCCCTTGTACGTCCTCTGCCTTGTCCTCTTCCTCTGGTTCTCGGATTTTGCTGTTCCTGATATAGTAGTTTCATTTCTTCTAAAAAAGAGAACTTTCTGGTGACTGCCGTTTGCTGTTCTCCTTCACTTAGGTCAGATTCAGTTTCACTTGGTGTGGTGCATGGAGATTCCGACACATTCGCTTTTTTGCTTTCTGTTTGTTGCTTTAAGATTACAAATCGTTTCGCAAATGTGAAAATGGTGCCATTCTCATAATCGCACTCGTCTCTCTTGAATTTTCTTTGTTTTCTTTCTTGAATCTCACACTCATGTTTGTCCAAATTTTTATCCATTTGCATTCTCAGTTTCTTTATGATTTCTTCATCTTGCCCTTGCGATTTAATCTGTTGCTCAATTTCTTCTATTTTGATGTGCAGTTCGTCAACATTCTTTTTGGCGTACTTAATGATGATAAGCATCATTGTGCGGGAGCAGTCCATGTTATTTTTCCCCCATTCGTCAAGCATTTCAGGGCTTGTATCTGGATGATTTGGAAGTGTGAAAATACGTAGACCGCGGGGCACTCTTCCCACTTCCACATACTTTTCGAGTGTGATTATTTCCCAGCTGCGTGAAATCTCTTTCCTAAGTAATTTTTCCATTTGTAAGAATTGTTGTTTCAGTGACATGGTAGCGGTGTTTGGCTCTGTTGTTTTAGTATTTGAAGTTGAGGCGGTAGGTGTTTGTTTAGTGAACATGCTTTCCGCTTTCTCCATTCGTTTTGCCGCCCTTTGTTCCATATTTATATATGTATATATATATATATATATATATATATATATATATATATATATATATATATATATATATGTTTGGTTTTACGTCCAAAGTGTCCTCTTTAACATCCAAAATGACGATCACAGACCCAGATTTGGTGCAATTTCGAAGTTTATTGTGTTCCAACGCCCTGCACCACCGCCATGACGCGTTTCGGGCAACTCCGTGCCCTTGATCACATGACGCGCTGGTGGAGCGCTTACCAGAATTTAAAGTGACAGTGCAAAGTTTTTTTCCTTTTTTATCACAGGCATAGATATAGAAAACATCCGCAAGTTCATACACAATAGGTGAACATGTTTACAGTTTAAATAAATAATGCTGAATAAAACCAGACGGTAATAGAATAAATGTCATCAACCATCTTATAGTAATAAAAGCAGTATTTACGGTAATAAATATTTAAAACAAAATTGTTATGTTTTAAAACTTTTAAAACCACCAATTGTATAATGCCTACCACATAGTATTAGGGTCTAGTTCATAAATATGTGCAAAAATAGCAAATTGGTAATGTAAACATTTTGTTCATTCCTAATAATATAGACCAAGTGGCCATATTTGCTGATGAATTCCGTATTAAGTTATGCCTAAGGTGATAGTGCAACAAAAAGAGTGTTAAATAGACCCCTGTTAATAGTCACAGCCGTGACTTATTAAAGTGCAAAGTGTGTAAAAGATAAGGAAAGAATAAAAAATATGTATACAAAAATGTTTCTCATTGGTGAGGCAGCAGCTAGGTGGATAAATAGATGATATTTGAAATCTCATCTAAAAAAATATATCCAAAAGTTTGTCACTTATAAGCATGTATAAAAATCCTCACTAGAGTTCAAGCCTTGGGGTATCTTACTATCCAGTTCTAAAATATACCATGTCTCTAATTTCCGGAGCATAGCCTCCCGGTTGCCTCCTCGCTTTTGCGGAGGAATAGTATCTATGACAAAATATTTCAAATTATCCAATTTGCTGTCATGATGTTCTTTAAAATGTCTGGCAACCGGGTAGGTAACATCAACATTGGTGATTGCTCTTAAGTGCTGGAGTACTCGTTTATGCACCTGCAATTTCGTACTCCCTACATATTGCAAGTTGCATGAGCACTCCAGTACATAAACTGCATATTCTGTTCTGCAGTTGAGACTTTTCGTAATCGGTACTGGATTAGGTTTAAAAGGTGTGATGTAATTTGTTTTATTGACCCCATATCGACACGCTTTGCATGTATTACAGCGTGTAAAGCCATCCTTTGGGCCTAACCAAGTTTTGGAAACCAGAACTTCCGGACTACTTTTTACTAAGGAGTTGCTCATTGACTGAGCTTTCCTGAAGGTTATACAGGGTGATCGGATAGTCTGGTTACTCAAAATCGGGTCACTTTTTACTAATGGCCAATTCTTGTTAACAATTTTACGGATAGCTTTATGTTGTAGGCTATATGTCAAAATCAATCTAGTAGAGGTTTCCTCAGGCGCAATCAGAGGCTTGTTGTGTACTAGGAGAGCAGTAGGTTGATCTAGGTTAGCAGTTTTATTTATTGCAATGTCTAGAGTTTTTTCTGAGTAGCCCCTGTCCAGGAACCTATTTTTACTTTGCAATTGGGCTATCCTGCACTCAATGTCATTGCTACATACCCGGCGAATGCGAAGCATCTCCCCGTAGGGGATGCTATTGATCAGATGTACAGGGTGGTGACTGGTAGCATGTAAAATTGTATTTCCCGCGGTTGCTTTCCTATGTAATCTTGTTTCCACCTTATTTTCTACAATGTATACTTCCACATCAAGAAAGCAAATTGTGTTTTTACTCATTTGTGCTGTAAAACCAAGGTTAAAATTGTTACAATTGATGTTTTCCACAAACTTCTGAGCATTGACTTCTGTTCCCTTCCAGATTAAAAAAATGTCATCAATAAATCTATACCAACATAAAACCTGGTCTGTTACAATCTCCAAGTATTCATTTCTCAGGACCTGTTCCTCCCAGTATCCCATATGAAGGCAAGCATAACTGGGAGAAAAACAGGCCCCCATTGCAACGCCTCTGATTTGATTAAAAATCTGATTGTTGAATAAAAAGAAATTGTTCTCAAGACAGTTTAAAATCATGGTGGATAACATTTTGTTGTGCAAGTGCATGACATCAGGTCTTGTGTTCAAATAATATTTGACTGCTCTAATACCATCACGGTGGTTGATGCTAGTATATAGCGTTGTCACATCCATAGTTATTAGTAAATACTCTTCTTTCCATTGAATATCTCTAAGTTTTCTTAAAAAGTCTCCAGTGTCCTGTATGTACGATGGGAGACTCTTTACATGATTCTGCAGAAAGAAATCCACATAGCGTGAGGTATTTTCCAATAGGCCGCCACAGGCCGATATAATGGGCCTGCCCGGAGGTTTGGAAATGCACTTGTGAACTTTAGGGATAAAGTAGATAGTTGGAAGCTTCGGGTGGTCATTTTTTAAAAATTTTAATTCATCATTAGAAAGCAAACCAGCAGATTTCCATGCCACCAGTTTTCTGTAAAATTCATTACGTGCTGTGGTTACCATTTGCATGTTGCTTCGTTTGTAGCAGTCCACGTTGTTGAGTTGGTTATATGCTTCTTCCATATACATTTCATGTGGCCACAACACAATATTGCCCCCCTTGTCAGACTGGCGAATAATGATCTTTTTTTGCTCTTGAAGTTTTTTGATCAGTCTGTAATAATCACTATTTTGTTTGTTATATTTGTTCACTGAATGAGAGGTTTTGTAATAGAGAGACTTCAATTCCATTGTTACTTTTTCATTGAACAAATCCAGATTATCTCTCAACATAATGGGGCAAAATGTCGATTTGGGCTTAAATGGAGTGCATGTGCTTATACTCATAGTTGAATCATCCAACTGCGGTACTTGTGTGCAAACGTTGCTTTCTGCATGTAGATCCTCCAAGTTCCTAAGCAGCATGCTCTCTTGTGTTGATAATTCCTTCGGCTCATCTAATGTTGGTATCAGCATTGTAGTTGGAGTATCTGTACTCCTTTCTCGCATTGCATGGTATTTTCGCAATTTCAGTTTACGTATAAACTTGTACACATCAATTCTTGTGGTAGCATAATCAAAATTTGTCTGTGGGCTGTAGGATAGTCCTAGTGACAGTGTTTTTATCTCCTATTTATTAAGTTCGATGCTTGTCAGATTGATTACGGTACTCGCATTGACGTCGTTTGCCTCTATCGCCGTTGCCAATTTCTGGTGGTTTTTTTCCCCCTTCTGTTGCATGGTTTGGCATTTGATGTGGCACCGTCGTCTTGCTCTCCGCTTTTGGTTCCTGGTCGTGGTGCGTTTGCATGTTGCACATTTGATCTGAGTGTTTGTCGTCTGTCCTGGCGTATATATATATATATATATATATATATATATATATATATATTCACAGAAAAAACCATAGGTTTCGGGCACGTTATAGTTAGGAATTAGCATTTAAAAAACCTCAGAAATTCACTGAAAAAACCATAGGTTTCAGGGGTGTTATAGTTAGCTGGACTTTTCACTTGTACAAAACCATTGAAATTCCCCCGTTATAGTTAGTTCAGCTAACTATAACTCGCGCGCCCGCAATGCACTGCTTATGACGTCACATATTACATCACTGATGACATGGTCAGTGACATCACTCATGACATCACTGATGACATCTCAAATGACATCACTGATGACATCACTGATGACATCATCCAGTGAATGTGTGTTTTTCTGAAAATTAAATATGTTTTATATATGTATATCTCAAGGTCGATGGAAGAATAAATGGGTATATAAGTGTCTAAATGGATGATTTGTTTTTGAAAAATTGATTGTGTAACTGACTGATTAAGTGTATCATAGTGAATACATGGCTTAGTGAGTAATGTTTAAATATATAAATATCTGTATCAGTCTCTCACTTTGTGTATAAGTGGCTGCATGGGTTGGTGAGTAGCTACATGGGTGTCTATATAGGTTATTAGTTGGTTTTTTGAGTATCAGTCTGAGTGTCTGCATGGTTCGGTGGGGGGTATTACGTAGTGCATAGGTGCATGAATGAGTGACTCACTGTTTGTATGTGTTGAACACAGCATGTGTGCAGGACTGTATGGGTGGATGAGTGTGTGTATGGGTGTGTTAGTGAGTGAATGACTGTCTCAATAGTGTCTTTATGAGTAACTACATATGTTTTAAACTAGTATATGTGACTATTGGTGTATATATGTGAGTATATGTGAGAGTGAGAGATTGAAAGAGTTCCTGTATGAATAAGTATGTGTTTCTATAAGTGATTGTTTAAAAGACTAAGTATGTGTAAGTTTCCGTAGAAGTAAGTGTGGTGGTGTGTATAACTGTATATGCAAGTAAATGTATGTTTGATTCTTTATTAGCATGAGTGACTATGTGTGTGAGTAACTCTATGGATGAGTGGCATTGTGTAACAGGATGTATAGGTGTATGAGTACATATGATGAGTGAGTACATGTATGAGTGACTGTATAGGACTGTTGGTGAATGAGTGGATGTGTATGTGGATCTTAGAATTACTGAAGAGGTTGTTGTAACTGGTATTGGTATGTCCATTGTTTTGAAAATTTTAGTCTCTATTTTTGAATGTGTGTATCAAAGGTTATATTACGGTGAGAGGAGGTCTGCCACTCTATCACAAGGATGATGTCATCAGTGATGTCATCAGTGATGTCATTTGAGATGTCATCAGTGATGTCATGAGTGATGTCACTGACCATTGCATGAGTGATGTAATATGTGACGTCATCAGCAGTGCATTGCGGGCGCGCGAGTTATAGTTAGCTGAACTAACTATAACGGGGGAATTTCAATGGTTTTGTACAAGTGAAAAGTCCAGCTAACTATAACACCCCTGAAACCTATGGTTTTTTCAGTGAATTTCTGAGGTTTTTTAAATGCTAATTCCTAACTATAACGTGCCTGAAACCTATGTTTTTTTCTGTGAATTTCAAAGGTTTTTTAAATGCTAATTTCTAACTATGCCTACAGAGATAGGACATGTGAAGAAAGAAGAAAAAATGCACAGAAAGAAACAAAAGAAGTGCAGAAAGAAGCAACAGAAGTCCTCAAATACGAAGATAAGTGCAGGAAGAAGGATAACGTGCAGAAAGAACAAAAAGAAGAGCAGAAAGAAGCCTTGTTGCAAAATCATCCTGTACCCTCAACTTTTTCAGACGGATACTGGTGGTAACTGAGTCTGACTAACCAGTCCTAGAGCCAGTGCTATGTTAAAAGACACTTAGAATACAGTGAAAACACCTACATACACTAGGGAACATTATGCGTTGGGGTCCCCCTGTGATTAGCATGACCTCCTCTGTAAGCCCCTAGTATATAATAGGGCATGGGGATTAAAACTACCTCTTAAAACAGGCCACAGGGCGTTTTTGCTCACGTTAACTCAGGCCCTTCCCCTCCCTTCACCACTGTGTAAACACGCCCTGTGTCCGTTTTTAGTTGGGAGATTAAGTTAATTTGAATCCTGAGGGTCCCTAGGGTCCAACTAGCCCACTAGGTACCTCCAGTAAGTGCCACACAGCTGCGTTGCAGAGAGGTGTAAAAAGTGGCACGGCCTGGACCACCTCTCTGCAATGCAGCTCAGTGGCGCTTACTGGAAGCACTTGGTGGGCTAGTTAGCCCCCAGCGGCCCTCAGTATTGAAGGGAAATTATATCCCCAATTTAAAACGTGCCATAGTGCGTGTTTGCACACGTCACCTCAGGCCCCGTCCCCTCCCTTCACCACTGTGTAAACGCGCCCAAGGCTGTTCTAAGTTGAGAGATTAAGTCCCCTTGAATCCTAAGGGTCCCTAGGGTCAAACTAGACCACTAGGTACCTCCAGTAAGCGCCACAGAGCTGCATTGCAGAGAGGTGTAAAAAGGGGCTTGGCCTCAGAACACCTGTCTGCAGCGCAGCTCCCTGGCGCATACTGGAGATGCCTGTTGGGGGCGCGTTTGCAGAGTGCTGCAAGGAGTGGGTGTCGCCTCCGGCACAATGCCAGTCTTTTATTTATTTTAATTTTTTAAGAAGGGGGGCTGTGTGGTTCCCCTTCTTATTCTAATTTATTGGCCCTGATGACCCCATCCCCCAGGGCCTGTCTCCTAATTATATTTTTTTGACCCCAATCCCCAGGGCCGGCCACTGTTTTTTATTATTTTTAAAAAATATATATTTATAGACACACCTAGGACATGCTGGACAAACCGTACGTACCTATCACCATGACGATTTGCGTGATATTCATTAAAAGGCGACTATGCATGCAATGAATCCACGTGGAATGTATTTACACCACTAGTGAAGCTCTGACATGTCTGATGCCCTACCGTGCCTAATCCCGGTAGACACCCTTGTCGTTTATTTATACAAACATGGGTAGCTATTGACGGGCACATTTAATACACATGCACACCAAGCCATTCAAAGGGGATTCGACAAAAATTCGACCAAAACTATGCAAGAAACCCCCCTCACGGTTAATAAAACACACATCCACTGCCGGATGTGTAATACTTTTTATTTTACTCTCTGGAAAGGGGACGAACATCACTTGAGAGTCACAGCGCGCTCCTGACAGAGCCCAATGCTGTGTTACACCCACCATTGCCTGCCTAGTGCCACACACCTCTGTGTTGTATTCCACTAGCTAGTGCATATGCTATGACACTCTCTAGCCCATGTGCACTGTAACACCACCCCGTGAATATGTCATGCCACACTTGTCTTCGCACGGGTTATATTGCCCCATCTAACGTGCCTTCCTCGATGCCTATGTTATAACGCACAGTGCTATGCCATACATATTACAATCTGGGATCCATATCTTTGTCACAGTGCATATGCAACGTTACACTCCCCAGCACATATTTTATATTACAACTTTAGAGACTAGTTAGGTTACACAACACTGCCCTGTGCATATTTCACTCCAAGGCGCATATCGCATAGCACGCGCTAGTGCCTGTGCTATCTCGCGCTCTCCAATGAATCTGTCATTGCGCACAATGTATTGCATATTATATTTCACGCCCGGTTCATCTTATATCACACTTTTTGGTGCATAGTTTATACCATACACTATATCTAGTTTTCATTTTCAATCGTGCTCTCAGGACTATGTTCTATATAACACCGTGTTCACCTAACCTTTTCGAGGGCATTACATTTTGCGATAGGGGGTGGAGGGTCAGGGGGTGTTTCTGCCAAGTGAGCCCGGAGTCACAGTCACAAACGTCCTCTTCTTCCTGAATAAAAGTGAGATTATGCTGCATACTTGTTCATATTTTAAGTAGTTCGCACAGACACAATGTTTTAAAAACAATAAAGTTCCTAATACCCGCCTTCTCTGAACAGTTAGCTTGCTGCCCCATCCCCCTCCTCCCTATCCTCTGTTGTGTGAATCCATGGACTAGCCTCCTCCCTCCTGCCATGCATGGTCTGATGTGCTGCCACTGCCCTCAATTTAGTATGATGTACCAGTCCACTCCTCCTGCCCCCCATTGCCCAATTCTATGCCCCATCATTGACCTCCTGCTTAAACTCTGTGCTTAGCTTGCTGCCCCTATTCTCCTTCCCCCTGCCCTCCGATGTCTTTGTGCATGCCCCTGCTCCATATTTTTTGCCCACCATGTCCCATGGACCTGCCACTCCTATCTACTCTGAGTGTTCTGTTGAGCTGCCACTCCCCTCCCACCTGCCTAGCATTGTCAGATGACTGTAACCTGTCCCTGCCACCTCCACCCTGCCTGTCCACATGCCATGCCCCTATCCTCTTCCTCCTGTCCTACATGGTCCATTGTACTGCCACACCCTTCTGCCCTCCCTGGTCTGTTGTGCTGCAACTGCTCCTCCTGCCTGCCCCGTGTGGTCTGTTGTGAGGCCCCTTCCCCTGAACTTTCTTGTCTGTGCACAGGTCCTGACCCTCCCTTCTATCCTCCATCGTCCTTTGTGCATGCCCCTGCACCCTCCTTCTTGCCCATCATAGCCATTGTGCTGCCACTAACCCTCCCACTTGCCATGCATGGTCTTCTGTGCTGCCATGGCCCCTCCCACCTTCCCTGTGTGGTCAGTTAGCTGCCCCTGACCCCCTCCCACCTTCCCTCCATGGTCTGTGTGTATGCCATCACAGTCTCACTGTTGCTCTTCATGGTGTGTCTTGCTTCTAGTGCCCATCCTGCCTGACCTCCATGGATATCTTGCTGCTCCTGCCCTGCCCCCTTGCCCCCAGCCCTCTGTTTACATGTGCAGACCCCTACTCCCTCCCTCCTGGCTTGTCTGTTCCATTGTAATGCCCCTGATCCGTCCCTCCTGCCCTTTATGGTCTGTTATGCTGCAGCTTTCTCTCCTGTCTGTCCATTATGGTCAGCTAGCTACCATTGCCTCTTGCCCCTCTGTTCTCTGTTGTCCATGTGCATGGTCCTGTCCCCTCCCTCTTGCTTTCTATGGATTGTTGTGCTGCACTCCCGTCCTGCATGCCCTGTGTGGTGTATTGTGCTGCTGCAAACCCTGATGCCTGCCCTGCAGGGTCAGTTTGGTGCACCTCTCCATGTCCCTCCTGTCCTCTGTTATCCAAGTCCATGTCCCTATCCCATTTCCTTCCATGATCCAATGTACCATACTTGCGAACATTTTGAACTTGGTAAGAGGGAGATTTTGAAAAAAAACTGGGGTATTGATTTTCCCCTTTGAGTTACATTGAAAAAGAGGATATTGTAGACAGGAGACAGATCAAATAAAGCCCATTTGAGCTTAAAAACATTGGACGTTTCCTGGCTGAATCGGGTCTGTTGGCATGTATGGTTGTACTACCATTGCCTCTTCCTTCTGCCCACAATGGTCTATTACATTGCCACAGCCTCTCTTGCAAGTCCTGTATTGTTGGTTTGTTGCCCCTGCCCCCCTTTCCACTGCCCTCCATAGTCTGTTGTGCTTCCACGGCCCTTCGTGCCTGCTCAGTGTGGTTAAATTGTTGCCTTTGCACCCTCCTACCTGCCTTCAATTTTCAGAGTCCGTGCCCCTGGCCTCTGCCTCTCTACAGTATCCTAATGAACAACTAGATTGCTAACATTCTATATTTATTACAAAAGTGTGGAACGCCTGACATCATCTTGATGTAATCAAAACTGTAATACCTAGAGCATTTCCTTTAGAAATTACATATATGAGAGGGTCTTATTGGCATCAAAATTATGGTTAGTGCTCTAAAAGACTAAAATAAGGACATATTTTCTGAGTTTTCAAATAGCGACAAAGCACTTTTAAATTATTTGTTATCTTTATGTTTTTTTATCCTATTGACCACTTGATTAAATGTTGCACTTAGGGGAGAGGATGTGGTGTTACTTCCAGAACTGCAGACTTTGCAACTGGGGAACCAGGTTGAAGTTTCTACTTCAGCTCGACATTCTGTGATTCTGGTCAAATCACTTAGTCTCCCCATGTCTACAACCAAAATGAATTTGTTCTTGTGTGATGTAACCAATGCTCATGTAAAGCACTCCAATACCTGCCAAGTCTGCACTATATAACACTGCAAAAACACAAAATAATAAGTGTTTTGCACACTTTTGTCATTGGGCTATATTTGGGCTACATCTGGGTGATTTTGGGCTACATTTGGGCTCTTTTGTCTCCGGTGGCCAGCCATCTTGGGAGATTTATTTGTTATGAAGTTTCCTAATTTCCTCATGTACTGTAGTCTCCTCAGTAGGAAATGCTTTCAGTTTTTTACTTTGATTCCATCATGAAGGTATTCAGATATGTCACACATTTGCCATAAATTCTGAATGTTAGCACTTTAGTTGCTCATTAGATCACTGTAGTAAAACTACTGTTCACCATGGAAGTCTGCTCCTGGTATTAAAAGTGCATGTTTCAGTCTGCATGTCAGAATTTTTTAATGAAATAGAAGAGGATTTGAGAAGTCACTCAAAATGTGCCCTCATTTTCTTTCTTCAGCATTAATCATAATTTCTATGGCAAAATGAACCCCCTCATTGTGTTCCTTTTTAAATTAAATGTTTTAAGTGTTACCAGTTTATTCCAATCAAGATGGCTTCAGGTGTGCCATACTTTTGTCATAATGAAGATAGTAAGCGCTCTAGTTGTTTTTAAGAACATTCTGGGACATTCTGTCATTGGGCTATACTTGGGCTACATCTGGGTGATATTTGGGCTACATTTGGGCTCTTTTGTCTCTGGTGGCCATCTTGGGAGACTTATTTGTTATGAAGTTTCCTAATTTCCTCATTTACTGCAGTCTCCTCAGTAGGAAATACTTTCAGTTTTTTACTTTGATTCCATCAAGAAGGTATTCAGATGTGTCACACATTTGCCATAAATTCAGAATGTTAGCACTCTTTTTGCTCATTAGATCACTGTAGTAAAGCTACTGCTCACCAGGGAAAACTGCTGCTGGTATTGAACGTGCATGTTTCAGTCTGCATGTCAGAATTTTTTAATGAAATAGAAGAGGATTTGAGAAGTCACTAAAAATGTGCCCTAATTTTTCTTTCTGCAGCACTAATCATACTTTTTATGGAAAAATGAACCCCCTCATTTTGTTCCTTTTTAAATTAAATGTTTTAAGAGTTACCACTTTAATCCAAGCAAGATGGCTTCAGGTGTGCCATACGTTTATCATAAGTAGGACTGTTAGCGCTCTAGTAGTTCTTTGGAACACTCTGGGAAACTGCAGTAGAACACAAAGGAATCAACTGACAGTCTCTGCCCTTGTTGGATGTACATGTTTTACTGAGAATGTCAGACTTCATTCTCACATGACTGAGAAAGATAATGTGAATTTACGGAAAATAAGCTCTCAGTTTAGCTTATAGATCACCTTCCAAACCTCTGTGGTAAAAGCATGAGAAAATATTTTTCTCTCAATCATGATATCCCAGCAGAAGGCTTTTTCACATGGTGAAATCACCTTAGAACATACCACAATTCCTAAAATGAGTATGGTACCATCAACAAATGATTTATAATGTAACTAAAGTCTTAAAACCTTCTATTAACTGCAATGCTTATTAATGAGGTGCTATCATGTATATTGGTCCCAAGATGGCTGCCAACACTTCTTGGATGAAGTGCTGACAGCCAATCAGATCTCAGGATGAGATGTGTGGTTAGGCTCCGCCCACATATATATATGCTTTTAAATGCTATTTTCTCAGGAAATACTGAACGGATTTACACCAGCAAAGGGCACTTCCTTGACCTTATGGCTACCTCTCTGCCAAATTTCAAGTAATTCTGTTCAGCCGTTCGGGCTGTAGCTGTGTCTAAAGGTCCTATGGAAAAATGCATGGGGAAAACGTGTTTTGGGACCCCCCTTTTTTCTCGGCCCCTGCTTGACGAATCACCCCGAGACTTTCAGGGTAGGAGCTGAACGGAGCGCCCCATTAGTTTTGAAAATTTCGCGAGGATTCGTCAACCGGCGCCAAAGTTATTCAAAATAGAATTTTGAGATTTCCTATGGAAACTAGGTTGTAACTATAACTATCTACTGGCGACCGCCAGTAGATAATATATAGTAGATAGTTATAGTTAGGACCGTGTTTCCATAGGAAATCCGCAACATTCTATTTGGAATAACTTTGGCGCTGGTTGACGAATCCTCGCGAAATTTTCAAAATAGGTGGGGCGCTCCGCTCCTACCCTGAAAGTCTCAGGGGGATTCGTCAAGCGGGGGCTGAGAAAAAAGGGGGGTCCCAAAACATGTTTTCCCCATGCAATTTTCCATAGGGACCTTTAGTCAAAGGTACAGCCCGAACGGCTGAACAGAATTACTTGAAATTTGGCAGAGAGGTAGTCCTCAGCTCAGGGATGTGCTTTTTGCATATATGGAGTCAATCTGTTCAGTAGTTCCTGAGAAAATCAAAAGTAAAATCATATATATATGTGGGCGGAGCCTAACCACACATCTCATCCTGAGATATGATTGGCTGTCAGCACTTAATCCAAGAAGTGTTGGCAGCCATCTTGGGACCAATATACATGATAGCACCTCATTAAAAAGCATTGCAGTTAATAGAAGGTTTTAAGACTTTAGTTACATTATAAATCATTTGTTGATGGTACCATACTCATTTTAGGAATTGTGGTATGTTCTAAGGTGATTTCCCCATGTGAAAAAGCCTTCTGCTGGGATATCATGATTGAGAGAAAAATATTTTCTCATGCTTTTCCCACAGAGGTTTGGAAGGTGATCTATAAGCTAAACTGAGAGCTTATTTTCTGTAAATTCACATTATCTTTCTCAGTCATGTGAGAATGAAGTCTGACATTCTCAGTAAAACATGTACATCCAACAAGGGCAGAGACTGTCAGTTGATTCCTTTGTGTTTTACTGCAGCTTCCCAGAGTGTTCCAAAGAAAAACTAGAGCGCTAACAGTCCTACTTATGATAAACGTATGGCACACCTGAAGCCATCTTGCTTGGATTAAAGTGGTAACTCTTAAAACATTTAATTTAAAAAGGAACAAAATGAGGGGGTTCATTTTGCCATAGAAATTATGATTAATGCTGAAGAAAGAAAATGAGGGCACATTTTGAGTGACTTCTCAAATCCTCTTCTATTTCATTAAAACATTGACATGCAGACTGAAACATGCACTTTTAATATCAAGAGCAGACTTCCATGGTGAACAGTAGTTTTACTACAGTGATCTAATGAGCAACTAGAGTGCTAACATTCAGAATTTATGGCAAATGTGTGACATATCTGAATACCTTCATGATGGAATCGAAGTAAAAAACTGAAAGCATTTCCTACTGAGGAGACTGCAGTACATGAGGAAATTAGGGAACTTTATAACAAATAAATCTCCCAAGATGGCCACCGGAGACAAAAGAGCCCAAATGTAGCCCAAAATCACCCAGATGTAGCCCAAATATAGCCCAATGACAAAAGTGTGCAAAACACTTATTATTTTGTGTTTTTGCAGTGTTATATAGTGCAGACTTGTCAGGTATTGGAGTGCTTTACATGAGCATTGGTTACATCACACAAGAACAAATTCATTTTGGTTGTAGACATGGGGAGACTAAGTGATTTGACCAGAATCACAGAATGTCGAGCTGAAGTAGAAACTTCAACCTGGTTCCCCAGTTGCAAAGTCTGCAGTTCTGGAAGTAACACCACATCCTCTCCCCTAAGTGCAACATTTAATCAAGTGGTCAACTGGATAAAAAAACATAAAGATAACAAATAATTTAAAAGTGCTTTGTCGCTATTTGAAAACTCAGAAAATATGTCCTTATTTTAGTCTTTTAGAGCACTAACCATAATTTTGATGCCAATAAGACCCTCTCATATATGTAATTTCTAAAGGAAATGCTCTAGGTATTACAGTTTTGATTACATCAAGATGACGTCAGGCGTTCCACACTTTTGTAATAAATATAGAATGTTAGCAATCTAGTTGTTCAGTAGGATACTGTTGAGAGGCAGAGGCCAGGGGCACGGACTCTGAAAATTGAAGGCAGGTAGGAGGGTGCAAAGGCAACAATTTAACCACACTGAGCAGGCAGGAAGGGCCGTGGCAGCACAACAGACTATGGAGGGCAGTGGAAAGGGGGGCAGGGGCAACAAACCAACAATACAGGACTTGCAAGAGAGGGTGTGGCAATGTAATAGACCATTGTGGGCAGAAGGAAGAGGCAATGGTAGTACAACCATACATGCCGACAGACCCGATTCAGCCAGGAAACGTCCAATGTTTTTAAGCTCAAATGGGCTTTATTTGATCAGTCTCCTGTCTACAATCTCCTCTTTTTAAATGTAACTCAAAGGGGAAAATCAATACCCCAGTTGTTTTTCAAAATCTCACTCTTACCAAGTTCAAAATGTTACCAAGTATGGTACATTGGATCATGGAAGGAAATGGGGTAGGGACATGGACTTGGAAAACAGAGGACAGGAGGGATATGGAGAGGTGCACCAAACTGACCCTGCAGGGCAGGCATCAGGGTTTGCAGCAGCACAATACACCACACAGGGCATGCGGGACGGAAGTGCAGCACAACAATCATTAGAAAGCAAGAGGGAGGGGACAGGACCATGCACATGGACAACAGAGAAAAGAGGGGCAAGAGGCAATGGTAGCTAGCTGACCATAATGGACAGACAGGAGAGAAAGCTGCAGCATAACAGACCATAAAGGGCAGGAGGGACGGATCAGGGGCAGTACAATGGAACAGACAAGCCAGGAGGGAGGGAGTAGGGGTCTGCACATGTAAACAGAGGGCTGGGGGCAAGGGGGCAGGGCAGGAGCAGCAAGATAGCCATGGAGGTCAGGCAGGATGGGCACTAGAAGCAAGACACACCATGAAGAGCAACAGTGAGACTGTGATGGCATACACACAGACCATGGAGGGAAGGTGGGAGGGGGTCAGGGGCAGCTAACTGACCACACAGGGAAGATGGGAGGGGCCATGGCAGCACAGAAGACCATGCATGGCAAGTGGCAGCACAATGGCGATGATGGGCAAGAAGGAGGGTGCAGGGGCATGCACAAAGGACGATGGAGGATAGAAGGGAGGGTCAGGACCTGTGCACAGACAAGAAAGTTCAGGGGAAGGGGCCTCACAACAGACCGCACGGGGCAGGCAGGAGGAGCAGTTGCAGCACAACAGACCAGGGAGGGCAGAAGGGTGTGGCAGTACAATGGACCATGTAGGACAGGAGGACTAGGATAGGGGCATGGCATGTCGACAGGAAGGGTGGAGGTGGCAGGGACAGGTTACAGTCATCTGACAATGCTAGGCAGGTGGGAGGGGAGTGGCAGCTCAACAGAACACTCAGAGTAGATAGGAGTGGCAGGTCCATGGAACATGGTGGGCAAAAAGGATGGAGCAGGGACATGCACAAAGACATCGGAGGGCAGGGGGAAGGAGAATAGGGACAGCAAGCTAAGCACAGAGTTTAAGCAGGAGGTCAATGATGGGGCATAGAATTGGGCAATGGAGGGCAGTAGGAGCGGACTGGTACATCATACTAAATTGAGGGCAGTGGCAGCACATCAGACCATGCATGGCAGGAGGGAGGAGGCTAGTCCATGGATTCACACAACAGAGGATAGGGAGGAGGGGGGTGGGGCAGCAAGCTAACTGTTCAGAGAAGGCGGGTATTAGGAACGTTATTGTTTTTAAAACGTGTGTCTGTGCGAACTACTTAAAATATGAACAAGTATGCAGCATAATCTCACTTTTATTCAGGAAGAAGAGGACGTTTGGGACTGTGACTCCGGGCTCACTTGGCAGAAAAAACCCCTGACCCTCCACCCCCGATCGCAAAATGTAATGCCCGTGAAAAGGGTAGGTGAACACAGTGTTATATAGAACATAGTCCTGAGAGCACGATTGAAAATGAAAACTAGATATAGTGTATGGTATAAACTATGCACCAAAAAGTGTGATATAAGATGAACCGGGCGTGAAATATAATATGCAATACATTGTGCGCAATGACAGATTCATTGGAGAGCGCGAGATAGCACAGGCACTAGCGCGTGCTATGCGATATGCGCCTTGGAGTGTAATATGCACAGGGCAGTGTTGTGTAACCTAACTAGTCTCTAAAGTTGTAATATAAAATATGTGCTGGGGAGTGTAACGTTGCATATGCACTGTGACAAAGATATGGATCCCAGATTGTAATATGTATGGCATAGCACTGTGCGTTATAACATAGGCATCGAGGAAGGCACGTTAGATGGGGCAATATAACCCGTGCGAAGACAAGTGTGGCATGACATATTCACGGGGTGGTGGTACAGTGCACATGGGCTAGTGAGTGTCATAGCATATGCACTAGCTAGTGGAATACAACACAGAGGTGTGTGGCACTCAGCAGGCAATGGTGGGTGTAACACAGCATTGGGCTCTGCCAGGAGCACGCTGTGACTCTCAAGTGATGTTCGTCCCCTTTTCCAGAGAGTAAAATAAAAAGTATTACACATGTGGCAATAGATGTGTGTTTTATTAACCGTGAGGGGGGTTTCTTGCATAGTTTGTCGAATTTTTGTCGAATCCCCTTTGAATGGCTTGGTGTGCATGTGTATTAAATGTGCCCGTCAATAGCTACCCATGTTTGTATAAATAAACGACAAGTGTGTCTACCGGGATTAGGCACGGTAGGGCATCAGACATGTCAGAGCTTCACTAGTGGTGTAAATACATTCCACGTGGATTCATTGTATGCATAGTCGCCTTTAAATGAATATCACGCAAATCGTCATGGTGATAGGTACGTACGGTTTGTCCAGCATGTCCTAGGTGTGTCTATAAATATATATTTTTTTAAAATAATAAAAAAACAGTGGCCGGCCCTGGGGATTGGGGTCAAAAAAATATAATTATTAGACAGGCCCTGGGGGATGGGGTCATCAGGGCCAATAAATTAGAATAAGAAGGGGAACCACACAGCCCCCCTTCTTAAAAAATTAAAATAAATAAAAGACTGGCATCGTGCCGGAGGCCACGCCGCCTCCTTGCAGCACTCTGCAAACGCGCCCCCTGGCGAGTTGTAAGTTGGGGAATTAATTCCTCTGCAATACTGAGGGTCCCTGAGGGCCAACTAGCCCAACAGGCATCTCCAGTATGCGCCAGGGAGCTACGCTGCAGACAGGTGTTCTGAGGCCAAGCCCCTTTTTACCCCTCTCTGCAACGCAGCTCTGTGGCGCTTACTGGAGGTACCTAGTGGTCTGGTTTGACCCTAGGGACCCTTAGGATTCAAGGGGACTTAATCTCTCAACTTAGAACAGCCACAGGGCGCGTTTACACAGTGGTGAAGGGAGGGGACGGGGCCTGAGGTGACGTGTGCAAACACGCACTATGGCACGTTTTAAATTGGGGATATAATTTCCCTTCAATACTGAGGGCCCCTGGGGGCTAACTAGCCCACCAAGTTCTTCCAGTAAGCGCCACTGAGCTGCATTGCAGAGAGGTGGTCCAGGCCGTGCCACTTTTTACACCTCTCTGCAACGCAGCTCTGTGGCACTTACTGGAGGTACCTAGTGGGCTAGTTGAACCCTAGGGACCCTCAGGATTCAAATGAACTTAATCTCCCAACTAAAAACGGACACAGGGCGTGTTTACACAGTGGTGAAGGGAGGGGACGGGGCCTGAGTTAACAGGTGCAAAAACGCCCTGTGGCCTGTTTTAAGAGGTAGTTTTAATCCCCCTGCCCTATTATATACTAGGGGCTTACAGAGGAGGTCATGCTAATCACAGGGGGACCCCAACGCATAATGTTCCCTAGTGTATGTAGGTGTTTTCACTGTATTCTAAGTGTCTTTTAACATAGTACTGGCTCTGGGACTGGTTAGTCAGACTCAGTTACCACCAGTATCCGTCTGAAAAAGTTGAGGGTACAGTATGATTTTGCAACAAGGCTTCTTTCTGCTCTTCTTTTTGTTCTTTCTGCACGTTATCCTTCTTCCTGCACTTTTCTTCGTCTTTGAGGACTTCTGTTGCTTCTTTCTGCACTTCTTTTTTTCTTTCTGTGCATTTTTTCTTCTTTCTTCACATGTCCTATCTCTGTAGGCATAGTTAGAAATTAGCTTTTAAAAAACCTTTGAAATTCACAGAAAAAACCATAGGTTTCAGGCACGTTATAGTTAGGAATTAGCATTTAAAAAACCTCAGAAATTCACTGAAAAAACCATAGGTTTCAGGGGTGTTATAGTTAACTGGACTTTTCACTTGTACAAAACCATTGAAATTCCCCTGTTATAGTTAGTTCAGCTAACTATAACTCGCGCGCCCGCAATGCACTGCTGATGACGTCACATATTACATCACTCATGACATGGTCAGTGACATCACTCATGACATCACTGATGACCTCTCAAATGACATCACTGATGACATCACTGATGACATCATCCTTGTGATAGAGTGGCAGACCTCCTCTCACCCTAATATAATCTTTGATACACACATTCAAAAATAGAGACTAACATTTTCAAAACAATGGACATACCAATACCAGTTACAACAACCTCTTCAGTAATTCTAAGATCCACATACACATCCACTCATTCACCAACAGTCCTATACAGTCACTCATACATGTACTCACTCATCATATGTACTCATACACCTATACATCCTGTTACACAATGCCACTCATCCATAGAGTTACTCACACACATAGTCACTCATGCTAATAAAGAATCAAACATACATTTACTTGCATATACAGTTATACACACACCACCACACTTACTTCTACGGAAACTTACACATACTTAGTCTTTTAGACAATCACTTATAGAAACACATACTTATTCATACAGGAACTCTTTCAATCTCTCACTCTCACATATACTCACTTATATACACCAATAGTCACATATACTAGTTTAAAACATATGTAGTTACTCATAAAGACACTATTGAGACAGTCATTCACTCACTAACACACCCTTACACACACTCATCCACCCATACAGTCCTGCACACATGCTGTCTTCAACACATACAAACAGTGAGTCACTCATTCATGCACCTATGCACTACGTAATACCCCCCACCGAACCATGCAGACACTCAGACTGATACTCAAAAAACCAACTAATAACCTATATAGACACCCATGTAGCTACTCACCAACCCATGCAGCCACTTATACACAAAGTGAGAGACTGATACAGATATTTATATATTTAAACATTACTCACTAAGCCATGTATTCACTATGATACACTTAATCAGTCAGTTACACAATCAATTTTTCAAAAACAAATCATCCATTTAGACACTTATATACCCATTTATTCTTCCATCGACTTTGAGATATACATATATAAAACATATTTAATTTTCAGAAAAACACACATTCAATGGATGATGTCATCAGTGATGTCATTTGAGATGTCATCAGTGATGTCATGAGTTATGTCACTGACCATGACATGAGTGATGTAATATGTGACGTCATCAGCAGTGCATTGCGGGCGCGCGAGTTATAGTTAGCTGAACTAACTATAACAGGGGAATTTCAATGGTTTTGTACAAGTGAAAAGTCCAGCTAACTATAACACCCCTGAAACATATGTTTTTTTCAGTGAATATATATAAATATATATACATACATACATACATATATATAGTATGTATTTATTCCTAAACACACCCTACTAGTCTCTTTATGAGGCTAGAGGTAAAAACACATATGTTACACTTCAAATATCACAGTAAATTAGCACACTATACGAATGGCCCTAGGGGCGAACCAAACCATATATTAAGAAACTGGTATAAGAACCACAACTTGACTAGACTCAAGGCCTAGAGCCTGTAGAATCACTGGGACCCCAAGGAACCACCCAAGGTAGTGACACAGGGGACCCACGGGGGATGTGCGCAGTGTGAGAACACAGCCGCGAGCTACCGTTAGCTTCTATGTGGAAAGTCGCGGTCAGAATTTTAAAGTTTAAGGACACTTAGAAGTGGACTAGGAACAAACCCTTTTGTACTTAAGTTGTTCTAGGGCCAACACCGACGGGAGCACTGGAGTACTCGTGTTACCTCACACAGGGAAGCTCGGTGCATAGTTGTCAAATGATGTCGGGTCGTGTAGTCGTTTTCAATGGCAGCTTGCTAAAAAGTGCTGTTGCCGGGAAGATGAGAAGTGTCCGAAGAGATCCAAGCCTGGATCGAAGATGTGAAGAACCTGAAAGCAGAGGGGACAGAGTCTGGGTCACTTGCCAGTGACCAGGGGCACGATAGTCGAATGCCCACCGGTGTCGGGTGCTTCAGGTGAGAAGAGGGGAAGCTTGACTCTTCAGCCACGAGGACCAGGAGGCATCGACAGCAACCAGGAGCTGGATTCGAGCTGTCCCACGAAGGATGTCGAGTACTGCAGCGTCGGTGCCCCAATTGGATACAACAAACCTTGGCAACAGCGACCCACGCAGGAAGAGTAAAGATGCTTCGGTGCGGACCAGCAAGGTCCTGGGGACTCCCCAAGCGATGGAGAGTCAGGGCACGTCTGGAGCAACCAGGGAAGCCCAATGGAAGTAAGAGTTGCCTTCACAGGGATCCACCAGTCGACGGACCAGGGATCGCGAAGGTACCTCAAGCGAGAACACAAAGGGCGGGCTTACGGAACACTCGTGGAGTGTAGGCCAGCAATCTTCTGTGAGAAAAGTGCTTGGGGTCTGGGCTACAAGTAACCCAATGCACAGCCTCAAAGGATGTCGAGAAGCTGATGCACTTGCAAATGTGCACGGTGTCCAGGGGTTCTGGTTCCACGGTACCCATGAGAGCTACGGGTCTCAGCTTTGCTGGGGACTCGGGTCAGCCTCTAGGAAGTCTGGAACCCCACCTCCTGTGTTGCAAAGTCTTCGGCGTCCGGCAGGAACTTCAGAGATGCAGACAGGTCAGATGCGTCTTTGGTGCCTGCCAAGCAGGGGAGGAACTCCTTTACTCCAAGGGAGATTCTTCAGTCATCTAGTCGTGTAGATCATCGAAGTTCCAGGATTTCTGTAGCAGAGTTTTGTCCAGGTGTAAACTGAAATCCGGTATTCAGGGGTTCCTTCTTTATACCCAAGGAAGGGGTTGGACTAACTCTAGGGACCCACCTATGGGAGGGTTTGAAAAGAAGGGTGGCTACACCCATTTCCTTTGTCCAGTTTCGCTCCAGAGCAGGGGCTGGTCGCCCTTGCAACCGGTTTGAACGGGACTATGCACAGCAACACCAAATGTGCCCCCAGTGCAGGACTTCAAAGCACTCTTGGAGTGCACCCACTCAGCCCCAATTCACTAAGGCCTGTCTGAGAGGTGGTAACACCTCCCTGTGACAGGAAACCTATTGTCCAGGCCTCCCCTGCTGGAGTTTCGGTCAGCAGCAGGAGGCCAGACTTGTTTCTGTGGCTGGCAGTATCCATTTTGTGATGCCAGGGCTCTGTTATCTGGTACCGGGTATACCAGTGCTGTCATGTCTCTCCCTCAAGAAGGGTGGGATCATACTCCCACACCAGTTACTGGTGTGGGGGTATGATTCCAAGGTGTTTGACACCAAACACGACATGTTTCCGTGCAGCCATCCCAAAGTTAGCATTTACCGCGAGGTTATAATGCACTTAAGAGTATATGGTCAGGCTGCATCACAGACAACCCCGGAGAATAGATTCCGAAGGCTGCAGAGGGGCTCTGCTCATGCATGGGCACCCTCTCACACAAAACCAAGCACCCTGCCTTTAGGATTGATAAGGCCTGCCATGGGGTGACTGATAGGTTTATATGTGCAGTGATAGAGTGAGATATAGTGAACCTATATCTCTGTAAGGGGTGCATGCACCACCTCACTCAGGCTGCTGTAGCAGTCCTGTGGTGTCATTTTGGAAGGCTTCCCAGGGGTGGCATAATACATGCTTCAGCTCCTGGTAGGCCTCTGGGGTACCTATGCCCTGGGTACATAGTATACCATATACTAGCGACTTATAAGGGCACCCCAGAATCCAATCTGTGGTGTACCTAAGGCACAGGGAATCAATTTAGAGAGGAAGCAGCTAGGCTGGGGTCCTGATTAACAGGGCCCCAGTCAGATTAAAGTCGAAAAACAGTGTTACATCAGCAAAAAGTGGGGGTAACCATAAGAAGCAGATCCTACTCTCCTACATTGTAGACAGAGTAGATCAGAGGTTGGAGAGTTACAGTGCTGTGTGTAAGTCATACATCTGGTATAAGAAGTTGGTGGTTCATTTGTTCTATTTTGGCATCCTTCAATGCTTTTGTTGTATTGAAAGATTGCTCTTCAGATGTAAAGATTACTTTTGTTCAGTTTCAGCAGTCTGTAATAGGCCGCCTGGTTGTAGCTGAGGAGGCAAGTGTCCCTAGAGTTGGAGTGGTGGAGGATGTGGCTAGATTGAAAGATCACCACTTTCCTGATTACATTCCTCCCACACCCAAAACAACCTTCCCCTGTAGGAAATGTAGAGTCTGTGTCCAAAGAGGCGTGTGACATAGAGTCGTATGTAATGCCCCAAGTGTCCTTCTAATTTAAAACTATGTGTGTCAGCATGTTTTAAATCATACCACACACAACTCAAGTTTTGGGAGCAACTGTGAGAATAAAAGTGAACAGACTGGTCTGTATCATTTTGTATTTTTTGTTTAGTTTCACGGTTGGTGGTTGTTTGATGTATTTAGTTAGACTTATTGTTTTTGTAGTCATAGTTGGTTTTCCATCTTGTTCAAATTTGTTTGTGTTTTCTTGTTTGTTAATAAAAAAATTGATGGCGGTTTGTGTAGATTGGTTGTTGGCTGACAGTGTGGGTGGACTGGTGCTTGACAGGCGGTGTGTGTGGACTGGCACTTGTCTGACAGTGGGCATGGTCTGGCGTTTGGCTGGCAGTGTGTGTGGCTGGCAGTATGTGTGGACTGGTGTTTGGGTACCAGTGTGTGTGTGTTGTGATTAGCATCAAGCTACTACACACACAGCCACTGAAAAACCAGTTTACATATTCCACCAGCTTACAGGTGGTGTGATTTGTGTGTCTGAACTGACATTTGGCTGGTGGTGTGTGCGCTGGCCCTGTGTGTGGTTTGCCTCTGACTGGTGTTGTGTGTGAGTTGGCATTTGGCTGACAGTGTATGTGTAGTGACTTGCAGCTACACACACATATTGCCAGCCAAATGCCAGTCCACACACGCTGCCAGGATGTGTGATTGCTGTGTCAATCCTGTGGGCATATGACAGTGATGGACCTTGTATGGTGCTGTTTATTGATATGAGTGTTGTAATGTCCTAGGTGGCAGCTGGGGGTGTGAATGGTTTTGTGTGTGTGACACATGAAAGGTGTGTCAATGGCCTTTAAAGCGGTTGTTGCCTTGTCATGATTTTGCAGCTCCTGAGCTGTGATTCATTGGTTCAATATTCTGAACTTTCAATTATCTTAACAATGCCATTTTTGTGAAATCTTTTGTTAATAAAATGTACATTTTGAACTTTTCACTCACCCTTGTTCCAAATCAAACCAGTATCTGTGTAATATTTGTCTTTTCTGTATTTCTCTGCCAGGGTGAACTTTGTCTCTAGGGAACATCTAGCAACTCTGGATATTTTCGTAAACTAGAGAGGGGGACTCCATTGTGACTCCTGTGGATCCCTCAGAGTGCTGGAATCTGCTGGGAAGCCTCAAATGTCCTGCCACCCAGAGTTCCCACATATCTCCTGATAAAATAGTATTTCACCTGTGTGGGTGGACCAAGTGTCGGCAAAAGGGCGGGGTCCAAGACGCAATGTGGCAACATCAACGAAAGGAATAGCTGCAGTTTTCGTGCCTGGGTTTCGGGGCTTCCCAGGAAAACCTACCAAACTCAGGGTTTTCTGAAAACTAGACACCAAAGGGAGTACAGGGTGGTGTGCCTCTCATATATCTCACAAAGTTTTCTTACCCACAGTACCCTGCAAACCTCAAAATTTGACTACAATCGCACATTTTCCTTGCATTTCTTTTTCCACCACCGAGTATTTTCCTACTTGTCCCAATAAAAATGCTGCCCCATTTGTGTGGCTGAGCCTAGTGCCCCCGCCAGGAACAGATCAAGCTAACATTAATGGGAGTCCCTGCAAAGAGACACTCATTGTAAATCCGTATTTGTAAAGCGCGAACTACTCACCCTTATGGGTCTCAAGGCGCTGAGGGCCGTCATGGAAATTAAGTGAGCTATTGCCCAGAGTCACATGGTGCTGGGCTGAGCTGCCGCCGGAGCCGGGGATCGAACGGTGAACCCTGCGCTCCGAAGTCAGCTGCCCTGGCCGCTGCACCACACCTCATTGTCCTTTGTTTGATCTGCTCCTTTTGAGGGCACTAAGCCCAGCCACACAAATGGGGCAGCAATTGTAATGGGATAAGTGGGAAAGTACTGGATGGAAAGAATTTTGTGCATTCCTGCTCATTCCAGAGGTTTGCTTCACGGAAATGCTAGGAAAAGGGGCAATATTAGGCAACTTTTGACGTTTTCTGTTAGGTGTCTAGTTTTCAAATATGTACAGGTTTGCTAGGTTTCTCTGAGATGGGCCCAAACTCCACAGATAAGCACATTACAAAAAAGGGTCATTTTCTGTAGAAAATTGTGATGTGCCCATATTGCGTTTTGGGGCCTTTCCAGTCACAGCCATTAGCCCTACCCACACAGGTGAGGTACAATTTTTATTGAGAGACTTGGGAATGGTAGCTGGTAGGAAATTATTATTATTATTATTAGGAGATTTATAATGCGCATAGCTGCCACAGCAACGAGGCGTCCCAGCGCAGCAGCAAGAACCAGAGGCGAGAGCTAGAATGAGACACAGTAGTTAAATGGTTGGAAGGGGAAAAAGCCAAGTCTTCAAAGCCTTAGGGAAAGCTAGATGGTTAGGAATGATTCTAATGGAAATCGGAAGTGAATTCCACAATTTGGCCGCCAGGAGGCGGAAAGAACGCCCCCCAGCCCTGGCCCTCCGCACTCGCGGAGCGCAGACCAAAGATTGTTGAGCAGAGCGCAGTGAGCGCTCCGGTACATAAGCCTCCAACAAATGTGAAAGGCCCGTCGGAGCCGTCTTTGCTAAAATCTTGTGAGATATACATAATGCTTTAAACTGTATCCGCTTACAGACCGGCAGCCAATGAAGTTTAGGAAGCACCTGGGCGACTGAGCAACGCTTAGGTAATGAAACCAAAATTCATGCTGCTGCGTTCTGGACCCTCTGGAGACGGTTTACGCTAGCCCTAGTAGCACCCAAATAGAGGCAGTTTCCATAGTCTAATCTAGAAAGAACAGACGCTTGGACAATAGTCTGCCGCACGGGGGACAGAAAGAACCCAAGCAGTGGCTTAAGACCTCGCAGGAGGCCGAAACAGACCCCAGCGACGGCCTTAGTTTGTTTCTCGAAAGTCATTCTTCGGTCAAACCATATCCCAAGGTTTTTTACCGTGTCCCTAGGGACTGGGGCAGGTTTTAGGCGGTCCGGCCAATGGAGATCAGTCCATAGCTTCCTATCCTTCCCGAATAGCAGGATTTCGGATTTCCCGGAATTCAGCTGAAGGCAGTTTACTGCCATCCAGTCAGAGATAGCCAGCAAATCTTCCCTAAAGTTATTTAAATTGGTGGTGCATTTCTTAGAGAAGGCTATCATCAATTGAGTATCATCAGCATATGATACCAATGACAGTCCCCTTCCCTTAGCCAGCTCCGCCAAAGGGCTGACGTAAAGATTGAATAGTAGTGGGCTTAGTATAGAGCCCTGTGGTACCCCCTGATGTAGCGCACAATTTTGTGAGGCAAAAGGAGGTGCCGAAACCTGAAAAGATCTGTCTGATAAAAAAGACTTAATCCAGGTCAAGGCCAGGTCCCTGACCCCAATATCCTGCAGGCGTTTCAAGAGTATTTTATGAGATACCGTGTCAAATACGGCACTTAAGTCCAAAAGGACCAGAGCCGCTGAGTCGCCTACATCTAAATGGCTTTTAATTGTTTCCGACACAACCAGCAGCGCAGATTCAGTGCTGTGCCGGGGTCGAAAGCCATGTTGTGTGGAGTCAAATAAAGTATATTGCTCGACATAGCCAGTCAGGATGGAATTAACGTAAGCCTCCGTCACTTTAGCCAAAAAGGGTAGTTGCGAGATGGGCCAATAATTTCCTGGTTCGGAAGTGGCTAAGGAGGGTTTTTTCAACAGAGGGATGACTTTAGCATGTTTCCAAGCTCGTGGGACTGTCGCCGTAGACAGTGACCGGTTAACCATGTCTAGGCACACCTCTGAGATGGAAGCGTAGAGCTGACGGAAACGGGTGGGAGTCACTGGGTCAGCTGGGGAACCAGATTTAATTTTTGAGCATAGGGCCAGAAACTCCAAAGGTGTAATGAAAGGAAATGCCACCAGACTATGGCCACCCACCCTCTCGCCCCTTAATAAGTCTGCCTCTGCAGACAAGGGGACAACTTGCAGGAGTCCCTGATAGATCAGTTCCACCTTATTGATAAAGTGTATGGCTAGCTCATCGCATTGGTGATTGGAGGTAATCGGAGAAACCCCATTGCCGCCGGGATTCCTCATCTCACCCAGTAAAGCAAAAATAGCCCGCGCTTTACGAATGTCTTTATGGTATAACTTAAGGGCTGTACGATATTCCAGTTTTGCAGTCATTTCATAAGTGCGTCTCCAGGCGCGCTCCAACCGTTTACAGCCCTTTTTGGCTAAGGCAAGGGCGTCATTAAACCATGGATTAGATGGCCCGCGGCCTGGCCTTCCCCATTTAGCAGGAATGTGAATATCCAGGCCCGTCGTCAGCCAGTCATGATAGCACTGATTCGCAGCTTCTGCGCATGAGGGTAGCTGAGGATGGTGGCTATCTAACCAAACAGAGATAATCTCTGGGTTAAACCTATGCCAAGCTTGTTTCATGGTCTTTGAGGGGCAGCTAGTTTCGGTTTTAGTCTGAAATTGCAGGGAAAAGGAGACCAAAAAATGGTCAGTCCAAGCCTGTGGGATGGGAGTGCGCATTATGATTTGCGGGAGATTAGAAATGACTGGGTCCAGTCCATGACCAGCTACATGAGTAGCCTCAAGCACGTACTGCTTTAATTGAAAGGCTTCCAGGTCTGCCAAAAAACTGCCAATCTCCGCTTTTTCGGTGTTTTCAAAGTGGAGATTAAGATCACCCAGGATAGTAAAATTGGCTGGCTTGCTAGCAAGGTGACCCACTTTATTTAATAGGTCTTCCCTGAAACTGGTTGCTGAACCGGGAGGCCTATAGATCAGGAGACCGGCCAATGAAAAATTATGTGTTAACCTGATTTTGAACGAGGCGCATTCAAAGCCCTCTATCGGTTCAATCTCAAAACTGACCATAAATGCTTCCCTGACTACCATTGCTACCCCACCCCCTCTCCCCACCTCCCTATTCAAAGTTTTCAACACATAGCCAGGCGGGAGAGTCAGCCAAGGTATCGCCACAACGTCCTGGTTAAGCCAGGTCTCTGTAAGAAAGAGAACATCTGGAGCCTCGTCAGATAAAAGATCAAAAACCTCAGCGTGATGTTTTATCAAAGAGCGGCAGTTAAGGCTCAAGAATTTAAATTCCTGAGGACACATAGTCCTCAGGGCCGGGGTCAGTTTGAACAAACAAAATTTAGAGTGAAAGGATAGTTCATGTGGGAGCCAGGGAGATGAAGGACAGGTGGAGGCCAGGGCAATAAGTTCCCCTGTGAGTAGAAGGTGGGAACAGGCGCGGTATCGCTCAGAGTACCTGCTCCCTGCGCCAGCCCGGTGCGGACGGGCGCAGACGGGCTTGCCTTAGGCGCGCCCGCTGCGTGCGTCCGCTGGGCAGTCGCGGAAGTGTGAGCATTTATGGGCGTTTGGGAGGGTCCGGCCGGGCAACTACACCACCAACTTTCCCCTGTCCAAGATGGCGGGGAAGTCAGTGCAGAATCCCAGCCTCTCCCACCGCCCGTGATAACACTATGCTGGTGCAGGTAAGTTTAAAAATAAATAAATGCTTACAGGTAGAAATCACAGTGAGTAAAAATGATTAGAACACGGATAAAATGATGGAATTAAAAAAATAGCGTCACCAAAGTAGACAACACACAGTAAAACAATACCAGATTGTTGGCGTGTCACTTGCTCCCGGCTCAAGCCTCAGGAGCTAACTACTGGCGCGGTCGCGGAAGTGTGAGCATTTATGGGCGTTTGGGAGGGTCCGGCCGGGCAACTACACCACCAACTTTCCCCTGTCCAAGATGGCGGAGCTACTCCGACCGTCTCGGGGAAGTCAGTGCAGAATTAGTTGCTCCATGCAGATACCATAACTTTCTATCACAGAATTGTGAGGAAAATGTGTTTTTTAGTCAAGGTTTGAGGTTTGCAAGGGCTTCTGGGTACGAAATCCTGGTGAGAGCCACGCAACTCACCCTTCCCTGGACTCCAACATGTGTCTAGTTTAAAAAAATGTGTAGGGTTGCAAGGTTTCCTTGGGTGCGGGCCGATCTAGGGCCCATAATTCACTGCTAGGCACATTGCAAAAAAAGGGTCAGTTTACAGTGGTAAAATGTGATGTGTCCATGTTGCATTTTGACACCTTGCCACTAGGGCCACTAACCGTACCCACACATGTGAAGTATCATTTTTATTGGAAGACTTGGGAAATGGTAAGTGGTAGAAAATCTGTTGACTTCTGCAGATTCCAGAACTTTCCATCACAGAAATGCGAGAAATGTGGTTATTTAGTCAAAGCTTGAGGTTTGCAAGGGCTTCTGGGTAAGAAACCTGGTGGGAGCCACACAAGTCACTCCAGCCTGGATTCCTCCAGGGGTCTAGTTTTAAAAAATGTGCAAGTTTGCTAGGTTTCCCAATGTGCCTGCTGAGCTAGAGCCCGAATTCCACAGCTAGCCACACTGAGAAAAAAGGGTCAGTTTTGTTGGGAGAAATGTGATGTGTCCATGTTGCGTTTTTGGCCCTTTCTTACCGTCGGCAATAGGCCTACCCACACAAGTGTGGTCCCATCTTTATCGGGAGACTTAGTGAAACACATAAAGTAGAACAAGTGCTATATCCAATGTATTTCTTCGCATTTGTGCCTTCCAAATGTAAGCCAAAGTGTAAAAAAGAATACATTTTGAGAAATGCCCGTGTGAGCCCCCACAAGTTCAGAGATGTTCAAATAACCACTGCTTCTAGACTTCATATCTTGTGCCCATTTTGGAAATACATAGGCTTACTTGATGCCTATTTTTCACTCTTTATAATTTATCATATGAATTGCTCTAAACCCGGTACACAATGAAAAACCATTACAAGGTGCAGCTCAGTGATTGATTCTGGGTACCTCAAGATCTTGGAAAACCCACAAACCCTATATATCCCCACAACCAGAAGGGTCTAGCAGATGTAATAGTATATTACTTTTGTAAATCAGCCATTGTGACGAGAAAGTACAAATGAAAACATTGTCACAAATAGACATTCTTTCCTACTAATTTTCAATATTGTTTCATATCCGCAGTTAGTTTCCTTGGGAAAACCTTGAGGCATCTACCTATATGATCCCTTGCTGAATTCAGAATTCTGTCTATTTTTCAGAAATCTATAGCTCTCCAAAATCATTGCGGTTTCCACCTCAAACTGGAAGTAGGTTGTAAGCACAAAAATTACGAAAAATGGGCTACGTCTTTGAAAAATGCCAAAACGGTGTTAAAATAATAGTTTTTTTAATTGAGCTCTGCATATTACTGAAAGCCAGGAAAATGGTGACTTCAGCACAGCAAACCTTTTGTTGATGACATTTTTAGGGTAAAAAACAGACACTTTTTTTCTTTTTTTTACCCAAAAACTAAAAATGTAGCTGTATTTACCTATTTTCTCAGTTCTCTCAAACCATGGGTGCCTTTAGAATCTCCATGATGTTGGTAAAAAGGACGCAAATTTGGCATGGATGTGGAAAATAGTTTTGGAGACCTAAGCATGAACTTGCCAAAATACCCAAAAAAGACTAAACTGCAAAAGGGTTAATTAACACAAACAGAAATATCGATGACCAACATGCTGCGGTTAAAAATATCAATTTCTGTTAATATGGAAACCACAAATGTCAAAATTACAAATATTGTTACCTTTAAATAAAAATATAAAATATAAAAAATATTGAAACACACAATATCGACTACACTAATTTAGCAAAATATAAAGCCAAATATTACAAAATAATATGATAACTCTATTTTATTATCAACACACAAAATTAAACTACATAAATTATTAAATCATCTTACTACATTATTTAAATTTTATAATAATAAATAATATTTAAATATGAAAAAATTTAAACACATTTCAAAACATCAAGGTGCCGATTCCGATCCGTTAAAAAAAATTACTGTACGACTCGTATCCGTATTTTTTTACGTACGAATCGTACAAGTCCCGTACAAACGGCGAAGTACGATTCGTACGTGAAAATTACATACGAGTCGCTTCGGGAAAAGTCTACGAGACGTCCCCGGACAGTTTTACATACAAATCATAAAACTGAAGTCCGAGTGCGCAAGTACGATCCGTACCGCCCGTCCGAAAACACAAGCGCATGGAAAAGGCCCCGTACGGAGCGAACTTTGTACGATCCCTACCCCGAATACACTTGTGCCCGGGGTACGAGTCGTACGCCCCCCCCAGCCCCCCCCTTCCTGCGTACGTCCGCACCGTACCCCCCACTCCCCTGTATGTATGGACCGTACACCCCACCCGCGTATGTCCGCACTGTACCCCCCACCCCCGTATGTACGGACCGTACCCTCTGCCCGCGTATGTCCGCAATGTACCCCCACCCCCCGTATGTATGGACCATACCCCCCCACCCCCCATATTTACGGACCATACATACGCGAGGATTGGGGTACGCCTGGGGTACGGTCCGTACATATGGGGGTGGGGGTACAGTGCGGACATACGCAGATGGGGGTACGGTCTGTACATACGGGGTGGGGGGTACGGTGCAGACATACGCACCGTACATACGCACTGTTGGCCTATGTACGGTGCGTACCCCAACAGCGCGTATGTACGCACCGTACATATGCAATGTTGGGGTACGCACCGTACATGATTTTCCGGCACTTTTTGGCTCCCGTAAAAATATAGCTGTGCGGAGTGCTGTAGGTACGAATCGTTCTTGCTGGTCCGTAAAACGCTGCCTGACTCCGTGCGGACGTCACATACGCGCTGTCCAGGATCAGAATTGTATGTATTTTTTAGTCGTACAGTGTTTTCTACTATTCGTACGGAAATGGTATTTCTGTACGAATCGTACTTGCTGGTTTGTAAGGTGGAATTCCCGGGTACGAGTCGTACGGAGAAAACGCTCCGTACGACCATTCGTACCCGGGTTTTACAGGATCGGAATCGGCACCTCTATAATTAAGAAACTAAAAATACTTATTACAATAAATGTAATATGAAAAATAAAGATTAATAAACAAATTAAACATTAAAAATACATTCAACTCCATCCACAACCTACAGAACAACCAATGAAATTCAACAATCAAACACCTGGAGAAAGGCATATAAAAAATAAGTAAAATCAAAGTTTTTCTAAATATCAGCTAAACCTTAAGCATAAACAATAAAAATAAAAGCCCTCAACTTCTACAAGCAACCCACAAATAAACATTTCAAATATAACTAATCCACCTTTTCTCCCAACAGGAAAAAAGCCACCTGATCCACATCGGAACACTTTTATCAGAAAACTGAAAAAACAGAACTGCAATTAAAATCAACACAGCCTTTGTATATATAAAATGAAAAATGATTGTAATATTTAGTGTACATTTACAAAGCAAACGTAAAATTATTACAATTTAAATATATTATTAAATTATTTTCAGACATTACAGCACAGAAAGGCAAACAATTCCTCTCACACCTGGGTTACACTTACAGCCAAGAAAGAGCAAGAACCAAGAATGTTAGTTGGAAACGTACAAAATAGTACTCTAATGCTTGTTATGGGAGAACCACTATGCTGCGGTGGATTCTTATTGCATTTGTGTGGAACATGCCCTTGCTATTTGCAATTACCATGATGGTAATTGCAAATAGTAATTACCAGTATCCGTAATTCTTTTGAAATGCTAAGTACCACCGAATCTTTTTTAAACGAACTTTATTAGACAATGCTCTCGTATTTGCATCATATTTTGCATCTTTTGGCTTTTACGGCCTAACCAGTATACATTTCTTACTAGATATCTATAGTTATGTCCGATATATTAAAATACATCACCATTAATATAGCCCTATGCTGTATTACGTACAACCTTTGGTTAAAACACCCATCCTTATCAGCCCTTATACTAGTCCTACATGAGAGCCTACTTCGATAGTCCTTTACATATGCATGGAGTCCTTATGTCTTATGTAACAACAACATCTAACTACCCAACTCCCATCCCCCCTCCCACCCTCTAGGTGTGCCTTGCTATGTTGTGTCACAGTTAATCTTGTCCCTTTTATGGTTCCACCCTGTATGTATAGTGAACAAGTGTCGTGTCCGGTAAACAGCCATTTCAACAGTTTTTTTACTTTGCGATACCATTACAACGCATACATCACCACGCATGCGTTGTACATCGCAAAGTCATTACTAGGAATTTTTTTAGAACACATGGTCATTTACCACGCATGCCTTTACAACGAATTTCGTTGTAAAGGTAAGTATAGTAAATGACCATGCGTTGTAAATAAATGTAGACAATCCACATTGTTGTAAGGAAACAGAAGCTGTTCCGTTTCCTCATAACGACGTGCACCGCCTCTCTGAGACGACGTGAAGCAGGAACCAGGAGGGGAGAGGAACCACGAGGAGAGGGGTAAGGGGGATTTGGCATGGGGTGGGGGTTACTTTTTTAGGGTTTAGGGGGGTCGTGCTGGGAGTGGTGTTTTAGGGTTTAGGGTAGTGTAGTGGTGTTTGTGTAGTGTAGGGGTCGTGCTGGGGGTAGTGTTTTAGGGTTTAGGGTAGTGTAGTGGTATTTGTGTAGTGTAGGGGGTCGTGCTGAGGGTAGTGTTTTAGGGTTTAGGGTAGTGTTGTGGTGTTTGTGTAGTGTAGGGTAGTGTTTTAGGATTTAGGGTGGTGTTGTGGTGTTTGTGTAGTGTAGTGGTATAGGGTTTAGGGTAGTGTAAGGGGTCATGCTGGGCAATGTTTGAGTGTAAGAACAGGACTGGGGCCGCGGGGTCGTGCTGGGGGTAGTGTTTTAGGGTTTAGGGTAGTGTAGGGGTGTTTGTGTAGTGTAGGGGTTCGTGCTGGGGTAGTATTTTGGGGTCTAGGGTAGTCTTGTCGTGTTTGTGTAGTGTAGGGTAGTGTTTTAGGGTTTAGGGTAGTGTAGGGGGGTCGTGCTGGTAGTGTTTGAGTGTAGGGACAGGACTGGACGTCGGGGGATCGTACTGGGGTTATTGTTTTAGGGTTTAGGGTAGTGTAATGGTCTTTGTGTAGTGTAGGGGGTCGTGCTGGGGTAGTGTTTTAGGGTAGTGTAGTGGTGCTTGTGTAGGGGGTCGTGCCGGGGGTAGTGGTTTAGGGTAGTGTAGTGGTGTTTGTGTAGTGTAGAGGGTCATGCTGAGGGTAGTGTTTTAGGGTTTAGGGTAGTGTAGTGTAGTGGTATTTGTGTAGTGTAGGGGGTCGTGCTGGGGGTAGTGTTTTTAGGGTTTAGTGTAGGGGGTCTTACTGGGTAGTGTTTAAGTGTAGGAACAGGACTGGGGGTCGGGGGGGTCATGCTGGGGGTAGTGTTTTAGGGTTTAGGGTAGTGGTGTTTGTGTAGTGTAGGGGTCATACTGGGGTAGTGGTTTAGGGTAGTGTAGTGGTGTTTGTGTAGTGTAGGGGGTCGTGCTGGGGTAGTGTTTTAGGGTTTGGGGTAGTGTTGTAGTGTATGTGTAGTGTAGGGTGTGTTTTAGGGTTTAGGGTAGTGTAGGGGGGTCGTGCTGGGTAGTGCAAATGTAGTGAGAGGACTGTCACTTACCTTAGAAACGTTTACCACGACTATACCTTTATCACGCGTGTTTATGCGTTGTAATGGCATGCATGCTAAAGGTATAGTTGGGGTAAAAGTTTGCATTGTAATGGTATCTCGTTGTAATTGACAACATTGTGTTCGTATTCTAAGTAACACCATTGATGATGTGCCTTAGCATTTTAAAAGAAATGTGGAAGCCTTGCGCCAGTGTTGGAATTGGACTCTTCCTGGGCAGCTGCCTCCCTGATGGATGACGCTCAGACATGGGCATCAGAGATGGCAGGCTGTCAGACAGGTTTCCTGTGACACATGCGCCAGTGCCCCATAGTTTCTACTCTGGAAATACAGGCTGATATGGTGCCAGCCCTGCAATTAAATATCTAGAGGTCCTTGGAGTCCTCCCACAAATGACGCAAGGTAGCGTCATGTTTTAAAGCAGCCCCGGGCAGGTACAGTGTAAGCCCTATACCTTCCAAGGTTGCTTATTTCTTGAGCAGCATTGATGAATCACCCTTTCCTAAGTCGTCACTGGCTGGGCTGGGTCAACAAGCATAACTGACCCACCCATCCCTGTGATGAGATGGGAAGGGAGGGATCATTTATTATTTTTTTTACTGCATAAGCAACTAACTACAATAATCACAGCACTTTGTATTGTGCTGTGATTACTGTAGTAACGCTACATTCAGGTTAAAGAAATGTATTTTAGTTAATATTACATGACCTCACAGAGTCATGAGACTCACCTCATGACCCTGTGACATCAGTCACAAGTTGCATGCTGTAAACAGATACTCTGGACATGCTTTTGCTCAGTATATAAGTTTGTAGCAGGCTTCTCCAACAAGTAGATCATGAGCTACTGGTAGCTCTCCAGCTACCAGTGAGTAGCTCTCGTGTGTGGAGACCAACCAACCGAATTAGAATGTTTTGCATGGTTAAATTAATATATGTATACCAAAATTGAAAAGTGTGTATCAGATGAAAATGAGTGTATTTTCCAAATCCATAATTTCCAAAAGATATTTAAAGCAGATATTTGAATGATAAATCATGTAACACTGGAAGACGTATTACTAATATTATTACCTAGGTATTGCATTGGTGCCAGGAGCATTGCAGCTGTGGCTATTACATACTACCATTGAAGAGACATTCCAAATTCACAAAGCCTTTTTTACATTACTGCTGGAATCCTGCACTAAAGTGATCATGCCTGTTAATCTTGCGGAGGGTGGCCAATAATATAATCTTGCCCGATGTGTACAATACAAATAATATTAGTAATTTAGCATGATTTTCATTGAACATAAGTAGCTTGTGATGATGTCAAAGCTTCTGCAGGTTACAGAAATACAATTTGAAATTTTGGAGAGAGTGCACTTTCCTGTCAAGTCCCTCATCAGGGGTCAGACTAGTGCTGGTGTCCCCATTACCACACTAGCAGGCATCATTCATTCAAACTATAGCAGCCCTGGGCCCTGACCACCCAGCGCACTGTATGACAAGCTGCATTTAAGCAGCAAGCGCGCTGGCAGTAAGTGCGCTGTAGAGAGCTTGCAGCTTGTCCCACTACTTCCCACTGGCCCCAAATTTGGGTGCTACATCGAAAATATAATCACCCACCTCATGCAGAACTGTCTCTGTCCTTAGTATACAATACTTGCTTCAGTTAGCGCATGGTCATAAACAAAAATGATCCTCGACCCCGCTGGCCTACAGTGTCCCATGTGGATCCAAGGTGACGCTTTTCCTGATGTTGTTTCCCTGCAAGGCGCCAGAATATGGGTTGCTTTGAGAGGGCAGTGAGCTGGTGTAAAATGCTTTTAACCTTGGGTTCTAGTTGTTGGAGAATCATCACTGGCTCATCTCTCCCCTGCCCACTGAATGTTACTGTTGTGAAAACTAAACCTACCACTCCTCCTCTGGTCACATGAGGTGTTCCTCCTACTCTGCTCACTACACCTCCAGGCTTCTAGAGTTTGTGAGGAGCGTCGATATAGGTATTGCGCATGTTTGCCTTATTTGACATCTCTCTGTTTTTTTTATTATTCTTTATACATGCCTATAAGAACTTTATTTGTGGTCCATTTATCACAGAAATATGATGAAAAGTCACCAAAATACACCAGTTTAAAAATAATTCTCCCTCCCCAAGCCTCCTTATAAACGTTAGCTTCGCTCGTTTGCTAGCAATACGCCTCACCACATTAAAATTCCACCAGCCGCCACTTCTACTATTAGGAGTCATGCTGTTATTAACGTGAGCGAACACAACCACCCCCATATGATATATTCCCTAAAGTACCTCAACACACATTCTGTGGAAACTAGCTGCAATGGCTGTTAGCATCAGCTGAAGCCATTTTGTTTTTGGCAGCTATTTTAGTTAGCCATGTGCTTGCCATGTGCTTTCTCCCTCTTCACTGTTGACTGCCCTTGTATTCTGCTTGTGTCATGTGATATAGTGAACTCTTTCAGCACTGAGCAAGAGCCTTGCACATGCTCAGAAAGACCTGTAGCTGCCAGAATGCACCTGCTCTTAGTATATAACTGTCAGGCTGTTCTTACTGATGTAAGGAGAAATGTCTCCCCTCCCACTTTGTTGAGCAAGCAATTATTGTATACCCATATTAGTCAATAACTATTCTTGTATGAGCCAGTACCTCCCCTTGGTCTCATGCTGACTATGCAACAAATGTATATATAAGACCCATGTTCTCTGTACTCCTTAAACTGTCTCATTACAGTAGCCTGAGGGTACCGTATTGACGCAGTCTCCCTCATGTGGGGCCAGTCTCCCTCATGTGAGGTTAATAACAGGGCCGGCTTTAGTGCTGGTGGCGCCCTGTGCGACAATGTTTGTTGGCGCCCCCCAATGACCACCTCCACCAAGGATTCTCTCACTAGCACCCTTTAACAGTGACCATGTCTCCATAACCACACTCTCTCAGATGCATTGAATTAGTTATATAGCGCCACTCATACCAGTGTAGGGTGTCCAAGCACTTTGCATCACACACACATTACACAGAGACAATCAATCATATGTGTGTAAATCAGTGTATAGGAAATGTTACATAAGCCAAAGGACTAAAAATGTAGGAGTCACATGTCATCCATACTGGTAGGCAGTATGGTTTAAGTAACCCTGGGCGTGACACTACGCTTCGCCCACGTAGTGTACGTAGCACTGCCTGCTGCGCAGTTTTCGAAGTAGGCGAAGCAGGCAGCGCTACGCACACGCCAGGGCGAAGCGTAGCTGCCTGCCACCCACCACCCACCTCCCGCCCGCCCTCCTTTTAAAACATACCCTAATTGTAAATTAAATAAAAGTAAAGACACTTACCTGAAGCGCGGCGTCTCCGGGGCTCCCTCTTCCTGGTTTCCATCTTCTTCTGACAAATGCGCATGCGCGGACGCCCGCGCATGCTCATTTCTGGCAAGACATGCGCATGCGCGGGCGTCCGCGCATGCGCATTTGTCAGAAGAAGATGGAAACCATGAAGAGGGAGCCCCGGAGACGCCGCGCTTCAGGTAAGTGTCTTTACTTTTATTTAATTTACAATTAGGGTATGTTTTAAAAGGAGGGCGGGCGGGAGGCGGGTGGCGCATAGTGGGGCTACGCGGAGCACGTAGTGTGCGTAGATTTGGGCACACTACGCGCTGCTTCACGTAGCCCTACTACGCCCACTACGCCCACCCCTGGGTTTAAGAGTGCTTGGTGTGGAGAAGCACAAACTCAGAGTCGAAAAAGAAACAGCATAGTTGGGAGTTTTCTTTAATAATAAGAATCGATTTCTAGCCAAATTAACCCGTTTTGCAACATTAACCAATATTCTAATAATGTATACTTTGCAGTGTGTATGCTGTTCTAGGATGAACGTTAATAGTTCACTATTCTATATTAGGACTTTAAGTTATAAACTGCAAGTAACAAAAGGATTTCTCTTTTGAAAGCAGTAACCTGCTGATCTGTTTACATCATACGCACTCTGTAATCTACTTGGTACACGTTCTTTGCAGCAGGCATATTAACCCTCTGCACTAACTTCACCTAAGTCAAAACCTCAACTATTCAAAATGCTGATCTCTCTCCAGGAAGATAATTAATCACATGAGTTATCTTGACATTTATGTGAGGCCTGGTAATTGCGGGGGTAAGAAACGCTGCAGTAGGTGCTTCAAAAGCATAATACACTTTCAAACACGGCGCCCCCAGGAAGCCAGCACCCGGTGCGGTGGCACCAGTCGCACCGCCCTAAAGCCGGCCCTGGTTAATAAACTTGTGTTTTACTATTCCAGCTTCCGTGCCAATCTCTTCTTTGTTGGTTTAAGGACCAAGTGCATCAGTGAACCCCTAAAAAGGTTTTATTTTCTACAAATTTGTGCCCGAATGTGGACCTCATCGAAGGAGCGGCTATTCAAGGGAGTGGTCTTGACGGAAGGCAGGAATCCACTGAGGAAGGTACCCTGCCTGAGGAGACTCTTTGTCTTTGCCGACCAACGTATTTACGGGTTTTCCCGATCTGACCCTCCAGGTGTTCGCCGCTCCCGACTGAGATTTTCTTTTAAAACGACTGTTAGGTCACTCAGAACTTGGCAGAGGAAGCAGGAGACTTTGGTTTGGTAAGGTTGCTGTAGCAGCACTTTTTGGAATGCCTTGGCCAAGCTCTTGTTTGTTTGTTTGCTGCAGCAAATGAAGGCAGATAATGAGGAGATTTTTCTCTAAATTTTGAAAACTTGAATGGCACACATTGTGTTAAGTGTCACTTGGTGAATAATATTGTATCTGCTACACTATTCTTGGCATGCCTGTTTCTAGCACACTTTGTAGAAAGGGTTGCTGTCTTGGAGGTACCAATATGGATTTAGAAAGTACTCAGCTGATTCCCCTAGAGGGGATACCTAAATAGGTTTAGGTATATTAAAAAAGATATTTCTTCCATGATGTATAGTACACTCTGAAATAAATGTATATATATAAAAAGTATCCGGATCTGCGCACTTAGTAAAATTCATAAGTGGTGATATGGAGCGCTTTTGAGTGTTCTGCCAGACCAAATAGTAATTTGGTGGCTTCTTGAACATGGAACAGTCTTTGGGCTGTTTTGGTGCAGTCTTTTGGACTACTTTTGAGACCTCTTTTTGTAAATATGACTTACAATTGGTATTTACAAATGGTTTGGTTTGAGTACAGTCTCCGGGCTGTCTCTTGTTTTTGTCCTAAGTGTTGATTTGTGGGTTGATTGTTTTTTTGTTGTATGTGGTTGTGGACTGACATACTTGTGAAGTACTTGTTTCAGTAAGTAGACTATCTTTTTGGTGTGAGAATAGCTTGCTTTAAACAAGCAGTGTTGTGTGTTTTGAGTTTATGACCCCCTTCTTGAAAATGTCTGGAATGAGCTCAATTTTGTTGTTGTTGTCATTCTGTTATGCAAATGTCATTGAAAGAACTACATTTTAAAATTCAAGGAATTAAATGTGTAACATATGCTAAATAGCTACACGCAACCATTAAAAATGAAAAAGTAAGAAATTATAGATGTGTGACAATTACCACAATGGTAAAAACATTAGAATTAACACTCAATAGGAAAATAAAATAGGCCTCATAGAAAGGAAGAAAAAACAAAATTGTGTGCTTTACACACCTAGGACTCAATACAAAATGTTACAGCATTCTCCGTAGATATTAATATTAAAAGGCATTCACATTATCAGAGTAATTAGTTGCTGTAAAATAAAAGCGCCTCTTTTGTACCACATTACAAAACAATAGATTTTGACTGGCTTGGAATGCCTGAGTTTTACATAGACTAAACCGTGCTCACATTTCAGCACCAGAAGGAGAGCCTTTCTTTTTGCAGCTGTTAAAAGTTGTCTGATCGAAGGATGCTGTCACGGGGATAATAAATTGTTTATCGTCTTTTTGGGGTTTCCGTGAGGACATTAGGATATAGTAAGGCCTTTTTCTCTTTGAAAAGGCGTGAGTCGTTGACGCCTGCTGGTCATGAAACTCAGCTGAGTAAATAACACATGGCTATTCCTGGTCACAAGCCACAGAGGAAAAATGCTGGGTCAACTAGATCTTAAGTTAGTGCAACATTGTATGAAGGCACGTGCATTAAAGGCTACTGATTTGGAAAAGTTAGAAATACAGTTTCATTATTTTGAATAAAAGAGAAAGGATTAAAAGTAAGGACTTTCTTTCTTGTTGCTTTTTACATAAGCACATTTGTGGTTTTGATGGTAAATAATTACTGCCCTTTAAAAAGTGGCGCAAGCTATTTTATGTTTCAGTAAAGCTTCTGTGCTTAGTGTTATAAATAAATGCATTTAAAGGCGAAGGGAAAGGAATGAGGCTTGCTTTTCATAGGTGGAAACATCAAAAGGGTTAGGAATAATTATTAAAAAAGAATTTTGACTATATAAATTTTTTTTTACAAATAATTGCACTAAAATCGTTTTTGATCTTTGTAATGTCTAATAATCATACTGTGAAAAATATAATCTCCTAGCATCAAAGTTGAATTTGAGCAGCACTTTATCACAATGTGGGGAGTGACATGTGAAATTTCGCTTTACCCAGGCGTATAAAAACTCATTTTTGTAAGGGTGTACCTTATACATTTCTGATACCCCACCCCTGGGATATCTAGGGGAGACCCTGGGGGTCCCTAATATGCCAAAACATTGTAGGTTATCCATTTTAAGTGCACCTACCACCAAAGTCGAATTTGGACACAATTTACTTTTCAAAAAGCAGTTCTGCCACTCAGGGCAGTTTTCAAACGGATCTCAGGCTTCAGCAATGAACACATGCAAGTATAGAACAAGCAGCTGACCTCTAAATTGCTAGAAAGCACACCATACACTGCACACAAATGAAAATAATTATTTTAAAAAACCAGCAGAAGTTATTATCCTACCTTTAAAATTGTTAGCACACAGGTACGGAACAGGACTGCCTTTCAGCTGTAATTCTTCAGAGTTACTTTGAATTGGAAATACCACATAGAATAGCCTTACTGACAGGGGACAACAGGTTTAAGGGTCAGAGGCCAAGTTTTGCATTTAGTACTGACAAGCCCTACTGAACATGAAATTTCCATGCAGAGAGCCACTGTCAGTATGTGATTTCTGCATTACACTATGGAGGCTTGTAATGTTGAAGAGTAGTCTGATCAACTGATTTCTTTGCATTAATTAAATATCATGATTCTCACATTGTAGGGTAAAGCACTACAAGTAATGTTTTAGGTAACATTAGCTAAAGGAAATATTGCATATTCTGTTAGGAAAACATGGTGATATCACTGTTTTCTTGCGCAATAATGTAAGTGTAGGAGATATGCAGGTGGGGTTTATTCTACTGAATAACATTAGCAAGGGATAGCAGCGACTGTAGGCCATATGCAGAGAATAGCTCTGCCATGTATATAGCACTAATGTTTTTAGTTTAAAGATTACTGTGCAAGGGCTACAATAAGGAGGCAATGAAATTCAGTTTGCATTCATGCGCCCTCATGTTACACTAGTACAATTGCTAAAGAATTGGTAGTTGGTTATTAATGTTTTCTAGCTAGCTCAATGTGCTATTTACCTCCTACAAGTTTGTTTGTCCCCACTTGCCAAAACTAGGGGTAGATAGTGTTGACAGAAGGTTACCTGTTTCAGGTTACCTACTGTCGCATGGGGGAGGAGATTAGGGAGATTAGCTCCTGGGCAAATTAAGGGTAAGCAAAATTAAGTACCACATTGTCATTTTTTCGTGATTTATGTGCTCTCTCTTTTTTTCACTCTCTCTTGAGCCTGTGTAAGCTGTCTAGGAACAGCCATGAGACATTTAATTGGCTATTCAGTAATACTGTTTTAAAATTATTCTTAGAATCAATAAAATGAATAAATAAATACGTCATGTTGCGGCCCATCCTGTCTGATGAAATTATGAAAGGATGAGTAGTCTAGGTTGCTGTTTCCTTATTTGACCTTTAAAGGGGAACTATATGTGGGCAGTTTTTGTTCTAAAATTCTCAGGTGATAATACCATTGTTGTTTATGTTATTCTCATGCTACATACAGTTTTGCAAAGGCATTACTAGTCTGTGTAATTGAGCTGACAGCCCTTATATTGAGGTTTTGTTAAGTTATTTATGTAATAATAATCCCTGTTAAATTAGCACTTTTTAGATTTTCCCGCTGCGCCTTTAACATGAGAGCATGATCCTAAGTGCACAATGTAGGGGCCCGATTCACAGAATTAATTTAAGACAAAATCCTAATCTTACTACTTTTGGTATTAACAGAATGCACTTACTACTTTTGGTATTCACAGAATGGATTTACGACTACTAACTTTACGTCCGCACTCGGGCCGGAAATTCCAGCCCGGAGGCGGAGCTTCCGGCCCGAAGGCGGGGCTTCTGGGCCAGAGGCGGGGCTTCCGGCCCTGAGGTGGGGATTCCGGCCAGTGGCGGAGATTTAGCCATGTCCAAAATCTCCACCTCTGGGCCGGAAGCTCTGCCTCTGGCCCGGAAGCCCCGCCTCCAGGCCGGAAGCTCCGCCTCCGGGCCGGAATTTCCGGCCCGAGTGCGGACGTAAAGTTAGTAGTCGTAAATCCATTCTGTGAATACGAAAAGTAGTAAGTACATTCTGTGAATACCAAAAGCAGTAAGTGCATTCTGTGAATACCAAAATGGTAGTAAGTTTAGGATTTTGTCTTAAGTTGGTTCTGTGAATCGGGCCCTAGGTGTTTTTACGTAAGAAAAATTATTTTAAAAGTGTCTACAGTCCTGTATAAGTAGTGAAAGGTTATGACTTATGAAACACAAGCTTGTTAAGACAAGAAGCACAAAAGAATGCTTGCTCTAAAACTTCCCTTTCTTGAGGTTCTTCAGATGAATAATATAGGAATACACAAATGTAAGGATTTAGAGTATGTCTGTATTGTTTTTCTTTTTCCCTCCTAATTTAGTAAATAAACATAGACTTCCTTGGCTGCTTCAAATAGTGTAACGTTTTACTCTTGTCAGTTCACCAAAAAGTTCCTTTTATACTCGTTAATAGGTCCAGGGTGTTTTTTTACTCTCAGATAGATGAAGTGGTTCTTGGATGCCTTGCTAATGTATGGGGCGCCCCAAGAATAAAGAAAGTATTCTGAGACTATCCTCTCTGTTGATAGATTATTTGTATGCCTTGTCTAAAGATTTTTTAATCTGTCCACCAATAGATATTTGCTGCCCTACAACCATTGCCAGAGGTGCCCGGACATCAGATCCAGCATGAGGAGTCAGCGCCAGTTCATTTTGATGCCGAGGTGAAGGGAACCAGCACAGGCATTGCTGGCAACTAGGACCTCAGTGAAGACAGAAGGCGGGAAGCACTGGGACGTGAAGTGTGTGCCCCTGCCACTGTCTTGGGCGAAAGATGGGGTCACAAATCAGAATGGAGAAGTGATCCTTTTGTGGATCCAGTTTTTGATGCCCAGCTGAGAGAGTCACAGACCGACAAGGACGGCAAGGAGGCTTTTGCTTGAGGTGACCCCTTTTGAAACAAGGGTTTCTTCAGATATCCCAGCATCAAGCCTTTGAGTCCTGGTCTCTAAGTGAATGCAAGTCTGCACCTCTGTTCGTTGATCAAGGGATGCCAGAGCACACCGGGTACAATCTGTGGCCCCAACAAAAGAGCAGTGCGCCAGCGGAGCAACACAGGAGTTAGGGAAGGACTTGAGTTCAAGTTACAGGTGCTGTGCTTTTGGTGCCTGTTAGATTAAAGTGAAGAAAACTGGTGCACTGCATGAGACACTGGACAGGATCATTGAGGGTATTTGCCCCAGAGGATGATTGCCCTATCCTGAAAGCAGCAACTTTTCCCTTAAAACTGGGTCGAGATTGTTTTCTTGTGTTGCAAGTTGTGCAGCTCCACCGTTGGATGAACAATAGGAGCCTGCCTGTGAGGCTCAGACGGACACAGGGAGAAGACTCCACTCTGGCTGGTTGTACAGCGGCTTCAATTCCCCATGGACTTTTTGTTAGTAATGTACCTGTTTGGTCGTCCCATTTTTGAGGAGCAGCCGCCCTTTGTGGCTCCTTGTCCTAATGCCCATGGCCCTGTTTGGTGCTCCTGGTCCCCTGCAGCCAACATAGTTTTTGTAATGATCCTTGTATTTTCTTTAATATTTGCATTAGGAATAATGTTTATTCTGCAAGAGAAACATCTTGTTGAACAGTTGATAAATTCTTCTTTGCCCTCTTCCTGAATATATTAATTGAGACTCTAGCCCTCATGAAATCAACACTGAAATATATCGGAGCACTGAAACTTAGAATTGGACTGGATGGTTTGGGGATTTTCTTTCTGCTTGGGGTTGGAAAATATTCATAGTTCTGTTTGTAATAATAGTCATTATTCTGTCCTGATATCTGTGTATTAATTATGACCCAATGCTCTGTTCCCTTTGTCCTCCTGCTTATTCCTTATATATACTTGTTCAAGGAAATGTTTAGAATGTAAATGCCCACCTAGCAATGGATCAAGATATTAATTTATGAATAAAAATGTGCAAAATTTTTCCTATATTCCTTCTAGATCATAGCAGATGTCTTCAGCTAATGCTAAAACAGCCATCTGTGGAAACTAGCTGCAATGGCTGTTAGCATCAGCTGAAACCATTTTGTTTTTGGCAGCCATTTTAGTAAGCCATGTACTCGCCATGTGCTTTCTCCCTCTTCACTGTTGACTGCCCTTGTATTCTGCGTGTGTCATGTGACATAGTTAACTTTTTCAGCACTGAGCCAGAGCCTTGCACATGCTCAGAAAGACCTGTAGCTGCCAGAATGCACCTGCTCTTAGTATATAACTGTCAGGCTGTTCTTACTGATGTAAGGAGAAATGTCACCCCTCCCACTTTATTGAGCAAGCAAATATTGTATACCCATATTAGTCAATAACTATTCTTGTATGTGCCAGTACCTCCCCTTGGTCTTATGCTGACTATGCAACAAATGTATATATAAGACCCATCTTCTCTGTACTCCTTAGACTGTCTCATCACAGTGGCCTGGGGGTACAGTATGGGCGCAGTCTCCCTCATGTGAGGTCAGACTCACTCATGTGAGGTAAATAAACTTGTGTTTTACTATTCCAGCTTCCGTGCCAATCTCTTCTTTGTTGGTTTAAGGATCAGGTGCATCAGTGAACCCCTAAAAAGGTTTTATTTTCTACAATTACAGGTCATCTACAAGCTATATCCACTTTAAAAAGCTTAATAGCATTATATAAGCAAGTCACCATTGATAATCCCGCAGTCCCTGAAAAGATAACAAGGCATCCAATTTCCTAAATACTGAACCACCACATATATTGATGAACCCTTCATCCGACATGGCAACCTTATTAATGACAAATGCATTATTATATTTGCTACAGCAGATAATTTATAAAGACAAATATAGATGATCAATGGAACTGGAATGTGCCCTAAGCCATTCACGCAGATATACACCATGCATGGTGGATATCAAGACACTAAACTACCCCTCATGTATAGCTTACTTCCTAATAAACAAAGTAGCACTTGTTGTGTACTACTAAACCACAATACAATTAAAACTACTAAGCCCCACATAAAATAAGCAACTTTGAGCAAGCTGTGATAGAAACAATAAAACTATTTCCACACACAGCCATTCAAGACTTTTACTACCATTGTAATCAAAGAATTTAGAGACATCTCTGGCAATCTGCACAAGGTGTAGGATATGCAACAACCAGCAAGTCTGCCATGCAAATAAAAAAAAAACGAATTGCACTAGTCTATGCCCCTGTAACAGAGGCAGCCAACCACTGCAACCTACTTATAGAAAGTCCATTTGATGTACAAAATGAACACAAACTAAGATCCCTAATGGACTACTTAAAAGACACTTGGGTTGGCAGTCTGTGCTGCTCTGGACACACAGACACCCACCCAAATACCATGGTGGAATGTCTGACATCACTATGGCTCAAGAAGCCTAAACCAACAGTAGAAGAATGGCGCAATGGCTTCCAAAGGCACACTAGGGGAAACTCAGCCTATACTCTACAAATTTATAGAAGTCCTACAGAAATAACACAGCTACCAACAACTAAGAATGGAGCAATCAGTAACCCAAATTAAACCTAAAATAGGTAAACAAAGCAGTAGAATGCAAGACATGCTACAACTTAGTTAGAATCTTTATTAACAAAAAAGAAGTACTCTACTTAGAATCAATAGCAAAATCCCTATTATAAACCACCTAGCTACCTATATACCAACCCAAAAACCCTTAACAGAGTTACACCCCACCATACCTTAAGGATTTTAACTAAATATTAAACTATTTTATATATCTGTTGAAAAAACATATAAATGACTGAAAAAATTGACCAATAAAAAAAAGTTTAATAATTAAAAATCAGCACATCAACAACCACAAAATACACTTACCTTACAGCAACTACACATACATGCTTAAAATATGACATTTCACACCCACAAATAAATAACTAAATTAAACGTATTTGTCAAAATATAATCCACGAAAAAGGAAAAGCAAAGCACAAAGAATAGGTTCACTAGAATCCAAAATAATTTCTTTAAAAAACAAACGCAAAAAGTGCAGATCTATGGGATGGCTTCAGATCCTTAAACCTTTAAAAGCATACAATACCCACCCACACAAAACATTATTTTCAAATAAAACATAAACTTTACATTCCAACTATAATAAACATAAAATGTAATGTGATAATATCTCAAATAACATGAGACTAATACTACTAAACTCTTAGTAGGCCTAGCACATAATACTACTAAACAAAAGAGCACAACCTATGACTAACTGTGAAAATTAAAGCCAACAATGCAAACAAAAAAAGACTATCTCTCTATAGAAAATATTAGTTCTGTAGCCAATCATTGGTAAAAAAAATTCAAAAATATGTAACAATGTTCTAAAATATGTAAATAAATGTCAATAAACGCATGAAGAAAATATAAATATGTAAAGTATAAAATAAATAGTACTATAAAACAACACAAAATTATAAAGTACTATGCATAATATACTTCAAAAAGTATGTAAAAACTGATAAAAACATTAAAACTCTTAAGTGATATGGCAACAGGCTATCCCATGATTAATTCACATAGCAATGTTTTTTTAGGTCAAGCATTTAAGACCTGTTGTAACTTCTCTTTTGGGTTTAAAGCAATCCCCCTGCTTTTGATTTGTTTGTTTCAGTGTCCTTCACAAATCCTTGCTTGCCAGTGGTCAGTCCTACCTCTTTGTCCCTCCTTTTTCCCTTCAGTTCCTCCCATGCAGCAGGGACTAAGTATTTTCTCATTACGCTATGGTTCCTCATTTGATCTTCGGGGGACTATTTTTTGTCTTGGTTTCCTGCTTCGTAACTGTTTGCCTGTGTTCAGCTTTGGTGCCATAGCTGCTTAGATTTAACTATATAATTTCTCCCTCCCACCCCCTCTTAATGCTACAGTTGTGTAAGTGCTGCCTCCCACGCCATTCCTCCCTCTTCCTTGGTTGTATTTTTTAGCCTTTTCTGAAATTTCCGATGTCGACCATCAGTTGTGCTATTGATTGGTAGAATAGTACTTTGTTTGGGCTACTTTTTAAGGGGGATTGGCCTTGTTTTTCTCTCTTGTGGCTGCTGATGAAAACATTCCATATCCAGCACTGACAATGGACAAATGAATTAAGATGCTATTATTTAGTAGCTCTCTTAAAAAGGTGCAGCAGTCTTAGTGCTCGGCATGAAGATGGTGAAGTCCTGCTCTGCGTGCGGTTGAAAAAACAGGTACAACAAGTAGAAGCCATCTTTTTTGAACGAGTAAGAAAACGTTTTTGCATGCGCGCTTTGTGGCATTGTTTACTTTTTTAATTAGGGTTAATAATTAATAAGATGTGTCATGTCTTAATTGATGATTTCTGCTATGTTGCTGTCTTAATCAGGCCCATGTACTTTCTCCCAGGTAACGTGTTACCACTCCAAAATGGCCGCCCTTGTCCATGTTCTTACATTTTCCTTATTTTGCTTTTTTTTCCTACACGTTGCACGCATGTGCGGGGTAATTTCACTAATAGAGACACCTTTGCTGCTTTTAACTTACCTGATTCAGTGTTGCCAGATTGGGCTAGATCAAGCACAATAGGGCTATATTTTGCCGGTTGTGTGGTAAAATTTTGGTTTGTGCTAGTTGCCAGATTATAAATACATATACAGCGCTCCAACAATATGTAGTATGTTAAAGCGCTTTATTAGACAAATATTTATTTGGCATCCTGCCGCAACATCAATTCCAATGCATCACCACCTGCTTGATGCTGTCCCTGCCCCTCCTTCCCTAAAGTAGCAATATTGGGCTACTTTGGGCTACTTTTTGGTTGGCTTTGGGCTATAGAAATCTTTAAAAATCTGACAACACTGACCTGATTCCAGCTTTTACAGTCCTGGCACACCATGCTCACTGTTAAGTGCTGCCCCTCCCCTATATTAATAGTCTCCGTCGGATTTCCTTTACTGACTGCATTAATAGAGCCCGTCTCCCTCTGCTGTCTTCACCCCACTCCAAATTCCTGCTGAAGCAAAGGGCGGATGTCCAGGAATGTTCCTCCAAGGTTTTCCTTTTTCTTTCTCCTCAATTAGAAGTGCTGTCTTCTCCCGAGGAGAGGGTATTTGTTAATCAACAGCTCCACGGAGTGATAAGTAAATAGTATTGTCATCTGTACGTTACAGCACAAGTCCTGTTTGAAGCAAAATAAAAAAAATATATAGGGTGTTATTTTAACAGGCGATTGAGCCTCTTTTCTAAAAAATAAAAATTGTATGTTGAGACCAATTTAGTGATCAGACTTGTACTTTCTGTGTTGAAAAAAGTATCATGTCACGTTCCTCGCACGCCCCCCTCATTTAGGCCCTCCTCTCAGTCTACAGCAGCTGGAGGTGTCTCATTAACTCAGTTTTCAACTTCGGGCAGATTAATGCAGGCTTCATTTTCCTTAGTGCATGTGTTCCTGTCACACACAGTCCCTTCAGAGGAGGTAAACCATTTGTTTTTGGGTAATCAGGCGCTCTTTTCTTTTGGTAACACTGCTTAGTTCTTCAGTGTGTAAATTGTAAATTCAGACAGGCCTGGGCAAAGTGAGCTCCATGAGCGGCCGAGGGGCTCACTTTGAAGAATCCGGCCACTTGCTGCCCTCTCTCTCCAGCTCTTTGCAAAACCCTTGGGAATAATTTTGAGGCAGAGGACCTAGGCACGGTTAGTATCACTCACACTTAACTTACAAGACACGAAGTTTCTCCATTTTCTGTTCCTCTCGTTATATTAGGGTTACTTGCTGTACTTTCCGTTTCATATTTCCCCTTCTGTTTGTTCATTCATTTTTTACTGATTCCTCTTTCCCTTATTGGTAACAACGACAGTGGCTTACAAAACATTCGTATCGTGCACAACATGTCGATAGAAGTGGTTTCTTAACAACATGTCAGGCACCATTTTCTTCATGAATCAAGAGTTTCTAGTCATTCCAACTCTTGGGATCTTATCAACTTTGTATGCTGCCCGAACCTCCCCTTCATTAAGCATACACAGTGTTTGTATATACCGTATGCATGCCGTGTGAATATATTTTACATTGACTTCAAGTTCATGAAGCTGTTAAAACGGGTTGGTTCCTTGACCTCCTGCTGCAGGGATATGTATTTATCCTGCAAGGCAGAGATCCAAATCAGCCACAACAGGGCAGATGGTTTTCTTCTACAAGAGAGGAGTGAAGTAAGTACCAGTGAGTTAGCTAGTAATAGTGCCTGCCCTGTTGCATTATGTTCTTTTGGGTACAGTTGCTTTCCAATCACGTAGTTGCTCTGGTTCCAGAGGGTACTTAAGTCTCTTCACACATCTTCATATAAAAGTGTTTCAGGTTCTGAATAAATTGTGTTTTGTAGAACCTAAGTGAAATACTCTCTTGCCAAAGCACATCATTATAGCATTACAGCCAGTTGTCAATTCTGTCAGTCATTAAAGGGCTTCTCCTGAGTTTATATATTTATTACTTTACTCCCACTATAGATTTAAAATAACTCACCTCTCTCCAATTCACTGCTCTACATCTCAGCTCTACCTCTTTCAATATATCATCCCAAACCTCATTTTACTACTATAACCTCTCAAATAACCCTTTCTGGACTCTTCTCTTTATCCCTCCTTTGACTCATCCCCAATGTAATTTTACTCCTATCATCTCTCAAATAACCCTTTCTAGATTCTCTCCTCCTCTATTCCTCCTTTAACTCATCACAAACTTTATTTTACTGCTATCATCTCCCAACTAACCCTTTATAAGCTATTCCCTCCTCTGTCCTAACTTTGTTCTATTCAATCCTACTAAAAGACTCACATGCCCACAGCTCCAACTAAAAACTTTCATTTACCTATACTAATCCACCACTATTCCACCTTTGGTAGCAAAGTAGCGTGCTACTTGCTGAAAGAGCTTTGACACCTCATCAGAGGTAGTAAGCGCTATATAAATAAAATTACAATTAATCACCTTGCCCCATTTGATCCGTTTTCAGGTTGGTGAGTTTATCTTCTTGAGCCACCGTGACTGGCTTCCCGGACAAATTGTTTTCGCTGGTCCATTTTATGTAGGCTTAAGTCTTTCCATGTTTTGAATTCTCACCCACTACACTCTGCTATAGTTGAAGGTTCGCACCATTTCCCCACACATATGTAATGTGCCTCAACGCACCTTTGAGGGCACCTGCCCTTACTTGAAATTCAACCTCCCTGCCATGTGCCTTCCTTCGGTACCATAATTTCTACTATTGTTATGTACATAATCATTGGTACTGTATGATATATGACATGATTTCTTTCTTTAATAGCGCTATGCAAATATTACTCCACTGCATACAAAAAGTACCAAAATAAAAAAGTCATTTTCAACACCAAGAGCTCTAGCTTTCACAAATGCGAGACCTATTGCATTGCAAATGCTTGTTTTTAGCTGTAATCACTTAAAATCCAAAAATCATGATTAGAGTCTTTCTTTGTGTTAAGCATTATTCTCCAAGTGCTGGAATTTTTCCAAATACCTTTCATCACTTAAAGGGACTTCATCAAGGCAGCAAATATCTCATTTTTGTACTTCCATCTATCTGGTTCCCATCAATTTAAAACAGGTAAAAACATGCAAAGTTGCTCCTGGTTGGGCAAAGAAACGCTCTTGCTTTCCGTTCAAATGGAAATCTTTTAGAGACTTCAATCTGCAAATTCCTTAGCTTAGAATATCCCCCCGGCATTAGACTGGATCTGGAAATTTTTAGTGAGCAGTGTCTCTGCACACCAGCTGGTGGCATTGTCTGTGCTGGAAATGATGTGCGTTGTGGCTGTATAGGCACCACTCAAGCACTCTGACATCAGTTCTTTTTTTTCCCGTGTCAGTCAGCGTAGATCCAGAGAAGGACTACCCCCAGTCACTTTTTGACTAACCTTTTTTTCGACCTTTTGCCAAAGATTGTTTGAGACTTTGTCTACTGGTGTGAAGGATTTCTACCAGAAAGGCAGGTTTGAAGCCATGCAGCGCCTTTCATCCACAGATGTCTGCGACGGACCCACACTTGGTTTGTCTCTGGTGTCTTGAGCGAGACCGGGATGCCAAGACATGCGAGAACTGTTGCGCCATGCATCGTAAGGTGCTAAGGGAGTGCTCTCTCAAGCTCCTCTGGGCCCAATGTCGGTTGACTTTGTGACACTCGAGGTCTCAGTTGAGAGGAAATCCCTGAAATTATTTGCAAAGTAATTCCCAGGGATCGTCATCCCACTCCAAATCATCGGGGAAGTCAGGTAAGTGCTGCATAAAGAAAAATAAGCCTAAGAGGTCTTTGACTGTTGTAAGGCACTCCAGGCCTAGCTCTGTGGTGGTGCCTGTGCATGGGCAGTCTCTGTGCCTCCCAGAATTTCTGGGAGTGGCCCACTGCTATCTAAAGAATTTTATGAGGTCATTTTTGGGCAGCCCAAAACTTCTGGAGCAACCTTGGGGTCCGAGACGGACCCCTACTAGTTTTCCACAGACAGTGGCACCCTCGGCCCCAAGGATCCATTAATGGTATCTGGAGAGGTGCCAGTTGAGTGACTTTGACCTTCCCCGGCACCCACTCTAGTGCCTATATCCCCTGTGTCACTGACACCGATTGGTGGGACCACCCCCCTCATCATTCCCAACTTTGATACGGAGCCGGATGGGCATTGTTTTGATGCCAGCTATGGTGCTGACCTGGGGCAGACTCCCCATATCGGGACCAGTACCTTATTCATATGACGTGCCTGAATTGGGTGATGTTTAGGAGGGATGTGCAGACCCTTATGTGTACCAGTCTTTAGAAGATCCTGAGGACAACTGGTATGATAATCTGGCAGTTGCTACTGGACTGGAGAAGTCCCCCGACACTGGCCTGGTCTCTCACCACGATTACAGAGGAGGGTGCCTTGTTTGCAATAGTGGTGAGGAGGGTGGCTGAGGTCCTGAATTTTAGGCTGCTCTCTGAGGCAGTCAAGATAATTTCTGGACAGAGGTGCTTCTGCCAGGATTTGCCCCCACAGAACCTCTCCTTTCGTTTAATAAAGGCCTCACAGATGTCCTGCTTGAGGCATGGGCCTGAGCCCCGTACAGGGTTTTCTGTGCACATGATGATTGCCCGCTGCCTTCACCCTGGACCTGGCAACTCAGCTTTCTTCATGCACTCCATGGCCATGCTTTACTGAAGTCAACTGGCTTTTTGGGGGATGTCCAAGCATCCCTTATGCACGTGCCCTTTTAAGGCGCCTGATTCTTTGGTGATAAGGCAGACTTGGTGCTTGTGTGCTTTAATGGCAGTAGTGTCACAGCCCATTTGTCGGGACTCTCCACGGCCCAGCACCAACTACACTCTGCCTTTCCCCCTTTCTGTGGCTATGGTAGGGGTTACCATCCATGTCCATTTCCGACAACCGACCACAACCAAGAGCTCCCCTGTCCTTTTGTGGCTGCCATTGCTACAAGCCCTGTGGGACCAAAGATCTGCCCAGTCTGGCAACCCCGGCAGCCTCCAAATCCCTTTAATATGCTCTATCACCCTCATGGGCAACTGGTCAATGGCAGGATCAAGCACCACCTACCTCAATGGCAGTCCATACCCTCAGACAGATGGGTGCTCCAAATTGTTCTGCGTGGGTACACCCTCCCACTCACAGAAATTCCGCCCTCTTTGCCACCATCCTCACATCTGCTGATGGAGGACCATATCTCCCTTCTGCATCAGGTAACGCAGGCTCTTTTGGGCAAGGACATCAGAAGTAGGTTGTGGTTGCTAACCCCGCTACTTTTTGCTGCAGAAAAAGGACAGAGTCCTCTGTACTATTCTAGACCTCGGTTCTCTCGACTTCTCCCTGAAGAAGATGAAATTTGAAATGCTCAAGCTAGCTCAGACCCTGTCTGCCCTGAACCCTGGAGACTGGATGGTAACAATGGACTTGAAAGAAGCCTATTTTCACATCCCTGTCCTGCCTGCCTACAGACGTTACCTGCGGCTCATGGTTGGTCAAGAGCACTTTCAGTTCACTGTGCTCCCCTTTGGCCTTACCAGCACCTCTCATGTGTTCACAAATGTGTTGGCGATGGTTGCAGCCCATCAGTGCAGGTCAGGGGGCCAAGCCTTTCCTTACCTCAACGACAGTCAGGTGTCAACCACCTCCAGACTACCCGGGACCTTCATTCACTGGGGTTCGCTATCAACATGCCAAAGTCACACCTGACTCCCTCTCAAAGGTTCCATTTCATTTGAGTAATTCTGGACACAGTGCAGATTCAGGCCTATCCTTTGGAATAGCAGTCCAGGATATGCATCATATGATTCTGATGTTTTAGCCTCTATCCTGGATTTCAGTGACACTGACTCTGAGGCACTAAGCCTCATGGCCTCCTGCCAGAACCACATTTCAACTGGAATATGCAAGCTCTGCAGTGGGACCTCAAGTCCCAGTGGGCGCATCATCAGGGAAATTTCTCCGACAGGGTCCAGATATCAGTGGGAACTGCAAAAGACCTGCAGTGGTGACTGACGAACCACGCTTGGGTCAGTGGCAGACCCCTCTCTTCCCCACCCCCCCACCCAGAGCTCACAGTGGTGACAGAAGTGTCACTCCTAGGTTTGGCGATGATGAAATAACAACGAAGTATGGAGGGATGAATCGCTCTTTTATTTTCATCTAAGGCACCATAAATTACCCTGACGTTCTAAATAATTTATGCAAATATAAATACTCTTAATTCAATCAGATACATATACCATTGGGCAGGTCACAGGCACATCAATTAGCTTTGTCAAACAAATCACAAACATGAATAAACATCTAAACAATACACATGTAAATGGACAAATACACCATGTCAACAAACCCTAACGAATACCCATATACGTGTACACTCATAAATCTAAGTGATACACTGAGAGGTAGTCCCCTTCGCACAAGAGGTATCACACTTCTCAATCTATTCTATATTTGCGTATATAGCTTTTAACCATATTCACAATGATTCTACTCCTCAATTTTAGCTGTCGACGCGGTCGTATTTCAGCCGCCAATTTCTTTAGGCTTCCTCAGGACAAGGGTACATACTATCTGCAAACTGTTTCAACTGTCGAAATCGGAACCTATCCGATACAGTGAGAGTGGACGCTTTCCACGCTTTCACTGTTCCATCTTAGCTATGTAGGCTTTCAAATACTGCCAATGTTTAAAGGGAGCGAACTGTTCCTTCTGGGTGTACTCTTCTTACGCTTCTGTCCCTGCCGTGTAAGCCACCGCCGTTCGGTCGTGTCCATTTGAGTGGCAGCAATCAAACGGACCTGAAAGAACGGCTGTCCTGAGAAAGCCTGAAGAATTGGCAGCTGAAACGTGACCGCGTCGACAGCTAAAATTGAGGAGTCCAATCATTGTGAATATGGTTAAAAGCTATATGCGCACATATGGAATAGATTGAGAGGTGTGATACCTCTTGTGCGAAGGGGACTACCTCTCAGTGTATCACTTAGATTTATGAGTGTACACGTATATGGGTATTCGTTAGGGTTTGTTGAGATGGTGTATTTGTTCATTTACATGTGTATTGTTTAGATGTTTATTCATGTTTGTGATTTGTTTGACAAAACTAATTCATGTGCCTGTGACCTGCCCAATGGTATATGTATCTGATTAAATTAAGAGTATTTATATTCGCATAAATTATTTAGAACGTCAGGGTAATTTATGATGCCTTCGACGAAAATAAAAGACCGATTCATCCCTCCATACTTCCTTGTTATTTCATCATTTGATGTTCTATGCCCATGTATAGGAGGGTCAGTTGGGCATACCCCCCCTAGGTTATACCGACTCCTAGGTTTTGCAACTGTCTGGGAAGGGGGAATATCAGAGGACTCCGGTCTCCAGAGGAGTCTCAGTTTCACATAAACCTGTTCAGGTTCAGAGTGATTCACCTGGCATTGAAACCCTTTCTTCCTGTCATTAAGGTAAGGCTTATTAAGGTATTCACGGACAACACCACCACCATTATGGTAAAGTAACAAGCACGGCAGGTTGGGATCGTGGACCCTATGTCAAGAGGCTCTGCATCTCTGGACATGGCTGGAAAATCAGGATATTTTCCAGGTCATACAACGTTGGTGGGTTCTCTAAAAGGCAGACCAGGCGAACTCAGCCATCGATGCCTTGCGGATCATGAATGGCATCTGTATGCATGGTGCAAGGTCTCTTTTTTGACTGGGGAGAACTTTGGCTAGATCTATTAGCCACAGCCAAGAACGTGCAATTTCAGCCCTTCTGTTCGCTGAAGTTTCCAAGGCAGCTCTTACTCTGAGACGCATTTTATCTTGACTAGAACTAAGGCCTCTTGTACGCCTTCCCGCTGAGGCCACTTCTGCCCAGGGTTCTCAAGGAGATTAGGAACAACTAGGCCCAAGTCATTCTTATGGCTGCAGATTGGGCATGGAGAGTATGGTATGAGCATCGTTCCTCCGATCAGGCTACCCCTTTGGCAGGATCTTTTGTTGCAGCAACAGGGTAGGGCTCTGCAAACAAACCTGCGATTGCTCCACCTACATGCATGGAAATTGAGCGGCGGTGGCTGACAGTCTTTAACCTCTCTTTGGAAGTCTGCAAGTACATTCTGGCAGCTAGGCGTCCCTCAACTAAGACTGTGTACTCCTATTATTGGGGCAAGTTTTTGGCTTGGTGCTCTGGCAAACATGTTGATCCTCATTCTGCATCTTTGTCCAAAGTCTTGTTGTTTGTTTTATCATTAGCTCGTCAAGGCTTTGCTTTGGGCACAGGTAAAGAGTATCTTTTGGCCATATCGACTTTCTTATCGTTACCGGATCAGCCCTCCTTGTTTAAGTCACCAGATGTGCCTAATTTCTTGGACGGATTCAGCACGTTTCCTCCAAAGCCCTTCATTCTTCCAGAATGGGACCTTAATTTGGTTATGACCTTCTAGCCCATGCACAGTTGCCCTCTACATCTCTTGACAATCAAAGCAGTCTTCATAGGGGCCATTACATCAGCCAAGAGGGTTAGCTCTGCCTCTCCCTTCTAGAGAGGAGAAGGGACTCAATCATCTGGACCTACAAAGAGCGTTGTCATTCTACATGGATCGCCCTAAAGAAAACCAGGTGGACGAGCAACTCTTTGTTGGGTTCACTGGTGCAAAGAAATGGAAAGCAGTGTCAAAACGGACCATCTCCAGATGGATTGCACTATGCATTGAGTTCTGATAGGCACTGGTCAAGACGCAACCCCTGAGGGCTTGCAGGCTCATACCACCAGAGCCAAAGCTGTGCCCTAGAAGGTCCCTGTAGATCCTTAGTTTATATACACTGGTACTTTGGCTTTCTAACATGGCTCTGTGCTTCTGGCTCAGATATGTCACAAAAAGAAGCTAATGTCAGTGCGCTGGGGTGGGGCTTATACAGGCACTGCGCTCATCACTTCTGGCGAGGGCAAAGAGGGCACAGAACTTATTTATGCCACCTACAAGCGCAACGGTACTGCTCAGGATATCCTGAATCCAGTCTGACACCTAGGGAATATTCTAAGGTAAAGAATTTGCGATAGATAGAATCTCTACCAGATAAGACATTATCAAAGGTAAGTAATGTGCTCTTTTAGGGGAAAGTTTTGGACACTAAAAGAATGACATTTACTATTCCCACTCCACACTAAGCTTTTTAGTGGAAAGTTTTTGTCGGCACAGAAAAGTCCTCAGCAAGGTACAAGACGTATACCCCTGCCCTGAGTGCCCAACTGTTCTGTTGTCTGGATCCCTAATGCTGATTTTTTTGTCATAGGCGAACACAGATTATTTGTCGGTGCCATGACATAGGCCTGTTTCAAGTATTGTGGTCTTGTTGGACCAAGAGAGGTGCCCACATTGCTACCATCATAGTGGTGGAAGGATACCACCTACAGCAAGAGTTAATTAAGCAGCACAAGCGCAGTGGTGGCAGCATACCATGTCCGTGTAGTGAACAGGATCTTTTTCCCCTATGTCACTGGTGTGAGGCCTACAGGCTCACTCACCTTTTTAAAAATTCTGCTGCTGTTTGCTTAACTCACCCTTGACCTACATCAGGTAGAGGTAGAGTGCTGCGCAGTGCAAGAGTAGTGACTCTACATTCATTGTATGTGTGCCTGGGAAGGGTTCCATCAAAAGATGGAGCAGTACTATACAGTGCATGTGTGGTTAGTACATGTACTGGGTGTATGTATGCTGAGAGGAATACATTATATTGAAGATGTTGTGCTATGCAGTGCCTGTGTGGATAAAACATATGCTGGGTTTATGTGTGCTTGCGCACAGTTCAATACATGAAGGGTGAACAATTGTGCAGCACACATAAGGAGTGTGGTTGCTGGCAGTACGTGTGTTGAAGTAACACAGCCTGGTTAAAGATAGGAAAGCTTCAGTGCTGAACAGTGTGTGTGCTGAATGCATTGGTACTTGTAAATGGCACAAGTAAATGGTACAATGCATAGAGATATTAGTGCTGAACAGTAAGGGCTCAATTACGAGTTTGGCGGTGTGGGCCGAAACACCACCCCCTGCTCCCACACCGCCAAACAGGGCCACCGCCTGCCTGCCAGATTACAAGTATTATCATGGTCTGGCAGGCGGGCAGTGTGGCGGTCCCACGGCTGTGCAATTTAAAGTCTTATATGTGAACCTTGAACTGCACTGCCACGGGACTGCCAGTGCTACATGGTGCCTGGCCCACAGTGCATGAATTTGTACAAAGTGCTTTTTTTTACTGCAGCTTGTGCTGCAACTCTTTTCCAGGGCCGCAGCACAATCCTCACTGGAAAATAGCACTTTCCAACTACCACCAAGGCGGGAATATTGTAATAGGGTTGGTGGGACCGTCAACTTATTGTCGGATGGTCTCCTACCCAATATGGTCCGACTGCTCGACCGCTATCGTAATGAGGCCCATGGTTCTATTTGTTCCAGGCCCAGAACAATGTAGTGCTTTGTGCGCAATACACAGGGCTTTGAACATAACATGCTTTTTCACTGGTAACCAGTGAAGGTTAAAAAGTGCTGCCGTGATGGATTGGTATTTAGAAATATCTAAAATCAGTCTTGCTGCTGCATTTTGTTCAGTTTGCAGCTTGGTTAAGGCCGACTTGTTGATGTTGAGATAGAGCACTTACAGTAATCAAGTCTGGAAGATATTAATGCCAGAACCACTTATTTGCATACAGGTAGTGGGATGAAAGGGAAAACTTTCTGAATAATCTTTATGATGCACAAGCAGGTGGAAACTGTACAATTGATTTTGTCCACAATCACTCCCAGATATTTTGCCGATTCAATGAGAGTAGGCAGTGATCCCAACATCTCTGGCCACCAGTTGTTCCATATATGTGGTTGGTTGCAAAAGATCAAGACCTTTCATTTGTCTCCCTTTAATTGTAGACAGTTATTACTCATCCAGTTTGTCACTGCCTTCATGCAGCTGTTGAAACTGGCAGATATGGCCTCCGTATCTTTAGGAATAGACACAAATATTTGGGTGTCGTCAGCATACAAGAGTGCCTTTAGCCCAAATGACCGCATTAATTTGGCCAGTGGAGATACATATAGATTGAATGAAATTGGGCTCAGGGAAGAACCCTCTGGGACCCCATATAGCAGGGAAAAAAGAGTCTGACTTGAATTAATTAACAATCGCAGTCTGAGATCTTTCCGTAAGGAAGGATTTAAGCAATTTTAGTGCTGACAGCTCCAATAGGATCAGTGCCACAGCCTGCCCTGTATCGACCAAGGATCTGATACTGTCCACCGCTGAGACCAGCGCAGTTTCAGTCCCATGGTTGCCTCTAGATCCAAATTGTGAAGCATCTAGCAGTCCCTGTTACTCAGCTTGGGGCATGAGTTGTGCATTAAGATGTTTTTGGAGAATTATAGCAGGCAGAGGAAACATAGAGGTGGGATGGTAATTTTTTAGACCATTGGGATCTATATTGGGCTTTTTCAGTAATGGCCTAACAGTGGCCTCTTTCCACGGATGTGGATATGATCCTGAACTGATGACTCTATTCGTGCTAGTTGTCAGGGGAGGAGCAATAGTGCTGGCTCGTAAATTTCTTGTTTTAGGAGGGCACGACTCAAAGGGAGACCCTGACTTTGTGCTAAGGAGGTGGTGCTCTGTTCTGCTGTCAAATGTGAGAAGAATGAAAGCGCAGCTACATGCTCCTCCATTGCCTCACTGATCTGTTACACATTGGATTCAGACTGTAAGTCCAACTGCAAAAGATTTTGAGAGTCCACAGTAGGGATGTCAGAATCCTCGTAAAATGTAAGGATTTTTGTTTGGGAATATTCTGCCAGTTTGTTACAGAAGTCTTGGGATCCCTCTAATTTGGAAGAATCTTTGGGAGCAGAAAGCAGGTTTACCACATCAAATAGTTCTCTCCTGGAGATTCTAGACTTGATTTTATTAGTATAGTAGTAGGATTTCTCTTCCCTAATTTCTACGTTGTAGTCCCTGATTAGGAATTTATATGCAGCATTTTCCTGAATCTCATAATATTTCCATCAGGCTCGTACTTGACGCCGGCAGGGTTATCTAAGACGTCTGAGCCTCTCGGTGAACCATGGAGCTGTTGCATCTACCTGTGCTTCTTGGTTGCTCTGGGAAGGGCATCCATATTCACAGCCCAACTGAGCCAGGATGAGAACAGTACAAATTGTGGTATGGGAAAGCATCATCAAGATTAGTCGGAATCCCTTCTAAAATCTATGAATACGACTTTGAACTGACCACTATTCCAGGTTAAGTAAATGTGAGAGCACCTGCTTATCTGGATCACCAGTTGAAAATACTGGATCAGAAGGGCACAAGAGTATACAAGAGTGTATGTAATGCTATGGTTAGGGATGCTATAGGGGATCTAGGTCAAGGGATTGCTGAAGAGATGTGGATTGAGGCAATGAAGCATGCTTTTGTATTAATATAAGAAATGTGTTAATTAAGATTGTCCTAGAGTAAAACAGTTCATACCTGATTTGCAGGTCTTCTCGCAGGCCCAACATGAGAAACAACGGGAAAAGTTCATATAATGAGAGGAGATCGTTGTCTTCCATCGGCTATATTATGTATTACGATTTATTCAATGACTGCATACTGGGCATTGAAGGGAAATCGCAACATAGGCAAAAGCTAGACAAGTATATTGATCGCCATATGTAGATGATCGAGTGTCAAGTTTTATAAAAGGTTGTAGGCAATGTTTCGATTCAGATAAAACACTGAAAAAAAGAATTGTCTAATAAAAGAATTAGATTTTCCAAATGGTGCATGAGATGAGTTAACAATGGATGTATTGGTTCCATATGAAGGATGGAAACAAGGAACATTTTATGCTATAGAAGTAACAGACTATTTTTCAAAGTGAGCTGAGTTAAAATACTTAAGGAATCCTGACAACAATGTTGCGATTGTCTTCGTGTAAGAATGTTTCTGTAAAGAATGTCTCCTAAACTGTCATAACTCTTTGCCTCCTTTCTGTACATACATGCTGCGCCTGCTAGCATTTTCTGATGTGGTTTGACAGTGTTTCATGTTCCCTTCCGGACTCTTGCCAGTTTCCTCACCTCTCTGTTGACTGCTGGGTGTCAGTGGTCGGGCTTCTTAATAAATTCATTTTCTTAATAATTCATCACTGTGGAATCATTACAGGTGGCCTTTCAGGTGGCAGTCAAAATCCGCCTCATCCTCTACAGACACCAGACTGAGTAGATAGCAGGCATCATCCATTCCCAGCACCATAGGAAATGTCTAAAGTGCAAAGGGTCACAGTACCAATGCAGCCTTGAAAGTGCAGCGTGCTTTATGGAGGAAGGTTGTCAGGAGGCCATGCAGAGAATGGGCATTTAGGTCGGGAGAGTGCACGTGGGCTTTTGCGTCAACTAGCAGATTGTCGAAGTTCAAATTAGTCAGTGCACATGTGGCAGCAAACTATCACAACGCCCACATTGATTATCTAGGGCTCAAACGCCAGTCCACTGAAATATTTATTAAGCATCATAAAGACGTTGCAGCTTTCAAAAGTAGACTTCCGAACTTTCCTTTCAGGTTATAACCTCATATGGTCACAGGTCTTGCCTACTAAAGCCAAGCTGGAAGCCGCCTGTTTTAAGAACTATCCAGCATTCTCTCCATCTAGCTTCCTGCCTGCATACAAATTTGCAGCCGCAATGAAGTTGCCGCAGAACTGAGAGTCTCTTTTACCTCTCTCAACCCGCATTGACCATCTTAGCTATGCCTTGCTTGATTCTACGGTGGTACTGGTCTTTACCTTATAACCAGACTGGTCTCTGTTATTTCTCCCCGCAAGTCACCTGAGGACCATCACCGTCCACTGAATTTTTTGCAAGCTCTCCCATTTTCTTTTTCCTCTGAGAAGCAAGGGAGCATGGCAGTGAGAGCAAAGGTAGTGCACGAGTCCAAGCATCTGAAGTGAATGCATGAGCGCAGCCCCATTTTTCCAGGCCAACAGAGAGAAGAGGGCGAAAACTCAACAACGGTGTCTCTGGTCCATCAAGAACGAAGGTAAATCGAACATTTCTGCTGGTAAAGTATGCCTGTACTTGCGGCACACTTAGTTCTACTGTAAGTGCTTAGAAGCAGGGGGAACCCAAATTGACCATTTTGCATATTTTAGATGTATATGTTGACAATATAGGCAATGCTAGAGCACTGGGCCAGTCTTTCCACTTACCCTGCTTTTCTAGATGTCTGAGAGGTAAATTGGAGTAAACGGCAATTCAACAAATTCAATTTACAGTGTAACCCATTTGGCCACTGTTAGAAGGTGGTTCTGACACTATGGGCTGCCCGGATTTTTTGCTTTTTGAGCACCTAATTGTTGAGCTTTTACTGTGGGGGAGCCTCATAAGTTGGGACTCACCCACAGTGAACTCATAATGAAAGAGACTGCATGGGGATTTTACTGGTGTCCCCCTGGTTTGACCAGGCCGCTGTGCAGCCGCTGGAGGAAGGGGCACCGGGCTAGTGACATGCAGACACATGTGTAGATGGGTGTGCACACGTGTGCAGGCTGCGCAGGGGAGATTCCTGGCGTGAGCAGCCCCAGAGCAGATACAAAGTGAATGGTGTGGCAGGACCTATGCAGAATTGGGTGGTGACATGGAATAGGCTCTATACAGTGAGAAGAAACATGCCAGGGAAAGTCAGTGTGCTTTACAGTGTTTATCCCATTTTTCTCTTATGGGGATAGGGAGCACATGGGCTAGTTTTACTTTCCTAGGGCCTACAAATTCCAGACACGCACCAAAGTCCACTGTAACTTAGGTGAGAAGAAGTATTCTGCAGAGCCCAGAGTCATATTTGTACTGCTTTTGGGTCATGCAGAAATGTTATATTTCTCTGAGCCAGGTCATGGGGGCTGACCCCAGCCGCCTGGATTAATGACCTCTCTTCTCAGAGCGAAAACCTTCCGTCCAAGGAGAGAAGAGGGGTGGATCTACAGGCTAATCCATCCACAGCTGTCACTGGGTGCCAGGCACCAAGCTGCACCAGGGCGAAGGCAGCCCTGGGGGGATGAGGCTCTCAGAGACCATGTGGCAGGAGACCCAGGACGATGCCTTCTTGAGCACACCCAGAGGCCTGGGCAGGAAGGAGGGAGGAGGGGCAGAGAAGTGATGTGTCGCTGTGTGATAGGGCAACCAGAGACTTCCTGCCAGCCCCCTCCCCAACTTCTTAAAACAACTTGCACAGGAAGAGGAGCCCTCTCTGGGCTGTGGTCTGCTGAGGCAGAGGGTGCTGGAACCTGGCGCAATGGGCAGTTGGAAGGAGGAACCCCCTGACTGTTCCAGGATCCTGAACAGCGCCAGGAGAAGAGACCAGGACCAGTGCGCAGAAGCAGGGGCGGGGAGCTGGGGGAGCTGCAGGAGCAACGCAGTCTCCCCCAGCACGAAAAAGGGAAGTCCTTCCCTAAGTCTCAGGGGGACTTGAGAAGAATAACCCCTCAAGGGCTCAGCCAGCATTTTAACTCCTCTTGGGCTGGAGCTTTTGTTCTACAGCTGGAGGAGGATTGAGAAGTGCGCCAAGGGCTGAGGTGGGGATGTCTAGAGAAGGGCATCCCCTGGAGGTGGAGAGGTATAATTGCACCAGAACTGCATTTATTAAGGTTATTTCTTTTAGAGTGACTGAAGGTCACATGTGTAATGTGAAGTAGCTGTGAAGGTGGTCATATAAGCAAAGTGGGGTTATGTTGCCAGACATTCCTGCTAGGGTGTCTGGCTGTATATGCGTAATCCTGTGATTTCATCTGTGATGCCTTTAGGGGCTGTAATTGCAATGCATTCTAATGATCCACAAATGTGATGAGTACTGTCATTCTAAAGTGATGTTTAAACATGTATTCTTGCTGCTGCACTTAGGTGACGAACCCAGACGGCTAGCCCTTAAGATGTAGAGGTGTATACTTTAGGGTCAGTAGGAAATGCTCAGTCAGGGTTATGTGTCACCAAGGCAGGGTTACCTATATTAAATGCTTGTTGAGATAATGGGGTGGGTTGACACTGGGATGGTGCCAGTGCGCAGGGCCCTCGCTCCAGGTTATGTTCAACTACCTGCATTGGGGGCAAGATGATGTGCATACATGGGAGTGGTGGCACTAGACCCCACCCCCCTGCGGGAGCGGTGGAGATGTTATGCAATGTCACAAAGTAATTCCAACAGCTTATGTATATTTGTAAATTGGTGCATAGTATTGAGTAGTGTGTGTGTTTAATAAATGTACTCTTACTTTTATATAGCAAAGTACAGACTGGACAATCAGTTATCGAGTGTTATTTCTGCACACCTGCAAATGGCGATTACTAGCCCACACCACCTCCCTTGAGTACGCCACAGACTGCTCTGCAACGCTACCCTCTGAGAGTCAGGCGCTACAATTGAGTGTTGGGTTCTTAATGAAGGACACATTTAGTCATGTTATTTGTGCAGGCCTCACAGATACTGGCTCGTTTTCCAACAGCCACACATTAAGGACCAGGAATCTGTCAATAAGGTTAAATAACGTTTATTGCAAATTAAGAGCCAAACTGATGTATAAAAATCTCAAGAACATATTGTTAATATACAAAATCACCACAGGATAGCCAAAGCATCTAATGAAATTACGTCTGTACAGCATAAAACATACAAGAAACCCAGTTGCAGCAATACAAAGAATAAGGAACAAAATCTGGTGATTCGTGTGTAGGTGTGATCCACCAGTCTATACATGAGTAAATCTAAAATCACCTAGAATAATTCTAAGCTTAAATTTGGAAAATATAGGGACCTAGTTAAATCAGAGAAGACAGGAAGGTGTCAGGATAGCAAAGACTTCAGCAGAAGTTCCCAAAATCAGGAAAATCACATAGCATGAAACCACACAATGAGAACATCATAGAGAGGTCTGTACCCCTCAGAGTCTCTAGCGAATCTCGACTCAAAACTAAAGTGTGAACACCAGTTAAACCCACAGAACATTTGAGAGTTCCATGTGATCAACTCCAGTAATTTTCCACTTGTGAACAGTGGGAATTGGCATCCTCACTTGGACCTCCTTGTCTCACAGTTTAAAAATTCAGGACGTCCTTGAATGTCTCCCGTCTCCAGATGGGACATGAATAGGTGTCCTTCCTTATGGTCTCACTATCTCTAATACACAGTATGCCTTTCACTAGCTATGAGATCATGTAAACCCACCTGCAACGGAAAGAACATTGCAATCCAAGCAAACTTTCAAGTTGAAGGTAAACCACTGAAAACCAAATGCCTAGGGCTTTATGTTAGGCTAACTTAATAAAGAAGTCAATGTGCACTTTAAATGCATGACTATGTGTGCATGTACAATTACAAAGAATGCAAGGTGTTAATGAATACATTAGTACACGAAAAGTGTACTGTAGGTAAATACGATATAACTAAAAATACACAGATGTAAATGTGCATAAGAACTACAATCCTTAAAGTATAAATGAAACATTAGTATACATTCTCATGTGAATGTCCAAGTTCCATAATGAATACAATTCAATCATATGTTTAGTGCTTCACTTCACGTTAAAAGATTAAGACACACAGTACATTTATTATGCAAATAGATGTAAATGTTGAGCTTCTGTGACATATGGGGTGGAGCTTCAATTACGCATCTCCAACAGAAGGGTTGCAATGGAGGGTTGGTGGTAGTTGAGGGTGATGTGAGCAAGGGGGCTCTTCTAGAAACTAATTTCTAAAGGAAATTCAGATCTTCAGAAAATTATCTGAAAATCTGCAGACTTTTTTTTAATTTCTACAGGATTAAAGGTCAAATCTGTGGGGAAGCAGGATTGCTGGTCTGAATGTAGTGTCATTGTTTGAGAGCTGACGGAGACCTTACAGTTTGTAGTGCTCTAGCTTGAGAGTAAATATTACATACTAGCAAAAAGGTATGAAGGTCATTGCATTGCGTCGGCCCTCAGAGGTACGTGTTCAACAAATGCACAATTTTGCCACTCACTATGACGTGCCAAAAGACCCTCATGACAAAAATCGTTCAGCCCTTTGCTGTAACTGAGCCTTTGAGAGATGGCAACGCTCATCTTCAAAGAATAACTCTTCTGGTGGGGCTGCGACCCAAACACTGAGAGACCTGAAGTTACAATTCCTGTCTGGACCAAGGTTGAACAGTCATACTCTTGTGATTATTACGGTGATAGCTCAAATGATACATAGGGTATGCAAGATACATGCAGGGGGAAGGAAACTGGTTATAACATAGTGCAACTGATGAGTGAAGGTATCTGCTTCCTGGTTAGGTTTACCTAGTCAACAGAATATTACAATTCTATAGTCAGCTAAAAATAAGTAAAAAATGTTTTGCCTCAGTGTTAGAGTTTTACCAGATTCAACATTTACATGGTCCATCTATGAGACTGATACAAGCAGAATACCAAATTGATAATGCCTTCACTCAGTGAATGCTTTGCTGATGACTGCCATGGTAAAATGATCTCACAGGTTGTAGACCTGCATGGTTAATACACAAGTGGATTCAGCTTCTTATTTGTGGGCTTCAAAGGGCTTCTTTGGACCTGATGCCAAGCAACAACCTGGCAAGGTCTTCCTGGGCACAGACCTTTGACTTTTCTTGCTCTGTACTCTCCTGCTTTCATTGTCGACCACACCAGGACCTAGCAACCCAGCGTCTTTGAGCCCTGCTTCAGATTCAGCTTGCCAATGACTCGTCGACTACCACTTTTTCTCCAGAAATGTTTCTAAGTCGGAAGATAAACTTTCCACCGAGACAAACCTGGTCCCTGTATCTTACCCACACTACATTGCGGTCAGCCTGAGCTTTTAACTTGGACCCGGTCTAGAGCGACCCAATAACCTCAGTTGGCACTGTGCGCTTTTGGCACTGTTTTTAATTTATATTTTTTTAATTCATATCTCTATGTTTGTTATTTCATATATTAAAATGTACCCTTTTTCTTAACTGGTTTAGGGTCTTTCTTGTGTGGTGTTTTCACTTTATGTTTGAGTACTACATAAATTCTGCATACAACCTGATTGCTTTTGTGCCAAGCTACCACAGGAGTAAGCATATATTTATTTAGTGTCTTTTTTTGTGGTTCACACTGGCAAGGATTATTATTATTATTTGAAGTGGGTTGCCACCCTTTCAACTAATACCCCAATTTCTTACATTGAAGGCCATTAGAAATGTGGTTTCTGGTTGGCAGAGATATGCACCCTGTCCAAGCAGGAACCGCAATCCTAGTCAGGGTAAGTCAGATAAACACCTGAAATTAATCTGTGTCCACCCCCCCTCCCCCCCTCCCACGGTAGCTTGGCACAGAGGAGTCAGGCTTAACTTAAGAGGCAATGTGTAAAGTATTTGTATTCGTGCAACACTTCAAACAGTAATACAGTGAAAACGCCGCAAAAGGATACCTCACCTAGTTAGAAAAATAGACATTTATTTATTGAACAAAACAAGACCAAAACTACAAAAATCCAATAAGTAGAACCAGAGTTATGATTTTTGAAAGAATATCTTGAAATGTAGTGCTTAAAAGCCTAAAGCGCCAACCAGGCTATCTGGTTGTCTTAGACCGGGTCAAATACCCTCCCCCAGTACTCCTCAGGAACCCTTTACACCCTTAGAGCCGCTTCATGAGCTGAGAAACATTTGCCAGTGTTGTCTCCCACAACATAGTTTGGCACCAAATCTTTTTGGTATGTGGACCCTTCTTTCTCCATAAGACACTGCAGAAATGCTGCCACCACTACTGTTGGATTCTGACTGCTTGTCCTTCAAAGTACAGCTCCTTAAGCTTAAGCTCATGTGCAAACTTTTTCTCCTCCATCCTCAGTTTGGCCAGTTACAATTTAAGTTTCCTCTCCTCTTTCCTGTCCTCCAGCTCCCGTGGGGATAGACCTCTGGCAGAAACTCTGCTCCATCCTGAGCATCAGGGACATCCATGTAATCTGCTGGGGCAGAGTGAGACTCTTCTTGGACGTCCAGAACCTGGTCTGGGTCCTCCCTCTCTTCCTCTTCTGACAAGGTTCCCTCCTCCTCCTCACTGTCATCCACCTCCTGAGGTGGCCTGCCATCTCTCCACTTCCTCAAAAATCCTTAAGGCCACATGGAAAGCCAGCTTGGTAGTCTTTTTGTCTGCTTTCCGCCCCTTCTTCTTGCAGGGTTTTGGCAGCTCAGGTCTGCTGACGGTTTCAAAGTTGCAGGCATGCAAATCCATGGTACAAGGAGTTTAAGGGCACTTACATTAAGAAAAGGGGAAAAGACAAATGAAGAATTAAAAAACTTGAAATGTTCTTTAGATGTGGAACAGTAGTGTACACCAAGTCACTGTATGGTACTGCACATACACAAGTCCTATCCTCACCACTGAACACCAATGTTAGAAATTGTGTCCAAGCAGGAACTACAATCCTAGTCAGGGTCAGTCAGATACACACCCTAAATTAGCCTGTGCTCACACCCTGGTAGCTTGGCACAGAGCAGTCAGGTTTAACTTGAGTGGCAAGTATTTGTGCAACACTTCTAACAGTAACAAAGTGAAAAGACAACAGAAATATACCTCACCTAATTAAAACAAAATAGAGATTAATGTATTGAACAAAACAAGACCAAAACGACAATCATCCACTAAGTTGAACTGGAGTTATAATTTTGTAAAGAATATCTTGAAATGTAGTGCTTAAAAGCATGAAGCGCCAACTGGGGCTATTTGGTCACGCTAGACCAGGTCAAATCCAAACGTTCAGGCCACCCCGATTGAATGCAGGTTGGATACAGGAACCAGCCTTGGCCAGCTGAAAACAGTACCTTGGTTTGCTATTGCGTCAACGTCGAGGATGGGATGCGAGGAGCAAAGGAGGCGATGCGTCGATCCTTGGGATGTAGGGGATGCGCCGGCTCTGACCCACGCAAAGTTGAAGACACGATGGGAATGGAGGTATTGCACCGCACCGTTTGCTATGCAATGCATTGATGAAGATGCGCCAGTTCAGAGCAGCCCACTGATCTCGATGCGTGGATTTCTGCTGGACCAGTACTTCATACCCACTTCCAAGGGCCCAGGACCGGATTGGCACCACTTTGCAGAGAAAGACTCACAGATGGCCGAGTCCATGTCCTGTAGCAGGGTTGTTGCCAGTCTTCGATTTCCCTGAGACTACAAACCAAGAGGCAATCCTGTGGAGTCACTCAGGGTTAAAGTGGCTTAGGCCCAGTCTATCTAACCCAGACAAGGAGGGCGGCATGCAGGTCATCACAGCAGAAAAACAGTTCTTCCAGAGAAGCAGAGTGGCAGTACTTTAGCAGCACAGCAGTCCTTCTTCCTGGCAGAGTATCTACATGTCCAGAAGTGTACTTAGTTGGTAGGGTCAAAAGTCTAGTATTCATACCCAGTGGTGCCTTTCAAGGGGAGGAGACTTCAAAGAGGGGCTTTGAAGTGCACAGAGATCCTCCCTTCCTGCCCTGGCTTCAGACTCACTGTAGGGGGTTAAGCAGTCCTTTCTGTGGGGACTGTACACAACATATCCAGGTGTAAGTGTGAGGCTGTGCCCTGCTCCTCTCTCCCATCCTGCCCAGGATGACCCATCAGGATGTGGATGACCCATCATTCACACCTAATCTCCCTTTGTGTGTTACTGTCTAGAGGGAGTGCACAAGGCCCAGCTGTCACCCACCCCAGATCTGTATTGGGGACAGGCAGCAGGCACACAAGGCTGAGAGCAGAAAAATGCCATCTCTATAAAAGTGCTACGCAAACAAATGATGGACGGAATGCTGAATAAATCATACATTCACCCCCAGTCAACAGATCTGGGTTAAATCCATTGTTCTGTTGCTCACCATGCCACCCCAGTTTAGACCCAGCCATATGCATATCAGTCTTGACTCTGTGCCTCATAGGAACAGTCCAGACCGACCTGCCAAGCCAGGTACTAATAAAGTGTAGCAATAGGGCTTTTATTACCTATCGTACAGTAGAGGGAGACAATGAGGCCAAAATTGAGATCTTTGCTGAAATATGCAGGGCAGTAAGAAAATTGCTCATGAAGCCAGCCAATGAGTTTTTTGGGGGATAAACACATTTTTATTGTTTTCCAGTAGTTACAACAGGTCACATTGAAAACCGACAAGAGGCCCCTGAATGAGGCCAGGACCATCATAGTTTTGATTATAACAGCGGGCAACATAGCTGTTAGAAATGGGATTTCTGGTTGGCTAGGGCTTGCGCCAAAGCCAGGCAGAAACCACCACTCTAGTCAGGGCAAGGAAGTTACACGCCAAAGATAACCCCTGCTCACCCCCTTGGTAGCTTGGCACGAGCAGTCAGGCTTATCCCGGAGGCAATGTGTAAAGCGTTTGAGCACGCACCCAGCAACAACACCCAAGGCACCCCACAAAGGAAACTCCACACAAGGTTATATATAAAAATAGCCTTTGTATTATACCAAAACACATTAGATAATATTCACACAATTTACACTGTGCCAACTGGCACTGGGCAGAATTTTACAAGGGACTATTTACGCGGGACCGGGCCACATGGACTACTGTCAGAATCAGCACAAATCACCAATGGTACATGTAGAACATATACTAACTGTAACACAAATTAGCACTGTAGAGCACAACCAGTAACTACTGGCGCAATAATGACCTCAGCGTCATCACACTAGCATCAGGTATAAAACCTATCCTGCATCCTTCACAGGGGCATAAACACATTATGCAATTTCTCATTAGTCTAACGCATTAGACCTAACCACCTAAGTATAACTACACTAGGGGCGTACATCACACAGGGTAGTACAATCTCCCTAACAGAAACCTAAACAGGTAAAACAACCTCCTAGGCAGAAATCCTATCTAGAGGTATAAAACACCGGGTGCGCAAAACATGCTACACACAGTACATTTCCTAACACCATAAGTATTAACACAGGGTGCGCAAAACATACTACACACAGTACATTTTCTAACACCATAAGCATTAAATCCCAATAGTACTTCAATCACATTAGGGTCCAGGTTGCGACAGAACCTAAACGTAGCAGCTGCCCACTACTTGCTGGGCAGCTGGGGACAAGAACAGGGCCTAAACGCTGCAGCTGGCACTAAGTGCTGCACAGCTGTGGAAGGCCAAGGATGAGGAAATCACTGAGCCGCACGTTGGAGCCATCTGGCTCAGAAAACAACCATGTCCCCCATGGAGTGCATGGGCTCCTGAAATCAATCTGCGCCCGCGTTGGAGCCACACGGGGCTCTAAGAACACTTGAGCAAGCCTGGGCCCCTCTGGGCCCGTCTAAAACAATTATGGCCATCGTGGGGAAAAGCATGGGCCCCCCTGGGCCCTCTCGAAAATAAATGTACCCCTCGTTGGAGTGGCGGAGGTTCTGAAACGGACATAGCCCTCGTTGGAGCGGCCATCTGGCAGGCGGGGCCGCTCAAGATAGAAGCACTGGCATTAAACAACATGCCCCCCAAAGCGCTGGAGCCACACGGGGCTCTTACAGTCAGGAATGCCCCCGATGGAGCGGCCCTCTGCCATGTGGGGCCGCTCAGGCAGGAGGCACCGGCACTGGTGCCTCGGTCCCCCCCCCTTCCCCCCTAGCCCTCGTTACTCACCGGCTGGGGCGAAGGTAGGACTCTACTCCCCGTGCTGCCGCCTTCACCCGGGCCCCCTCCTGGGACCCGGGACTTTACCGATCGGCTCGCGGAGGCGGGGTAGGCTCCCGCCCTCCGAGGAGGACGCAGCCACACTCCACCACGCTTCACCCGGTCCCCCATCTCGGGACCGGGACTCACAAGACGGAACCCTCGCAGCTCCTCTGAAGACTTCTCTTCCGGGGCCCGCAACTCTCGCGCCGCTTCCGCCCCAGCCGCTGGCCCCGCCCACGTCACAGGCAGACTTGCCTGACTTCCGGGCGGCCGCGGCTGGGCAGCAGCGGCGATTTCTCCGGCCACAACGAGGGGTAGGCTCCCTCGAGGGGGAAAATAAATGTAGAAGCGGGGTGGGCACCCGCATTGGACTCCCATGAGTGGGGTGGGCACCCGCATTACTCATGAAACAAAAACAAAGACGCAGGGTGGGCACCTGCGCATCAAAAGCAACCAAATAAGCGGGGTGGGCTCCCGCAAGGCCGGCATCATGGGGGAATCCCTAGTCTGGGTATTCCCTCTCCCTCTCTCAGCAGCGCGACGCTGCACAGCCCCAGCTCCTCTTTCTGGGGGAATTAGAATAAAGCGCTCTCCAGGCGCTATGTTCAGGACCAGCACAAAGTCCTTGATAGATCCAGGAAACAGAACAAAAGGTCCCACAAAGTCCATCAGGCATCCAGGGGCAAGCCTTCCCCTGCGCCCCAGCAGCAGCAGCACGCCCCTGGTTGTTTCAAGTTAAGCACAAGAACATTTTACATGGGGTCACAGCCCCTTTTTATACACAGGTTCCTTTGTCTCCAAAGGTGCAGGGAAGGGGCGAACCAGATGCAACTGGTTCCTGAGCACTTTGTTTTGCTCAGCCCCGCTCCCTATTCACAGAACAGGCCAGGGTCATCAGTCGCACCACAGGGGGCGGAGCCAGCATTGTGTGGGGAAAGCCCAGCCCTATTCAGGTCCCAGGTGTACTCCTCCCACTCATCAACATGCAGCTCTCTCCACCCACCACTGGGGCAGACCCATCCTGACTCCTGGAGCCAGGCTCACCAGCCAATCACACGCCAGACAGTTACTGCACATTTATGCCAGCGTCTAGAAGTGGCACTTCTACACTAGCTACAGTAACGCCGCACACATCATCGCGCAGCATTTACTCTCACGAGTTCGTACATACCAAACTCGACCCTGCACTCCCCACGCATGAGGAACTACCACGGTCACTCAGATGCCCCATGCATTCCTATGGGAGGGCTGATCAGTCTCACTAAAACATACACAGAGCGCACGCGCTTTCCACTCGGACACAGTGTGCAAGCGCCTAGAGGCCTAAAACCACTAGTACAACACAGGAAAAAGGCTTGGATAATGCTAAAAGTTCTAGGGGTGAACTTGCCAGAAGGGCCAAGTCCAACACAACCCCCTTCCAGCCAAAACGCAGGGCAGACCAATCACCACCGTGATGGTCTTCCCTGCTTGGGGCGATAGAACACGGACGCAGGCCCGCACTGCAGGGACACCCTCCGGTTCTACGCCATTCTGAATCAACATGGTTCCATCTGAAAAAAAAACAGCCGGAAAAAAAACTCAGGCCCAACTAGGCTACCCCACTGGTACTACCTAGTTGTCCATGGCCAGGACCAGGCCCTAGGCCACCCAGATACCACTGGTCCTTGCCAAACCCAGAGTGGGGGGTAGTAACCCCTGGCATACAAGCCATTCTCCACTCTCCCTCTCAGTGTAGTTCCAAACTACCACTGATCCTTCAACATAGGGTCCGCACCCTCAGGCTGACCAGAGGTCACGGGCAAGAATGCCCCACCCTACCTCTACTTCTGGGGTTCCGCACCCTCCCAGGGAAGCACCCTCCAGAACACAACTCTCCCACCAGTTCGGGACCTCTCTCCACCAACTGGTCTACCACCTGGGATCCACGGGGTCAGAGGCGAGGACTCCCTCCCTCTCCACCCCCTTCCACTGTAGAGCAGGGTCTCTTCACGTACGATGAGCCCCACCTGCCCTCAGGACTACAGCTGCCCTTACGTCCAGATCGGGAAACACCGACTACTGGCTCCCCAACCGAGGGACGTACCCTTTGGTCAGATGCCTGTCGAACCAGGACTTAACGAGGGTGACACATAACTAATGGGTCGTGTGACAGTCTGCCTGGCGCTGATCTCACTACCTCCTGTCCATCTGACAGGGCATGCAGACCCCCCAGGACAGAAGTGGCGACACCACGGTCACTCAGTGGCGACCCAGCCCTCCCGGCTGGTCCCTGACCTACTGGTTCCCACTGGGGAATCCCTCCCCTTCTCACCCCTCCCTCTGGACTTCCGCACCCTCCCAACTGGAGCGGTACCGCCAGACACTAGGACTGCTGGAGCTCTGATTACAGACACTCCACGTCCTCTAGACACTGGGAGATCCTACACAAGTTGAAAATTAAGTACACACACAGTTCCTTACTCCTTTCTTGGACAGTCAGGCAACCACTGCAGGCCACTTCCCCCAGTTTCAGGGATAGCCTCTCCTAAGTTTCATCTGGTTCCTCTACCCAACAAAAGCTTCTCCTTGTTTCCTAAAGTGATCACTCCCAAATGCCTTTTCTGATCCTAGAACACGGGAAGATCCTCCTCAAATGACCTATTGGTACAGCCTAGGCCCCCGACCTGATGTTCCCTAACGAAACCATCCAGGACCTGAGACTGGGTTTCGGGCACCTGGAGACACGCAGTCCCACCCACTCCTTCTCCGCAGAGTCAGGATGTGAGCCCCTACACCGAGACCTAGCTGGGCTACTCTGAACCTCTTCCACCACGCTGGGCTGGAAGACACCTCAGCCACTCCTTTTGGAATCACTCCCCAATGCAAGCTCCCTATCCCAGAGAACTCACACCCAATCAACCAGCAAGCTCCTTATTTCAGAGAACTCACACCAAAGTATTCAGCAAGCTCCTTATTTCAGAGAACTCACACCATTCATCCACACACACACCCCCCAGACTGGTAAGACAGTTTCTACCGCCCCTGATTTCTCAACCTGACCACCACGTGACACAGGTACCATTACTCTGGGAACTGGGAATGGGACGTTCACATTCATCCAGCGCATTACACATTCATCCCCACCCCTCCCAAGACTGGTAAGACAGTTTCTACCGCCCCTGATTTCTCAACCTGACCACCACGTGACACAGGTACCATTACCCCGGGAACTGGGAATGGGAATACATGCACTGGACACACATCTGCTGCCACCACTGGATCCCACCCTTACTGGTGAATCCAGAAACACATTTCCACAGAAATGACACTGTTAGAAAGGTAGATGGACCGGGAGGGTCGGCCGGGGTCAGGAGGAGAGGTCTCCGGGGAGAGCCGTCTCCAGCGATCGTACAGACAAGTAACTTCCCCCCCCCACAGACAGATATCACACACGGATGAGGTTCAGTGTTCTTTATAAGCACTTATTTAAGGTACGGTTAAATGGTACAAGGAGGTCTGGACTCAGGGGTCCCCTCGATTAGAGTCTCGCAAGGTAGGGAAGGGGGTAGCGGGACAGTCTATTTACCAATCAGGTAGTTCGGATGAGATGATGATGAGCTCACAATCCTCGAGCTTGGTGATTAGGTGGTATGGGCCGCGGCAGCGCCAGCAGGTCCCGGTGTGGATGGTCGTTACAACGGGCCGCGGCAGCGCCAGCAGGTCCCAGGAAGATGACTGTTGCAGAAGGCCGCGGCAGCGCCAGCAGGTCCCGGTGAGGATGGTCGTTACAACGGGCCGCGGCAGCGCCAGCAGGTCCCAGGAAGGTGAAGGTTGCAGAAGGCCGCGGCAGCGCCAGCAGGCAGGACGATGGTTCACAAGAGCGGGCTACGGCAGCGCCAGTAGACCGTCAGGGTTGAGTTCACTCGGTGTCTCTCGACTCCAGGATACAACTGCCTTCCTGCTCCGGAGCTGCCCCAGTTATAGGGCTGGTGCCCTTTGATGTCCGGACCCTCGCACTTGGAGGTCGGAGGGTCCGGGATGAAGGGGTCCAGACACCCAGCAGGGGGTGGAGCCAGTGCCTGGGGGAGCTGGGGGCGATCGGCACCTGGCGGGGGAGAGCCCTTGACACTTCGTTCTCCCATTGACCTGCCAAGTGGTCCGCTCACCTCCTGGGTGGATGGTGGTGCCGGGATGTCGGGGCCGGCCAGGCCCGGGGTTAGGGTCGAGGGGAGGCCGTGCGGCCGCGTGGTGCAGGGCCCAAGATGGCGGCTTGACCCGGCCGGGAAAGCCGGTGGGGCGGGACCCCGTGATGAGTAGGGGTCCGAGGGCAGAGGGTCCGTCGGGAGACGGAGTACAGGGGCTTGTTGCGGGGATATGCCAGGTGGGCCGGGGTTCGGGCCCCGTCGAGCGGGGAGGGAGCGAGCCGTTTGTGAGGCCTGTCCAACATGCGTCCCCCCCAGCTGAAGGCGGGGAGAGTCACCCATCTCCTTGGGGACTCTCTTCGTCGAGGCGGAAAAAGCGGGACAGGCCATCTGCGTTGGCGTGATCTTGGCCTGGTCGGTGCTCCACGGTGAAGTCCATTCCCTGCAGGGAAATGGACCAGCGCAAGAGTTTTGGGTTCTCCCCCCGCATCTGCATCAGCCATTGCAGGGGTCGATGGTCGGTTTGTACCCGGAAGTGGGTACCGAAGAGATAGGGTCGGAGCTTTTTGAGGGCCCACACTACTGCAAATGCCTCCCTCTCGATGGTGCTCCAACGCTGTTCTCGGGCCAGGAGACGTCGGCTGATGAAGGCCACCGGCTGGTCATGACCTTCGGGGTTCAGCTGAGAGAGGACGGCCCCGATGCCGTGGTCGGAGGCGTCGGTCTGCACCACAAATTCCCGACTGTAATCGGGGGCCTGGAGCACCGGGGCGGTGCACAGGGCGGCCTTCAGCTCCTCGAAGGCCGCTTGACAATCAGGGGTCCAGTTGACCCGCTTCGGCTGGTTCTTGGATGTGAGACCCGTGAGGGGCCCCACGATGCTGCCGTAGTCCTTCACGAACCGCCGGTAGTAGCCGGTGAGCCCCAAGAAGGCTCGGACCTCGGTCTGGGTGACGGGGGGCTGCCAGGACTGGATGGCAGCAATCTTAAGTTGTAGTGGGGCCACCAGCCCGCTCCCCACTTGGTGCCCAAGGTAGGTCACAGACCCTTGGCCAATCTGGCACTTGCCGGCCTTAATGGTGAGGCCGGCCCGCTGGAGGGCTTGCAGGACCTCTTGGAGGTGGCGGAGGTGGTCGGACCAGTGGCGGCTGTATACAGCGATATCGTCCAGGTAGGCAGCGCTGAATTCTTCAAGCCCTGCCAAGACCTGGTTCACAAGGCGTTGGAACGTGGCGGGGGCATTCTTCATGCCAAAGGGCATGACCTTAAATTGATAGTGGCCATCGGGGGTAGAGAAGGCTGACCGTTCCTGAGCCCTGGGTGTGAGGCCGATCTGCCAGTAGCCCGCCGTTAGGTCGAAGATACTAAGGTAGCGGGCGGCCCCCAGCCGGTCGATCAGCTCGTCTGCTCGGGGGATGGGATGAGCGTCGGTCCGGGTGACAGCGTTCAAGCCCCGGTAGTCGACGCAGAATCTCAGTTCAGGGGCGGAGCCGGGGGCAGCGGCCTTGGGAACTAATACGACCGGACTGGCCCAGGGACTGTCCGAGGGCTCGATGACCCCGATCGTGAGCAACTTGGCCACTTCCTCCTGGATGCAGGCCCGTACCCGATCTGGTACGCGGTAGGCCCGGTGCCGGACAGGGGGACTGTCCCCGGTGTCTACGTCGTGCAAACACCAGGGGGTGACCCCGGGGGTGAGGGAGAACAGGGCAGCGAACTGCAGCAGGAGGTTCCGGCAGTCCTGGCGTTGCTCTGAAGTGAGGGCGTCCGAGAGCCGGACCCCGTCCACGGAGCCGTCCTTCTCCTGAGTCCTCAGGAGGTCCGGGAGGGGCTCGGAGTCTTCTTCTGTGCCACTGTCTGTAGCCATCAAGAGGCTTAGTTCGGAGCGCACAAAGTGCGGTTTGAGCCGGTTGGTGTGGAGGACCCGAAGGGGGTTCCGGGAGGACCCCATGTCGATGAGGTAAGTGACGGGGCTTTTGCGCTCGACCACTTTGAAGGGCCCCGTCCACTTATCTTGCAGGGCGCATGGTTCGGTGGGGGACATCACCCATACTTGCTGCCCCGGCTCGAATTCAACGGAGGAGGCATTGTGATCATACCACCTCTTCATGTCCTCCTGGCTGGCCTCGAGGTTCGCCTTGGCCATCTCCCTGAAGCGCCGGGTCTGGTTTCGTAAGGCCAGGATGTATTTGAAGACGTCTGGAGGGGTCGTTAGGGGGGCCATCTCCCAACCTTCCTTGACTAGGCTGAGGGGCCCTCGCACAGGGTGTCCGTATAGGAGTTCAAAGGGGCTAAAACCGAGGGACTTCTGGGGCACTTCCCGGTAGGCGAAGAGGAGGCACGGGAGCAGTACATCCCACTGGCGACGGAGAGGTTCTTCCAATCCCCCAATCATCCCTTTGAGAGTGCGGTTAAAACGCTCCACTAGTCCGTTCCCTTGGGGGTGATAGGGGGTCGTGAATCTGTAGGTGACCCCGCATTGTTGCCAGAGGGACTTCATGTACTTTGATATGAAATTCGTGCCTCGGTCGCTGACGACTTCTCGGGGGAAGCCTACCCGGGAGAAGATCCCCATCAGGGCCCGGCCAACCACTGGAGCGGTCACTGTCCGTAGAGGCACCGCCTCGGGGTAGCGGGTGGCATGGTCCACTAGTACCAAGATGAACCTGTGTCCTTGTGCCGTGCGGGGGTCCAGAGGTCCCACAATGTCTATCCCCACCCTCTCGAACGGGGTGGTGACCACCGGGAAGGGTTGTAGAGGGGCCTTCAGCTTCCGGCCACTCTTCCCGCTGGCTTGGCATGTGGGGCACGATCGGCAGTGGTTCAGGACGTCATTCCTCATTTTCGGCCAAAAAAAGTGGGTCACCAGGCGACTGTACGTTTTGTCCTGGCCCAGGTGTCCAGCCAGGGGGACATCGTGGGCTAGGTTGAGCAGAAAGTCTCGGAAGCGGAGCGGTACCACCAGAACTCGACCGGCCCCCAGTTCGGCGATTCTTTGCTCGCTGTAGAGCAGGTCGTTATCCCAGTAGACCCAGTGGGTTCCTGTGGTGTCCCCGGCGGTTTGGGTGCTGGCTTGTTGGCGGAGTCCCTCGAGGGAGGGACAGGCCTTTTGTTCCTGGCGGAACTGTTCTTGGGTGGGCCCCCCTTCTTGCCGCCACTGAGCCAGATCCGGGAGGTCCTGGTGTTGCGCGTCTTCCTCGGTAGTCGGGTCCGGGAGGTCGGTCTCGCCGTTGTCCTCTACGAGGGCAACCGGGGGCGGAGGTGCTGGCCATTCGGTTTCTTCTGATCGGGGGGCGGCACGGGCGGCCATGGATCGGGTGGTTATGCAGGCCCAGTCCGGGAGGCCCAGCATCCCCAAGTGCTCTCTTCTCTCGACGGTGGCCCACGGGGAACTCTCGAGGTCATTCCCCAGGAGGCAGTCCACGGGGGCATCGTCCCGGACCGTCACCTTCAGTAGGCCGGAGACCCCTCCCCATTCAAACGGGACGCAGGCCATCTTACACATGCTCTCAGAGTTATCTGCCGAGCGGACGGGGCAGAGAATGTTCGGCAGGATCTGCTCGGGCTTCACCAGGTGACAGCGGACGGCCGTCACGCTGGCGCCGGTGTCACGCAAGGCCTCGGCTCTCTGTCCATTAATGGTCACCCACTGACCATATTTTCTGGTGTTGGCGGGTAGGGGAGCCCGCGGAACCATGTCCCTTCCCCCTAAGCATGCCAGGACCATGGCGGCCGGTTCCCACCCTTGCTGGTCCGGCTCATACTCCTCGGGTCCCTCCGATGATTGCTCTTCCCCCAGGGCAGCGGCAGCTACCTGGCGGGGCTTGGGTGGTTGGTTTAGCGGGCAGCTCGGATCGTTGGCGTAGTGGCCTAGTCGCTGGCACCGGTGGCACGTGACGTGGGCTCGGTACCCAGGCCGCAATGGGGGGTTGCCCCGGCCGGCCGGAGGTGGGGTGCTGGCCACGGGTGTTGCTGGTAAGGTGTCTCTCCGTCGCCCCTGGCCCCCTCCTCCTCCCCGAGGACGGTGCTGGCCTTGGTTGCTTCTGTTCTGGTCGTGGGGCCCTCTCCGGCCCACTCGGGTGCTTTCCCACCGGTCAGCTTCGGCGGCGAGCTGCCGTGGGTCAGTCAGCTTACTGTCGAGTAGGTGCTGCCTGAGCTCGACGAAACAGTTGTTTGATAGGTGCTCCCATACCATAAGGTTGAAGAGTTGTTCGTAGGTGGTGACCTGATTTCCCTTGATCCAACCCTCGAAGGCCCGGCTGAAATAGTTCACGTATTCCACCCAAGTTGTACCTGGGATCCGGGTGCAATCTCTGAACCTCTGGCGGTACATCTCGGGCGTGAGGCCGTAGCGGGTGAGGAGGGCAGCCTTCATGTGGTCGTAGGACGACATTTGGTGATCGGGGAGCTGCAGCAGGGCATCGCGACCCTCGTTGATGAATCTCCCCCAAAGTCCGGCTCCCCAATCACTCCGGTCGATCCGGTGGGAGGTCATTGCGATCTCATAGGCTTTAAACCACTGTTGTATGTCGTCTTCTCGGACATACTCGCGGACCACATCCTTGGGGATGTGAACTTTTTTCTCAATAGGCCCCGGGGTGTGTGGTCGCTCAGGCACCCCCAGTTCCTTATTCTGTTTGCGCAGTTCTATTTCCGCCAGTCGGCGCTCGTACTCGAGCGTTATTTTTTTCTCTTCCAGCTCTCTTTGTCTCTGCTTTTCTTCTCGTTCCTCTCGAAGCCGCATATGCTCGAGGTTGATTTTCTGTTCAGCCAACTTAAGTTCCCCATCCATCTTGAGTCGTGCCATCTCTAATTCGTGTAATCTGACTCTGTCTTTTTCTCGTATCTCCTCCTGTGAGAGGCCCGTTCCCCGCTCCTCGGGAGCCGTGGCGTTCCCCTCTGGTGTGATGCTGGTTTGGTCTGGTGTGACGCTGTTTTGGTCGGAGGGTCCTGTGACCCCAGTTTCTGTCCATGACTCAAGAGCGCGCTTTAGATCATCCTTGGTACTCAGGCCGGTGGTAGCAATGCCCAGTTCTATGCAAAATTGTCTCAGTTCGCGGTGGTTGTATTCTTCTAATTTCTCCATTTGGAACTTCTCGGTGGAGCTGCTATCTTTGGTCGACATCGTGCTTTGTCGTGGGGTGAGCTACTCTCTGTACGATTACGCGTTGATTCGGATCCCACCGCTGCCACCAATGTTAGAAAGGTAGATGGACCGGGAGGGTCGGCCGGGGTCAGGAGGAGAGGTCTCCGGGGAGAGCCGTCTCCAGCGATCGTACAGACAAGTAACTTCCCCCCCCACAGACAGATATCACACACGGATGAGGTTCAGTGTTCTTTATAAGCACTTATTTAAGGTACGGTTAAATGGTACAAGGAGGTCTGGACTCAGGGGTCCCCTCGATTAGAGTCTCGCAAGGTAGGGAAGGGGGTAGCGGGACAGTCTATTTACCAATCAGGTAGTTCGGATGAGATGATGATGAGCTCACAATCCTCGAGCTTGGTGATTAGGTGGTATGGGCCGCGGCAGCGCCAGCAGGTCCCGGTGTGGATGGTCGTTACAACGGGCCGCGGCAGCGCCAGCAGGTCCCAGGAAGATGACTGTTGCAGAAGGCCGCGGCAGCGCCAGCAGGTCCCGGTGAGGATGGTCGTTACAACGGGCCGCGGCAGCGCCAGCAGGTCCCAGGAAGGTGAAGGTTGCAGAAGGCCGCGGCAGCGCCAGCAGGTCCCGGTGAGGATGGTCGTTACAACGGGCCGCGGCAGCGCCAGCAGGTCCCAGGAAGGTGAAGGTTGCAGAAGGCCGCGGCAGCGCCAGCAGGCAGGACGATGGTTCACAAGAGCGGGCTACGGCAGCGCCAGTAGACCGTCAGGGTTGAGTTCACTCGGTGTCTCTCGACTCCAGGATACAACTGCCTTCCTGCTCCGGAGCTGCCCCAGTTATAGGGCTGGTGCCCTTTGATGTCCGGACCCTCGCACTTGGAGGTCGGAGGGTCCGGGATGAAGGGGTCCAGACACCCAGCAGGGGGTGGAGCCAGTGCCTGGGGGAGCTGGGGGCGATCGGCACCTGGCGGGGGAGAGCCCTTGACACTTCGTTCTCCCATTGACCTGCCAAGTGGTCCGCTCACCTCCTGGGTGGATGGTGGTGCCGGGATGTCGGGGCCGGCCAGGCCCGGGGTTAGGGTCGAGGGGAGGCCGTGCGGCCGCGTGGTGCAGGGCCCAAGATGGCGGCTTGACCCGGCCGGGAAAGCCGGTGGGGCGGGACCCCGTGATGAGTAGGGGTCCGAGGGCAGAGGGTCCGTCGGGAGACGGAGTACAGGGGCTTGTTGCGGGGATATGCCAGGTGGGCCGGGGTTCGGGCCCCGTCGAGCGGGGAGGGAGCGAGCCGTTTGTGAGGCCTGTCCAACAGACACTTAAAAACAAACTTAGAACAATAATCCCTTTCCATGTGACTATCTAAAATGCAGAGTTTTGTAGTGCAGCCAGCTGTCGCTGTGGTACTGCGCAAACGCAAGTCCTAATCCCACCGCTGATCACCAATGTTAGAAATGAGATTTCTGGTTGGCTAGGGCTTGCGCCAAAGCCAGGCAGAAACCACCACTCTAGTCAGGGCAAGGAAGTTACACGCCAAAGATAACCCCTGCTCACCCCCTTGGTAGCTTGGCACGAGCAGTCAGGCTTATCCCGGAGGCAATGTGTAAAGCGTTTGCGCGCGCACCCAGCAACAACACCCAAGGCCCACCACAAAGGAAACTCCACACAAGGTTATATATAAAAATATGTATAAATCAAAAGGAGGGAGAAAGAAGGGGTATGACCCACTCAGCTTCTTTGTCTCAATCGTATTATATATCAAATGGAGAGTGGATCACAGGTCCTGAAAGTACCAGGGTTAGCAACAGCAGTACTAGGTACTGTTAAGAAACCCTCAATCACGTGTTAATTCTTGGTGGAATATAGCGGTATGTGCGATTATCCGCTAGTCGCTTGACAACGTGACAGCATCATCATTGGGTTAATGAGTGCTTCCTCCACCCGGAGGTATTTCCTCTGGTTTTTCAGTTGTGATCAGAGAACCGTGTTAGGTGTGTGGTGAAGTGCTAAGTGGTGAGTGAAGAAAAATTAAAAGACTCAAAAGAACCAGCTTATATTTTTAATGAAACTGGGTTCGAGTTGAATTAAAAACTACTTATCGTGCACAGAACAGACTATTTAGGGTCTAGTGCACTAAAATATGTGTCCAGAAAATAGGTCGACATGTTTCAGCCTTGTCTCATGCCCCGGAGGGTCATATAGGCTTTCATCAGGACCCTAGTGTATGTGTAGGGGATTCTATTATTAGAAGAGATCTCCCTCGTGAGATAGGTGAATACAATTGTTACACCAATCGATCCGTTCTCTACTTAGAACCTGTTTCAACAATTGCAAAGAATGAAAAGAAGGTGGGGTGAAGGGAAAAAAATAAAATAAAAGGACATTAAGAGTTTAGTCCGAGTATATGCTGTCAGGATGTTCAAAATTCGAGACATCAACTGTCGTAGCAATTTATAGAAATGCAATACTTTTACATGTAGTGTAGCCAATTTAGCCACTCATACTTATTCGAATGCAGTAACGGCAAAATAAGCCCTCCTAGCTGAAAAATTACAATATACAAGAACAGAAAACACAAACACAGCAATCAGTTAGTTCTCATGTAACATTAAGGTCATGTGTCCCTGGTCGGGCACAAGTTTTATGGTAATGAAAAAACAAAAACGTGGGCATTGAATGATAACGTTCAAGCTCAATGCCCACATAATGGTTTCATTTAGTGCAGTTAGTTGGTCTATCCCTTGAGGTTTATAAAAGGGTACTGAAAGCTATGCATACAGTAAAAATGTCAGTTAATATGCGTGACTAAATCTCTCTACGACAGCAGAGGAGGTGACATTATACTGATAAAAAAAGGTAAACGTTGTCTCCGTTTTGGTAAATGCAAAAGAGAGAGACTCAAAAGCCGAACTTGTATGGTTATTTCCCTATAAACAAACAGAGATATACGGCTTCAGGTAGACACTGTCTCAGTTTAGGTAAATGCAAAAGAGAAAGACTCAGAAGCCGAACTAGTATGGTTACTTCCGTATAAACGGACAGAGACTAACGGCTTCAGTGCTTTGAGAAATAAGGAAAAATAAGAAAATACCTTGATCGTTCTATCGAAGGGTTTACGTCTGGTAGGGTAAGCTGTGCCCGCTCTTAAAAGTGGGAGACGAAAAGGTATTAACATTTTTAAATACATTACGTCTCTTCATCGGTTCGGCGGCGTCCTCGTGTCGGGAGCAGTACCTATTCGTCGGCAATCTGTGACTTGTTCTGTCACTGCTTCTCTCCACCTGGTGTAGTGCATAGTGTAACTGGGTTGAAAATAAAGAGAAAGTTCATGGAAAATAAAACACAATATACTGACCCGCCTCACTGTTGGTAGTTCTTATGTTATTCCAGTTTGTAGATCTCATCCTATTGTTAAAGAGTCAGTTGTTAAACATGGATATTTATCGCAAGATGGTGATTACCTTCTATCAATAAAATTAATCAAAAAACAATAGAGTTTATCTGGAAACAAAATCCAGATGAAAGCTCGCAGAATGTTCGTTCACAGAGCAGTATTTCTGAGGATTGTGTTTCACTTGTGCCAGTGGGATTTTTTAACTTGCGTCAACAATCCGGAGGGTATCATATTCCTTTATCAGGTTAGATCAGAGGAGCTCAGAGGAGCTAACAATTACTCATGAATGTTTCAATAAAGTTTTTTAAAAAAAGAGATTTAAAAGGATACTTCGTTTTCCGAGGATGTTTGTTCCCAGAGTATTATTTCGTAGGGCAGCATTTCACTTACATCAGTAAGATTATAACTTTCATAGAGAAAACATTTACAGAAAAAAACATAGAGGGTATCATTTTCCATCGTCAAGATCTTTCAGTACAGAGGTTCAGATGTAGTGGACACATGTTTAAATTTTGCTATAACACTTAACGGTGACTGATTACACCATGATATGAACAAGTCTCCGTGAGGATATTGTTACGATCAGGCTGAAGTTCCATCATGTTCACCTCTAGTACGTTTAGATATTATTTCTTAATGCTGAGCCACGGGATATTATCATTCAATCCGTGAATATTTGTGCGTAAGCGGTAAACCCACCTCTGCTCTTTTTCTAACAAGATGTTTTCTGCATTGGCATTTTTCGTTGTTAGTGTCTCTAGAACCACCCATTGAAGATGATCAACCGTGTGACCTTTCTCGAGGTAGTGACTGCTCATCTTGGTTGTGCCTTTCTTACATTTCACGTTACTCTTATGTTCGCAGAGTCGTAGCTTTACTTTGCGGCAGGTCATTCCTATATAGCGTAGTCCGCAGGGGCAAGTGATCATATAGATTACATGGGTGGTGTTGCAGTTGGTATGATTTCTTATGGTCCATTTCAAGTCTGGTAATAGTTGCAAGGTCTTGGTTGCTTTAGTGAGGTGACAGACAGAACAAGAGCCACAAGGGTAGTGGCCAGTTACTGGTGTATAGTTCCAGAGGCTTGAAGTAATCGCCAGGATAGGTTTTGGAGGTGGTCTCGTATGTACTAGCATGTCTTTCAAATTTCTGGTTCGTTTGTTTGAAAATCTTGGTTTTGGCCATTTCAATGAACCAGACGTGAGGATTTTCCAGTTTTTGTTAACGATCTTTTTTACCTCATTAGATACCACACTGTAAGTACTTACACATGTGACAAGATCTTTGGTGGGTTCTCTCACAGTTGTTTCCATGAGGGCTTCCCTTTGTTGGTTTCTAGCCCTCTTTTGACTCTTCTTGATGGTGTGCTCGGGGTAATCCCTATTTTGCAGTTTGTTGCAGAGATCTTTAGCTTGTTCCTTGTAATCTCGGATACTACTGCAGTTTCGTCTTAGACGGAGGAACTGCCCATATGGTAGATTCTCCCTCATTGGCCGTGGATGGAAGCTCTTAAATGATAATAGACTATTCTTGGCAGAATTAACACGTGATTGAGGGTTTCTTAACAGTACCTAGTACTGCTGTTGCTAACCCTGGTACTTTCAGGACCTGTGATCCACTCTCCATTTGATATATATATAAAAATAGCCTTTGTATTATACCAAAACACATTAGATAATATTCACACAATTTACACTGTGCCAACTGGCACTGGGCAGAATTGTATAAGGGACTATTTACACGGGACCGGGCCACATGGACCACTCAGAATCAGCACAAATCACCAATGGTACATGTAGAACATATACTAACTGTAACACAAATTAGCACTGTAGAGCACAACCAGTAACTACTGGCGCAATAATGACGTCAGCGTCATCACACTAGCATCAGGTATAAAACCTATCCTGCATCCATCACAGGGGCATAAACACATTATGCAATTTCTCATTAGTCTAACGCATTAGACCTAACCACCTAAGTATAACTACACTAGGGGCGTACATCACACAGGGAAGTACAATCTCCCTAACAGAAACCTAAACAGGTAAAACAACCTCCTAGGCAGAAATCCTATCTAGAGGTATAAAGCACTGGGTGCGCAAAACATGCTACACACAGTACATTTCCTAACACCATAAGTATTAACACAGGGTGCGCAAAACATACTACACACAGTACATTTTCTAACACCATAAGCATTAAATCCCAATAGTACTTCAATCACATTAGGGTCCAGGTTGCGACAGAACCTAAACGTAGCAGCTTCCCACTACTTGCTGGGCAGCTGGGGACAAGAACAGGGCCTAAACGCTGCAGCTGGCACTAAGTGCTGCACAGCTGTGGAAGGCCAAGGATGAGGAAATCACTGGGCCTCACGTTGGAGCCATCTGGCTCAGAAAACAACCATGTCCCCCATGGAGCGCACGGGCTCCTGAAATCAATCTGCGCCCGCGTTGGAGACACACGGGGCTCTAAGAACACTTGAGCAAGTCTGGGCCCCTCTGGGCCCGTCTAAAACAATTATGGCCATCGTGGGGAAAAGCATGGGCCCCCCTGGGCCCTCTCGAAAATAAATGTGCCCCTCGTTGGAGTGGCGGAGGCTCTGAAACGGACATAGCCCTCGTTGGAGTGGCCCTCTGGCAGGCGGGGCCGCTCAAGATAGAAGCACTGGCATTAAACAACATGCCCCCCAAAGCGCTGGAGCCACACGGGGCTCTTACAGTCAGGAATGCCCCCGATGGAGCGGCCCTCTGCCATGTGGGGCCGCTCAGGCAGGAGGCACCGGCACTGGTGCCTCGGTCCCCCCCTTCCCCACCAGCCCTCGTTACTCACCGGCCGGGGCGAAGGTAGGACTCTACTCCCCGCGCTGCCGCCTTCACCCGGGCCCCCTCCTGGGACCCGGGACTTTACTGCTCGGCTCGCGGAGGCGGGGTAGGCTCCCGCCCTCCGTGGAGGACGCAGCCACACTCCACCACGCTTCACCCGGTCCCCCAACTCGGGACCGGGACTCACAAGACGGAGCCCTCGCAGCTCCTCTGAAGACTTCTCTTCCGGGGCCCGCAACTCTCGCGCCGCTTCCGCCCCAGCCTCTGGCCCCGCCCACGTCACAGGCAGACTTGCCTGACTTCCGGGCGGCCGCAGCTGGGCAGCGGCGGCGATTTCTCCAGCCACAACGAGGGGTAGGCTCCCTCGAGGGGGAAAATAAATGTAGAAGCGGGGTGGGCACCCGCATTGGACTCCCATGAGCGGGGTGGGCACCCGCATTACTCATGAAACAAAAACGAAGACGCAGGGTGGGCACCTGCGCATCAAAAGCAACCAAATAAGCGGGGTGGGCTCCCGCAAGGCCGGCATCATGGGGGAATCCCTAGTCTGGGGATTCCCTCTCCCTCTCTCAGCAGCGCGACGCTACACAGCCCCAGCTCCTCTTTCTGGGGGGAATTAGAATAAAGCGCTCTCCAGGCGCTTTGTTCAGGACCAGCACAAAGTCCTTGATAGATCCAGGAAACAGAACAAAAGGTCCCACAAAGTCCATCAGGCATCCAGGGGCTGGGCAGGGCCCAGGGAGGCAAGCCTTCCCCTGGGCCCCAGCAGCAGCACGCCCCTGGTGGTTTCAAGTTAAGCACAAGAACATTTTACATGGGGTCACAGCCCCTTTTTATACACAGGTTCCTTTGTCTCCACAGGTGCAGGGAAGGGGCAAAGATGCAACTGGTTCCTGAGCACTTTGTTTTGCTCAGCCCCTCTCCCTATTCACAGAACAGGTCAGGGTCATCAGTCGCACCACAGGGGGCGGAGCCAGCATTGTGTGGGGAAAGCCCAGCCCTATTCAGGTCCCAGGTGTACTCCTCCCACTCATCAACATGCAGCTCTCTCCACCCACCACTGGGGCAGACCCATCCTGACTCCTGGAGCCAGGCTCACCAGCCAATCACACGCCAGACAGTCACTGCACATTTATGCCAGCATCTAGAAGTGGCACTTCTACACTAGCTACAGTAACGCCGCTCACATCATCGCGCAGCATTCACTCTCACGAGTTCGTACATACCAAACTCGACCCTGCACTCCCCACGCATCAGGAACTACCACGGTCACTCAGATCCCCCATGCATTCCTATGGGAGGGCAGGTCAGTCTCACTAAACCATACACAGAGCGCACGCGCTTTCCACTGGGACACAGTGTGCAAGCGCCTAGAGGCCTAAAACCACTAGTACAACACAGGAAAAAGGCTTGGATAATGCTAAAAGTTCTAGGGGTGAACTTGCCAGAAGGGCCAAGTACAACAATAGCGTACCAAGAAAATTACATCAGCCTCTTCACAGCGTTTTCACAATGAGTCCACGCCTGCTGCCCCATATCTTTTACTCCATATTTTAGTATATTTAGCAGGACATCCACCTGCCTCGCACACTGGCTTCTCTTGTTGGGCACACCAGTCTACTGCATTCCTCCATTGTGACATTGTTGGGGGTTGGAAGCATTCCAGTGAGCTACAATGTCATGTTTGGCTACCATCAGTGCCATCCCTAGTAGTGTTTGGTCTGCACGTGTCCCCCCAGCATCCTCGAGTACTCCCAGTAGGATCATAATGGGGAAAGTTCTATCTCAAGGTTTAAAACATCAGAGAGTTCAGCAGTCACCAATTCCCAATATCGTGTCAGTCTAGGACAGGACCATTTTGTAGGAAAGTACCCCTTTTGACATGGTTAGCCCCCACTTTTGCCTGGTGTCTGGTGCAACTTTGACTGAAAGTGCACTGAGTTCCTGCTAACCAGGTCCCCAGTACCAGTATTCTTTCCCAAAACTGTACCATTGTCCCACAACTGGCACCCCTTTATGATCCATGTAAGTCCATAGTAAGTGGTACCTCTGGGTACTTAGGGCCTTAGAACTTAAGAGTGTTCGTAGAGTCCTAAGGGCAACAAAACCAAATTCAGCAAAACAGAGGAGGGAACGCAAAAGGTTTTGGGGAAAACCAAGCAAAGTATATCAAGTCTAACACCTGGTATGAGCATGTCTAGATATTTATAAACTCAATGCATCCCTGTTGCCACGTACAGCACAGAAGTTTGGGGGATATTCAAGCACTGACTCCATTCAGAAAATTGCTTGTACACTTTATTAGTTTTTCTAGCAAAGTGCTGGATTCAGTCATTTCCAGACCAATCTGGAAAGGCCTGGGTCGCATAATAAAGGCAGACGGGCCTTTGAAGCTTCCCACCCTGCAATGCACATCTTTAGCGCGATACATTGAGATCAAGGGAGAAGATGAGAGGGCAGAATGCAGTGCTTGGCTTTCCTTTATTGAAAGCGTTGATGCTGTATTGTGGCAGAAGACCTGGGAAATGTCTGAGCTTAATCATGATGGATATAGTTGTTACTCCATTGCTGCTCACAAGTCTAGATCAGGGGGGCTATCAATTTGGCTCAAGCTTTCATTAAATTGTGACACAATCCTTGTTCCTCTAGAAAGCCATGTGATACAGGCCTTGGTGATCAAATGCAGTAAAAATGTTAAATTATGTTTAGAAATTAGTTGTTATGGTCTCCAATATGCATATCAATAGTCTCTAAATAAAGCCAATCATATTAAAGAAAAATTAGACCCCTTTATTACCAAACATTTTATATTTCAGAGTGCAACCCACATTATTCACATGTATTCTTGCTGCTTCAGGTGGCGCTTATCAAGTCAAGGACAATGTAGGGTTCTTTTGAAAATGCTCTCTGTAATCCCTTTTAATAATCAATTCAAAACTGTAGCTGCAATATAAATGTAAGGGGAATGTCAAAAGATCTTTGTTTTAACTTTGTTTCTAAATTCCAGAGTCCAGATTTTGAGTTTGGATATATTTGTGTGATTGGCTGACATTTATTTATTTGTGCATTTCTTAGTATGCAATTGGCCCACAATAAATATGAAAATACGAATATATGCCCCATTTAAAACATGCAGCTGTAAACATACATAATATACAATAAGAATTTGTCACTGCACAATATTGCTTCCGTGTATAAAGTAACAAAATCATGTATTCATTTTCATAACAGTTACTAACAACAATTCCAGAAAAGTAACAACCATTTCACAGATGTTATAATATCTTCTCCTTGGACACAGTATCCTTCCTTGCCATGTGCACAGTAATATGGTAAAAACTATTTTTTCAAATAAACAGGGCGCAAACTCAACATCAGCTGGCAGGACACAATAATGTGCTGAAGTGCTTCTGTAGCTAAATACTAAGGGGCTGATTTGGAGTTTGTCAAACTACCCTAACCACCAAACTGAAGGTCCACCCACCTGATTTACAGAAGGGCGGACCTTAAGTGTGTCAGCAAAGGAGGCTACTCTGTTTCAGTCACTGACATACTCGACAAAGGGTCTGATGGAAAAAGGGCCATCGGAGGTTTTGTTGCGTAAATTGGCCTAGTTCTACAGGGTTTGCCTTTCCCACTCACCTTTTGCCTGGATGTGGTTTAGTGCACTAGTGCCTGAGCTTGAAAGTCCGGATTAATGTGGCTGCACACAACCCTGCTTGACATATTTGCCAGTCTGGTGTCCATGCTTTCTCAGTTACTAACAGTCCTGTAATGGAGTCAGGGGCGCAGTGGAAATTCAACCTAACTTTGCTCTTAAGAATAGCACACACACATACTGTACTAAGAGAATACACTACATATATTTAAAAGTGTTTATTTCAACAGCCTCAACCTGTTGCTTAGTACATGAGTAATAACTAAACCGAATATTGAACAGCAACGATGCATGCCACTAACAGTGAGAATAATATGACCATTTTGAACATGATGGGAATGTTCCTGGCAGTGTACTACCCTAAATATTACTTCTAAGTGCTCCACTTTGAGAGCATTGAGTAGCTTATGTGCCTCTAGAGTTTCTAGGGATTCAGCACAACTCATACTTGTTAACAGGGGAGAAGCTTTGGTTATCAGACTTTATCCAGGAGAGTGTGTTCCCTCGGAAGGAAAACACACATCAGCTGAGCTCAGCTCGTCTCTGTATCGGCTCTCAGTTTAATGCATGCTGTGGCAGTCAGGCAGGACCTTTTGCGTGAATTTGGGGTGAATACCTCTCTGATTTAGTGGTCAATTAATGGGGTTTATATGGGGGGACGGCTGACTTTTACTCTACATTGGCGGGCTTTCCACTTAGACATAACCGGTGTGAACCAACATGACAAAATATGCCAATTCAGACAAACATGTAGTCTGAATTAGCACATTTTTGTCATGTTATATTGCACATTCATTGTCCGAGCTTGAAATGTAGATATCAGAGAACTTGTATAAGGCTTGTTTCACTTTAGGTGCTAGCAAGGTCATTGTTTGACTGAATGGACAGTTTCACAGGTTCTGCCAAAGAAAATGACATGCAGAATATGGGCCAAAGGCACAAAGGCAAATTTAAATGTTCAAAATAGAGTCTGGCTTTGGGATCTTTACAACAGTTTGGCGATTTAACCGCCCACCCGATTTAGAGTGGGTGCTTGAAGGCTACTATTCACTGCCCCTTACCGCCAGGATTCTGGCAGAAAATACGTTTATGATGGCAACCAAAGAAACTGTTCTATAACTTCTGTACATGGCAGAATCCTGCAAAACCGCTTATGCTTTTTAAGGTAACAATTCCTATCTGTGCATTTCAGCTCATAGAGGCTTTTAAGATAACACCAAGTACTCCTATTATTTACTCACTTCTGACATTTTACCATTGAAAAAACAAATGTTTGCAGTAAAAAGTCCGACAGGCTGATCAGAGTCTGCACATCTCAAATGAGATCATCTGCACAGCCTAAAGCTGCTATTTTTTCTTCACCTAGTTTAGCCACCAAACAGCGTATAAGATTAAGTTGCAGTGGGGCTTTCCAGTGTCGTTTTTTTGCGGTATTCAAGCCTTACAGTTCAGTCTTGGGTACCTGCAAGATGCAGGGGAAGAGCTCAGCTGCTCCACAGGGGTTCCTGCGTGTTGGGGAGAAGTGCTGGCAGTCCTCCCAATCTTTGGAGGATCTGCAGGGTGCAGGGTGAGACGACTTTGGCGCAATTGTCAGGAATAGATGAACAGTCCTGCAGAGCTGGTGCCAAGTCAGTTGCTTCTTCTGCAGTTCTTGCTTTCGTGGCTCTTCGGCTCTTCTTCTTTTGGTCAGCAGGATCTGATTCTCTGGTGCCAGGAGATCCCCTCAATACTGAATTTCGGGGCGTTAGGGGAGTGTAGGGTGATAGCCAATAGACCATGTACCCTTATATGACCACTTCCTAGGGGAGCTGGTCACAACCCTGTCCCAGAATTCCTGATTTTGCTATCACCAAGATGGCTCACTTTTAAAAGTTGCCTCCACCTCAAGTAGCCCACCTTAGAGGTGTCTGACTAGTTAATTTTCTCAGCTATCCAGGAGCCAAATGGCTCTGGACAAAGGTGGGCTGCTTCTTCTCCTGTGAGAGAAACCAGATTTGCATAACAAAGGCGGTAGGCCCTGTGAAGCTCTCCTGACTCGTCTGCAGGTCATCCTGTGGGAGGAGGAGTACCATACCCTCTGCCCAAGCAGGCTGGCTTTATGACCCCCTGAGAGCAAAGGCCCTCACCCTAGGGGCTAGAAACTCATCTCTGGTGACAGGCAGGTTAAAAACAGTCAGTCAGCACATCAGTAGCTTCTAGGTTTTCAGGAGCACCTCTAATGTGCCTCTGTGTGCATTTATTAATACGTCCACTACTGGCATCAGTGGGGATTTATTACTATGAGATGTTTGATACCAAACGTCCCTATTTTCAGTGAAGCTATCATGTAGTTGGGATACTAGTTTTCTGCACATGCTTTTAAAATGGCTTCCCCATTCACTGATACGGGCAGCAATGGAACTGACCAGCACAGGAGCATACATGCTCACGTGGGATGCCGTCATATGTAGCATAGTGCATTCTGCCTTAGGGCTGTGAAGCCTGCCACAGGGGTGGCTTACTTATACTACATGCACTGTTGGAAGGCACAGAACACAGGCTGAATGCCATGTCATGATTTCACTTTTGTCTGCACCAAGACACGCAACCTGCATCAGCAGCTTGCATGAGCTTGGTGAGGGATTTCGTAGGGTAGCACAATTGGCGCTGCAGCCCTTGGAGACCTTCTTTAGTACCTCAGGCCCTTGGTACCAGCGGTACCATTTACTAGGCAGTTTCAGAGGGTACTAAAGGTATTGCCAATTGGGGGAACATGCACACACTTTTGGGAATGAGATTTGGCACTGGGGACCTGGATAGCAGGAACCCAGTGCATTTCCAGCTGAAATCACATCAAATACCAGGCAAAAGGTGGGGGGTGACCATGCCAAAAGGGCACGTTCCTACATCTCAGAATCAACAATTCAGTGCAGTAGACAGTTACGTTGAATATGATCATAGGAAATACCATAAAAGGAAATGCCGAGCTGTTCAAACCTGCCAGCTCATTTAAACGCATAAACAGCATGCCTGTCTCTCACACTTCATCATCCATCACACTGCTAAATGTTGTATTCTATAACCCGCTAACCACACCTTAGTGTTCATCACGCAAGACATGGAAACAATTCTCACATAGGCTCAAAACAAAATACCTGACATGGTGTAGCTTGCTACCCATGTAGACAATCGCTTCTACACCCTACATAGGGGTAGAATGCACTATATAAATGTTACAATACAGTACCAGAGTGCCTGATGGACACTTAACCATTTCCTCTTTGAATTACTGGGTTGTGAGATGTGTTAAGGGAGGGCTATTCGTCTGTACAATAAGTGCGGATATATTGAATATGAAGTATCTGGACAAGAGGCTGTTGCATGGTCATCTAAGACTTTCTTTGGTGGTGTTTTTAGGGGTGGTTTAAATGACCGTGGCAGGTAGGGGACTTGGCGGTGTCTGCTGTGCTGTAGTATTTCTTGAAATGGCATGGAAGTGATATAGAATGAGGTGCAGGAGTCAACTGAAGTTTAGAACTCAAATGGTGGATCTGGGGTTAAAAGATTTGTATTATGTTGCTGAGGTTAATAAACACGTGTTTGATGATCCCTGTATCAAATCTCATGTGGTTGTCTTACTCCTCAATGATTTGTTGTGTCTCAGGCAGATTAGTATATATTTTTGAATTTATGAATAAGGAAAATTCTTCTAACCATCACTTCTATATACACATTCTTCCAGTGAATTGGTGTAGTGCCATGGCAGTATTTAGCTTTACATCAGCAGTAGCCTTCCTAGTTTTATAGTATCCTCAAAATGTTACGCACGGCATGTTTGACCTCTTTGTTTCGGAGGCTATAGATTAGTGGGTTGAGCAGCGGTACAACTGTAATGTAGACCACAGTTGCCACTTTGTTTTCGTCCATGGAGAAGGACGAGGTTGGCCGCATGTAAACCCCTATGCAGGATCCGTAAAACAGGACGACCACCATGAGGTGGGACGAGCAGGTGGAGAACGCCTTCCGCTTCCCGTCTGAAGAAGGGATTCTAAGAATGGTGGTGACGATATAGACATACGATATGATTATTGCTGCGAAGGGGCTCATTCCAAAGATCACACCTTCTAGGTATGAAAATAATTCAATAAGGGCAGTGTCTGAGCAGGACAATGACATCAGCGCCGTAATGTCACAGAAAAAATGGTTAATTTCTGTTGAGCCACAAAAATAGGCCATAGATATTAAGATGGTATGTGCCAGCGGAGACAAGAAACCGAGCAGCCAGCAAGTGCCAGCTAGCAGCAGGCAGATGGACCTGCTCATGACAAGTGAATACCGTAAGGGGTTGCAGATTGCCACGTACCTGTCACAGGCCATTGCAGATAGGAGGTACATTTCAACGTTCGTGAAGCACAGGAACAAATACAGCTGAAGGATGCATGCTGCGAAGGGGATGTCTTTGCGTTGAGTCAGTAGCATTGCCTGCATTTTAGGGAGAGTGACAGACACGCAACAGATCTCCAAGAGCGATAAATTGACGAGAAAGAAGTACATCGGGCTGTGTAGGCGGGGTTCAACACACACCAGGAAGATGATCATAGAATTTCCCATTAGAACCATTAAATAGATGAGAAGAAACAACACAAATAAGGGGATCTGAAACTCCGGAAATTGAGTAAGACCCAGGATAACAAAGGTGTCAACGGTAGAGTGATTGTCCATTACCATCTCTTCAATTCAGGTTGTCCTCTGGGAAGAAAAACAATCCAAGAGAATATTCAGTTATTCAAAGCAGAACCATGAACAATGTTTGTGTTTACTAGAATGTCACAAGAACATTGAAGCAGCGTCAAGTCTCACCAAGGGCCCAAATCAACCACACTTCTGCCATGCAATGTGCGCATGCGCTCCCATGTTCAGTATCAATATGTATAGTTTACCCACCTAAATATTGATAATTGAGAACACAATATTAAACATTGGTGGCTAGCAAATGAAGATCTAAATAGGAAGTATAAAGATAATAAATCTAAGCAGTGAGAAGTTGGATCACTGAAGAGTGATTTTAGAGATAAGTCAGGACATCCACCGAGTGACTGCTGTTTGAAAAAAGCAATATCGTTGATTCAATAAAATAACTTTAACGTGCTGTACTGTATGGCATTCCGGAAGTACCACTGCATCGAGGAAATACCCTCCATTTTTAAAGAACTGTTAAGCTGTTCAGTTTAAAACCTCTTACTTTTGTTTCTGCCCTTGCTTCTCTTTATTGTTCCTTTTACATATACTCCTACTTACACTGGCTCCTACATTGACCTTTACTACTACTTCTAATTACAAGCACTTACTCCTACTTTTACTTACTCGTACTTACTCTTATACCTGCTTCCTTCTACTTACTCCTACTTTTTATTCTACTCTTGCACTTACTGTAAGTCCCACAGTCACTCAACTCTCACTCATACCTGCTCTTTCTGTATTGTCTCCCTACTTTACGCCTTTTCTTACTTGCTAACACTCAGGCCAACTCCTGCTACCAACTCTTACTTATACCTACTCGTATTCCTACTTAAACCTACTCGCGCTTGTTTACATTCATAAATTCCACTCCTTCCATGCATCCTTCATCGATTCTCACCCAAGCATTCATCCATCAGTACGCAACCAAGGATGTACTCATTCATGCTTTTGTATCTTTTTAGTTATCCATCCACATTCCTATCACCATATTCAACACAGCCATTGAACAAGCCATTTACCCTTGTATACACTACACGTTTCTGATTCTTTCCATGCTTCCAGTCAACATCTGTCTGTGCTTGCCTGTGGAGGTATGCATGTTGTGTAGCTGGGCGTGTCTGCGCATCTGGGTAGTGTCTGTATGCATGAATCTACCTGTTACAGGTTTGTGTTTCCAAATACTTCACACAGCATATAACCCGTACATGTAAAAATAAGCCTGACTTTTTGGCTTTGCAAATTATTGTTTCATTTTGAGAGGAGTTATTGCAGGTGTTTAAAAAGTTGTTAATATGGGGTGGTGGCCTACGATGGGGCAATGAGGGCCATGAGCTCCTGTTGGGTCCCCTTGTCCGCGCCGAAGCAAAGCGACTTGGAGGGCGCGTTAATGTCATCCTCCAGTGGTGGCGGAGCTGCGCCCGTTCTCCCCCTCCAGGAGAAGGAAGGCAGCGAGGTTTGACCCACCATGCACTGCCCCCGCCCCGACCCCCGGTTTTGAGAAGGAAGCGACAGACACGACCCTCTTGAGCCCGCACCCGTGACAGAGCGTGAAAGGGAGGCCGCTCTCGAAGCTCGTGTGGAACTGCGGAGGAGGGGAGAGCCAGATGGGGGCGCTCGGATTTGACCACAGAGACCTGGCTCAGCACATGGAGGCAATCATCGCACCGTGGATGCAGTTAAATGAAGTGGGGATGTGCACATAATTGTCTGGCGAGGGCTACGATGTCAAGCCTGACCACAGAGATAGTAGTGTAGCCCCGGGTTTTAACTCCCAGCTCTTGCCTGGAAGTTCTGGCCCTTCCTTCTGACAGACATTCCTGTGACCCTATGCACTGGAATAAACGCACCAATGGCATGGAACAAATCCCACACTTGATATGGACGTGTGTTTTATTTTCTGACACAACAGTTTGGTGCTACGATGTTCACGTTATAGATGTGTTCAAAGGACATACTTCTTGGAAGTAAAGGGAAGACGCATTCTGGAACTTAAGTGCAAGTTCCTAAAACCTATTTCAGTCACAGTGTTAGCAGTGAGCTTTAATGCTTGAGGACTTCTTCAAATACGTCAAGAGAACTAGGGTCCCTCAATGGGTTTGACGTACCTAGGAAGAGGGTGAAAGGTAGACAAGTTATGACGGGCAGATAAAAGGAGGACATTAATGTAGCGTGGCTGAAGCAATGGCAGTCACACAAGAATTGCATTAAAGTGCTCTGGAGAGCTGTGACGTCTGCAGAAATCACTGTCAGTCCTGCACGCATCTTCCTTTTCTTAAAAGCCCACATGCAAGGTTTATATATCAGGCTTATATTTATTTTTGGATTGTCTATAAAGCGCATCTTTCATCTCCCTGGAGCATCAGGGTGCTAAAAGCAGGTCAAAGCATATTCATAATGCAGGCATGTAACTGTCACTTACCAACCTTAAATACAGGGGGATATCCAGGTCTTAAACCCCCTCCTCCTCAATATAAGGCACTCCGATTCCTATTAAGGGTATCTGTGAGAAGGTTCCAGTTTTAAGTGGCTGTTGGTGGCTGAAACGTCTCAGCCGCCTACTGTCTTCCGTCGAAAATTAGGAATCGTTAAAAGATTCTGATGAAAGGCTGATGCGAGTCTGCACAGGAGAGCACCGTTTAAGAGTAGACCTAAGGGGTGGACTAGTGGGTGAATAAACCAGCTTGTGAACCAGGCAAAGTTACTTGAACATAATTCGTTCCTTTACGGGCCCTCGGTGCAATTGTGCTACACTGGAGCGATACAAAGCTGCCTTGGACGCTGCTAGCTTACCTCGCAGCGAAGTTTTGAACCATCTGTAATTTCTTCATAATAAATAAAAGTCATTATAAACAAACAGATTTACAGCAGTCCATCCCTGAGGATATAAGAGTATTTAGGATATGTATTCCTATCTCCAGTAATCCAGAGATCTGAATAAATTGCAGAGGGAGGCCTCGAGACTGTGAAACCCGGAGACGGCTGCTGCAGCGGTCCCTGCCTCCGGCCAGCCGCACATCCTGGAGCCGGCCCGCTGAATACCGCCTCGTGCACACCATGTCCGGGTACTTCCGTTGGGGCACTGACCAGGGGTTACCTTCACGGCGAGAGAGTGTGAGACCAACCAGTGATCCCACAGAAAGCAGCATGTTGTCCACAGTCAAGAGTAAACAGTAGGGGGCGCACCTACGTTCACTTTTCCCTGTAGCTCGACTTGGAGCTGGCGTATCCTGATCTGTGCAGGCCCGGGGCAGAAAGGAGCCAGCAGGTGAATTAATCCCACTCCGGCTTTCAGGAGATAAGCTTTCTGTAATGATCTAAAGATGATTTAACAGCGCAGGGTCTTGTATTAAAGTTTATTTTCGTGCAGAAGGGCGGGAACAGGCAGGGTCCCCGGCCCAGGGGGTCCCCAAATCTTCAAGGGGCACATTCAGCCCAAGGCAAGCCCATGAATATTCTGTGAGATATGGGAAACATGCATGGGGAATCGTTATGTTGTATTTCACCTCTGACCCTAGCGGAAGCCTGCCCAGTGAGTGCCCAGGCCTTACAAACAGGAGCAGGATGGCAGGCACGAAGCGTGGGCGGCAGGGCCCCTGAAACGGTGGCAGCCTACAGCCCGAATCTGCACGGTCAGCGCCTAAACAGTGGCCCAGTTCTAACCCCGCCTGTAATCACTCCGCTCTGAAAACAGCAGCATTAAAAGAAAACTTTCTAGCAATTTCTCTTGCAGGATGTGCTTACACAACTCCGAAAATAAATACACGGTGCAAAGCTTCTACTCCTTATACTACGGTAAAAGAGAGCGGGCAGCTCTCTTTACTTACCTGATGCTGACTTCCAAAGACGAACGCTGAGCGCAGAAACATGTCATTTTGTTCTGGGGGTTGTGCCAGGTGAGATGGCTGGTGGTGTGCCTCTCCTACCCACTTCCTCCCTTCGCCAGCCTTTGCCTCCACTGACTGTCCTGTGCCGTCCGCCATTTTAACGTCTTCAGGTGGTCCCAGAGGCCCCCTACTTTCACTGCTCTTTCAAGTTACTCACTGTCTTCCCGGAATATCAGCAAGGGAGAGGGGACACACAAGGGGACACAGTCATCTAATGAGAAAAGAAACCAAGTGTTTGTTTATAATAATTTTTATCTGCCCTTGATTTCCCTGTGCCTTGGAAATGCAAAGCTTGGAGATAAACTGTAGCTATAGTAACACAACTTGAAAATAACATGACTTTAGGCTGATACAAAGCCGCAGAAGGCCCGGCAAGTACGTTTGACAGCACAGACTTCATTTTCCAACCAGTCCTCTTAGGTGCCAGTACTGTGACTTCTTTAGGAGCATTCTGTCAAAGCCTTATGGTATATTTAAAACAATATAGCATGTAGTGGCACCAGTGTAGCTACTCATTTTAAGATGTTACATAGGTAGCAAAGGATGAGCAACAGTAATTTACAACAGGTTACTATGGTAATATGCTTTGTACGACACCCATCTTAAAGACATACCACAGTATCAAATACTTCTACTTTCTTTTTTAACCTTTAGTGCACCCCAGATTCATGTCAAGAGTGCCACTAAGTGTGATAATACTAACAGGTTGAAGCGCTTTGAAACTCAGGCGGTACACTACACTATAAAAAGTTAGTTATTGAAGAAAGAGGAAACACGCCTGCCTAAGCAATGACGCCAGTGACCCAGCAGAGATTTACAAGAGGATTCTAGGCAGAAGCATTCTCGCTACAGTCTTCTATGTAACCCACATGGTAGGTTGCCATAGGTCGATCACATACTAATTGCACCCACTTTATACATGGGGCATGAACTCCAGTCTCCTCCATTCCCACCAGTAATCATTGCCACCCCCTGTGTTAATTCATTAATCATGAAGTTCACTCTAAGACTGACTCGAATACGATAACATGTGCTCATGTAAATCGTTTAGCTAAGCCCCAATTTGAATGGTCAGTGTGAGAAGTTGGCCTGATGTATGATGTCACTAGTTATAGTGTACACCTTATATCAGTCCAAATACCCTTATGGTGATTGGTTGTAAAGTCAACTTTATAGACCAGCTATCCTAGTGGTAGCATGGACAAGAGCAGTCTTAGGCTAAACTCTGAATGGCATGTGAAGCCAGCTGTGATACCATATATAATCCCTTGAATACCAAATGAAAGGACACCACAACAGATATATATATAAAATAAAGTGTATTTATTCTAAGCAAACCCTCAGCACTCTTTATGAGATTAGAGGTAAGTACAACACAGTCTTATTAATGCATACAGTAAGTCACACAGGTAAGTAATACAGTTAGGCCCTAGGGGCCACGCAAACCATATACTAAGTAAGTGGTATAAGAACCACTGTCACGGAAATAGAATAGGCCTAGGCCTAGGGAATCGCTGGGGCTACACTACACTAGCGTTAGTTAGGAAGTGGGAGGCCCACGGGATTCGTGTGCAGAGTGGAAACACTCACGCGTAATGCGTAAAAGTCAATAGCAATAGTACAGTTTTAGAACCGGTAGATTTAGGACACTTCCGGAGTAGCTAGGAAGTTGAGACTTGAAAACTAGACACTAGGATAGTCACTATCCTGATGAGCACCGGAGTACCCAAGTTACCTAGCCCACAGGCTGCGGGTGCATAGGGGTGAAGATGCGTCGTTTTCGTCGTCGACTCCTATGGATGCCTGAAGAAAGATGCTGACAGGCAGTCAGGGGAGAGTGTCCGGTGGATCCCAAGGCTGGGATCAAGAAGAGAAGAAACCTGCAAGCAGAGGGGACAGAGTCAAGGTCACTAGCCAGTGACCACGTGGAACCAGGAAGGAACCAGGCGATGTCGTGAAGAGTTGCAGGTGAAGGTGAAGCTTGTCGCTGCAGCCAGGAGGACCAGGAAGCGTCGAGGACGACCAGGACCAGGAGGCGAGCTGTCCCACGAAGGCTCTTGCTGTCGGCGGCGTCGAAGTTGGACTAGGACTCACCAAGCCTTGGCAAGCGGAACCCACGAAGAACGGAGGACTTGCTTCTGGTGCAGACCAGGAAGGTCTGGGGTGCTTCTTCCTTGCAGAGAAGCGGGAGCCAATCTGGAGGAGCCAAACCAGCGCAGAAGATTTCAGGGTGCGTCGTCACAGAGGCCACTAGCCAGCGGGCAAGCAACCGGACAGACGCAGCAAGCAGGAAAATGCTGAAGGGCCCCACGCAGGACTCGTGGAGTGTGGGGGGCTGATCTTCGGTGCAGATGGTGCTTGGGGTTGGGGCTTCTCAATCCCCGGTGCACAACTTCGAGGGTACCTCAGAAGCTGCGCTGTAAGTTACTAGCCACTTTTCCCAGGTAGCCGGTCCCACGTCGCTCGTCGCCTCCACGGATCTCAGCTCTGCTGCAGATGTGGATGAGGGTCGGAGAAGTCTGGAAGTCAAGGCTCTGGTCGGGCTCTGCAGTCGGTTCCTCGTAGAACGGTCGCAAAGCAAAGGGTAGTCTCTTGATGGTGCCTGTTTGCACAGGGTAGCCACTCCTTGGCTACAAGGGAGATTCTTCAGTCTTCTTCTTTCGTCGAATGTCGAAGGTCCAGAGTTTCTGTTCAGTTTTGCAGGTTCAGGATAATCTCAAGTCTTGAGGCCCAACTCCCACTCTTATACTAATCTGGGGGGCTGGGATACCTGCTAGGTCACGCCTTATGGGTGGGACCTGGGAGGGGGTGGTTACACCCACTTCCCTTTGTCCAGTTTCGCGCCAGAGCTGGGGCTGGAGTGCCCCAGCGCCGGTTTGAACTGGACTATGCAAGGAACACCTTGTGTGCCCCAGGCATGTCTCATTCCTTTCAGCCCACCCTGCCCCAATACACTAAAGGCTGTCTGGAGAGGTGCTAGCACCTCCCCAAGCAGGAAACCTATTGTCCAGGCCTCCCTGGCTGGGATCACTCCCAGCTGCAGGAGGTCAGACTTGTGTCTGTGGCAGCAGCATCCATTTTGTGATGCTGAGGCTTTGGTTAGAGATAAACAGCAAAGTAGGATTTTAACATGTCTCTCCCTCTAGAAGGGAGGAATAATATCCTCATCACCAGAAATGGTATGGGGGTATTATTCCAAAGTGTTAGACACCTTACACGACATGTTTGGATAAAGCCAAACCATAGTTACCATAACCGTTTAAGATTATAAGGCACTTTAAGAGTATATGGTAGGCTATATCATAGAACAGCTATAAGGACATGGTTCCGAAAGCTGCAGACAGGCTCAGCTCATGCTAGAGCACCATCTCACATGTTACCAAGCACTCTGCCTCCAGGATTGTTAAGGCCTGCCATAGGAGTGACTGATAGGTACACATGTGTCTATATATAAGGGTAGATATAGGCATACTATATCTAAGCAAGGGGTGATTACACGACCTTGCCCCAGCTGAGTGATCAGCCAGTTGTGTCTGATTGGAAGGCCAGACCAGGGGTGGCATAATACATGCTGCAGCCCCTGGGAGGCCTAGGGTACACCTATGCCCTGGGTACCTAGGGTACACTGTACAGGGTCCAATAAGGTGATCCTTACCAATTGGTTATGTACCTAGGGTACATGGAGTCCATTTTACAGAGAGAGCAGACAGCCTGAGACCCTGAATGGCAGGATCTCAGGCCAACTAAGTCGAAAAACCAGCTAGACACTAGGCAAAAAGTTGGGGGTAACCATAGTCAGATATCCACCTTCCTACACAACCCCCCCCCCAAACGAAAGGAGATAAGGCTGGCCTTGACAAGGTAAGCCTCTATTGCCTGAGTGGCCATATAAGGAAGAACCAGCACTGGCATGGTTACCCCCTGTCTCATGGTCCACTAAGCAATCCCTCATCCTAAAGATATCATAGGGTCTCCACCATAGGGAATCTCTACCTTTGGTGTGTCTTTGCAAAGTAAAAGGCTGGTGTTGAGATGGAGTACTGAAGTGAGTGTCCCCAAAGTGAGGCCTCAGCTTCCTCCAATCATCCTCCACCATTGATGCCTTTCTTTCTCTAACTGAGTTGCACTGTGCTCTCAGGGTCAGCCTCTGGCTACCTAAAGCTGGAGGCTGGGTCCCTTTTGTGGGCTTACTGGAGGGACAGGTCAGGTTTGGGGCCCTAAGGTCCCATGTTTGCCTGTGCCCAACAGAATCCCTCTGGGGGAGGTCCCTAACTACCTGTGAAGGGGATCCCTCAGGAATGTTTTTACCCATCACCTGGCTAGGGCAACTAACCAGGCAATCCTCATTCTTTTGAAGGGGGGGTTCTTGTGGACAGGGGCCCTCTTGGGGTCCACTGGCCTCCCTGACCTCTGCAGCCCTGGGCTGACTGAGGCAGGGTAGAGAGAGGCAGGCTACCTGCACCAGACCGGGTCCCACCTTGGAAGGGGCCACTGACATCAGAGGCTCTGCCAGGCCAGGCCTGGCTACCTCTGGGGCAGTTCCTTCACAAGGGGTGAGGTCAGATCCCTGAGGAGGCTGACCTTTTCCTAATGTCTGGGGAGAGGGAGACTTTTCTTCCTCCCCACTACTCTCTGTTTGTGTGGAGTGATCCATAGTTTCAGGCTTCACTACACCTATATCAGTCTGAGTGTGGGCTGAGACCATTACAGCCTTGCCAACCTTTTCAGGAAGGCACTCAGTTTGTGTTTGAGCTGTGACTGTCACAGCTCTGCCAATTTCTACAGGGAAGTCTGTCTGTGCCTGGGCTGTGGCTACCACTGCCCTTCCAACCTTTTCAGGGAGGAAAGCTACTTGGACAGGGGTTGTGACTGGCACAACCCCACTACCCTTTTTGGAAAGGCCTACCATTTTAGAATGGGTGTCTTGTTCAACTCCAGCCCAAGCTGAGAGTTCTAAGTCATTCCCCAGCAAGCAGTCCACAGGCAAGGTTGGAGACACTGCCACCCTTTTAGGGCCAGTGACACCTCCCCAGCTGAGACATACCTCTGCCATGGGATGACTGTTCTGATTGCCATCAATGTTAGTTACCTGGTATGAGAAACCAGGCAAAAGCTGCTCAGAGGGAACTAGCCTATGGGCCACCATAGTGATGCTAGCTCCAGTGTCTCTGTAGGCCTCAGCTTTTCTACCATTGATGTAGGGTTCCTGTCTGTACCTACCCAAAGTGTTGGGACAGGCAGTGAAGTTGGCAAACCCCAAGCCACCATCACAGACAAGAGTAGCTGCTGTAGGGGAATTGGCTAAGCCAGGATCCCCCTGTGTTCCCCAAGAAAACCCAACCAAATTTTTGGGGGCACTCCCACCACCTGGGGGATTACTGCTGACAGTAATAGGTGGTGTGACAGGAGTAGTTGGAGGAACAGTTTTGTTTTTAGCCTGTGGACAACTGCTGTCAGTTTTCCAATGCCCAGGTGTTTTACACACATGGCAGTAAGGCTTTTTAACTGTGGTAGAGGGGGGAGCTTGGGACCCACCACCCTGTGTGGAGTTTTGGGGCCCTGAGGAAGATTTCTCTTTTGCTTTATCCCCACCCTTCTCTTGAGGCTTGGTGGTATCTTTCTTTTGGTCACCACCCTGATTTTTAGGCCTAATCCTGGTCCTGACCCATTTATCTGCCCTCTTTCCCAATTCTTGGGGAGAGGTCAAATCTGAGTCTACCAGGTGTTGATGGAGAAGCTGGTTCTGACAATTATTAAGGATCTGCTCCCTCATAATCAAGTTGTACAATCCTGTATAGTCCTGCACCTTGCTGCCATTTAACCAACCTTCCAAAGCCTTAGTGGCACAATCCACAAAATCAGACCAGTCCTGTGTCTGTGTCTTCTGGGTGTCTCTGAACAACAACCTATATTGCTCAGTGGTTAAGCCAAACCCATCTATCAGAGCACTCTTCAGGACTTTGTAATTGTTTGCATCCTCATCACTGACTGTGAGGAGCTTGTCTCTACCTTTGTCAGAAAAGGAGAGCCACAAGATAGCTGCCCACTGACTTTGGGGTACCTGCTGTACTTTGCAGGCCCTCTCCAAAGCAGTCATCCATTTGTGGATGTCATCCCCATTCTGATATGGGGGGACTATCTTGCTTAGGTTTCTATGGTCATAAGACCTATCCCTATCTCTAGGAATGTTGCTGCCACCAGTGGGTTCTGACCCACACAATTTTTGCTCTCTAGCCAGAGCAAGCTTCTCTTTGGCAAGGGCAATTTCTTCCCTCTGAATCCTCAGATTAGCTTCCCTCATTCTGGCTTTATGCTCCTTTCTCTCAGGTGAAGTCATTCCCCTGTGAGAGGAAGCATTAGAGATGCTAGAGACATGGGAGTGGATGGATTCCCTTGAAGGGGATCTGTCCCTCCTGCTTCTCTGTGAATGCCTACTTGTGGGTCTGTATGGGGGGACCCCATGCAAACTCCCATGTAAACTTAAGTTAGCCTGGCTAAGTCTCCTTACTTGGCTCTGGCTGTCTACCTCCCCATCTGAAGCCCCATCTGACTCCTCTGTGGTGGGTAGACCCTCCTCTGTGCCTAGGGCACCTGCCTGAGATGCCCTCTGAGCATCATACTCCTCTAGGAGTTGTCTTAACTGAAGGAGGGTAGGGTTTGCACCCTGTTGTATTCCTCTGGAGGTACACAACTGTCTCATCTCCTGGAATGTTAAGGTATCATATCTAGAGGGGATCTTTTGCAGACCTGATCCTCCTGAGAGAGCATCTACTTGATCTACTCTCAGAGACATGATCTAGTGAGTGTGTGGTGTGTGCACCCACCTACACTAGTTGTATCTACTAAACCTTTCTAGTAGTTGTAGTCAGGGTGTGTTATTCCCTTCAACCTACAACTACAAAGTCCAGTAGGACTTAAGTATAATAATCTATGTTATATGTACCTAGACAATATCTGTGTGATCTTTCAATTTAGTATCTCAAGATTACAATGGTATTACAACAGCAAGCTCAGATCCCAACCGCTGCTCACCAATGTGAGAAGTTGGCCTGATGTATGATGTCACTAGTTATAGTGTACACCTTATATCAGTCCAAATACCCTTATGGTGATTGGTTGTAAAGTCAACCTTATAGACCAGCTATCCTAGTGGTAGCATGGACAAGAGCAGTCTTAGGCTAAACTCTGAATGGCATGTGAAGCCAGCTGTGATACCATATATAATCCCTTGAATACCAAATGAAAGGACACCACAACAGATATATATATAAAATAAAGTGTATTTATTCTAAGCAAACCCTCAGCACTCTTTATGAGATTAGAGGTAAGTACAACACAGTCTTATTAATGCATACAGTAAGTCACACAGGTAAGTAATACAGTTAGGCCCTAGGGGCCACGCAAACCATATACTAAGTAAGTGGTATAAGAACCACTGTCACGGAAATAGAATAGGCCTAGGCCTAGGGAATCGCTGGGGCTACACTACACTAGCGTTAGTTAGGAAGTGGGAGGCCCACGGGATTCGTGTGCAGAGTGGAAACACTCACGCGTAATGCGTAAAAGTCAATAGCAATAGTACAGTTTTAGAACCGGTAGATTTAGGACACTTCCGGAGTAGCTAGGAAGTTGAGACTTGAAAACTAGACACTAGGATAGTCACTATCCTGATGAGCACCGGAGTACCCAAGTTACCTAGCCCACAGGCTGCGGGTGCATAGGGGTGAAGATGCGTCGTTTTCGTCGTCGACTCCTATGGATGCCTGAAGAAAGATGCTGACAGGCAGTCAGGGGAGAGTGTCCGGTGGATCCCAAGGCTGGGATCAAGAAGAGAAGAAACCTGCAAGCAGAGGGGACAGAGTCAAGGTCACTAGCCAGTGACCACGTGGAACCAGGAAGGAACCAGGCGATGTCGTGAAGAGTTGCAGGTGAAGGTGAAGCTTGTCGCTGCAGCCAGGAGGACCAGGAAGCGTCGAGGATGACCAGGACCAGGAGGCGAGCTGTCCCACGAAGGCTCTTGCTGTCGGCGGCGTCGAAGTTGGACTAGGACTCACCAAGCCTTGGCAAGCGGAACCCACGAAGAACGGAGGACTTGCTTCTGGTGCAGACCAGGAAGGTCTGGGGTGCTTCTTCCTTGCAGAGAAGCGGGAGCCAATCTGGAGGAGCCAAACCAGCGCAGAAGATTTCAGGGTGCGTCGTCACAGAGGCCACTAGCCAGCGGGCAAGCAACCGGACAGACGCGGCAAGCAGGAAAATGCTGAAGGGCCCCACGCAGGACTCGTGGAGTGTGGGGGGCTGATCTTCGGTGCAGATGGTGCTTGGGGTTGGGGCTTCTCAATCCCCGGTGCACAACTTCGAGGGTACCTCAGAAGCTGCGCTGTAAGTTACTAGCCACTTTTCCCAGGTAGCCGGTCCCACGTCGCTCGTCGCCTCCACGGATCTCAGCTCTGCTGCAGATGTGGATGAGGGTCGGAGAAGTCTGGAAGTCAAGGCTCTGGTCGGGCTCTGCAGTCGGTTCCTCGTAGAACGGTCGCAAAGCAAAGGGTAGTCTCTTGATGGTGCCTGTTTGCACAGGGTAGCCACTCCTTGGCTACAAGGGAGATTCTTCAGTCTTCTTCTTTCGTCGAATGTCGAAGGTCCAGAGTTTCTGTTCAGTTTTGCAGGTTCAGGATAATCTCAAGTCTTGAGGCCCAACTCCCACTCTTATACTAATCTGGGGGGCTGGGATACCTGCTAGGTCACGCCTTATGGGTGGGACCTGGGAGGGGGTGGTTACACCCACTTCCCTTTGTCCAGTTTCGCGCCAGAGCTGGGGCTGGAGTGCCCCAGCGCCGGTTTGAACTGGACTATGCAAGGAACACCTTGTGTGCCCCAGGCATGTCTCATTCCTTTCAGCCCACCCTGCCCCAATACACTAAAGGCTGTCTGGAGAGGTGCTAGCACCTCCCCAAGCAGGAAACCTATTGTCCAGGCCTCCCTGGCTGGGATCACTCCCAGCTGCAGGAGGTCAGACTTGTGTCTGTGGCAGCAGCATCCATTTTGTGATGCTGAGGCTTTGGTTAGAGATAAACAGCAAAGTAGGATTTTAACATGTCTCTCCCTCTAGAAGGGAGGAATAATATCCTCATCACCAGAAATGGTATGGGGGTATTATTCCAAAGTGTTAGACACCTTACACGACATGTTTGGATAAAGCCAAACCATAGTTACCATAACCGTTTAAGATTATAAGGCACTTTAAGAGTATATGGTAGGCTATATCATAGAACAGCTATAAGGACATGGTTCCGAAAGCTGCAGACAGGCTCAGCTCATGCTAGAGCACCATCTCACATGTTACCAAGCACTCTGCCTCCAGGATTGTTAAGGCCTGCCATAGGAGTGACTGATAGGTACACATGTGTCTATATATAAGGGTAGATATAGGCATACTATATCTAAGCAAGGGGTGATTACACGACCTTGCCCCAGCTGAGTGATCAGCCAGTTGTGTCTGATTGGAAGGCCAGACCAGGGGTGGCATAATACATGCTGCAGCCCCTGGGAGGCCTAGGGTACACCTATGCCCTGGGTACCTAGGGTACACTGTACAGGGTCCAATAAGGTGATCCTTACCAATTGGTTATGTACCTAGGGTACATGGAGTCCATTTTACAGAGAGAGCAGACAGCCTGAGACCCTGAATGGCAGGATCTCAGGCCAACTAAGTCGAAAAACCAGCTAGACACTAGGCAAAAAGTTGGGGGTAACCATAGTCAGATATCCACCTTCCTACACAACCCCCCCCCAAACGAAAGGAGATAAGGCTGGCCTTGACAAGGTAAGCCTCTATTGCCTGAGTGGCCATATAAGGAAGAACCAGCACTGGCATGGTTACCCCCTGTCTCATGGTCCACTAAGCAATCCCTCATCCTAAAGATATCATAGGGTCTCCACCATAGGGAATCTCTACCTTTGGTGTGTCTTTGCAAAGTAAAAGGCTGGTGTTGAGATGGAGTACTGAAGTGAGTGTCCCCAAAGTGAGGCCTCAGCTTCCTCCAATCATCCTCCACCATTGATGCCTTTCTTTCTCTAACTGAGTTGCACTGTGCTCTCAGGGTCAGCCTCTGGCTACCTAAAGCTGGAGGCTGGGTCCCTTTTGTGGGCTTACTGGAGGGACAGGTCAGGTTTGGGGCCCTAAGGTCCCATGTTTGCCTGTGCCCAACAGAATCCCTCTGGGGGAGGTCCCTAACTACCTGTGAAGGGGATCCCTCAGGAATGTTTTTACCCATCACCTGGCTAGGGCAACTAACCAGGCAATCCTCATTCTTTTGAAGGGGGGGTTCTTGTGGACAGGGGCCCTCTTGGGGTCCACTGGCCTCCCTGACCTCTGCAGCCCTGGGCTGACTGAGGCAGGGTAGAGAGAGGCAGGCTACCTGCACCAGACCGGGTCCCACCTTGGAAGGGGCCACTGACATCAGAGGCTCTGCCAGGCCAGGCCTGGCTACCTCTGGGGCAGTTCCTTCACAAGGGGTGAGGTCAGATCCCTGAGGAGGCTGACCTTTTCCTAATGTCTGGGGAGAGGGAGACTTTTCTTCCTCCCCACTACTCTCTGTTTGTGTGGAGTGATCCATAGTTTCAGGCTTCACTACACCTATATCAGTCTGAGTGTGGGCTGAGACCATTACAGCCTTGCCAACCTTTTCAGGAAGGCACTCAGTTTGTGTTTGAGCTGTGACTGTCACAGCTCTGCCAATTTCTACAGGGAAGTCTGTCTGTGCCTGGGCTGTGGCTACCACTGCCCTTCCAACCTTTTCAGGGAGGAAAGCTACTTGGACAGGGGTTGTGACTGGCACAACCCCACTACCCTTTTTGGAAAGGCCTACCATTTTAGAATGGGTGTCTTGTTCAACTCCAGCCCAAGCTGAGAGTTCTAAGTCATTCCCCAGCAAGCAGTCCACAGGCAAGGTTGGAGACACTGCCACCCTTTTAGGGCCAGTGACACCTCCCCAGCTGAGACATACCTCTGCCATGGGATGACTGTTCTGATTGCCATCAATGTTAGTTACCTGGTATGAGAAACCAGGCAAAAGCTGCTCAGAGGGAACTAGCCTATGGGCCACCATAGTGATGCTAGCTCCAGTGTCTCTGTAGGCCTCAGCTTTTCTACCATTGATGTAGGGTTCCTGTCTGTACCTACCCAAAGTGTTGGGACAGGCAGTGAAGTTGGCAAACCCCAAGCCACCATCACAGACAAGAGTAGCTGCTGTAGGGGAATTGGCTAAGCCAGGATCCCCCTGTGTTCCCCAAGAAAACCCAACCAAATTTTTGGGGGCACTCCCACCACCTGGGGGATTACTGCTGACAGTAATAGGTGGTGTGACAGGAGTAGTTGGAGGAACAGTTTTGTTTTTAGCCTGTGGACAACTGCTGTCAGTTTTCCAATGCCCAGGTGTTTTACACACATGGCAGTAAGGCTTTTTAACTGTGGTAGAGGGGGGAGCTTGGGACCCACCACCCTGTGTGGAGTTTTGGGGCCCTGAGGAAGATTTCTCTTTTGCTTTATCCCCACCCTTCTCTTGAGGCTTGGTGGTATCTTTCTTTTGGTCACCACCCTGATTTTTAGGCCTAATCCTGGTCCTGACCCATTTATCTGCCCTCTTTCCCAATTCTTGGGGAGAGGTCAAATCTGAGTCTACCAGGTGTTGATGGAGAAGCTGGTTCTGACAATTATTAAGGATCTGCTCCCTCATAATCAAGTTGTACAATCCTGTATAGTCCTGCACCTTGCTGCCATTTAACCAACCTTCCAAAGCCTTAGTGGCACAATCCACAAAATCAGACCAGTCCTGTGTCTGTGTCTTCTGGGTGTCTCTGAACAACAACCTATATTGCTCAGTGGTTAAGCCAAACCCATCTATCAGAGCACTCTTCAGGACTTTGTAATTGTTTGCATCCTCATCACTGACTGTGAGGAGCTTGTCTCTACCTTTGTCAGAAAAGGAGAGCCACAAGATAGCTGCCCACTGACTTTGGGGTACCTGCTGTACTTTGCAGGCCCTCTCCAAAGCAGTCATCCATTTGTGGATGTCATCCCCATTCTGATATGGGGGGACTATCTTGCTTAGGTTTCTATGGTCATAAGACCTATCCCTATCTCTAGGAATGTTGCTGCCACCAGTGGGTTCTGACCCACACAATTTTTGCTCTCTAGCCAGAGCAAGCTTCTCTTTGGCAAGGGCAATTTCTTCCCTCTGAATCCTCAGATTAGCTTCCCTCATTCTGGCTTTATGCTCCTTTCTCTCAGGTGAAGTCATTCCCCTGTGAGAGGAAGCATTAGAGATGCTAGAGACATGGGAGTGGATGGATTCCCTTGAAGGGGATCTGTCCCTCCTGCTTCTCTGTGAATGCCTACTTGTGGGTCTGTATGGGGGGACCCCATGCAAACTCCCATGTAAACTTAAGTTAGCCTGGCTAAGTCTCCTTACTTGGCTCTGGCTGTCTACCTCCCCATCTGAAGCCCCATCTGACTCCTCTGTGGTGGGTAGACCCTCCTCTGTGCCTAGGGCACCTGCCTGAGATGCCCTCTGAGCATCATACTCCTCTAGGAGTTGTCTTAACTGAAGGAGGGTAGGGTTTGCACCCTGTTGTATTCCTCTGGAGGTACACAACTGTCTCATCTCCTGGAATGTTAAGGTATCATATCTAGAGGGGATCTTTTGCAGACCTGATCCTCCTGAGAGAGCATCTACTTGATCTACTCTCAGAGACATGATCTAGTGAGTGTGTGGTGTGTGCACCCACCTACACTAGTTGTATCTACTAAACCTTTCTAGTAGTTGTAGTCAGGGTGTGTTATTCCCTTCAACCTACAACTACAAAGTCCAGTAGGACTTAAGTATAATAATCTATGTTATATGTACCTAGACAATATCTGTGTGATCTTTCAATTTAGTATCTCAAGATTACAATGGTATTACAACAGCAAGCTCAGATCCCAACCGCTGCTCACCAATGTGAGAAGTTGGCCTGATGTATGATGTCACTAGTTATAGTGTACACCTTATATCAGTCCAAATACCCTTATGGTGATTGGTTGTAAAGTCAACCTTATAGACCAGCTATCCTAGTGGTAGCATGGACAAGAGCAGTCTTAGGCTAAACTCTGAATGGCATGTGAAGCCAGCTGTGATACCATATATAATCCCTTGAATACCAAATGAAAGGACACCACAACAGATATATATATAAAATAAAGTGTATTTATTCTAAGCAAACCCTCAGCACTCTTTATGAGATTAGAGGTAAGTACAACACAGTCTTATTAATGCATACAGTAAGTCACACAGGTAAGTAATACAGTTAGGCCCTAGGGGCCACGCAAACCATATACTAAGTAAGTGGTATAAGAACCACTGTCACGGAAATAGAATAGGCCTAGGCCTAGGGAATCGCTGGGGCTACACTACACTAGCGTTAGTTAGGAAGTGGGAGGCCCACGGGATTCGTGTGCAGAGTGGAAACACTCACGCGTAATGCGTAAAAGTCAATAGCAATAGTACAGTTTTAGAACCGGTAGATTTAGGACACTTCCGGAGTAGCTAGGAAGTTGAGACTTGAAAACTAGACACTAGGATAGTCACTATCCTGATGAGCACCGGAGTACCCAAGTTACCTAGCCCACAGGCTGCGGGTGCATAGGGGTGAAGATGCGTCGTTTTCGTCGTCGACTCCTATGGATGCCTGAAGAAAGATGCTGACAGGCAGTCAGGGGAGAGTGTCCGGTGGATCCCAAGGCTGGGATCAAGAAGAGAAGAAACCTGCAAGCAGAGGGGACAGAGTCAAGGTCACTAGCCAGTGACCACGTGGAACCAGGAAGGAACCAGGCGATGTCGTGAAGAGTTGCAGGTGAAGGTGAAGCTTGTCGCTGCAGCCAGGAGGACCAGGAAGCGTCGAGGACGACCAGGACCAGGAGGCGAGCTGTCCCACGAAGGCTCTTGCTGTCGGCGGCGTCGAAGTTGGACTAGGACTCACCAAGCCTTGGCAAGCGGAACCCACGAAGAACGGAGGACTTGCTTCTGGTGCAGACCAGGAAGGTCTGGGGTGCTTCTTCCTTGCAGAGAAGCGGGAGCCAATCTGGAGGAGCCAAACCAGCGCAGAAGATTTCAGGGTGCGTCGTCACAGAGGCCACTAGCCAGCGGGCAAGCAACCGGACAGACGCGGCAAGCAGGAAAATGCTGAAGGGCCCCACGCAGGACTCGTGGAGTGTGGGGGGCTGATCTTCGGTGCAGATGGTGCTTGGGGTTGGGGCTTCTCAATCCCCGGTGCACAACTTCGAGGGTACCTCAGAAGCTGCGCTGTAAGTTACTAGCCACTTTTCCCAGGTAGCCGGTCCCACGTCGCTCGTCGCCTCCACGGATCTCAGCTCTGCTGCAGATGTGGATGAGGGTCGGAGAAGTCTGGAAGTCAAGGCTCTGGTCGGGCTCTGCAGTCGGTTCCTCGTAGAACGGTCGCAAAGCAAAGGGTAGTCTCTTCATGGTGCCTGTTTGCACAGGGTAGCCACTCCTTGGCTACAAGGGAGATTCTTCAGTCTTCTTCTTTCGTCGAATGTCGAAGGTCCAGAGTTTCTGTTCAGTTTTGCAGGTTCAGGATAATCTCAAGTCTTGAGGCCCAACTCCCACTCTTATACTAATCTGGGGGGCTGGGATACCTGCTAGGTCACGCCTTATGGGTGGGACCTGGGAGGGGGTGGTTACACCCACTTCCCTTTGTCCAGTTTCGCGCCAGAGCTGGGGCTGGAGTGCCCCAGCGCCGGTTTGAACTGGACTATGCAAGGAACACCTTGTGTGCCCCAGGCATGTCTCATTCCTTTCAGCCCACCCTGCCCCAATACACTAAAGGCTGTCTGGAGAGGTGCTAGCACCTCCCCAAGCAGGAAACCTATTGTCCAGGCCTCCCTGGCTGGGATCACTCCCAGCTGCAGGAGGTCAGACTTGTGTCTGTGGCAGCAGCATCCATTTTGTGATGCTGAGGCTTTGGTTAGAGATAAACAGCAAAGTAGGATTTTAACATGTCTCTCCCTCTAGAAGGGAGGAATAATATCCTCATCACCAGAAATGGTATGGGGGTATTATTCCAAAGTGTTAGACACCTTACACGACATGTTTGGATAAAGCCAAACCATAGTTACCATAACCGTTTAAGATTATAAGGCACTTTAAGAGTATATGGTAGGCTATATCATAGAACAGCTATAAGGACATGGTTCCGAAAGCTGCAGACAGGCTCAGCTCATGCTAGAGCACCATCTCACATGTTACCAAGCACTCTGCCTCCAGGATTGTTAAGGCCTGCCATAGGAGTGACTGATAGGTACACATGTGTCTATATATAAGGGTAGATATAGGCATACTATATCTAAGCAAGGGGTGATTACACGACCTTGCCCCAGCTGAGTGATCAGCCAGTTGTGTCTGATTGGAAGGCCAGACCAGGGGTGGCATAATACATGCTGCAGCCCCTGGGAGGCCTAGGGTACACCTATGCCCTGGGTACCTAGGGTACACTGTACAGGGTCCAATAAGGTGATCCTTACCAATTGGTTATGTACCTAGGGTACATGGAGTCCATTTTACAGAGAGAGCAGACAGCCTGAGACCCTGAATGGCAGGATCTCAGGCCAACTAAGTCGAAAAACCAGCTAGACACTAGGCAAAAAGTTGGGGGTAACCATAGTCAGATATCCACCTTCCTACAGTCAGGAAACATGAACCAGCATTTCAAAGCTTGATTTAACCCCTTGTGTGCCCATGACGAGCTGGACTCGTCATGGGCCGCGGTTGCGCTGTGCCCATGACGAGTCCAGCTCGTCATAAACCCCGCCCGCTAATGTAACGGCCGGCACAGGGCGGGGAAAGGGCGTGGCACACAAGGGGTTAATACAGTTAATTTGGTAAATTAGCCACACAATGCCATACAGATCCAAATAAGGAAAACATTTGCTGGTTGCCCAAGAAAGGAAATGAGAGAGAAATATGGAAACATTGAAACTTAGGGGCATATGTATCAAAGTACAGTTTTGCGAGTCCTTTATAGTGATTTTTTGTGAATCGCTATTAAGGACTTGCAAACTGCTATGTAGGTAGGATTCGCATTTAAAATAGCGATTTATACACATTCCTTATTTGCGACTCGCAAAGTCCGAGTCGCAAATAAGGAATGGCTTTCCATTCATTTTTTTGTTTAAATCTGTTTTTATTAATTTTGAATTTACATCTTCATGAAAGGCAACTTACATCGTGGAAAGCCAACCATATGGTGAACCATCCACCAATATCAAATAGACTTTCCGGTTGAGCAGGTATTAAACATAACATGCATGTCGATGACATTGTTAGCTCAGAAACAAGTTGATCCTCAACAGTTAATCCATTCCATCAAGGGCAAAGGTTACAATACAATAGCGGTGTGGTTCCATTAGTATGTTGTACAGGGCCCTTTCAGATCATTCAGCGTGGGCAATTGAACAGATGTTATAGGCAAGAACAAACATAACTCAAAACCATTAACAGCAGCGTTGACCAACGTTTGCGTAATTATCACTCAACTTGTCCCCCTATCGTCCCATCCCGCTGCACCATCTAGATAGCCGTCCCCACTCACTGACTGCGGCGATGCCCACCCTAGGTGTCATATGGTGTATGTGCGTGTACATGGTATTACAGTTATCTAGTGGCGGGTTACCTGTCACTTATTGCAGACACGCATCCCTCATTCTCGGGCTGTCCCTCAAGGTTGTTCCCTTCTATTTGCTTTAAGGCCCGGAGCAGTCCCTCCCACTGCGTCGCTATAGGTTCCTTCCGCAGCCCCAATATTTCCTCCCGCAGGATAGCAATTTCCTCTGCTTTGGCCCATGCTAGGAGCGAGTACCTCCATGCCCTTACATGTGGCAGGTCCTGCCCCTTCCACCTCTTAGTTAGAAGCCGCTTAGCGACTACCAATCCAAGGTCAAGGAACCGAGATGAGACTTTTGTGGCCGCGGTTCTGCAGAATTGGTGTAACAAGTAAACATGCCATTCAAAGGGTATGTCGCGGCCTGTACATGCGTGTAGAAGCTCACTGACTGCTCGCCAATATGTAGGTAGTTTGTGTCAGCTCCACAACATGTGTACCAGTCCAGCCCCTGATTCGGCGCAGCGAGGACACACCGCTTCCGTGCGGCGGAAGTACCTATTAATCGTCTCGGGTGTAAGGTATGCTCTGTGGACTATAAACAATTATATTTGTCTAAACCTCATGTTTCTGGGTTTACGGACTTGGCTCTTTATTATCTTTCACCATTCCCTGTCCTCCAGTTGTTGCTCTAGATCTGCTTCCCATTTGCGGCGAAGTGGATCCAGACTTATCGCTGCATGTGTACGGAGGGAGGGACGCCGCAAATCAGCGAACCAAGTGCCTGCCACATCCCATAACATGGAGGTACTGTATAGTGTGGTGCTAGCTCGGTTCCGTGTTCATGTCCCCCCATCTAGATGTTAGTATCGCAATCAGTGAGCGGTGCCTCAGGAATTGCCCCCGTGGCAGTCCCACCTCCTCAACCAGGAATTCATATGGTAAGAGTGTGCCATCCCGATACAAGTCTCCCAGGGTCTGTATGTCGGCTTCGTGCCATTCCGCAAGTTCAAGAGGTGTAAGCACCCCAGGCCCGCTATTGGAACCCTCCAGTGGTATGGCTGGTGCATAGGGGACTAGCGTTTTGGTGAGATACAGGCTGCAACGGTAGTATTTATACGCCATCGCTAGGAGGAGCGGTGTCGGCGTTGCGGCTTTAGTGGCTGGGTGAAAGAGTTTGATTATATGGTCTAGAGAGCGGGGAGGTAGTGTGGTCGCAGTGTCTTCACGACCTCTGTCTGCAAGCCAGTGGGCTATCCACTGCAATTGTGCAGCCAAATAGTATTGCTCAAAACAAGGCGCAGCAAGGCCCCCCTGATCCGTAGGTAGGTACAACTTTGCTAATGCCATCCTGTGTCTTGCGTTTCCCTAAAGGAAGTCCCTAAGTAGTTTAGTGAGTGTGGCAAAGAAGGACGCCAGAACATATATAGGCAGGTTAGCAAAGTAGTACAGGAGACGGGGAATGATCACCATCTTGGATAGTGCTACCCTGCCAGTGACCGTTAGCGGGAGCGTTTTCCAGAAGTGCACCTGTGACTTGATGGCCGTCAAGGCCCTTCCCAGGTTGCCGTCAAAGAGGTCTGTCGGCTGACGGTATATCTGGATTCCTAGGTAACGGAAGGTGTCCGCCTTCCACTGCACCCTTGTACCATTTAGAGTGTAGCCCGGGTCTTGGGTTCCCCCCCCGGAATGCATATAGGCAGGACTTGTTAGCGTTTACTCAGAGTCCGGAAAGGGCGGCGAAGTCACGCAGTGTGTGTGTCAGCTGAACTGGTATATTTTCTACATCTCTCACAAAGACCAGGAGGTCGTCTGCGTACAACGACACCTGGTGTACCGCATCTCCCACGGGTATTGCATCTCCCAGCGTTGCTCACAACGCCGCTGCGAGGGGTTCGATTGCCAGCGCGAACAGCACCGAGCCAAAAACCCATGTGACCCCCCTTGCAAAACCAGGTGGTTTTGAGATAGGCAATTTTGATGTCACCACACTACGTTTTGGGCCCTTGCCTGTCGTGGGTACTTGGGCCTCCCACACAAGTGAGGCACCATTTTTACCGGGAGACCCAGGGGAACGCTGGGAGGTGGGAAATTTGAGTGAGCCCGGTGATGCCACAACTTTCCCATACAAAAATGTGTGAAAAAAGTGATTTTTTCAGCTAAAATTGAGGTTTGCAGGGGATTCTGGGTAAGGACACGTTGGGGGATCCACGCAAGCCATACCTCCCTGGAAGCCCCCGGGTGTCTAGTTTTCAGAAATGTATGGGTTTGGTAGGTTTCCCTAGATGGCCGCCGAGTACCGGGCCAAAAACCCAAGTGACCCCCCTTGCAAAACCAGGTGGTTTTGAGCTGGGCAATTTTGATGTCGCCTCACTACGTTTTGTGCCCTTGCCTGTCGCGGGTACTTGGGCCTCCCACACAAGTGAGGCACCATTTTTACCGGGAGACCCGGGGGAACGCTGGGTGGTGGGAAATTTGAGTGAGCCCGGTGATGCCACAACTTTCCCACACAAAAATGAGTGAAAAATTTGATTTTTTCAGCTACAATTGAGGTTTGCAGGGGATTCTGGGTAAGGAAACGTTGGGGGATCCCTGCAAGCCATACCTCCCTGGAAGCCCCCGGGTGTCTAGTTTTCAGAAATGTATGGGTTTGGTAGGTTTCCCTAGATCGCCGCCGTGTACCGGGCCAAAAACCCAAGTGACCCCCCTTGCAAAACCAGGTGGTTTTGAGATAGGCAATTTTGATGTTACCTCACTACGTTTTGCGCCGTTTCCTGTCGCGGGCACTAGGCCGACCCACACAAGTGAGGAACCGTTTTTCTCGTAAGACTTTGGGGAACGCAGGGTGGGTGGAAATTTGTGGATCCACGCAGATTCCGAAACTTTCTACGACAGAAATGTGGGGAAAATGTGTTTTGTTTGACAATCTTTTAGGTTTGCAAGGGATTCTGGCAGTGGCGGTCCGTCCATTGGGGGCGTTGGGGCGTTGCCCCCCCGCCCGCGCCCCGTGCCCGCAGCTTCCTCGGCGTCTCTGAACTTAAATAAACTCTCAGTTTACTTATGTTCAGAGACGCTGAGGGAGAACTGTCAGTCAGTATGACGTTGGACCGCCCACCCCCTTCAGAGTCTGAAGGGGGTGGGCGGTCTGGCGTCATGTTGACTGACAGGCAGCCAGCAGCACACAAGTGCGCATGAGTGGGCACTGAGGGCGATTTTTGCACCGTGTCCAGTCATGCGCACTAGTGTTTACAAAGGCTGGCGCATGCCCATTAGGAGAGCAAGGGTTGAGCCAAGGCTCAAACCTCGGTCTCCTAATGGGTAGGCGGGCGGAGCGTAAGCCTGCTCTAAGCCAATCCTGGTGCTGCTCCAGCACCAGAATTGGCTGAGAGGGAGGGTCTTGCAATGCCAGCACTGATGGGCTGTTAAAGTGAGTAGGCGCCAGAAGTAACGGACCCGAGGCGGCACGGACGGTGGACCCGGACCTGCTCAGGACAGGTAGGATTTAATTAAAAAAACCGTCCCCACCCCCGCGAGACCCCCCCCATTTATACCTCCTCCTGCTGCTGTTCATCTGTATCATAGATATGGGCGTATTTTGATCTTTCACCGAATTAAGTTGACGGCGTCAACTTGACGGTGTTGTTGGTACCATGTTTCGGAATTGAGCGTTTAGTGTTTATGCAGCTGGATATGATGTTCCATATCACTGTTGAGAATGAGTTTTTGCTGTAGCACTAATGGCATCACCAAACTCTTATGCTATGTTTGTTTTGCACTATTTGTGCTGCAGTCTGTTTTGCATTCTCTGTCTCGGCTTGCAGTTCACCTAGAAGCCTATTTCTCCTTTGCAATGGGGGTGGCGTTATATCGGATTTGCATCCTATTTCTGCAACATTATTCAGATTTTGTTGTTTGTTGTTGGGCAGCACTAAATTACCGAAGCTATTTCGGTTGCATTATTCGACCCTACTTTATGTAATGAGACATTCGTTATTGATGCTCAGCTCACGGAAAAAGTTGCACATTAAATTGTATCTGAAACTGAGTATAAAATATTGGGTTATCGGGAGCTAATTCGATGTGGGATGCTCACGTGCGTGGCTTCCGTATTGTGAAATGTAAAATAAAATGCAGAGGCCGACTGCGCAGTGCCCCCCAGAGAGCGCGATGCTAATGCTTCACTACTCTCATAGTTTACTCTGGGCGACGATAGTATCAAATACAGAGCCGTTATCAGGGGAATCAATCAGAAATGGTTGTCCTCAGAAGACTTTCAGCAGATACAAACACTTATAATGAATCTGGAAACTTGGGGCCTTTTAGGCGGGAGTTGATTAATTATCATGTCAGAGTTTTCTTCTTAGGCTAACAACATTTGTTTTTGTGCCATTTATCACTCCCTCAATGGACTTGTTGCAGCTATTGAAGAACCGAGTTGCTTCGTGTAAACAGACTTTGAGACCTCTCGTGCACAAACAGTTTGTGTGTGGTGTGACAAACAACAGTCAGTTTCTCACAGCTGCACCACACTAGCCCATAATTTGGCGCGCGCCATCTTGTCTGCTTAGAATCGCATTCTGAACTTTCTGACCCTGGTGTATGGTGTGATATAAGTTGCCGGAGGTGACTGCAGATCACGGAGAGTGCCAGGGTGTCTAATTTAAACAAAGGACGTAGTTATAGGCGATTAAATCAATGTGGTCATTAATTACTGCAGACACCACCACATTGTGATTCGGCTAGCATCAAACCAAACATATTTGTTATTTGTACATGAGTGAGGGCAGATGAATGTACGGCACTTTCGAGGAATTTTGGGCTCATGCTCAAACCTTATTTTATTACTCAGCACCCATTGGCCAGTTTACATACTCTTTATTGACTGTCAATGTAATGTATGTCTTTACGCTTCTACCCAAGATTAGAGTCGGAACGAGTTTTGGAAAAATGTCCCAGCCGTTGTTTACTTTCATGCAACGCTTTTTTGACTATAGCTTTGGCTGTTTCCTGATCTGTTCCGTAAGACCGATGTGGCACACTCTGCAAATGAAATGCATTTTTAGTCTCATTCCTTTGATGTATGGCAGCATTAATAAGTTAACCGTGAGGATGAATTCATAACCCCTGGGACACCTGCTGGGGGGAAAGAATGCATGTATTTTAACGAGCGCTAAAAATAGGCGAAGTTGCAGCCTCCTGCAAGTCCCCAGTGCCATGGCTCTGTGTTTCTATGGAAATGTTTCACATATATGCATGTGAGTAGGTCTAATGAGTGTTGTGTTTCCTGCACGGGTGCAGACATGGGACAATTAGCCATGGTGTGTACAGCTCAAGGCAGCTCGCTGCAGCTGGGAAGCAACCAGGCAGAAGGGATGGGCCACTGTGTTCCCCCGTCAAATCGGGTATTGAAGAGTATCTCAAACAGAAATACAGTGCAGTTATGTGATTTCAGAATATAGCAATCATTGGGGATTGATGGCAAAACTAACTTGTGACCAAAGTGCAATACAAAAGCTCTGTAGCATGATTTAACACTTAACGGCATTTAGAAAATTACTGCAAAATGCACCATTTCTCCACTCTTTTTTTCAAATTTTTCTCGGGGTAAGAGCCTCCCCATAACCCTCGTGGGTTGTTCGGGCTCGCTCGCTAAAGTGCAGTATGACAATAATTTTACGCCTCACCACTTTCAAATGTCACCAGCCGCCACTGGATTCTGGGTAACAGACCCTGGTGGGAGGCAGTCAAGTCACCCCATCCTGGATTCCCCTGGGTGTCTAGTTTTCAAAAATGTATAGGTTTGCTAGGTTTTACAAGGTGCCCGCAGAGCTAGGGTTCAAAAACTACAGCTAGTCATTTTGCCAAAAAAGGGTCATTTTTCACTGCGAAATTGAGGTGTGACCACGTTGCGTTTTGCGCCGTTTCCTGTCGCGGGCACTAGGCCGACCCACACAAGTGAGGTACTGTTTTTCTCGTAAGACTTTGGGGAACGCGGGTGGGTGGAAATTTGTGGATCCACGCAGATTGCGGAACTTTCCACGACAGAAATGTGGGGAAAATGTGTTTTTTTGGACAATGTTTTAGGTTTGCAAGGGATTCTGGGTAACAGACCCTGGTGGGAGGCAGTCAAGTCACCCCATCCTGGATTCCCCTGAGTGTCTAGTTTTCAAAAATGTATAGGTTTGCTAGGTTTCCCAGGGTGCCCGCAGAGCTAGGGTTCAAAAACTACAGCTAGTCATTTTGCCAAAAAAGGGTCATTTTTCACTGCGAAATTGAGGTGTGACCACGTTGCGTTTTGCGCCGTTTCCTGTTGCGGGCACTAGGCCGACCCACACAAGTGAGGTACCGTTTTTCTTGTAAGACTTTGGGGAACGCGTGGTGGGTGGAAATTTGTGGATCCACGCAGATTCCGGAACTTTCCACGACAGAAATGTGGGGAAAATGTGGTTTTTTGACAATTTTAGAGGTTTGCAAGGGATTCTGGGTAACAGACCCTGGTGGGAGGCAGTCAAGTCATCCCATCCTGGATTCCCCTGGGTGTCTAGTTTTCAAAAATGTATAGGTTTGCTAGGTTTCCCAAGGTGCCCGCAGAGCTAGGGTTCCAAAACTACAGCTAGACATTTTGCCAAAAAAGGGTCATTTTTCACTGCGAAATTGAGGTGTGACCACGTTGCTTTTTGCGCCGTTTCCTGTCGCGGGCACTAGGCCGACCCACACAAGTGAGGTACCGTTTTTCTCGTAAGACTTTGGGGAATGCGGGGTGGGTGGAAATTTGTGGATCCACGCAGATTTCGGAACTTTCCACGACAGAAATGTGGGGAAAATGTGTTTTTTTGGACAATGTTTTAGGTTTGCAAGGGATTCTGGGTAACACACCCTGGTGGGAGGCGGTTAAGTCAACCGATCCTGGATTCCCCTGGGTGTCTAGTTTTCAAAAATGTATAGGTTTGCTAGGTTTCCCAAGGTGCCCGCAGAGCTAGGGGTCAAAAACTAGAGCTAGGCACTTTGCAAAAAAAGGGTACATTTTCACTGCGATATTGAGTTGTGACCACGTTGCGGTTTGCGCCGTTTCCTGTCGCGGGCACTATGCCTACCCACACAAGTGAGGTACCATTTGTTTGGGAGACTTAGGGTAATTCAGATTTGTAAAGGAACTGTTATTATCTATTGACTTTTGATGCATTTCTGCCTTCCAAATGAAAGATATTGTGTAAAAAAGAAGTCATTCTAAAAAATGACTGATAATTCTCATGCTAGTATGAGTATTCCCAATTTCAGAAATGTGCAAATATCTACTGTTTCTAAACTCTATATTTTGTTCCCATTTCAGAAATACATAGGTGTCTTTCATACCGATTTTTCCATGTACACATTTTTACAGAATAATTACTATATACCCGGTACATAATAAGAAACCATTGCAAGTTGCTGCTCAGTTTTTGGCTCTGGGTTCGTCGGGTTCTTGGTGAACCTACAAGTCCTATATATCCCCACAACCAGTAATGTCCAGCGGATGCAACGGTATATTGCTTTCAAAGAGCTGTCATAATTAGAAGAAGTTACAGGTGAAAACGTTGACACAAAAGGCTGTTTTTTTCCACTAATTTTCAATTTATCCTATATTTAACTGTTTGTTTCTATAAAAAAACCTTGATGGATCTACACAAATGACCCCTTGCTGAATTTAGAATTTTGTCTTCTTCTCTAAAATGTATAGCTGTCCAGAATCCATTATTGCTTTTGTACCCATTTCTGCCATTAACTGGAAGGAGGTCAAAAGCACAAAAAATAGCAAAAATAGGCTATGTCCCAGAAAAATGCCAAACTGTGCAAAAAATGTTGGGTTTCTGACAAAAGTCTGGTATCCCCGAAAAGCTTGGAAAATGGTGATTTCAACCCCACAAACCCTTTTTTGATAACATTTGCAGGGAAAACCCAGATGCTTTCATTTGCAGCCCGTTTTTACCATTTTTCCGAAAAAAAACAAGATTTTGCTGTATTTTGGCTCATTTCTGTGACCCCTCTAGGAGAATCCACAAACCCTGAGTACCTTTAGAATCCCCATGATGTTGGAAGAAAAGGATGCAAATTTGGCGTGGATACCTTATGTGGTCAAAAAGTTACAGGGGCCTCATCGCGCACTACCCCAAATAGCCAAAAAAAGGCTTGGCACAGGAGGGGGAAAAGGCCTGGCAGCGAAGGGGTTAAAAACATATTATGATTAATACAAAACACACATTAATAAAAGTATTTCATTTTTTTTTTTAATAACAGATTTTATTAGCATACATTTGATTACTGAGATTTTGATCATGTTTACATCATTATTTTGAGAACGTATGTCGTAATTATATTCATCCTTCTTTCAAGGCATTTGTCTTTCCTGTGCACCATACAATCTGATTTCAGAGTCAATTGTATCCGTCGCCTTCTCTAGCCTCGGCAGGACCAGCCCCCGGTAACCCACCCATCTCTGCCATATTTTTGGATGTTTCTGTGGACATCCACGGGCCTGGAAGACTGGGATCTCCAGACCCATTCAGAAATCCATTCCATTCTGACAGGCCCTAATAGTAGGGGGTGTTTCTAGTTTCCCTGCTCTGGCGATATCCCGTTTAGCAATGGTAAGGCCAAACCAGAGGAGATGTCGCTTATATTTATTGCTGCCTGTTTGTGTCAGTTATATATAATAGTGGTAGTTTGGGGGACCTAGGTAGTTACGAAATGCATTGGGTCTGCAAAAATAAATTATGACATGGAACCCATTTTAATGCTCCTGTGCTTTTTTGAAAATGGACGTTAAGCATGTATTGAATAGAATGAATTGAACAAAAGAAAGAATGATGAAAATTAACGGCAAAAAAATGAAAAAGTTGAACTAACGACAAGAATTGTATTCATTGGATTCAGGCAATTATGTGGCTGTGCAGCTTGGTGGACCCTAGGTTGGCTCCCTTGTGGTTCGGACCTAGGTAGTTCCCATTCAAGTACCTTGGTTAGGCATGCCAGTACCCCTGTCCAGAACCTTTCTAATGCTGTACATTCCCACACTGTATGTATGAAGGACCCCTCATCGCTCTGGCAGCGTAGGCACATAGGAGATGCTATTAGGCCTGTTCTCTATAATCTGTAGCCCGTAAGTATTTAAATTTTCTTAGTTATTCAATCCTTCTTCTTCTTCTAGAAGTTACATGTCAATATTAGGCACTACCAAAAATTATTTGCATGTTTATTTTCAAAACAAATTATTTACGTTTCCATTCTAGTGTTACACGTTTACATCACACAATACTAGAGTAAGCTGCAAACTTTCAAATTATCTGTTATTGCTAAATTAAGTATTTTATGCATTACAGGTGTTTTACTATGTAGACATTGTTTTCTTTTGATATCTTTTTTAAGTTATCCTCAGTACATTTTCTACGTTAATTAAGTTTAGTTTTCTCTAACCACGTATTTTACATTAATAGGTAATCGTTGCTTATTTCTGTTTCTCTCTTTATTTACATTTTCATTTTTCCATGTTTCAAAACACTCCTGCATACTTTTACAATCCAGTATAAACTCTCACTTTTTTTGTTTCAACCATTTTACATGATTTCATCTGGAATTTATTATTGTAAATCTCTTGGTAATGGTAAGAATTGATAAAGACAATCGTCATTTAACTTTTACGCTCCATCAACTCCTAATTTGATGGTGAATCAAGCCATCACACAATCTTATGTTATCATTTGATCTTAATCTGATGACACATTAAAATACAGCTGTCTTCATTTGTTTCAATCTCTCCTGTTCCACATTTTTTCATATCTTCATAGAAACCAAATTTCCTGTCTTCTAATTCAATCTCTGCTCTATTTTTTCCATCCTCTATTTTCTTTAGAACCTCCTTTAGGTTTACAATAGTGGTATATTAGTATTATTACTAACAAGCTAAAAGCAATTGTTATTAGTGGTTTTAGTATTTCTTTTCACTAAGCTTCTCCCTAGTGCTGCAAACCAATTTCCCACAGAAGAAAATCCCTTTCCAATTTTCTCCCGCGCACCATCTACTTTTAGTTCAGTTCATTATTTTCATAAATTAGTCACATTGCCTATATATCCTTCAAATCTTTACTTTTGTCCGGGATATAAGTGCAACATTGTTTAACTTTCAGCATGCGACAGAATCCACCTTTTTTTGCTGAGAGTACATCTAAAGCAAGTCAGTTTTGTAAAACTATAGATCTAATAGCAAACATTTCTGTATCAATTACTAAAAATCCACCAGCATTATCTGTGGATAATCCATCTACTACTGTTGACAGTTTTTGAATTTTGTCAGAGTTCAATATTACCCCAACTGAAGGTATTATTGCTCCAAAAATATCCCCAATAATTTCAGCAGCACTTATTCCTCTTCTAAAACGTACAGGTTCACTTTCATTGATTCCATTGTGTTCATCAACATGATACATTTTTGGAAATACTATTCCCATGTAGCAACACCCATACCCATGTTGGGCAATTAATAATAAAAAAAAATCCACACACAAAGTAAACTCCTAGTTTAGATCCAATCCTGTCAAATATAATCCCCAACCCCCCAAACGTAGGAAGATCTGGTCACACTCACTGGAACCAATTAATTAACTATTATGTTGTGTTTTGCATCTTTATATACAAAGGTTACCCTTGTGTTGTCAATCTAGAGTCATTGCAGCATATGTCTCTCCCCTTTTATAATCACCCTCCCTCTGTGCCCATGGAGGTGTTTTCAATTGTTTCTCAGATTTTTTATTTATTTTCTCCCTATGGTCTTCTACTGAATTAAAAAAAATCCTTTTTTGCACATGTTAGATTATGCTGATGCGCATAAACAGTATCTATAGGTGATGTAGGATGGAAAAATTCTCCCATTATCTTAGCTTCTCGTGCATCTGGTACTATATTCAAATTTTTCTTTACTGGAACGTCTGTGAAAATCAAGTCATAGTTCGAGTAATAATATTGAAATTGCCATTTACCATAAAACTGACTTGTTAGTAAACCACAAAGTTATACCATGTGTTAAAGGAAGGTGATGGTATGTCACCCCTTCAGACACAGAAGTAGATAATTGCATGCACACATAATAATCTCTCGCATCCATAGTATTTACATACTCATACAATGATTTAGTAAACACATTTAGTGAATAATCGTCAATTAAACGATCATGATGTAAATCATCACTTGTTTAATCTTTAGTTATTACCACTCCTTGCATTTTTGTCACTACAGTAGTTTTGGTCACATGTAAATTAGTACTTTCACTTCAGTAAATATGAGGTAGATTTAGTATTATCAACAATAAGACAGGATTAGAACAAAAGCAGTTAGGAACCAAACACATATACGCTTAGGTCTTATTGAAACCGAATTTTATTTGTCCATCTCGGTATTAGAGGCATTTTTTTTATTTTTATATATAGCTAGTCAATAGCAATTGGCTTTGTGCGGTAGCTTTAGGGCAAAGTCTGTTCACACCTTTATCCTTTTGCTTCTTTTATGGCATTTATTATTCTCAAGTCTCCTGTATAACAGTTATTTAATGGCGGCTTGTATGAGTTGTAATCTGTAGAACAAAACGTGTAGAACTCTTTCTCCCAGTCATTTGCAGCAGCTTAATATGTCTATTCTGGAGCTGCATATCTTTGACTTGGTGTTCGTGCTCTTTTAGTTCTGCGGACTGTAGACTCTTCCTCGTCTGTGTCACTTTGCACAGTGGAAGGTATTCATCCTGCAGTCAGTATGTGTCTCAGTCTTTCAGATTTTCTGGGCCAACAGTCTCCTCTTCGCATTCGTTTTTCTGGTACACTGTACATCTTAGTTGGATCCCCTCCACTGTGACTCTCTATACCAACCGGGACCTACTCTCTTTGACTCATTTATACCAGTGTCTAGAGACCCAGTAGCTGGCACCCTCTCTATTCTGCGCTCAATCTGAACGAGAAGTCTTTCTGTTACCACTGGTTCATCCACCACAGACCCTGTACTTTCAAAAGGACATGGGACTCGACGAGTGTTGGCTGCATGCACCCAATTAGGTAGAACACCACATTTAACAGCAGTTGTGGTTACAAGAATCACTTGGTAAGGCCCACGCCAATGAGGTTCCAAACAGGAATTTTGCAGGTGCTTCTTCACGAGTACCCAGTGCCCGGGCACAAGTAGTGGCACTGCTTCTGTTGAACGGTAGTTGCGACTTCTCCAACCTGGTGAGGCACAGACCATACCACATCAGCCAGTCCTTTACAATAATCGAGTACCAAGTCATCAGAAATATTCACAAGCTGATGTGCTGAGACTGTATGCTGTTTATAGCCCTCCTCATAATTATCTCATAAGGGGATAGCCCAGTTCTTCTGTCTGGGATGCTTCACAAACAAACAAACATCAACACTAGAGGTAATGCATCAGGCCATTTCCGTGATGTGGACGCACTCATCTTTGCTAGTCTGGACTTAATTGTTCCATTAATTTTCTCAATGACACCGGATGCTTTGGTTGATAAGCACAGTGTAGCCTTTGCTCAATTTGTAATGTAGCACAAAGCATTCGTATCACTTCATTGTTAAAGTGAGTACTTCTATCCGATTCCAATGAGACTGGAAAACCAAACCTCGGAATCAACTCTCTAAGAAGCAGTTTAGCTACTGTTAAGCTATCATTGCGCCTTGTGGGATAAGCTTCCACCCAACAAGAGAACAAGTACATGATCACAAGCACATATTTCAATCCAAGAGTGCATCTCTATAAAGTCTCATTGCATGCAGGTAAAAGAACCTCCCGATTTCCCAATGTGACTCGTACTGACTGCTGTTTTTCTTCCTGCATTTTGTTGTTGACAAATAACACATCTTTGACACAGTCTCTCTGCAGTGGCTCCAAACCATGGGTTATACTACGTTTGACGAAAGAGACGTTGCAAAGCATCTCTACCTACATGCGCAGGTCCATGACAAATCCTTGCCAATGGAGACAAAAAGCTATCTGGCAACACAGGCCTCCCATCTGTGTACACCCACACCTCATCTTCCTCTCTATGAAAACATTCTGTTTTAATCCACCCTTCTCTTCCTGTTTGCGGTACTAAATCTTGTAGTTCTCTGATTTCTTCCCAGGTTTCAACAACTGAAAACATCAACCTGCATATTGTGTCATCAGACTGTTCCTTCAAAGATTTCCCATTGAATGCATAAGAATTTAGGGTACAATAATTTGCGGTCTCATTAGCGTATCGATTGCCAACTGTGACATGATCATGTCCAGTTTGGTGGGCGGAAGACTTCACCACCGCAATCTGAGCCTGCAGTTGTAGTGCGATCAATACGTTTTTAATTCACTCTCTGTTTCGTATAGGTGAACCTGAAAAGGTCCTAAACCCACATTGAGACCACAACTGCCCAAAATCAGGCACCACCCCGAAACCATATTGACTGTCTGTAAATATGGTTACTCTAATTTTTCTATGATGCTGCAAGCCCTGGTAAATGCAATCAATTCAGCCACTTGTGCTGAATTCACTTCTTTTAACTATGATGCTTCAACTACACCCACTACAGTGCAGATCACATATGCAGCTCGGAAGATACCTCCAGAATCTCACAAGCACAAATAGAGCATGATCTGACTCAGGCAAAGGAGTATCTTGGATATCCGGGCGCGGTTTGGTACACAACTCAGTCACATCAAGACAATCATGATCAGCTTCTTCCATCATAACTTAATTTCCCGGCAATTGCATCAAGGTAGCTGGATTCAAACTCGTGCATCTCGTTACGGCCACATTCTTTGCACCCAAAATCACCTGCTCATATGTTGTTAACCTACCACTCGTGAGATGCTGTGTTTGAGTTTGTGCTAACAAAATTTCAGCTTAATGTGGCACATACACTTTCAACGGATGACCCATCACAATGTTTTCCCATTGTTCCAAACTCACACACGTTGCAGTGATGGCTTTAAAACATCCTGGTAAAGCAGTAGCTACAGGATCCAATGTAGCAGAAAAAAGGGCAACAGGTCTGCGTGCAGTTCCATGCGTTTGCATTAGAATTGATAGTGCACAACCTTCGCGCTCACTGCAAAACAGAGTGAAACTCTTGTTAAAGTTGGGCATTCCCAATGCTGGAGCTAGACACAAACTGTCTCGCAGCTCAAGGAAAGAGCGCATGCATTCTTCATCCCTTGGGACAGGATCTGACACGGCCTTGTGTGTCAATCTCTGAAGTGGCTCGGCTATCAAAGAAAAATTTGGTATCCCCTGCCTGCAATAGCCAATCATTCCTAAAAACCTATGAACTTCCTTTTGTGTATTCGGTGGATTTATCTGCAGTATAGCAGTAATTCGATCTTGTGACACTTTCTGACTTCTTTCTCAATATGATGTCTCAAATAAAGAACTTCTCTCTTGCAAAACTGGCATTTTGCTGGTGACACCTCGTGTAACCAGTCAGTGTAGGCGACAGTATCTGAAACACAAGCTTCTTTAGTTCCAGATGCAACTAATAAATCATCAATGTACTGTACCAGCACAAAGTGATTTGGCAATTTCCAAATATTCCAAATTTCTTTTCAGTATTTGATTAAGAATTGAGGGGCTTTCCGTATACCCTTGTGAAACTCTTAACCATGCTAAAACACGATTCCCGAACCAGAACGCAAACAAATATTGGCTATCAAGATGCAAGGGTATGGAGAAAAATGTTTGACACAAGTCAATCACTGAAAACCATTCAGCTTCTCATGTAATCTGATATAGAATTACAGCAGGATTTGGTACTATTGGACAACAAGGTATCACACTTTGGTTGATTTTTCCCCAATTCCTGAACAATCCTATATTTTCAGCTCGGTTTTCGTATGCCCATGATAGGCGAATTACATGGACTGCTCAAAATCTCTCTCAAAACCCCTTGTTCAATCAGAGTCTCAATCAATGAAGTTATTCCAGCAATAGTTTACGGGCTTAAGTTATATGCTGGAGTTCTTGGGAATTCTGCATTTGGTTTTACTGTGATTCAAATTGGAGCTATTCTTTTCATCAATCCAATGTCTTTTCCTGAAAAATTCCACACTTCAGATAAGACTGTATCTCTCAGCAAAGGAGGTAAGTCATTTTCAGTAAGTAAGGGATACAAACTCTTTACTTCTGTCTTTTGCCTAGCAATTTTAAACACTATGACCTCATCGTTGGTATGAAATTCTATTCTTTCTGGGGTACAATAAATGGAACAATTAATTTTGCTCAACAGATCTTGTCCTAACAGATTTACAAGACTAGAATCACAGCCCACAAATTTATGCATGTCCTTGAATGTTCCAATCTGCACTTGCACATGTTCTGTTGGGATCAATTGATTCAATACTGCTACTACTTGGATTGTTTTTCCCGAGAGGGGTAGGTTGGGACTCTCCACAGTTCTCACCGTGGATAAGGTAGCACCAGTATCTACAAGGAATGAAATAGGTGTTCCATTTACCATGCCATCCACATACGGACCATTTTAATATACCTCTAAGGATGCGCCATGCACCCATTCCTCCTCCCCTCTCAGGCACTGTCATTGGGAAGTATCTGAGTCACTGTCATTCATCTGTAATAAATATTGTGAGGCCACTTGTACCTTTGGATTCACTTGGTCATTGGTATGGTAACCCATATTCACATTGTATTTCTGTACCTGTACATTCAAATTTTGCATAGGAGCTTGAGGCATATTCTGACCACTTACATTCAACATTGTCTGATTTACCATATCATTGGTCACGTGACTGTACCCGTCCATTTGCACTTGTCGCATTTACCTGTTCGGTTATTGGACAGGTAAATGCGACAAATTAGACTTACACTTGCGCTTCCAATGCGTGAACTTGCCACAACTGTGACAAAGGAATGTCTTTTTCAATGTTTCTATATTTGAGCTACATCACCTTCTCCTAAGATTTAGGATAGAATTTGCCATCAAACCTTTCATTCCAGTGGTAATCTGACCATTTCCCTGTATCATAACTGTGAAATCTGAATCAAAACCCACAAATCCTTTCTTGACTGCCTTCATCTGTGCCAACATCAGTTTCTCCTTCAACCTTTTGATTCGCATCTCAATGTTGTCTCCACAATACTTTGCATAACCAAATATTTCATTTATTGTCTTGCTCTGCCAGCAAATCAAATGTTGCTGAATCATAGCACTAATCTCAGGCCTCCATCCACAGGTAAATCAATACCCAAAATGATCCATATCTTTCTCGAGCACATTTTCGATTCCACTATACTGCATAAATGCCTACAAGAGTCTCTCATAGTATGCATGTACGGTTTCTTTTAGCTCTTGGGTAGTCCTATCTATTTCGACCCAATCCGTTTCTTTTACTTTCAAATACGTAATGACCTGATTGTATTTTTTCATCACTTCTGCTGATGGTGCACCTGTCTTTGGATCCCTAGCATATTCCGTCCGGCCAATCCACAGCAATCTTGCAATCTTTCATTCCACCCATAAATCTGTATGGGCCACAATATCAAACAAAGCATCTAAAAGTTTCAACAAAACCTTTGAAACTTTCACAAATCTTTCCACTTGCTTATACCACTCGACTGGTTTCTTCCTCAATTTCAGCAAATAATTTGTAAAGGACTGTTAGACGGCGACCTCAGAGGAGCCTGGAAGGGGTCCTGACTACCCTGAGTCCCACCCTCAAGGTACCGTAGCCGGGCACTGGCGGGAGACTCCCCAGGGGGAGGAATCTCGTATCTAGGATCGTACTTCTGGCACCACCCGGCACAGAGTGAACACACCGGGTATTCTGAGAAACAATCTTTATCAAGTAGGTTATCACTGCAAATATGTACAGGGTGAGCACGGGCTCAAGAGTCTCGGAAGGGGTAGGGGGTAGCGGGACAGTCTCTGGTAAAGGTTCAAGCAGGGACGCATCCGGCGCACAGCTCACAATCCTCGAGCTGGGGGATACGAGGTTGTAGTCGGGGTCCGGCGGGGCCGTGAGAGTCGGTTGGAGCCGCGAGTCACTCAGCGGGCTCAGGTACAGGTTCGGAGGTCTTACGATCTTCAGGGAGCCGCGAGTCACTCAGCAGGGCTCAGGTACAAGTTCGGAGGTCTTACGATCTTCAGGGAGCCGCGAGTCACTCAGCAGGGCTCAGGTACAAGTTCGGAGGTCTTACGATCTTCAGGGAGCCGCGAGTCACTCAGCAGGGCTCAGGTACAAGTTTGGAGGTCTTACGATCTTCAGGGAGCCGCGAGTCACTCAGCAGGGCTCAGGTACAAGTTCGGAGGTCTTACGATCTTCAGGGAGCCGCGAGTCACTCAGCAGGGCTCAGGTGGGTTCAAGTTCCAGGAGCCGCGACCACGTCGGCAGGCTCTTGTTGTTCCAGCGTCGAATCTCCCGGACAGACCCAGAGCACCCCTTGTTATAGGTCGACCCCTCTTTGATGTCCGGAGTCTGTGCAGGCAGGGGTCTTGTCACCTGGGGGTCGCTTGTCGGGATTTCCTGCTATTGTCTTTTGATCCTTTCAGGGCCGGGTCGGGAGGAGTCCCAGACACCCAGCAGGCATGGAGCCAGCCCTCAGGGAGGCCGGAGGGCCGATCGAAACCCATCGTCGTTTGTTTTTTGTTGGTTATTGGATTCCTGAACTCCTCTCTGAACGTGGGGACTTTTGTGACTGCGTGTGCTCCTGGTATGCCTCTCTCTTGTCCTCACTCGTAGGCAACCTCCCTCCTCTTTGGAGACTAAGTGGTGAAACTCTATCCTGATTGTCTTTTGGACTGTTCGCTTTACATTTCGGCTGCCCGCCATTCCTGCCTCATTGATCATCGTAGTGGCCTGCATCTTCAGTGTTGCTGCATTCCATTGGACCCTGCCTCTTGCTCCCTCTATATATTTCAGGCTTGGACTTGCAGATTACGACGGAACTTTGTACATCCTCTCCATCCTGGGCAGCCCTGTACCTAATCTTCGTCTGGTGGTCCTCTACAGTCTCGGCCCTCCCATCAGGGTAGTTGGCAGAATTTCGAGTGTCATTCGAGTTCAGTGGTACCCTGGGGACTGGTGACTGTTTGCGGACCCCGAGGGTGGAGCGGGTGTGACTGTTTGCGGACCCCGAGGACCCGCTGTTTGCTGCCTGTAAGCCCTACCTGCTTGCCACTTGCTCCTAAAGCCCCGTAGTCCTCCCGCTGCCGCACTACCATCGGACCGGCAGCCGAGGGGAGGACTACTACTCCCAGGGGGCTTAGCGGCGCGCACGTCGCATTACGCGCCCGGAGGCGCCATAAATCCAGTCTGACATCCACATCACGGGACAGAACCTTGTACTATCTTGTGACTTTTTCTTCTGGAGGTAAATTACTTGTATAACATCGATTTGTGGGAAAAGTCTGCAGAAGATGTCTAAAAAACTCCGTTCAGGAAGGTTAGTGGGAGGAAAACCTGGTGCTAAAATAGATACCATCCGCACAAGAAATAAATCTGTGAATAATCCCCCGTTGAAGGGTCAATGCCAACTCTTTGAGCTATGGGACATTCCTATGGATAAGAAGTCTAATTCTGCTGTAAAGGAAGCTCTCCGCTCCGCAGTTCAGGAGGATCTTACTCAAGCTGTTACAAACTCTTTGTCCTCATCCTTGCTGACCGCGCCACCTCAAACAGCAGCAGCGGTGAATGCCTGCCCTGTACATCCTGAAGGGGAGGGGGAGAGTAATCTCGGAGTTCTTGTATCTGAAGGAAAACTAGAGAATCAACCACCTATGCCTCAAGCTGTTACTTTGAATGACAGGTTAGGTGGGGATCCCTCACCGTTATCCATTGATCTTGAACTTTGCGGCCGCTATGTAAATACAGCTAATTTGGAGACTCTGGATCCTATTAAGCCTTTTGGGGGTGCTACTCCCTCTGGGCTAATGTTATATAGTAGTACCCCTTCGTTAAACAGACAGGACATGTCTGATCTGTTAAATGTTTCCAGGAGCTCGGGTCTCAATTTTTCTGGTATTTGTCGTCCAGCTGAAGCTAGTGATAAACCGATATCAGAATCCATGATTGCTTTGGAACAATTATTAGCCTCCATTCTATTTCTCCTGGGGAAATTTGTAGGCAGCTCGGATTGTATCCTGGATTCAGTTACCCAAATACTGAAGACATTGTTACAAAAATCACCAGATACGAGGAGTGTTTCCCCCTCCAAGGCTGAACCCAGTTCTCCAAAGGGGAAAATAAATGCGCCCATAGTGGATACTGGCATAAAGGCTGCAGCAATAGTTCATGAAATTCATACTACAGTTCAGCCTTTAACCGCAGTGCCCAATTGTGTTAAGAACTCTGTTCTAGAGATTGAGGAAGAAAACAAATCTATTTCCGGTTCTAAAGTGGTTCAAGATTTATTCCCAATCTTCATGTCTGAAAATAAAAAAGAACTTTCTGAAGATAAACAAGAGGTAAAGGTAAAAAACGGTAAACATAGAAATAATAAAGGGAATAAAAGGAAACCAATCCGAAAATACAGGAAGAAAAGACAACGACGGATAATCTTCCAAAACTCTCTAGTTGCATCGGAGAACGAAGAAATAGACTTGGATCCAACTGTGGTAAATAATTTAAATACCGGGACTTAATTTGATACAGAAACATAATAAAATAGCTCAGTAAATAAGAGGCAGAATCCGTGGTATTAGAGGTTCGGAATGGGCTTTATTCCAATGAACGATTATAATCGGTTGCTCCAAGTTCCGTCACCACGAAGGTTCAGGAAGTGAAGTACATACATGATTGACAAGAAATGACTTTTATAGAACATACAATACAATGAAGCGAATGCGGTAGGCGTAACAATTGATAAGGAAGATGACGATTCACCTGCGTAACCGAAAATGGGCGTAATGAGGAGTGAAAAGGAACATAATTGGTTATGATGTCATATATAGGTGGATCTATAAGATTATACTTGGCATAGATGCGTGCGCAGCAGCATGACGTGTGATTGACGTGCAACTAGGGGGTGAAGGGGACTTGACATTTAGCTCTACATGTGGAGACAAGAAGTCTGGAGGGTCAAGTCAACCTAATCCCAAATCATATCTAACATCCCATGTTTAAAGAACTATGTTATCCACAAAGGGAAGTCTCTTGGACAAAATCTATTCTATACTGACTGTGTGTGCGTGCACAAGCGTCTAAGTGTCTAAGTGTCTATATGAGATGCAAGGGGCAGAAACCTTCCATGGTAACAGGGCTATGAATTACTTGCATGAGGACAGAGAAGTCGGGCCTTTGCTTGGTAGCTGGAAGAATGTTTACTTAAACTACTAGACAGGAATGCATCGGGCAGGGAACGGAGCAGATAATTTCGAAGGTGAAATACAGTTCTTGGCAGGCAGCAAGCTGATGTCAGGCTTCGTGAGCCGCGCAGAGAATGAGGCAAAGTTCATGGTCACGGTTGCAGGCTCAGACTGGAGCTTTCAGAGGCAGAAGGCAAGAAGAGTTCGATGGCAGAATCAGGGCCTACTTGCCTGGACTGTAAAATGGCATAAGTGAACCATATAAAGCCGGTGGCCTTTCATACTTAGGAATGGAATATCCGGCCTATTCATGGCGGATCTGACAAAGGACATGTTGGCGGTGGACGCACATGTGTTTGCGTCTTCATAACTAGAACTGGAGGGAACATACATGTACTTGTGATTCATACATGGAACCGTTGGGGTCCAAGATAGGGGACATAACTGATCAGAAAAATCCATATTTCCACATTCCCTCCTTGTCCCCTACTTGCCCGTTAAGAGATATCAATCTTCATCAATCCATTGATCTGTTCATATAACATCATTTGTTCTTCTTTCTTCTTCCGTGACGAATGAATTCTTGGTGGTGGAATACACGATGTGGCACACAGACCACAGATCGCTGGTCCACATTGTAGACATAGACAGCAACTGAATAGTATGAGAAGGCCAATACCTAGGAAAGATAGGACCTTCCATCCAAAGGTAGATAATATACTCCAAAACCAACCGGACCAAGTCCAGGTGCCTGGGTTCTGGTGTATCTGGCTTACAATCTTATGAAGGCGAGTTATGGCCTTATATACAGATGGCGAATTTTCTGGTATGAAAATGCAACAGCTTGATCCGATGACCCTACAAGCTCCGCCCCTATCAGCCAGGATGACGTCAAGGACAAGACGATTTTGAAGCACAACAATCCGCATAGCAGACTGCTCTTCTGTTAAATTGCCTAAAGCGGAAATAGTTTCATTCACTACTGCTTCAAGGGTTCTAGTTAATCTACGTATCAGCTTACTATTAGTAACAGTACCTATATAGGGAAAGAGACCTTTATTGAAATCTGTGTATTTTTCCCATGCTGTTTCAGTGTAATCGACTATTGGGAGATCTCTCCTTTCTCTATTGTGTACTAAATGAGTATTTCTGTGATAATCAGGAGGAGCTAGAAAAACAGGTGGCAAAAGGAATCCAATGTAGCAGGTACCATCCCAATCTAGAGGCAAACGTACATATGCCGTCTGACCACATATAAAATAGGAATGGCGGGAAGCTCTAAATGTAGACTTGCCTTGATCACTAAATTGTACTACAGTGGTGCATCTACTATGGCCCATATGTATGGAACCATTCTTTCTTACACATAATTCACCTTTTACTGGAAATATTGACATAGCGGGCAAAATTGGAGTAGCTTCGGATTCGACATTTAGGATCATAAGATTAAGCGTGAAATTACCTAATCCATACACTTCGTTTTCTAGATCAGTTCCTGTTCTCTGGGGAAGTCCCTCCTTGTTGGGGTAGCAGACCTTAAGTAAAATTAAGTTCAAATTTCCCCATACCCAGTTATCTTGATAAACTGCAGAATTCGAATCTAGAGAATTAATTAAACTAAACCATGCTCCACAGGAGCCGTTGTGTGTGAACGGGTATGGAAAGAGAGGTAAAATTCCTTTATAATTCTGATAGGGAGGGAGTCGGCCACATATCCAACAATTTGTAGCATTGCTAACCTGATGGGAATGATGTAACATACTAATAAAAGTGTTATTGCGCAGCGCAAATCTGTATGACAATTCAAGCGGAGGTAATTCACTAAAAGAATGTTCAGCAGCAACATTGTAAACAGGTCTAGAAATAGGATAATATATGTGCAACAATATACTTGCAGTAATTATTAAAAGACTTGAGAAAAACAAAATTAATAACGTCATTATGCAATGGCTACGCAATGATTTACAGTACGCATGTCGCTTCAACATTTTTCGCATGCTTTCTCTATTCAGGTCCAAGGGATACATGTCAGGGACAATTCAACCGCTTCACCTTGGAGAGGACTTAAACAATCAAATTGCTCGACTCATTGGGCCTGAGCTTTAATTTATAAAGTTCCTGACTGTTGGCCTCAGCCAAAGGTAGTTTTGAGTCAATGGGTGAAGACACACGAGGTGGGCTATTCACATCCGAAGGAAGTCCATGAAATTTCTTGATATGACTTGAATGCACCCATCCTTTCCTGCCTTCGATCTTCACGGCTGTCCTTGTGGTGAGCAGGACCAATTTGGGTGATCTCCACCTGGGCTCCAGCTGAGTCTTTCGGTCGAAATTCCTCACAAGAACAAGGTCCCCCGGAACTACGTCAAGGGGTTTCACCTCAGTGTTGTCGGGAAAGGTTGCAGCTACCTGTGAACGACAAGATTGTAGTGCAGACATCAAGGAAGCTAAGTAATCTGTCAGCATATTACAGTCAATATCAGTTATTTTTCGTGGCATAGGCGTCCCCCACATATTTGGTGGTCTGCCGAAGATCACTTCATACGGGGATAGCCCTGTTCGAGAGTGTGCTACCATTCTTGTGTAAAAGAGTGCAACTGGTAGTGCTACTACCCAGTCGACACCTTTCTCCCTGCATATTTTGGACAATCTAATTTTCAGGGTCTGATTATGTCTTTCTACGAGGCCTGCTGCCTCAGGGTGTCGGACACAGTGGAATTTCCACTGATAGCCTAACAAAAGTGAAACATGTTTCATTAATTCGGATGAGAACGGCTGGCCGTTATCTGAGTGAACAACACGTGGTAAACCGTATCGTGGGAAGAATTCTCGAACCAACTGTTTGGCAGTAGTCGGGGCAGTGTAATCTGAAACCGGGTATGCCTCCGTCCAACGGGAAAGAGCACAAACAACTACGAGAACGTATTTGAATCCTCGACATCGTTCCATCTGGATATAATCCATCTGGAGGACTTCAAAAGGGTGATCAGGAGGATGAAATCCACCCTGTTCTACGGGAACGCTTTTTCCTGGGTTGAACTGGCAACAGATCATACAGGTACGGACCTTTTGTTTGGCTGCTGCTCGTAAATGTTTATTGAACCAAATGTGTTGAATGCTATCTAGCATAGCTTTTTCTCCTAGATGTGCTGGACTATGTATAGTGTTAATTATAACTTGGACCATTGAATCAGGAAGGAACCACACAGACTTTTCCTTCATAATCCATCCTTGATCCGTTTGGATCCCTCCTAATTCAGTCCATTTCTTTATTTCTTCTGATGTAGCATGTGTCTGTATATCAATTACATCAAGAGTAGGATCTTTAACCGTCATACAATGTGTTGGCGTCTGGACTATTGTCTTTGTCATGTCGGATGTTTGAGTTTGGGCAGTCTGTTTAGCTGTTCTGTCAGCTAAATCATTGCCTTGAGAAATGATATCAGTGACTTTCGTATGAGCTTTACATTTCATAATCGATATTGCAATCGGTAGATGTATCGCATCTAATAAAGCATGAATGAGGGGTCCGTGTTGAATGTGGGCACCGTGGGAAGTTAAATAACCTCTCTCTCGCCACAGCACGCCGAAGTCATGTACAACTCCGAATGCATAACGTGAATCAGTGTATATGTTGACTTTTTTATTTGTGGCTTGAATACAGGCTTGTGTCAGAGCGACAAGCTCTGCTGCTTGAGCGGACAAAGTATTTATATGATTTGTTTCAATGACTTCAGTATCTGTTGTGACTGCGTAAGCAGCCACTAACTCTCCTGTATTTGTTCTCATACATGAACCATCTACATACAATGTCAGGTCTGGATCTGACAACGGGACATCGGTTAAATCTTGTCTGGGTTTCGTCGTTATAGTAATAACTTCAATACAGTCATGGGCTAGTGGGTCTGTTCCGATTACTGGCAAAAGTGTGGCAGGATTCAATGTGTTACAGCGTCTGATTTCTATATGTGGCTGGAACAATGTAAGTTCGTACCCTGTAAGTCGCGCTATAGTCAAGTGTTGTGTTTGCGTTCTATTTACAAGAACCTCTACCGCATGTGGTACTTGAACTGTCAATGGATGTCCTAACACTATGGCATCGCTTTGTCGTATTGCTAAAGCTGTCGCTGCCACTGATTTCAGGCACGCAGGAAGAGCCTGAGCTACTGGATCTAATGTACTAGAAAAATAAGCACATGGTTTGTGTGCTCCTGCTTGTTCCTGTGTGAGTACTGACAAGGCAGTACCTTCGCGCTCTGTAACAAAGAGTGTAAACTGTTTTCTGTAACATGGCGTTGCTAAAACAGGTGCTTGACATAAAGCTTTCTTTAGGCTTTCAAAAGCTTGTGTATGTTCCTGAGTCCAAGGGAGAACAGTCGATGTGGCTGCCTCCTGGGTTGTCAACTGAATGAGCGATTTTGCTAGAAATGCATACTGAGGGATCCACTGCCTACAGTATGAAGTGAGGCCTATGAAAGCCCGCACCTCCTTTTGTGTCTTGGGTGTTTGCATGTTAGCTATTAACTGAATGCGGTCGGGTGTAAGCTGCCTTCCCTCCTTGGACAGCGAGTGTCCAAGATAAATAACTCGCTGGACACAGAATTGCAGCTTAGAAGGGGACACCTTGTGTCCCTTTTCAGCTAGAAATTGTAAAACTGTCAGTGATGCTTTCTCACATTCGGGTTCGCTTCTAGCGGTGATCAACAGATCATCGACATATTGAAGCAAGGCAGTGTTAACTGGCATGTGGATACTGTCGAGTTCTCGTTTCAGTGCTTGGCTATAGATGCTGGGGCTTTCTGTAAATCCTTGAGGTGCGCGTGAGAATTTAAAGCTACGTCCATTTAAACTAAATCCGAACAAATATTGACTTTCCGGATCTATCGGGACGCTGAAAAAGGCGTTTTTAAGATCAATTACAGTAAAGAATGTTGCTTCGGAATCAATGGCTGTCAATAATGACGAGATATCAGGGACCACAGGGAATTGTGGCACAATGCACTTGTTTAATTCGCGCAGATCAATAACCAATCGATATACTGGCGGGGCCTTTGGATCTGTTCGTTTAAGAATCGGAATTATTGGTGAATTACATACATTGGAGTCTGTTTCCACAACCACTCCTTGGGCAATGAGCTCGTCAATGATTTGCAGCAAAGCCACTACAGCATCTGGGGGTAACTTGTATTGTCGCATTCGTGGTAGTACCACTCCTGCCTTTAATGTGACTCGATATGGTGTAATATTCATGCAACCAACATCAGTAGGGCCTTGTGCCCATAGATGTGTAGGTAAAGTCTGCAGTCGGGGATCCATGTCTCTAGATACATAGTGACCTTTAAAATCACGTAAAAACAATCTTACTCCTTCCGGAGAACAACATATTATAGCTCCTAGAGCTTTCAGTGTTTTTATTCCTAACAGATTTTCTGGACATGATTTAGTAAGCAATAAATCGGTAGTTCGGGTCAAAGGTCCTATCGTAAGTGGAAGAGGTTGTGACACTTCATTAACAATAGGTTTTCCTGAAAAACCAAGGGAAATATTCTGAGAGCCTGAGAGGGGTGCCCCTGGAACTTCACTACGTTTTATAGTTGTTCGACTTGCCCCTGTATCGAGTAAAAATTTTCTGTCTTGGCCTAATAATTCACTATATACATAAGGTCCTTCTTGATCTACAGGGATCTCGATAAGGGGTAAGTCAACTTCCCTCTCTAGGCTGGTTCATGCGTATCGTTGGTAATCAGGATAGTCGTACTGTGCGGTCTGGTACAGTTGTCGTGTCGTGGTTTGTGTGGCAGCAACAGGTAGCGCTGGTGCAGCTGGCACAAACTGTACAGACTGTGGTGGAGCTGGCATGGACTGTGCGTGCTGCGAGGCTCCTTGTTCATTCTGATCCTGTCTAGGTGGCCGTGGTCTTTCTTTTGTATTACCTATGGCGATATTATGTTTCAAAACTGGACAATCGTGTACGTAATGACCTGGCTTTTTACAATAATTGCATGTCCCTTTTACAGGTCCTGCTGAATCACCGGAATGTGTCATACCCTTTTTATGTCCTTCAGCTGGAACTGTCTGAGAAACTAGCATTTTCATTTTTGTGTCTTTCATGCGTCTGTGTTCATGTTCTTGTTCCTCTCTAATTCTATTGTGATGGTACTGTAACATTTGTAACATTTGTGATGGAGTGTTACCTTGCCAGGTACTCTCGAATTTTAATACTCTATTCTTTACTTGGGGCAGGGCATTTTCTACTAATTTTGTTACAAACAGATGTGGGTATGATTCGCTACTTGCTTTTATGCCACTATTTATACCAAAACATTTTTCAAATCGGGCATAGTAATCACTAGTGTCTTCATCTTGCTTCTGTTTACAGGCTGAAATTGTACCCCAATCTTCCTTTTTCGTAGTTAATAAACGTGGCAGTACCTGTACTAATAAACCTGGTAGTGCTTTAGTTTTATCCCCAAGTCCTGCTCCTGCAGTTCGGGCCTTTTCTTCTGCTTCTAATACTGACCATTCTATCTTTTGGTCTCCTACCTCCCACTCTTTTTCCCTGAGTTTCTCATAAATGCCAGCAGGCATCAATACCTTTAATATTGTCATAATGTCGGGATAGGTATACTCTCCCATGAGTAACATGTCTTTAATTTCTCGGTGAAAACCCGCTGGATCTTTGTCATGACTGGGTACCACTTTCTTCATTTCTAACAATTCTATTTTTGATATGGGCGTGTATACAAATACGCGTTTAAACTCATTGTCCTCGCCCTTTATTGGGTGCACTTCTCGTAAGGGATTCTGTCTGTCCATGTAATACGTGGTTCTTTCCTTAATGGGTAGTGAAACATGTTCTGAACATACAAAAAGAATGTATTGCTTTCTTGATTCTAGTATTTCTTTAATTAATTTAGTACCTGAACCTCTCCATCTATTCATGAGTAATTCAGTCAATATATCAGGTAAGGGACCAGGGTCCGAATGCTGACTCTGATATAGTATAAGGAGTTGTTGAATCATATAAATTCCAGCTAAACGCTGTTCATCTGGGGTGAGATTCAAAAACGTGCGTGCTACTGTATCATCACTGTACTTTCCGGGACTGTCAACCCAATGGACAGCTGACCTGGCCAATTCTTGTTCATCCATAGAATCGAGAAAATGATAACCCCTTCGTTCTCGGAGTAATTTGTCAGCTGCTTGGAACGAATGCTCGTTAGACCTTATATGGACTATGGGTGTTGGGAAACTCCTGTTATTGTCTGGATATATCGGACGTAACGGGTCAATAAGACATCTATTACTATTACAAGATCTTCCTCTACCTACATAGGCTATAGTGTCTGACTGTCCTGTGGGCAGTCCTGATCCTTCTTCCTCGCTTTGTTCGAACTGGTCTACCGCTAATCTTTCTTCGTGTAGGCGTTCTATTTCTTTTCGGATCTTTCGGCACATGGCTATTATACAATTCTGCTTATCATGTCTTCCTTCTGATATATTCTGACTCCATCTGGTAAGAATTTGCATTGCTTCCGGGTCTACCCCTGGTCGGTCTTGATTTCTGATCACACAATTTATGAGGAAACGTAACAGTTCCCCCTGTATCTCCACTTTCTGATATTCCATAGCTCTGTTAATACATTCAGAATCTCGCCCTGTTTGAACAAAATGATATATATTATCTAGATGCGCAGTCATTCCTGGTAACTTCCCTAGATACACCGCGGCTCGTCTGATACGTAATGATGCCAGGGTCATTTCGTCCTCTTTGCCGGGCACAGGGTCATATCTACAATCTACAAGAAGTTCCTTAAGCGTACGGGCATTTATGAGTTTGGGTGTACGTGAATGTCCTGACTCTTGAAAAGTAAGTTTATTTATTCTGGGCGGCGTAGAAAAAGTGTTGCTAGTACCTCCCGTAGCCCCATCTGGGGTGTCGGGCGTGAAAGGATTCGTTGAACGCGATACAGCAACTATAGGTGTGGACACAGCTATAGAAGTATCTGCAGGGACAGATGTAGAAACAGATGTGCTTGCCGGAACTCGTTGCTGTAGAGATACGGGTACCGGATCTTGGCGTTGAACCTCCCTGACAGGCGGTCTATGTGGGGCGGAATTTGCATACTCGGGAGCTGCGTCATCTAAATATGAGGAAAGAAAAACATCTTCTGCGGTTCTAGGATGCCCCTTAGGATGTACCTTTATTGGAAATAATGGGGTTGGCAAGTCTTTCGGTATCTCTGGAGTAGCCTTAGGTAATCCTTCGGCCAGAAGGGGATACATACCATTCATAAGGGCATTTCTTTGTCTGTCTACTTGTTCTGATTTCACTCGGATACCTTCCTCAATTAATAGATTTTCTCGAACTTTATTTGAACTCTCTTTATTCTTCTCTTCCTGTCGGAGTGCTTTTTCTGTACGTCTATGAGATTCTTTACGCCATAACTCAACGGCATCTTTCTGTGACTGTCTGACTTTCCTTTTCCATAACTCTTCCTCGACTTTCATGATGCACTCTGCATCCCAGGTCCCCGCTGCGGGCCACCTCTGACTTTCTGGTAATTCCTTGGTGTAGTCTACCCATAAATCAAGAAATAATATAGCGTCTAAGCCATGTTTATGATACATGAAGTACCCTGGAGTGTCCCTAGGAGGAATAGGAACGGCTTCTTCGAGTACCCCTTTTCTTGTTGTGATCTGTCTTAATTTTGAAAAGAGCGGCATATTGAGAACTAATCTGATACTTGATTTAAAACAAAACTTAATACAGTAACCACGATAATGAACAGTCATTCATACCACAATATGCAGAACGTACTTAAAACATTTAACATTTAACATTTACCTGAACAATCAATAATGATGATGATCTAAGGAAAACTTAAATCATTAAACATAATACTCGACATTAACTGAATTATATACTTGATATACTGCTAAACAGTACAGATACACTGCTGAAACAGTGCAGACCGGATTTGTGTACCCAAACCCGTCTTGACCGGCACAACCTATGTGCACGTCAGAAAGCCTCCCCAGTAATGGTACTCAACGGGTAGCTCGGAAACGGAAGGCCTCGGAAACTGGACTGAACTTGAACCGGACTGGACTCGACTCGAACACTGCGGAGACTGGACTCGACTTGGGACTTCGGAAACTGGTGGGCCTCTGTATACCTCGGATCTTGCTCTCTCAGCTAGGCTCTGGTCGGGATACTTCGCACTTCTCACCGCCTCGTCTGGGTGTTGATCGCAGCCTCAGTCGCCCCCGCTTGACCGGAGGGAGATACAGGAAATCCTGCTGGTACGCGTTATTGTCCGTCCAGCTGTGGCAGGAGACCGGGCCTGCAACGCACCACCGGCGCGTGAGATGAGAAAGTGTCCCTGTTCGGGCGCCATTCATGTGGTAAATAATTTAAATACCGGGACTTAATTTGATACAGAAACATAATAAAATAGCTCAGTAAATAAGAGGCAGAATCCGTGGTATTAGAGGTTCGGAATGGGCTTTATTCCAATGAACGATTATAATCGGTTGCTCCAAGTTCCGTCACCACGAAGGTTCAGGAAGTGAAGTACATACATGATTGACAAGAAATGACTTTTATAGAACATACAATACAATGAAGCGAATGCGGTAGGCGTAACAATTGATAAGGAAGATGACGATTCACCTGCGTAACCGAAAATGGGCGTAATGAGGAGTGAAAAGGAACATAATTGGTTATGATGTCATATATAGGTGGATCTATAAGATTATACTTGGCATAGATGCGTGCGCAGCAGCATGACGTGTGATTGACGTGCAACTAGGGGGTGAAGGGGACTTGACATTTAGCTCTACATGTGGAGACAAGAAGTCTGGAGGGTCAAGTCAACCTAATCCCAAATCATATCTAACATCCCATGTTTAAAGAACTATGTTATCCACAAAGGGAAGTCTCTTGGACAAAATCTATTCTATACTGACTGTGTGTGCGTGCACAAGCGTCTAAGTGTCTAAGTGTCTATATGAGATGCAAGGGGCAGAAACCTTCCATGGTAACAGGGCTATGAATTACTTGCATGAGGACAGAGAAGTCGGGCCTTTGCTTGGTAGCTGGAAGAATGTTTACTTAAACTACTAGACAGGAATGCATCGGGCAGGGAACGGAGCAGATAATTTCGAAGGTGAAATACAGTTCTTGGCAGGCAGCAAGCTGATGTCAGGCTTCGTGAGCCGCGCAGAGAATGAGGCAAAGTTCATGGTCACGGTTGCAGGCTCAGACTGGAGCTTTCAGAGGCAGAAGGCAAGAAGAGTTCGATGGCAGAATCAGGGCCTACTTGCCTGGACTGTAAAATGGCATAAGTGAACCATATAAAGCCGGTGGCCTTTCATACTTAGGAATGGAATATCCGGCCTATTCATGGCGGATCTGACAAAGGACATGTTGGCGGTGGACGCACATGTGTTTGCGTCTTCATAACTAGAACTGGAGGGAACATACATGTACTTGTGATTCATACATGGAACCGTTGGGGTCCAAGATAGGGGACATAACTGAATTTTGCCCACCAATGTCTTTGGAAGTTTTGCCGCAAATGGAGGGCCCTCTTCCGAGTTCCTCTCCATCGACTGCGACAAGAGCCCCAATCCTATATCAACTTGGGCCTCTTAACCCTTTGGCCTCTTCTTTCTCTCCTGCCCCAGAGATTGGAGACCGCTCTCTTCCTGCGCGCCATCCAAAAAACTCAAAGGCTCATGTGGACACTCTCGTGTTAGACTTTTTACCTTTATTCGATGCAGATATACCCCTTAACAGAGCATGGCTACTTAAGCGTTTTAGCCAGATTGAAAGTCTTCACCCTATTCAATCTAGGGACATTGAGCTAGTCTCTTTGTCTGGTGGAGACAGGGTTTTGAGTATAAGGGTTAAATTTTATTCACCTATCATTGTAAATTTGATATTACAGCAAGCTGAGAATTTTCAACGCACAGGTATTGATGTTCTCCCTATTTTTAACCTTGGTAATACCAACCCTTCCCTTGGGATGGCACTAAAGGGCGATAAACAAAATGGGGTAGCCTCCCCTCTTAGAGACCTGAAGATTTGGGTCTCTAAGGGGAAACGTTCGGTCTCTCAGGTAAAGCCACTCCCTCTGCCTCAGAATTCCTCCTTCATAGAGGATAATAATCAGTGGAATTGGCTGCACAGTGCCTTATCTACTAAGACCACAGATAACCCCAAATTGTTTCACCATCTTTAACACCCCATTGAAAATTATTTCTTGGAATGCGGCAGGGATTCATAGTAGCCCAGAGAAATTTGACCTTTTATTCTCTTTAGGAGCAAATGTGATTTGTATACAGGAAACCTGGTGTATTAATATGCTTGACGTTTCGAAGGATTTCTATGTTTTGGAAGTGCCAGCTGCCCCTTCCAAGAAAGGTCACGCTAGGGGGGGAATCGCTTGTCTATTATCAAATAAATTGCAGTGGAGATTTTCCCATTACACCGACCCAAGTAAATTTTTTCACGCTATAACAATAGCAAATCTGTTTAGTAATTTTAAAAAGTCACCTATTGTTATTCTTAATGTGTATATTCCTCCAGAAGAGCGTTTTAATCTCATATTGAAGCAGGTATTTCGATATATTGATCAAATTAAAAATGTTCCATCCCCTCCGGATATCATTCTCGTTGGAGATCTGAACTGCAAAATTTCCAATGCTAGTCTGAAACTTTTTAGAAATAAATCTAAAGAAGAGGCGCATTTTGTTCCCCTACCCCTCTTCCCAGATAAGTTAGTGACTAACAAAAGAGGGAAGATTCTGCTAAAAGAACTAGCGGCCGTTGAGGGACTTATATTAAATGGGAGATTCCCGTCCGATGTGCCTGCCAAATTTACACATAAGTCTCCTTTTGGGTCTTCTATCTTGGATTATGCAATCTCGGATTATGGCTTGTTTCCGTGTATTCAGGATTTTAAGATTATTTCTACATCTCTGAGCGACCATAGTGTAATGCTCATAACTATTTCTTTAAATTCCATACCCACTGCGCCATGGTCCCTTAACGGCAGTGACGCTGCTTTCCACGCTTCCACGGGAAGGTGTTTTTGGAATCCTTCTGCCATTAATGGGGTCCAGGATATATTATGTGAAACTTTAATAGAATTAAATGAGTGGCGTGGTCTAGAAATAGTTAAATTTGAAAAACTCATGCGAAACATTATTTTACATGTAAAAAAGACTTCCCGCCCTAGAAAAGGGGTAGTGGTGCCTAGTATACTACGCATCCTGAACAAGGAAATAAATAAACTAGTCCGTGAGCAATATCTAGATAGAGTTATGGAACGAGAAAAAGAAATTTCTAGACTAAAAAGAAAGAGATGCAGACTAAAGGCGAAAATAAAAAAGGAGAAGGAAGATACAGTTTGGATCAACTTGAGGGAATCAGTTGTTCATGGTAGGATTAGAGAATTTTGGGCAATAATTGGGAAGGGATGTGGTACTAGAATAAGCCCTTGCCCCATCCCCATAGCTGAAGAGGTATGGATCACTTATATTCGGGACCTCTATGCAGGGAATGGTATTACAGGTGAAGATATTGTCCTAGATGCAACGCCCGAAGGACTCATTAATTATCCCACAGAGGAAGCAATTGAGATGGCTATAAAAAATATGCGTGCCTCTGGGGCAATGGGTCCTGACGAACTCCCTATGACACTCCTGAAGCAGGATCCTTTAAGGTGGAGTAAAATCCTGTATCCATTGTTTAAAGCCTGTTTCTTGTCTAAAACGGTACCTGCCTCCTGGAGGGGAAGTATCTTGGTCCCTATTTTTAAGAAGGGAACCAGGGATAGCCCCAGCAATTATCGTTTGATAGCCCTCCTCGACTCTATCGGAAAGGTCTTTGCGAAATGTCTTTTAAATTTCCTCTCCGACTGGGTCGAGGAGAATAATATCTTGCCTCTTGAACAAACTGGCTTCCGTAGGGGGCATGGTACTTTAGATAACCTCACCGCTCTCCATGTGGTTACTGATAAATACGTGCAGGTGAGAGGGGGGGTGGTGTATACGGCTTTTATTGATTTCTCCACAGCGTTCGATAAAGTAGATCGTAGAACGCTGTGGAGAAAATTGGCAGCTCTTGGTGTTCCAGCTTATCTATTGGAGCTTGTTCGGACTCTCCATACAGAGACTTGGTGTAGTGTCTTGCAAGGGGGCGAAAGGGGGCTCTCCCATCAAATTTCGTCCTTGAATTACCTTAAACAAGGCTGTTTATTGGCTCCCCTTTTGTTCTCCTTATATACTGTAGACCTACCCGCCGCCTTGTCTGCCAGTGAGGGTATTGCTCCGGTGATGGGGGGGACCCCAATATCCTGCTTGATGTATGCCGATGACGTCCTTATTCTAGACTTGACTCCTAAAGGACTTACAAATCGGCTACATGCCCTTCATGTTTTTGCTGCTGCCTATTGCATGAAGATTAATATATCTAAAAGTAAAGTTATGTGCATAGCCGGTAAGAAGAAGTGCCGATCTGTAAATTTTGGATGGTATATCGGCGGCCAAAAACTGGAGGTTGTTAACTCCTATACCTTCCTGGGGAAAATTATCACGGCTAACTTGAGTGAGAGGCACCATATTGAGCATAGTTCACGCAAAGCCCTCGCCCATGGCAAAGGTTTAAACTCCCTCTATCAGGCTACGGGGAAAAGGCACTTTTCGTGTTTACTGGAGGTGTACAGGTCTAAAATCCCCGCAACGATACTGTATGGTATAGAACTTATAGAGGTGAAATATTGGGACTTTTGCCATAAGATTGAGGGGAAACTCTTAAGATCCCTATCTTCTCTGAATACTGCGTGCTCTTTGGCCGCTTGTAGGCTCGATTTCGGTCTCAGGAGCAGTTGGGTACAGGGACTATGTGCCCTAGTAAAATGGGTGGCCTGCCTGGCTAGAGCTGAACTAGGGACGATGAGAGCTCTCCTCAGAAGTGAATTACTGGGTAATTTCAAAGAGTTTTCACAACTTGTAAGGAATTTTAGAAAAGCCGTAACCCTTCTAAAATTAGATGAAAACACCTTGTTTTTGTATTCTCCCTTACAGTTAAAACTCGTATTAAAACAGGCCTCGTGGGAACTATGTTTTCAGTCTGATAAGAAGTTAATCTGTGAAAAAAGGGATGTAGACCTTCTCCTTAATTCTTATGTGATGAAGTTGGCCCAACCCTATGTCACATGGAACTTGCCGCATGGTATTCGTAGATTCTGGTTTCTTTTACGTTACGACCTAGTACCTTTAAATCTACTTTTATCCAAATGGTACGGTTCTTCTCCTATGTGCAATTTATGTAAACTGAGTACCCAGGATTGTATGCATGTTTTATTGACCTGCCCTGCGCTCCGTATATTGCGTCTCAGATGGTTAAAACCTATTTGTATCCGTCTGGGCATTTCCACTTTGAACGGCTTTCTCCAAGCACTTTATTGGCCTCCTAATGAAATGTTCTGTTTCTATATTTTTAACTTTTTTAAAGGTTTTTTAGCTATTTATTAACATGCCTCTGGAGATGTTTGACATTGCTTCCTGCTGTAGATCTGTCATTGTATGTTATTTTTGTACTTAAATATGTTTCTCAAATGTCATAATCTTGATATGTACTTGTCTTCTGCTTTTATCATTGTAAACTTCTATGTGGCCCTCTTTTGAGAGCCAAAAACATAATAAATAAATAAATAATAATAAATAAATTGATTGAAACCCATCGTCCCGGGGGAGCTCAGAGGTGCGATAGAAACTGCTCCTCCCTCTCTCATCCCCTGGAAGCGTGATGTCCTCCAGCCGGAGTGGCGCCTCTAGGCCCGGGTCGCGCTGGGGCCGGGCGGCCATCTTGGTGCATGAAGTGGGCACGCGGGCCCGGGGTGGCCGAAAGGAGAGAGGCCAGGGACGGGGATGTCCGGGTCGGTGCGTGTGTCCTGGTGGGGAGGCCCGGCTGGGCCGCGTGCTTGGGCCGTAGGTACCAGGTTTCGGTGGTGCGGGGGCACGGAGGGCCATTCTACGAGGCCGGGTCCAACAAGGACAATATGTCTTGTTTACTCCAGGTGGACAAGCACATACCCTCCTCCTGGTACTTCTCTCATAGAATATACAATTGCATCTGCCTCACCCTTTTCCTTTTCTATCATTGGGTGTAGAGGCAGAACCTTTGTGATATCTTCTTTCTTTTTAGCCCATCTGCCTTCCCATCTTTCTATTTCTCCCCATCGCTTCAGAGTCATTTGTCACTAAAATCCAATCAATATGTTTTCTGTAGGGCCTTGGACTTTTCTACATCCACACCATATTTCTGTGCTACCTCAGCAAATTTCTCATGGGTATTTCTTGCCTTTCGTGTTATATTCTTACACATGAATAATAATTCCTTATCGCAATATTTTGATAGTCTCTCTGGACTAATCATTCCCAATATCATTTCTTTTAATTCCACTTTTAATTTTTTCACATCTACATTCATGCCTTGATTTGCATTATTTGATACACTACTAGTATGGGCTATGTCTCTAATCCAATCATTAGGTTCCTCTGGAGACGGCCCTATCGAAGTACTCATTCCTGATTGCTGTAATTCTCCACTAACTTCTTCTGTTTTCGGCACTACTTGTGACTCTGCTCTTGGATTTCCCATTTGCAAAACTCTCCCTGTAATCATTTGCTGTCCTCTAATTGGAGTTTCAAGAATTGTTTCTGAAATTTTAATTAGTGGCTCTATTCCCCCTTCCATGGTGGAATGTATTGTACTACACATGTTTACACTATTCTCATGTGTCTCAGTTCCTTCCGGTGTACACAATGTTCCCCGATTTCTCACAACCTCTCTCGTTTCCAGCTAAGCTGGTCGATTGGTCTCAAAGGTTTGAGGTCCTATGATTAAGCCAATGTTTAGCCGTTGGTCCTGTTCCCTTCCGTGTTACGGGCGCTCCAGGGAAGGGTGGAAGTTGAAACGGCCGCTCTCTCCTGAGTGGAATGACTCCAACCTGGCCTTGTTTACCAGAGAAGGATGGAAGTATAGCCAACAAGTGAATTGGCAGAATGAGGACTAAAACAAAAAAAAAATTGAAAAAAAACCCTCTCTTGTTTCATGTAAAGAATGCATTTCTCCTACTGTTTCAGTTGGAAATGTTATTGCTTGTGTCTGTGAAACTCCTCGCCCTGTTTGATAAAGAGGAACAACCGGAACAGGAACTGACAATGCATCAGGACCATTTGACATGGCCACGTTTGAAATACCCGCTCTTTCAGGAGTCTTAGTTTTATTCATGAAAATCCTTTTAAAAGCTGGATTTAACTTCGCAGGTGGAGCTTCTGACCTTAAACCCACGAATGGATCTGTCACTGAATTATTGTGTTCTTCATTATAAGGTGCAGGTCTATTGATTAAAACTTTGTTCAATAATTCTTCATCCATATCCTCTAGACCCTCATCTGTTACAGGAAGTGTTGGAGTCTTTGGCTGTCATTTTTCTCCTTCCTTATTTTCAGCTACCATTAACGGATACATTTGAGCTCCCAAAGCAATATCTTGTCTCCATATCCTTTTCTTGGAATCACAGTTTTGCTCTGCATATAGATTCAGTGTATTTCTATATCTCCCTTGAAATTTCTCTTTTTGTCTCCGATGTGCTTTGTGTTCCCATTCCTCTAGGGCTTCATATTGTATAGGTCTAGGGCTAGATCTCAAATCATTCATTTGTCTTCTTAAATTTTCTAAAATCCTCACATTAAACATCCCACTCTATGTAAACGCTAAGGGACCATGTTTCTCTGTATAATATACCCAATTTTCTAACCAAGTACAAGTGTGATACCCTCTCTCTAATGACATCTGCAAAGCAGGTATACCTTCCGGAGCCACAGGAACTCCATCTGGTAGTGGCCCATCCTTGCGTATTAAAGCCTTTAACAATTTAAAGAATTTCATGATTTTTTTTCTCTAACTCAATCTGTTTTAAAACCCTTTAAACTCTCTCCCGTTAGTGTTTCTACCTCCAATCACTGTTCGTCCTTGTCCACCAATGCCAGCGCGGCTTCACACCAACTTCCAACACCAGAGCGTCACTTTTATGACGTCAGTCAAACTCCTCACTGCGACCAACCCTCCCTTCACAATCTGTTCATCGTCTTTTTGTCTTTTGTCCTTTAAGACAAACTACTCACAAAACACAAATACAACATAAAACAATGTTGTCTGCTCCACTAAAAGAATTATAGATACCCACTCATTCAGAAAATGTCATTCTCTTATAGTGAAAACCTTGACCAGCGCGGTTTCACTCTATTTAAGTAAAAATCCTGAAGATCTCTCCTGGTGCGCCTCCTGAAGAAATCTCAATAATTCCAGCTTGTCGCGATTCAAGTTCCCTTTCTCAGTACCGGCAATGATGTCTCATGCACAGTACTCACAAAACAGCAGACAAACACATTTAGTGTACGCCACACTAAGACTGCCCATAGGCTTATCCGGGTATCTTAGGCTTCGGCAGACCCTACTCACTGAGCCTCGACAGACCCAATTCAATACAACATAAACATATGATTTTCACAATACGACAAGATTTCTGTGATCACAAGTCCATTTCAATTTTTCGTCAATGTCAAAATTTCACCATCAATCAGAACCCTACTGTTCCTTTTAAACTAAAACAATACCCTTTAATCATGTCTCCTCATATCCTAGTCTAATTAGTCAAACTAACCATCTGACAAGCTACCAGAGAACTGATGCAGCGTGAAGACTCGTCAAAATTTTAACTCATTATATTTTCCTCAATTAGATCACTTTCACTCACTGGGCTGATTTCATAACCTACTTCAATCACTGGTCCTCCAATGGATCTTTTATGCGAGCTAACAGGGACTTGGATATTCAGAGAACACGAGGTAATTCCTTATGAGGACCAGGAATAAGAATTGCCAAACAACATACTAATTCTCAATTACCAATCTACGTTTGTCATCAACAATTGTTAATTCATTAATCATGAAGTTTACTCTAAGAATGACTCAAATACGATTAAATTTGCTCATGTAAATCATTTATATAAGCCTCCATTTGAATGATCAGGAAACATGAAATAGCATTTCATAATTAGATTTAATACAGTTAATTTGGTAAATTAGCCACACAATGTCATACAGATCCAAATAAGGAAAACATTTGCTGGTTGCCTAAGAAATGAAATGAGAGAGAAACATGGAAATATTGAAATTTCGCATTTATATCATACTAACTAGAAAAAGTGGAGTCTTAGTTTAATGTGCCACAGGAAAAAGTCAGTAAACCCATCAGCCAAAAGGTTATCACCTGCACACGTTACCAGCCGGTGAGTGCAGGTTCGAAGTCAGTTCAGGACATTTCAGTTCAAATGGGTTGGGCATTAAAGAGAAATTAGCGTTCAGTCCGACAGCATGTCAGGGTGGAAAAAGGTAAATGACAGCCAGCCCCGATCCCTCCTCCAAGGGGCAATTATACTTCCAAAAGAGTTAGTTTATGCTCACAAAGTATCTGTTCTTGTCATCCCTCATGATTTCCATTGGTCATCCACCGTGGGTTGTTCAGGGTGTGATCAATACCGCACAAAAAAATCCCGAAACATTAAGTAATCCTTCTGCAAAATCATCAAATTCAATTATTTTATATTTCCATCCTTTACTCGGAAGTAAAAAGATTCACTTTGTTCACTGTCTGTCCTTTCCCGCACGCTCTCTCTGAGTTTGCAATTTTATCAATACAATTCAGTCAAAAGTGTAGATGAATCAAAAGAGAGTTCTTGGAATTAGAGTGGAATTAGAAATAGTTGCTTCACCATTGTTCTTTCAGTCCCAACAAGCGACTCGACACCTATGGTGCAGTCATTTGACATCTTAGACCTGGAGCTCTAAGTCATATCCTGGATCTCGAGCTGACTTGCTAGATCCCTTTTAATGAGTGGACCATTGTTGTTTGACCAGTTAAATAACTGGAATTGCTACTTTGCCTGAAATCAAACTGCATTTTATATAGATGGATTTGGAGCATTTCTTTCCCTTTTATGCTAGTATTAGGTTTGATATTTTTACCATATACATTTTACATATTGTTTATTTCATGGCTTATTATTGAAACTCTTTTTACTACATTTGTATCGTTTATCTAACTTATTGTGCACCTCTATCAACTCGCTGTTATTAGATTGAAGTATCAACAACACTTGTTAATAGAGACACACAAAGACAGCACTATCACATACATTTTTGGACTCCAAAAACCTGCAATGTGACCTGGCTAACTTATCTTGTAAGCCTTCTTATTTTGCATTGGACCTGGTGTTTCATCTTTCAACCTATTCAAATTACTTTGGGCCTGCACTATCCTTGACAGGGGAGGAGAACCCGTTGAGAGCGGTCAGGACAGGGCTGATGATGATAACAGGAGGAGAGAGGTGTGATTGGAGGGGTGGACAGTGCCATGGTTGCAGCTCAAGATGAGAGTAGGATCATTTGTTTGCTGTCTGTGCTGGGTCACGTCTCTGACATCCATTAACCTCTCAATAGGTATATAAAGGGTGGCAAGCCCTTCCTTGGTGACTGCAATCAAAGCTGTTAGAGGTGGGCCTTGGTAAATTATTGCAGTGATTCTTCAGCCAGGGGCGTCAGTTATGCTCGATTATGTTTGATGGATCACCTTATGACAGGTGATTGGTGCATAGAGTGGAAATACATTGCACTGTAGATTCATGCTTTTCATTGCAGAAATTGTGGGTGTATGGATGAAAGTCCCAGGCACATTGTCCATGTGACTACCTTCTCCTCATCTTTTCAGTTCTGCAGACACACGTTCTTCTCTTATGTAAGAGGCCTGTGACTAGAGTTCCTAGAATCTTTTGCTGGGTATGTGTAGTCCCTCCAAACCTGTACCTGCTTTAAAATGGGTGGATAGTGTCCTCATCATAACCAGACTGTGGCAAAGGTGGTGCCATCTGATTATAATAGCAGTGTATAGTCATTTTTGCCTGCATCTCAATGGAGAGATTACTTTCTAGCTCCCTAGTAAATATGTGTAAACTGCCAGAACTCAAGGCCTGATTTATATGTTGGTAGTAAGGCTACTACATCGCAACGGAATACGCTTACCGCCCACATAATGGTCCACCATCCAAATTTAAATATAGGTGTACAATACATTTGGCTATAGTGGTGACTTCAAATTCACCTCCATAGCCAAACCTTTCCTGCGGCTTGACAGAGTAAGGCAGCTCAAGGGAGTCAAAAGCCCTCTCAGCGTAGAGAAACAGGGAGAGAGCTATAACTTCCAGATGGATCTAATGTATGAAGGCCACGGGGTTCACAGGTTCTTGGAAGTAGCTTTTACCAGTATTAACCCAGACTGCTTTCCTTCGGAATAGTTAACCTGTTGGCAACCACTCAGGTGAGAATCTCGTTGTTTAGATTAATTAGAGATAGCAGTTTGTAGGACCTACAGTTCTTACTGTCCTTACCAGACTTCAGTATCACAGTGATAACAGCTTATTTGGTAGTGGGGGCAGGCAATCCTTTTTTAATGTTTACTTAGACAGGTCAGCCAGACATGGGGCAAGCCGTAAGTTGTACTCCTTATAGAACTGTAAGGTTAGTGCTCAGAGCCAGGGACCGTTTACCTTAGCACCCTTTCAATAGCATTTATTATTTCCTGTATTCCTATGGGCTTTTAGATAGGTTTGTGTACCACCCTCCAGCTAAGGAATGGCAATCCTGTCTAAATATTCTTCAATTCGGGTGCGGTGCACTGGCATCTTAGGCGCATATCGATCGATTTTCGCAGTGAGTTTTGAATTCATGCAGTAATGCCACATTCCCACCTAACTTATCTTCTGAGATTGATTTTAGAGAGTGGATATGTTATACTTTTGAGTATTTCGCAGCAACCAAGAAAGCTTCATGCTCGTCCTCTAGCCTGTCTTCCTATCTGCCTGTGCCTGTTTGCACTTCTTTATCCAGGTTATAGTTTTGACTGTGTTGGTGTTGTAATCTACGCCATATTTAGTCTCAAGCTCTGCCAAGTTTTTCTTTAATTTTTCCAGGTGTACTCTCAGCGATCGAAGTACCCTTGTGTGAGTTCCCCTCAGTGAAGCCCCTGATATCCCTTACACGTATGCCTAACTTTAGCAAACTGCTCAACAGAGCCCACATTGATCTCAAGAAACTCTGTTATGGCTGAGTGCATCTCAGATTTGAAGACGGAGTCACTGGGGGACCTGAAAATAAATCAACATACTTGCTGCTACCTCATCGGTTCGAGCATCTCCAGCTTAAGTATTACTGGTGAGTGGTCAGATAGCGTTTGTAACAAGAATTCCACGTAAGCTATCCATGGCAGTGTCTCTCTTGATACAAGCCAGAAATATATATGCTTGTGTGTCATGCACCAAAAATAGTAGGATTACATTCTGTTCTTGCCCCTCTTCTTCATCCATACATCCCTCAGCGCGTCCATGTCCCTCATGTGTCTCCGGGTCCTTGCAGGTCGCAAATGATCAACCCTACTGGAATTGTCACTGTCCAAGTATAGTTTGATAGTTAAATTAAAATAGTTTCCCGAAAGAATATTCTACACCCCATGCTGTCTCCAGAGTGCCATAGCCCTCTCAAAGAATCTAAATTAGGAGCATATGTATTTATCAGTGTAATAGGGGTATCCTAGAGCATACCCATAACAAACAGCAGCATGCCCCAAGGGTCAGCGTACATTTAGGAGAATTTAAAACGTGTAGATCTCCTAATCAGTACTGCAACACTGCTATAGTGTTTGCTCAAATAGGCAGTGACGGCTCCTATATCAGAGTGTGTATATATACCATACATAGCGGTTCAGGATATTTTTTCTTGTTCCTGAACATTAGAACTTCAACTAAGTGACAAACATCACACAGTGCATTTTGAACACGAGACAAATTCCTTAGTTGCTTGACAACATCAGATTACTGATTGAGTTTTACTTTGATGGACACTATAATACCTCTTTCCATTTCAGAGCTTGCATTTTGATTTTGTAAACACTTATTGATATCAGATTTATGTCCGTTTTCGAGGTTTTCATAATCACCTGAAATTTCTACTTTGGTTATACTTTTGGATCACAAACACTGCATGGGCCGTAACAACAAATCCCAGATTACAATATGGCTGACTAATATCGTATCACTCAGTTGCATGCATATGCTTAGTCCGTTTTCTATGCACACCGGCGCACATGAGTTTATATGAGGTTAATCCAAAATGGGGCGCATGGTGGACGCCATACATGAGAGGTAGCATCGTTTTGTATAGAGCCGGTAAGCTTTTGTGAGTATTTCTTTAATCATGATGCCACAGCACTTTTGAATCGGGCACACTTTTGGTTAACAGCTTGTGAACCTTCACATTCCTTCATATAGCTCATTCACTCAAGTGTGCTTGCCAGACAAAGTTGATAGCATTAATTTGGTATTGAGCTGGTTAAACTTTAGCGAGTATTTTACATTGCATGTTTGAATGTGGCACTTTTCAATAATGGATGATTTGGCAGTGACTCGATGAATAATTATAGTCACATTCTGGAATAGTTTGTGGATCCTTACATTCTTTTAGAAGGCTTGCTTGCTAACACCCTGTGATCGTAGTGAATAAGTGCCGCACATATGGAATTAACACTTATCAACGTGGGATTCCCCATGAGGTATTTTCCAAAAAACATAATTTGTCAGGTGTGAAATGGGTGCACTTTTTAGTGCATGCAAATAGTTGTTTGATCACCTACAAATGGGATTCTTAATGTTGTATGAGCATTCGACCAATCATGATACCACATATGGCATATTTTTACAGGTTGGGTGTGCTCGCTTTGCTCGCTCGCGGCACAACACTCACCCCTGTTGCAGTGTTTCTGGGCCCTTCAACTTGCTCACTATGAATATTGAGATCTATGGTCTTCCGATGAACCTTGTTCTGTGCTGAGAGGGGATGGATAATTGGGGATGTTGCAGTTATCTAATGAGGACCATTAGTTTATCAAATTCAATTGGAACTCTATAACATTAGGAAATTCGGCATTCAAGTTCAAATCAAAATTAGGAAATGTAATTAATATACCAAAAGCTCAGATTTCCGGGAAAAGGACTCAGCTGAGAGACCCCTGGGTGCACACAGCATATGTGTTAGTCAGGAAAGAGCCAGTGAAGTGTTAGGCAATACTTTTAGAAGAGTTCAGCAAAAGTTCCAAGCAAGCCAGTTCAGTTCGTCAGACAGGAGTCTGTCTGTCTGGCACAATGGTGACATCGCATCAGGTTGTATCTGTCAAGGATGACAGCAGCTGCAGCTCCCCAATCACTTTGGGATAGGCAATTATATTCAGTCAGTTCCCGGGGGACACCTCCTGGCATCATCCCAGCTATCAGACCACTCAGTCCATAGGTTGGTTACTGGAAAAGGATACACTGAAAGAGCAACAAGACACGAAATCTGGAAAAATTGGTGGATCCATGACATAGTGCCTTAGGTTGGCGTATTTTGTGACTCAATAAAAAATGGCATATTGAAAAAGAGAACATTTGGGGTGAAAGTGTCAGGTTGCCATGCGTCTTGTCCTAAGCAGTATAACAAATTTTACAAATGCTCTGCGCTGTTAAGGGGGGTCATAAATACAGTTATATTATTCAATACGAAAGAACATAATGTGGAATGTTCATTCTCCCTCTAGTTTGAGCAAGTTTTAGCAAGTCATTTTCAAGGAAAAAATAAGGCCTACATGTATGTATTTCAGCTAGCATACAGTAATATAAGTATGATTTGAATTGTACCATTTTTAAAGTGGACTAAGCATATAACCTCATAAAATATCATTAACCTTTTGGTTATTATTCGTCACAGTTGACATTAATACATGTAAGTAATGGGTACTTATAGATTTTTCAAAGTACCAACGTGCACATTTATCTAAACCATTACTCTAGAATTCTCGTTTATCTCTTTAAACATTAGTACATGCATGAAATACATTGTTCATAAGTCTCATGTTAACATGATAAACAATACATGTGCAACACCTACTTTTCGGTTTTCTTTTTTGGTGCACATGTTAATACATGTCAAGTCAGATTTTATTTAATTTTCACATTCAAATCATATTAATAAATATTGTTTCCATAAAATAGTATTAATAATGGCACTCAAATATGAAAATCAGTCTGAATAAAGATAATTACTCAACATAAAAGATTATTAAATAGCATTTATCTAACACAGGTTATTACATAAGTGTATTTACTTAGTAAAGGCAATTATATATTTTCAAATAAATAACATACGTCTAATTTACATTCATCTGCATGCTTTTACAATGCAGTAACTATATTTCTCATGTTTTGTATCATTTCACACAACTTGTGAATTGTGCACGTTTCAACATTTCTCTCAAAGATAATGTTACTGTAGAGCCCGGTTTGCTGTAAAATCTTAGATCAATAATCTTTGCCCTATCATTTTTGCCTTTGATGGCGAATCAAGCCATCACACTTCATCTTTATCTTATCAGATCTTACCTAATGCTTTTAATTCATCATAATACCCTCATTGTCTCTCTTCCAGTTCTATTTCCTCTCTTTTCCTTTTCACTCCTTGTGTCTTCTTTTATGTTTTAATATATTTGCACATATTAATTAAAAGGATTAACATTAGTATGCAGATAGCAATTGTTAGTAATGGGGTTAATAATTTCCTCACTATGTCACTTCCCAAATCTGTAAACCACATTCCCGATGTAGACAATCCATTCGCAATTGATTACCAAGCACCATCAGCTATTAGTCCTCTCAAATCTTTTCCAAGATGAATAATGTTGGAAACATATCTTCTCAAGTCTTTACTTTTGTCAGGGTTATACGTGCAACATTGTTGAACTTTTAGCATCCCGCAGACCTCGCCTTCTTTCGCAAGAAGGACATCGAATGCAAGACGATTTTGAAGCACCTTATACCTGATAGCAACCATTTTAGTATCTATGGCAAGGAAACCTCCAGCTGTATGACAATCTGTCAACCCCAATTGAAAGTTTTCGAATTTTCCGAGAATTTAAAATCACCCTAAGTGATGGAATTATTGCGCCAAACACATCACCAATTATTTCAGAAGCACTTGCACCTCTTTTTGAGTGTGTGTGTTTTATTTCATTGGTTTCATCTGATTGACCTACATGATAAATATTTGGAAAAACCATTCCCATGTAGCAGCCTCCATAATATTGTTTTGGCAATCTGTTATAAACATTTTTCCCACAAATGTAGTACGTCTTTGGAAAAACAGGATCTACTCCTCCTAAATAAAAAAAAACACCCACCTTCAATTTGGTGTGATCACATTCACTGAAACCAACAAATTAATTTTTTTACTCAGTTCTACATCGCAATATACAAAACTTTTCCTTATGTTGCCAGTCTAGAGCGATTGCAGCTTGTGTGTTAGTCTTTTTAATTTCATGATCTTTATGTGCCCAAGATGGAGCCTTTGAATGACCATCAGTCTTCTTTGCTATTTCTCTAAGTCTATCTTCAACTGAATCTATAAATTCCTTTTCTATTTTATGTAAAGAGCATGTCAGATTATGTTGATGTGCATAATCAATGTCTAAATTTTGTGTGCGTGGGAAAAATTCACTCATCATTTCAGCTGTTTGAGTGTCAGGAACAACATTCATGTGTTTCCTAACAGACACTTCATGAAACACTATGCGGCCGATTTTGATGTTGGGCGGAATTGCTTCTATCTGCCACCGACTTGGTCCTGGAACTGATCAACACCCGATCAGTGGTCCCAACCGGCCCATTACAATGCGAGTAAGCACTGTTGGGTTGCATGCTCCCTTTTGTTGATGGGAGCTCGTGTTACGGCCATAAACCGGCTATAACACAAGCTTCCATTGAGAAAAGGGATGTGCAGACCATCCCTGCAGATTTCAAGACATTTACTAGATTTGGACTCGGATGCTAAGTTTGCATCAGAGTTGCGTTTAGAACAGATGTGCTCTGAGAACTTTTGTTGTCTCAGTTCATAAATATTTACAGCTCTGTCAGGTTTTAGGCAATATTGTATTCTCATCTTCTTGAAATTGACCTTTTTCTTATGGCTTATTTTATTTATGCGCAACTGTTCCTCAAGGTGGCTCATATGAGTTTGAATTGTTGAAGCAAAAAGCGTGATATGTTTTCTCCCCCGTTTGTCGCTGCCAAGTAAGTCCATTTTGGTCCAAAGTATTTGCGATTTGATATTTTAACTCTTTTTGATTTTTTCACTGATGGTTCTTCCTCATCAGTGTCACTTTGTTCAGACTGACTAGAGACTTCAATAACAGTTAGTGGTACTCTGCCTTCAGTTAGAATACTCCTTAACTTTTCTGATTTTCCAGGCCAATGGTCCTCATTTATCACTCACGTTTCGGTTGCACTGTTCTCATCGAGTGGATCCGTTTTTGCCTAGTCAACTCATCTCTGGATTGTCTCTCTGTACCTGCAAGAGCTGACACTCTCAGACCCTCAATAAAACCAGTGCTTCGAGACCCAGTAGCTGAGACCCACCCTACTATTTGACTGACCTGAGCCTGGTGTCACTGTAACCACCAGTACATCTGCTACAGGCACTGCATCTTCAAGGAGACATGGGACTGGGTGAGTCTGGGCAGCATGCACCTAGTTCGGAAGACCACCACATTTAACAGCAGTTGTGGTTGCAAGGATCACTTGGTATGGCAAACGCCAACGAGGCTCCAAACACAACTTGTGCACATGTTTCTTCACCAAGACCCATTTTCCTGAACTAAGGTCATGGTACTTCTCCTGTTGAGACGAAGTGGCAACTTCTCCAACATGCTGAGACACAGAATGTACCACACCCGCCAGTCCTGTACAGTAATCAAGCACAACATCATCTGTAATGTTCACTACTTGATTTACATGGACTGCAGGCTGTCTCATAGCCCTCTCCATGCCATTCCATGATAATTTCATATAAGTCCTATTCTTCTGTCCGGGGTACTTCTCAAATTCCTTAAAACAAGAGGTAATGCATCAGGCCATTACAGAGATGTTAAAGCACACACCTTTGCTAATCTGGAATTCAATGGTCTATTCACCTGCTCCACAATTCCAGATGCTTCTTGATGATAGGCAAAATGTAGTTTCTGTTCAATCTGCAGTGCTGCAGATAGCACCCTCAAAACCTCATTATTAAAATGAGTCCCTGTATCCAATTCCAAAGAAGTCGGGGGCCTAAACCTCGGTATGAGTTCTTGAAGCAGTAACTTCACCACAGTAAGCTATTATTTTGCCTGGTTGGGTATGCATGTACCCAACAAGAAAATATACACACAATTACAAGAACATATTTCAAACCATTACAAGGAGACATCTAGATGAAATCAAGTTGCATCCAATTAAAATGTTCCTCCCTACATGACTGATTATAACCAGTGTTCTTTTTCCTACATTTTGTTGTTTACATACCATGCATTTTTGACACAGAACGTCTGCAACTGCTCTAAATCTGGGATTGAACTGTGTTTGATGTAAGAGGCGCAACATAGCATCTCTTCCAAAATGTGCAGGTCTATGATAGTAGTGTGCCATAGGCGACAGCAAACTAGCTGGCAACAATGGTCTTCCACCAGTGTACATACACACCTCATCTTCTTGTCACTGTGTACATCCCACTCGGATCCAACCCTATCTCTCTATGTCCAGTACCTCATCCTTTATTGCTTTTAAATCTTTCCAGGTCTCTACAGTTGAGAACATCACCATACGTTCTGTGACATCAGTTTTTTTCTTGTAAAGGATCTATATTGAAGGAAGCGGCGTGGCTAACCAGCCAACATGGCGGACATGAGTTCCTAACGCTCCGGCCGACATCCCCTAATTATCCGCCATGATCATCCTGAAACCGTGCCATTCGCGCTGGAAATATGGGGTTCTGGTGAGGTGAAGGGCCACTGAAGCCAGATAGCCCTGGCGAGCGGCATTTCGCAGGCTAGGGCCGCAGCCATGGCTGTGGGGAAAAGTGCAGCCTACACACAGTGAAGGCGAGCGGAGATAGCGGGCAGCGGGAGGCAGCAACCAGTATCAGCCACAGATGAAACCCCCCGCAGGTGCTTACCGGACGCAGCTGCTGATGTGGTGAAGGCTGCCCGGATCGTCGGACCTCCGGTGAAGTGGACCTTCTGATGCAACCCAGCTGACGAAAGAAGCAAGCGGCCGATCCACAGAGGGCCGCGATCCCCTGGTAGCAGCTCCGAGGCTCAGGATCGCTGGCGGTGACGGTCTGGAGGGCAGTGCGGGACAGTCCCAGCAAGCACCGTCCCGCCGACTGCTGCCATAGCTACAGCCGAGGTGAGGAGAGTGGCCAATACTCTGAGCGGACACGTGGAGGGGGTGCAGCGTGGGAGGTGGCTGCCCACGCCGAGACTGTAGCGGCCCGCTGGAGTAGAGAGACAGCTGAATCCCTGCTGGGCCCCAAGCGACTGCGGCGGTGAGGGAGTGCATACGTGCTGGACCTGCTGGGTGCTCATTGAACCCCTGAGTTGTCTGACCCCCTGAGAAGCAGACCCTCGTCGTGGCCCTGCTAGTGGAGGTGGAGGCGGGTAACTGCGGCACAACAGCCTGCAAACCCCTCGTGGCTCCGGATCACCGAGGGATCCCTCAGCAGCGGCTCCAGGCTGGCACAGGAGGCCCGAGATTGCTGGCGGTGACAGGCCACAAAGCGGTGCTAAGCGGCTCCAACACACGCCATTTTGAAGACCAAGATCGCTGCTATGACTGAGGTGAGAGGAGCAACCAGCGCATAGGGCTGACACGTGGAGGAGGCGTAGGGTCTGCACATAGGGTCTACAGGCCACAGGCCCCGCTTTCGAGAACGAGAAGCCACACATAGTGCAGCCGCTTCTAACACACAGACGCACAGACCTGGACACACGGCTCAAGTAACCCACACCTGCGTGTGAGATGGGCGACCCTCCAAATTTCGCATTGTGGCCCTACTTTAGATGAGACCAACCCCACTAAAGGCTGACTATGAATGCCAACGGCACAGCAACTTGTGATGGGCCATATGCGTGCCAAGATACAGCAAGGACCGCTATGTATGGGAAGTTTGGAACCCCCACGCACAAGAGATGAGGGGGAGATGGAGCCAATGACCGCGGCCCTCGCAGCCAAAATGGATTCGGTGCTTGCAGCAGTGGAGAAAATTGGTGCAACGCTAGAATATACCAGAACCTCTCTGGAAACTCGGATCGATAAAGTCACTTCGGACTTCACGCTGCTGCATGCAGACCACCGTAAACTGGCCGAGAAAGTCACCATCCATGGCCAGACACTCAAGAAACTTCAGCTTGTTACCCAAAGCCACGCTGCTGCGCTGCAAGACATGATGGATCGCATACATGCCCTGGAAGATAAAGTAGAAGACGCGGAGGGACGCTGCCGCTGCAATAACATTCGCGTGGTGGGCTTACCAGAGGGGGAAGAAGGAAGGAATCCAGAGCAATGTGTTGAACACTAGCTACGAGATCTACTGCCCCAGGGAACACTGTCGCCACAATTTACAGTGGAGAGGGTGCATTGTGTGCTGGCGCAGAAGACCCAACCAGGAGCCAGGCCACGCCCGTTCCTTTTTAAGCTTCTCAACTATAGAGACAGGGATGCAGTGTTACGCGAAACCTGAAATCTAGAAGGCCTCAAAGTGAGCGGCAGTCAAGTTATGTTATTCCCAGACTACACTACCCTAGTGCAGCGTCGCAGAAGCAACTATACGGCGGTGAAAAGCCAACTCAGAGAACTGCTATTCCCCGCCAGACTGAGGGTGGTAATGAAAGGGGGGACCCGCTTCTTTGATTCCCCTGTGGAGGCATGGGACTGGCTGGAGGAGTCAGGGCTGCGGACAGGAACGCGACCCCCGGGCCCGGATCGTGACAACTCAGCAGGCAGGAGAACTCGATGGCGCGGAAGACGCGGGACACTGCAAAATGCTAAACCAGGGACAGCAGCCCGAGTCCGGAGAAAAGTAGAATAGAGCGGCAGGATGTCCTGGAGACGGTTGCAACTCTTGGAACCACACACAGCAGAAAGCGCTTGGAAACCTACATACGCGACTCGCCAGTGGCTAGTGGCTCATCGTTCCCAGCAACTGAAGTATCTGATGACTTCTGCTTACCAGAGGTGACCCCAGAGACTGCTGATGGCATCATAGGATAGAACACTGTCGTGTTGAAGTCTGTCACAGGCAGCTCACTCAAGTAGAGCTTTGTTTGTTAATTTATGTATTTTAGAGCCCACTAGAGATGAGGGGAGGTACTGATAGGTTAACAACCACTCACGATCCATTATGCGACAGCTAAGAGACTACTAGGTCCAAGACTGACCAACCTGCGACATATTACTGCAGAGCCTAGGCACATACAAGGCGACACTCAACCTTGACCCATGCTGGTTCCGCACACTGACCTATGTGATTACCTGGATGGCACACCTCCTGCACATGAATGGGGGGGATAGTCACGGCAGAGCACTGATTGTACCTGCGACCCCATCAGGCAAGATACTGAACTAGTTTACACTTATAAGTTGCTACAGACGTTTTGACGGACATCTCCGCAGAGTTCACCCCAGCTGTTATGATGTTCAAAGTTGATTTACTGTTTTTGTTGCAGCAGACCGCTACACCTCTGCCTACCCATGACCCACACACATCAGGACGCATCCCATTCCCGACGCCTAAGATGACTAAATACTCTAGCAATGACACGAGATAACATAATAACATGGAATATACGCGGCATGCACACACCCATGCGGCGCTATTCCATATTCGCTTACCTCCAGAGACACACGGTCGGTATTGTCCTATTACAAGAAACACACATGACAAAGACAGAACTAGACAGATTGGGCAGGCGTTGGAGAGGGCAGGTATATGGCACTGTATACTCAGCACATGCGAGGGGCACGTTAATATGGGTGAGGGCGGGCATCCCGTTTGTCTGTGCAGGTGTGGTACCAGACCACGAAGGCAGGTACACCTTAGTGCGTGGGACACTTAATGGTCAAATAATACTGTTAGGATCGATATACGCTCCAAATGTAGACCAGCCATCATTCCTAACACAGTTATCATTAGTCTTGACCCCTTACGCTGGGCTCCCTTGGTTACTGGGTGGGGATTTTAATTTGGTGCTTAACGTGCACACAGACAGATCGTTCCCCCCCTCTTCACAGGACATCTGCTGTGTCAAATGCGCAGGCGCTCGCAGACTGGCTCTCACACTGGGCATTGTTAGATATGTGGCGTGTCCTTAACCCTAACAAACGTATCTACTCCTACTACTCTGTAGTGCATGACCTACATGTATGACTAGATAGGGTAGTGGGTTCCCAATCCCTGCTTCCACTAGTCACGAAATCGGAATACCTAGGGCAGACGCATTCCGATCATAATCCTCTGTGGATCCAACTCAGTTGGGAGGCTGATTGTCCCCCCATACCCACATGGCATCTCCAAAGGACCGCACTAGAAGACCCCGAATTCCGTTCGTCACTAGGGACGGCTATCCTGACATATTTTTACCTTAACGAAGGTACAGGCACTAGTGGAATGGGACGCTCTCAAAATAGCAATTAGGGGACACTCTCTAGGGGCCACATGGAACATAAGTAAGCAGCTATCAATCTCACTTACACACTTAGAACCCCAGCTGTTACAATATGAACGTGAAGGAGAAGGGAAAGACAGGCACTCGGGCCGTCTAGAGAGACTCCGCGCCCAACATGCCGAGCTCCTGGAGCGATTGCGGTGCCACAACTACACAGCCTGCACACACGCCACGGCTGATAGGGCAGGCTGCCTACTTGCCTGGCTACTAAAACAAGAGAGTAATCACGCCCCAATCGGGGCCATACGCATATCGGAGAGGACCCTAGTGTGCATGCAGCGCAAGATATATAACGCAATGACAGACCACTAAGCACAACTGTACCAATTTAGGGGACGCTGCTCTGGTCATGACCTGGAGAGATTCTTAGAATCTGTCCGACTACCCATAGCCTCAGACACGCATCAGGAGGCACTTAATAGCCCCCTCACTTTGGAGGAGGTTGGGGAGGCGATTGGGTCCATGGCGTCTGAGAAAACGCCTGGGCCTGATGGTCTGCCTGCCGAATACTACAAGGTTTACCGTGAGTCTTTGGTGCAGCACCTTCATACACTATACACCACAGCACTGGAGGAGCGCACATTGCCCCCCTCGATGCGTGAAGCATACCTGGTGTCCCTGCTAAAGCCAGATAGGGAACCCCCTAGGTTCATATAGACTCTTAGCGTTACTCAACACGGACAATAAGGTACTTGCTAAAGTACTAGCAGAAAGATTGACGCTAGCAGTCCCCGAATTGGTCCACGCCGACCAAAATGGATTTGTAACCAAGCGGAGCACGTCACTGAACTTGCGGAGGTTTTTCAGGGTGGCAACAGGCGGCGTACAAAAGTGGCCCAGAGCGGGATGCCTCATGTTAGACCTGGAAAAAGCATTTGATTTCTTAGAATGGGGCTACCTGTGAGTAGTGCTGCTGCGATACGAACTGGGCCCGGGATGTCTTCAGATGGTCGACTTACTATACAAAAATCCCACAGTCCGGGTGCGGTTATGGCCATACATCTCTGATGATATACCGGTGCGCAGAGGTACTAGGCATGGGTGCCCTTTGTCCCCCCTACTGTACGCACTGGCGATAGAGCCCCTAGCGGCGGCACTACGTGCAACAATGGGAGATGGAATACCTCTGGGCGACGCGGTGCACCAAGTGTCGCTATATGTGGATGACCTATTGGTCTACGTGAAGGACATAGAAAACATACCAGCTCAGCTAGCACATACACTGCAGGACTTTGCTGCCATTTCAGGACTCCGAGTGAATGCTGGCAAATCCTGCATTTATGCGTTCAGGGAAGGAAACCACGACCTAGGATATACTCTGAATGGATCAAGGGTACAGTGGAGGGAGTGCACCTTCCGCTTACTGGGGATTCAGATATACCTCCAACCGAAAGACATGTTTGACGGAAACCTGGGGAGGGCCTTAACAGCAATCAAGTCGCAGGTACGCTTCTGGTGCACACTTCCACTGACTGTCGCTGGCAGGGTAGCACTGGCTAAGATGGTGATTCTTCCCCGGCTCCTGTATTACTTAATTAATTTACCTCTCTATGTAGCTGCAGCCTTCTTTACTACACTCACTAAACTGCTCAGGGACTTTCTCTGGGGGGATGGCCGACATAGAATGGCACTAGCGAAACTATACTTGCCTACTGACCATGGGGGCCTTGCCACGCCTTGTTTCGAACACTACTATTTGGCTGCCCAGCTGCAGTGGATAGCCCCCTGGCTTGCGGATAGGGGCCGCGAAGATACAGCAACCATGCTGCCACCGCACTCACTAGAGCAACTAATCAGACTCTTTCACCCAACTACCAAAGCCACACCACCAACGCCGCTTCTACTAGCGGTGGCGTACAAATGCTATCGCAGGTGTCTATATCTCACTAGAGCTATTGTCTCTTACGTGCCAGCAATACCGTTGGGGGGATCCCCTTGTGGACCCGGGGTACTCACACCTCTTTCACTCACGGAATGGCGGGAAGCCGACATATAGACCCTTGGAGATCTGTACCGAGATGGTACACTTATACCATATGAGTCCTTGGTGGCGGACGAGGGACTCCGCCGGGGCAATTCCTAACACACCGCTCACTAGTAGCTACACTGACTGCCAGATGGGGGGACATAACCACAGAACCGAGTCAACACCTCACCATACAGTACCTCCACGTTATGGGGCGAGGCAGGCATCTGGTTCGCTGGTTTGCGGCGTCCCTCTGAACACATGTAGCGCTAAGCCTAGATCCCCTCCGCTGCAAATGGGAGCTGGACTTGGGGCGACACTTGACAGATAAGGAGTGGGAAAGGATTCTTAAAAGCCCAGTGCGTATACCTAGAAATATGAGATTCCAATAAATACAATTATTTATTGTCCATAGAGCATATCTGACGCCTGAGCTGATTAACAGGTATTTTCATCGCACAAATGCAGCATGTCCCAGATGCGCTGAACCAGGGGCTGAGTTGATAAACATGTTGTGGAGTTGTCCCAGACTATGCATATATTGGCACACCATTAGCTGGCTCTTACACGTATACACGGGCCGCGATATACTCTTTGAATGGACTGTATACCTATTGCACCATTTTAGAAGGACCACAGCCACAAAAGTAACATCCCGGTTTCAAGACCTGGGGCTGGGGGTTGCCAAGCGGCTTTTAACTAAGCGGTGGAAGGCGCAAGACCCACCACATGCACGGGCGTGGCGATGCTCGCTCTTAGTATGGACCAAAGCAGAGGAAATCACCATCCTGAGGGAGGAAACACTGGGGCTGCGGAAAGAGCCCATAGCAGCCCAATGGGAGGGACTACTCCGTGCCTTACAGCAAACGGAGGAGGACGGCTCTGGGGGGCAGCCAGAGCGAGAGGGATGCAAGCAAGTAGTGGGAGACGTGCGCCCCATCAGTGAGCTGCTGTAATATTCCTAGAATACATATAAGCTGATTGACACCCAGCGTAGATATAGCCGCTGCTAGTGAGTAGGGGCAATCACCAGGTTGGTAGTATACATTGGGATGATGGGTGTAGGGGGGCAATGGGAGGGATAACTACACATGTACCGGTCAATGCTGTTGTTGTTGGTTTTTCTTTGTTCTCAACATCTGTACAGAAGCCCATGATGTATGAACTGGAAGGACTCTATACAATGTAATGATGAAAACACGCTATTATTGAACTGTAACCTCTGCACCTTGTAATATGGATCGAACGCCAAGGTCAGGCTGGCTCCTGTACAAATTACATCATAGGTATTCATGGTATGCTCAACATCCACACAAAAAGAAATGTACACCAAATTATTGGCAGATGGTCTTATGTATAGATGAATATCCAAACGTGTGTTGCCTTTCATAAATATGCAAATCAAAAATCAATAAAAACAGATTTAAACAAAAAAAGGATCTATATTGAAAATGTAAGAATTTAGAGGACAATAGCATGCAGTCTCATCCGCACAGCCATTCCTGACCATAATTTCCCTGCTTGTGAGCTGCAAACTTCACCACAGCAATTTGGGCAGGCAGTTATTGTGACAGCAGTAGGTTTTACACGCTTTCCCCATGCTTTGACCATACCTGCCCAAAGTCATGTACGGTGCCAAATCCACACTGACTGTCAGTGAAGATAGTGACCCTTAATTGACCTGTAATGCTTCAAGCCCTTGTCACTCCTTTCAACCATGAGACTTCCACCACACCCACTACTGTGCAAATAGCATATGCAGCTCTCAAATTTCCTCCTGCATCTCTCAAACAAGATCCATCCACGAACAACACATGGTCTGATTCTGGCAAAAGAACATCCAAAATATCCGGTTGTGGTTTTGTACATAAATCTGTCACATCCAAAAAATCATGATCTGCTTCATCAATCACAATTTCATTTCCAGGCAAAGGCATAGTCATGCAGTGCACCAATGACAAATTCTCTGCACCCAGGAGGACTTGCTCATACTTGGTCAATCGACTACTCATGAGATGTTGCGTTCAAGTACGTGGACGCAAAATCTCAACTGAGTGTGGCACATACACTTTCAACGGATCACCCATCACTATGCTTTCACACTGTTCCAACCTCACACAAGTTGCAGCAACATCTTTAAGAAATCTAAGTGAAGCAATAGCTACAGGATCCAAAGTGGCTGAAAAATATGCTACAGTTCTACATGCAGTACCATGCTTCTATTTTAGTGCTGGCAAAGCGCATCCCTCGCTCTCACTGCAAAACAGAGTAAAACGTTTGTTAAAGTCAGCATTCCCAATGCTGAAGCTCGACAAAGACTCTATCGCAGTTTATTAAGGGGGGGCCATGCATTCGTCATTCGAAGGAACTGGATCTGACACATCCTTGTGTGTAAGCCTTTGAAGAGGCTTAGCGGTCAAAGAAAGACTTGGAATGCATTGTTGACAACAGCCAACCATTCCTAGAAAATGTGAACCTCCGTTTATGTCCTTGGTAGATTAATTTGCAAAATTGCAGTAATCCTATCCTGTGACACTTTTCTGGCTCCCTTTTCAATTTGATGACCAAGGTAAAGAACCTCTCTCCTGCATAATTGTAATTTTGCTTGTGACACTTTCTATCAGTTTACTGCCAAATGATTCAGTAACGCAATTGTGTCGCATATGCAAGCCTCTTGCGTACTTGAACCTACCAATAAATCGTCAATGCACTGCACAAAAAGAGAGTGATTTGGCATCACTAATGACTCTAGATTCTTCTTTAGAATCTGATTGAAGGGCTCTCTGTATGCCCTTGTGGGACTTGGCACCATGCCAAGACACCATTTCCAAACCAAAAAGCGAATACAAATTTACTTTCCGGGTGTAGGGGTACAGAGAAAAAAGCTTGACACAAATCAATGACAGAAAACCATTCAGCTTCACAGGGAATCTGGAATAGTATGAGTGGAGGCAGTACTATTGGACAACAGGGTATTACTATTTGATTAACCCTGCGCAAATCCTGTACAATGCTATACTTTCCGTTGGGTTTTTAAATTCCCATTATAGGAGAGATATATGGCCTCCCCATGACTTCCATAAAAATTCCTTCTTCAACCAATGATTCAATTACGGGTATAATTCCTGCTATCATTTCTGGACTCAAATTATATCGTGGGATTTGTGGAAACCCAGCATTTGGCTTTAATGTGACTTCTACAGGAGAAACACCTTTAATTAGTCCTAAGTCTTTTCCTGTAAAATCCCTTAATTTCAAAGGCAAATCATTACTTGTCAATAGTGGAAACAATCCCTCAGCTTCAGAATTTTGGTTAGCCAATTTAAACACATCAGCCTAATCATTAGTGTGAAATTTGATTCCTTTTGGAGTACAGTAGATGAAACAATTGAGCTTGCACAGCAAATCTCACCCTAACAGATTTACTGGACTAGAATCGCATGCTACAAATTTGTGAAAATCTTCAAAAGACGCAATTTGTATAAAAACAGGTTTAGTCACTGGATTAGACATTAATCAATTTGAAACTCCAACAACTTGAATACTTTCTCCCGAGAGAGGTAGGTTGGGAACTTTTGCTGTTCTTACAGTGGAATGGGTACCACCAGTGTCAAAAAGAAATGAGGCAGGGGTCCAATTTACCTTGCCATCCACATAAGGACCACTCTGGTCTACCTCTAAGCATGGGCCAAGTACTCATTCCTCCTCCTCTCTCAGGCACAGTCTGTGTCATCAACCTGAATCAAATATTGCTGTGTAACATTTTGATTTGCATTAACCTGCACATTTGTATGGAAAGTTTGGTTCACCTTATATCATTGAATCTGGTCATTCACTTGGGGGCATCGGAGCTTGAGGCATATTTAAATTTTGAATCTTTTGTTTTTGACTCTACTGATTCTGCCTCATATTTCCTCCCTGCTACTGTGCATTCCCAAACTGTTGGACCTGTCCACTCATCTCATTAAGAGGATTAAATCGACATTTGGCACTTCAAATGCCCAAACTTGCCGCAAATCTGACACAGATTTGTCTTTTTCAACATTTCAATTGCTTCTACCTTGCGTCTGCCCTCCTTGCTGCTGTCCACCTCCTACTCCTCACATTCCAGTGTTCACTTGGCCATCTCCCTGTGCCACAATTGTATAATCTTCACAAATCCCGACGTAAGATCTCTTAGCAACCTTCATCTGAGCCAACATCAACTTTTCCTTAAGTTTCTTGTGCTTTGATTCTAACTCATCCCCACAACATTTTGCATGTCAGAGAAGTTCATCTATCGGTTTACTCTGACAGCAAATCAAATGTTGCTGAATCATGGCACTAATCTCAGGTCTCAGACATATACAAATCGAAATACAAAATGCCCCATAGCTTTTTCTGTTATATTATCTATTTAACTATATTGCTTAAACGCCTGCAAAAGTCGTTCATAATAAGTATGCAGTTTCTTTTAATTACTGTGTTGTTCTGCCAATTTTGGCCCAATCTATTTCTTTTTGAGAAATCTTTCCTTTCAAGTAGGTAATGGCTTGTTCTATTTTTGCATTACCTCAGGCAACGGTGCACCAGTATTTGGATGTCTAGCAAGTTCTGTTTCTGACCAATCAATAGATATTTTACATTCGGTCCACAAATTACCTGGTACTACAATGTCAAATAGAGTATCCAAATCTTTCAAAATAACATTTGAAACCTTCACTAATCTTTTAACTTGTTTTTGCCATTCAACAGGATTTTCTCATAGGGAGCATTTGCATTCCAGATTGAGCATTATTTTCAAACACTGGATACATAGGATTTGCCATTTTCTCTGGTTCCTTCTTTTTAGCCCACCTACCTTCCCATTTTACCAGTTTACCCGATTTTCTAACGGTGGTCCATAATTCCTTGCTCTGTAACCTTTTTAGTTTAGTTTAGTTTAAAGGAGTTTGTAGAGCGCTTGGTAACACCTCCCGGTGTGTCCCCGCGCTATGGAGAGAGAATGCAGCAGTAGAGGAAAAAAGAAGAAGGAACCAGTTCACACAGCAAAGAGGCAAGTTTTCAGTCTCTTCCTGAATACGATTTCATTACTCTCCAGCCTGATATCTAGAGGCAGGAGGTTCCATTGCTTAGCAGCTAAGGTGCGGAATGATCTGCCACCCATTTTAGCTTTTTTGGGGCAGGTAGTTTTGAGTAGACCCATTCCTTTGGATCTAAGAGATCTGTTAGGTTCGTACACAGACACCAAATCAGACATATATGCCGGAGCTCTGTGATGAATTATTTTATGGCACCAGAGCATAGCTTTAAAAACAATCCTCTTACTGATCGGTAGCCAGTGGAGGGCTGCTAGAGTGGGACGTGAAGGAGCTCGACGGGGAAGCCTAAGCACCAGGCGAGCTGCCGAGTTTTGTAGAACCTGTAGCTTTTTTATGTTTTTCACTGATGTCCCCATGAGTAGTACATTGCCGTAATCAATACGGGACGTTATTAATGCCTGCGTCATGGTCCTGAAGACTTCATGTTCTCAATGTCTTTGTTACTCGATAAGTTTTCTGTAAGGATTGAGATTTTTGTATATCCCCCCATATTTCTGTGCCAATTCAGATAATTGATCATGTGTATTCCTAGCTCGTCTAGTTCGTTCGTTCGTTCGTTCAATATCTTTATTCGATTCATACAGAGAATCATAAAAGCACAAAATTAAAAGCATAAAATACATGGTTAAAAATGAGCCATCAATGAAACAAAATTTTAGTTGAGAGACCGTCATACAGCATAAATACAAAAAATCCAATGGGAGATTACAGATCTAAGATAGATTATCCATAACGTTTCCTAATCCGGAGCGACACTCGTATGAAGTTCAACATAGCACAACAAACTTCAACAGAAGATAGTGACAACAAGTAGTCATGGCCTTCATTATAGGTACATGGTTGCCGCCCCTTCAGGATAGGCTTAATGAATCTAATCCTAGGTTCCTGGTATAAAGAACAAAAAAGGACAACGTGTATAGTACTTTGACTGACTCTATTGTTACAAGGACAGGGGGGTAGCCTCTCACACCAACCCCCTTGTTTAGGGAAGGCAAAAAGGAAATGGAGTGTATTTAGCCTAAGCCTTGTAAGATAAAACCGCCATTGGACATTAGTCGAAAAAGTTAAATAAAACTGATGCCGAACCTTAGATGCATGACTTGTTGGGCCTCCCAAACTAGATGTATCTAAAAATTTCCAATAACATGCTTTAATTTGGGTTTTTATGTTTCCCTGAATATTTTCAGGATTTTCATAAACATGGCCCAAACCTATCTTATGCAACATGTCACTAACATATGACAGCCAGGGAATCTGTTTTACATTATCCAGGCTCATACAATCTAAAAGAATTTCTCTAGAAAGTTGGAGGTCGTCCGATAACCATATTTTGCACCATAGTAATAAAGGCGACAGGCGGATAATATCAGTCACTTTGGTCATTCCCATTTCGTTGTGGCAGAAGGTGTTTGATGAACCCGATGGAATCAGTAATACCCGTTTTAAAAATTTGTTTTCCATCACCTGTATGACTGAAGGATTCTCAGTCCCCCATACTCCTGCCCCATAAGTGGCCACAGATAGACATTTAGATGTATATAGGGTTTTGAGATGCGCAACAGGTTTTTGACCCAACTTGCCACAAAAACGGAAAAGACCTTCTATAGTATAGCGAGTAGTACTCTGGACTCGAGTCTTCATTAATGGGGCCCAACTTGATTTGTTGTTGAAGAGATTTCCCAGGTAGTTAAAGTTATCCACCTTTTCAATGATGAAGTTATTCACCACAAATTTCCTAGATTTTGACCCTTTTGGGCCACAGACCATAGCAAAGGATTTTGCAAAATTTACCTTTAGGTCAAGGTCCAACATGAAGGTGTTAAAAGCATCTAAGCATGTCTGCATGCTATTTCCAGTGAGGGTCATTAAAACAGTGTCATCTGCATATGACAATATGGGAATACTCCTACCATTTACCTTTGGAAAATCACAACAATGGTCCAGCAAATGCTTCTCCAATCCATTTGTATACACCAAGAATAAAAAAGGTGCCAAAATGCACCCTTGACGGACCCCTCAGTTGAGGGAATCGGTTTTGTTATTTCACCCCCAGGTCCAAACCTTATGGCCACGGATGTTGCAGCATGCAATCTGCGGAGCAGCGTAACCAACGGTTCTTCAAAGCCCATACTATCCATCATCTGCCATAGCTTACTTCTGCAAACAGTGTCAAACGCGCTAGACAAGTCCATGAAGGCAAGGTGAATTGCAGAATTCCTTGCCTTCATGTACTTTGTAATAATCAGCGCCAAATTTAAACACTGTTCGACCGTCCCCTTCCCACTTCTAAATCCATACTGGGAGTTCACAATTAAACCAACAGAATCAGCCCACGTTTCCAGTCTGGCCAAAATGACCCTTCCCAATAACTTACATGATGCATCAATCAAGGATATAGGTCGATAGCATCGGGGGTCACACCTATCGCCCTTCTTAAAAATCGGCACCACCACTGCCTTCTTCCATGATACAGGAATATTACCAACAACCACAGCCCTGAAGACATTAAACAGCAACGGGGCCCATACTTCCATATTGTGCTTGAAAAAGTCCAAAGGAACAGCATCAGGGCCCGGAGCTTTTAATGATGTACCTTTCCCCAGAGCTTCTTCAACCTCCTCCAGTGTAAGCGAGGAGCTAAGAAGCGAAGCTGTAGATGGTACTACCAAAATTCCTGGGTCATCCAACAAATCCGAGGGTGATAATGCCTTGGGATTCAAAATTTTACCAAAGTGAACTTCCCAGGATTCACCAGTGACCTGCATCACTATGCTTTCCTTGGTATCACTTTTAAACAGGGGACGGTGTACTACGTCCCAAAAGAGCCTACTATCTTTTAGCTCAGAGGCCTTTTCAAAATCTTCCCAGGCACAATTTTTTAACTTCTGCTTCCTCTTTATAATAGCCTCTTTATAGGCCTTCCTAGTTGATCTTACCAAGTCTTTATTCCTTGGTTTTTGCATAAGGGCCGCTTTTAGGGATTTATGTGAGGCGGAGCATGCGGAGTCGAACCATCTGAAACACTTTATATTCTTTTTCCCTGCTGGTTTTGTAAGATACTCAGCCACATGCCCACATAATTTTTCAAAGCTCCCAATAACCTTTTCTGGGTCTAATATTGACATTTGACATAAGTCGATTTCAGTCTTACAGTCATTAAAGATCTTCGCCTCTAGACCTACAGCATCTATTTTACCCCACTTCATGGTAACGCCCTGATTCTTATTATATTTTATAGGCTGATCCCAGACCGAGTGTTTCCCACTAGTAGGGATACGCAGAGATAGCTTTAAGGGGTTATGGTCGCTTGCAGCATTAGCTATTATCTCAAGTCTATTGACATAAAGCAGGAAGTTACTGGACACAAACATAAAATCAATAGTGCTTGTTGCACCTCTTGATCCATGAAAGGTTGGTATTGGCGAAATGTCTGGGGCTGCCCAGGGCTCTACCATACATAAATCATTTAGAACAATAATATTATTTAATGCATCCCCCTGGGGCATGTGTTTAAAATGCATCAAAGGTTGTTTATTTAAATCCTCAAGACCACACACATTTGAACCACCAAATTTGCACAATGAAGAATTAAAATCACCAACCCAAACAACGAATAATGGAGGTCGTTCACTACGAGCCTTGCTTATTGCGTCCTCCAAACTCTGAATTGTGGTTACATCATTCCTGTCAAAAACATTATGGTACCAGTTGATTAACAACAAGGGCTCGGGGAACAGATTTTCAAGCACTAGCAGTTGGAACCAGGGAGTGTCCGCTATCTTTAAAATTATCAAGTTCTTAAGTTTGATAGAGAGTGCTGTCATTATCCCGCCCCTAGCCCTCCCCGCTGGTGATGGTACCGCCAGGATGTTAAAAGATTGAAAACCATCAATTTCCTCACCCGTTCTGCTCCATGTCTCCTGGAAGCACAGAATGTCCTGGCTACCCACATAGTCCAACCAACCTTCATCCTCTAGTCTACCCGCAAGACCGGCAATATTCCATGACATTAGACACAACGTAGGTTCCCCTTGGTTATCGTCCACAGGCTCTTTTAAGCTTGTCTGGTCGTGCTCAATAATCAATAGATTTGGCTCACGGCCTGAGATACTGATCACCTGTGTATCCAAAAGTATATTAGACCCTACATTGAGATCGGTGACATCCACCACCGAATTATCCTTCTGGCTTACCCCCTCGTTTTCCCCTATAGCCAAGTCTGATATAGGTGATACATTTTCCTTTTTTTTGTCTGATGGTCAATCTAGACCCTCCATTCCCACCAATGGGTCAAAACGGTTTCTTAGGGGAATGTTGCTATTTGGCATCCACCCTAGATATTCCTCCCCCTCGTCTAGTTATATCCTTACACACAAATAACAATTCCTTCTCTTGATATGAAATAAATCTTTGAGTTTCGCTACATTGAGCGATTTATCCAACTGATCTATAGTCACAGGAGTTCCTTGAGAACCTATACTCTTGTTAAGAATAGATGGAGCTAATTCCCTATTCTAATCGTCACGTTCCTGCGGAGTGGACCTGTGTGTCTCGCAGGAGTAATATTCTCTTGTATTCTTTCACTTCGTCCTTCCGCACAAGGAGTGAAAGGAATTTCATGATCTCGTGTACCCAGCTGTAACTTTCTTCTAGCCATAGCCTGATTTCCCCTGCTAGGGTTTCTGTATTTCTTTCCAAACCAGCTATAGTAGAATTTGATCTTAACTGATTATTCACTAATCTCCGATAGTCTAAATTCACTTTTGACTCTCCTCTCAATACTCTTGAAACTTTGTCAGAACTTGAGATATTTGATATTGAATTAATTTGCCCTACCATTGAATCTGCAGTTCTACTCATCCCACTAGGGACGGTCAAAGAATGTGTGTGCTGTACTCCATTACCAGTTTATAGTGGAACAACAGGACCCATGGTTACTGTAACTGAAATAGCATCTGGAGTACCTTTTAAAAAATATATATATATTTTATTGATTTTCCCCAAAAAAAACATCCAAGCATAAACAGGATAAAAAGGCTAGCGGTAGTTCCCTGTATGACAATAGTCCCTGCTCGCACCCACATTTAAATTACATAGTCACAAATAATAGATGTATGCAGCAAATCCCCAGGGAAGAGCATCATGTGATACTCAAATAAAGGAGAGATAAACTTTGCAATAATAATCAATGAGCTGTAAGAGGCATAAGGACATTTCCGGAGCCATCCAGCAGAAGAAAACCAAACATAACATAACTAACCTCCCCCACCCATTTTCCCACCCCCATCCCCGGTGTGTCACACAGAGTAAATATTGCAAGAGCATCAGTGTAGGGCACAACACTTCACAGAACCGATATCATGAGATGTACATCAAGGAGCCCCACTCCCCCAACTAACGATGTTTCTATACATATGGTAGGTGAAGTTAATCAGGCATAAAATATACATTAATCAGGGTGAAACGACCGGGGTGCTCGCCGTAGAGCCCACTTCCAACTCAGCATCTGGGGTTTTCAATAACGCCACCAGTGCTTCCCAGGCCCTTGCAGCATCCTAAGCTTTGTCGCTGTTCGTTCGGCTAGCCAGCTGTAATCTAACTGTACCCTTGCATTCCGCCCATTTAAGGAGTTCAGCCCTCCACCTCTGATAGGTGGGGCCCCGCTTAGACTTCCAATGAGCCGTAATGTTCCTTTTGGCTAGCAGAAGACCCAAGTCCAAAAATGTACTAGTGACCTAGGTCTTGGATGCGTGGGGAAACCAGTGGAGCAGACAAATACCAATATCGGCCTCTATCTCCCTATCAGTAATATCACATAATAGCGTAACTACCTCCCACCCAATATGTCCCCAACTGTGGACAGTCCCACAACATATGTCGGAAATCCGCACCCTCCGTGCTGCACCGTGGACACCTTGCTGTGTCCATATCAAAAAATGTGTTAATCTTAGCCGGGGTGAGATACGTCCTATGCAGTAGAAAAAAATGCACTAGTTGGAAACGGGCATTTCTAGTACTCTTCCACGCCCCCTTAACCAATTCAGCCCACACCTTCTCTGGGATTCCTTTGCCTAGGTCCTCCTCCCATTTCCGCTGCAGGTCCTGGAGTGAAGTCAGCGCTTCACATGTCATACGTCTATACAAACAAGTAACTGCTTTAAAGATCCCCGCCACCATTACAACGTATTGACAAGCCATGGAAGTCCGTGGTTCTGATAACCCCTCCTGCCAGTGCTTTTGGATGGCCGAAACCAGAGCCGAATGGAGCAGAAAATCCCCACGGGGGAGGTCATACCTGTCTGGTAGTGCATCAAATGGGAGGAGGGTACTATCCACATACAAATCCCCTAACATGTGCAAACCCTTCTCTCCCTAGTCGTCTGGTGTACCTAATGTCATAGAATTACTAGGCTCCTCTACAGAAGTCCCTATTTCAAATAAAAAAGGATTATGTGGATTTGAACTTGCAGGTATGGCAGGTGCATTTGGTAGTAATTCTGTAGACGAATTTAACATACTCTGGGCGTGATCCTCATTGTAAGGAAGAGTATGAGTTCATTACAGAAATTCATCATCTATCTCATTCTCACTTTCATCAGTCAGAGTTAAAATCTGAGATTCTTCAAGATGTTTCTTCTTTTCCTTACACTTCTCTCCCTCCCCCTTTCTTGCAACTAACACAGGATACATTTGTTTTCCTTCAGCAATGTCATTTCTCCAAATCTTTTGTTGTGAATCCCATCTGGCTTCAATATATCTATATAATGTGTTTTTGTATCTTCCCTAATATTTCTGCTTCTATTTCTAATGGGCAACATGTTACCATTCCCCAAGAGCCTCAAACTGCATAGGTCACTGAGGCTGTTTAATATCATGCAACTGTCTTCTCTAATTTTCAAATTTCAAATATTAAATGTTCCATATTGTGGAAAGGCTAAAAGATCCTCCTTCTTTGTATACTTCATCCAATTCTCTAACCAAGCACATGTATGATATCCCCTTTCTTGTGTCATGTATAAAGCTAGTGTACCTTCCGGTGGTATTGGTACCTCTTCTCTAGTGGGCACAGGCCATGTATCAAAGTTTTTATGTTTTTCTAAATCTTCATTCTCTCAAAATATTTTGATATTATCCTGTACAAATATTCTGGTTCACTGATTCTTGAAATACACTTTATTGTTGTTCATCAAACAACCAATTCCAGCGCAATTTTCTGTGACCTTGACAGGTCTGGGGTGGCATGGTGAGCAAAAGAATGATAGATTTAGACCATATCTCTTGACTGGGGGTGAATGTTTTGATTTGTTCTGCATTCCGTCCATCAATAGTGTGTCTTTTGCTTTCTTGCCCTAAGTGTGCCAGGTATGCCCAGGCGTGGGTCCTGGGCTCACTGTGCCACTGGAATCAAGCTATCATGGCTGAAGAGGGGTGAAACCCCGAAACCGGTCTTGGATGCTTGTTTCCGGTCCAGGAAGGACCCGGCTTCGCAGTTCGGGCTGGACTGTTCACATGAGGCACAGGGTCAAGACTGATTTGCATGTGGCCAGGTCAAAACTGGGGTGGCATGGTGAGCAAAAGAATGATGGATTTAACCGAGATCTCTTGATTGGGGGTGAATGTTTTGATTTGTTCTGCATTCCGTCCATCAATTGTTTGTCTTTTGCTTTCTTGCCCTAAGTGCGCCAGGTATGCCCAGACGTGGCTCCTGGGCTCACTGTGCCACTGGAATCAAGCTATCCTGGCTGAAGAGGGGTGAAACCCCGAAACCGGTCCTAGGATGCTTGTTTCCGGTCCGGGAAGGACCTTGCTTGGCAGTTCGGACTGGACAGTTCCCATGAGGCACAGGGTCAAGACTGATTTGCAAAGGCCAGGTCTAAACTGGGGTGGCATGGTGAGCAAAAGAATGATGGAATTAACCCAGATCTCTTGACTGGGGGTGAATGTTTTGATTTGTTCTGCATTCCGTCCATCAATTGTGTGTCTTTTGCTACCTTGACAACCAATCCCAGTGCTGCTTCACCGCAACTAACCAATAACAGCACAACACTTTATGATGTCACTCGACTCTCTGCAACAGCTACCGCTCCTTTGCAATTTTCTGTAGCACATATTTCTCTCCACATAAACGTTATCGAAACATAAAAATGGCACAATAAGCTGTTACAGAACAAAAATATAAGAAACAAACTTTCAAATAAACTCTTGTCTGATCCAGTAAAAGAAAATTATAGAATCTTTCTGACTCAAAAGTATCTTTCACACACTCCAAGCGAAGTCTCGACCAGCGCAACTCCACTTAAAACATTGCAACTATTCTCAGTGCACTATGTGCACTGAGAACAATTAGAATGATTGTCTTCTCACACTCTAACAACGCAAAGTTCCCTTCTCTGGTGATACTGCCGATGATATCTCACGCAGAGCACCTTCAAAAGTCAGCAGAAATCTTACTCAGCATATGATACTTGGTGTATATTCCAGGATCTTAGGCCACTTCGGGCCCGATAACAACTTAAACTTTTTGATTATGAAGAAAAAACACACCACTCGTGCATAAGCATTATAACTTCTGCATACACATTACTACCACAATCTAGAAATCTTAAGACAATTAACCATTGCAAAACTCTTTTGATTTTCACACCACTGTTTAGTCGTCTTCATTTTTTTTTTCTCTTCAGAGTATTATATAGCCAAATTTGACTCAAAGATATCAGGGCGCTTTACATGAGCACCAGTTGCGTTTACATAAGGACACATTCCTTTTTGTTAACCATGGTGGGATTAAGTGATTTGTCCAGAATCACAGGATGTTGAGCCTCATTGCCGAGACTCAAACCTGGTTCTCCAGATTTGAGGTTGACCGCCCTAGCCGTTTGGCCACATCTTCTCTAGGTTGTACTCCTTCTGAAACTGGATCTTAATCACCTCTCCTGAACTCCAGCTTTGGATTTTAATCAATTCTATTGGGAAATGTAATATCTATCTGCCTTATATCCTAACTTCATCAGACAGTAAACCATCCGACATGCTACCAGATATGCTGCAGCATTTCTAGGCCCTGAAACTTACTCAATATGCATAGTGAGATCTATGGTCCTCTGATGAACCTTTTTCTGTGCTGAGAGGGGTTGGATATTTGAGAATGTTGCAGTTATCCAATGAGGACCAGGAACAGGATAACTGAATTGCAAACTCGATATTGGACTCATATAACTTAGTCTCAGGAAATTCCCATAAACATAAAATATGGTCACTGCTAGCCAAAATCTCTTAAAGATGTGCAGGCGAGCAAGGATCATACAAACGAATAAATCAGTCACTGCAATGAGAAAAAGTAGCATACAAATTTGGTTCTCTGAGATTTCTTGATTACATGCATCTTTTCAGCCTCCAGCCAGATGGGAAGGAGTTGGACGTCCCACCTCCCAGATGAGTTTCTTGTAGCGTAGCCGCTTTTTTACCATTACATGCCTCGCCAGATATGCCAAAATCAGTCAGTTCTTCTTTGGGTTTCCTAGTTGAATTTTCAGATATCTAAGTCTACTCTGCTTTCTTTTAATTGCCATATCGCACAAGATCATGTCTCAAATGTGGCACTCTTAGACTGCATGTTCCTCAACCTATATACCAGTGTGTCTCTTGTCTGCACACTTGTATTAATTCCCCTTGCATCATCCCCACACTGAACATTCAAACTTTCAGTGCAATAACCTTACAACTAGACTAAAGACACTAGACTAAAGACACAAAAACCATAACTGAACAATCATACCTTGGGGCAGGTCATCATCAACCAAATCTACGCTCTTTCAATAGGGAGCCCTGTAATGCCAGATCTCAAACCTCCATTAGGTAGTTGAGACAGTGAGGCATCTCTCCCCTAAGGAGCTATTGACCAGCATTAATAGAAGCCTAACATAATCTGTAACAATGGGGCTGCAGTAGGGGGGGACATAAACCCTTGCCAATATTCAGAGAAGAACAAAAGCAATTAATCATTCAGAAAACCCTACAGTGTTATCGTCCCCTATATAGCAGGCAGAAGTTGCAGTGTGTGGAACAGTGTTCAGCTCTGAAAAGCATCAGAAGGCACAGAGGAGTTTGATCGGTTGCTCTCCTTTGTTTGCTTGATGGTGGTTGTAGCATACTTTATGTCTTTTGGAGTGCTGAAGAAATGTTCAGGATCTTTCCACTGTACTCAGAGCCGAGCCAGGAACAGCATTAAATCTTTGATATTGTGAGACCTCAGCTTTTCTCCACGTATGATGCTCTAGCATCTTCTATTGCCACTGTGAAATCCAGGAAAAGGGAAATTGGGATGAGCTGGTAGTGTAGTGGTCCCTTTTCCATGGCCAGATGCAGTGCTGCATCACAATCTTCATAGTTCAGTAGACTGGCTACTAACAGCTGGGAAGAAGCCCCTGGCAATTGCCCGTGGACTATCAAACTGTGCACTCTTTCATCAACCACTAAATCAGCGAAGTTGGCTCTGTCCGATAAGTAGGCAGAGAGTGTCTCTACAAATAGTTCAGGTTTTCTGAGATTCGTGGACTCTGGGAATTCAACTATACAGATAATATTCTTGCACAATCAACATTCCAAGTCATCATTCTTTGCAGACATTGGCAAGTTTCTCTCTATTCATGTGAAAATGTTCTGGAGATTTGGGTGCCTTCCTCTAAGTCAGAGATTCTTTGCTCGGCCTTATTAATGCAGTCTCTGTGGAATCAAGGCAATCCTTCATCAAACCCAGTCACACAGTGAGATTGGCAATTTTAGACTCTATGAAATGAAAACAGAACTTCCTCTCTATAAGGATGGATTTAATGCCCACTTCAACTATCCCATCCAGATCTCCCAAGCCTCATCCATGGGAAGAGAGTCTGAAATGTGTACCCACAGACTTTTTCAGATCAAAAGAGATCATCCCGTCTGGCGTCAGTTTTCCCCATTATGCTGACAAAGATAATGTTGAAATGTTTAGGTTTATATTCTACTGCTATTTGCTCTTGTTTTAGACATTCTTAAAGGTCTCTGGGGAATATGTGCAAGCCCCTATTATCACAGGTACTTCACTTTTTGTGACATTTCCATGGCGATAGGGGCTTCGCCTTATTTTCAAGACAGCATTAAGCCACTTAACGTGGCTTAACACTGCCTTGAAAATAAGGTCCCTTTCACTCTATGCTTAGCGTGAAAGGGGGTGGGCAGTGGATGTTACGGTTGGCGTTCCAGCGCAACACCTATTGATTTTGATGCTGCCTCCTATTTACAAAGGCAGCGTAAGTAGGAGGCAGTGCCAAAATTAAGACCAGGAAAAGCCTGGTCTTAACTTGGCGAAAAAAGGAGAAAGGCTTTATTTTACCTAGTTTTGCTTTTTCTATGTGAGCTGCCTTGTGCAACACACATGGAAAAAGTAAAATGCCTTTGAATGTTTATGTTCAGGAAGGTGACCCTTCCTACACAAAAACAATCCTTTAAAAAAAATGACATTTAGTAACTTCCATGTGTGCTGCATTAAGCAGCACACATTAAAGTGACAAAATGGCATTTCAGGATTGTTTTTGTGCAGAAAGGGGGACTGTCCTGAACTCAAACAATCTTCCCCTGCATGCAGAAACCCTTGCAATATGGTGCAAGGGTGCCTTTGTTGGTGCTACACTGCTAAGTGCAGGGCCAGCACAGGGAGAAACACACGGCTTCACCATATCCTTGTAAATATGATGCAGCCTTGCTTTTCTGAAGTCGTGGATTGAGATGTTAAGCTATGACGGCTAACGCCTCACTCTGCAAATTCCTTGTAAGTATCCCCCTCTGTGTCTAATCCCGTTACCTTATAGAGTTTGGCTCAGCAACTGCAGCCTCTGCCTGTGGCTTATGCTGGTCATCGCTGCATCGTGTGGACAGCATGGGCCTTATGCACTTGTGTACTCACTGAGGTGTGAATCAGGGATCTTAGTTTGCCTTCAGCTGTCTGTTATCTTCTCCTTTACTGTGGGAGCATTGGTTCTGTTTGCCCCAGGGGAATTTCAGGCTGCTGAATGTGTCCCTGGTATCTTGGGTCCCGTACCCCCTTATGCACACTGCTCTTATCAGTGTTGAAATGCCCCTCGGTATAGCCGAGGGTGCAGCTGTACCCCTCCCCTGGAGGCTCACTGAGGCACCTTGTAGTGGAGGAAAAGAGGGGTCCAAAGGGCACAACGGCACTCAGATTCTGCAGCCTCTCTACGCTTCCCAATTCCTCCAGCATTGCTTGCTGTGTTCTTCAGCCATCCTCACACTGCATTTGCCATGGAAGCCCATTGGCAAATCAGATACCGCAAGCAGCGTACCTCTCCTCGGCCTAAGCCACAATCTGCTCCTAGGACCCAGATGGCCATGGTAGTCACAGGATGACATTCATGGCAGCAGGGATATGAAGGTTTATGAAGCTGTAAAGTCCGCTCACCTGAAGCTCCGTGCTCTGCTGGAGTGAATAGTGTCTTTCTAATCACCTTGAGGTTTGCTGGTGGTTAACCTTAAGGGGAAAGGGGATTTGGGATTAGAGTAGGCAAAAGGGTGAATGACTTTGTTTCCTGTCTTAAGGCTCTGTTTCATGTTTGGGGTTTTAAAGGTTCTTCCTTGGGTCTCAGGTTTTCCACTTACTCTTTGCTTGGAATCTCGGGTTCTCACTTCATTTGCTTATTCATACCGCAGGCTAAAGAACAATAAACAACAGTGACACCACTGTTACCGACCTATTGTAATGTAAATAGTGACACCTATGCCGGCCTAATGCCCAGTTCATCCCGTCCTAAAGACATATGGGGCCCATATCGTTCCTATGTGGAGGGTCTACGGCGTGCCTCCGACTCTCAACTGGAAAACGGCATTGTCCCGGAGGGAGTGGGGTAACAAACTTCAACACGTTGGACTCCCCTTGCAACAGGCACCACTGACACTGATGATATAACAGGAATGTATGGTCCTCGATGTTTAATATGCTGGGGTATTGGAAGTGACAGAATACACCATGTGCTGAGGGCGGGGGTGTGGCCTTCGGAGAGATGTCGTCATGATACTACTGTATTCTTCATGCCAGCGTTGTCAGATACAGCACCTAATGCCATTCTACAAAGTGTATATTTTCTTATGTGACGATTACGGTGTAACTATCAAAGCAAGGCATTGCATGTATGTGTACTTTGAACCGACGTAAACTGGAAAATAAAGTAAAAACAAAACAAAACACTGTTACTGACATCTTTTGCTAGGTAACTATAAACTATAAACGTTGGCCTCTTTGAACACTCACCCCAAATATCTTTACCTGGTTCAACTTGACTTTATCGCTATTTACACATGGGATCAATGATGACAGTTCTCAAACTTGGTAGGTTCAAATTGTAAATATAAATTTTTCTTACTTCCAAAAATTACTCGTGCTTCTATTTAGTGAAGGATTGTGAACGTTTCTAACGTATTTTGATGTTAAAAAACACACTTCCTTTCTTTCAAAAACAAACTTCCTTTCGTTCTCCTTTTGTGTTTAGTCAGTCTTTCTTTTTTTCCTCTCTCTCGCTCTTTCTTTTCTTTTTCTTTTCTTTCTTTCTTTCTTTCTTTCTTTCTTTCTTTCTTTCTTTCTTTCTTTCTTTCTTATTTTCTTTCTTTCCTTTCCTTTCTTTTTTTCTTTCTCTCCGGAGTCAAGGGGCAGCCAGAACAACAACAGCCAAACTGGAAGACTTAGGCTGAAGCGTGAACATGAGTCAGGTAAGCTGTACCGGAAGGAGAGGTAGCAGGGAACACTTGATCTAAGAAAGCTTAAAGCCTGGGGAAATGCCACGGTCTTTAAAAGACTGCGCCCAAGATGGTCGCTAAATCTTCGAGAACTTGAGGTCTCGTGAGATTTCAAGTCCTGCATTGAAAAGGGTTTACGAGGGGGATTAGGAGCGGAAGGGGCTATTTTATCTAGGGCTGAGGAGGGAAGAGCCAGGGATCACTTGTTAGAGCGCAGGATGTCATTTCTTTGACTTTTCTTTTTTAGAATTAGTGTATTTTTTAAGGTGGGAAAATTAGTTTTATATGTTTAAAATGTTTAATTTTTTTAAAAAATGTAATGTAACTTTTCGTAAGAACTATTTATAGTTAGTATAGTTATTAAATTGTATGTTCTATTAAATATTTGTTGTTTTTAACTTGTTTGGTAGTATTCTCAAATACATTTTTTATGTTGTGTTGTTTATTTATTTGGGATAATTAAAATGGATTCTTCTAATATATTCTTTTTAGTGTAACATCTATGATACATTTGTGGTAGTAATTAATTTTGAGAACTAAAAGCACAGTATTCCTGTTTTGAGTGGTAATAGTAAATTTGTTTCCCATCGAAGTCCATCACTTCCCTTAATGTGGTGAACTTTGGGTTTTGGATAGTAAATCTGAACCCCTTAAATTCCAATACATTTCCAAATGTCGTTATATTGGAGTTGGAATAGTACATCTGACCCCCCGCTGAGTCCAGCACTTTCCCCAGTGTGATCAAGTTTTGGAGTGGAAATAGAAAATGTAATCCCCCCACCCAAACATTCAACATTATTCCCAGCATGGTTAAGTTTGGAGTGAGAATAGTGAATTTGACCCGCCCCAAATCCAACGTTATTCCCTTATTTCCAGTGTGAGTAGGTTTGGAGTTGGAACAGTAAATCTGAACCCATCAAAGTCCAACACTTTCTTTAATGCTGTTAAGTTTGGAGTTGGAATAGTAAGTCTGACTCCCCTCAAAGTGTAATACTTTCCCCAGTGGGGTTAAGTTAGGAGTAGCACAAGTAAGTTTAACTCCCCTCAAACACCATCATTATTTCCAGTGTTCAATGCGCTGCCCCCAAAGCAGACATAATCACATGCTGCCTTCTGGGCAGTGGATGCTTGTAAAAACATAGTTGCTGCTTTGAAGCTGCTCCATGTTTCACAGTGCAGGCGGCAACCCGCCTGGGCTTTTTAAGGGAAATAGAGATCCCCAAGCAGGCGGGTGCAGTGAGTGACTGCACCCGTCTGCAAGGAGATGTCTGGGGGGTCCATCAGACCCCCTTAGACCCCTCCACCTTTTAAGTGACGCACTGGCAGTACACCTCCTGAGAGCTTCTTTGCCTCTGCGCCCACGACTATATTACGGCGCAGGTGCCAAGGCACTCCCTCATTTGCCTGGGGCCATGCCTCCATGCAAATGAGTGAACACCCTCTTGAGGAAGCGCTGGAACTGTATGTGTGCCAGCGCTTTCAGTGCCAGCGCTTCCAGTATTGCTGAAATAGCCGCACAAGCGTCTTTGGCCCCTTCTGTAATACCAAAGTGCCCCGGGAGCGCGCAAACAGGTGCAAATGCCTATTGCGCCACCCGAAAACTTCTATAATACAGCCCCAAATGTATTTTTTCACTGGCCACCAAAACTAGTTGCAATTTGCGATCAGTGTGGATTTTGTGACCCAACCTATGTCGTAGTGGGTTGCAATCTGACCTGTCTCATTAAAATTCATGAAGTAGCCCGCTAATTGACTACATTGCCTGATTGTGTTTAAATGAAGTAAACTTTATTTTTTTTAAAAGGAGCCCATTTTTCTTAAATGAAACAGGACTGTTTTTAGCAAAAAGCATTTTTGTTCTTTTTTAAGTTTCACTGAGAGTTGGCAGTCTCCTGGAACACTGCCTACTCCTTGAAACTTTTGCAAAAGTTCACAAAGGGTAAGATGTCCAAAGAGGACGCATTCCACTGTGCAACAGGAATTATGGTCTCAAACTGTTGATCGATCTGATACCAAATTCCAATTAGGAAAGGGTGTCCAAAACTCACCCCTTGCAAATTGCAATTTGGTATCCATTAGCAGACCACATTTAGGAATTGTTAAAACATTACCGAAAATGGGTTTAGAATACAGTGATTTGTTTTTTACTAGAAACAAACCCACACATTTAGTGAATCACAGCGTTTGCAACCACTGAAACATTTTGCATGTCTGGCCCAAGGTTCTGCTTCTTGACCAAAATGTGTTTGGCCCTGATGCATGTATTATCGAGGATGTGTGACATTCTGCTATTCTACGTCATACGCTACAAGATGATGTTACCCGGACACCTGGCAGACAATAAAATGGCTGAAGTACAATGATGATGAGGATGCAGCACACACATACCACATCCCACAGATGGCAAATATTTCCATGTAGCAAGACAGGATGGAATATAACATTACTTCAAATGGGGATATGTGTCAATGTGCATGGCTTGTCAATATCACAGACTGTCATGACCCATACTTAGTTGTAAATGGCCATTGAAATTTAGGACTGCAACTGTCATTCTCATCCAGATAACAAATGGGTCTGTTTGGAAAGGTGCATGGCCATTGTTGATGTTGGCACTCCTTTCATCTTGTATGCACCTACATTGAGGACTTGGGCTATTGTGTCTTGCATGTGGAGCCTATGTCTCAGCCTCTCTTGCCTGCCTCTTTGGGGATAATTTTTAATTTCTCTGGAAATCAACTAATGCTTTTTGCACTCGCATGTGATGTGAACTCGCTCGTTTTCTTTACTGTCTCACCATCATCTTGATATCCTTTTTTATGAACATAGCTACATTTCAGTAGTATTTTCATTTAACCTTATGTTGGCAAATGGTCATTTGCACAGGTCTCAATGTTGCATCTGCAAAGCAATAGGGTGTATGTGTCATTGCTAGACTATGGTGTGTTAAATATGTCATACATATGCCTGCCTTCTTACTATCAGATCTGAAATTGAGCACGAAGTGCACTCTTTTAGCACTTTATCCATAAGATAGCTAAGGAGAATGATTCAATGTTTATTCAGTGAAGTGGTGTGGAGTAGTAACCCAGTAAGAATACTTTTAGTTATTAATAACTCGAAGTCTAGCTGTGGTTTTTACATACGTATGCAAACGTAATGTCAGTAAAACAACAGCTCAAAAGTACACACCTTCCCTACTTGTCTACTGCACCTCTGGTGAAGAAGTGAAACATAAAAGGGGATGCTCTTGCACTTCAAAAGATTTACTTGAAAGAGACTAGGAATGTTCCTAGGTTTTCCACTAAATTACCTTCCTGTTTGGCAGGTTCATCCTTTCACTTCTTCTATTCCCAAAATAAATTACATCCTCACTACAGGGTAATAAAATATTCTCATCCCTGGTATCATACTGGTCCATAGTTAGAGCTGGACAATATTTACACACTCCTGACAGTAAATGTACAATATAGCAAATATATATGTATTCAACTACTATTCTCACCTAATTTCTAAACAAACATACGGTAGCAAGGCACTGCTAGAAGGGATGATCATGGCTGTCAAGGCAGAGGTCTAAATCAAGCTTTCATAAAAGAGAACACGTGGAGATTGTTTTTGTCACAATGATCAATTGTTCATCAGCCACAGACTTTCTTTCGCTTCAGACGAACCACCACATGGTTGCTTTTTGTTGAACTCCCTAATTTCCCCTATGTTTCTATGCTGGTGACACTCAATGACACAGTTTCTTTTGCACTGCAATAATTACATTATGTTCATGGCTCTGTCTACGTAAAAACCATAGGATTGCCTAATCACTCCCAAATCCAACTTTAATACACTCCCGAGATTGACCCAGCACCCCTTTACACTCTTGTTGCAGCTCAGAGAGCGAGTTGTACTCTTTCCACCGCAGATCATCAGAAAGTGGCTCACTGTCTTCTTCAGTTTCCTCTTCCCTAGCATTGATACACACCCTATAATTTCTCGTGACTTAAGCTGGTTCACATGGAATAACTTTTTTTTCTAAATACAAGTGAATGGAAAAAAAACCCACATGATTGAACTGTTAGTCAAATTGAACTAAATAATGAACAGATGGCAGGATCTTCTCACAAGACTAGATTCAGAAAATACAAACAAGTGCTGTAGGACCAGGGGTCACCAGGCCCTAAGGGGGTAACGTGACTCGAGCGGGTAGGCACCCGAAGGCTTAAGTGTAAAACGACCATACAACACACACATCCCCTGAAGCAGGAAACGCACGCACTAACTGACACCACACAGTAGGTTCAATGAAAATCAATCAGGTTTATCTAAATCACGTTAGATCCAAATCAGCTCATTATGACTCAATTGGTAGTATCTGAATACATTACACATCAGATTCAAGAGCATTTAATTATGACTCACTTGGCTGTACCTGAATACCTTAAAATGTGGTATGGGACCAATACGCGACACCTGGTGATCCTGGTGGAGCGTCAAACACAGCGGTTAAACATAACGCTGCGCGTAGCAACTTAAACAGCGTTTAAAATTAGGCATAGGGTCATAGCGCTGCACATAGCAATGGGATAGCGCTTAAAATCAGGCCTAGGAACATAGTGCGATACGTAGCGATTGAATAACGCTTTAAATCAGTCCTATGACCATAACGATTGAATAACGCTTTAAACCAGGCCTATGACCACAACGATTGAATAACGCTTTAAACCAGGCCTATGACCACAACGATTGAATAACGCTTTAAACCAGGCCTATGACCATAACGCTGCACATAGCACTTGAGGGACGCTTTGAATCAGGCCTGGGACCATAGCACTGCACCTAGCAATGGATGAGCGCTTCAGGGCAGTCCATCATAGCGCTTTACTCAGGGAATCATGGGCGCGTTGAGCCTGGCAGTTCGTTTGACTTGGTAACTCCTTGGCGCTTTACATGAGACAGTTCAACGTAGCGCTGCCCTGGAAGGCAGTCAGGGGTCCGCCCAGTCTCTGGCACACGTAGGGGGCAGTGGAGGCCTCGCGGGGGATCTCCCCGGGGGAGGGGCGTGCTCCGGGCCTTAGGGGCCTCCCGCCCTCCTCCCCGGAGATTACCTGCGTCGCTGGTCTTCCTCCTCCCCGGCGGCGACCTCACGGCGATCTATCCGGCCTCCCGGCGATCTCTGGGTCGAGGGCCTCCCTCGCAGCTTCTCGGTGAGTGGGGGGCAAAGTGCGGGGCTCCCGGTCGGGTCAGACATGACTGGGGAGCTCCGCTGCCCTCACCGGGGCTTCCGGGGATCTCTTCGATGCCTCAAGGGCCCGCGCCTGCAGCCGCCAATGGCAGTGCGGTCTGCGGGGGCGCGGCCCAACCGACCAATGGGGCTACGGCGGGGGCGGCGCTCGGCAGTCCGCCCCCGTCAGGTGACTGGGGATCTTGGCTTCAGGCCTGCGCGGCTGCGGCAAGGCGTCTGGGCCCAACGAGGCCTTCTCTGCGCTGGGGGTCACGACTCTTCGGCTGCGACGGCAGCGGCGAGGCCCCGGGCTTCTCCGCGGGCCCCGCCGACGACTGGGGCAGTCTTCCGGCCCTGGGCCGCAGTGGTGAGTGCACCTCCGAGCCCCTCACCAGGGGGGGAGGCAGAAATTAAGGGGGGTGACGGTGACTTGGGCGCCCGTGGCAGGACTGGCTAGGGGGGGGCCCAGGCAAGGTCGGGGAGCACAGGGGTCACAGCGCTAGTACCTGGTTGATCCCCCAACAGTCCGGCAGTGAGTTTCAGCAGTAAGGTTCAGCAGTAAGTTTCAGCAGTAAGTTTCAGCAGTAAGTTTCAGCAGTCTTAGTGGCGCAGTTGGCTCTGGCGCCCTAAGGAGTTCTGTTACTTGGGGGGGGGGTTGAGTTGGTGACTAGTTCGCTCCTAGTCAAGCTTGGCAGATGGCCCCTGGGTTCCCCTCCCGCTGGGCTAGATCAGTGGGCTAGTACAGGATCCCTCACTCACTTAAAAGGCAGCACCTAAGCCCTGTCACTTTCAGAGGCATAGGTCCCTGACTAGGCCCTACCGCCTAAAACTCCTGCGTGGGTTCCCCAGGTCTGTGTTACTCCAACTGACTAGAAAAAGTTCCCTCCCTCTCTTAAGTAGCCCTAGGTCAGGTGACCACTCTCTAAGGCGGCAAAAGTAAAACCCCACCTTTTTTCCAGAAGGTTCCAGCACATTCCAGGAGCTTCCCCACTCTAACTATAGGACAAAAAAGGCGGGCTGGTGTCGCAACACTGTTGTAGGGTCCCAGCCAGCTCCTGGCAGCTAGGGTGCTACTAGAAAGGCCACTCCGCAGTAGCAGGGGCCTGTGGCAGCCATCTTAGGAGAAGGGAGCACCTGCACCTTAACACTGGTTGGCAATGAAAAGGCACCCGGAGATCTAAGTCCAACACAAAAATGAGGGTGGAAAAAATGAGGCACGGTCAAAAATACAGGGGGAGACCACCCTAGGGCTGACAGGTCTAACACGCTTCCCCCCAGCTGAAAGAGGGGAGAGCTACCCAACCTCTAGGGAGTTCTCATCGCTAAGGCGGAAAAACCTGGAGAGACCGTCAGCATTGGCGTGGTCAACTCCGGGCCGATGTTCCACCCGAAAGTCCATCCCCTGTAGGGAAATGGACCATCTCAACAACTTGGGGTTTTCGCCTCTCATCTGCATGAGCCAGCGTAGGGGGCGGTGGTCCCTCTGAATCAGGAAGTGAGATCCAAAGAGGTATGGCCTCAACTTCTTCAGAGCCCAGACCACCGCGAAGGCTTCCCGCTCGATGGTGCTCCATCGCTGTTCCCGAGGGAGGAGTCTTCTGGGAATGAAGGCCACAGGTTGATCTTGGCCCTCGGTGTTGAGTTGCGAGAGCACCGCACCTATGCCGTGCTCTGAGGCGTCCGTCTGTACAATGAATTCTTTACTGAAGTCTGGGGTTGCGAGTAGTGGAGCGGTACACATCGCATGTTTCAGCGTTTCAAATGCCTCCTGGCAAGCAGCTGTCCATATGACTCTACGTGGTTGTTTCTTGGATGTCAATTCCGTCAAGGGGGTTACGATGGTACCATATCCCTTGACAAACTGGCGGTAATACCCAGTGAGGCCGAGGAAAGCTCGGACCTCAGTTTGGGTCTTGGGGGGCTCCCAGGCCAAGATGGTCTCTATTTTGGCCTGGAGGGGTTGCACCTTACCCCCGCCCACCAGGTGTCCCAGGTACACGACAGACCCCTGTCCAATCTGGCACTTGCTGGCCTTGATGGTTAGACCAGCGCGATGCAGAGTCTGCAATACCTCCTGGAGGTGCTGCAGATGGTCCTCCCAGGTGCTACTGAAGACAGCTATGTCGTCCAGGTATGCCGCTGAGAAGGACTCCAGGCCAGATAGCATCTGATTCACCAACCGCTGGAAAGTGGCCGGAGCATTTTTGAGCCCAAAGGGCATCACTCGGAATTGGAAGTGGCCCTCGGGGGTGGAGAACGCTGTCTTCTCCCTTGCTCCATCGGCCATGGCAATTTGCCAGTATCTGGATGTCAAATCAATAGTGCTGAGGTACTGGGCTGCTCCCAGCCGGTCCACCAGCTCGTCTGCTCGTGGGATGGGGTGAGCATCTGTCTTCGTGACAGAGTTCAACCCCCGGTAGTCCACACAGAACCGAAGTTCTGGTGTGGTGCCCGGTGGGGCCGCTTTCGGCACCAACACCACCGGACTAGCCCGCGGGCTACTGGAAGGTTCGATCACCCATAGCTCCAGCATTTTTGCTACCTCACTCTGGATGCTGTCTTTCACTCGGTCAGAGAGCCGGTAAGACTTGTTCTTCTCCGGTGGGCTGTCCCCTGTGTCCACATCATGGGTACACAAATGAGTGATTCCAGGCGTGAGGGAGAACAACGAGGCGTACTGCCCCAGCACCTGGTGGCAGTCCCTCTGTTGCTCTGGGGTCAAGGATGGGGAAAGGATTACGCCCTCCACTGAACCATCCTTCTCCTTGGCCGCTAGAAGGTCAGGAAGAGCTTCACTCTCTTCCTCCTCGCTCCCACCCGTCACCATAAGGAGAGCAAGCTCTGATCGCTCATGGTGCGGCTTCAGGCGGTTGACGTGAAGTACCCTATGGGGCTGTCGGGGGGTCTTTAAGTCAACGACGTATGTGGTCTGGCCTCGTCGCTCCACAATCTCGTACGGACCAGTCCACCGGTCCTGGAGGGCACAAAGCTCCCCAGGCTCCATGACCCACACCTTCTGTCCAGCGTCCAACTCTACCGTCCGAGCGTTGCGGTCATACCACTCCTTCATGACGGCCTGGCTAGCCTCTAGATTCTCTGAGGCCGCCTTCCACAGCTTGGCCATCTGGCTGCGGAATGCCAGCATGTAGCTGACAATGTCACGGGGAAGCTTCTGCGAAGTCTTCTCCCACCCCTCCTTCACTAGGTTGAGGGGCCCCCTAACGGGATGGCCATAGAGCAACTCGAACGGGCTGAACCCGACTCCCTTCTGTGGTACCGCCCGGTAGGAGAACAGCAGGCAAGGGAGGAGGACGTCCCACTGACGCCTCAAGCCCTCTGGCAGGCTCCGGATCATTGCTTTCAAGGTTTTGTTGAAGCGCTCTACGAGCTTGTTAGTCTGGGGGTGGTAAGGAGTGGAGAACCGGTAGGTCACTCCACACTCCTTCCACATGGCCTGCATATAGGCCGACATAAAATTCGTGCCCCTGTCTGACACCACGACCTTGGGGAATCCCACTCGGGTAAAAATCCCCAACAGGGCCCACGCCACCACCGGTGCAGTGATGGTCCTCAGAGGAATAGCCTCTGGGTACCGAGTGGTGTGGTCCACTAATACCAGAATTAACCGGTGTCCCGCAGAGGTCGGAGGGTCCAACGGCCCAACAATGTCTATTCCGACCCGCTCAAAAGGGGTCCTGACCACCAGGAGCAGTTCCAAAGGGACCTTCAATTTAGTCCCAGTCTTTCCACTTGCCTGGCACGACTTACAGGTCTTGCAATAGGTGTCAGAGGCAACTCTCATCCTAGGCCAATAAAAATGTGGGACCAACCGCGCAAAGGTTTTGTCCTGGCCCAGGTGTCCGGCTAAGGGTATCTCGTGCGCTAACTCCAACAGGAAGGCCCGGTAGCACTGGGGGACCACTAAGGCCCTCGAAGATCCATGCACCGGCACCTTAGGCTCACTGTAAAGGAGGCCATCCTCCCAATACACATGATATCCGCCCGTCTCCTGACTGGCCACTTGGGCTTCGGCCTGCCGCCGCATGCCTTCAAGCGTGGGGCACGGCCTTTGCGCCTGACAAAATTCCTCCCGGGTAGGCCCTCCTTCCACATGCCAGTCGGCAAGAGTCGGCAAGTCCCCCACGGGAACGACATCCACCTCCGCGGACTCCGGGGGTACCTCGGCGGCCTCCCCATCCACCACACGGGGCGTGTCCTCCACCACATTCTCCTCTCCACACTCGGCGTTGGGTTGGGCCATTATCCCAGGCTCCAACCCGGGTTGAGTTCCATGCCGGGCAGCCATGGACCGCGTGACTACGCAAGTCCACCCTGGTAATCCCAGCATCTCGGTATGGGCTCGAAATTCCACATCTTTCCATTCGGTGTGCTCCAGATCGTTCCCTAGCAAGCACCCCACAGGCAAGGCAGGGCTCACCGCAACTCTCAGTAGGCCTTTGACTCCTCCCCACTCAAAGGGAACTTGAGCCACTGGATAGTGACTCACACTGCCGTCAGCCAATACGGCCGGATGGAACTCCTCGGGGACTACTTGCTCTGGGGACACCAGCCGCCTCACTACGGTGGTCATGCTGGCACCTGTGTCCCTCAGAGCCTCCACCTCCTCCCCGTTAACTCTCACCCTCTGCTGGTATTTAGCAGTGTTCGGGGGCAGGGAGACTACGGAGACCATCTCTCTATCCCCGAGTGAAACCAGGGTCAGGCCTGTCCACTCCCCTTCCCTATCTAGGGGCAGCTCCACCCCAAGCGCTTCACTCGTCACACCGGGGCTCTTCCCGCCCGTTGGGGCTGGGGGTCTCTTGCGACACTTAGGATCGCCTTTGTAGTGTCCAATCTCCCCACATTCGTAGCACCTCACAATCCTTGGCTGCTGACTCCTGTCAGGGTAGGTGGGCTTTGGGGAATTGGACTGAGGTGGGGTCCCTACTCCTTTCCTAAACTGCTTAGTTTGTGGGCCTCGAGAGAACTCCACCTTTTTATCTCCCCTCTTTCTTCTGGTGGAAACCCTGTCCGCCTTTCGAGCCATCTCCCCCGGGGCTCTTCTGAGACACCCGGATGCTCACCCAAATATCCGCCTCTTCCGCAAGCTCACGGGGATCCGTTAACTTGCGGTCCACCAGATGTTGGCGCAGCTCCGGAAAGCACTTATCCAAGAGGTGCTCCCATAAAAAAAGATTGTACAACCCTTGGTAGTCCTGCACCTCGCTGCCACGCACCCAACCATCTAGCGCCTTAAAGGCATAATCAAAAAAATCCACCCAATTCTGTGTGGACAGCTTATGGCTGCCACGGAACTTCTGCCGATACCTCTCGGGGTTGAGACCAAATTTCTTTAGTAAGGCTTCTTTCAAGGGGGCATACCTGACCTGATCCGCCTTGGCTAAATACAAAAGGGTGTCCCTGACGTTGGGAGGTATGTAGCCATACAGGCCACCCCCCCAGTTACTCTCAGGTACCCCATGGGCTGTCAAGGCCACCTCGTATGCCTCCAGCCACTTGGCAATATCCTCCCCCACCGTGTAATTGGCAATGACATCTTTGGGCAAGTAAAATTTTGACTCCTGTGGAGCCGTCGGTATGCTGCCACCATTGTCCTTATTGGACGCATTCAACTGGAGAGCGCGCAGCTCCAACTCTTTCAGCTGAAGCTCGTGCGCCAGCTTCTTTTCTTCCATTGCCCATCTCTTGTTTTCTCTCTCTTGTTCTAATTTGGCCAGCTCCCACTTCAACTGCCTCTCCTCCCTCCTGTCCTCATACTCCTCTGGAGACGCGCTCCTCCTAGACCCTGTCCTACTGCTGGCCCCAGAACGTCTCCCTGGTGGCACATTTTCAGACACATCAACATTGAGCAGGTCTAGCTCCTCCTGCGCGCTCTCCTCCTGTGGTGCACCCTGCGCCTCCTGTACCTCATCCCCTCTCCCCTCTGGGTGGGCCTCTACCCATGCCCTCAAGGCGGTACGGAGTTCCGGTCCTTTGGCTCTCCGCACCCCAGGCACCCCCATCCCCTGCCCGAAATCTCTCAGCTGCCTTATAGTATACCCCTCAAGGTCGGCTAACCGGAACTCCATCGTGACAGGTGGGGACCTAGATATCAAGGAAAAAATACTAGGATACGGGTGACAGTGTCAGGCTAACTAGGATTCTACACCCTCAGTCTGGACAGTGGAATTCAATTAATGCAGTAATAAACAGTTGCAGAGCTTAAACACAATAGGCGTCTAATTGCGGCGCCCTCCGCTTCACTGGAGGGTGCTGTATGGTCACAAGTCCTTATCCCACCGCTCGCCAACAATGTAGGACCAGGGGTCACCAGGCCCTAAGGGGGTAACGTGACTTGAGCGGGTAGGCACCCGAAGGCTTAAGTGTAAAGCGACCATACAACACACACATCCCCTGAAGCAGGAAACGCACGCAATAACTGACACCACACAGTAGGTTCAATGAAAACCAATCAGGTTTATCTAAATCACGTTAGATTCAAATCAGCTCATTATGACTCAATTGGTAGTATCTGAATACATTACACATCAGATTCAAGAGCATTTCATTATGACTCAATGGGTAGTATCTGAATACATCATACATCAGGTTCAAGAGCATTTCATTATGACTCACTTGGCTGTACCTGAATACCTTAAAAAGTGGTATGGGACCAAGACGCGACACCTGGTGATCCTGGGGAAGCGTCAAACACAGCAGTTAAACATAACGCTGCGCGTAGCAACTTAAACAGCGTTTAAAATTAGGCATATGGTCATAGCGCTGCACATAGCAATGGGATAGCTCTTAAAATCAGGCCTAGGAACATAGTGCGATACGTAGCGATTGAATAACGCTTTAAATCAGGCCTATGACCATAGCGATTGAATAACGCTTTAAACCAGGCCTATGACCACAACGATTGAATAACGCTTTAAGCCAGGCCTATGACCATAACGCTGCACATAGCACTTGAGGGACGCTTTGAATCAGGCCTGGGACCATAGCACTGCACCTAGCAATGGATGAGCGCTTCAGGGCAGTCCATCATAGCGCTTTACTCAGGGAATCATGGGCGCGTTGAGCCTGGCAGTTCGTTTGGCTTGGTAACTCCTTGGCGCTTTACATGAGACAGTTCAACGTAGCGCTGCCCCTGGAAGGCAGTCAGGGGTCCGCCCAGTCTCTGGCACGCGTAGGGGGCAGTGGAGGCCTCGCGGGGGATCTCCCCGGGGGAGGGGCGTGCTCCGAGCCTTAGGGGCCTCCCGCCCTCCTCCCCGGAGATTACCTGCGTCACTGGTCTTCCTCCTCCCCGGCGGGGACCTCGCGGCGATCTATCTGGCCTCCCGGCGATCTCCGGGTCAAGGGCCTCCCTCGCAGCTTCTCGGTGAGTGGGGGGCAAAGCGCGGGGCTCCCGGTCAGGTCAGACGTGACCGGGGAGCTCCGCTGCCCTCACCGGGGCTTCCGGGGATCTCTTCGATGCCTCAAGGGCCCGCGCCCGCAGCCGCCAATAGCAGTGCGGTCTGCGGGGGCGCGGCCCAACCGACCAATGGGGCTACGGCGGGGGCGGCGCTCGGCAGTCCGCCCCCGTCAGGTGACTGGGGATCTTGGCTTCAGGCCTGCGCGGCTGCGGCAAGGCATCTAGGCCCAACAAAGCCTTCTCTGCGCTGGGGTCACGACTCTTCGGCTGCGACGGCAGCGGCGGGGCCCCGGGCTTCTCTGCGTGCCCCGGCGATGACTGGGGCAGTCTTCCGGCCCTTGGCCGCAGTGGTGAGTGCACCTCCGAGCCCCTCACCGGGGGGGGGCAGAAATTAAGGGGGGTGACTGTGACTTTGGCGCCCATGGCAGGACTGGCTAGGGGGAGTCCCAGGCAAGGTCGGGGAGCGCAGGGGTCAGAGCGCTAGTACCTGGTTGATCCCCCAACAGTCCGGCAGTGAGTTTCAGCAGTAAGGTTCAGCAGTAAGTTTCAGCAGTAAGTTTCAGCAGTAAGTTTCAGCAGTCTTAGTGGCGCAGTTGGCTCTGGCGCCCTTAGGAGTTCTGTTGCTTGGGGGGGGGGGTTGAGTTGGCGACTAGTTCGCTCCTAGTCAAGCTTGGCAGATGGCCCCTGGGTTCCCCTCCCACTGGGCTAGATCAGTGGGCTAGTACAGGATCCCTCACTCACTTAAAAGGCAGCACCTAAGCCCTGTCACTTTCAGAGGCATAGGTCCCTGACTAGGCCCTACCGCCTAAAACTCCTGCGTGGGTTCCCCAGGTCTGCGTTACTCCAACTGACTAGAAAAAGATCCCTCCCTCTCTTAAGTAGCCCTAGGTCAGGTGACCACTCTCTAAGGCGGCAAAAGTAAAACCCCACCTTTTTTCCAGAAGGTTCCAGCACATTCCAGGAGCTTCCCCACTCTAACTATAGGACAAAAAAGGCGGGCTGGTGTCGCAACATTGTTGTAGGGTCCCAGCCAGCTCCTGGCAGCTAGGGTGCTACTAGAAAGGCCACTCCGCAGTAGCAGGGGCCTGTGGCAGCCATCTTAGGAGAAGGGAGCACCTGCACCTTAACACTGGTTGGCAATGAAAAGGCGCCCGGAGACCTAAGTCCAACACAAAAATGAGGGTGGAAAAAATGAGGCACGGTCAAAAATACAGGGGGAGACCACCCTAGGGCTGACAGGTCTAACAAGTGCTGACTCCACTTTTTTCTAAATTCACTTTTTGTGGTGCCGAGACTCAAAACAAGGCAACACTTAATGCACATTGCCGAAAACCGGAGCGGCCCCTCTTTTGCGTCAAAAGGACGTTGCCCTGCCTATCCCCATTGTAAGCAGTCACATGCCATCTTTTTAACTACAATGTTTTAGTTTTCCCGTTCCTTTATTTGAGTTGCGGACTAGGTCACATGCCTTTCTAGTTCGAGTGAGGGTGGGGATGAGGCTTGAGTGACAGCAGGAACTCCAGGCAGGTTTCCAGGACCTTAAAATGAAGTGTACATGTCGGGCTGGACTTCTGCCTTGCTGTGCCCAGCACAACACACGCACTTTAGGACTCTCTGAACTGTGCAATGTTAGAGAGAAGAGAAATACAGCCACAGCCTCCCGGTCTCTCCTGAATTGCAGGATTCCCCTGCCCTTGCCAATCCTGCCACTGCAGGAGTGGGAGATTCAGGGACCAGGGCCAATCACTGTAGGGTTTTGTTTTGAGACCATGCACTGATTGGCCATGGTCTGTCCCTTGCAGTATGACGCAACGCTCTCTTCCCTTCACACCTAGCGCCAGGGTTGGAAATGCACGCAAGGCAGTGGAGGTGAGACTTAGGGTCAGATGTAGGATGCCAAATTGCGATCGCAAACGCTGTAATTCGCAGAATTTCAGCATTTCCGATCGCAATTTGGCTGTGAGCAATGTAGGTAGGCAAATACCCTCTAGCAAAATAAGTTGGTGGTATTTTGCGATTTCCTTTAAAAAAGCACTTTCTTGCTTTTTTCAAAGTGCCATGTGGCACACATACATGCCCATGTATGTGCGCCGCACACATGCACATTTCAGGGGTGCAACAGGGTGTCCTTTTGGAACCCTTGTACCCTTGAAATTTCGCACGCACTTTGCGAGTACCTCTTTGTTTACTCGCAAATTGCGTGCGCAAATCCCATTCATTCCTATAGGCCTCTTGGCCCATAGGAATGACTGGGAAGGTATTCCTTGATTGCGCATCTTAATACTTCTCACATTAAGGAATCACAATTATTTTTGCGATTCCTACATACATTACATGTTGCGAGTCCTCAATAGCGTTTCGGTAAAAATCGCTATTAAGGACTCGCAAAACTGACTTTACCTACATTTGGCCCAAAGTGTCTTTGTCCTGTGTCTCAGTCCGTATCAAAGCACACAGCGTGTGGACTTGGAGGTCGTGCCTGAGCGGCAGTCCAGCCTAGCTTTCAGGGGCGGCGGGTGAGATTTTAAAGTGGTGGGGTGCAAACGAATTAGCATACAGCACCGTAGCGAGCGAGCGCAGCGAGCGAGCCCGAACCCCAAAAGGGGGGTTTAGGGGGGGTTACCCCCCCCAAGAAAATTTTGAAAAAAAAGAAGAAAAATCGTGCATTTTCAAGCAAATTTGAGAAAGCAGGAAGGTTAATAAAGCAATTGTGAAAGTGCAGTTATTACATTAATAGATGGCATAACATAGGTAGCTGCTTATTCAGTATTACCACAGAGCTTCATACATTCTGTCCTATTATGCTCAGGTGCTGAATTCAGACTATAAGACTCATGGAAATCTCAGCTCTAAGAGTAGAAGAAGTTGCACAGCAGTGTAATGGTTGCCAGGCTCGTTCCGCAGGAGCGTCAGGAACTTGAAGAAAAGTCCACAGTCTTCCCCTACGGCCTTCCGACTCTATTAGACTCTAGAGTAACGAATGGCACGCAAGGGGAAAACAGGGAAACAAAACAAGGAAAGGCGGGGGAAGAAAAACAGTCTTACAACATACTGAATATTAGACTCTAGAGTAACGAATGGCAAGCAAGGGGAAAACAGGGAAACAAAACAAGGAAAGGCGGGGGAAGAAAAACAGTCTTACAATATACTGAATATAAAAGAGGCAGCGCAATGCGCTGTTACCGTGATTCTGGTTGAGCTGAACTTTGTACACACACTTCACATAGGTCCACGCAAGTACCCCAAATACCCCCAGGGGTCCGTGACACATTCCCAGGGGGTCCTCAGGCAGTAATTTTAAAAGCACAAAAAAGTTCCTTGTAGAATCAGCAGTTTTCCAGCAACAATAAAAGTGTCAAGATTACGTCGGTGATTAATGTACCTGCTGGAGAGAGATGAGAGTTGTGTCAAGTGGCAGCTTTGACTTATCTAATGTAGCACAGAGGGTTAATATGCCTACTGCAAAGAACGTGTACCATTCATTTTGAAAAACATTTTTTATGTGCCTAGGTTAGTGGGTTACTGCTTTAGTCACAGATTCTTTTGTTACTGTGCAGTTCATAAGTGACAATAGTAATCTAGCACAGTGACCTATAAACTGTCATCAAAGAGCTGCTTGCAAGCTGCATGATACAAGTTAGAAACATATGTTTGTTTCAAGTCTTTCATTATCCTAATCCTGCTAAAAAGGTTTATTTGGGTGGCAATACATTTTTATTGTTAAAGTCAATGCTAACCACTGTTATGTTCTGAATCCTGAGTTTGTGCTTCTCCAGACCAAGCACTCTTTAAAAATGCCTACCAGTATGAATAACATGTGAATCCATTTTCTATACACTGATTTACACGTATGAATCATTGTCTCCATGGGGCAGATTTGCAAGGAAATTGACTGTGTGTCGCAAGCCATTTGGCTGCGCCGCACTGAGTCACTTTCGAAGCACAGGGATGCGACATATTTACAACAATATGTTGCATCTCTGTGCTTCCCCCTGTGCTGGCGCACAAACTGCTGCCATGCGCCTGCACAGGCACATTTGCACCATGGTGCAAGGATGCCTGTGTCGTGGGGAGATTGTTTACATGCAGGAAGGGTTACTTCCTGCACATAAACAATCAGAAATGGCGTTTTTCAACTTCTAAGTGTGCTGCATTAGCACACATAGAACTTGCAAAACGTCATTGTTTTACAGATTGTTTATGTGCAGGAAGGGACACCTTCCTGTACATAAACAATCACCAGAGGTAATATCCTGTTTCTATGCGTGCTGCAGAATGCAACATGCATAGAAAGAGGAGAAATTAATACATTTCTCCAAGTTGCCCCTCCCTACGCCTCCCCTGGGGTGGCGTAGCATTCAGACACATTTCCAGATTTACGATTCCTCGTAAATCTGGAAATGTGTCTGGTTCCATGGGTTATGCGTGGGAACACCCACAGCAACACTCATGGAACGTCCCTTTCACGTAAAGTGCTGTGTGCAATTGGGCCATATTTACAAGACCAGGAAAAGTCACGCAGGGTTGCTTTTCCTGCCTTGGAAATATGGGGCACTAAAATGCGTCACCGGTGCATCACTTTTTGTGACGCACCTGTGGCGCAAGGGGCTTGTAAATCTGCCCCTATATGTGTGTGATTTAAGGTGCTCTGACATCCTTCAATGGTATGAGAGAGGTTATAAAACAAATTAAATACATGTGACAGAGGGGCTATGGAGAGATGAGAGGCACTGTTGGAGGAGGATAATATGGAATCATTGAAGAACCCCAACAAAGATTGTCATATCCTGGTGCATAGTAAGGTCATCATTTACTACTCTTTAAAAGCTGATACAATTCAATATATAATGATAAATTTGTTGTAGACTGCATCATTGTTTCCTAAATTGTCTTGGGGGGAGAGCCTCCCAAAGCCCCCTTTGTAGTGGTCAGGCGCACTCACTGCACTAGGTGTGCACTGTATGGGGACTGGTCTGAAAACATTTGCCAGGGCTGCTTTGGGTTTCCAGTCTG